>NC_085046.1:97065464-98385605 GCF_963662255.1 Cinclus cinclus
ATGCTAATTATAATATGTCCCTTAAAATCTTGGTTTTCTAAAATTTTTGTCTTGTTCTGGAGTTTATTTCTAAATTTGCCTTAAACTGGTGATATTGCAATAGTAATGCATGATGATTCTATGACAAATGTTTCTACTTTGACAGGAAACAAAGAGTGCCAATGAGACTTTTGTCTGAAAACTGAAGTCAGGAACAAATATTTATATATGTAAAAAGCCAGACAAAACATGTACTTTTGTAATCAAGAAAATACTTAAGAAACTTTTGCAGCATAATTATTTGGTGGAGAACACTGAAAACCAGACCAGAAAGCTGCAAATTTTTTTTGTCACTTTTGTAACTAATCCCACCCAAAACATTAATGTTTCCCGTCCTGCAAGATCTTAAAGAGACATGTAGTAAGGTGCAGTTCTTTCTTTCTTAGACATCATTATAAATTCAAACGACCAATTCAGCTCCTGTTTTATTATAGTTGGTGACTTTTCTGAATACTTCCTACACTCAACAACCTACTTCATTTTCAATAACTTCATTTTCAATTACCTACAATCATTTTCCAGTCTGTATTTGTGAAGTGAAGGATCTGGAATTGCTGGATCAATTTCTTTAAAATAAATTCCTTAGTGAATTAAAGCTTTCTCTTTTCCGTAGTTTGCAAGAGAGAAGGATGTGTCATCTCTGTGCTCATGTGGTCTGTGTGAGTCACAAAATGCTTAATTATGTTAAGATATGAATTCCTTGGGCCCTGGTACAGTCTCATTAGCATGTTGAAAATGTTATGAGGCCCTAAATAATAAATTTGCTGTTTTTTGATAATGTAGAGGGTTATGAATGTCTCTATGGCTGCCTTGGGGATTCTTGCTTTGTGTTTCAGGGATGGGGAGATGTACCTCAGGATAGCAAGTTGTGAAGACCAATCACATCATAGGTGTCAATGAGTATTAGGCATTAAGCACATTAACGACTTTTTAGGATCTTGTTGTGGTCCTTTGATTTCTTAATGTTTATTTTAAATGTTATCACTTATCATGAGGCTGTACATACCAGTCTGAGATGTCCTGCCAACATAAAATACTGCCCTGGCCTATGCAGGTGTGCAGAGACAAAAGACATTCTGTATAATCTGCACAGCTGGTTATATTTAGAATCTCTTTCTTCTTGGCATTCAGAAAGTTTCTAATTAACATCACAGTACCTGCTACACTGCAGCTGTACATGTTGTAGGGGTTATGATTTTCCCCAAAACCATGAGCCATGCTGCTTTTCCAAGAAAGATCTATAAAAACAGTGCAATTGCAGGCGAGATTGCAGGTGGAATTCTACCTAAAATATTTTTGTTTTGTTGCTTGGTTTTTCAGTCCTAGACATACTTCTTAGGATGTTGGGGATCTTATACAGGTTTGCACACTGGTATTGGTGCAATTACCTGGCAAACAAAATCATAGGATGGGGTATTGGTGTATTTGTTCATTTGTGACAAAAAACACCTTTTTATTTTTATTCTTATTTTCAGGAAAAGGAGATTCTGCATATGGTTATTTGCATCCCTAATTCTCTCTTTCTTTGAAGTTTCTGCTTTTACATATATGTGAGGGACAGCATATCTATGCAGTGTTCTGTTCATGAGTGAATGTAAAAATCTGCTTTTGCTTCTTCTGACCATTTGAAGTCCAATAGGAAAAGTATCAAACTATTCCAGAACCTGCTGATTCTGTAGTTTGAAGTGAACGTGGTAGCCTGTGTACTCACTTCTATTTCTAAATAGAAAACAGCATTTACAGTGAAAGCACTTTTGTCCTCCAACAACACCGGGTGTTTGAGATTCTGAGCTGTTTGCTTTTTGTGATTCAGCAGGACCTGCAGAATCATGATGGATGGCTGAAGCGCTGTTCAGTCTTTCCTCCATATGTCTTGTTGATTGTATTGAGGTTCAGTTAGCTCAGTCAAGAACTAGATATATAATACACTAGGATACAGCTGAACATACAGCTATGATGATGAATAGTTATTTTTAACTTCCTTTAATAAGACAAATGAATGAAATCTTCCTGGTTTGTACCTATTAGTTGACACTTTTTGATCCAGTACAAAAGACTACATGGCATGTGGTCTTCTCAGCAGCAGTCTGATTTATCTTATTTTGCAGAAAAGTTATTCAATTAACTCCTGCAATGTAGAAGAATGACTGGCCAGGAATGAATTAAATGTGTTCTTCACAGGCAGTACAAATATTGATGTATGTATGAAATTGTATCTCAATAATATGGAAACTATACACTTCAGTTTAATAGAAAAAATGACACCAGTAACAACGCTCTTCTGCCTATTTCTTTGATAATCAGAATAGTCCAAGCAAATGAAAGCTTTGTTGATGGTGATAATATGAAGCAGTGACTCAACACTGTATTTTTTTTGAACACCATAGTATTTCATGAAAAATTAAGTTTTTATTGTACTTTTTTTGTTTGTTTGGGGTTTATTTGTTCTTAATTCTACTCACATAAATATCAGGAACTTCAATCATTGCCAAGACTAAACAGCTGCAATTCACAGAATGGCAGAAAATTCTGAGATGAAATTCGCTCACAGGAATTGCGTCTACCTCCTGCCCCTGTGCAGGACACACCCCGAGGGTCACACCATGTTCCTGAGAGCACTGTCCAAATAACTGAACTTTCAAGCACTTGGTGCTGTGACCACTTCCCTGGGGAACTTGTTCCAGCACCCAAAGAGCCTCTAGGAAAGGAGCTTTTTCCTAATATCCAACCTAAATCTCCTCTGCTAAGAGGTCAGGGTATTCCCTCGGGTCCTATAACTGGTTTTCAGAGAGCTCAGTGTATCTCCCTCCTCTTGTCCTCACGAGGAAGTTGCAGACTGCAATGAGGTCTCAGTCTCCTCTAGGATGAATAGAAAAAGTGAACCACTCAATGCAGCTTCACCTCAACATCCCTCTGCATTTTGTTCTTGTCCTTTGGATACTCTCTAATAGTTCAGTGTCCTTCATATACCCAAACCAGCCCCCAGCACTTGAGGTGAGGATGCCCCAGCTCAAAGCAGAGCAGCACACCCCCTTCCCCTGCCCAGCTGGCAATGCTATGCTTGATGCACCCCAGGACAGGGCTGGCCCTCCTGGCTGCCAGGGCACTGCTGGCTCATGTTCAACTTGCCATTGACCAGGACCCCCAGGTCTTTTTCTGTTTGGCACTGCTTTCCAGCATCTCATTGCCCAGTCTGTAAATCCAGGGTTGCCCCAACCCTGGCACAGAATTGGGCATTTGCCCTTGTTTAACTTCATACAAATTTCATGATTGCCCAGCACTCTATTATGTTGAAGTTTCTCTGGAGGACCTCTCTGCCTTCAAGGAAGTCAACAGCTTCCAGTTTTGTATCACCTGAAATTTTGCTTAGTGCTCTTTGGAGTCCTGTACCCAAGTCCTTAATGAAGACGTTGAAGAGAAGGGGGCCCCACTAGTGACAGGTCCCCATCTGGTGTCACTCCATCCACTGTAGCCTTTGTCCCTGACCCATGATCCACTTGCTCACTCATCACATGCTGTACTTATTCAGCTATGGCCTGGACATTTTGTTCTGAAATATCCTGTGAGAGAAGGTACCAAAAGCTTTCCTGAAATCCAAACAGATTGCATCAACTGGCTTCCCTTGGTCAACTAGGTGAGTTACCTTGTCAGAAAAGCAAATCAAATTTGACAAGCAGGACTTTCTCCTTGTGAAGCTATACTGGCTGTGTTTTCCTTCAGATGTTTCTCAATATCCCCCAGAATAATCTTATCCATGACTTAACCAGCTGCTGAAGTGAGACTGACAGGTTTGTAATTTCCAGGGTCATCCTTCTTGCCCTTTTGAAAATTGGGATGTTATTCAGCTTCCAGTCAACTGGGGCCTCTCCAGATTCCCAAGAAATACTTTCGAATGAGGGAGGAAAGAACAAATGCTTCCTTTTTTTTTTTTTTTTTCCCCAAGTCCTATAAGCTAAAAAACTCACATCTTGTTTAAGGAGGTCTCATATTTTGAAACTGGCAGATGCTTGTTTCTTAAGCCACTGGTAGATCAGGTAAATTGTTGAGAATAAGTGAACGTTCTGGAGTCAACAACTTTACTCCTGGGTAAATGGGGTATCAGCATTAGCTACTCAGCTCCTATGTCTACACAGCTAATCCTCCTCTTTTTTTCCATGATGCACTGAAGCTTGTGCTCTTTTCTGCACAGTTGCTACATTTCCCCAGGGGCAATGGAGTGTGACTCTGGCTCAAATTAGATGATGCTTAGGGAGCTGTTGTCAAAGGCATGAAGCATCTCAGGTGAAAACAGATATGAAACAGAGCTGTTCACCTTAGGATAAATGTGCTGACAAATGGATCCATCCTCCATGCTTTCAAGAGTTACATTTGAAAGATGAAAAAAATTAGATGTTTGCTAAGGAAAACATAAAGCTCAAAAGATCTTACAGAAGAAGCAAGTCATCTTGCCTCTGTGAAGATAAAAAATCATGAGCTGGTTTAAAAACAAAACTAACAAAAATATGGTTTTCCTATACCAATTTTACTATATAACTCCTCAGATGATGTGGAAAATGTTTTTTATTATTGATTTTACAAGTTATTATCCCTGTATTTTCTGGAATGTCTCATTTGCATTTCATAACATTTACATCAGTGGCTACAATACCAAACTAAAAAAGGCAATGCATGCAACAAATTCTTAGATACGAGAATTGAAAATAAAAACACCTTGTTTTTTTAAAATACTGATCTTTGTTACTTATACAAAATAAATTTACAGTTTTTCAGTGGGTATAATATTTTCATTAGTATACTAAGATGTGAAATATAAGACCTGATATGTGCTTTTCAAAACCAGAATAAGGAATACCAGCTGTTGACTTGGAATTGTTTTATATCACTGTTGAGTCTGGAAGACCATTTTCTTCTTATTTTTTTCCTATGTGTTTTCCTATGTGTTAGTTTATCTCTAGTTCCACTGGAGTGTGGAATAATCTCTGCTTAGGAAAGTGTTACAGAGCTGCTGTTTGTGTTTGCACTCTCCTGAAACACCCTGAAAGTCTAAGACTTATACCAATGATTTGATCAGTCCTAGATGCATCTCCTTATATAAATCTAACCACATACACTGTTTTCAGCTGGGGAAGAGTTTATTTTCTTCCCAGTGGTTGGTATGGGGCTGTGTTTTGGATTTGTGCTGAACACAGGTCTGACAATACAGAGATGTTTTTGTCATTGCTGAGCAGGGCTTACACAGAGCCAGGGCCTTTTCTGCTTTTTGTGTGCCATGCTGGCTTGGGAGAAGACACAGCTGGGACAGGTGACCCAAACTGATCAAAGGTATATTCCAGACCACATGGCATCATGCTCAGTATTTTAGGTGGGGAAAGAAGGAGGAAGGGGAGATGTTTAGAGCAATAACATTTTTCTTTCCAGGTCACTGTCATACATGATGGGGCACTGCTGTCCTGGAATTGGCTGAACACGTCTGCTCTTGGAAAGTGGTGACTTAGTTACTTGTTTTGCTTTACTTCTTTGTAAAAATTTGCTTTCCCTTTAGGTTGTCTCTATATCAACTCATGAGTTTTCCCACTTTTATCCTCCCAGTTCTCTCCCCTGCTGGTGGGAGAGTGAGCGAGCAGCTGTGTGGGGCTTGATTAAACCATGACACCACATTATATAATAATTTATGAATTATTATCTAATTTGTTCTAAGAGGAACTATGAAAAAACACTAAGAAATGCAATTTCTAGAACTTGTGCTTTAAAAAGTAGGTTTGTATTAATCAAGAAATTAATTCAGTCAGATATATATACTAAGACATTACAATATTGTAAATCTATATTTATAAATATAAACCCTTTGAAATAAATTAGGCTTAATTAGAACTTCAACTCAAAATTGCTGCAATGATATTGTTTATCTAAAGGACTGTTTATTAAAATGTAACTTATTTTCTAAATTGAATTGTAGATGACATTAGGTTGTATTAAAATCCCTTTAATAGTTGCTTTCAGACTACTTTTTAGTGTGAAGAATTCTGGCACTGGCTTTACAGTGAAAATAGAGATTTGCTCTGCATTGATGCTCAATTCATTAGATTTTTTTTAATTACACTATAATTGAAAGATGCTGTAATTTTCTAATACTTAAGTCAAGGTTCTGCATGAAAAGCCACAATGCAACTGAAACTTGAGGGTTTTAAAATTCAGCTACTGACTTTTAGAGACTAAAACCCAAAAGACTTGACAGCAAAATTGCAGCACTAAAATGAATCATGCTATTTACAGTCTTGGAAGAGCCTGAAAAATTTTATATTGGATTTTCTGTGATGGTGGGAATTCTAAAGACACAATGAATCCCTAAATGCTTGTGAAATTTGGTATTAAATATTAATATTAGATTCTTCCATGCTCATGCAAAATTTTATCCAAACAATATTTATATAGCTAGAGAAGACAAACTTCTATGGTTTCAATATTTGTGGCTTTTTTATTTGTTTGGACTGCAGGTGGACTATTTTGGATCTACTACTTTTAAGTGCCTAGTTCGTTTCCCCCCAGAAGAATTTGCATATCAAATTAAACAGTATTCAGTTTCATCTGGATGTGTTATTATTTGGAGGGGGTGTAGAAATCAGATGTGTTGAGTGAACTTGTTTTGGAGTTTTTCAAAAGCAATTTCTAATTTTTATGTTAGGTTCTGCTTACAAAGTAATGTAAAAGAGAATGTAATCTTGATATTCTCTCTTCTGTGTTTCAGCTCAGTAGCTAACACACTAGAGGATGGGATGAGCAGTGCAGGTCCATGGCATGTGTGGGAGATTTTAGTGTTCATTCTTTCTCTAAGATTCACAACAAGGATTTGAATTTCTTAGAAAAGATCTCATCCACTGAATTTGGGATCTATGGAGTCTCTAAACTTTTCCACACGTGTGATTTATTTTTATAATACTGACTTGAAACCCGCACACAAATCTGTACTGTATGGTCTCAGAGAACATAACATGGACTCTGACAGGCTAAGTAAGTATATTTTTTTTTTTCTGAAAAATAGGTTTTGAATCATTTAAATCACTACAAAAATGGATGTCAACAGAGCTGGCTAAAGATAAACCATGTTGAATGTTTAACTTTTGATCCTAATACTTTTCACATGTATTCAGAGAGGGATGGTGTCATGAAGAGCGGAATGGAGAGCAGCTCCCTTTGTCCGTTGATGTGAATGAAGTAAAATTGCATTAAATACTTGATAATGTATTGTTACAGCATGCTGAAACAATGAAGTGTGCTTGATGAGTGATTTGTCTTATGGCAAGGAACATTTATGCTCAGGCCTACAATTGCTGCGCTGCAGCTCAATTGATTTTCTGTATTTCCAGAAAGCTGAAGATCAAATAAAGGACACCAAATTAGTTTGCTTAACTACCAGCTAATTTCTTCCTACGGGTGATTAGACATAGCAAATGTCCCTACAGCATTTGTTGAAGCTGTCTCCAAACCGGCGTGAGCACCAGATTTTCCTGTGTTCTGTGCTGAATGCTTTAGCTGTGACCTCAGGAAGTGGTGGAATTGCATCAGTTTTTGTGCAGCCCAGTACGTGCGTGCAGCAGCTCTGACAGGCTCAAGACGGTTTGGGGAACTCAGCCAAACAGGCTGGACAGCAGATAGATGTGAGCCTATTGCACCTTGAGTACACCTGGTGTGTTTGCATGTGGCATAGCAAGGATGTGAGTGAACCAGAGCCCGGGGAAGCCACAGCCTCCTCTCTCCTTAAGGCAGTAATATCTTGACGGAGATCATTGAAGAAATGTTCCAAAGAAATCTCTCTTAATTGTAGTGGCATTAAATGCTTTGGCAAGCAGTGGGCAAAGCCCTTCAATCTGGTCGCCACATCACTCATAACCTGAGGATTTATAAGGGTTTAAGCTATTGTAGTGTTTGTAACCCTTTCACTACTAAATTGACTCTTGAGATGCCTTAAAACATCTCTACCAGTGCAGGCAGAAAGAGAAATAACTTTAAGCGTCTGCATCAATAGATCTGATGCAATTTTTACTTATATTTACTATTACTTGTTGGCCTGAAGAAGAATTTTCAGTGCTTTTGAATCACTGACTGATATCATGTTTATGGTCTTTAATGTTGCAAAAAAATCACTAAATACGTCTCTACAGTTTTCTTAGAAGCCTTAATATGAAATCATGCAGTCTGATATAGTTGAAAGAAGCACTTCCAAGCCAAAGGAGAGATGGAATACCTTTTAAAATATCTCTTGGAGAAAACATATAGGGGTTGCGTTTTTCCTGTTTTCTAGAGGAGTTCTTTGCTTAGGGTTAGGAAACTAAGAAGTTCTTAGAAATGAAAAGACCTAAATGAACTTGGTAAGTACTTGAATACCAGTCAGTTATTTGGTTTTTTATTCCACTATTTTTTTCATTCAGTCATCCTTGGTAAAGGGTAGACTTTTACAGTCAAATTGATTTTTTCATAGCATAGCATCAATAACTCAGTACTTTTTAAGAGGGGGAAAAATAGTCTAAGCAAATCCCACTGTACATGTCAGTCTTTCTTAGTGCCTATTTTTCTCTTCCTCCTGGGATTGTAAAATACAATTAATAGCTAAATTGTGTCTTTGCTGCTCCTAAGGAGCAAACAGTGCATGTACTGACAAATCCTCAATCATTTCTGAGAGATGGTTTGAATTCCAGGAGTAGATAGAAAATATACAACATAGAGTCATTGCCAATATCTTGGTCTATAAATTGCATAAGTGGTTGAGAGAAGGGAGTTCGAAAAATATTTTAATTTCTCCAAGCATAAACATGGAAAAAGATCTAGATTTGAGTTAAAAAAAAAATATTTTCTCAGCCCTTCAGGTAATAGTTTGAACATCCTGCATAGGTGTAGTAGTTGTGGCAGTTTGGGGTCTAGTGATTCAGGTTGCTCTGTAATTTTGGATATTTGGACCAAAACTCTCATTGCTGAGTGAAATTTGCCTGATTTCAGTCAGGAACAGTAAGGATGAACCATTGCACAATCGGATTTTTTTTTAATTAACAAGGTTGTATTTAGAAATAATGCCTTTTCCAGTAGTTTCAAGAAGCTCTTTTTGGTCTTTTAGAAGTGTCACAGTAATACTTAGTGAATGTCAATGGAGTCAGATTACTCTTTGCAGGTGTTAATCTGATGAATGCTACCCCAAGTTAATTAACTCATAAGCACCCTAAACATCTGTGGGAGCAGAGTTAATTACCCAAGTTGAATTGATGGGCTTGAGACCAAAAGCCTTGAATCATACTGGCATGATCAGGGCAGCAGCTGATACACTGTAAGTCACCATCATCCTACATCCCTGTATAATGTCTGGGAGCTTTCTATACAGAGAAAAATAAATGAGAAAATATTGCATAATTGCTTCTCCTTCTTTTAGAGACAGTTTATGTTACTGTAGAATGTATAAAAAGCTGGTCTAAATGACTGTGCTTGAAGTAATAGAGCTAGCACTTTGTATTAGCAGAGTGGAAGATAAAATCCAATTTACACCAGATATTGTGGATATGATTGCCTCAACAATGACATTGGTAGAGGACAATATGAATCTCTGAGTTTATAATTAAAAATATAATTTTAAGTGGAGTTGGAACTTAACTATTTTCTAATGCATTTTTGAACCCTAGGACTTCAACATTTAACTTCCTATGCTGATTCAATTTCTGGTGTCCTAATTGCCCTTCATAATTTTCCCCAGGAGAAATTTCTTCATTACATTCATAACTGTAACATGGATTTAAAAAAAAACAAAAACAAAACACAATCCAAAAAACTCACCCAAAAAGACCCTTGAAACCAGGATTTTGAAGCATTTGGAGTGCAAATTATGGAAGACTTGTGAAAGCACATAATGTACTTATGCAGATTAAACCAGTCCTCAAAGGGATTCTTACACATTAAAAGAACATGTAAAGATAAAATTTAAAAGGCTCCAAGTTCATTTCAAATTAAATTTGAATTGCTTTCAAACTTTTAAAACCTTTTCTTTGTTTCATTTTCTGAAGTCTAGTTATCTCATATACTGTATAAATTGCACATTTTCCCTTTTAGATATAGTGTATTAATGACTTTTGGATTTGCATTGTCTGGGAAGATGAACAACCTTTGACACTTGCTGTCATTTATCCATTCTAGCAAAAGCATGGTAAGGTATTCAACCTATTCCCATTTTAGAACTCTCTTTCACTCTCCTTACTAATCAAATAATATATCAGGAGGCCCCCATTGCAGTAAAACATTGAAATAAAGTGTTACTGTTTCTATAGTAAAAGGCAAGTGCTGTATTTTGCCCTTGACTGTCCAAAACAAATAGAAAAGCTGAACAGAAATTGGGGTCTGAGGCTTGATTTTGTGCAAAAATTTATTGTATGTTGAGGAAAAAAATGACTACATCTTATACATAATTGGTTTATACTGAGGTGTTGTTGTCTGTTTGTGGGGTTTATTTTAAATAGTAGTAGTAAAGAGTCATTAACAATCCTTCAAGTAAAATACCTGAGTGACTTAGAGAATGTCCAAAACAAAGTTCCTTCATGAAAGAATGTGTTTTTTTACTATTTGGATATATGAAGGTTGAAATCTTAAAATATTTTATTTTATTCATAATTGGGTATTGACAATTACCTAATTTATGTCATATCTTACCTCCTACAAAGTCCTTTCCCCATTATGTCTTTCCTACAAGAGTGTTTACTAGTCCAATAACAAGAATCTTTCTTGAGATATTTTAGAAAAACACTTTCTACTTAATCTTTGGAGGAAAAGGAGGAAGTGCCATGATGTTTCTCTACAAGTAGCAGCCAGATATTTTGGTGTTAGTGCAATTGCCAGTGTAACAACCAAGAGAATTTGAGAAAATGTTGAATGATTAGAAAGTTATTTGGGTATTTTATGCAGCTGAGGTTGTAATAACAGGATTGGAACTTGTAATGATGACAGAGACAGAATTTTTCCCTCTGTTATTTAACAGTCTTCACATATGAATATCCTATATAGGTTTATTCACTTATGCTGCTGCATATTTTCTGGGAGTTGGGACTTTTATGTCTGACTTTTATGTCTTTCATTTTATTCTCCCAGTGGCGGAGCTTATGCAGATCGCAAGAACCAGCTTTCTTTAAGTCTCAGAAAAAATAGTTGTGATGAACGATCTCTGCACAAAATTACTCTCTGCAGGTGGAGAATCAGCCTAAAAGTAAAAACTTATAAACTAATCTGGATGATGTGACATTTTAAGCTTTCCAAAGAATAATTTTTGAAAAAAAGGGCAAGGGTTTCTTTAGGAAATCAATTTCTGCTGTCAGAAGAAGGCAAGGAAGGTCTTTTTGGAAGGAAAATAAATTTGCAGATATAAATATATCATATTTTTGGTGTCAAACAGAAGATGATTTTGCTTTAGATAATGGCCATTCTTATCTAGAAAATTGGGCAAAAATGAGGAAAACATGAAAGAGCACTTTCTGATTATTTGAAATTACTGTCCAATTTTTATTGTTTCTTTTGAATGAAGAGTGACAGATTTTCTTGAATGTATGAAGATTTAAAAAGAGATTCAAGAATTTTTCATGTGTGGTCATACTGTGTTCCATTCAGTATGTTATGCATTTTTACATTCTCTCAACCACTTTTTTTTTGAGTTAGATTCAAAAATGATTAAAAATTTCATTGATTTTCTAAAGACTAGATTTTCCCACTGCACTTATGTTGAATTTCCTATGGAAATAGATTAATTCCAGATATTTTTTCCTTCTGCTGTAAATGGAAGAGATTTTTCTTAATCATGTGTATTTGATCATTATTACCTTTACTAATGTGCTTTAAAATGCTCAATATTACACAATTAATGGATGAAGTATATCTATCTGAGATGTAAGTACATACACATTATTAATTGCTAACTTGTAAAGATTATAGTAAAGTACTCTTATCAGCCATTAAAGGCATCCAAGCAAAGTCAAAATTTAAATAATATTTCAATATGCTATAATTACATATTGCAATATTTTGCATTTTGGTCAATGAACAGGATGCAACTGTAAAGAAATCTGAAACTTGCAACAATCAGATAATTGTAAGTTAGTAGATTCTATCTATTTTTTTCTTTTTAATTTTAATTTTTCTGTTGCCCTCTCACCCACCTGGGGTTTGATTTTTTCCCTGTGGTTTTGGAATCCCACAATGTTAGTTTTAAAATAAATTTTAAAAACTGACAGCAGTTTTTTCAGGTTTTTTTTTATGGATATCAACTTTTCCTTCAAAAAAAAAAGTTAAAAAAAATGTAAAAAAATTAACTGGTCTTTACTTGAGGTTTATAGCACTGAAGTACATGGTTCTGCACTATGTTAAATAACTTTGTCTACTTGAAAATATAGTATCCAAAACCAAAATAACATCCTAAATTTGTATAGTCACAACTAAAAGACAGGGAAAATGCAACCAGTTTGAAATCTCCCTCCACACCCATCCCCCCAAATTTAAAAAAAAAAAAATTAATAGAAGACAGTTAATTCCATAAGTGCCCCCATATGGTTGACCAGTATTCTATCTCCTCTATACAGGCAGGCAAAGGAAAGATTGGAAGTTTGGATGCACAGAACTAAAAGATAAGGCAGAAATCAGGAGGACCTTGTAGTGATGATCTGCAATAGTGACTTTATACGAGTGGTTTCCTTCTGCAGCTGCACTAATGAGCTGTCAATAAAAATGACCAAAGGGCTATGAGATGACTATTAAGAGTTTAATACCTGGCATGTTACTTAGCACATCATACACAAGATAAGGATATTCTTGGAGCTGAAGAAGAAAAGGTGTATTGTGCAGGGTTTCCACTTTTCACAAATTAGTTCTGAAAAGAAAGAACAAGGAAAGCCTAGGGAAAATATATCACTTATTATGTGTGCCAAATGTAGACTTTTGAATTAAAATTTTGCTTGACTAGGGTGCTGTTCATGTTTATTCTGCTAATCCTTTTTTTGGGTAGTGCTGAGGTTACCTTACTGTACAACTCTCAACCTTAGGCTCACTGATTGGTACAATCATGTACCATCAAATCTAATTATTAATCTATTTTTGTGAGTTGCTCATTGCCTTTCTTCTTTTGCAGATGAATCACATAGCAATAGTTTTAGGCAGCTGAAAGAGATGTGAGAATAATAGATACTAATGTGAAAAATGAGCTTTCACCGCATCCAGGAAAGATGAAAAAGGAAATACAGACCTTTGATTATAAATCTGTATCTCTCAGAAATAAGGACAGAAAAGTAAATTCTTAACCCAAGGTCTTGTTTTTGTCCAATTATTTTGATTATTAAAGTTTTCTTTTTACTTATTCCTTATGAATCTAATTATTCAGTTCACTCAATGCTATTATCACATTACTCAGTCTTGGTAAGTTGCCTTACACTATTCTTAACCCTTAACCCTTCCAGAGTAATGTAGATTGCACACACATGAGCAACTTTTGTATGCAAGACTCTAAGTTTTTTATAGAATTACAATAAGTTTGGTAGAGTGGGCACTAAAGTGATAATTGTCCTGCCTTCATACACCATCCCCATTTAACCCAGTGTGAATGTGTTTGGTTCTGCTAGGTGATATGGAACATATCCCTGCCTCAGAAGACATGCTGAAAGCATGCATAACATTTGTCACATTAGAAAGCATTTCAGAACATATATTTCAGGCTTTTGTTCATCTATGATATTTTTTCTGCTTCAAGAAGAAAAAGTAAATATATATTTTTTTTTTAAATCCCTGTAGTGTATTCCTTAACTGTGAAACTCTGCTTAAAGACTTTCACAGAAAGTCTGTGGGAATGCATTTTATACAGTTGCACTCCTTGGAAATAATGTAAAAGTTTCCATACCAGGGGTATAATTTAGTACCCCTTCTATAGTGGTTGAGATGTTACCATGTGTTGGCTTACTGTGTTCTTAAGGTGGGTTGTAAGAAATTTAGTTAAAGGCATCACTGCAGGAAAAATATTATCATACGCAAACAGTAAACTGGTTGTGTCTAGGGTTATATTCAAAACCAGATGGATCATATAACTCTTCTGAAATTGGTAGAACAAGGTGATTTATATTAGCTGAGGATCTCGCTGCTCTGTCCCTGATTTAGTCTACTTTCACTGCTTCTTTGAGAACATATGTTCTTTTTACATAGAGAATGCTTGCATGGATGAGAGTGGAGATGGTTTTATACATAAATACTAAAAAAAAAGGTACATATTTTTAAATTTCTATGTGTTTTTCTGTATGTGTACACATGGTTTTCCCCAAAAATATTGTATGTGAGAATCTGCTCCATTTCATGAAAAGCAGAGAAAATTATGAGCATGATACTTTGACTATGTTGGAAAAAAAAAAAAAAACAAAAACGTTCTAAGAACACAAAGACAGTAAAAAAGCAACTTGTCTCAAAATCTTCTTAATAACATGTTGGGACGTCTGCTTCCAAGGATGGCACACAACCAAGACAATTTCTGTAGTTCTGCAGTCATATTTTGATAAGAGTTGAAATAACAATCAGTTGTCCGGAAATGCAGTAACTGAGCAAAGCTTTTATGGGATAACCAGAAACTTGTGCTACATCACAGGAGGCCTATCAATGGAGTATTAGTACCCAGCAAGAATGAGATTGTTGAAAAAGGATTTTGTAGGTACTGAAACCTGTAGGGAAAGTACATTAATGTTATAGTAAACACTTTGTTTACCCTTACCCTGGCCCATCACCTAAAATGCACATTTGGGTGCCAGACAGGCACTACAGAGTGTTGTTCAAGACTTCAAAAATATATGTGGTCGAGTTAAAAATCAGTGGCAATATTTTTTCTAGATATGTGAATTCCAAGGATTTCCCTTTGACATTTGTTAAGCCCTCAAAGTTTTCAGTAGGGCTTCTTGTTACCTAAAAGTTCTGTCCAATTATAATTCCATTGATTTCAGTGCTTCAATCAATACTGAGATGTATTGGACCTCATGGGAGATATCGACCTTGGCTTCACTTATTCCGTGTGTAACTTGTAGTCCAATGAATCATAACAGTTAAGAAAGATTTTGCCTCTGTAGGGCCTTGAGAATATTTATGACTGTTTGGTTAGAGGAATGGAAAAAGACTCTGTTGCCTGCATCTGATCTTGGAAGATGTAAAAAAAATCCAAAGTAAATAGGTATTCCTGGAATAAATAGAGCAGAAATTTATTTTACTTTTCATCCACATTTAAAGTAATTCTAAATGTAAACCAGCAAGGACAACTTTGAATCTTAGAAACATTACCTGAATGTATTGTTACCATGTGATAATCTGTTTTATGGGTCAAGGAGAAGAGAGACTCCCTACAGCATAAAGTAAGCTGTTTGGCAATTCTCAAAGAAGTGAAAATCCACTTTTCCTTTGAATTAGCAAGAGAATCATGACCTAATTTCATTCATTGCATTCTGTGCATCTTCACTCTCTCTCTTATCAAGCACAGGTCAACTCCTTGACCAGAGGTAAGAATAGCTAGTGAAAGGTGCATTATCCACCTTTGCTCATGCAACTGAAAAAGTGGATTCTGATGTTCCAGCTTTTGAAAACAGTTCTTTTTTCACGTTTTTTTTTTTTTTCTAGAAGGCAAAGATTAATATAATTTTATTATTATTATTAGTTTTGTTTAGGTTTGGGTATAAAGGTATTAATATTGACCCAATAGCAATTTAATCAACTGTGGCTTTTGGCACTGAATAATATTTTGTAAAGGAAGAATATGACAAAAAAGAAGAAGTCAAATCACAATATATAAATAAACATTTACCTGATTCTCTGTTAGTGCTGATTTACAGTTTGTCTCTCATTGAGTCCTTGCAATAAATGTGAGTAAAGTATTATGACAATTTAAATTATTTTACAATTATATAAGGAATTTTCATAGTATATGACAGAATAGTAAGAATTAAGTAGCAAGACAAGAGGTAATGGGCAGAAACAGATGCACAGGAAATGCCACATGAATATGAGGAAGAACTTTGCTATGTGGTTGACCCAGCACTGGAACAGACTGTCCAGAGATGGAGCCTCCCCCACTGGAGATATGCAAGAACTGTCTGGACACAATCTTGTTCAACATACTCCAGGATGACCCTGCTTGAGCACGATGGTTGGACCAGATGCCTGTAGTTCCCTTCAACTTCACCCATTCTGTGATTCTGTGAATATGATTTTTTCCCCATTGCAGTAGATACGCTCAATATTAATAGAAATATTTACTTCCCTGCACTAAATGTTCAATTTGAAATTTCTGCTCACTTTTAGGTATTGCTTTGAGATGTTGTGCATGATTTGCTCAAGAGAATTCTCAGATCTGAATCAACAGCAGTGTGCTAAAGCTCCACTACTTATGTATGATAACAACAGCAATTGGAGTTGTTGATTTATAGCAGACAGAAACCTAGCTCTTGTTAATAAAAAAGCAATTAAATTAAAATAAAAAAAAAAAAAAGAGCCCAGGTTCTGTAGTAGCAGGTCCCACTGGAGGGATGGTGGTAAAACTGTGCGTGTGTGAGTACATACACAGGTACATTATAGAAAGAGAAGAAACCAGGCAGTGACAAATGAATCTAATTTCCTTCCATGAGAAGGAGAAGGGCTTATGGATTAAAGACTGACAGAAAATACAGAGTGTTTTGACTCAGCTTCTTTATACTTTGTCTTGATTTCCAGTTAGGGGAAATATAGTCTACAAAAAGAGTGTTGCAAAATAAATTCACAAGCAGTTGGAAAACTGTACTAGGAGAGCAGTAATGATTGATTTGCTGTCAAAATGAGACCAGCTTTATATAACCATCTGACCACCTGTGGCCCTGTGTGGGTCTGGTCTAGTAGTCTTTTTTCTTTTCTTTTCTTTTCTTTTCTTTTCTTTTCTTTTCTTTTCTTTTCTTTTCTTTTCTTTTCTTTTCTTTTCTTTTCTTTTCTTTTCTTTTCTTTTCTTTTCTTTTCTTTTCTTTTCTTTTCTTTTCTTTTCTTTTCCTTTTCCTTTTCCTTTTCCTTTTCCCCTTCCTTTTCCCCTTCCCTTCCCTTCCCTTCCCTTCCCTTCCCTTCCCTTCCCTTCCCTTCCCTTCCCTTCCCTTCCCTTCCCTTCCCTTCCCTTCCCTTCCCTTCCCTTCCCTTCCCTTCCCTTCCCTTCCCTTCCCTTCCCTTTTCCCTTTTCCCTTTTCCCTTTTCCCTTTTCCCTTTTCCCTTTTCCCTTTTCCCTTTTCCCTTTTCCCTTTTCCCTTTTCCCTTTTCCCTTTTCCCTTTTCCCTTTTCCCTTTTCCCTTTTCCCTTTTCCCTTTTCCCTTTTCCCTTTTCCCTTTTCCTTTCTTTCTCTTCCTTTCTTCTTTTCTTTCTTTTCTTTCTTTCTTTCTTTTCTTTCTTTCTTTTCTTTTCTTTTCTTTCTTTCCTCCCTTCCTTCCTCTCTTCTTATCTTTTTGTTTTAATTGCTGTTATTTTAATTAATTTTATGTTTTCTGGACCAATAAGGACACACTGCCTTAATTGTTGACGCAAGTGAGGAAGGACAGCACCTATACTTGCTAAAAAACACACTGGATAACTCATTACTCACCTAGATGGGTTAGAAGAATAAATGTACAGTCCTTTATGCTGGTAGGGATAACCTGACATATAAGTAGAAAAGTGAGACAGAGGTGACCTAGGTGCAGCTTCCTAAAAATATCATAATGGGCAAAGTAATTAATACATTTTATTTTAGCCACTAGTACATAACAATAATGATGCTGTTGCTAAAGAGACAAACATTCTTCTGAGCTGTATAAATAAGTGTATTTTTCACACACACATGGAAATTACCTTATTTTTGAATCCATAATGGCAATGCTTTGCGACCAATATAAGACACTGGATCCCAAGAAAAATGTGGAAATTCCAGTCTTTCATTTTACTGTCTAAAATTCCTTGCCTTTCCAAAACTTTAGTCAGCTCTAAAATGCTTTTTCATTGGAAATGTTCATACCCCCATGTGAACTCTTGCATAAAAGGCAGTATCATAGCTGTTTTATTAATCAGGTGGGGTTTATTTTAGTTGGTTTTATATTGAGAATGTTGCCCCATCTAATTTATATTTCTATTTATGCTAACTTAAAAAAAATATTTTCTTTGCTTGTTGTATTCATTCCAATACTTTTCAATGTGGATCTAACTTTGGGGTTTTTTTACATATGTTTTGTCATAATTTCATCCATTCCTTTGAAAATGCTGTTACTGTTTAAAATTAGACCACATGTGAGAATAGTCAAAGCTCAAAATCTATATATTTCTCATTTAAATTGCAAAATATTATTGCATGAACCCAAAGCACTCTCTTTCTTTTCCCTTTCCCAAAGTCACTGTCCAAGAACTGCCATTTTTATTTCTAGTACTGTGATACTGAGTCTCTCCATTTGGTATATTTAATTAATTTAATCTAATAATAAATGTTTAAGCTAAATAATATTAAAATCAATAATAATTCTCTATTTGACTCATTGTGCTTATTGATTTATCATATAGACGCAGGAATAATTATTCTACTAGAAATGGCAGGACAGTCATGTGGGCTCTTGACCAATTCTGTTCATCCTTTATTCCTTCTTTTGTCACTAAAACCAGATGCCTGTAATAGACAGATCGGTAACAGAGACAAGAAACAGATATTCTTTTTTTTGCTTACCTGCCTATAAAAACTGAAGTTCAGAAATGTATTCTTATATTATTTTTAGCAGTTTCAAACAGGGCAGAAATGCAGTATCCTTTTAAAAATTAATACTTTTTTTGAAAGCACCTTCCAAAAGAAATTCTCTTACAGTCAAGACAGTCATTTCGGGTGTCATTTCAAATAGCACAATAAAATATTGGTTTACAAACTATGAATTATAATTTATATGTGATACTAATATAACACAAAGAGTAGAAATGAAAAAAAATTGAAAATACTAAAATTTTATTTTATTCTAATAATTGGTAATTTGTTATATAATATATAATGGTTATATAATAATTAGATATAGTATATATTATACAATAATAATTTATTAAGAATTTTAAAATATAAGGTATGAATATTTCATAAAAATCCAAAGGGAAAAATTTGGGATTAAATAAACATTCTGAAATTAAAAATTTGGACTGTTGTGTGTCTACTATTTTATTTTTCATCTTTCTGAAAGGTAATTTTAAGTGGTTTTATGTTTATGACAATTGTCTGTATGGTCCCTTTCTTCCTTCAAGACTTTAATCTTATTTCAGGGGATCTTATATGGGGGGGATTTTTTTTTTAATTGATTTGATTTTAGTCTGATTTTTCCCTTAGTTTTCTAGTTGCACTTTGGGTTTACTATACGTCTGTAATTTCACTGGCCTGACTGCTTTTTCTCATTGAATCAACTCATATTCTCTGGATAGTTGTGTTTATTGACTGCATTTTATGAAGCATGTTGTAGTCTATCTCTGCTGTTTTATTTCTAAGTTTATTTTTTTTTTTACTTCAAATCAAATTAGCTCTCTGGCTGACTTGCTTATTTTACTGGTGCCAAAAATTGTAGTCTTGTTTTGTTTATCACTCAATTCTCTGAGGCTACAATGTTGTGGTTCTGTATTTACATCTCAGTATAAGGTCTTTGGTTACCTCTCTCTTGGATCATTTGCCAGGAACTTCATTCAAATAAATCTTTGATACTGAGGCCAATGTATTTTTGATAGTGACTTCATTCTTGCTGCTGACTCTATTTTCAAACAAGAACCTTCTGCAGGGTTTTGTATTGCTGTCATGCAATTGGTCATTATTATTTTTTAATTATTATTCTTGAAATAGAATCTGTCCTTTACTTTCTTGATTTATTTGAAAGTATGAATTATCAATCTCTTTACCCTTACAAGAAGAACATGAAAATAAGAGTATATGGAGTTGTGTTATTTATGATAGAGTGTTATGGGTGACGTTTTGTTTCCATGTAAGGCTTCTGTAATAGTTTGTTATTGGGATAGAATGTGTTTTCTTCAGAACTTGTGACTCTACTGGTGAAAGCCTTACTAAAATTTTACATTTTTGCTCCCTTTATGTTTACATGGATTATCTTCTCTTATATGCTATCAAGTAATCTTTTGATCACCACTAATTAACATTCAATATATGCACATTCAACACTTCTTTTCTTTTAACCTTCTGATGAAAATAGTGGTTTGAAATTCTATTATTCTGTATCCAGTAGCTATGAGATATTAGAGTTCGAAAAGTCTTATTTTCCTACTTTTTCCTGCTGCTGTCGTTGAGGCTTTCTCAACCTCTTTTTTCCTTCACCACTTTATTTATTTAGGGCATCAAAGGGATCATAATTTTGATTAAAAAACCCGTGAAAAAACTGTGAATTTGTTGGCGAAACATATAATTATAAATTTTTAATACATTCAAATCAGTTTTGTGGTTTTGTTCCTTGAAGAAAATTTTCCAACCAAACAATTTTCTCTCCCTTAACATTCAATAAATGCTGAGATCAATGAGTTGCTATCAAAGATGTGAATTAAAAGTTCATATATCTACACGATTTAAAGAATAGTTTTCTCAGCTGTTAGTGTCTGGAGCCCTTCCTTTGTTAGTGAGGCACCTGCTGAGAAGGTGTGCTGGTTTCAGCTACAAAAGTGATTAAGTAGTCTGCTGACTCTATCTCAATATCACTGGCAGTGAGCTCTTTCTTGTCTCGGGGTGCAGAAAGAACTGCAACTTCTCAGCAGACTCTAGACTTCTAACACTTAAATGATGAATTAAATATATTTCAATTTAGGCTTTGAGCAAGTATGGAGGTTTTGGCTACCAACAACAGAGTTCAGCTGGAGCTGTGTTTCCCACTTCTCTGTGTTTTGTGTTTATACTTTCATTTAAAGATAAAATTAATTTATACAAACTCGCACTATAAAGGTTCTGTCTTTCACCGGGCACAGTGAGGTAAATAGATTCATTTGAATACTCAGAGCCCTGTCATCTTATTTTCTCCCCCTATCCTAGCGTAGGTGCGGTGATAGAGCAGCTTTGATGGGCACCTGACAGCCAGCCAAGGCCGATGCATCACACTGCGAAGCATCGGCCAGAGTTACACTCACTTTGCCACTACGGCCCCACACCCACTCTCAGGAATTTGGGGACAAAAATGGAAAATGCATGGGTGCAGCAGCTGAAATATGAGGGAGATTCAGGGGGAGGGTACCAACTATCAGCAAATTGGAGAAATTCTGGGAAAGGGTAAAGGGTAGGGTTCAGAAGGGCATTGTCCAATGAGGGAGGTAAGGGGGGAAGCTGGGTCACATGGACTAATGAAACATCTAATTTTGGGGGATTTCCAAGGGGGAATTCCAAGCAGGGGGTTAGCACAAAATAGGATTGACAGGTAATTCAGGGTAGATTGAGAAGATGGGTGGGAGGGTAGAATCTGGACCAAGCCATTAACTTGGGCAGAACATGCCATTAACCAGAAACATGCTGTAACAACACTGTCCAGCTACATTAAATGCAAGAGGTTTGTCTCAATTGTTCATTTGCTACTGCACAGATAGCAGCAGTAGCACGTGTATGAGGGAATGGATGTGAGCTGGTGCATTAGATAGAGCAGATCTAGTGTGGAGCTGTATCCCTCCTGTGCCCAGGGATGCAGAAACACCAGAGCACATCTTGGAAATGGAAAGAAATTATGATAAAGGTGATGCCTTCCTCCCTTGCTGCCATGTAGCCAGGCTGAAACCTGAAGAGAATGGAATGAAAGTTGATAAATCACAGATATATGGACATTCAGGGTCTGTGAAAGTAAATTAAACAATCTTGGGGAGCGTTTCTGGACTCAGCTGTTGTTGATGGTAAGATGTTAGAATTTATTCCAATAGACCCAGGTTGCACTTCTCCAGGCAGTTTTTAGCCTTGCTTAGGAGCTGATGTGTGCTCCAGAGCCTCATATTTCTAATTATTTTTACTCTTCCTTTAATATTTAATTTGCTTTCAATGTTGATCTCAGCTTCATGCTTACCTGCATAACTTTCTGTTGCATTACTTTTCTCTCTTGGTTTCTTGTATATCCTGCTGGAAGGAGGTAAAGAGCATCATTGCCTTTTCAAACACTGTCAAGGTCATGGAAGAAATTTACCATAACATAAATCACCAGAGTGGGAACTTAAAATGAGCACAGAAGGGAGGAATATGCAACAGCAAGGTGCTGATTCCTGGCCTGGTGGGGGTGAGACCTGGTTAACACATCCTGGTTAACACATCCTGGTTAACACATAGGGACAAAAATTCCCAGTGTGGCAAACTGTGTAAAAGGAATCAACTCCTTCTACGTATATCGCCAGTCAAACAGCGACCACCCTGTTGTTTCACACTAACCAACCCCAAGAGATCTACTATCAAGAACCTCAGTTACCCTGCCTCAGAAGCAGCTCCTAACATCTCTCCTAACCCCTTTTTAACCTTCTTTCTCTTAACGTATTTCACTACCTTTTGAAGTAGCTTCGGAAAATGAATAAATATGAGCCAGCACAATATTTGGGGCTCTAACATGGCCATGTGCAATTTCTCTTTCTTCACCTTGTGTTATGTAGCTTGTAAACTCTGAGAAAATCCTGTGTTTGCATAATAAGACTTCAGTCCCATCTGAAGGCACCTGTGTAATGAAAGTGATTAATATAGTAGATCACTGTTAAGTGATGAGTCCAATTGTGCATAATAATAATGAAGATGTTTTTTTCAGGTCCAGATTCTTTTACTGGATTTGTTTAAATTTAGTAAGCATAATAAAAGCTATGAAATGTTACTGATTTGCATTTCAGAGTGGTGAGAAAGCATAACATTGTGGTTTTAGAAGAGCAAATTTTCTTAGTGTCTTTCTGTATCAGAGCATGTTCATGGATTACAGACTCAGAGTTGATTAGCTACCCAATAGAAATACAATAGAACTCAGAGCAATTTACATGCTTATATAAGTCCTATATTGTATGGAAGAAAATAGTGTTTCAAGTACAATATTAAAAACCCATTTTACCCTTTTAGTCTTATGTTTTATCTCAGGACTTTTAAATTGCTTTTAAGTCCAGAAAGTTCAATACAACAAAATAATCATTGTATTAATATAACTCATTATCATTTATATATTATTAAAATGATTATGTATATAGATAAATCATTATTATTATTATTATTATTATTATATACAACTGTGTTTTATTAATTCTATAACTGTATTTGTCCATTCATATTAACTTTATATATTAAAGATTCCTTTTTAAGACTGAAAATTAATTATCTTTTTCTATACCTGCCTCGAATTTGTTCTTTGGTATTAAGAAAAACCAGCTACTTTCTAGTCTGTGTATGAGATGTGATTGACCTTGATGTATAGCAAAAGAGTTTTTTATTGAATTAGAAGATTGTGGGCTTTTCTTTTAAATATGTAATGCCTTATAGAATTTTTTTAATGCGCTCTTTGATATCTAATACTATCCCATTTCTGTTTTTTTTTCTTTGAAGATTAAAATTTTCTTGAGGGACCACAGAACTTTTATTGTTGATTATGATACTAGAACTCAGTATAGTTGAACTAGCATATCGAAGTTAAGCACATAGTATGTGGGTAATAAACACTCTGGAGTTTTTTGGAGATTGATTCTGAATAAACCTCTGATATCAGGAAAAAAATGTAGCTCGATTTTATGCCTGCAAAAAATTCTTTTCTTTTAAATACAATAAAGCTAGTGTTTCTCATCTAAAAAAGCCCCTAAGCATTACATTTCAATATTAAGTCAGAAATACACTCAAATGGAGTTTCTCTCTACAGCAGAACTCAATCAGTTCTGCAATCTAATATCTCATTCCTACTGCATTAGAAATTGGGTTTTGGACAAGAAAAAACTCATTCACTGCTGATAGTATGCAGTACAAATAAACTGCTCAAGATTGAATTCATATTCATTTTATATCCAAGATCAAAGCTACGACTTTTTGTAAAAGTCTTCATGTGAGGCTTAAAAATTAGAGCTGCTGTGATGTATCCAGGGTTTTAATTTAACTTTATAGTTTAGATGGTGATGAGAAGTGAAGGGGAAATATAAGGAAGAAATATTTCTCTTTCTTCTAGTTTTTAGTAAATATTTGGATGCATTCGATGCATGCAGTTGTCATTTAAATCTTATGAAATAATGCAAATAGATGATTATTATAAAATCAAATACACCCATACAAGTTTTTTTTTCATGCAACCCCTGTAACTGTAACTCTTTACTATAAGAGTTATGTCACCCTGGGGTGCAATTTATTTCATAAATAGAAATTATGACCTTGTGCTTCTGGTGCCAGTTCCATGCTGGGAGCAAGTTCCATTTTATTGCCAAATTCAACATTTGTTATAAGGTTTGGTGGCAGTACTTGGATCATGTGTTTTGTTGCTGTGGAGACACTGTAAAAAAATTGGTGGAAGAAAATCTGGTGGCTGCTCTTCATGTTAGTATTAGCTTTTCATGTGTCTGTGGTTGTTTCAAGGATTATGTGATTTCTAGTCCTGTCTCTACTTCCCAACCCCTGTCTGATGTCTCACTCTGCTGTAGTTAATGGAAACATGGCTACATTAATGTAGCCATGAATACTGTAACTCACTGCCAAAAAGAATAATCAACAGATATTTCTTTCTCATGATTTTGATGTGGATTTTTCAGGAGATTGGTTGATATAGTAAAATATATAGAAAACTAGCATATTTTCAGATCCCATGGTTTGTATTTAAGTTTGGAAATAGTCTTAGGTTTGGGAGCAAGGCTATATGTACCATAGCCAGAATAACATGGGCTGTTGATGCCTAAAGATTTTTAGCCTTTTTCATATTTGTAGCTTTGCAGATTCATGATATATAGCAATATAGCATCAAGTACATTTCCTGCCCTCTTTCATAATTTACCTAATTCATTATTAATATATTCCTGCAATTCTGTTTAGTCTTGTTCTTAAGAAGACAATTCCTGACAAAGACATCTTTTTCTCTGCCAGAACTTAAGAGACATAGCAAGAAAATAGGGCAAAGAAGCCCCTGGACCAGCTCCAAGGGGCTGACCTAGGGGTAGGTTGCAGAGATAACTAATCTCCTTTTGGATGTATCAGCTAGTTACACACATTAATTAACCCTATAAAAATTGCAGAAATACTGTATCACATGTCCGTATAGGGATATTTTGTGTACCTGAAAGCTTTCATTAAAGATTTATTTGGTTTTATATTGTCATTCTTAATGTTGTTTGGAAAGGTTTTGTGTTTTATACCAGGCAACACTTTAGCACAGTAAATAGCTTTGGCTGAAAGTTCTATGAAATTTTATCGGGGCATTACATATAAGGGAAGCAGCAGTCTGTTGGGCTGTAGCACACATATTTGGGTATCTTTTATGCTGTGTCTTATTTCTGATGGATTTTTCCCAGTTGATACAGTTTGACTGAGACCTGTTGTTGAGAGTATGCTTGTTTGCTGTGGGGCATCATACAGAGGAGATGTTGCTTATTCTTATTAGTTCTTTACTGCCTCTTTTTTTCTTCTGCCTATTTACTTTTCAAAGTGTCTGAACACAAATTTAATGGCTTTTTTATTGCTTAAATTGGAGTGCAACTTTGGTTTAGAAGCCTTTTCATTAATACTTTATTATAAATCACTAGCAGGATTTCATAGGAGTGTAAACAAACTTGTTTTTGCAAGATTAAGAACATTTCTGTGCGAATATATATATTAGTTTGAGACAGATAGATTTAGTAGGGTAATTAAACTAAAGACAGACAATTAAGAAATAGGATTCATTTTCATTAGAGCAAGTGATCATGTTTTTTCACTTTTTATAAATGTCATTACATAAAAACAAAATTAACGATCTGATTATCAGGCAATTGTTTTGATTGAAATCCTCTTGCCAGAAGTCCCTATCTTGAGGCACTGCAACTAAATCAAAGCGTCTCTTCATTAAGCAGAGCAGAGACTTAGCAGAATTCTTAAGACCTGTGACATGCATGTCCTATAAGCAGGAAGAGATCAATATTAGCCCTTCACTCAGATGACAATTACAATTTGCTAACATTGGCTGCTTAAACAGTTTAGCAGTTTTACACTGTAAGAGAAAATTAGTTTTAGAATTTTAGAATTTTTCAAGCAGCTTCTCTGAGCAAGAGTTGATGGTAATGAGTTCAGCGCCACAGAGGAGAATAGAGCAGCGCATCTCCCTCTAGAGGCACTTTGCAACATGCTCCTCATTCTTGATAAGAGACGCATCTCTCTTCCTTCCATAGCCCGAGTGCCTACTACACTGTAGAGTCTAGCTGTTTTTTCAGTCTGCAAATCAATCCCAAGTAAATATTCTTTCTGTGAGTAATTTCTTGAATTTGTAAACTTGAATGCAATGTCTCCACCAGTGGTGATAGATACGGTGACTTATGCACAGAGTGCAAAGTGTAACAGCCTACAAATAAATTCTCTTCACTGCAGTTGCACCCACTGCCTTAATGAAATCTTATCTATAGTATTTCTTACATTTCAAAGACTTCAGGGGTGGAATATATTTCCTTACTTATCTTTCTGATGGAAATTTCTCTGGACTTCATATAGTCCTTTTCTGGGAAATTACTCAGAATAATGAATAACATAATTCTGTAGACGGAGTCAAATTGGATGTCAGTGGGAATGTTGAAAAAAGATTATTCATTTTTCATTCATAAAAAAGGTTGACATTGGAATGAGAGATATATCTGGTTTGCATTATTTTCCTCAGGATGTAATGTGACATGACTCTAATAATAAAGCTGCAGGTAGCACTTGCTGAGATAACAATCCAGATGGTGGGAAGGTGAACTTGAATACGTGACTTCCTGGAATTTGATCTGAATTTCTCCTGTTGAATGAGACTGTTTCAAAAACACAAAAACCATGTCAGATTATTATTCAGCCATGCCTAAAATAAGTATACTATGATGTTGTAGTTATTAATTTTATTAAAAAACTGAAAAAACTTTATTTGCTTAGTGTAATGCAGATAATTAAATGTCAGTTTGACAATAGTGAACACATACAGTCTTTTTGCAACACCAAGGATAAGCATCATGATCCATGAAAACAGATACCAGTGGTGTTTGCTCAGCAACAGTTGGTTCTGTGTGGAATCTCAATGCCCTAGAATTCCTTTCTTAGAGTAACTTCCTTTATTTAGAGTGTTCCTTTTTTAAAACACTTGCTTTTTTAGAGTGATCCTAGTCTCCTTCAGTTTCATCAGCTCCTGCTATTCTGGCAAATATCAAATTCACACCAATTTGATGGCTCCTTAGTTGACACTACAAAAAATCAGTGACACAAGAATAGGTAAAGCAGTGGTTTAGGGTCTTGGTAACTATTAATGATGCAAAGAATGGTATAAATTAAATCTGAGAGGAGAATTTTTTTTTTTTCAGAAATATAGAGAAATTTGAAATCACCAAGAATGTCTCTACTTGTAATTTTTCCTAGATTTCAAAGAAATGTCATAAATACAATGTCACAGTTTGCCAAGAAAACATTCCAGAAAAAAATATATAAGATTTTGAATGTCTAGTCTTGGTGAGTAAAGATTATATTTGTTGGCTTTTACTGCCATGGAAATTATGAGAAACTTCAAAGCAAACAAAGATTTTACTACTGATTATTTTAGATTACAAAAATGTAGTAATTTATGTGAACATTATGAACATTACTATTTAAAGCTTCAAAGAACGTTCTTCAAATTTTTTATGTCTTATATTATTTTTATGTCTTCTTACAGAAGAAAAGTATTTGGAACAAAAGGAAAACAAAACAGGTTCTGAGATGATATAGAGAGCTGGAAACCCTCCACAAACTTTAGGCATTTACAACTTTAGTATCAGAGAGTCATTGATAATATATTGAATTGAAATGAAAGCACAGCTGTCACTTTCCAGAATTGTGTGATTGAGTAAAAAGTGAAAATACACATCCAGAGATTTTGGCATTATAGGGAACAGAATTTTTTTAGTACTTTCTTTTTTTTTTTTTTTTTTAATTCTCATAAAATTCTGAGTGTTTTTTGCCGACATTTTCTTTTACACAAGAAAACATATTTAATACATTACAATAAATCTCTTCTAGACAGCACAGTGTTTTTTGATAAGCTCTTAACTTTTGGTGAGCCCTACTTTCTGTACTTACAGTCACAATCCTGGAAAAGTACTGCTGTAGTACTAGAAAACCCTACGGGCATGGTCAAGTTTGCAATGTTTATTTTTAGTGCAGTCACTCACTAGTCTTGGCCTATGCCAGATGCCATTATTCTAGCTGATTAACAGGTGTGGTTTGCAATTTGGAGAGGCCAAGACAGGATAATATGATAAACCCATGTTGTTTTGAGGGACAAAATTCACCATAACACCTTATAGATAATGAATTTCATATCCTATGATGGCTTCAATCCTGTTCTCTGGTTAAACTGACAGAAAAGCAGTGCATATCTGTACATTCATAGAAACTAGTAATTTTGTTTGTGATACTGAGCAAAAACTAAAAAAAAACCCACTCTGATGCATGCATCTGAGGGGTTTTTTATGGTAAAGGATAATTTAAACATCATGGCACAAAAGTCTTACAGATGTGTTTTGTGTAAGCATCATGTCTGTGCATGTCTATATATATGTAAATCTTAGAGCAGATTTGATTTCTACTTCATAAACATTTCTCATGAAGTAACACATTTTTTGTGGTGTTAAATGATTGTTGTGATAGTCCACAACAGGTGGACTAGGTGGATTACACTGCAAATAGGAAAAAAAAAAAAAAGGTTTGCAAAACCCTGTAAATTAAAAATAAAATACACAGACACATCACCAATGAAATGGATGGTTTTTATGAAATAAATGTAAGACTGAGGTTGAATAACAGTATAATATTTGTTACTTTATCCAAAATATTCTGGAAAATTTGTGTTAACAGATGTTATTATATATAGGTGGCTTTTTATGCATCTTTAAAACAGAAGAATGAAAACAAGACCCATCTGAAGTAAAGAAAGCAATGTCATGAGTATGCATTTACTATTCAATTAATTTCTGAGTATATTCCTCTAAGAATAAAACAAAGTGGATTCCTTTTTTTCAATAAAGTACCTCCTTTTTTGCACAAATAATTTAAATTTCTTTCTGGTAATGTAGACTATAAAGCAGAAAATCAGTATATTTAGACACTTTATTTTGTTAAGGGAGGGATTTTTTTCTTCTCCCAGAAGTAATATAATCTGAAATCTCAGAGCAGAAATAGTTTCTTTGCCTATACAGCTGTTTACCAGAAAATAAATAATGTGTTTTTAAGAGGGAAATGTATTTAAAGGTCCATCCAAATAATTTCTTTGTCTCAGTTTACATTAAAAGAGCTATTGGATATAATAATCTCTTCACACAACATTTCTGTATTCTCAAATTTTCAGGCTCTTATATGATGATAATTAATAGGAACAATTAGGAAGATGCATCCCATGGATTTCATTAATACTTTTTTCTTTTTAAGGAACAGATTGTGTCATTCAGGGCAATTGTAGAGCTTCATTAGCATAAGAGTGAGGCTAAGGGCAATGCTGCATCTCCTCTGAAGAATACAAATAAAAGGACAGTCTTTGTATCTAAGCAACAGTCCTGCCTGATGCTGAAGAAGAACATCATCTCTCATGCCTAACTATTCCTTTACACAAATGAACCCTTGGAGGCACTTGTATGAAAACTTGCCTGTGCTCCAGGGCTGCCATTCTGCAAAATTTAAAATACAGTACCTTATTTCCTAGGTTTAACACAGTTCTCCAGACAATCACAGGAGAATTGAACTGGCTCAATAAATGACTGCATCCTCATCAGTTGTTTAGATTAATACCATGTCAATCCCTACTTCAGTCAAAACAATTGGGAGTTTTTCTGTATAGAAATCTGTATTTCTGTGTAGAAATCATGACGACCGACCAGTTTGTGATTCCTACCACAAAGACCTCTCTGCTGAGAGCCAAAACAAATTCAGTCTGAAGGATACAGAAAATCCTACAGCTCAGTAGAAGTTTACAGGCTGCACTGGATCCTTCCTCTGTATCAATATTGTAAATTTTGATAAATTATTGAAATTTCTTCTGGAAAAATAACATTAAAATCATACCACTGAGAATAAGAAGCCATCTTTATACTGTTTCTATATTTTTAAAATTTTGAAGAGCAAGAAGATGGTGCATCAGTACATTTTCTAATAAGCATTTTCATTGTTCCTATGAGTTTAAGATGGACTAAATACTGCTCTTTATGATATAAGAGTGATGGAGAGAAAACTGTTTAAGACAGACTAGAAGTATTGCCATGGACCCATAAAAGGATGCTAATTGAAAATGAGGTGGCAACTGTGAGTTAATATTTGCAAACTGAAAGTGTGGACATGCAGTTGTATTGTGTGGATCTATGCATTGTAAAAATGCTCTTGGAGACTACAGTGCTTTTCGTCCTAAAAGTGGTAATCATTATGCTGTTCCACCTTGTCTCTTTGACATCATAAAACACTATTTTTGAAAGAAAATTTTGTATTAAATCTACAAGTCCATTTTAGATTATGAGCAAGCTGCAAGTTACTGAAACTGGTGTTAATTTTGCTCATGGAGGAAAAACAGAGACCTAGTGGTAGAAATAGGGAAAAAGTGTTCCCATTTACTAAGTTACGAGCTTTACTTGGAGTCCTGGACATAACTACAGAACACAAGTGAGCGTTTAATTTATAGGGCGGGCAGATATTTGTCATTTTCCTTCTTCAAATTTTGAGAGGACAGGGTGGAATCTCTTGTTCTAATTGATCAAAGCCATGGTTACCTAGCCTGTGTATTACGTCAAGGACAAGTTCTGCTAATTCCTAGAATGTCGATTTATCTGATTTTTGCTTTAATATCTAAAGAGTAATTACATTAGGTGTAATGCTCTTTAAGTGAGAATGGTATCTACATCCCAACAGTTGTCTGAATAAGAATAAGCTAGAGTGGAGATCTTGTTTGTATATGCATTTCCCCAGCAAAAAGCTGTGTGTAGTACTGTTAATCAAACCACAAAAGTCGGTAATTTTTAAAGAATGAATGGATCTCTCTTTAAAAGCTATATAATCTAGGATAAAATCACTATCTGTAAGATGCACTGACCTTCCTTTCATTTTTCTACTAAAGGTCTTGGGAGAGCGGCAGTCTTGATAAGTGTGATAGATAAGGAGGTGGTTTGCTTTCTGTGGTTGATGGGGCCGTCTGGACACCTGCTCTGCTCCTGTGTAATTTCTCCACACAGCTTCAAACAGTGTTTGATGATCACCCACAGCATTTATAATAAAAACTGAATATGAGCTCCATTCAGACAAAATAAATACATCTCTAGTGAGCTCGAATGCAGGTTTGAGATAGGGAAGAAAATATAGTTCTTCAATATTAAATAAGACTCTCACTGAACTAGAGGTACACACTGATCTTCAGTTCTGCAATCAAAGAAGAAATATAGCAAAGTCTGCTTTTATTTTGCCGGAAATGGCAAAGGAAATCCAATTCAAGAATGAAGAGCAGTCACAGGAAAACAAAACATACAAGCAAAATCTTTTCCATTTGACAAAAAGACTGCATCACACTGTTCTGTATGTGGACTTTGCAGTGGTAATCTGGGTTTTGCAGTCCCTGAGCTGGACTGTAACAATGGCCAGGCTTAAGAAGCAGTTAAGTCTTCATCTGAACAGTTCAAGAGGACAAATAACAGCACAGTGAGAGTGACCTGCCTACCTTTTGCCAGTCCATGCACCTGCCTAAGATTGAAGGACTCTACTGATTTCAATACAGCAATATCATTCATGTGACCCTGTGCTTTATTTGATTTGTCAGTCACCTCCTGCAATCAAGTTCAAAGTCTTTTTTTGAACCTTATGTTTACTTCTCAATCACTTGAGTAAACGGATTATTTTTTTCAGAGGTTGGCCTTGAATAGTAATGGGGCATGTTTTCCAAGGAATAGGTCAGGAGTGACGGAGTAATACTGTTGTCCTATGGATCTTTCAAAATCATTTTTAATTGTTGATTTCCCCAGTCTTGGTTTGATATCACAAAACACCTGCCTGTATATCTCATAAATATTTTGATTTTTAGATGTGCTTTGAGCAATATATTGCTAAAACAAAACATCTTGAATTCCATAGTCAAACACTTTAATTGCTGAATTTGAAAGTTATGATAATACTATGCTGCAGTATTTAAGGATATTTAATCCTGACTTCCACACACAATGCCTGCCACTGTAAATGATGGATGGCATATTGAAAAGTAAATGTGAAAGAAGAGTCCATCCCTATGTCAAATTAATTCAATGACATTGAAAATCTATAAATATTGCTTTCTTTAGCAAAAGATTCAGTGGGTTTTTTTAAATAAAAAGTTTCTGAAGATAATCTTCTTAGATAAAAGGACTATCTTCAACCAACCATGTTTGATTTTTGCTGATGACCTTTACGAGAAAAACCTCCCAACAGCAACAAAACAAAGTACAAAAAGATTTTGTTTACAGAAGAAAATTATGGCTGTTATAAATCTCTGCTGGGTCTGTTAATATGTATCTTAAATCTCATTAATTAAATGCCTTTAGCAAAACCAATTTGCCTTGCTTGATTTTCTGTTAGTCTATCTTAAATGTCATCAACGTACAGAAGAGACCTCTGAGCTGTTTGTGCTGCTGCAGTACACGGATTATGCAGTGTATCGTGGAAGGGCACTGCCTCACCCCAGTACCATCTGCTTGAAAGTGCAGGGGGAAATGCTGAACACTTCCCTTAGTTTCATGCCATAAAAACAGTGAATAGGAGCTTGTTAGCCTACAGCAGCTCCCATTGTAATCACATTATATTCAAGCAGAGAAAATTGCCTTCCTGAACAGTAAGTCCTTCATATTGTTTAACACTGGTTGGATGCTTCCTGCCATTTCTGCAGCCCAGATCACTTTGATTGTTTTCATTACTGGAGCAATATTTCATGGACTTTCAATTTGAACAACATTCTGCATTGTTTAGTGAAAATTATGGCTTTATAGAGCAATAGTCAGAACTGGAACTTGATTGGAATTTTTCTCATGTTATCAATTTTTTTGTTAATTTTATTCAAGGTAAAATTAAATATTTTTGATAAAAAGATAAAATCACTGGTTCAAATACTAAAAAAGCAAACTATGTAAATAGTAATCAAGTAGATTGGAAGCTCTCTGAAATATTACTCCAGTAATTTCCCACCCCCAAGTTGCAAAATCCTTGCAGTTTAAATATGTTTTCCATTTTGGTAATTGGTACAAAAAGAGTAAGGAAAATATGCTCTCCAACATTTGAGTTTCATCCTGATGAAGGTTAACCAGAAGTGATAGAGGGACTGAACCTTTTGTGTTTCACAGTGGTTTCCACTGCTGTCCACAGGGCTGTGCTGCCTTGCTCTAATGATGAACTTCAAACAAAATTATTACTTACTTACTTTTACAGGGTTAGGCTTGAAAAGCACCCCAATCTGTTGCTCTTCTAGCAGTACATACCAGTGAATGAAAACCATTCAAATATAATAATGTTTTCACTTTTTTTTGTTTGTTTTTTTGTTTTTTGTTTAAAACCTTAGCCTTTCTATTTCTTTTGCTGTGCTGTGTGTAAGTATAGACATTGTGAAGCACAGTTTGCTGTAATATGTTTTGCGGCATGTTCCAGGGAGGTAAATTTTGTTGTGGATGTCAGCTATTCCATGCAAAGTCTGCTTCTCTACACGGTGAATTCCGTGAGTACAAAGTTAGTGGCCTGCACATTTTGTTTAAATGAGGTCATGAAGAGGCAAATACATAGAATACTTCACAGCCTCTGAGATTTTTCACATTTTTAATGAAAAGTACTTACCGTGAAATCCACACTCAGGGTTACCAAATGAAAAAGGTTTAAGTATTCAACTGTCTCATATTTTTCCCAACTGTCTTTGCATCTCAGTTATGACTCAACTGAGATACAAGAAAGCTCTGTAACCTTGAAAAATCAAGTGTGGTGATGGTGGTATCAAATGTGGTGTTTATGGTGATGGTAAACAAAAAAAGAGAAAAATCACACTCAACCTCAACACCATGCTTGAGTTGAACATCAGTCTGCCTGAAAGGGTTTTTATTTTATTTCTATGCTTCCTCAGTGAAAATAATTACATAGGGAGAGTTTATGGCATTACTCAAGTGAAAGAGAAGTTTTACTGCTTGTAATTTGAGACAGAGATTGAAAATCAGTAATCTGATTTTTATGCAATTTTTTTTATGTTTAGATTTTTGGTAAAACAAAGAATATGGAGAAGTAGAAAATATTTCAAACAGCCTGTGGTCTAGGTACTGTAATTCTCCTGAGCTACAGGTTAATTCCAAAACTTTATCCTTTTTCGTGTGGTGTTTTGTGAAACCAAGGAGAACCCTTTGACCTATGTATTTTCTCCTTGTGCTTTGCATCTTAATTTACTTTCTTTTACCCTGTTTTCCCAACATTTTCCTTTTAATTCATATTGTAGCTACCTAATTCCTTATGACAAACATTTCAGATTGTCTGAAAAAAACCTTGGAAATTCATTTGGTAGCATTGTACCGTAGTCGGGCAACTGGTGAACCTAGGGACGCCGTGCATCTCATACCTGGAGCAATGAAGCAGAGCAGAAATGGAAAACAGCTCATTTCCATTAAAAGCTACTGTGATTTTTAAAAAAGAAAAAAAAAAACAACTATTTTTATTTCAAGTAAAAGCTAATGAGACTCATCTAGTCTTTGAGTATGAACTTTACATGCAAGTTTGGCATTTAAGATATCTACAAAATTAATGAAAATACCTTTTCTCTTCTTAAAGCTCCCAATTTTCTCACGTGATAAGAGAATTACCTACTTTAGTCTATACAGGAAAAATGTTGGGGATTCCTCAATATTTTAAGATATATTGAAAAGCTTTTTTAAATCTTAAAATATGATAAAACAGCAGAACCCAAATTTGTAGTTTTACAGAATTCTGGACTGATTGAAGTTATTTATGAGCAATTTTAGTTGTTAAAAATGTTTTTATTAGTTCTTTAAATTTTTTTTTTCAAGGAGAATAACTGTGGTAATTAGTAGGAATAATCCAAATTATTATTTTTAAAAAAATTAAAGGTAAATAATGTGTTTTAATTCCTAAGTGCTCATTCCTTATCCACTCATTTTATTTTAGCAGGTAGGTTGGTTTACACAGCCCTTTGAGTATCAGATTTGCTTATAGTCCAAGCTTGGCTAATTACAATTTAAAATTGTTATTTGTTGTGCATAAGGACAGATAAATTTACAAATAGATAAATGTTTGGAATTACTATGCCATTTTCTTTAAGGTTTAAACACTTCCAATCCCCTATCTACCTTCATTAAATCTGTGAAATTGTTGTAGTCATCATTTATGGGTTTGCATGTTAATCTTGATTATAAAATAAATGGGGATGTGGTTTTTAAGCACCATATAATTAAGGAAACAATCATCATCTCATGAAAGATAGTAAATACAAATTAAACTCTTTAACTCATAATTTAAAGTGCTAATAGACTGAAATGTGATTTAAGTATGACAAACTAGAGATTACTGAGACTGTGGCTTTGGAGGTTGAGGGTTTTCCAAGTATGGATCCAATACAACCTGCTTCATTTCTTCAACAAACACTGTGTCAGTTTCCCTCCACATTTTGGTGGTGTTTCAGTGGGCTTTCTAGGGAAATTTGTGGAATATATTCAGAGAGAATAGATGTTTAAAAAGACAATTTTTATTTGAAGTCAATATCAGAAATATGTTATCAGATGAGATGGACAAATGTCGTATCAAGAAGGTATGTGGTTTCTAATCCCTCCATAACACCAACTGTATAAACTGTCTTTTTCCCCACATTGTTTTCCATGTAGACTTCCACCAGAAGTTTGTTTTTGTAATGATACATGGAAAGACAGCTCATTATTCACTGTAGAAGTCTGCAATTATTTCAGTTTCATGCTGGCTTTTGAGATATCCCAGCTTCCTCAATAAAATTTCAAATTTTACTCTTGTTCACCACATTACTTTCACTTCTTTTCATCTTAGTGTCCTCAAAAAGCTTTAAAATTGTATTCCTTACTGCGTCACCTGCACCATCCATATATGAAATATCAATGGCTTTGGAGTTGTTCAAGTTGACCATCTGCTGCACCCTCTTGGACTGACAGCCCAGGTGCAATTCATGTTTGTTAATTACCTTCAGAGGGTTTTGGTTTGATTTGGTTTAGCTTTATTAAACCTTCTCCTTATGATAAATTCACTAAATGCATTTTTACTGATTATCTTCAAACATGTGGCAGACAGTGACAATTATAGAAGAAAGATCCATGGCTGCTTGGTGGGAAAACCTTCCCCCACACTTCCCCTCTGACCCTTTCCTCTTTTTGTAGCTAGCTTTTGGTAAAAATTTTGAAGTGCATATGTGTTGCCTTACTTTTTGAGTCCTTTCTTCTAATTATTCTTCACTTAAAAACCTTTATTGTCTTGTTTTTGTCTTGTCTGTAGAACTGATTTGTAAACTTTTAAATAATAAATTGATCTTTTCACTTATTTTCTGCATTCTTTTCTCTCTTCAAGCACTAACATATGGGAGGGGTGTATGTTTTGTTTCACAGAGTAAATTTTATGTGCTCTAAGGAAGTTGGTTCATTTTTCTGCCTATAGGAAGGAATTAGTTGTGCACAGCCATCTCTAAATTGAATTAGTTTGCAGATGGTCCTCTTATCTGTATGCTTTAGAGGGATTAACATCTCAGGGTTCAGAGTGACTGACCCATGCAACTTTAAATTTTTTCTTCTTCTTTGTTTTAAAGCAATTTATTTATCAGTTCTCTTGTCCAGGATTTTATCCATGAAGCTTTTAAGCTTATTAGGAACCTGCCATCTGGAACAATTTATTAGGAAAAGCTTCTCAGAGGAATCGGTTATAATTATAAAATATTTGTTTCGATGTGTGTGCTTAAAAAATTTATTTCTTCTCATCAAGGCTTAGAAGTCAACTGAAACACATCTTTCAGACAAATGTGTATATAGAGTGAATTAAAATTTGAGCAGGCAGGATACATACTCTAAATGAAAGCAGATGAGCTATTTGGAGGTTGAAGGTTGATCTTGATTTCTGTGACACATGAACAGATAGCAAAACACAAGCTCATCAAGCCTTACCAATTACTATTATGTATATTCCACTGAATATAACTGATAAAAAATAAGAACATGTGATTAAGTTTAATAAAACTACTGTTTTTCAGGCTTATTTATTTATTATAATCCAAGTAATAATGCTGTGTATCATTAATTCAAACCAAAAGGTTTTTTAATTACAGAATTAATTTTAGCAATTTTCTAAATTTAAAAGAAAAACAACAAGCATAATATTTTACACATTTTACTGGCCTCAGTTATTTCTTTAAATAAAGAATGTTGGTTTACTGTTCAAAATGTATATATTAAAGCAGTTACATTAGAAATGCAAAAACACAGAAGCATGAAAGGAAATGTTAAATAATATGCAATGTATAAATGATGCAATAACATGAAATATCCAGATTAATTTGTAGAAACATGCCTACATATTTTAGGGTGGCATTGCTCAGATATGATAATCCCACAATGTGGAAATCAATTAGCAATACTAATGTGGGATCAAATCCAGATATGCTGATGCTGATTCTGCTGGCTCTGGAATGACCTTGAAACACTTTGTATTGTGCAAAGTTTACCTATCATTTATGTCTTCAAATTACTGCAACTGAGACTGGTGACAGAGGAAGTCACCTGGGGTGTGTTTGCTGTCTCTTTTTCACTCCTGACTCTGCCCACAACCCAGAACGTTGATTCTGGGTTGCTGAGAGTCTTCCATGTTAAAATGTTGCATCTTCAAGACCATGTTTTCATCATGACTAGAGGATTTAGAAACTCACAGTTCTTAATAGTAGCTTAATTCTTTTTTTTTTAACGGATTTCAGGAAGACCATGTTATATTTATGCCTAAATATTTTTACAAAGGATCAGCTTAAAAAAAATTCATGTATTCTTGCATATACCGTCCATGAGGAATAAAACAAAATGTAAGAAGTACCTTTTTCCACATCCAATTTATAAGTTAATTATTTCAAACATGATACTTAATCTTTAGTGATATTTTGAGTTAAGCAGGAATTTAATCATTATTTCAATACTGTCTATATGATTTATTTGTGAGAGCATTTTGGGAATATTCTATTCATGAATTTTATAGCTTATTTTATGATGCTAAACATCCCATATTCCTCTTTAATCATTTGCTAATTACTGTACTATGGAGTTGAAATACCTGTTTCTTCATTAAAATTTACATTATTTTTCTTTTGGGAAACTGGTTTTCAGTTCCCTCCTGTCAGTAGTCTTTCAACACAAGTTGACCACTAGTATTCTGCATTAGGAAGTTTGGTAAAAATCTAGAACTGTTTCATGGCTCAGCAGTCCCTTTCTCAGTGTGTCTGGAAAGCTGTTAGAATAAATACAGAGGATCAGGAGGTTGTTGGAAGCTAGTTTCTAGTGATGTCTGAAGTAGTTCCTAGATTTATTTGGTTTACGTTAAACCAAATTTTGATTTTCTAGAAATTTTCAGATTTTCTAGAAATTCTTCCAGCCACTGGCAAACTTGGATACTCCTGTCAGCCCTCTGTGGATGAATAAGAGCACAGAAACTGTACTAATGAGCTCTGTGTTACTGCAGGATTTCTCCATCCCTGAGGAAGCAGCCACAGGACAACATATATTTTCTTATGGTTGTATGAGCCTGGGAAAACTCCATTGACACAGCTGTACATTTTCTTATAGCTTCCATATTAAGATTTCTCATTTGAAACAGTCCTGGTATCTTGGGGTGCACTGGGAAGAGCGTGGCCAGAAGGTTGAGGGAGGTGATCCTCCTGCTCTGCTCAGCCCTGGTGAGGCCACATCTGGAATGCTGTGTCCAGTTCTGGGCTCCTCAGTGCAAGAGAGACAAGGAGTACTGAAGAGGGCTCAGAAGGAGTCACAGAGATGATTTGGGGTCTGGAGCATCTCTCCTATAAGAAGAGACTGTGGGAGCTGGGCCTGTTTAGTCTGGAGAAGAGAAACCTGAAAGGGATTTGCATTTAAATCACTAAGACAGCTGGCAAGAAGATGGTTCCAGACTCTTTTTAGTGGTGCCCAGCACCAGGACAAAGAGCAAATGGCCATAAAAACAAGAAGTTTCACCTCAGCATGAGGAAGAACTTCATGCTGAATATGGCAGAGCACTGGAACAGGCTGTCCAGGTTGATTATGGAGTCTTCCTTGCTGGAGACATGCAAAATCCCCCTGGATGTTTTTCTGTGTCATCTGCTCTAGGTGACCATGCCTTGGCAGGGAAATTGGACTAGATGATCTCCAGATGCCCCTTACAGCCCCTAATCATCTCAGGATTCTATTACACTAGTGTATTTTGTATATAGTATGTCTAAATCTGTACATGAGTGTAGATAGAGGCTTCATCTTATTTCTTAAGTACTTTAGGGTCTTCACTTTGTAAGTGTTAACTTGATAAATTACTTTTTTTGCTTAAATATTTATAAAAAATGGGGGAAGAAAGGCAGACTTTATCTGCAGTTTTTCTTCAAATTTAAACTTGAATGCTAGTACATCATGTGAGCTACAAGCATGAAACTGTAAGAAATGAGTCCTTGAATTATGGTGGGGAACAACAGCATCTTTGATAATTTTTCAACAAATTTTGGGCAAAGAAGAAGCATAATGTCATGATGATATGGCCTCTTTTAATTGTGGACCTTTAATTTTTATCTAGCCAAACTGGACTAGGCTTTTAATATTTTATGTCATAAAATTTTTGCTTGATGAGATGATGAAACTGCCACTCCACCTAGCAGCAGTTTTAGTGACTAAATATTCACATTGTTTATAAAAAAACCCTTATGCATTTACTCAAAGGAGAAATGGATAGCAATTATTATCAGTTTTATAAATGAAAATGGAATTTATTTCTACTAATAGTATAAACAATAAAAAAATACTGAAGAATTAAAATAAAAATTATGTCAAGGATTGAGAGACAAGAAAACCTTAAGAGGAATAGATAATTTTCCATCCAAAACTAGGGAGAAGGTTAAAAATGTTTATTAGAATTCTATTAAGCAAGGAATAATCTAGCTTGCTATTATCCCCATAGTAAGAATTTTTTTTTGTTTCATTCAGTGAATATAGGGTTCGCAGAAGTATGTCTTGTATTAAAGGTTTCATTGTTTACTTCTTTTTTGTGCTATTTACTTTGAATTGGTATTCCACAGAGAATCTTGTAATGCTTTTTTAAAAATTTTTTTAATTTTTGATTTTTTTTAAAAAAAGTGCTGTCCACTACAATTCTACTTTGATCATAATCGATTACATTCAATATCTTTAAATTCTGATTGACTAATAATCCTAAAATGAAACTAATGCTGCTAACTCTAATTTATGCACCTTTTTATTATTATAGCCTTAAAAGATATAATAAAGATATTGAAAGTGCATTAGACAATCTAACTGTGCAGAAATATTCTTTTACTGTTGCAAATTTTATTTTTTTAATTTTTTTGGGTTTTTTTGTTTTTTTGTTTGTTGGCAAGCAACCTTCTTGCTTTTAGTTTTATCTGTCAGCTGTTTTTTGCTTTTCTAACTAAAAATCTTCTGAAACAGTCTTTTAATATCTCTCATTGAATGGAATTTCTCTGTGTAAACCCTCAAACATGCTAGCTAATCATTTGTCATATATATTCTGTTCAATTCAATGCTATTATTATTATAATTATTTCTTTAATGATTTCATTGGATCCTCAGAACAGCTTGAAGATGAGTCCAGCAGCACTCATAATTACCACAGTGACTATGCTAGCCTCTGAAAATATGAAAAAAAATGAAAAAAATTGGATTTTTAAAAATATGTGTAGTCATAGACATTAAAAAGGATCCATCCTTTAAATTTGGCTATCTTTACAGGACTGGGAATCTTTGTTTTTGACTTTGTCTTTTTCAGACATATTATTTAGCATATGGCAATATTTGCTAGTCAAAACCTTAGTCAGCTTCAGTGGTGAAATTTAATTACTCTTGCATAAAAGATAAGCGTCAGTCATAAAATATATTAAATTTACAGGAATTGTTCTGCTAAAAATTATTTTATAAGCCACATGCATGTTATTGGAATTAAGTTTGTTCATAATAGAGGGTAGCATCATAGATGCTCTCAACTAGCTCCACAAATCAAATTATTGCTTCTGACACAAAGTCATCTGCAGTCAAGATATTTGTCCAAATTACAGAAAGGATTTCATGCTGAAAACAAGTAGAGTTCTTCTGAAAAATACTGCACACCACACCAGCAAATGTTCTCCAATATTATGATGAAATCAGATTGTCTTTTTTTTTATTTAATTCAGAGGTGCCTATCGGTGTGAATGCAAATGAGATGGATTTTAATTAAATTCCATTCTTCATTCTGTGAAGCTTGCCATCTGATTTATATTGGTTTTCTGGATCTACACACATTTTCAGAGATGGTGTTTGTGCCAAGTGGATCTTTTTGAGACTGCATCTGCAATGACATGTTTTTTATCCTGATGTCATAGAGGATTGTCCCAGTAACTTCACTGAAACTAAATGAGCCTTTTCATGCTGTAAGAGTGGAACATAGCTTTCTATTCATCTAGACACAAACATCTGTCAATGACCAATAAACACTGATCCTTGAACTTCCCTTCTTATTTTAAAGGTTTAGCTATTCAGTACCTTAAAGAAATCTTATGTATATTTCTAAAGCTATTATATAAAGAAATTATTTTTTAAAGTAAAAATTTCTGAAATATATGTGCAGACATTCTGATTTACAGAAGATACAACAAAAGTGAGGACCAAGGTATGTATGTTGACTACTCCTGATCAGTCTCTTTCAAAAGCGAATGGCTTAAATGCCCTTACAATAAATCAGAGAATAACACTGCGTGAGAAAAGGGTCACTAATACTTCTATTTAAACCAATTAAAGTCACACTCAGCTGCGGCCATCACAAAAGTTCCACCCCTCTCCAGTCAGCAACTTTGATTTCCTTTTGCCACTTCTATCTAGTAAGTTACTTTCCTTTCAGATTAGAGTGATTTTTTCATCTAATTTAATCCATTACATCTAGATTTCTTGTAAAAATACATCTGAAGGTAGCAGCTAGGCTTTTTACACCTAAAGATGAGGGAAGAGAGGGGATTATCTTACTTCACTCTTGTACTTGATGTGATCTTTGTACTGAACCGTATGCATTGCTTTATTCCACTCCTTAATGAAAACAGTACTAGAAAAAGTTTCAAGGTCTGAGCTGTTAAGTTGTAGCTTGCTGCAAAGGTCTTAGGATAGCACACTTAACTTGAAAATTCCTATATGGCCCTTATTTTTCTAATGTGGTAAGTAGTACTATGTAATATTGTTACACAGATCACTTTTCATTCTCTAGATCAGTACATGCTGTGTCACCAGGAAGATTTTTTTAGGCTAAAATTCTGCATTAGAAGCCTTTTGACTTGATTAGAGCTTTCTGCCAACAGTAAACGAACTATGGCAGTATACTTCAGCAGAAAGAAAGTTGCAGGAGCTCCACAGGAGTTGAAGAGATGTGTATTTCCATCAATGCAGTAGTGCTGAACATCAGCTTGTGCCTTAGCAGGGATTTGGACTTCCTCTTGCCATATAAACTTATATATACATCTTCTGATGCATCCAGCCAGGTAGGAAACCCTTTGTGGCCAGATGGCAGAAATAAACACACAGCAAGGAACTGTGAAGGCTGTTAAGGGAAGACCTGAAGGGACTCTGCCCTTATTCTTTAGGATAAGGCTCGCATTTCTACTTGAAATCACAGCATATCTGTTGCCCTCATCACATTACCTGGGAGCACATGTGGAAATGGAAAGGACAGGAAAGAGTGGGACACCTTGTCAGGTAAAGGGCACTTGACTGTTTTTTATGTCTGTATTCTGCTATCAGTTGACTTTAGCTACATATTCAAGGATCTTTTGAAATGACACTTTTCAATAGTTGGATTTCATAATTTTTAATTTTCTGTACCAAGTCTTATAAAGAACTATTAAATTTTACTGTTTTTATTTGAATCCTGAAGTACCCACAAAATACAAGTTACTTTATATTGACTTGATATAATGAGATGTAGTGTTTTGAGTTTGTGGACAAAATTTCAGAGCTTTGAACTGATCTGGAAATAGGTCCAACTTATTAAATACCTCAACTATAATGCTAATAAAAATAATATCAAACTCTTAGGTCAGCAAAAATTTATGATGTAGCCTATATGTTTGATGGAAGAAAAACAAAAGTTGAATGTAAAATCAAACCAGCTATCTCTTGTTTTTGATGGGCTATAAAATTTCATAGATGCCCTTTTAAAGGCAGTCTACCATATTATATCGACCATAACATGAACGTTGAGATGCCCATTTATCCTAGAGTTTAAAAGAAGTTCACATTCAAAATTAATTTAGAATCACAGGATATTTTTGTTGGAAGGGACCAGCAGAAATCCTCAAGTCCTACTCTTATCCAATGGTGCCTACAGGGATCACACCCACAATCTTGGCATTATTGGCATCATGCTGCAACCAACACCTTGTCCAATATCATTGTTTCTGTTTTCCCAATGAATTATGATGATTTATGTGTAGTACTTTTCTTGGGAAAACTGCTGTTCACTAGAGACTTGGTTGAGCTCAAAAAAGTACATTTAATTTAGAACTGCAAGTTTCACTTGAATAAGATTTATGTAGCTCAACTCCACTAAATATGAACTGAGAGAATAAAATCTTTTTTTTTTTTCAAAAGTATTAGAAACACGCCAGAGAACATTAAACACAGAACTGTAAGCCTTGTCCTGTTGTGACAGATAATGTTCCCTATCTAAGGAAGGGGAAACACAAAAGTTGTCCAACTGCACTCACAAATGCCTCCTCAAAAGGAGTATATTAACATGTCAGAGTGGATGTTCAGTTTAGTATGCTGTTCAGGCGGTATCTGCCTTCAAAAAATGTACGTTTTTGCCCCTTGGAAAGAAGTGTACTAGAGCTGAGGCAGCAATGAAAATCTTGTCTTGAGTAGACTATTAAGCTTAAGATGTCCATTCCAAAGTTAACATATGAGAGGTTCTATTTAGAAATATTTCCTCCACCTGTGGGCTCATGATTTCTTTTGAAATAGGTACTTTTCTATGGTTAACTCAGCTGAGCACAGATCATCCTGACATTTATATCCAAAATGGTCTGTGACAAGCACACTTCCTCTCTGTAGAAACAGGGAAAGCAAGAAAAGATGGAGGCACATAACCTTTTGATGCTTTGGTATGAAGAGAGAAATCCATGGGAGAGTGTGCTGCAGTATGAAGGCTAATTTTTACATCCCTGTTGATTGTGGATGTTCCCATGAATATTCCTTCATGCTTTGACTCAGCACTGCCCCAGGAGCATAACTAAAGGTGGAGTAAGGAAAAGAACTGGTGTATGTTTTATTACCATCAGGTATTTACCTTCCCATCACCATGCCCTCATCCAATAACCAACGCATACATTGCAATAAAAAGTCTTGACAAATATAAGCTGTTCTGTGCCAAAGTGGTTTTAGCAAGTAGGTGCATTGCAGATAAATTCAATGTATTTTCATAATTCCCAAAATAAAATTACTGGGGTTTTATTAGAAAAGAAAGAAGAATCTTAGCCTGTGACTGCTGGTAAAATCTCCAGGTATACCTTCCTAGAAGTAAATTACCTTCCATTTTAAGATGATAATTTCTCTGTGTCTTAACTAAGTGTCTACAAAAAACAAAAGGCAATGAAATAAAGCATTTACATGGAAAGTCTTAAACCACACTATATTAAAAGGATATTGTATTTATTTTGAGGTACTTGGGGTGATGCTAATTAATTTCAGCTCCATTTGCCACAGGACATTGATGTAAAAACAAAAATATTTGTTTGGGCTGGAAAGAATTATCTTAAAGATAACTATAAATTTCCCTCTTTTTTTTTTTTTTTTTTTTTTTTGAGTTCATGAGGCAAAAAATGCAATCAATGAGAGTCATTAACAGCCCTGTAAATACACAGTGCAGAAGTAGATGGTTGGAAGTTATGTTCAAATAGATTCAGAAGATGAGAAATTATGACAGTTCAAAATTTCACAGTGGAATTCAGCCAGTATATCTTGAAAGAGCCTTTGCTCTTGATAAGAACCACAACATTAAATATCTGCTTCAAGCATTTTAGAGGGGATTTTTTTAAAATGTAAGAAGTTAAAAACAGATATGCAATATTTCTTTCAGCTCCTCAGTTCTTGGATAAAATAGTGGCATCAGTGCTGAAGAATAATTTCTATTTAAAGACTATTAAAAAAAATGGGGAGGAGGAAGTGTCCTTTGCAAGGCTAACCCTTCTGGTGAGTTAATGTGTATTCCAATTTGAGGGAGACATTTCTCTCCATACTAGAGCAAATAATAAAAAATCTGGATTTACTTTGATTCGTAGCATCTGTCTCAGACACGTCTGTTACTAAAATCCCTGCCTAGATTGATACTTGCTCTTTGGAGCTGTAAATTCCTCCTATACATTACACACGGTTTTGATGCCCCTTCAGGAAGATGTTGCAGGACTGGAGACCCTGCATGCTTGGGGGCATCTTTAAAAGTCAGGAGCCCAGCCCTTCGATTCAGCAAGCTGTATACATATCCACCCTATGTCAGAGCTGAGACCCAGTCCCTCAAAGAGAACAGTTTCCTTCTGGGCAGGACCAGGATCAGAGACTGTAAGGTATTCAGCTCAAGGCAGCAGCCTGGAGCCTGGATGTTCAGTGGATATGGGCTCTTCTAGCCGTTTCAGCTCACAAATGAAAGCATTGCAATGTCACTTCATGTCCCAAGAAATCTGGATCTATTTGCATATCTCCCCCTTGCAATGAAACTAAGCTGTCTAAATTTTTTTTTTTCCCCCTCAGATTATGCAGGTGTTGAATGGTTTCCCAAGTATTTTACATTTATTCAATTAGTCAGATGGATCGTTTTGTTGGTTTGTGTTTCAGTCTTGTATTGTAGCTGGCTGTTTTTCTCTAGTCTGGCTGCTAGCATCTTTCACTCCAGACTGGTAGTGCTGCTGGCTTAGCCAGGTGCTGGCTGATGTTGCCAACAGAATATCTCAGGGATAGCACTATGCTTTTCAGAAGAGTGATCTTAATATTGACTTCTGAGAATGTTCCCTTGGAGGCTTTGGCATTGCTGCTTGCTCTATGAATTTGTTGGCCTGGATACAAATTCTCGCATTCTTTCATCAATGTGGTCTAAGAAATTGCATTTTCATTATCCTCACCTTTATTATCTGTGTGTAATGACTTGGGTATTATAGTTTTCCCCAGTCAGTTTACAGAACACATGACCGTGGCATTGCTGTGGTGTGATGACTTTCATGGGTTTCCAGCTGCTAGAGTTTTTTGAGGTAAATTGTCAGTAAAAATTTCTGTTTTTCTGTGTTTTTGCTTAATGCCTTTTTTCTTTTTCATGTAATGGTATATTCCTACCTAAGTATTACTTTTTCAGACTCTTAACATTTCAAGTATGATACGCAAGTGGACAAATATATTTTTCTAACTTTGGACATCAAAGTCTCTTTTAATGAAATACCTTGGTCTGGGAGTTAATCTTTCCTGTAAATACTGAAATAAATTATGACCTATTTATTTAGAGTAGCTAATGAGGTTTTGGCCTTTCATATTGTATTATCTGCCTATCTCTTTATAATATGGGGTGAACTTTTCAAACACTGATTTGATTTTTTCTGTAAAACAGAAAGCAGTTTTGTCTTCTTGACTACTTTCAAACAAAAATTACTGAAAGGAAAAAAACCTGTGCAAACTCAAGCTAATTTAATTTGTTTTCTCATGTTCTCTGAAAACCAACATAAGCTATTTATTGAGAGACTCTAAAGATCTCTCCTGCTCTGTTAAAATATTCTTTAAATGATGCCTAAAAGATTTTTAGCTTTTACATATTTAATTTTAATAATAAGATATGGTTATAGTTTCTAATACTTTCCCTAACTTTTTTCCCTCATTTTAGCATATTGCAGTGCTTTGTACTTCTTTTCTTCTTAGGAAATAGTTCAAAAATGGAGGAGCAACTTAAGAACATATGTAAGTACTGATGTCACAAATATAATATTTGATTTCCTCACAGGCATTTCCAATCACACAAATGGAATTGCATCATGACACCCAACAACTTTATGTTTGAATAAAGAAACCCAGCACCCTAGTTTTACATTATTCTTCCTGTATTTTCAAATTGCATTGGCCTTATTTATTACTTCATCCCTACTAAGCAAGTTAAACTGAACTTCACATTCTGTTGCAAATTGATTTCCAGGTTAGACCAGCTTAGTTGACACAACATATTTTATTTAGTCTGGCTACAAAAATTAAAAAATCATTAGACGTTATCCTGGTTCCAGGCAGAACAGGGTTAATTTTTTTTAGTATCTAGGAGGGGTCATGGCTAGAATCCCGAGGTTATTCCATACCAACTCGCTGAGTAATGCATCCATCAATGTAAGAAATCTTCTAGGTTGTCAAATCCGATTCTTTCAGATTTCATCTGTTTACAATATTTTAAAAATTGTTTTAACAAAGATTAAGCAAGATTTACTATTTGGTTTCTCAGTCTTACAGACTTAGGCCTTTAAATAATCCTTTCTCTACATGAAGCTTTCATCACAGACCTGAAAGGGGCTGTGCTAGATTCTAAGTGCACATTCTAAACACAAGATAAATTTAATGTTTATTTTATCATTTTTACATTAAAATTAATGCAGATCCTGTGGTTTAAAATGAAAACATTAAATAACAGCTTTGCAATTTTTATGCATATGTATGGATATAAATCATCAGCTTTCCTGGCAAATTTCTGGAGTCATCTATTTTTTCTAAGAACCAAGGACTATTTCCCTTAAATGTCATTTCAGATACCTTTCTTGATAGTATATCTGCTATCTTACTATTCATCAATTTATATAGTCTTTGGCAGTATCAGAATACAATATTTTGTCTATAAATGCTAGTTTTGTTGATAAAACTCAGCTGTTTAATTAACTTGTGCAGATATTTCAACCAAATTTTTTTTGTAAGAGTTTTAAAAATTACATGATTCAGAGGGACAAAGAGTCTTCAAATGATCCATGAAAATGTTGTCTTAGGTGTACACTCATGTGAATATTTTTTTTATGGCTAGGAGTGACTTCAGTGAAGCTGCTTGTAACATTGTTCTACTTGAAAATAACGTTCTATGAAATTTCAATTGTACAACAATCAGTCCAGCAGATGTTAATAGATAACTATCCTGCTTCTTCACATCGTGTGTATATGTGTATTTTAGTGTAGGAAAGCCAGCAGGCTCTGAAAAGAGTGATCCACAGCAATATCCAGCAAACAGACTGGGGCCTTGGTTTGCAGCCTTCCTCTACTTTTTTATTTTCTCTCAGATGTCCAGCTTCATATTCACCAAATGCAGACACTGAAAGCAGGGAACAGACACATTACTTGTTACCCTATGAATTCACATCTCCTGACGTGGTTGAATAAGTGATTGTGCCAGGTAGATTGGAGGTTGCTACAGGGGTGGCTTTTGTGTGAGGATGCCAGGAGCTTCTCCCATGGCCACCAGAAGAAGGACCCAGGCTAGAGCAATTTGTGAAGAGCTGCAGCTTGTGGGAAGGGCTCACACGGGAGAATTTCATGGAGGATCTTCACACAGGAGCAGGGGAAGAGTGTGAAGAGTCCTTGCCCCGAGGAAGAAGGAGTGGCAGAGACAAATACAAAGAACTCTGTGCAACACCTTGTGCTGCTTAGTGTGAGGGTTGAGAAAATCAGGGGTGAAGTTGAACCCTGGAAAAAGGGAAAGGTTTGGAGAAGGTGTTTTTATGATTTGGTTTTATTTCTTATTACTCTACTCTGATTTGATTGGCAATAAATTAAACTAATTTTCCTAAATCATAAACCAGAGGTTGTAGTGAATTGGGGCCCTGACAGAAGTTTGTCAGTCTGTTCAGGAATGTCACTTAAGGAATTTAAGAAAAAGTTTTGGTCATGACAGTCGAGCACTGCCTGGGTTCTGTGGCTGTGAATTTGCTGTGTGGTGCTAGGAAAGATACATAAACAAAGTGCCTGTACCAAGTCACTGATGTCTTCCGTATCTCTGTTTACAGAACTTGGGTTCTGGAAAGTATATATAATTAAACTATTTTAGCATTTGTAGTAGGAGCATGAGAAATCTTTTATGCTGTTGAGAACTTTTAAAATATCAGATAGCTCAAATGCATAGTTATGTTCAATTGTTTTAAAAATTTATATATTTGTCTATGCTCATCCCTGATATATTGAATTATGTTAATGATGACCTCAAGTAATTTTTGTCTCAGATGGGAGTTGTGGTGATAAATGATGTGATAAGAAAACCACGGAAAAGCCCATGACAGAATTATTATAATTTAGAAAATGTGCAGTTAATGATGCATTGATCCACACTGTGAGTGATAAAAATAGCCCCTAACACTAACAAAAAAACCCAAAAAACCCAGCACTGAATAGCTCCACAGTCTGTGAATCCCATCCATGCCAGGAACTGAATTAACTGAGGGCAGTGTGTTGGTGACAGTATTCAATCCATGGTGTGAAACACTGTAAAACATAAAGCACTTAAACATGGACTGTAATTCTGGCATTTTCTGGCTCTCAGATTTTCAGAGTTAATTATGAATTTTAATATAGTTTTCATGTGCTTATAAAAATGAGATAGTTATGTTCTAATTATATTCAATTAAATGTTTGTGAATGGGAGGAAATTAGTAGTAGTAACCATACACATATTCTAGCTCTCAAAAGACATAATACAATATGTTCTTAATTCAGTGGATCTCATCTAATGTTCTGGCAAGACTTTCCAAATAGATTTATAGTTAAGAAAATGAGATGAGGTGTCAAGATACTCTGAGTCATTCTTTAAGTTTCATGACTCAGTATTCTTTGCTTCAAAACAATGAAACATCCTTTCAGAAGATACATCAATGCAGCTCTTTTGGATTTTTTGTTTTAAACCATAGTTCACTTAGCACATTTTCATCTACAAGGATATTATTAGGTAGGGTTTTACATAACAAGACAACAAGCACTCGTGTCAGAAGAAGTTTACTTTGTGTAAAAATATATTAATATAGGGGGTAATACATCTGAAGAACAAAATTACATTCACTTATTGCTTGATTTTCATTCTAAAATGTGTTTGTTTTAGATTTTTTCTAAATCCTTAAAGAATTTAATTTCTTTAATCAGTTTGCTCTCCATATTAATTGTGTGGTGTTATGTTATGTTACGTTACGTTACGTTATGTTATGTTATGTTATGTTATGTTATATTTTAATATTATTCAATTTTTTACAGTGCTATACTGTGAGGAAGAAAATCTAGAAAATAATCTTTACAGAATAATATAATATTTCATCCACTGTTCTGCTTCTGTGTAAAGAACCAACTAGTCTTTAGGTTGTGATTTAAATTGAAGTTCTCTTGCCCTTTTATAGTTTAAAGACTGATTTTATTTATGTGAAGAGCTATTCCAGAAGTATACATTAAGGGTGTCACTCTGATTCTTGAATGTGCCACATCATCCAAGAGGGGAAAAGGGACAGAATGAGGATCCACTAACTCATAAGTCCCTCAAAATCCCTTGAATGAGAATGGTGAAGAGATAAAGTCTGTATGGCCAGTCCTGGTCCTCTGCTGGGGCTGGAGGTGCACTCAAACACAGAAAATAAATTTGAATAGAAATTTAACCATGTCCAAGAAAGCTTGATGCAGGTCCAAGTATGACGTGTTGCCTTCCAGCTCCGACCCCAGAAAACATTATCTGTGCCAGTAGATTGGCATATAGCATGTCATGATTATTATAACCTCTGTGACAGCATGAGCATTTTGGGGGTGTGGTTTTTACTTAAGCAGTTTTGAGACACAGGCATAGCCTACAGAAGTGTCTCCATTTCAACCTTGTCAAATGCATGTAAAACTTCACAGTTTTCTGATACTGTTAAATTTACTTTTTTTTCCCCTTGCAACAGTTAAGAATTCTTTTAATAAGGAATTATTTTAAATTTGATGCATACGTTTTGGATAACATAAAATTTATTTGTTCTGCATTTCCTGTGCTACATGAGATGTTAATGGTTGTTCCCATATGTGAATTAATTACTTCTTTAGATTGCAGGTTATTTTTCAAAAATTATGAGGAATGTTGTAGACACTTTGTATACAAATATTTAATTTGTATACAGGTTTGACTTAAAGAATTATTATTCCTTCTGTTAGTATTTTTAAAGAAATACAGCTGTCTGTCAATGCATAAAAATTCATGAATTACAGCTTTTACTTTTCTAATTTACAGCAGTTCAGGTATAAAGACAGAATTTCAATGTCTCTTTTTTCCTACCCTTGAATCTACTTGGAGATTAATCTCGTACTTAAGTAATGCTAAGTTATCAATCAGTCATGCTGCTAAATGTCAAAGGCAAAGGAAAACACTGTGCAGTGACTGAACTCTTGTTCTAAAAAAAAAAAAATCTATTTCTATAAGAGAATTAAAAACTGTCTTAATTTTTTATTGTATTTACTTGGAAAATGGTAGACAGTTAAATTCCATGTTGTGTTGTTGAAAAAGCTTATTTTAAAAAAATTAACTGATTTCGGTTGTGCTCGTGGTCTGACAAAGAGGAAAATAGCCTGCTACCTAATGAGAGAAGGCCATTAAAATAGGAGACTACTAAGAGTGATGACTCAAAGAGGCTGTCAGTGAGATAATAGATGAAGAGACAGAAGAGTGTAAGGCCAGAGGATAAAATATTTCAAGGTTTCTTTAGCTGCAACACAGTCAAAGATGTTGGAAACTTTCATGCCTGCCTTCCACTCCCTCTCCTCATGCTGGTGTGTGCCTGATTAATTCAGCTAATGCAGTGTTTAATGTTTAAAATAAATGCTCCCAGGCACTTGCTTTCCTGTTGTCCAGGACCTAGCAGAAACATTAACTGAATTCCACACAGAACTAGGAAGGAAGCCTCTGAAAAGTATAATGCTTTCTTGGTACCACTGAGAAAATACTGCTTCCCATATTTCTTTTTTCCTCCCTATCTACTGTGTTTTGTTACTGCTAAAATCTCCCTGAAAGAGATTAAAAAATAACATCAAAATAACAGGAAATACTTTCAAGTGTGGAAAGCTTAGGTAATTTAATGATCCCTCTGGACCATATACTTCAGAAAGTACATCTTCACTGATATTTGCTAATTCCAAACTTTTTGAGTGTGTTCAGGATGTTAGGAACAACAATCGTTGTGTCATTTGGAGTCATCAAATTAATTGCTCTGAGTGATGTTAGAAGCACAGCCCCACCCTCCTCTCTACCCCTCTTTTCCCTGACACCCTTCAAGTTCTCAAGCACACACAGGCAGACAGATCCTGCCAATACCACCATGGACTCTGTCTGCCTGGCACACTTGCCCAGATCTTGGCTCCTTACCTGTTTCACAGTCTCTGACTCACCAGCTGGTCCAGCTGGAGGCTCGCTGGCAAATTTATCTCTCACAAACTCCACATTCTCAAGTCCTCTGTAGCACATGGATCTCCTGCTGACCTACTACCCTGGTCCAGACCTAAAGGTCCCTTACTTGCTGTGGAGTCCAGCTTAAAATTTGAGAGGAAGCTCTCCAGACACAATCCCACACAGGAGTGCGCACTCAACTGGTTTGGGTAAGAGACAAATGCTTGTCAGCCCCCAGCAACTGGCAGCAGGCACACGGGCTGTGCCTCATGGTCCTGTGCCAGCAGGCCATGCAGAAAGTCTCACTCAACTCACTCACAGAAGACCTTTCTATAGCAGGATTTGGGAGCACACTCCCCGTTAAAGAAGCTAAAGACCCCAGCTCTGTGGCTAAGACCCCACTTGCTGCAGTAGCTGACACTACAGGTCAGGGCTGCCTGTACCCCCAGTCTGCCTCCAGCACCAGACACCCAGCCTACTCAGGGTCACCTGGGTGTGAGACCGAGATCATGCAGTGAGAGAGTTGAGAAAAAATTAATGAGATTATGGGACAGACTGGTGATCACGTAACAGAGTATAATAGAATGTACTTATACCGATCAGACACAGACAAGTGAAGCTGGCCTCTAATACTCTTTTCTGTCAACTGTCCCTCCTCGATTCCCTTCCACGAGCACATTGATTCATTAGTCAGCATAGTCCCCTCCCCACCTGCAGTATCCTCTTCTTTGCCTCCTTACCAGCTGAAAAGGCTCAGGTTGACTGCAGTTTTTTGGTTGTCCGTCAATTAGTGTGAATGAACAGGTACATTTCTGCTTATTGTATTCATTAGGTTAATTGTTCAGGTTTTATATCTCTGTTTGTCTCTCTCCCTAATCATCCCAATTTTGCAAGGTCATTAGTCAAACAATCATACTGAAGAAAAACAAAACCTCACCCCCACACCAATTAGTATGATTGATTGTGTTTATTCTTTTCATAACTTCTCTTGTCAATTGTCACTCAGGTTTGCCTCTCTAAGTTCTTGTTTATGGCTCCTTTGACCATATACCTGTAAAAGAGCAGATATCATCCTTCCACATACCTTTGTAGATTGTTTTTGTAATTGGTAAAATGATTTTACATATAATTTTTCATTTACTGCAAGCTTTTGTAACAATGGGCTAGTGATGGCTAAACAACTCTTCTTTTGGATCTAAAGATGTGGTTTGTTCAGCAGATCTAGTCAGAATAGACATCAACCTATGCAGTATTCTTTGCACCAATTTTGGGTATATATATACCTATAGTTAATTTGAAATGTTGTCAGTAATATATTGATTATGGGAATTTAGGTCACTCCAGTTTGTATTTTTCTTTTTGCCATGGGATAAGTCTAGATTTATGTTTATAGAATTACTCCATATTTATGAAATGTTTCTGAAATCAGACTGTGGCCAGTGTTTTAGACCATAGTCACTGAAAACTGTAACCTTTAAAAATCTGTACTTCATTCACAAAACAAAGAAAGATTATATTTTCATGCCTTAAATAGTAGTTGCATTGTAGGCTACATGACTAATGGGTGCTAAATGAAAGACTATTCAGCTAAGACTATCTGCATTGTGGGGTACAAAACTGAAAGATAACACTGAGTGAGAAGAAAAAAGATCTTTTAGCCTGGTAATGCTAGATTTAATTCCAGCTTTTGAAGAATGCCAGAAAAAGTGCCATAGTGAAAATGTTGACTGACAATCACTGATATCTAAAGAATCACTACAGTTTTTTGGGGGTTTTTTTGTGCAGCTCAAGAAAGTATTCGCAATGAGAAGTCTTTATCTTGCTGTGGTGACAAGAGAGACTTGGATAAGATAAATTCACGAATTTAGTTAATGAAAATGGAACAAAATACACCCCCTGAAAAAGAACACTCCCCCAAAAAACAAACAAAAAACCAAAACCCCAAAGAAACAGACACCAAGAAACAGAAAACCAGAAGTTTAAAAAGAGATATTTAAGAAGACAGATAATTATATGCTCCCTGTTCCTCAGAAGTCACAGATATAATCATCATTTCCTTTATTCAGACTTTCATCTCTTTTCAATTGAAATTAGCCTGCCTTTTTGTCCTGTTCAAAGGGTAGACAAAGTAGATAGAAAGAACAGACACCTCCCAGATTGCTGTGGAATTTTTCTGGTTTGTACACAGTGCACATCTTTGTCCATTCCTATGTTCTGTGTGAGCCTGGGGTGCATTTTTCTGTCCATCTCTTCTCTTGTGGATGGATGCCTTTCCCTGATGTATGCAAAAGCATGATATGATGACTGCTGCATAAAACATACACAGGAATTCCCTGCTTATATCCAAGCATCTCTGCTTACTTGATGAATATGTTCTGTGTGCTCTTTTATTGACTCTATTTATGATACTGAAAAATGGAAGCAGAATTCTTTTCCAGAGCAAGATACCAAGGGTATTTGGATAGTGATCTAATTTTCTGTGCCTAGGTGAAAACTAAATTCATTTGCCCCAACTACCCCACAGCCAGATGTTTCAGACCTTGAATTACAGCTTGGAGCATGTAATTTGCTTATTGGAGTCCTGGACATAAGTTACAGCTGGAGTTTCATGATCATCTACTTGACAGAAAAGGAAGTCAGCTTGTTTTTCAGTGGGCAAAAGTAGTCTTTACAGCTAAGGATTCTTTGGTTTCATTAAAATCTTCATCTCATGTTACATTTTGTTCAGTTTTGTTTCCATTTGACTAATTAACATAATGAAAGAGACAAGAAATAGAATCTGTGGGATAAATATGATTAAGTAACACACTGGTAAAATTCTTTGATGTTATGTCCAAACCCAGTTTTTCTCAGTGGACTCCTGTTTTTCTAAAGGAAATGAAACCTAGAGAGATAAGTTGTTTTTTTTAATACTCTTCAATGAATAATTTAATTTTATCAGGCTTTCATACTGCCACTTATAACGTCACCTGAAAAAATGCTTTCTCCTTTCAGAAAGCTTGGAAAGGTTTAGGTGGTTGGTGGCTTCAATGCAATCTCCCTAAGTTAATAAAAACAAAGGAAGAAAATAAGGTGGTATCTGCTTTAGCTAATGAAAAACCACACATATTTTGCTAGTATTTTAGAAGCAATATTCTGTTGAAAGAGCTTTCTCTATTATTTTCTGTCTGTGTACAGCAAAAGCTAATAAGTTTTTTCAAATGTTTCATTGCTCTGATGTGAGATAAGAGGAAAAAAGCCTATATGTAATAATTGGAGCCTAAAAGTTGTTTACCTTGACTTTAAAAAGGCTTTGGACATGATGTCCCACAGAAGTCTGTGTTGGGAAGTAGCAGTCTGGAGGGAAATAAAACAGAATGGATGAAAATGTCAGGTTAATGGACTGAAGTAAGTGGCTGGTGATTTGCCTGGAGGTGAGTAAAAATTGGAGGACATCTGGATTGTCTCCTTGGAGTTGGCCTTCTTCTTTTCTCTATCAGTGACCTATAGGAGGAAGCAAAAGGTACCCTGGTACATTTTCCAAGTCTAAGGATGATAACAAATGAGGGCAACAAACTAGTCAACAAGCCTGAAGGCAAGGCTGCTGTACAGAATATCCTGGACAGGCTTGAGAAAGGGGCCAACAGAGACATTGTAAAGTTGAACAAGAACAACATAGGGCCTCACAGTCACTGCTTTTTTTGTATGTATACCTAGATCTAGACAAAAAAAAGGTGATCAGGAGCACAGAACCAGGCTCTTGTGGGCAGGAGGTTAGATCTGGAGAGACCACCCAAAATATAACTCATCGGCCTGGTTTATCTCATGATTTTATGAGCTCCAGAAATACCTAGTGACATTAGATAGATGGATTCTAGGAAGTTAGTATTTTTAGGCAAATTTGTGTGCATGACCTTCTGAGCTTAATACATGAATTATAGGACATCCATTGTCAACCACAGTTTAGAAGACTATTTCTGTGTGATTTTTATACCGTGATAAATTTCACCTACATTATCACCTTCCCTTCTCTGTCATGTTCTTCACAACAAATCTTGATATGTGTGGGAATTTATATCTACACTTTTGTACTGTTACATTTTCTTCATATATTGTCTTAAATTTCCTCTGTTGCCTATTGATATAAATTAAAGTATGAGGAAGAACTTGTTTTATAATTTTAAATAGGAGCTTGTCAGTAGAGGTATTTTAATTAAGTAGGGGTATTTCATGACCAGGTATTTTTGTCCTTTATCTTAAGAAAGACTAACTCTTCTCCTTAATGATGACAAAACCATGATTGATTTCTGACAAGAGAAAAAAAATATGCATGACTTTTAGTGCAAAGAGTTTTCCTTTGAACTAGAAACTTCTTTAATATAGATGAGAGCTGTTCTACTGAAGCTTTAAGATAATAACTTTAATTAGGGCTCATTTTAATTTTTAGTGCCTACAGTTTGAATAAGAATGTAAATGAAAGGAGTATTTTTCATATTTTTTACGGGTGCAAGTATGTGTGTCACAAAAAAGGAAGATATTTTCTTTATTTAAGGAAAAAAATGCTTTTTTTAGGTCATTTATATTAGTTTGAAAGGATTAAAATGTGTTGTTTTAAGATTGTTAAATGTATATTTGTCATACTAGCCCTATAATGCAACGTGCCTTCAAGAATTTAACCAGAAGAAAAAGTTATGCGGTACTCAATATTGGTGATGTGGCACTTAAAACTGATCATAGAATTAGAATAGAAAATGTACAGTTCTGTTTGAGATTCAAGTAAGTGGGTTCTTCAGTTCACTGTAAAAGAATTCTGTAAGCCTTTGGCATCTTTTCTTTTGTCTTTCCTTGAAAAAACATAATGATGCAAATTGGTGAGTAATGGCACACAATAGCTTGTGTTTAGTTGGGAAACAAAATCAAGTAATTTAAAATTAAACTTATTAAGTTTATCAAGTACTGAATTCATCAGCACAACGTTTCCAGAATGTAATTCTTGGAAGCCTTGAAATTTGTTCTGCTTTTTCATGATTGGCGTATGTCAATATATTAGTGACTTAGTACCTCAAAGCCTTACTCACCCTTGTGTTCTGACTCCTTTTCTTCCTCATGCCTATCCCTCTCTTTTACCCTCCTCTCCCTTTCAAGTATGAATTCACACATAGTCCTGTGTCAGCTTTTGCAATTGTGCAGCAATCCCATGAGATCAGCTGGGTGTTCCACCGATTGGTCTGATGGAAATGAATATTTCTTTCTGGTACTGTCAAAGCTTCAGGAGTATGGCTGTATACTTTTAGCATGGTTTACTCCATCCTCAGGCACTTTTCCTGGAATAATTAAGTAGGGAAAATGTAATCTTAGAAACAAGGATTTTCACCACATCATTATCAACATAACACAAGATATGGAGGGCTGGTTAAAGAAAGAAAAGAGCAATGGAAGAGGTATCAAGGTTTTGTTTTTCTGTGTTTTTTCCTCCAAGCCGGATGTTTTTGTCTGTCAGAAAAACAAATGAAATTCATATACGCACACAAAGGGAAGTGATATTAAATATGCTAGAACAGACTGTAACATATTTTTTTTTTTTACTCCGGGTAAGCATGAGATGTAGATCTTAATATAGATGTCAGTAAAGCAGTATAATTTATTTACACAGTCTCATGATACAAAAATTTGGCTTTATTTGGAAGGATATTGTCATTTTACATCAAAGTGTGTTTATTAGAGGAATATACTTCAGGACTGAGGATGTTAATTAATGCTGATGCAAGTAAAGTAACTATTGTTGACTGCAAAGATGTGATTTTGCATCACTTTTGTAAACAACTCCTGCTCCTGCTGAAATACTCTCTTATCTCAAAATAGTATATTAAAGAAACAAAGAAACAAACAAAAAAAATCTGATTAACTAACCCTGTCACAAACTGATTTAATTAAATTATAATCCTCTTTATTTTTAATCTACTTCTCTTATGATCTCCCACTTCTTTCCTGATAATATTGTCGGCAATTTTTTCTTTTTCTTTTTTTTTTTTTGATCCATTTCTCTGTACTCCTTCCATTTTCTTTTTCTAAATACTGAGGATTTTTATGGTGACTGTTGCATTACTGGAAAAGTGTCCCAACTTGTTTAATTAGTGTCCAGTAAATTGCAATAAAATTTAGCTTTCAATTAGCCATCAGGGTCAAACCCTGTCTTCTTGAGCGTAAAGAATAAAAATTCAATACTTTAATCTCTTTATTAAAAGATTCTCTTGGGTTAAAGAAGCAGACAAAAGTCATGCTATCAAAGGTGGTGAATTTACCAAATATGCCTTTCTAACTAACTCTAAAAGGCTGGGAATATTTTCAAAATATTAGGAAATAAAATGAGAGGTGGAGGTAGCATACTAGAGAACTGCATGATCTGGCATTATCGCAAATGGAAATAATCCTTTTTTTTTTTTTCTAGAAAGACCGCTTTATTTATTACATTTGCTTCCAGTGTATTTTTAAAAATGCTGTTACAAGAATTGTTTTTTCTGCTCACATCTGGTCTTTAAAACACATTCATTAGGCAAATATCTGATGGTAATTAAAGAAGAAATGTCATATTCACTGTCTAATTTCAAAACACATGACTGTTGTGTTAGGATGTTCTTCTACTGGAGCTAGTATCATGCAGGCAAAAGATGATTGCCTGCAAAAAAAAATCCTCAAAACAACCTAACAAAAAGCCCCAATCAACCAATCAACCAACCCATGAAACCAAAAGACCCAAAAAGCTTAAAGGTGCATCAGGTTGCATTCATTACAAACTGCAATAATTTGCACCTGTTCCTCTACTCAGTGTGTTTATTTTTTTTCTATGCTTTTTTTCTTCATTCTAATATTGTATCCTAGAGCTGTGCTCCTTCCTTCCTTCCTTCCTTCCTCCCTTCCTCCCTTCCTCCCTTCCTCCCTCCCTCCCTCCCTCCCTTCCTCCCTTCCTCCCTTCCTTCCTCCCTTCCTCCCCTTCTCCCCCTCTCTCCCTCTCTCCCACTCTCCCACTCTTCCTCTCTTCCTCTCTTCCTCTCTCTCTTTCATTGGTTGGTTTGGTGTTGTGATTTTCTCCACAGGCAGGTGTATGGGCATAACAAGTAAAAATCTTCATGTGTGGCACTTAGAAAATAGGATTATAGTAGAAAATGGAGTGAAGTTTGGTTCACAGTTTTCAAAATCTAGTAGCTATGGGCATACAGTTTCTCCAGACATTAGTGATCATCTAGTTTTTTTTTTCTTTGTGAAAACTAATTCAATCATAGGATATGTAGGTATAGGACTTGTAAAATATTCCTTCTTTGAGTACAATTATAATGTGTGCTGAGTTTTCCTAGATAGAGAAAAATTACTGTTGAATAAACCTTTCATTTCTGTTTTGTGATAAGCATAGCAATATTTTTATCTTCTGAAATGAAAGGGAGGTTGAGAGGTAGTAGTTATAGCTAGACCTAAAATAATATTCAGTTAAGTAATATATTTTGACTCAATTGTCACAAATTAGATTTCACAACCAATATAGAGTGTATAAAGAACTGTGAAAGGTAATTTTTATTTAATGCTTACATAGGTCTCTTTTTTCTCTTTTTTTTCCAAGGGGGATATTTAACCTTTCTTATCATTGTCTGTAGAAATCATAAAATAAAATAATGAAGTCCTTCATAAGAAAAAATGGTGGAAGCATTATACTGTACAGGTGGAAGTAACAGTGGAAGTAATGGTAATGGTGGAAGTACATTATACTGTAACAATAAATAATGTATTACTTGCTTTTTTTGTTATTTAGAGCAGGACCATGTCTGAGAAAGAGCTTTTCATATGACATATTTTGTAATGAAAAATAGTTGGTTGAATTTGTTGTCACTGTTATAGAAAAAAAAAAAGACATTTAAATTTTTTGAATACTTCTTATAATATTTCACTACTGTGAGATATAGAAAGATTGACTAAAAACTTTACCATTTTTCAGATTTGTGACAATACCACTTAAAACTAGAATATTATTACATTGTACCAATATTATTACCATGTACCATTATTACATGTGTACCAGGATCTGAATGCTTTTTCTGCCATCTGTGGGTACCATATCCTGCAACAGGTCAATACAAGAATAGCATTTCTTGCTGATCATTTTTGCTGGATGTGATTTCATACTTGTTTTAAGAGTAGAAAGTATAAGCTGTAGATAAATTTTTTAGCTCTTCCCAGTTTTCAGATTTTTAAGTTTTGGATCTTGTCAGTGAGGTTAGGTACAAAAATTATAAATTCCTGTGCCTCAGCAGAATCTGAAATACTATTACAACTTTTGTTCTTTTTCTTCACCTAACCTTTTTGCTCTTTGAATATGTTATCCATTTTATTTTTGCACTACGGAAATATTTACTATCAGAGAAAAATTCTGCCTTCAAGTACACGTAGAAAGTCTCATTCATATCAAATGTTGTTCTCCTCTGTGTGGTAACCTCCAGGTCCTGATTCCGGAAAAAGAAAATAGTGAAATGTATTTGTTTTAAACAGGGCAAATAGGTATCCTGAGTATCAGCTTTGAGCAAGCTTTTAAAATATCAGTGCAAAAAAGTTTTAATGCATTATAATTTTGCAAATCTTAAGAGAAGGTTTCAATTATTTCACATTTAATGGCAACATATGTAAGATTTAGTGTCAAAAACAATTCTTCCTATATAAAAATAAAATTACTATCTGTTCCACAGATTCCACCTGCAGCTGAGACCTTATCCATGCTTTGAAAATGACTACTGACAGTATGGGGAATTCCTGTATCTGCAGTATTAATGGTGGCTCACTTTTTCCTCTTTTTGTGACTGCAATATATAGTAATATATACTGAGTGATATTTAGTGATGCATGCAAACTACATGAAGTTATTCTGTGAAATGGGATGATTTTGATGGAGAGACCACTGTTAGAAACAAAGACGCATAAATAAGCAGAAGAGAATATTACGAGTATATAGGATTTCTCATTGAGTTTCTGTTATTTCATTGTCCCACTAAGGCTGGATTGATTAGCAACAATAAGTACACCAACACAGCTTTTAACCTTCTGCTACCTCAAGCTCTGTTGACAAACCTAAATAAAACAAGGTGAGAGACTATTGTCTAGATTTAAGGCCAAACTTTATTACTTATCCTTGGATTTTCTCTTGAGTGTTTGGCAAGACAGGTGCCTTAAGGTATATTAATATAATTTTTGTTTGTATTCTTTTCCCTTTTCAGAACGCCTAAAATAGGGTGAAAATGGAATCACAAGCTACTTCCATACCAAGAAACAGACAGCAAATATTGATATTCCTGATGTGTGGCAATTGAGCAAATGTAGTTCAGAGCAAGTGATGTAGAAGTCTGGCAATTCAGGAGTAAGTTTGAGTTGTATTGACCAGACAAATTTAAAGTGCATGGAAAGTTGCAGTTATTTGTGCAGTCTCTTGTATGTTATGGCTCACTTGACGACTCACATGACACAGATTGAGGTCTGAGCTTCTGAAAGGAGACTTTCTACTTCCTGAGCCCATCCAATCCTTGTAGAGCTTTTGGTGGTTTTCATGTTCTTAAGCTTGTATTAGTTTCATCTCAGAGAATAAAAGTTCTATTTAGAGGTCATGAGAAACAAAACAACCAAAAGGTATTATGGATTTTTAAGGATGTTTATAAGATCTCTGTGAAACTGCATGAACTTGGTGCTTATGCACATTCTTATTTACAATAGTTCTGTACCCACAGAAAAAAAAAATTCTTAAGTGTATAGATTTCTCTACAACAGGTGTATTCAATCTGGTCTGAGTCACTGAATTTAAAGCATGCAATATATTTTTTCCTGCTGGTCTGAATGAAAATGAACTGAGATATTCCTTTCAAAAATATGAACTGCCCCTCCATCCTTGTTAGAAAACAAAATATAATTTAATATTCTTTTAATGGTAATTTTATCTCAGTCATTTATGCTTACTTTTAAAAAAATATTTCTATGCCTACATCTCGCTCTGTTTGTTTTTTTTTTTTCAGTGGGCTTTCTTAGAATATTTAAAAGTATGGTAAAAATACATTTAGTAGAAAAGATTATGAAATCCACTAAAATATTTGACTGAGCTGTATAAAAGTAGTCTGTCAAAAAAGAAGGTGACACTAAGGAAGAACATAGCAAGTTTTTTTATACATTAGTAGCAATAATTCTTCTCTAATATAATTCTACCTAAGCTTATTATTTTGAAATTTATTACTTGAAAGATCTCCTGTCAATATATTTATGTATCCTTCCTAACTGTCTTCTACAGCACTACAAATGTATAAAGCTTCCAAAATCAAAAGAGTTTTGGGAAAATTATTATTCAGAATCTGAAATAGGATGCATATGGAAATGTAAGTGGATAGAGGGTAGGCAGAAATGAAACTTCATTTTTAGAGGGAAGGAATATTAACTACCCAAAAGGAGATAAAAATGGATTTAAAGTTCTAATCTCTTCTGCAAATCCTTGGTTTTCCCAATCTAAATATGAAGGATAAAAACACAGCATAGCTTCATAATCATGGTTAAATCACAGGACACAGTAAACTGTTCACTGATCAATATTAATGTTGAAATTAATATTTTTGTTATGAAGCTAATTGAATCAAAACTTAATGTACAATAGGACTTAGTGTTTGAATACTAATTTTCTACCAGTTCTTAATCTGTCTTTCTATACATGTTCATTAAAAACTTCTTAGGAAATGGTTGTGAACTATTACAGGGATCATCACTGGCTGCTTGTATATGTCAGAATCATTTATGGAGAAGGGACCCCATATCTGAGAGCTCTAAAATCAGGAAGATAATTATTCACTTCTGAGAATTAAGGTTTTGTCATCCAACAAAATAAAATGGTCTTTTTCTCCTTTCAAGTCCTTTCTTCACTTGTTTCTAATTTTTGCTCTGGATATATTTTGGACATTTTGCAGGGTTTCTTGACTTGTGTGAACACAGTTCATGTGTTCATATGTAAGGCCATGTGCATTGAAGTAACCAGCTTATTATTTTTTGTGACATCCATGCTTTTTCTCTGCATTATGTACAGAGTCAATTGTAACTAACCTTTGGTCTATGATAATAAATAAAGTTATTAGTTAAAAAGGCAAGTGCTTCACTTGATTATTTTGATAATCTGTTTCCAATGTTTTGAAGTATGTTTTCCTCTGCTGGTATCACCTCCCCCACATTAGAAGAGTTTGTTAAAAACCAGACCAAACAAAACCAAAAGGAAACAAAATTACCAAAATAAATCCAACAAAACAACAAAAACCCCAAACAAAGCAAAACAAACATAAAAGGCAAAAAAATACCCCAACCCAAAATAAAAGAAAAAGAAAACCAAACCTAAACACCAAACCAGACATTTCCATTTATTTTAGTCCCCTAACCAATGTATAAATGATTAAAAGGTGCACAGTTGAAAACTGAATTACATACTCTGTTTTTCTGGGTGTTTGGAAACTGTGCAGGCCTAATCATGTTTTGGAGACAAGTATGCACTCTGTCCCACAGTTTTAAAATCATGTCAGTGGCTCTGGTTTACTTTTTCTCTTAAAAGCTTGTGAAAGTCCTGTTAAATTGATGCTTGTTTCACAGTGTCCTCTTGAAAGGTTTAAACTCACTTTACTTGTCTACTGGGATCAGTTCTGTGATAAAAGTCCATTAATCTTTTGTTTCATATATGTATTGCACATTTTTTTTTTATTTCTGATAGGAAAATTTAGCTATAGAAGAAACAATGTTTCCTCTCCTCAGGAGCATGGTAGAAGCCCTTTTTCTGTCAAATTATATTTTTCACATGGATTCTTCTTTTCTGAAGAGCTTGACATTAGAAGATTAGGGTATGAAATCTCCTTTATCTCTCATCTCTGAGAAGTGTCATTGCTTCCACATGCCAGAAATATTTCCGATATTGCAGTAGCTGTATTTGCCAAGTTTAATGTAAAAGAGCATGACAAAAATCCAGAAATTACATCTGTTTGTGAGCCACCTGATTTTTTTCTGTTGTTGTGACTTACATATTTTGCGTATACATACATATATATCTCTGTATGTAACCAGCCACAATAATGTTAAGCTTAAAAGAGACCAAGAACCCCAATATATGATGAAGTACAAAGTGCTGCAACCTAGTAGAATATACTAACAAAACTAGAAGATAGACTGAGGAAAGGACTACTGAAAGCCTTTGCTCACATAAGCTCTACCAACACACCTTAACAAAACCAGAACAGAATTTGTCATGTCTTTTTTTTTTTTTTTCTGATACAATCTCTGTATTCTGATTACTCTTCAGAGTGTTAAATCCTCCCTTCTCTTTCTCATTTCACTTGAAACTGTACTTTTTCACCCTGAGCTTTTACTATATTTTTTCTCTATTTCACATCCTACCCTACCTCATTCATACCATCAAAGATCTTTACCAGTGATCAATATCCTCTCCCAAGGTGCATCTTTTCCGTCCTAAGGCATTCATCACTCTGCTTTAATCTTCTCCATCTGGTGGGGTTTCTATCCACACATCTATTCAATAGGCCCGTGGAGAGCACTAGCATTTCTTATTTCCTGCATCTTCTTTACTCTGGGCAGCTCTGTGTAGGCAGAACATGGGTGATGAGCAGGACAGCGCCATGCTGGTGTGTTGTGATGTGTGGGAATCGAGCTGGCTGACATCCCAAACCAGACCAGTGTTTTTGGTGAGTTGCCCCTTGGCCCCAGATCTTGGAGGGCATTTGTTTAAGTTTATAACAGTTCCTAAGAAAGTTGCCAAAGGTTTTAAAACTGTGCATGGTAACGCTTTATAACCCTCATTTCCCATTGGTTCCTCTATTCCCAGTTATGTCATCCCTTTTCTCCTCCCAGTTCTGGAAAGTTCTTGTATCCTTGTACCCCCATTGGTTCATGTTCACTGCATTGTTCCACCCATCCTACCTTACTGGTTACTGCCCCATATTACTCCTCCCTTGCACCACTTTTCCCTTTACCCATTGGATTATCATCCTGGTCCCACCTCTCATCATCCCTTATAAATACCCTGGATTTTCCCTATGCCTTGTCTTCTACTCTTATCTCTTATAGTGTGTGCACGTGTTTTGGGCCTTGTCCCGCATTTTCTTTTATGGTTATTAAAATATTTAGTTCCAGAGCTGTGATGTGGACCCGTTCCTCATTTCACCACCTCAGCCCTGATATCCGGGGACCTTTAGAGGTTGGTCTGGGAGACTGCCCTCGAGTCTCGCGCCATAAGTATTGAAAAACAAAAAACCCCGACAGTGATGTGCCACTGAGGAAGCTGTTATCATCTTGTCCTTTCCTTCTTGTTTCACCTGGCCCAAGCAGAGCAACATCCATCAAGGCCAGAGACAAAAGATAAAGCATCAGCTCAAAGATGTGTCATTGGACCTGGCCTGCTCAGGGATGAGATAATGGAGGAGTGCCTTGCTGGTGTTCTGTCTCTAGATGGCACAGCACGCACCAGGTAACAAGGCTGTGCTGTAAACATCCGTGTAACATCACATTGTGCGGAATGGACAAATCTCAGCTATGCAATACATTTTAAATATTTTAACACATCTCAATTGCAATGTCCTTTCTTAATCGTGTTCTCCTCTTGACAGAGGCTTTTGACATTTTAAAATGGTTTGTGTGACATTCAAAGCACGTAAGATGTATAGAGAACTCTTTTAACCACGGGATCCCTCCAAGGACTTCCAAATTTCTCAAAATTGCAGTAGAAATTAGATACAAGGCACTGTCAGTACCCACTGATAATTTGTATACTAGTGTTTGGGAAACTCTACTGTATACTTTCTTAAACATATTTCTTCTATACCACACTGCTTTAGTCAGATAATTTATTTCAAGACATAGCAGCTGCAAAGTCCAAAGGGTCTCTTCAGACTCTCATCATCATCATCACTAGCCAGTACATATCATCTTAACATACACATGCATACATTAATGTTTCCTTTCACCTACAAAGTAATAATAATTAGTGGCGACTCTTAAATAAAATAATTCTAATCAGGCTAAAAGGAGAGAGAGAAAACCCTTTTTAGCCTTTTATTTCTTAAAGTCACTGTTCCTGTGAAACTTGTGTTACTGGGTTTACTGTTAGGCTTGTCACCATTTATTTTGATTAAGAGGTGTTATACAGTCTTTTTAAATGAGAAGAAATAAATCCTCCTGTCTTCATCTCTTTCTAGCCCACTGTGAGGGGAATGGTGTTACAAGTTTCATTATATGGAGTGAGAAGTTGATCTCTAATAGAGTAGACACTCTCTGCAAAGCTACACTTTACAGCTTTTGTTCAATTTTACTTTTCCTTTGGTAAAGCTAATTTTAAACGGGAAGCTTCAGATCAAGAAATAATCATATGGTGAAACATAGACTGTATAAAGGCACAGTATTTGTCACAAAAAAGTATTCGGTTTCTGTACTTAATTTTTCCCCCTACTGGTCAGATATAAGAGACTGAACAAAGAACAACACAAGTTGAAAAGTAACAGAAGTGCTGAGTGAAAACAGAAATAGTTGATGCTGTCCATGAAGTTGCATTATTTTAAGTTTACTTTTAATTTTATTTTCTCCCTGTTTTCCCCTTATTTTCCTTTTCTTTTTTTTGTTTTTTTTTTCCCCCACTTTAAACCGTTGCAGTAAACTGATACATTTAAAATATGTTTTTCTACTAGGGAAGTTCTTTTTTTGCTAGACTATGACTTATATAGTTATAGTCAACTTGAAGTGTGCCTTAAATAAAAAAGTAGAATTTCAGAGGTGGCACTTAGAAAATGGATGGTCCTACAGTATTGTACACTTACATTTTTTGCACATGGAAGACTCAAAGAAAGAAAGTAGGAAAAACTTGAGGAAGCAATCCAGAAGATGATACATACAGACAGAAAGCTAACATATGGAAATGGGAGTTTGTAGCTATCAGTGATATGTTCAGCATGCCATAAATCACAGATATTTTTTGTAACCATTTTTCCCAGAGCATCTCTTATGACATTGAGCAGCAGCACTCAGTGTCTTATAACAAGCTTAGAATCTTTAGTATAGGGGTGGGTGAACTAAACACATTATCTGCTTTTGTTCAGCTCAGTTGTTCATGTAGTCCTTGCAGTAATGCTAAAAAGACCCAAATACTGCCATGGGCAGATGGTGCCTGTGCATCAAGGGCTTAACAGCAACACCTTTGGTGTTAGACTAATATGATTACACTGACACTGTACAATTACTTCAAGAAACCTTGCGGAAGTAATAATCAGGGAAAATATTTAATATTAATTACAGATTCTGAAGACATAACATTGAAACATGAATGAGGTAGATGTCACAAAGTTGTTTTTATTTTAATTAGCATCTTGGTGATATTACACTAAAAGTAAATACTTGTTTTAATCAGGTTTGTGAGATGATTGAGAACACAATTTTTTTCTTTCTGTGGTTGTTGATAATTGTGTTTTCCCTTGTAAAAAATGTTTGTACTTTCTAATATATGAGCGAAGATAACATATAGATTCTGATTTTTTACACCTCATTCAAAATCCCAAAGCTATTTCAAACAACAAATTTTAGTTGAGCAGTACAGAGATTTTTAAAACCATGACAGTTATCTAGATCACAGTGAAAATAATTTCATGTGCTTTTCTTCAGATTTTCTTCATTTTTCATCTATTAAAAAAATACTAATTCAGAACATTCCTCAGAATCTGTTACTGATGAAAGTAAAAAGCATGTGGCCCTGTATAGTACTATGACTTCTAATCTTAAAAGTAGGACATCATATTAATATACTTAATGTTTACATATGTTAACAGAACTAATTTTTTACCTGTGTCCAAGTTTGTCTGTGGGTATGTGTTTGCCACAGCTTCTGAGCTAAATGTTCAATTTTTATTTCCCCTCCTCTTTCCATTTCTCTATTTCAGTCTCAAGTGGTGAAAATATTTTTCTTGAAATGTCTTGTTTAATAAATAACTATATAGATATGTTCAATACTGTCTTTTTCACTCACCTGAGAAAACAGAAAATATTTTAACAGGTCTACCTTTAGTAAATCCACTTTTACTATCCTGACATCTTCCAATACATACCATGTGATGTTGTTTTCACAAAATGATAAACATTATAGTTTGATAGACATTCAGATGAGCTAATACAGCTTGGTGATATTGTTTCTTAACTACTGATCTCATAATTTTTTTCAGTTCCATCATAGCTATAACTGTAATATGTATCAATACCATGGGTTTCAGTGTTTTTTTTCTTGTCACTTAGAGCTTTCTTTTTAGTTTTCCCAGCAAAAGAATTCTCATAGTGTGGAATGCAGGAAGGTAAATTGTAAAAGCATTATAAAATGCAAAGTGAAATAAAACTCCCAAATGCTCAAAACACACCAGGTCAATTTGTTATACTTAAAGTTTTCTCAATGACACTCTAAAATATATCCATGAGATCAGAAATTGATATAGACAAATTTTTGTCATAGCTAATAAAAAGAATTTGTAGCTTGTTAGAGTTTCTATATGTACTTATCGTATTTTGTGCAGAGATTTTGGGGGTTTTCTGGGGGTATTGTTTTTTTTTAAAATTTTTGCTTATTTGTTTGCTGTTTTGATTTGGGATTTTATTATTTGTTTATATGGTTTTTTTTAAAATAAAACTACCATCTTTTTTTCTCTTTTTGCAATATGCCTGGTTGTTATGAAAACAGCTAGACAACTCCATGACAGCCTACAGCACAGTTATGTCAGGCAGTGTTGTTTTGCTCTTTAGTCTGTGAGTATTATCCACCTAGGAAATTTGATCTAATTTTGAAATAGATCCTGCTTTGAGTAGAGAATAAGACCAGATAACCTTTAGAGGCAGCTTTCAACCTAAAGCATTTTGTAATTCTCTCATTTATTTAGTGATGTGCTATACTTCCTCTTTTTTTCCTCATTTTATTCTTTCTTCTCTTCCTGTCCTTTTTCCTCCCTTTCTTTCTTGTGATCTTTTTGTACAATCTTACTCTCTAACATAAGTGTATCTTGTTACCTTTGTTTTCCAAAGAAATTGAGACCTTAGAGACTTAGCTGTTATGTGTCTTTAAAAGCCCCTGAAATTAGTCATTATGACTTGGTAACTTTGCTGAATCTGCCATTTTTAGTGCAAAAGTACAGTAGCTTGCATAACTTAGCTTAAAAATGATAAGCCATAATTAAAACAGTCTAGGTTGGAAGGGATGTTCAAATTCACATTAATACCTTTGGATGAGAATAGAGTTCATGCAGCCAGTTCAAGTAATTCTGCCCTATGATTTCTACTTCTTTAGTAAATAAGCTTTTCGGCATTTTATGTCTGATTTTGCTTGTGTAAAATGAAGATTATATAGTTCCAGGTTCATGGTGTTATGGACCTGTTGGTGTTTTTCTTAAAAATAGACAATTTTTTTGAGGTCATCACAAAAGGGGAAAAATAATAATTTATGTTCAATACTTGGTTAGAGTGTTATAAATTTTGTAAAACAAAATATTGAAATTATTACAGGAAGAAAACCAAAATATTTATTATTTCAAAGGCGTCTATAAAATACTTCAAAATTCAAAATTTTGAAGGACATTTCCTTCAAAAGTATCATATTGAGAGTGGGATTGAAGATGCACAGGAGAAATGACTTATGGTACACAAGATGTTCTAAAAACGGGATCTGTAGGTCATGTAAATTTACTGTGATAGCACTAAAGTCCACAATGTTACATGATGTAATATTAGCTTGGAATTGTTAATTCATAGCAACAGATTATAGGTGTGAAACAGACCTAAATCTACAATCAGAACTGTCAGTAGGCTGATGGAAAAGGTAACTTGGTGTATTTAGTCAGCAGTCATACTATTCTTTTGGTATTCTTATCTCCAAGCAACTAGCAAAGGTCATGTAGTCCTTTATTAATTCACTTGAACAGAATTCTGGTCCAGATGCACTCAGAACACTTTTATTTTGCACTATCTTTTCACTTGCAAGTATTGTTTTAGAAAAAAATTGCATGAAAATGTATTCATAATAAAAATTCTTCATATGTTTCTGGTGAAAATTTCTATATTCTTTGCCTTCCCTCTACCTCTTTAAGCTTTGATAGACTGTATTATCTATAAACACTATAAGATGTCTTTGCTGGTTATGTAGATATGATTATAAAAGAGAAAATCAGAGGAAGAATTAAATTGCTAATTCAAATAATAGAAAGATTTTGTTTGTTCAGTGTTGCCTTTCTGTACTCCATATTACTTTGCTTTCCTTTTCTACTTGTGTTTTTATCTACTATTTTATTTTCTGTGCAATTTATTTTCTTTTTTTCTGTTTTATTTGTCACTACTACTTAAAGTGTATGTATATAAATGTCTTAGTTCAGGCCAGAGTTGTGCGTGGGGAGTAGATAGACCGATAATTCTACTTAACTCTCATTGGTAGCTTTGGGGAGTCATGAAGAGGGAAAAGTAGATTTTTTTAAAGATGACACTGAACAGAAAAATTTATTGCAAAAGCTGATAGATATTTAAAAATGGGATCAGACTAAAGATACTATAGCCTCTGAATATATACATGTTGTGCACTATGTATCATTCGTACCATACCCTTTATTCCACAAACCTGCTCCAATTTTGCCACACTTCTATGGAAACAGACTTAGCCTTAGCCTCTTGAGAGCTAGTATTCAATGAAAAATAACTCTCCCACCCCCTCACCCTTTTAACTAACTTTTGTCAATTAAACCATGACTATAAGGATGGAGGAAAACAGGATTTGAAGAGGTGTGATAAAAAGACTGCCCTGGGTTCTGCCCAGGCAGATATTTCCATTTAAGGTTGTTATTTGTAGTCTAGTTTCCTGATTATTTCTCCGTGCTGCCTTCTTTAGACATGAGAGATTGTTTGTTGTTTCTTTCATCCAAATACAGTACACATCTGAGGTGTACTTTCTTTTCTTTAGTTTTTTTATTGGCTTTCTTAGGTGCTGCTGTGGTTGGTCCCATTCCAGCTATCAATCATCCCAAGTGTCTATAGAATCAAACTGCTGCTGGTGACCTACGTATGTGTGTGCTTTTACAAAAACTCTGCATGGCAATATTCAAGTGTCTCTATGGGAAAAAATGTCTGGGCAAGCATGTTTAAGGTGATAGAAGTCTTGAATAATGGTGACTGGTAGAAAAACTTCAACACCTTCTATTTATTTTATAATGAAACATAGTGGTTGTATGCCATATTTTAAAGAAATTATTAATTTGCCTATTCTATTAGGAATTGGAGGCATCAATTAGAAGCTCTGTACTGTCCATTCAGTAAGTGAAGGAGGGACTATTTTTTTTTTCATTTCCATTCCAGCTCTGAGTGCAACGTTGATGTATGTGTCTCCATTTCTCACAGAACAAACAGAAGTTTATGGGCAATTGAATAAAATTTCACTTTGTAGAGTTCAAATATTAGTATTAATTTTAATTTAAATTTTAATTTAAATTAGTTTTAATTAGTATTAATTGTTTTTTATATTTACAGTAGTAACTATCAAGCAATGAATTATTTGCCGCTAATAATTATTTGTAATTTTTGCTTACATAGTGTATCAATTTATCAAATAATAATCAGCAGAAGTTGTTTTCCTTCTTCTGTTTACTGTGCAAACTCATGCTTATCAGGTTATCAAGTATTTTTCTAGAAATGTTATCCTCTTCATCTAATTTCTTTCTTATTGAGTAACAGAACATTTTTTCCGAAGTCACAGTTAAATACAAAAACATGCCCATCTGTAAGGTTATGAGAACAAATAGCAAAGCGAATGGGAGCAGTGTTATTGGCTTGTCAGATGGCTCAGGAATATGCAGACAGCATCACCCATGACAAGCCTGACTCCACTGCTTTCCTGAAAAACCTACGCTTTAGGATACAAACAGCAGTCGGTGACTGAAAAATTGTCTTAGTGTGATAGAAGGGTCAGCACGTAAACTCAGATAATTTTGTCTTTTCTCTTCTTTGAATGAATAACCCTGAGGGATCAAAATCAACTTGTCTAATATCTGGATGGGGACAGCTTGTTTTGACTGAGGTTGTAATTCCAGTCAAAATAAATTTTTTCTTCATTCAAAATATATTTGAAGGCATTTGCTTTATTTGAACTATGAATAAATCTGTCACAGCAGAGAAACCTCCCAATGCATACAAAGACTCGAAGGAGGAATTATTGTAGAAAGTGAATTGAAGACCTCTGATTCATAAAACATAAGGTTTTTCTAGTGCAAGCCCCATTTAGGTCAGGGTAGCATGTCTGCTATTACCATCGTGAGCAGAAGCTACCTGCTAGGGGGGGATATGACAAAGCTACATGTTGTTTTGTGGAGTGCACAGTTGCCCTTAAGCATATGGTCTTCTGCCAGTGTTTCAGGAAGCTCTGCTGGACAGATAATTAGGAACTTTGTAATAAAATCTCTGCTCTTCAGGCAAAATAATCATAAGAGTGGTGAATTAACACAAGCAGCAGAACATCAAGAAATATTTAATATCCTAACACAACCTGCTCTGTTTTAAAGTGAGTGTTAACAGTGAAGTAATATACTCTTTGCCAAGGAAGACGGTAATACTAACATTTCTCATGCCACAGACAGAGAAAAATGTGCATCTCTCCTTTGAATAAAAGTGATTCTCCACTTACTGGGATAATAATGCTTGTGAAAGTTGGAATCAGCAGTGCTAAGTAGCAAGAGACGTTCCATGTTTGTTCATGACGCAGGGTTTGTAAAATATTTGTGTTTGCTTATGAGATTGACTTCAGAGTCTTAAATCTTAGGCACATATGTTTCTTTCTCCCCTTCCTAAAAGAAAAGGAGAATAAGTAACAATAAATGTGCAATTGCTTAACGAGTGCTAATGAGTAAATGAGTGTTCCTCTCATCAATATTTTCATCTTGCTCTAAAGCTCTGTGTGCACCACTGGTAACTGAGGTTACTCTTGTTTTCCCATGAAAAGTGTCTTCAATTTCTCACTGTGTCAAAAGAAAGAAGAAAATGTTGCCACAATGTGTGATTATATGAATCATCTACTCTTTGATGAAATAAGCCATTTGTGAAACATTTGCCTTTGCAGACCTCTTGCAGTTGTATGCAAATGGAATTCAAACACACCACTTGCAATAAGTTGACCACCACTTCATCTCTGGTTGCAGTTTGCACCTTTCGTCTGAGCACGTTCTAGTTTAAATGAAAAATCCATGTGCATGTTTTGTTTACACCTGAACTTGTATATAAGGAAGTTGGGTGCTTATGTGCCATTAGTAAAATTTCTCTCTCATATTCCTTGAAAGCAAAGAGGAGGAAAATCAGCATCTCTTAAAAATCATGGCTGGAAAAAGTTAAATTTTAAAAGATGGACGTGGGAGTAGGTACTGTGAAAGAAATCTTAATGGAATAATATGAAAGTGAACCAAGAATTATAAGGGAGAACATGTCCTTGCTGCTTTACATTGGCATCTCCTCACCCAGTAAGAGATAGTTAACTGCTGAGCAATAGGGAGGACAGCAGACTGGAGCTATGATAATAATGGCAAAGGAAAACACTAAAGAAAGATGTCAAGTGTTTACTATGCCTTGAATAAATAAAACAGGTTTTAAAAGCTGCTTGTTAAGTGATTTTTTTTCCCATTTTATGACCTAAGCAAATTGCTGCCAGAGAGATGAGAAATGCTGAGTTTAATTACCTGCTTTAAGGAATTGGCCTTGTATCTTTCGTATTGGAGTGTTTTAAGGTCTGGATGTGATACGTTGCCTCAGTTCCTATAGAAAAAACGTAACAAACCTGAAACACAGAAAAAACTAAGATAAGGATTATAATTTGGATTCTCAGACAATACCATTTTCAAAAATTATTTTTATAGGATAAATATTTAGGAAATCACTGGGCAAAATGGACTCATGCTGCTTCCAATCCTGTTAAATTAAATGATATAGTCCAACCTAAGTGGTCTTTATAAATTCCAAAATGAGCACTGACATCTCTCTATTGGAATATTTTATATTGTTTCCTTCTAGGATGCAAGTTTCTCCTTAAATTTCATTGAATGTTATTTGATTTCAGAGATTCCTAGCATAGTCCCTCTTGCAGTGGATTTTTCCTGAGTGTTTGCATGTGTAACCTGAGTAAAAAATGTGGTACTTAAACTACTATTTTAAATGCAAATATTCAATTCCCTGAGTGCAAAAGTTGTATAACTGCATAGAAAATGTAGTAAGGTCTATAGTTATATTGGTCACCTCAGTGCCTGGGAAGGTGATGGAGCAATTTCCAGGCCCACAAAGGTCAAGGTTATAAGGAATATCATCTTGGATTCACTAGTGAGGAGTCATTCTTGCCTGACTTGATACACCTCTGTTACAAAGTGACTCTTGGTAGAAGAAGGGAGAGCAGTGGGTATTAGACTTCAGGAAAGTTTTCTATTCTGTCTCCCACAAAAACCTTACAGAGAAGCTGATGAGCTGGATGATGAGGATGTAATGGTCAATTTTAAACTTGTCAGCAGGGCTCTGAGAAGTGGTGATCACTGTAACAGTCTAGTTGGAAGGCAGCAGTGAACCCCAGGAGCCAATATTGGATCAAACCCTATAAAATTTCTCCATTGATGATATGAATGCCAAAGAGGAGTGCACCCTCAGCAGCACCTGGACTTCTGTGTCAAGTTCTGGGCTCCCCAGTATGGAGTCACAGAAGGAGTCCAGAGAATAAGATGACTTGCTTGCACAAGCAGTCCTTTACAGGAAAAGAGTTGGTGTTTGAGGGAATGAAGCCCAGTCCCAGGCCAGGGAGTTTCAGGAAACACTAAGAGAAGGGGCTGGACAGAGCAGGAAGGAGACAGTTATTAGCTGAGAATAAGATGAATTCTTAAGAAACCACTCAACTACCAAAATTCAGTAACAGAAGATGAACTATTAAGAATTAGAAACACAAAATGAACCAAGCACTCAGAATGTGTCTCTGGGAAGTAACTGCTCAGCAGTTCTGGCAGCACAGCTACTCTTTCTTGTCAATGAGTGGCCCGTGGGGGCAGGGGCTGCCAGCACCTCTGGTCCTCAGAGATTCAACTTCTCTGTCCTCTAGTCCCCTCTTCTCAGGAGCCTGAAAGACTCTGCCTATTGTCTCTTCTTGGAAGCTGGCCTCACGTCCTGCCTTTGTAAATCTTTGTCTGCAATCCTACTCTATTGCTGCACGATAGGTGCTCAAAGGGTAAGAGCTCCTGGTGAGCAGCTTTGAGCAGGAAGCAATCAGCAGCACTGCCAAACTGCACAGGTGGCACCAGCTGAACCCATCACATTTATAAAGAGCTGCACTTGGCAGGAGCAGGTGCTGCGCTGGCGGGGAGTCCGTGTCAGATTTAATTTACTGGATGATCTGGCTCAGCAAACATTCAGCATAGTTGCTTGCTCCTGCCTAATGTTAAGTAGCTGAGTAAACATGATAGAAGATCTCCACAAGTGTTAAATAGCTTCTGAAAAATACAAAGTCTTTAAATGTACTAGTGCACAATAAGTATTTTTACTCATTTGACTGCTAATATGCCTAATTTGTACGTTCAATCAAAGCACTATTGCTTCCAAATTACCCAGGAGCTTGAAAATTTCTCAAATGTCTTTGTTTACATTCCTCAAAAGTCAATTTGTTGAGAAAATTTTAAGTATGAGGTTCAAAACCAAGAGTTTGAACAAGGTCTCAAAAATTTCCATGTTGCTACTTTCCAGATTTCTCTTCCTCAGAAACCAAGTGTCCTATAAGTTATTTTTTAAAATGTTGTCTTAATTTTGATATTAGTAAATATTTCTTCCTCCAGTTGCATTTTCAGTAAAATAGACATTGACATAAGACCTTAAGGGTCAAATACCATTATTAAATCATACCAATGCTTTGAAGAGAACTTGAGGATGGTGAAGGGGATACAAAATTACAACACTTCTGGATTAAAATAGCAAATCTTGACAGCTTTCTCCTTAATTTCATCTTCTGACTCTTGTCATTTTTTAAAGTGTGAAATTTATGTATGAGTCGGCTGTATTGTTAGAAATAATTTATTTGCATTTTAGTTGCTGTTGTGTAAGAAGAGTATTCCACCTATTATATCAGTGTAGGAGACTTCCACTATTATAATTTGGGATGCAACAATCCATGTTTGTCAGAAAATTGCAATGAAGATATTAAAAATATATGATAATGCTGATAAAATAGACACTCTTAGAATTTGTGTTACAGTCAAAATAGAATTTTTTCCTGTATCTGGCTATTGTAACACTTGTTAATGGGACAATTCTTGAACAGTTGAAGTAGATTTTTGGCAGTTCGTGTGTGAATGTGTGGACACATTCTCTTCATCTTGAATAACAGTAATAACAACAGGAATAACAAAAATTTAAGTACTTATTTTATAATTTAAATATAAAATATTTATATTTTATATTTAATTTATAATTTTTTAATTTATAATTTTATTTTAATATTTATAAACTAACGCTTTAAAAAGAATATTTAGAGTGGTACAGTTTAATGTCATAAATATCTTTCAATAATAATGTATGGTTAGGTACCTGCCATTCTGCTGGATGATTAGAAAATTCACTGTTGTGATTATTGAAGTAAACAATGGGATTACATTTTTTTTTCCAGTGTCAATGTGACACTTCATGAAGAGAAGGTTGAGAGTCAAGTTGTTATATCATGCTGATATTCTTTGAAATATAATAAATTATAGTTAAGTTAGTCTAAGATTGACTTAATTTTTGTTAAAATAGATCCTTGGTTCATCATCCTTAATGTAATTTTACCTGCAGCAAACCATGTTTGTTCCTATGCAGTGGATACACTACAGACCCATTTAACAATTAATGTACTCCCAGTCAAGTATAATTGGCAAAAATATTTTGTTTTACTGCTGTCCTCTTTGTAGTCATGCTTCTGGTGTTCTGTAATAAATGGCTGTTGACATTTCAATAATCAAGTTATCAGCTTTTTATATTTGTATGGAACGATTAGCACAGATTGTGTTAGGGAAAAAGCAAATTTCTAGATGCATTAGAACTTCTAGCCACAGCATTAGCAAGTAAAACAGCTCTAAGGCATTAAAAAATCAGTAATTTAATTTACTCTCCCAGCCCATGTAATTTTCAGTCATATTTATGGTTTGGGTTTTTTTCACCATTACAGAAGGTGCAGATACCTGCTTTGTCAGGAGTTTGGTTTTTTTGTTTTTAACTTTTTATTTAACAACTAAAAATCCCGAGGGGGAGGAAGTGAATTTTTTGTGTGTGGGGTGGCCACAGGACGCTCTGTGTTTTGAGCCAGATATAGGAGAAAGTTGATCAGAAGCAGATCCATCAGAGGCAGGACGGTGCTTTTAATCATGCTGGTTGTCCTCTTTCAAACAATTCAATTGTAAAACTGCCCACCCAGCCCCTCCCCTGGGAAGGTCACATTCTCACCAGACATCAGGACATTCAGATTCAAGGGTAGGCAAGAGAGTATTCATCCCTTCTGATGGGGCATAACTGCTAGGTACAATTAAACTGACATGAGAGGCAGCTGTCATGTTTTAGGAGGGGCCGTACACCATCAGAGACCCCCAAAGTGCTCACAGACTCATTCCTGAGGCCTTCTGCCAGAGATCTGCACATGATCCAGAGTGTTGTAACTGAGCCAGAGTCTTTTGCAAAAGACAGTGTACAAAAAACTCTCCAGGGAAGATGCTTGGGTGCACATATGTATATATATACGTGTGTGTATATAGATATATAGGTATGTATATACGTATGTATGTATATATGTACATATGTACATATGTGCATATGTACATATGTATGTGTATATATATATGGATATGGATATGGATGTATATTAACCCATTTAATTAAATGTTTTGGGGGCTTTCCCCCACCCATGATGGATCAAGACTATGACCATCACTTCAAACAATGCCGCATTGCTGGATCTAAGGGTGGTGATATCTTTCTACCCTTATCTTTTCTTTCTCTTCCTTTCTTTTACTTAAGCATTTTCTGAAGTGTTATTTTTAGTGTTTGATATTACTATAGTAGTATAGATAACACCCAAAACAGCTACATACCTCCTTTCCTTTGCAAACAAATTATTCTAAAATAAAATTACTGTGCTTACAAATTCATGAGAGAATTATAAAACAGGGATTTCTGCCTCTCAACAACAAAATCTAGTTTTAATTACTTTTTCTGTAAAGACAAGACAAATGTAGATGCATTTTTCAGTGATATGAAAACATGCTACTTTTTAGTTTATACTGTGCAAACCATTGGTATCAGCACAGGCTGGGGGGGTGAGCTGGTTGAAAGCAGCTCTGTCAAGAAAAGCTTGGGAGTGCTGGTGGATGAGAGGCTAGACATGACCCAGCAAAATGTGATTGCAAGCCCAGAATGCCCAGAAAACCAAACATGTTCTGTGCTGCATCCAAAGCAGCATGGACAGCAAGGAGAGGGAGAGGATTCTGCCCCTCTGCTCTGCTCTGATGAGACTCCACCTGTAGTGCTACATCCAGCTCTGGGGTACCCAACATAAGAAGGATGTCGACCTGTTTGAGCGAGTTCAGAGAAGGATCTTGGAGAGGATCAGAGGGCTGGTGAACCTCTGCTTTGAAGACAGGCTGAGAGAGTTTAGACTGTTCAGGAAAACATCATGCAGTGGAACTGACAGAGGGATTATTTAGAGTAACAATAATGCTTAATGTGACAAGTGCTTAGGAAAATGAAAAAAAAAAAAAAACCCAAACTTCTGGTTTCATATTCAAATAGCTTCTTGTTGTGTTCCTTATAGGCATTATAGAACTCTGCAGTTCCATAACTTTGTTGTTGTTCTTCTTTTTCACATACTTCACTTTTACAGCATGTTGTACAGAAATTGTAGCTTGCTAGAAACATGTTGTACAACAACATGAGGAGGTTATTTGTAAACACCTGAAAAACTGAAGATCTTGCCTTGACCAGACAAACACTTGCAAACGCTGTTTGAAAGATTTTTTAGAATCTAGTTCTGTTCTTGCTTCAGCTGGAATAGAGTCAATTTTCCTTCTAGCTGGTATAGTGCTGTCTTTTGAATTCAGTTAAGACTAATGTTGATAACCCACTGAATGTTTTGGTTGTTGCTAAGTGATGCTTACCCTAAGTAAAGGACTTTTCAATGTTGCATGCTGTACAAGTAAGGAAATGCACAAGAAGTTGAAAGGGAACGTAACAAGGACAACTGGTCCAAATTGGCAAAAGGGATATTCCATACCACAAAATGCCAGTCTGGGGGGAGTTGGCCAGCAGATGTCAACTGCTGCTGAGGAACAGGCTGAGCATAGTCCACTGACTGAGGAACATGAGCAATTCCTTGTTTCTCTTGGGTTTTATTTCTTTCTCCCTCTATTATTTTCATTATTCTTATTTTATCCTTGTTCCATTTTATTTTGCTTCAATTAGTAAACTGTGACTTTTGCTTTTTATTTTTTTTCATTTTATTCTCCTCCCTGCTATGACAGAGGGGTGAGTGAGAAGCTGCATTGTGCTAAGTTGCCAGCTGGGGTTAAACCACAAGGGGTTATGCCTTCATCACACAGTTTAAGAGTCTTAGGGAAACAGACATGAAGTAAATTTTCAATTCTCTGCAGATATTCTACATATGACTACACAAGCTTCACAGATATTATGAGAAATGAGAATTATTTTAATGTGATCAAAAGAATAAATAATCAGATAGATCAGAATCTTGGATTTAGATGATGGTATGTTTGGTCATATTTTGTTCAAAATTCAAGTCTGTGATAATTGATAAATCATATAATACTGCTACATGTTATTAAGGCTTTATGAATGCTATTAGGCTGTATAGAAAATGATCCTTATGTTTGTATTAGATCACTATTGTAACAGATTCAGTCAACTTTGTGAGAGAACAGAGAGTGGTGGTAACAGAACAAAGTTCTTTTTTGTTTCGAACTTAATAGCTTCTATGAAATCTTTCACCTCTACTGCTTCCATGGGCTGTTTCTGCCTTCCAAAAGGAAAGATGTTATAGTAGGTGTAAAATAAAGAGATGCATCCTTTCTCTACTCCTCTCTTTCCTCTTATACAGCGGATACTGTAGAGAGAAGCTCTCTTGACTTTCTGAAATGGAAATGTGCTGTTATGTAGAGGCACTGAGTAGCATCCTTTCTTCTTCAGTGCTCTCAGGTGCACTCAGAGGAAGTCAGCTGAAAAGACAAAGTTTCAAAGTTTTTATCACACTGAAGAAGTTGTCTTTCAAGGATTTCCAAAGAATATGACGCTATTTAATCTCATATGTGATTCACTGCTGTAGATTACCTTTGATTTTGTTCTTATATATTTCTCAGGACTTCTTAATTATCTGTGTACCTGATTGTTTTCAGGTGTGGAAACAATAAACTAATCTCTGTTTTCAAAAATTATTTCAAATAAATAAGAAGCTTCCAGACAGTCATGATACATACATAGATATGCATGTATCTGCCTCTCTGAAAAATAAAAGTAAAGACTATTTTCAGTCAAAGAAGAAAAGGAAATCTTGTGATCCTAATTAATGCCAACTTCAAGCTATAAGTGTTGAATTCTCTGACTATAGCCATGGGGTTTTGGTCTAAGTTTCACTGAAAGTGCAAAATGAAAGTTTGTTTGACTTTAGTTTTAAAAGGTACTTTTACCTTCCTTTTTAAACCATTTCCCAGTGGCAACATCTCTCAAAAAATATTCTCAGAAAATGTCATTATCTAAAAAATTCCCACCTCTTGGATTGCCCTGCTTCTGTAGTTTTTCTAAAAATAAAAGCAGCTGAAGAAAGAGTTTATGAAAAGGAAAAAAAAATATTAAAAATTACAAATTATTTTACATTGTGAAATTCTTAAGAAATTTCATTTGAATTTCTTTCTTGAGCAATATATATATATATTAAAAATACAGCTGTTTTATCACATATGGCTAGAGAAGGACAATCCAAAGTTGTGCCTAACCAGTAACTCAGAAGGGAAGAACTCTCCCTTAAATGATTTCTCACTCATATTTCTTTCTACCATCCAGTAGTCTACCAAATTTTTCTTCAGGAGGTCTTAATAAGGGCCAAAGGAAAAGTTTACGAAAAGTGATGAATCTATATCTTAAATAAATGAGATTTTCTTGCTAATCCTGCAACATACTAGTGATAAATATGAAGAATAAACTAGGACTTACAAAGTTAATTTTGTTTAAATAGTTTTTTTTTTCCTCACTGTAAAGATTATTTACTCTAGAAATGTGAAGATCCAAGAAGCTACAAAGTCAGTCCTTTACTCTTTTTTATTAAATTCAGAAACATAGCGAAAAAAGTAGCAGAAGAATATCCAGATGTCCTGGTAGGAGCTTGCTATTGTAAGGGGAAGCAAATTTGTTACAAGCATTAGAAAGTCTGGCATGCATGCCTTCAGTGAACATTCAATTTGGGTAAAAAGCATCTGAAAGCTACTATTTTATATTCTTCTTTCCTTTATATTTTCTGTTTTCACAAGTCCTCTATGTTTATCCAAGATTAACGTCTTATGTCATTGATAAAGGATAGTGAGTTCTTAGGGGAATCAAACCTGGACTGGCATAAACCAATGCCCAGGCTGTTTGTTTTTTACGTACAAGAAAAAAAAAACAGTATCAACGTTCTATGTTTGCCAAATATAGAGCTGCTAAGTACTTACAAAGCAGAACGAGTTGCAATTAAATCCATTTACCAAAATTAGGCTTGTATCAAGTCATGGATTTGTTTTGAGTTGTGTTATTAACATTACTTTTAACATAGGTGTATGTGCAATTGCCTTCCAATTCACTGCTCTTTTTAAAAAGCAATCACTTATGCTAAGAGAGGAAAACCTTGTTTTTATAAAATCCTTCTGTCAGTAGAGGTGACTTCCTGAGTATAATGTACAGAGTAATTTCATTGCCTTTAATAAATGTTCTCATAGAAAACAACTGCATTAACACAGGAAATCCAAAGACAGTATCCGAATTGTTGAGAAAGGAAAATGTAGGATTACTATCCTTGTAACACAGGCATACAAAAGCAAATAAGACACTAACCTGAGAAGCCTAGATTTTATTCTTGGTTTGGCTACATTTTTCTCATTATCTTTTTTTCACTGCTCACTTGTGCAAAATATAATTTCCTGGGATGATGCAACACTCATTACTTAGAGGAATTTTACATTTTTGGTGAGAACTTTTATCATTGTTTTTTTGCGTCTTTTTCTTATGCTAGATTATTTTTTAAATCTTAATAAATGTCTTCTGTAGCTAAATGTTAATGCTTTGCATTTTAGAAAAGAATTGCTTTATTTCTTTATCTTGATGCATACGTGTAACAGCTGGCACTTTTTCATATATTCTAGCAAGGTGCATGTAGAATTGTATGTGTTTTGTTTCTGCGCAAACTCGTGATGTTATCAGAGTTCATTCAATTAGTGAACTATAAAATCTCTTTTATGCTGCTGCTTATCTATATTTTTGAAGGCTGCTTTCTGATAATGAGAAACAGCTTGTTTGACACTATTTGTTGTGAACTGTAAATGGTCGGTTGGAAAACAGCCAATATTTTTTCTCTCACCTCCAGCAACAGGTGGAGTACTTGGAGTTCATCAGAATCTGAACTCAGCTGTTGAAGCTGTGTTTTTTATTTGCACTTTTAAACACAGCAATTTAACCAAGAAAGAGTGAAGACATTTTCAAACAAGCAAAAATAATATTTATCCAACTTATTTTTGGTAGGGATGGGACTCAACCTTTGCTATAACTTTTTAAAAACTTGTTTCACTCTGTTTTTTTTTTAAAATTTAGTTTTGCTTTTAGAATTTGACATCTATAGGATCTATATATGCTTTTCTCTGCATGACTGTATATCATATGTGTGTTACAAAAATGAAAAAAATAAAATAGCCATATGTCTCTTCAATTTCCCAAATCTATAGTAGTTTCTTTTTTTGTTGTAATATTTATTTTCCCACAGCAAATAGTTTGCTTTCATTATCAATAAAAGTAGGAGGAGAAAAGCAAGAATGAAGCAAGAATAGAAATTAAATTTAACATAACTTAAGATGTGTATGTTGATATTAATATTACATTGTGACTTTTCAGATTTAGTGCACTAAATTGTTCACGTGAAATATAAATTACAGTTTTAATTTCAAGAAATAATAACTGCTAGTAATATTCAGTACCAAGAATACCATTAGTGTCAGATAATACATTCTTACATTGAACATGTGTCTTGCAACTCGTAGTGTGAGACTTCAATAGATCAACTTGTTACTTGTAGTGGTTGCAGAAATTCTGTATGACTTTAAGCAAGCATCGTAACCTTCCCATGACTCCTTCCTTTTCTTCATCCAATAAAGTACTTTGAAGTGGTAGGGATTATATAGAACTGCCATGTCTAGACTCTCCACAAAAGCTGTAGGAATCTCTAATCTGTAACAAGAATGAATCCACATGAGTTCTCCCCAAACGCTAGAGGGTTAAAAGATGTTTCAGAGTTTGGTAAATTACACTTTAGCCCTGCACTTCCTGGGTACCTCTCAGCTCTGGTTTGAGTGTACCTAAACAACAGGAAGGTATACAGAAAAATGAGCGCTGTCAAAAAGAAAATTTGGAATCAGTATCAGCCTCAGGTAAAAATACTGAATTTAGGACATGATAATGGCCTTTTTCCTGTTTCTGCTCATGTAAATATGTTCATACATATGCATATATACATGTTTATAGATGGAAAATATGAGTTTAGAATGCAAGGATACTTTCAGGAACCTACACCAATATTGCTCATTATGATGAGATAAATGGCAACTATTATGAAGATTGTAGTAATGTTTAGTAAAATTCTTTACTCTGTTATACTGTTGTGACAGCTACAGCTGTATTTTTAATTTCCTTATGGATGTTTTTGTAGTGTTTTCTGTCACTAAATATGTAAGCTGTGTATTCATAGGTTGGTTTGTCCCCATTGAATTCACATTTCTGGACCATGACTTTTATTTTAAACGAAAGTACGAAGACTTGCCAGGATGCCTCTTTTCAGGGGAAAAGGAGAAATTGAAGGATTTTTATTTCCACATAGAATTATTAGACCAAACCTTCAAAAGCAAAGAGATTTCTTTGAAAATATGCTTTGTCATACCATGCCCTTTTCTGTGGTCTTTTAGAGAAATCCTACATCCATAGGATATTAATTGTTAAAATAACACCAACAGGGCAAAAGTGCTATCTAGGCATTGCTGTTTTGAGTTAAAATTTTTATGTAATGAATATAATAAATATTGTCATAAAGAAGCTTGGTTTTATTTTACAAGGCTATATGATTATGTGTTCCAGTTAAGATTCCCAGAAAGCTTCTGGAAATATATTCTCTTATTTGGGAAAAATTTCTTTTTCATTTAATTTAAAGTGTGTGCACACCTGTATGCAAAGAGTTCTGTATATTCATCATCAACTAGGCTATACAAAACCAAAAAATCCTTGTGTCCCCACTCCAAATAATTTTTATCCAACAGGCAGATCAGATGCACATTTTGGCTATCTCAATTTATGTTACTTTTCTCTGAATTTACTTTGGATAAATAAAATAAACATGTTTCTAAATGCATCCAAATATGAGAACTGAAATGTAAATCTGTAATTCCACTTTGCATCATATCTATGAACAAGACAATAACAGAAGTAGCCAAAGAACCAAGTGTTAACGTTTCAGTGAAATAGTTTTAAAATTCCTATGAACCAAATGGGAAAGGCCTACATCAACTTTCTCAGTTCTGAAGTGTTGAAATTACAAAACCTTTTATGTCAAGTCTTCATTGTCCTACTTTGCTTCATACAGTGAAGTTCCAGTCCCAAACATTATTTAATATTCTGATATAAAAAAAAAAAAAATCCTAGATCTTGGAATGCCTTTAGGAAACATAAGGTTGTTTTGGACTATACTGGATAATGTTGTTTATTGACAAGGGCTGCGTAATTATTCACTTTGATATATGAAAACATAGTTATAATAAAAGTTCTAAAGAGGTTTTTCTTATCCTGTTTCACTGCTATTTGCCTTGAAGCAATTGTTTACCAAAGTGACTTGCCTGTGAGAATCACACCTTTCTTATCAATGATATTTCTTCCTTCCTGCCTGAAAGCCAGATGTGCTCATAAAAATCTCTTTAAAAGTTACAGTTAACTGCCAGCAGCCCTGGAATAACTGACAACCCTTTCAACAAAAATGTTAAAATGCATTTCTCTTCTAATTTGAAGAAAGAATTATGTATCATTCTCTCTATTTTGCATGTAACCTAAGAAAGAATAAGTGATTCTGTATGAGTGTTTCCTGTCACACTGATGTACCTAGGGGCTAAATTCACCAATTTAGAGGTGGTTGCAGACTGATGGCCTGTTTAATTGCTCATACTAAATAGCCAGATTTATAGTACAAATGTAAGAGCTTTCCATCAGAGAAATATGTACATAAGCTTTAGAGGAGTTTCTAAACACTCACCACCAATTATTGAAAGCCCTTAGCTGGTGTGGAGGTGCTATGTATACTTGAGGTGAGAGAATAGGGTTGAGAATCTTTTATATGACATGCACAAAAGGTTGCATAGAGGACTTTGTCTGTGTTTATGAGAACCTGTAGTGTTGCTCAGTGTGTACTTTAAATCTTAGCATTTCATTTTTCAGAGTTGTTTGGAATTAGAGAGGAGGTAATAATCTGCTGTAAATAATCTGGACAAATAATACCAAAGGGGAAGCCAGAGAAAGTTAAGCTTCCCTTTGAGACCACAGACATGAGAATTCCCAAACTCACAGATTTACAATCTAAATTTCTTCTCCTAATTTCATTTCCAGTCCTAATTATTTGTTTACCATGCTTATCCAAATATTTTAAAAACTCCATTTTTACTAAGTATCTTACATAATTTTGTTTTCTTATTTGGTTCAAATATATAAGACAGCTATTTTTCCACTTCATTAAACAAGCCATGTCTAATGAAGTCTACTGGTGTATCTATACATGGCACAGGCTTTTATCAGATTTAAGAATGCCTGTGAAGTTCAGCATCCTTCATCACCTGGATGACACAATGACAACCTGGTTTTCATATTGTTCACCACAGATAGAGGTAAAAACCTGTGGTGGATTGTGCATGGCTGGACATCTCACGATGGCCTTCACAATGGAATGCAGGAGAATCTCTGCTCTGGCACCTGCAGTGCCTCCTTCTTTTCCTTCACTGACCTTTGTATCTGCTGTTTCTCTCACATATTCTCACTCCTCTTTTTCTGTAATTCCTGGTGTGTGGGTCTTTCTTTTTCCCTTTTAACTGTGTTATCCTGGAGGTACCACCACTGTCACCGATGATCTCAGCCTTGGCCAGTAGTGAGTGTGTCTTGGATTGGCTGGCATTGGATCTATCAGACATGGGAGAAGCTTCTGGCAGTTTCTCAGAGAGGCTACCTTGTAGCCATCCCTGCTACTAAAACCTTGCTATACAACCTAATAAAAAAGTAAAATATTTTAAAGGAATCTTTAGAAAATTATTAGGCTGCACATGCAACTGGGATGATATGGCATAACTGCACATAATTTGTGGTGTCATCTTGTGAAAGAAATAATTTAATCTTAAGTGTATTTGAAAAGTACACTTGAAAAGTGCTTGTTGCACAAGGCAAAAAAAAAAAAAATCCGAGTATCTCTGCCCAACTTAAAAGTGTTATGAATGTTCCTATGTAAAAGAATTTCTTCTATACCTATTATTTTATAAAAGACACATTTGTTAACAATTTATTTTCTTTCTACAGGTACAAACACAAAGCATTTTTTGTTTTGTCAGTGAAACTTCAAGTGTTCTCTGGTATTATCCACTCTGCTTTCAAAATAATCCGTGTTTGTTAGGCACAGATATCTATTATCTTGATGTCTTTCCTTAACTTGTGCTGCTGAATCTCTCTTGGTGTATTTCTCATCTGCCCTCCTTTTGGACTTTTATGTCATGGTATGCATCACAGTTCTAACTGGTTTTCTTTGTGTATTTCAGTGAATGCAGACTCTGTCTTATGCTTGGAGTAATTTTGACAGAAAATTTCCTTTCAGGGTAATATAAGATAACTTGATCCAAGATTTTGATTTGTGTGAAGTGGCTTTGGTGATCAACGGGGTTTAAATTGTCCACTTTTTTTTTGTCTGTTTTATTCTTATAATTAGTTAAGAATGCTGAGAATTTCTGAAATTATTTATAATGTATTTCCTTCCACATTCCTCTTCTATTTAGTCTGCTTTCTAGATATACATAGAAACAAAACTCACTAATGCATAGTCTTTATTGGAAAGTTCTGCTATTTTAATATCCCAGATAAACTAATAATTTGAATTGGAATTTGTTTTTCTTTGTTATGATTAGTGATGATGTAGTTATGAGTGGAATTCCAGATGTTTGTGCTTCTTCTGGTTCCTCTCATACAAACCAAACAGAACTGGAGAAAGGAAAAATAACTGTACTTACTTCATACCTCAGTTATTAACTCTAGGAAGGTTTACAAAGTATGTTTAGGAGTTTTGAGTTTTGTTTAGCCAAACAATTTCAGCACAGAACTGATATCTAATGTCATGTGTAATGTCATAAGAAGTTGCACAAATCTTACAGTCTTACAAAGGCATTTTGCATTACCTCATGAAAATGATTTTTGTTGGCAGCTTGTTAATTTATTTCATGATGATTAATTGTTAGATGTATTAACACTCCAGTTAGATCTGTGTTTCTTATGTGGAGATTAGTTGCACACTTTCTCTTAATGAAATAGCAGTATATAGAGTCTTAAAATGACTGACACTTCCAAATTTCTCTTAATTTGATTCTGGTGTATTTAAGGATTGCCATGTGATAAGTATGACCAAGCATAATAATTCAATTTGTTCTTATGTATACGGTTCTGTTTCTAAGATGGTAAGATTCAAAATCTATTAAAGATCAGAAAAAAAAAATGGGTCTGCTTTTTTTATATTTGTGAGTTATCTCTGTGGGTCATCAATTCCTTTACTGAGATATTTCTTCTCTAATAGGTAGATACATGAGTATTCAATGTCAGTTTTGAGTGAATTTCTATCTTTGTGTCCTGAAGTGTGTGCAATCAAGCACAGATGCCCTGTCTCAAGCTTCTCAAAGTTGTGGCTTGGCTAACAATCCTCACTTTTTTTAGAGCTGTTTAATTTCTGTGCAAATCAAAGAATCATAATTCAAAATAGTTTTATTCTGTTCAGTTACAGACAGTACTTATTTAATTTTTCTGCTTTGTTTATAAATATTAGCTAGAGAAAGCATGAGTGAATAAGTTCCTCAAGGTAACAATAGAAGAAGTGCTTGTCTTTGACACCTGTTGAAAAAATACTTAGTCAAAAGCTAAAAAAAAAAATTACCTCAGTTGAAAAAAAAAGCCCAAACAATAAGTAAAGATAATTTACTATCTTAAAAGAATTCCCTTCAAAATATCTACAGCTTTCAATGTATTTAGTCCATAAGTACTAATTTGTTGTCAAGCACATCTTAAGACATACATTTGAATAGAATCTGTTCTGACACCTTTTAGAAGGTGGAGATTTGCCTGCCACTCACAGACAACCAGAGTGCAAGTACAGGTTTCTTCTTGTTCTGGGGTGTATTTCATGCTCTCATGTACCCTCCCTCAGCGTGGTCCTGATGTTGGTAAATTGCCACTCCAGTGCAGCAAAGAAGTGCCACTCAGAAGAATTTTCTGATATTTTTGAGTTCAGGGGGAACGGACTCTAGTATCCTCATGATGAGCATCACCATTGGAAAAACTTGCATATTCTGTTGACACTTCTTCTTTGGTGGTATAAAATCACAGCACACTAATAAATCAGGTAGTTTCTGGCAATGGAAATATTACATCAATGAAAAAGACAGTAAAGACTGAATTTCTAAACTTTCTGTTCATCCAAGGGGAAAAAATTTTCCTTATGCAACCCTTTTACTGATGACCTATTTTAGTTCCATTTTTCCTTCTCTAAAATGTCTGTGTTTCAAGGAGTTGTTCTATAGAGACAGGTTGCTTTTCAACAGACGGTCTGATGATGATTCTATGAAAGCACTTTTGCTAGAAATACTTTTTTGCTTACAGTTCAGGCAGAGCTGGCACAAAATACCCTGACTTCATTCTAAATCTGATTTCACACTCTCCAGTTCCTATTCATTGTTTTTCTTATTAACTTTAGATAAGATAAAAACACAACTGGAGGCACAGTATTTTCCCTGAGATTCTTCCCTATGGATGCAATTTACTAAGTTTAATAAAAGCCAAGTGTGAGCAAAAATTATTGTATGTCTTTCTGTTATCAGGTCATCAGAAGTTTCTTGGTATTTAGCTGTTCCCCACTGTATACTCCAGATACTTTTTTCAAAATTTCTCTCCTCTCTCTGTGATGCAGAACGGGTTTGAACAGAACAGGGAAACTGTGGAGATGGACCTGAAAGTTTCCCTTAAGGGATGTTGACATCAGGTGGTAAGACCAAGTGTGTCCCAGTGTTGCCAAGGAACAGCTTACTTGGTTGTGCCGGAGGTTGATGCATGTATTTCACAGAGAGGGGAGAATTTTACTGCTCTACACAGGGTGCTGTGGGAAAATTGGCACACTGTGAATTCACTCTGTATGATCATTAAGGCAGGTCTCTGTTGTGCAGTATTGCTCTTCTCCAAAGGAGCAGTCTCTCAGGAACACATACAGCCAATTTCAGCAACCTCTTTGTACTTCTGTTCCTTTTTGCCTTGCTCACACTGACAATTTTTTTCCTAAGCTTTCTCCCAGTGACAGTCTGGAAGCATGATTAGAAAGATGTTGCTTAGGCTCATACGTTGGACTAGTGTAGCTCAAAGACCATCCTATTCCTCATTTTCTCATCCTCAAAAGTAAATCTAGGCCATTTCAAACACAGGATGCAAAAAGTACCTTCATGAAAAGTGTATTTGAAAATACAGAAAAAAATCCCTAAACATCATTAGACATCATTTGTAGCTTACTATCTGGATAAAAGTTTCTATTTGTGTTTGTCTCACAGTATATATGTGGCTATCTATCTTTAAAAAAACCCCTGCTGTCACGTGCATGTCCCTCTTTATCAAGACTATCTTTTCTACCTTCCAGAAAGTAATGGAGACTCATGAAGAGCCTCTTTGCAGTAGCTAAGATTTTCTATTTCAGAACCTCAGGTAGTCTCAACACAATTGTACTGAATACAGGAACAACAAAAGGGTTTTTGTTTGCTTGTTTTCCTTTTGGAGAGTACCAGCTGTTCTTTTCTAACATGGTCTTTTTTTGTGTCTGACAGTATCTTAAAAAAAATATACACTTTCTTTAGGAGGATTTTTGTTCAAAAGGTGCAAAATTCTTCGTAGGAGTAATTTGTTTATTTATACCAAGCACTTAGTTTAATGCTGCTTCTATACTCAAATATGACGAATTGATTAGTTTTGCATGTTCCTTATTTTATTATATAGCTTTTAAATCTTCCTTTTTTTGTGTGTGTGTGTTATTTACAGTTTTATTATTCTTGCAGCATTTATTTTCCTGACTATAACTGAACATTTTTATGCTGGCAGCAAAAACCTCGTGGATTATGGGAATGGAGAAATAGACAAAACCTTCTGAAGAAGTCTTCAGTAACCAAATTGCAAATAGTTTTCATAAACTGAACAAATTTCAAATTAGAAATAGGCCTTTAGACTCACTATTTCTCATGGGAAGCTGACACAAAAACTCCCATGTCTGTTATTCAACCAAACTTACCAATGCCCATTCACTCCAATCTTGCCTTCAAGTGTTTCATACTGTTTCCTGTCTCCTGATAAGGAATAATCATGCCTTCTTTTAAAGAGCTCTGTTTATGTCCATGTGGCAACTGTAGCTGTGCGTGAGGTAGTCTGATGCTAGTGACCTGTACCAATAGCATGACCACAAGACACAGCTCTGCAGCTTCTAGTACCCTACAAGCCTATATGGAAGTATCTACGAGCAGAGTTTGTGTCATTTTCAGCTGTCAGCATCTCTGATCCCTGACTGCAAGCCCATTGCTGACTGCTGAACTTCCCTGTCTCATGGCAGCACAAGAGTCCATACAAACCTTTCCTACTCCCTGGTGTTCAATGGCCTCATTAACTCTTACTCCTCATCAAAAGAAGCCAGAGCAAATAAGAAGGGAGAAGGGGTCAGTGGGAAAGGTTTATTTGGCTTCATTGCCAGTTTATGCCAGGTTAAATTGACCGTGAAACTATGACAGTAAGACTGAAATCTACTGAGACAGTAAGCAGGTCTGATAGCAATCTGTTGCCTTCTTTTTTTTTCCACTGTGAAGTAGTGGTGAGCGGTAGGGCATTGTAACCTCCTAAACAAGAAATATGGGCTTGTTAGTCTCCTTTGTTTTTTCCAGGTGGAAAAAATTAGATATTAAGTAATTTATTTGTATTTGATTTTAACTGACAGCTCAGTGTTTTCTTCAGCTTAGCCAGGTGAAAATAAACAGCACAGAATCTTGCCATCTATTAGGCTAGTTTTTTTAATATATTCTATTGCTAGGGATTTCAAGACCAGATGAGCCTAAAATCTGGATCTGGTAAATAGGACCAAAACAATGATTTTGGAAAACATCTAGTTTATTTTATGGTATTACGTAGTTGTTTTTCTCTTTTGTGTTTTCATTAAAAAAAATTCAAAAAGTAAGGCATTCTAGTCTGACCTGTGTAAAAGCTGACTGAAATGTTTTCAGCCCATGAGTTCTGAATATAGTAAAATATACAGTAAGGAGAAGAAAGTGAAAAGGGTCTGAGCACTACTGATCTGACAGTTCTATTGCACACTGTGTTAAGATGCTGGCACCATTTTTATCTTGCCTTAGATTTTTCACCAATGCATGCTTTAAGGTCACTTCAAGAATCATTGACAAAGATATCAGTGAAATCAAGTTTAATATAAAAATGAAAGCATGACAAATTTTACCGGCAAAGTTCATTTTATCACTTACTAGATGATTAAGGTGCACCAAGGAAAGGAAATGAAGTTCCAAAATCAATGAATCCAAACTGAAATAAACCCCAAACTGTCTATGTGGAGGCTGGGGGTGGGTAGGGATGGGTGATGAGAGAAGAGGATAGGAAAGGTTAAGGAGAAAAAAAGATACAGAAGATCGCCCTGTTGAATCACAAGGTTCAGAGTAGAGAGTTGAGCTAAACTGAGCTTGGACCTGACTAAAAGTTTATGTCTAAAGGCTCAACAACACTTAACTTAACAGAACTTAAACTTAAAAGTACTTAAGTGATAACTGAAGCTGAACAGCTTAGCAAAAGATTCACACAGAATTTACTTTATCATGGTAGTAACTCATTTAACAGGCCCAACTTCCTAAAAGTGTGAAGAATCTAGGAGAACAACACTTGTGGCACATTTGCTCTAACCTATTCACACTCGCATGGGCATGGACATGGACAGAAGGAGTCTGTACAGGACAGACACCTGTGAAAAAGTTCCTCTTGAATTCAGTGTAGTTCTCACTTCAGATGCCTTTGCAGCTTTTCAGCAGGTGAAGGGTGGAGCCTTGAGGAGTTGGGAGTACCAGTCCAAGATCCATCGAGGCCATTTGGTGATTCTCTGAGTACAGCCAGCTTCAGAGTTTGCCAGCTGTGAGAGACCCCACTCATAGGGATAATGATGCTTGCACCCTCCTGTGGTCCAGGAGAGCTCCAAGGGTTTCACTTTGGACCACCGTTTGCAGGATTGCTAGAGAGTGTGCTTTAGTCATAGTAATTTTCGATCTTGGCCTCAATCCAAATCACTAACTTTCTCTGAAGGTTTGATAATAAAAACACTATTCCACTTGATTTGTTATTCAGGCAAGAAAAATAAGGCTGTTCATTAAAAGGCTGTTCATTAAAAAACAGGAGCTCATTAGGCAGCACTAGTATCTGGGAACAGACAGCGTTTCTGCTAAGATCAAGAGAAGCTTAGCCCAGGTGCTGCTCTTCAAGGCTGAGGCCTAATGAGAATCTCTCAGATCAGAATTTGGCCGGAGGTGGTGGTTGTTGTTGGTAATGGTAAAATGTACTACCACAAGCTTCCTACCCATTATCTCAGGATATTAAGAATTTTTGCATCAGTCGCTCATTCAGGATTGCCTTTCCAAAGAGATGCAGTTCTAAAGATCTCAATCTCACAACTTGCTAAATGTGAAAAACTGTAGTTAGGAAAACTTCCTGTGGAAACAGAATCATAGAATATGCTGAGTTTGAAGAGACCCATCAGGACCACTGAGTCCAACTTTTGCTGCTGTTCAGGACACCCCAAGAGTCGCACCATGTGCCTGAGAGCATTGTCCAAATGCTTTTTGAACTCTGTCAGGCTTGACCACTTTCCTGAGGAACCTGTTTCAGTGCCCAATGATCCTCTGGGTGAGAAATCTTTTCCTCATAATCCAACCTAAATCTCCTCTGACTCAGCTTCATGCTGTTTCCTCACATCCTGTCACTGGTCACAAGAGAGGAGAGATCTGTACACGTCCCTCTGTTTCTCCCTGTGGGGCTACTCAATACACCTCACTATTTGACAAAGAATTAAAAAAAAAATTCCTTATCAAGTACTTAAGACACGGGTTGCCACAACAAACGAGCTTGTAAAATGTTATAGCTGTCTTGATTTTGCAAGAAAAATAAAATACATTTTATAATTATGACCAGAGCTAAACCTGCCACTAATATGAAAAGGCTGTTTATTTGTTTCAATCTCCTATCAATGGCTAATGTAAGACTATTATAATGGCTAATATAAGACTATTTATTTGCTTCGTGTTGGAAAGAAGATTGAATTACAGAACTGAAAAACACATTGTGAGAGGTTTTTAAGCTTATTGTAATATATTCTTTCTCAACTGAAAAACAGAACCAAAAGGACTTTATAGATCATTTCTTGCCTCTTTTCCACAAGATAAAAGACCTTAAGGATTTGTGTTGGTATTTTCCATTAAGATGACAATCGATATAATTTGCTTGTTTAGCAAGACACAAAGCAAGACAGAAGATTGCTATTTCCTGTAGCACACAAGAGCATCAGTATGATTGTGATAATTGCTATGAGATAAAGTGAGACTAGTGGATTGTGTAAATTGGATGTATTAATTTAAAGTACTTAGGAATGACAGATTTTTTGATTATTTGGATTGTTCCCTGATTTCTTTATGTCCTTTTTTCCTTCATGTAAAATCTGTTATGCTGGTATACATTTTTGCCTTCTTACTACCACCTTGGTAGTTTTTTCAGTGTACTTGCTTGATTATAATAAAGTTGTACAGCTGTGCCATAGATTATATATCTAATATAATAATATAATATAATATAATATAATATAATATAATATAATATAATATAATAATATAATATAATATAATATAATATAATATAATATAATATAATATAATATAATATAATATAATATAATATAATATAATCAATATATGTAATCATTAGCACATAGCCTTGTAGGTTGTTTTTGTTATCATAATACAAATTTGATTACAGAATGGCATTATGTGTAAAGCTTTCAACGAAAATTATATAGAGATTGATGATGAAATGTAATGCAAGCATTATTATCGTCATCGTCATTGCTGACTTTATAATATTTCACAGTATCAAGACAGTTCAGAAATTATAGGGCAAAAAATACCTGTCTTTATAGAACAATAAATAAACTTCAAGTTACTGCTTTGTAAGTTTTCCTGACTAGATAAACAACACAACTGCCTGTGTGTAATTTGTCTAGGATTTAATTTCAAGATCAAATGAAAATTTACCAGTGTTATTGGAAAAAAATATACATAGATATTTGCACAGTTATAGTAAAAAAAGCTCAAATTAACAGATGATTTTGAGCTACTGGGCTCCTGCCCACAGTCTGCAAATGCATATCCGCAGTACTGTGCCAGCATGTCTTCTCATGACACTGGAGTTATCCAGATATGAAGAAATACATTCATCTGAGTTTATGTTTTGAACCTAGTACTTGTTTGAGACTAATGTTTTGATACTATGTGATCTAGATTGCTTGTATGAGAAGCTTTTGCACAGCACTTGCACCAGAAAAAAAGTAGCTTAAGTGAGAAAATAATTTCCTGGTGATGTATGCAATATCTAAAGAAAGATCTATCACAACAGGTATTTTAAAATAACAGTTTGACATGCAAGTTACTTGCGCAAAATGAAGATTTCTGACAAGTTTTATAGTTATGCAAAAGCAGCAGTCACCCAGAAGCCTTTAGGGCCAATTTCACAGATGAAAGTTTCCCATTGCATGTAACGCCTTAGAATCATAGAAAAGTTGGGGTTGAAGGGACTTTTAAAGATTTTGATGAAGATACCTCCTGATGTGTCATGGAGGCATAGCATGCATTTCCAGGCTCTATTAAGGGTCCTGAGGGCAGCACATGTTAACTTGTTAGACAAAACTGTTCCTTTTCAGAAATGTCAAAATTTCTCTTCAATCCAGGAGAGCTCCATAGCAACATTTTAACTTTTCTTTACTTATATGTGCATGCATACAAACATTTTTGTGTGATTCCTCTATTTCTTTTGAAGCTCTTTGGACACATGTTCCTTATACATCAGAAACTGGTAAACTTACTTTTTGTTGCCTATATGCTTTTATATAGAAATATTGTTAAACTTATATTTGCAGGCATTTGGACTGCATTTTTTTTTCTTTCTCCACTGTAAGAATAACTGTAGGAATGGATGAGAGCTGGTTCAGCTTTGTTTAGTTTTTTTCTATTTTTGTTCTCCTTTTTATTTGGAAAAAGAAAACCACGTGTCTGTGGTCAGAAATGAATAAAACTAGATCTTACTGTCGTATCCATCTTTCAGCCTCTTCATATATTGCTTCATTCATCACAGTTATGGAAACTATATCATTATAATAGGTTGCCACTTCAAAGTGTTGGTATATTGTGAGATAGAGGTAGAAAAATCGATGTAACATGATGATTTGAAGTAAAGTTACAAGAACCTTTTATTTTTAACAGAAATAAAATTATTTTTTGCCATAACTTGCCAAAGGCAAGGTAACCATGAGTTGAGATGACACATTAAAAGCTGTAACACTGCAGTGTAATTGTGTATGACTTTTTAATGATAAAGATTTTTCCTCTTTGCTCTAAGCCCATTTTTTTTTCTCTACCCTGTTCTGTTGACCTAATGTTACATAAGTCTCACCACTCAAGAAACTGATTTTGTCACTGCAGCCTCACATGGTTGTTACGGGAAGGACAGTTCTAAACTTATTAATTTTTTTATTATTACTGGTACATCACATTCAAGAGCATTAGAGTTTTGAAGTAGTTGGATTTTCTTTTAGTATAAAGAGAATTAATTAGGAAATAAGGTATACCTGGTTTGGGGTTTTTTGTTGGTATTTTTGTTTTAAGTAATGTCCCTTATTACAATACCTCATTAGCAATCTGTGTTCTCACCTGCCACAGTATGCTCTCCTCTTGGGCATTTGAAAATGAAAGCTGGAATTAAAGTAACTGGTAGAAAGCAGAGTTAGAAGGTATGATTTTTTAGAGGATTGACATAAACCTAAAGATTTTGTGCTGAAAGAAATCTGAGAAGAACATCAAATCAATTTCCCTGCTCTGAAGCTGTAAAAATATACCTAAAATTCCGATGGGAAGGTTTTCTCAGGATAATTTATTGTATTTTTTTTTCTAAAGTTAAAATATCTTTTCCATATCATCTAATTTCAACTGCTCTTACATCTAAGCTTATGTGATCTCATTAATGATTACAGGTACAACCTATTTTCTCTACTTTGTAGAAAATTCATTTTAAGACTGTTCTTCCTTCTCTTTCTCATGAGATCCTTTTCCAAAACTACTTATGATTATATCTCCTCTGCTTTCTCCCAAATGTAATGTATATATTCTTATTGAAATGTAATGAATGCCTCAAACTGGACACATACATGTACTGAGAACTTGTGTTTCAAGAGCACAGTGAAAATAATTTCCTATGTGTATCAATGAGAAAATCAATATCGGACACTCTTTTGCAAAATCATTCCATTATAATAATAGTTTCCATTTAACACTGATTTCTTACCCCTATTCTACATTTACACATTTAATTTTCAACTTCCCCTGTTCCCAAGATCTTGATTCTATTCACAATTTACGGTGTCGCTTGCAGGCTTCCGTTTTGCCCCTTCTTTCTTGCCCCAGTAGTGCAAAGCAGCATGAAGAGCTGAATCAGACAAGATTTGACTTTGGATGACATCCCTCTCCATCAGAATCCCTACTTCATCCTACAGTCTTCCTTTATTATTCTGTTTAAGTAGAAAAATGCAATGGCAATGTAATGCAGACCTAACACTTTGTGAAAAATCACACTGAAGCAATTTTCCACAGATTTTTATTTGTCTGCTTGCTTGTATAACAAATGTTGAAATGTATTATTATTATTATTTACAGCTACAAATTTTCACTCAAGGATTTCAACAACTGAGAAGCCTTACAGCTGGTACTGGAATCAGGAGACTGATTCTGATTTTATCACCAACCCTTCCAAAATTGTGACGTTCAATCCAGATCAGCTCACTCTGCAGCCCTACAGCTAGTTCTGTAACACAAGCAGAAGAGCAACACCAACTGAATCAAACAGCAAAGGTTTAGTAATTGCTTAAATTGGCCCTGACAGAAATCTGGACAGCTAAGTCTGAATGTAATAACTACATGCTTGTCTTCATTGATCTTGGAGTGAAGGAACTTTTCTGAAACCACTACATTTTCAAGATCTTCCCTGTTCTACTGGTCACTCTCTAGAGTGATCTGGCACATACCAGGAAAAAACAAATTCTGTGTTCTTTTTATTACTTCACTGCATAGTATTTAGTATTAAAAAAAATATAGTTTGTAATTTGTTTTTTAGGAACTTATTTCAATGTGGCTCACTGGAGACACAAGAGCAGCTTTCCATTACCACATGAAAGGGGAAAAAAAAAACATTCTTCATACCATCTTCTTTTAATTGCTATTAGAAAAGGGGCTAGGTAGATAGTTGATGCCATGTAAGGCTCTACAGGGAAAAAATATAAAAGACTTGTTGAATGGTCTCTTAAGAGTGACCTATTAGGGTTAAAAGAATGACAAAATTCTGTGAATATATTTATGTAGATCACCATTAGAGTGAAAAAGGAGCAAAAACATCACTTGCCATTCACGACACACCTCTTTAAGTTTCCTTGCAGTATTGGGAAGGATGCTTGCAAGGATTCTCAATATTCAGAAAAATAATTACTTCAGTGGTTAGTACCTATGAAAGTTATTTATAATGAAATATAATAATGTCTATTTCCTCAGAATGAATGGGAAATACTGTTTCAAACTTATCTTTGTATCATAGAAAAAATATTAGTTTTGAAGCATTGCTGCCAAAAATATCTTAATTTCTACTAATTAGGGTAAAATTCTAATTAGAGTTTGGGGAAGGAGGGTAAGAACTTGTCTGGACACCAGTATTTACTGGTGGTAAGCTAGGCTAAAAGAAGGCTCTGAAAGTAGAGGGTAATGTCACAAAGACTTTTTTTTTTAAACTGGTGTGTGTGATGGGTGGGTTGTTTTTTTCTTGTCTGGGTTTTATGTGGAATGGAAATATTTTACTGAAGGCTGATATAAAGATGGAGAATCAATAATATCACAAATGCTCATTAAAGAAATGTACTGGAGTAGGCATTTCCACCTATTGACTCAAGTATAGAATAGCAAGAAAGGCAATTTCAATCAGAAAAAAAACCAACCAACCAAACAAAATAACCCCAAAACCAAAACCAAAAAAAAAAAAAAGGTACTAGGCAGTGGTAAGACACCAACATTCAACTTTAGATTCACAGAGTATTCAGAATTAGAAGGGACCCAAAAAGATCATCAAGTCCAACTCTTAAGCAAACGGCCCATACAGGATTAGATTCCAGAACCTTAGTGGAATTAGCACCAGGCTCTATCCAGCTGAGCTACTCAAAGACTCAAAGGATGTGTACTGTAAGGTGTTGTTTGCTGTTTATCCGTGAATTTAAGAGGAATACAGCCCAAATTTTGAGGCTGGCCAAGAGTAGGGATATTATTTATGGGTGTGATTTTTTTGTTGTTGTTGTTTCATCTATTAGGTTTTCTTACTTGTAGACCAGATATCCCCCAGGACTGCTCCTGTGATGATGGAAGCTTTTGACTCTAGGCTGTTTGATCCAAATTGCTAAAGGTCAGCAGAACAGTGATGGACAGGACTTGGTTATGACCTGATGACAGCCTAGCAAACTGTACTGAATATGCTGTTAATGTCCTTGTAGCAGGCAGGTATTAGGGTCTTAAGAGTTCAGAATCACATTGTTTGATACACCAGCCAAAAAAAGAAATGGAGTTATGAATTTTTGGACTGAAGCAAAATGATTTTATATCTTGAATTCTCTTTTGAATCCTAGATTTAAGATGGTGAGAGCCCCCTACTTTTTTTTCACCAAAAAAAAAAAAAATCATAAAAACCCCCAAAATGCAGAAAGCAAACAAAAGACAGAAAAAATATTTCTATGATATTTTTATGCTGTAGATGTGGGGTTGTGATAAATCAGAGAATAATTATTTGTTTATTTATTGTACACTGCTTTTCTTTTTTCTGTAAATTGATAAGAAATTTCATTGTATCCTTACATTTACATCTGTACTCATTGCTGTTAAAGAGAGATATTATCATTCAATCAACATTTATTGTAAAAACTACTGAAAACTTTAGTTTGAATGTCCCTATTCTAGTTTACAGTATAATATTTTGTGGTGGTAAAATAAAAAGCTGCTGACAAAAATCTACCTAGAGATTATCTGCAGTTGTAAGTCCTTGACACTGGAGACAACGTATTTTCATGAGTGTATTCAGTCTATGTGGAAGAAAGCTGAGGTGGGGGGGCTACAGAGATGGCTCCTGTGAGAAGACACCATATGCTTCTCCCATGTCTGATATGGAATTACCCTGGATCAAGTTTTCTGGTAGGACTTGTGGTCCCACAGGGAATTCACCCTGGAGCAGCCTGTTCCTGAAGGACAGCACCCAGGGGAAGGACCTGGAGCAGTTTCTGAACTACAGCCCATGTGGAAGGACTCATGTTGGTGATGCTGATGGAGCACTGTCTCCCTTGAGCAGCCCCACACTGGGACAGGGGAAGACCGTGGAGAGTCCTCCTATGGAGGACAAAAGCACCCATTTCCCATTCCTCCTGTGTTGCTGGAGGGGATAAGGCAGAGAATTCAGGAGAGAACTTGATCCCAGGAAGAATTGGTTTTATATCTCATTGTCCTATGCTGATTTGATTAGCAATAAATCAAATTAATTTCCCCAAATCAAGTCTGATTTGCCCATGACAGTAACTGGTGACTGATCTCTCACTGTCCTTATTGCAATCCATTAACCTTTTGTTACATTTTCTGTCCCCTGTCCAGCTGAGGAGCAGGGTGATTAAGCAGCTTTGGTTGACACCCTCTGTCCAGCAGGGCTGAACCTACCACAATTATCTCATTAAAATCAATGCAAGGGAAATGGGAAGAGGTATCTTTTTTGTATGTGATAGATTTGAGTTATGTGGATTCCTTCCTGCAGTAGTTCTATGGCCAATGTAAGATAAAAAGATAATTTACTGAGTGGAAATCAAACTCCGCTTATTTTATACCTACTTTGGCAATGTTGAAGGTGAAACACAGCCTAAAGAAGTACAAGCCAAGTGGAGAATTTAAATAGACATGTGGAAAGAGAAAGAGCATTTGCAAAAAAAAAACATGCATTAAACAGAGGGTGCCTTCAGAAAATATGCATTCTAAATGAATTCTCTAATAATATGAAAATTTATTCCTTGGCCTCATAGAAATCTTTCTACAAAAATGTTTTTCAATATATAAAGTCTATTTTTTCCTCTCAAATAAGTACAGAGCTTCTTAAAGTCCTGAAAATGTGAATTCTTTTAGTTTTCAAACAAGAAAAAATGCTTACAATTTTATTGTTAGTCACAAATTTGTTGGATATGGGAAGGGACCTATTTTTTCTGGTTTAAATTTATATCAAATATTTACTATCATCCTGACTGCCCAACATACTTTCTTTCACCAGTGCTGTATGCTAAGGAAATCACTTTCATTTTGTAAGAAAAAAGAGAAGTAAAAACATATGAATGTACTGTAGTTAAAGCCTTGCCAGCATTTAAGGTTTTTTTTTACATAAGGCACGGCCACTGAGACCATAGAGAAGAAATGCCTAAATGTCAATATGCATAAAGGGCAAAAGTACTCACTACAAAGAACCTGGTCAAATATAAAGTAACCAAACCCACTTCATTCAAGACAGAGAATACAAAAGCCTTTTTAATAAGGGTTTGCTTCTTGCAGTAATTCTGTAGGGTATTTTGTTTATTTTTAAAGTTAGACCTACATGTACTATATGGTTGGACACTGCTAACAAAAACAATGGAAAAGCTTTAAACTAATATATTCATAATCAAAATGAAAGTGTATATTAAATTGCTAAAGCATCATAATGCATCATTTCTTCACAAGATTTCTCAGACTTAGTCGTGCCCTTAAGAACAAAGTATTACCTTCTAAACCTGTCCTCAAGGAGCTGCTGATGTCATTGCAAAGCCTCTCTCAATGGTCTTTGAACAGTTTTTTGAATCCAAAGAGATTGCAGCCGACTGGAAGCTGGTCAGTGTTGTCCTGATTTTCAAGAAAAGCAAGAAGAGTGGCCCCAGAAACTACAAATCAGTCAGTGTCACTTCAGTGCCCACTGAAATAATGGAAAAGGTTATTTTGGGAAGTACTGAAAAACACCTGGAGGACAACTTAGTCACTGATCACAACAGCATGGCTTCATGAGAGCAAAGTCCTGCTTTTCAAACCTGATATCTTCCTCCTTCAGGATAACCTACCTAGTTGATCTAGGGAAGCTAGTTGATGTAATCTTTTTGGATTTAAGCAAAGCTTTTGACACTGCCTCTCGCAGGATCCTTCTGGACAAAAGGTCCAGCACACAGCTGGATAACCAAGTGATGTGTGAACAACTGGCTCATGGGTGAGGCATAAAGGGTTGCAGACAATGGGGTGACATCACACTGGTGACCTGTCACTAGTGAGGCTCTGCAGGGCTCTTCTTCATTAAAGACTTGGCTGCGGGACTTGAGGAAATACTCAGTTTGCCAATTATACTGAATTGGGAAAATATGGTGACTCTCCCAGGACTCCTCAGTCCCCTCATTGAGAGACCTCAATGCAGGGGAGTGATGGGCAATTACCAACAGTAGGAATTTTAACAAAGACAAGTGCTGGATTCTACACCTGGGACAGGGCAACCCTGACTGGATGGACAGACTGGGGAATGAGAGGCTGGAGAGAAGCATTGTGGAAAGGATCCTGGTCGATGGCAAGTTGAATCTGAGCAGTGCCCTGGCAACCAGGAGAGCCAACCCTGTCCTGGGGTGCATCAGGCACAACATCACCAGCTGGGCAAAGGAGGGGATTGTCCCACTCTGCTCTGCACTGGGGCAGACTTGCCTTGAATTTTTTGGGCACTGCAACATAAGAAAGACATTAAACTATTTGAGACAGTCCAGAGAAGGGCAACGAAGATAGTGAAGGGTGTAGAGGGGAAGCCAGATGAGGAATGGCTGAGACAAAACTTGTCCTGTTTAGTCTGGAGAGCACTGAAGGGAGACCACATTGCAGTCTCCAACATCCTCACAAGGGGAAGCAGTAGGGCAGGTACCAATCTCTTCCATCTCATGAGCCTTGACAGGACTAGAAAAACGGCATAAAGCTCAGTCAGGGGAGGTTTAGGTTAGATACCACGGAAAGGCTCTTCACCTAAAGGATGGCTGAGCACTGGAAAAGACTCCCCAGGGAAATCATACAAGCACCAAGCCTGTCTGAGTTCAAGAAGTGTTAGAAGAGTGACCTCAAGCACCTGGTGCAGTTTGTGGGAATGCTGCAGGGCTAGGAGCTGGACTCAGTGATCCTAATGGGTCTTTTCCTACCCATCATATTCTACAATTCTGATTCTATGATGTAAGTATTATAAGACTAGTAGCTTTAATGTAAATTGTAAAGAAGAAAAGAAAAAGAAAAAAGAAAAAAGAAAGAAAAGAAAAGAAAAGAAAAGAAAAGAAAAGAAAAGAAAAGAAAAGAAAAGAAAAGAAAAGAAAAGAAAAGAAAAGAGAAAAGAAAATAATTCATGTCTTGTGGCAATGTTTTTTAACATTTTGCTTCTAATTGATTTTCATTCTTTAAGTGGATATCATCTAAACACTTTTTGCCAGGTATAGATCAGCATTTTTGCGCCATTTTGGGTTATAAACTGTCTCAGTGCTTCTGTTTTTACCATGTCATTTCCTTAGTTTCTGGGCCAAAGACATATAAGAGAAGGGGTTTGTTTGTTTGTTTGATTGATTTGTTTTTGGTTTTTGTTGTTTTGTTGTTTTTTTTTTTTTCATTAACCCTATATTTCTCTTTGGTGGAGAGTAGCCTTGAAAAAGGATCTTTTGTTTCCCAATGCATTATAGATTACAGTATCAGGAGTCTCTAAAAAACTCATGTGGAGAACCATGTGGATGGCATTGACAGTTCTAGTATGTTATTGGACTGCCAGCTGCTCTTTGTGTCTTTCTTGCTGGCATGTTGTTTTACTCCCAGCAGGAGAGGACTTGAAGCAAGAAGCAAAGAAGTGTTTCAACCATGGCTTTTGAATTCATTCTAATTGGGCTTTTTGTTCCTCAATTTAATTTTTTTTTTTTACTAGCTCACTTCTGGCTCAGCACTACAGTGGCAATTGTCTTCTGACTGTTTTCATCCAGCTGGTATTATACTGGTTTTTTAATACCTTCTATCAAGTTAGGTTCAATAAGAAGGCCTCATGTTAGGGTAAACATGGGCCTTATTAAGATACTTGTGATTTCACTGACTTTAAACTTCTGTACAGGATAGGATTTTATAAGTTTTATTCTTAGGCAAATACAGTTTAATATTTTTCCTCTTTCTTGTCATTTTTATTTCAGATAAATTTGAGATTTTATGGTCAAAAAAATTATTATTTTAACCAAGCCGAATCTTGGAAACTACAAAATTGGGAATTTGCATTCTGATGTAGAATTTCAAATAGGAAATAATTGTTCATTTTTATATATTATATGGTTTTTTTTTAATTCATAAATTATTAGATGTACTAACTTGAAAAAAATTGCAATTAAAGGAAGATATCATCACTGTGTTCCCAAAAATTACTTTCCCCAGTATTCAATTATGTTATCAGCTTAAAACAGAGGGTAGATTTACAGAGGCTAATAGCACTGTGCCACAGCAAGAAAGGGAAAATCATGAAATTATTATAAAAATATCTGAATCTACTCAAGACAATAAATGTGTTCCTTTTGGAAAGAGAGAAGGATCTCAAGGGGTTCTGGTATAAGGCTTTCACTCTAATTAGAAAAAGACTGAGCATCATTATACAGGAGGGATAAAAACCCTCTTGTTAGCTTTTTATGAGTGAATGTATTCCAGTAACTACATATCTATGTCCTTTAACATCCAGAAGCATGGGATAGATTAGAAGAGAAAAAATTAGATTAAAACATAAAGACTTGCCTACCAGTGACAAAAATACTTTGCTGTTTTATACTTCTCTTGATATTTGAGGAGCTGTGAAAATTTGAGTCTGGCAGTTCTGGCTTACAGATTTAGATTTGAACTTCTGAATCCCAGAGAAAAGTAGTGCAGATCCCCATATTTCAAGCACTGGAACAGGCTGCCCAGGGTAGTGGTGGAATTCCAATCGCTGGAGGAATTTAAAAGATGTACAGACCTGGTGCTTAGGGACATGGTTTAGTGGTGGATTTGGAAGTGCTGGGTTTACAGTTGGGCTCGATGATATTGTAGTTCTTTGCAACCTAAACAATTCTATGATTCTCTGATGATTCTATTTAACGTGTCTTCTGGTAGTACTTAGCTGATTGCCAGATTTTTTTGCTACTGTATGAGATAGCTCAGGCTGAGTCAGAGATCATGTCTTTGGTGCCAAGGCACCCTGTGTCTGCTGCTGCAGGAGGGTGGATGACACCTGCACAGCTGAGCCCCTTACTTCTGTTAGACCTGCTGGGGTGGGCCCAGAGGAGGGTCACAAAGATGATCAGTGGGCAAGAGCACTGATCCTATAAACAGAAATTGAGAAAGCTGGGGTTCTTCACTGTGGAGAACAGAAGGCTCTGGGGACACCTCACTGCGGCCTTCCACGAAATATGAAAAGGAGGAAGAGTGACCTTTTACATGGTAATAGGATAAGGCAGAATGATTTTAAACTAAAAAAAGAGGTATGTAGAACAGATGTTAGGAAGAAATTCTTTACTGTGAGAGTGCTGAGGCACTGGAAAAGGTTGTCCAGAGAAGTGGATGTCTGTTTCTGGTGCTGACCAGGCTCCATTGTCTCTATATTTGATTTTTTCCATGACTTTTTCATGCAGTTTTCATTCTTCTTGAGCTTTTGGTTTGCATTCTATAAAAATGTTTAGATGTCTATGCTAAGAAATATATGAACTTCAAAAATCAGCTTTCTCTCAGCAGTATCTATTAGGGAGTTTCAGTTTTGCTCCTGAGCAGTAATTTGGTATATCTAAAGTATTTCATTTGTTTTGTAGTACTTAAAATTGACTTGGTTTTATTATGGCTTGCCTTCCTTTAGCAAATGGAAGTAGTGACTGCAAGAGCATTATTTACTGTCAATTATAAAGTCTGAGTGGCATTACTGGGTAACCCACACAGCTAGTGAAGTCCCCAAAGTAGGAGAACATTATATTAGAACTGGCATCTGCTTGTACAGAATCTTTTCTGTTCTACCCTTCACATTAAAAATACAAAAGCATAGATGAATCCAATGAATTAAAAATAAGCTGCTCATTTGGAGTCCAAATGCAAATCCAATAGGTAATAAATTTCAAGAACAATTAGATTAAATTCCTTTTAAAACCTTAAGAAAATATTTCATGTTTATGTTTATATGGCATCTTAACTCTAGCTGCTGTCAGATTAATCCACAAAGTACCTTCTTCAAGAGAAAATAAAACAAAAAAAAGTTGTTTGTCTATAGAAAGGCTTCTTACTTTTCTATTTGTTTTCTCCCTTATTGTTTTAGTTTGTGTCTGAAATATTACCGTAATGACTGATTTGTCATCAGCAATTGAACCTTATGTATAAAAAGTCTGATTTTTCAGCTACAGGAAGGAAAAAGACCATTTGATAGTTCAGGCATTTTTTTCTAGATTTGGATCAATTCCCAGTTACAAATTTCAGAAAACTATAAAATAGAAATACTATTTTCTCAAAAAAAAAAAAAATCAAAACATACCTCCTTCAAAAAAAAAAAAAACCCAAAAAAACCCAAGCAACCCTTCCCACCCTTCAAAAAATTCCCACCAACCAAAATCCTAACCCAAACCCTACACCAACTATCTCCCAAAAACAGAGCCAGTCTTGATTTCTGAAGTCAAGACAGTGGCAGCTCCACTTGCCTGTTTTATTCTCTCTTATCCTTGTAGTCGAGGAAGTGCCGTGAAGCTGGCATGTTAGAGAGATGCCATCAGAGGGGTTATAGAGTCAGCTTGCCAACCCATGGGCTATGGTTTGGTGAGGTTTATCCTTCACCAAGAAAAAATGCACAGCACTGAACACAGCTGATCAGTCTGCAGCCAGTAGGAGAAAGTTGTGCCTTATAATTTAAGAGATAGTCCCACCAGCAACATTGATCCTAACACTGGGCCATTGACATGGCAGTGATCAGGTGACAAATCAGATGTCCTATTCATATTTCTGGGGTTTAAGTACATGACATTAGGCCATCCTTTCATCATGGAATGATAATATCATAGTGGAATATTCTAAGAATAAGAGCTATTAAAAATTTGATTGTGCTTGAAGGAATAGTATTTACAATTCCAAAGCTGCTTTAGGATATTTTAGCTAGCTTTTGAGTATAAAGTTACATAAAGACTAAATTTTAATTTCTGTGTGACTGAACTAAAAATTCAGACACTATTTTTAAAATAAAAAGAATCCTATGTGTTTATCGGATTACTCCTGTATTATGACATCTGAAGCTAGAAAATACACTTTCAAAAGCTGAGTGTAATCTGGGATCAGATTTATACTATAAGGACATTTGCATCACAGTCCACCTTTTCTCCTTGAAATTTTATTAAGTCAACATGAGGAACTTGCTCTGGACTGGAAGCAAAGGTTAAACTTTATGTTATCTTATCTACATCTACTTTTACCTTTTTTATGAAGGTCAACTGTTTTATTAAAGGATTCATGGAAGTGAAAAATGTGCCATCATTACAGATAATAAATGTAGGTAACATCTGTAGAAAGAGGGAAACATGTTGAGATTTTGTCATTGAGGCTGAGATTTTTTTCACTGATTTCCTGATTTTGAAAACTTTGTTTGTGTACTTTGCATATTTTTGCCTGGGTATTTTCTCTTAATATATTCTAGAGTGCCAGATAAGATGGAAATAGACAGTATTTAGAGATACTGTAATTATATATTTGCCAGTTAATACCTGAGAAGAACTCCTCTTGATTGTATTTATAGAATTCACAAGTTATTTCTTGCACACTAAAATTAGTGCTTTTAAGATCATATTCTCTTTGACTTGGAAAAGTCAAAAGATAAACAAAGAAAGAACCATAGATAAATTCTAAGTGAATCAGCAGCAAACTTGAATTCAAGCAAACACAAAGGCTGTGGTTCAATAAAAATGTGTAAATATTTTATGAATTTGGAACCTTAACTTTGGAATGGAAAAAATGAAACTTTAGTTTTTGTGTGTGGTAGACCAGATCTTCTTAGGGATTTCTTAAAATATAAAGCAGAAGAAGGGAGCAGTCCTTTGTACCAAATGAAGCAGACATATAAATGTGGAGCACAATTGCTGCATTTAAAACACTGAGTGAGGAATGAAAACTGCACTGAAATTCATAAGTCAAGAAATAGAAATCATGATGTACTCTTTATCTCTGGAGATTTTTTTAATTAAGACTGATTTAAAAGACTATATTATTCAAAAAAGAAGCTGTGCAAAATCACTATGGGCTTCATAATTGCAGTAAGTTTAGAAGATTATAATAGCCCCTTCTGGCTTCAAAATCTGTATTAAAAAGAAAAAGAAGAAAAAATAATTTTTTAATCTGCAGGACTCCCTTATTGTAATTTATCTGTATAAAATATTCCAAACGGATTCACTGAGGGTAAAAATTTAGATTACCATTATAAAAGAACTTCAGCATTAATATGAATCTTAAAAACATCAAGAATTATACTGAAAGTTAATAATAAGAAGAAAATGTTAAATTTTAGAAACACATTTATGTCTTGAACTTTAACTCTGGGAGTTCAGAATAAGAATAAATTTAGACAGCCATATATATTTATTCTTTGCCTTGAAGAGCAGCCAAAGAACAGGGACTAGTGAACTGCAAGAATATACATATGTGCATATATCTATATATGTAGAGAAAATAGAGAAACAATCATTTTAGGTTGCAGCAGAATTCTTCAAATATACCTTCTCCTTCTCCTTCTCCTTCTCCTTCTCCTTCTCCTTCTCCTTCTCCTTCTCCTTCTCCTTCTCCTTCTCCTTCTCCTTCTCCTTCTCCTTCTCCTTCTCCTTCTCCTTCTCCTTCTCCTTTTTTTCTTTTTTTTTTTTAACTTAAGAGAACCAGACACAGACAATGTCAGCTCCTAGCTGTGATTTATCCTTTAAACTTTTCCAGCCAATTCATATTTTATGTGATGCTCCATTCATCACGTAACAAAAGCCGCAATCGTTGCCTAACCCTGACTCCAGTGATTTTAGTCAAACTGATTAGAGTCCAGCTATAAATCAGTCTTATAGAATGAAATATTTAATTAGCCAAAACCCCCGCTTCGTTGGTAAAGGCTGTAAACTTCTTTAGTTCCACTATCATGATAGCATATTTAAAGCTCTAAAAAGAGATGAAGATATTTTGAAAGATCCTGAAATGCTAGACAGATGTTAGCAATTTATGCTATTTTTTCCCAAATAAACCATAATAAATAAATAAAAATTAAACATTACATGTTAAAGCAGTACAAATATGTTAATTTTTACCTGAAAGAGCTATCAATGACAACATCTTAAAGCTCTATGATGCTGCTGCAGTAGTCCAAGTGAGCCAGAACCTTGATATATGTCTACATTTTTGAGAGGGAACTTTTTGAAACAGAGAACAATGACCTCTGGGAAAGATGGAAAGAGGATAGCATATCCTCTCAGGATGGGGATCTTCACACCACTCTTACTCTCATTTTACCAAATTCTATTGGTCTTCTGAGTTATAATAAACTTTACAAAACCCTTCTGGACAAAGCCTTCTGACAGAAGTCACCTAGAGGTTTTGATAACACTGCACTGGAGAGGAGGCTGGGCAGAACAGAGAGGCAGCCCTCTTCTCCCCAGTTTTTTTGGGATGCAACCTGGCAAACAAGTTGCATAAAATAAGACTGGTAAGATTTGTCTGATAAGCATTTGTCTCATTGCTATTTCTTGTTTTCATCCCTTCTGTACCATTGATGGATTAAGCATATCAGCATCTTTTTTTATTGTTCTGCTCTGTTTGCAGATGGGCAGCTTTGCACTCAGAAGCAGTGGCCTTGTAGGCTGAAACAAAGAATTGATTTATCTGGGTATTGACAGTTTAAAGTGCAGGTTGGAATATTGTCTTCACACATGCATATAAAATGTTGGTCTAGGCCTTTGGCTGGTATTGTAATGTGTAACATTAAAGAATGATGTCAATATATATGTTTTTTGCCTTAAAATAACTGGACCGAACACTTTCTCCTATACTTTTAATGGAAAACCACTCTGGAAATCCTTAGCCTCTTGAGCAGAAGTTATTACCATTTTTCTCCTGCTTTGTCTCAGTAGTGGCAAGTGAGTGCCGTGCTTCCTTTGCACTTCTCTACTGAGAAATCCAACCTGTACATAGCTGGAGTAGGAAACAGCAGTGCTTTTAGAGAAAGCAGAAGGCATGAGAGTCAGAACACTAGAGTGTATCTGACAAAGTCAGGGAGAATGGGGGAGCAGATATGGGCTGGAGATCAACCACAAGCAGGATTGAGGATCTTCCTCTGTGCATGGAGCTGACAGGCCATGATAAGCCGAGTCTGGGATCCCCTCGATCTTTCCTCTGACTGCAAGGAATGAGCAAGAAATCAGCACTACTAGTGCCATGTGCTATAAACACAGTGCTGCTGAAAGAGTAAGGGAAATGTGCCTTTACTGCAGTGAATCTTGGGTCTGCCTCTCTGTGCAGAAACATTTAGCCCTTGGATACTCAAAAGCTGCCACATAAAACCTCTCAGGCTTTTTTTTTTTTTTCAGCAGTGGGAAGGAAAACAGATGTTTCTTTTTTTCTTGAAACATTTAGAATCCATTTTATGTATTGGTTATAACTTACAAAATGACTCTGTTCATTGATAAGGGGAGTGACCTTACTGGGTGTTTAGTATTCACTAAAGTAGCAACACAGCTTGTAGAGCTATAAACAGCTTTCAGAGCAGTGTGCAGTACATGCTGATGTGTTCTCACATACTTCAAATCTTTGTGTCCAGAACATCAAGCAAACATGACTCCCTAAATCTGGGTGCATTCACTGCCAAAGAGGAAATAACAAAAATCAAATATATTTAAAAAGAAATTTTAAGACTAACTAGAAATTCTAAGTATAAAAATAAGATGCATAGAGATAGGATAAATATTTTTTCCTTTTTTTGTAAGTATAATTATATTTTATTCAATGAGACAGTGGTTAAAATACAGCAACACAAAAAATCCCCACCTACAGCTGTGTTCACTTTAAAAATGAGTTTATATATAGTAGTTTAAGTATTAATTTCTTTGAACTAGATAAGTGTATCCTTTTTAAACAAAGATATTTATCATTTTTGTGTCTTTCCTTTTATCAGAAAAAATGTTATTCTCATGTATTTTAGACTTGTTCAGATCCTTTTATTTTTTTTTTCATTTCTAGAGTGATAATGACAGAGCTATATTTTCACAAAGTTGGTAATGCTCTGAAAAGATTATTTTTGGGATCACTATGCTTAGCGCAACAAAAGGAGAATACGCTTATTAAAATTGCTCATGCTTAGTCTCAAAATTTACAGCTCCCATATAGGGTGGGAAGAGTATCAGCAGCAAGCAGATTCATATTTCTGGGAACAGTGGTTGCATGAAGTGAATGGAAAGAGCATGTGAAGGCAGCTGACTAGAAACATATTAGCACATTGGGCTTTGCTAACAAACCCCATCCCCATATTAAGCTTTTATTGACTGAATAAGAGCCTACCAATGTTTAAATGTAATGTTTAATTGGTCTAACATATTTGCATTTCATGATGATGCATTAATGTGAGACTCTAACCAGTTGTTTTTGAGTTTATATTGCACTGATTTAGATAAAACACTTCTGTAGCTGTGATGCTGTAATAGTGCAGAAGTGGTGATAGTGTAGAAGTTCTAGAACAAGATAATCCAGTTGTATTGTGGAAAAACTCAACTCCCAAACTTTCCCCGAGATGGAGGGATGGCTTTTCACATGAGTTTGGTCATCATGTTCTTGGTCAAAGGTGATTCTCTGAGTGGAGTAGATCTGATAAAAATCACTGCAAGCTTTGGCTTTGCAGGAATGTTTTTGTTTCCATAATAAAAAAAAAAATATTCTTTGCTCATTGGTTTCTGCTTAATATTCCCATAAATGTGGAAGCGTTTTATAAGTATCTCAGCTGTTTCTTATTTGATCTTACTGTGAACCATCTCAGGAGGCTAAATAGCCAAAAAAAAGCAAAATGAAAAAGTGAGTAATTTTCTGCTGTGCCTGTTTTTTTTTTTTTTTTAACAGCAATCAGATGTGCACCAGTGCAAGAAAGAGGAAAAGACCATATCTTTCCCTTAGCAATTCTAATATGACTGTTCAGTCAAACATAGCTAAAGTAATAAGCAGTAAATGGAATATAAATGGAAATAAATAAATAAAGCATTTTGATGCCCAACTGCTTAAACTGGTTTTGAGCTAGAGTGATTGATGAGTTTCTGAAAGGAAACTGTTGCACATTTTACATCAAGAAAAAATATTTATGTTACCCATTTTGTTTTCCTACAGATTAAATTACTGCACTATTTTAGGTCAATATTAAACAAAGTATAACTCTTTGTATGAATTCCTAGTAGAGCAATAGGAATTATATATATATATATATATATATATATATATATATATATATATATATATAAAATCTCTGAGATTATTTGGGTGAAAAGCACAAAAAATCAATATAGAAAACTTTTTCAACTGAAAATTAAAGTAAAACTTAATAATGTTATTTCATTTCCTTTCACAGGAGTAGCAAGATGACATGGTTATATTTATTTAATTTTTTTTTTTTTCATTATTTTCCCTTTCAGTGAAATCAAGTTAGCTACTATTGGAAGAAGGCACATCAAGTTTCTCTGTTTTCCTTGGCTGATATTTTTGCATTATAGGAGCTTACAATAGGTTTTACCTTAATGCGTTTTCTATGTGTCTGGGCTTTAAAGCTGTAATTTAAAAAAAAAAATCATCATAGGAAGAAACTATTACATTAACTGGCTACTGGACTTAAACTGGTCTTGTTTTAGGTCTTCTCATAAAACAAATTGGACATTTACAATTGTGTATTAGTGTCTGCTCCTTCCAAGTGAGGCATTGATCAAGAAAGACTCTGCCCTGTATCAGATGAAATTACATTGGCACTGAATTTGCACGCACATTGGCTTGAACAACTCAGTCATTCTGTGATTCTTTGAAATTGTTCCATTCACTGATGAAGGCTCACTGGCTTTTATACACTGGGCCAGCAGGTTGATGTCTGTTTGTTTGTAGAATTCTCTGTATTTCATGAACAGATAACAGGAGTTCATAAGTTAAGACCAAATTACATATAGTTATTCTTAAACAAGCAAACATATTTTTAAAATAATAAATTTTGTAAAACAGTAAATTTTGTTACTGTATATGTGCTACTGCAGCATTGCCAAATAATTCCCAAAAATCTGTTTGACATCTTTTAGAGTGGTGATGACTGAAAATGAGTGGTTAATACATTTTAAACATTCTGATTTATATATATATAGTTATCTGCACTTTGCTTCCCCATATGAGCATGCCAACTGATGTTTAATTTCATTTCAATTTGATGGCAAGTGTAAAAGATCATTTATTCAATCCTAGGTAGCCCATATTCTCAGAACTCAGGCATATTTTTGGGAAGAATCAGGGGATAAATAATTGAAAAATTGCACAAGTTTCTGCACTAAATTCACTTAAAAGGGATAATTTTTCATCTGTCAAAGTTGACAGTGACTAAGGTTCTCCAGGATTTTACCTAAGAGCCTACTTAACATTTTCTCCGTCCTTACAAATAAACATATATGAGAAGAGGCTGAAAATGTTATTGGATAAGTATTTCTTATCATGGCTACATTTTCCTAGAAGATGCTTTTTAACAGGAATTTTGTGGCCAATATATGAAACACTCTTTGGATTAACAACAATAATCATGGAGGTCTCTCAATAAAGACAGTGCTTGCCTAAAGTAAGATCATAATATATTATGATATTAACTGGAACGAAAAAAGACATGCTAAAAGAGAAGATTCAGATGCATTCCTTTCTTTACACAAAATCCTATCTAACTTATTCATGTTCTATTGTGTAATGAGAAGCATAGTTTTCCTGGTTTCCAGCAATTAAAGGATGAAATTACACATATTTAATTAGAAGCAGACCCCTAGACTTAAAATTCCTGCATTATTTCAGTATGTCCAAGAGAATTGTGAGAAATTTTTGACTCTTATATGTGAAATCCAGGAAATCCACCATATGCAAGAATTTGGAACTTCACCAATATTCTGGAGCCTTTCATCTGAAATGATTTATTTATGCTTACTTGATTTACTTCTACTACCTAGAAGTAGCAAAGGATTGATATATTTCTCATTATTGTTACCTGGACCAATGGAAGTCATTATATTCCATTGTTACAGGCATTATAATACAGTGCCAAAGAAATTACAAGCAGCAAAACCGAGAAATCTCTTTATCCCTCATCTATTTTCTTACTGCAATGAAAAATCCCAGCCAAAACAAGTGTTTGCAAACCAGTAGCACTTTGCATAGCTGCCATGTGAAGCACCTTCCCTGGACCACAGCAAGACTTAACAGTCCCCTGGAGAGCCTTTCCTATTGACATAGATTTACAGGGTTTTTTTTTCTTTATCTCCTCACAATATTTTTGACAGACTCAGCTCCTTTTATCTCTTAAAGCCCTTTACTGTGACTTTGTTAAAAAAATAACTACTCATTCTGTTAGAGCACTTCAGTTTGGGGAAACTTTCTTTCTCTTCATAGAATTTATAAATGCAATAAATTCACTCAAATAAAGATCTTAGAGCCTATAAATGTTAGAGCTTCATTAATCTGCATTTTTGAAGCCAGGAAAAGCCATTAAGTAATAAACAGAAAATGCCAAGTTTCCTGCTACATTTCTAAAGCCTATCAAAGGATTTGAAAATTAAATGAAAGATTAGATGAAGATTTGTTTCATAAAGTTCTATTTTCTTCACTTTTAATGTATTCATAATACTCAACAGCACATACAATCCAAAGATTTCATGTTTTGTTCCTCTGGACAAGACAATATATGAAAAGACATATGCAAAAGTTTTGCCAAATCATTTTCTAGACTCGCGTTTTGCAGACTATACTGGCTGTTATTTCTTAAACATTATATCTTTCTGTCTGTCTATACAAACTCACAACTAAACCTGCTCCCACCATCTGTGAGTCCTACCTTATTCCAGATTCTTTTTCAGCCACTCACATGAGTTCTGACTGGGACAGGCCAATGCTTTTCATCTGGCTTTTCTTGCTTACTAAGGTAGATTTTTATCTCTAATGCTCCTGCATTCCTACTTAGTAAAGTAAAGCAGTATTGAAATAAAATGGATTTCTGTCATTGTCCAGATATGGATTTGCAGTGTTCCTTATTGTGGAGATATTGTTTAACTACATCCTTCACTTGAGGCTTTAATTTGATTTTTCCTCTTTAATTGTAGACAAACTCTGAGTATAAGAGCAGTTAATAAAATCAGTAAATATATTTGATAGAAGGTGGTGTTGAAAGCACTTCATGCCAGTTCTGCACATTATTCCAAATCTATACTTCTTACAGAATACTACACACAATCCAAAATAACTTGCAAACACCCTAGCTTTTTCTCTAGATGAGGTCTGTGGTTCCTAGTTTTTAGCAGTTAAAATATTTTAGTTAGAAAAATGCTACTTTTTTAAAAGTTTAAAAGAAAAATTCTGCTTAAAATAGTAATTTCTAGGAATGGTAGAGAAACCATATACTCTGCATATATACATATATATAGTACATATTTGTGTATGCATACCACCATATAAAGCATGCCATATATTATTTTTTAAACTAGAATTAATACTGTTAACAGATTGTTTATATGTATTTTTGTGTGAAGCCATTATACTCTTTGCTTTTCCAAGATAAGGACAAAAATATGTGTGTCTTGACAATGTGGATTGCACAAATTTGAAAAAATGTGCAAATTTTATGTAAAGAAACTTTTCTACATGACTTCTGGCTGAGATTTAACTCAAATTATTACTGGGATTGTGTGTTCAGGTCAAGTATGGAACAGCAAAGGATAAAGGACAGTTGCCCATTCACACCTAAAACTGTCTGGAAGTTTAAAGGCTCCTTAAACTCACTTTTTTTTGTTAAGATTTTTTTTTTTTATTTTTTCCCATACTACTAAATAAGGTAGACAATGAATTTGATGGGGAGAAAAGAAAAGAGAAAGCAAAACATGCCTTACATCTTAAAGGCAGGCTGTCATGCAGAGTACTGTATCATTCTCATTTTAGGTATTAGTCTTGACAGGGTTTTCCCTTCTATCTCATTAGAGAAAGAGCAAACTGCTGAGATGCAAGATTTTTTTTTTTTTATAATTATGTCCTACAGGGAAGGAATGAAAAAGATCTCATCAAAATGAAGATCCCCTGAAAATCAGTTCTGTGAAACTGGTCTGCTCTGAATAGTCAGTGCTAGGAGCAATGACATGTTACTCTATTTGCTTTTCTTTAAACTAAAGGCCTCCTGCATTCCCTAAGGAGGCAACCATGTTAGAAAGTGCCACCCATCCCAAAGCTTCTCAAACTTCCTCATTATCAGCCTATAGCCACAGCCTTGTCTGCCTGCACATCCATCTTCCCTTTCCTCTCCCTCTCCCTGTTTTAGTTCGTTCTTTCATCTACCTTTTTAAGTGCAACTTAAGTCTGTTCTTGGTAGACACATAACATTTATTCCAATTAAAATTAAATACATTGGCACCAGAGTTTTCTTGGCCATTTTCTAGACACTATAACAATACTGGCTTATACCTAGAAATTTTATTTTCATTGATGTGTAGGGTCAGGGCTTGGACTGAACACTTGTCATAGACTTGGCTTACAGAACTGCAAGAAAACCGAGGATTTTAACTGACCTTAAAATGCGTGAACCTTTTTATCACACAAAAAGGATGTCTAGGGGTAGCAGAAAAGATAGGGAACACTTTAACATATGTATATAAAGCATATCTCTCTATATGTTTTGAATTAGTATTTATATGCACACACACATATCTGTATATCTACATCCTTCATACAAAACTTATTTATATATGCTATATGTACTAGATACACATACATACATGTTTTAAAGCTCATTGGTAGAATGAGGACTGGTCACATGGCCATGTGGTTGTAGTTACAATTAGAGTTTTATTACTAAATAAATATTTTAACAGCATAGCTTATTTTTTGTCTACAGCAACTCTTAGTGTAGCTTATTGTTACACAGAACTTTTGGCATCTACCATAGCTTTCAATCAAGCAGAATGTCTAGTTTACTAGAATTTTAAACACTTGGATCCTCTACAGATGAGGTCAAAATTCTTAAGAATCAGTCTATGAAACAATAATTGCAAAATTAAATTCAAAATATTCTTAACAAGAGTTGCCATTTAGTCCTTGAAGATTTCTATTTTGGTGGAAGTGAACTTGGTGCACTAAGATTTGCTTCCAGAAACCGAGACAATTTCCTTGAAAAATTGTTTTATAACACGAGGACATGGAATTTTGGGAGCTTGTCATAGTAAAAGCTCCCAGTAAACCATCATGTTTTCACATGATCATGTCCTCACATGATCAGATCCTCAGATTCACATTCTCTGGCCCTCTCACACACACTCATCTGAGTTCACACAAAAGTGGGTATTTTTGTTGTTGCTACTACTAGTGTTTGGTAAGTGGTGATCCATGAGAAGATTCTGGATTGCTCTACAATTTTTGAGTCATTTTTGTTGTGTTTCTTCGATGCAAAATTTGTATCTGAACTATTTGAATACATCTCTTTTATAGAGCTATTTCATGATTTGTCTTCTGTCTTCAGAATATTTTCTTGTGACAAATGAATGGTAAAATTATAAAGATTGTTTCCAGAAAAAAGTGTTTGTGTCAATGAATCATAGCAGCTTCAAATTTAATCTGGGTTATGTGCATGTTCTGAAATCATTCCATTATCTACACGTATTTTTCTCCCTGATGTATCAGGATGCATTTTTTTCCATGTTGATTTGTACTTTGTTCTTTTCACTAAGATGCTGGAGATTAGATTTTTTTTTTAGATGTTTTAAAGGAAATATTGTGATTTACAAGAGTAATTTGGAAAATATCTGCATATATTTTTCATCTTAGGTTTTTTATTTTGTTTTGTTTTCTTTTCTTTTCCAAGAGCTTTGTTTAATTTCCTGCTATAATTGATCTCCCTTTAAAAGATAAATAGTGGTGGGGAGGGGGTGAAATTGGAAATAATGTCTAGAGCTTTTCAATGATTTGAAATAGTCTGTCTTTGAAAATGGAGGAATTTATGTCACTGGGAAATTAAAGACATAAGGTCTAAGCCACAGAGTGGCCAAAGGGAAGCAAAGTTACCTTGTCTAGTGGAAGGAATGGAACCACGATGACCAAATGGCAGTAGAGTGGAAACACCAGGTAACATCAGGTTTTTGAGATGTTCTACACATTATACTTGGGCTCTGCTCCTGCAACGTGAACTGTGCATGCACACTTCTGTGTCAACATCCAGGGATCTCTACAGGACTGAGTAATGATTACCAGCGTTGAGTTTGTTTGCTAATAAGCAAAATTATTTATATAAGATTTTATGCAAATTTACTGTTCCTGTGCAATTATGCATATATCACAATTGACTTTTTATTGACAGAACTTTGTATTCTGGTAACAACCTCTTGAGCCAGTCATTTACAACCCTCTTAGCAAACTAATCCAAATTTTTAGGCATTCATACTGATGATGTAATTGTCCATTTATGTATGATTTAGAATCAATAAAATTTTCTAGGATCAAATTTATACTTAACATGCTTTGATTTATGCTTATTGAAATGTCTTACTTTTGTTGTTAGATTTTTCTGAAAGCTCACTGTTTATGAGTAGATAATGTTAAATATTTATTCATATAAAAGTGGGATTAAACAATTTTTATGTTTAATTAAAAAAAAATTGCCCCATTTTGCAAAACATATCTTAGTCATGTTTTTTCCAGGTATGTAAATCATAGCTGTTGTCAGCAATATAGTATTTGTTTGCTTTTTTCCTATTAAAGATCCAATGTAGTAAAGTGTGTCCCTGTGCAAGCCAAGTAGCTCTTTTAGTAATGCATTTAGTAAGAAAACATTATAGTTCTGCATTCTATTTTACTTGTACTCTAACGTGTACTTCTCTAATGAACAAAGATCCTTGGTCTGAAAACATACCTTGAACTAAATTGATCCCTCAAATGTGACTGCGATGATTACTGTGGGCATTGATTGCTAAAGGAAAGGTTATTTTCTTAGTTTCTTCATGTAAATGCTATCATGCTTCTCAAAGTTAGTTGTCCCCCAAAACCAGGAGCACCTCCTCAGTATCAGTGACATTTCCTGAACCATGCTCTTGCTAAAAGAAAAAAAATTACCATAGCAGCTATATGTTAACATCAGTATTAAATTTGCTATACTTTTTTTCTGTTACAGCAAAATAATTGCCAAAATTGAAGTTCTGACAGTTATAATTTATTCTAAAATTGCCAAAATGACATCACCCTACCCATCCCGTGCCTTCTCTGTTCATCCATTTTCACCCATTTCCACTGGGGAATACTTGAAGTGACTCAGGTTGTGAAGCTTATGGTGAGAGAGCAGCTAAATCCTCTTAGAAAACTGACAAGCTATTTGTCCAGACAGGATGCCTGTCAAAGCCAGTTTGTCCAATCGCTGACATTTGGGCTACGGAATGTGATGGAAGGTGATTGATGCATGCTCTCCACATTTGCTTCTCATTCTCCCCTGTGAGACAACAACTTGTCAGTCTGGGAAAATAAGCATGTTATGGAGTAAGATGTTAGTCCCACAGATAAGCAGGAAGAATTTGGCTGTCACCTGCGGCAAATTTAGTCTTTAGGTAGGTGCACAAGATAATCACAGCAGGCAGAATTTGCCTCATATACAAGGATGAAGTAGACCCTTCTAAGAGAAGACTTTAAACTGATTTGATAATACCAGTTACCATCATTTTCAGCATGGAATTTCTTAAGGTAATTCACAACTCGGGGTATGGAGGACATGAGCTATATAATGCTGAATTAGAAAGTTTTTAAAGAAAATTGTGCGAATAGCTATATTGAGCTCAACACCAGGATTTATATTTGAAAAAACCTTTTAGCCAGAGAGTTTGTTAGCAAAGACAGTCTTCCTAAAGGACAAGAGATATACAAGACTAATGGGAAGAACTGGAGGGTGAAGAAGCGTAGTTTGCACTTTCTTTGCATTTTGTAAAAAAATATGTGAAATATAAACAAGTAGCATTGCTACTTGTACCTCCTTTTGGGCTCCAAAATATATTTCAAATATTCATTATGCATAAATAACTGTAAAGAAGTCATTACTTTGCAGTGCTAAGAATGGTATCAAAATAAAGCTGCTTTAATTGGCCATAATCAAACACTGACAGTCAGAATGATGCACAGAAATATTGACCTTTAATCTACTACATAAATATTTTGATTGTCACCATAGAATATTTTACCATTTGACTGTTTTATGTAATATATATTAACTGTATTTAAATACACTTATTCACCATTTGAATAGTTTAGTCAATCATATTTTTAAAAATCACTCTTCTTTTTCAGAGCAGTATGAAAAATCTAGAATTCATTGTAATTAACATATGAATTTCTTCTCTCTTCCCTCATGATGTAAATTTTTACTTTAAGACAAAATCTGATTAATTTTCTTTGTTTCCCTGGTATGGATGTACAAAGTGGCATTTGGATGACAGTAATTTTCTGGATGACTTAACAAGTGTGGGAATGAAGATAAAGCACTAAAAATGCTTGATCATTTTAGCATCCCAGGTAGATCAGCTTGCTGAACTGCTTCTCCAGTCCACTGACCACTGAAAAATTTAATTTTAAATATTCTACCTGGAAATTATAATTTAGTTTGGTATCCCTCAGCTTCTGCCTAGAAGAAAAAGGTGAATTCATAATTTCACATTTTTTCAAAGATAGAAATTGAAGATGTGTACAAAAACGGATGACTTTTGGAACAAACTGTCTTCCCTCTCATGGAAAAGAATCTTCACAAAGTTTTTTCTAATTATTTCAACAAGTCTTTGTAATAATATGTGACTTTCTGGAAGCAGGGCTAAAAACTAAACATTTTAAAATCCCACCACTATTTCCAAATGGAAAAATGTGTGTTAGGCACACAGAACAATGCAGAAAAAATATGAAAAAAAAATGAAAAAGAAAACTACTGTAATTTAAAAACATGGTTAGTACAGAATTAAGATTGTACTGTTGAATGAAGAAACATCATAAATAAAATTTCTGTAATGATACATAACATTATTTGAATGAAGGGTTTCTTTGAAGACAGGAAAATTGTATGAACTTAAAAACCTACCCCTGAAATAATATGTATCTATTATTTTTGCAACCTATCAAAGCAATTAATTGTGTTTTCTTTGTGCCTTTCTTTTCACTTACTGCAGTGTGCTTCTCAGGAGCTATGCAGAGTAACATATAATAGAAAACATTTTTGGAACAAAATTGAGAATTATTACAGCAGTCCATTAACAAGGACTTATAATTCAAAATATTGCCTATCCAACCTGTTAACTGACAAGAGGAAATATTCTTTTATTGCCTAGGTGGGAAAAAAATTGCTCTGCTTAATAATTCACTTTCTTCAGTGCTGCATGCTGAATATGCCCGAGTATATCGACCGCAGTTCCTGTAGACTTTGTTCAGAGGTCAGCTCCTTGTGAGATAGAAGAAACAAACTTCAAAACAACTTAGGAAGACGGCACTGACAGCACTTGTATCTTATGGGTATTGTGAATTTTTTTTTTTTTTAGTGCAAGATTTTATTGGTGAGAAACTTGCATGGATGTTCTCATTAAGTTTTGACAAATGTCAGTTGAATCAAGGATTTAAAATGTCAATAAAATGTTTAATAGAGTCTTTTTGTCAGTTTTGGATGGCATGCCATTTAAGGAAGAATAAGGATATGACTGCAGCTTGATTTTCATACAGTTACTGAGGGGGAAAATATGTCCACTAGTTTTCTGGAATTAAAAAAGAACTTAAAGAATATGATGAGCTGGAAAGGACCCATGATGATCATTAAGTCCACTTCCTAACTCCATACAGGACAACCCACATACTAAACCACGTGCCTAAGAGCGTTTTATGCCATGACCTGTTCCCCAGGGAATGGTTCCACTGCTTGATAATACTCTCAGTAAGGACCTTTATCCTAATGCCTAATCTGAAATCCCCTGATTCAGATTTAACACTTCTTTATGTCCTACTACCAGACTCCAGAGAAAGCGATCGGCACCTCCATCTCTGCTCCCCATTATGAGGAAACTGTAGACAGCAATGAGTTCATGACTCAGCCCCCTTTTCTGTAATCTGAACAGAGTCATGCTCTCTACTTCTTTAACCATCTTTCTTGCCCACCTTGGGACATATTCCAACATTTTTTATGTTCTGCTTATATTATGTAGAACTCAACACTGAAGATTTATTCAAAGTGGGGTGGAATGTTTTGAGGAGCAGCAAAACTGATGAAGGACTGAAAGGAAAAACCAAAGAGACAGCATTAAAATTGTTCATGGGGTTAACATTTTTTGTTTTATGAAAGTTAAGGATTTTTTTTTAAATTCTTAGAATTTTATTTTGATCAGTAGTTGCAATTATCCTCCCTCACATGTTTGCAATTGGTAAATGTTTCTTCCAGATGTTTTATCTTTTAAATATATCAGCTTTACAGTCTTCCTTCTATTTGAAAAAGTGACAAAAGTCACTGAAAGTGACTTACTTTCTCCTACTACTGGGACTATAAAATGTTTCACATTAAAACTCAATATTTTTTCTTTCCTTTTCAAGTAGAATGTGTCTTTTTTTTTTTGTTCTTTTAACTTTATCTAATTTCCATAATGCATTTTGCATCTTGAATTTTTTTTTTTTGCCAGCTGGCAGAGGCACTGGAAATTCAAAGTCTGCTTTTCATATTTGTGGAAGGATGAATTCTCAAACTAGTGTTTCAGTCTTTGCTGCTCTTGAACAAAAATGTGGATCATGGGGTAAATGGTGACAATGTTATCTGGTGTGTTTCTTGGCATTCTGGCAAGGGGTATCTCTGCTTGTCAAAGCCTACTTGGCTGAATCCAATTGTACAAGAGGACTTGTGTCTGGTCCTGGTGTCCTGACATGACAGGCTAGAGAGCACCTGATCTCTGCTCACCAGCAGGGACCTCTTCCTTTCAGGCACTTTGTTCTAGCTCCGGATTTTTCTCATTCTTGGTTTGCTCTAAAAATATTTTATAGCACTTGAAATTAATTTCATATAGGAAGTTTAAGACTCACATTTTTAAAAGCTATTTAAGGCCCATTAACAAAATCCCATGGCTCTGATACAGTGTTTGTGTTCACTGAGAGATACTTCTGTTCAGTTTCCCACTTTTTCCCTTTCCTAATGTTTTGCTAAACATGGATAAACAATAATATCATAAAATATGGTGTTGTGTGGCCTCAAAACTCTCGCCAGTAGCACGGCACACTCTCATTAGAATGCATTAAAATGGAGTTCTGGTTATATAAGAACTAGAATCCCATACTGGATATTCATTCTGCTTAAGGAAAGTTTTCTACCAAAATTCTGATTGTATTTGTTTGTCCATATAAGATAGGTTATGACACCAGCATATTCTTAAAAAAAACCCCAAAAACAAAAAACAAATTTGAATGTCAAAAATTTTAGCAGTATAACACCACCACCCCTTCTTCGTTCTTCATTCTTCGTTCTTCGTTCTTCCTTCTTCCTTCTTCCTTCTTCAATATGAACAAGACTTATTTAAAATATTTCCTAAAAAAGTCCAAAATAAATTTAGATATTTTAAAACAGTAAAGAATGATTTAATTGTGAAAAAAATAGACTTCTTTGTTTAGCTCAAAAGATTGACAATTTCATTTTTAATTTTTCAGATTTAAGTTCAGATATTTTATGTGCCTTTAAAGTATTAATTTTCTGTGAAATTTTTAATTATGGTAATAGCAAACTTAATTTATGGCTATAGTAGCATTAAAAAATCTGTTCATTCTTTGCAATATTTTGAATGAAGGCAAAGAAAGATTTTTTTCCTTCATTAAAAATCCCGGATGCCCTTGTAATGCTTTCCAGTACAACAAAACTGTGATTAGGCTGATATTGTTGGTTCTCTTCTCTCATTCCTGTTTCCAGTGAATAATTTTGTCTCAACCCACAACCTCTCTCTTTTGCATCTGCCTCTAGAGGAGGGAGCAGAAAGGCTTTTGGCTTTCTTTTTATTGGGAGTGCTATACTGGGCAATACCATTCCTAAATCATTACAAACATACGAGTGTGTTTGATAAACAGTTCTGTCACTTGGATCCCTTTTACATAAACCCACATTTACACAAAGCAAATTTTCTGAATTCAGCTTGAACAAGATGTCTCAGTCTCATCCATCACATCTTGGTACCTCTAGGATTATGTGGACCAGACAAATTCCATACTGAAACTGATGTTTAGGGCAGCAAGTTATTTGAAGTAAATGTCAGTGAGGTAGAGGAGAGGTAGTTGAACTGAGCAGGCACTACTTGATTTTTCCAACCAAATGATTTGGCAACACTTATCTCAGCTGCCCCACTTCCAGCAGCTCTATGGTTGCTGTATCCACCTGTGCTTTGCTCCTCTTCTTGCAAGGCAACAGGAATTGGAAAACACAGAAGCACAAATTTGGCTCAAAAAGACCACTTAGAATTTCTTTTCAGCTCAAGATACACTTATGAATAGCTATTTTTAATTGATTTTTTTTTCATCATAAAATTACTAATCTGTAAAATGTGAATGGAAGTGCCAATTTGCACAAAGTTGATATGGTTTTGCTGAGTCAGGAGCTAGGAGAGCATTATTTTGACCAGTTCAATATAATAAAAGAAGGTTTTAAATATTTTACTAGAATTAATTTGTCCTGTAGAAAAGGCTGTAATTTTGATTATCTGTAAATTAACTCATGTAGGTTCTCACTATATATATATATATAAATGATCCATAGGAGTAATATCCTGGAAAGCTTTTTAATTATAAAATAAACCCCCTAGTAACTCAAATAACAAGTGAATTAATATAGATTATGCAATTAATTTCTTGAGTACAGACTTATTTTATAATTTAAAAGCTTTCTGGTCATACTACTGATGCATAACATTTTTATAATTAATGCAACACTCACAACCATGTCTAATTAGTATGCTTTCAAAATAATTTGTTGCATAAGCAAAAAAATCCCCCAATATTTAACAGTAAGGTCAAATTCTCTAATGGGTACTTTTTCAATGTCAACATAAACAGTGTTGAGTCATAATATGTATTTTTGCTTGAAATTGAAGAGCACCAGTATTCCTTTCTTTCTTTGGTGAAAATTTAAAGACAAGATTTCTACCAAAAGCATGATTTTCTGCTCTTTTAACAGTCTTGAGGATATTTAAACCATCCTGGAAGGATGAATGTGTGACTACTGCAGAACCTAAACTTTGGTAATTCCCAGTGAGACAAACTTCTCTCTCCATCAGGCTGGGAAAGAGAAAAGTATATACCTGCATATAATAGGAGTGTGCTTGGAGTGACAGTGCTTTGTGCATAACCAAGGACCAAGCATCTGCTAAAAGACCCTTGACTATAAATGGTTCATTGGGATTGTCTGGGCAGTTTTTTTGTGATTTATTGGTGTAAAACTCATTAGTAGATGTCTGATCTTATGTAGACTTCAATACCTGGAGCACAGAGAATGTGAGTGTTGTCCAACTAATCCTGGAGTATTACTTAACAGGAGAGGCTAAGATATAGATGGCAGGCAATGGCAGGGAGGAAGGGGAAATTATTAGGTCTCAAATTTAGCAGTAATGGTTACATTCCACTATTATTTATTAGTTCTGATAGACTGAGAGAGATTTCTTTCCCTTGGATTAGAGGCTTGAAGTATCTTGTTTCCTAGTCTACTGCCTAATTTTAATGTGTTATCCATCTTCTGGGAATCGACACAATGAGGAAAGACCAGTGAAACCAAAATATTGTTTCTTTTCCTCTCTGAATTCAGCTGTATCTGGGCTCTCCAATATTGATGCCTACTCCACCACTGAATCCCTCCCACAGGAGACAATCTTTTGTGAGCACCTCTGTTGTGGTCGCCTTCTCACAAGATGCAGTTCTTCAAGAACTGCTTCAGTATGTATCTTTTCCAAGGGGTGCAGTGGCATTCAGGAACTTCCTAAGTATTTCAGGAACTGCCTAAATACTTTCACACATCTCTTCAGACCTTAAACTCCTGTTGTTACCCTCTTCCTCTGTGGAATAACATGGTGTCTTTTGGGAAGATACACCGTGTTTGTGCAATGGATTTTGATCATGCAGTTGTGGACATATTTGCATGTACATACTTTTTTTTTGCATATGCAATGTGGGGCAAACCATCAAGGAAGGATAGACATCAGCAAAGGAATCCTTTTGTCATTTGAAGAGACTGAAGGATCATCCTATCAATATTCTATTGAGGATAGCTTTTGTTTACTACAAATTTGAAGGCATCTCAGTGCTTAGTGGTGGGGATCATAAACTGATTTGTTCACAAAACTAATGCTTATCTCACATAAGAATATCATGCTAGTAATAAACTTATTTCAGGACATAAAAATGTTTTCTAAGGCAGTATGTCAGTAGATAATTACAGTAGATAAGATTTTTCAGTGCTTGACAGGAAGGGAAGGAACATGAAGGCAAAACTGATCCATTGCCATAATTTAACCTTCCAGATACTACTTAACAAAAGAAATCTGTTGGGTTTGTCTTGTCCATATTACTGATGTCCTCATGCCTCTTGGTTTTGATTGTGAGATGCTGTGCTGTGAACTCTTATCAGAGGAAGTGCACAAGAGAAAATCTGCTGTATCTTTTCTTGGGAAACAACTTAGCTCGCTTTGTTAACAAACTTTGAGATGCTGATCCAGAACACTCTACCCTTGCAGCTGCCAACACACTAGTGTTTTAAGTGAATAGAAAATGACACTTAAAACAAGAAAAAAGAAGTCAGTGTACCACTTATTAACATTATATACAGGAAAAAGGGGTACTTAGATGAAATGCAGGACCAGCCTCCCAGTGAACCTGATAACCATTTATTCTGCAAAATCAGTATGCAACAAGGAGGAGGAGGAGGTGTTATGTGTTTTTTATGCTTTGGAGGGGTTTTTTTTAAGACTGTATTATTAGCAAATGAGAACCTTCTTTATCTGGAAAAGAAATCCAAATAGCACAGCCACCTACCATTTTCACTATACAAAACAATTCTTATATTCCAGAAATATATTTTTATATTTTTCTCATGAGGGCAGTCTATAAAACTGAAATACTATGTGTTTACAGTCTCCTAATAGTGAAATGTCTGAAGAGAAAACGTGATACTACTGGGTATTTTATTATAAGAAGCACAAGCTTTCCTGCTGTGTTATATAGAAGATTTTTTTATTTTTGTTTTGTTTCATTTAGCTGGTTTTTTATACTTCGGCATGAATTTCCCTTCAATAGTATAAGTATGCCAAATCTAAAGGAAAAAAATCACAATCAATAATCAAACATATTTTTAGAAAATACTTGTATTCATTTTTATTTGCAAAGGTAGTGCATTTTTCATAACTTTTACAAAAGTACTTTTGCTAAATTTTGTTGAAAACTTGCCTTTTTTATTTTTTTTTGCTCAAAAAGCATTTAGAAAAAGTATGCATAAGTGTGCTTTAAAAATGTTGAGGCTTATCAGTAGTAGACTTACAGTAATTGACTGATGTTTTTATTCATTGCCAATACAAGATATGTATAATACCCGGCATGGTTGTTTCAGCTGGCACTTGCTTAAATGAGGAGTACTGTTTTTTTAACTTGTGGAAATTAGGTGACTTGTGATTATGTAAATGTATCTTGATATATCATAATGTATTTTCTTTTTTCATTTTTTTATGAGTGACAAATATAATTGAGGTAATTGTCAGATGTCTAAGAAAAGAGTGCAGAAATGACTTCACATAAATATTTGTGTTTCACAATACCAATACCTTCCCAGTTCCCAGATTAAGATTCCTGTATAAACTCATCATTATATGATTGATTTCTATTGACCTCAGTATTAAAAAATGGTTCACAAATCTCAAACCATGAAGCAACACTACTGCTACTAAGTAATAGCTGCACTTAGGCCACACTTGAAATATAACATTCCTCATCTCAGACACACTTTTCACTTCACTAGGAAGATAAATGGAGCACAATCCGTACATATGGAAAAGAATCATATTTGTTTTGTCAGAGCAAAACCAGTTTACATCTCCATTGTCTTTAATAAACTTTGCAGAATCTTGAATTCAGATGTAATTCCCTTAAAAACAGTGTCATGTCCACCTAGGAGAAAGACATCTAGTAAAAAGAAAGATTTATCAATCAAAAAAAAAAAAAGAAAAAGAAACAGAAGCAGAATTCATAACTATGCATGTCTATACACACACTGTCTATACTGGAGCATGAATGCCATGTGAAAAGACTGTGAAATTAATGTGCTCCCAAAGCTGGAAGCAAATTTCAGAGAAAATGCTGATGGCAAAATCTTGTCAGAATTCTCCTTGACTTAAAGAGATTAGCATTTTACATCCATCATGTGCTCAGATTGTACTTTTGTACTGGTTTGAAAAGCAAAACCAGTGAGACTTCAAGTCAGTAATACAATTTTTAATAGGAAAGAGAAAAAAAAAAGAAAAAAACAAAATACATGCAATAATAAAAATAAAACCACTGACAGAGTCAGAATACAACCTGATACCCTGTCAGTCAGGGTGCTGGTGCAGTTTTCCTCCAAAGGGTCCAGCGATGATGTGGATAAAAACCTGGTTCTTCCTCTGGAATCCAGTGGAAAAAGGCTGCCTTTGGCGTTCTAAACCTCAGTTTTTATCTAGGTAGGAAAGGCTTGGCTCGTCCTCCTGGCTGGAGCATCTCCCAATGGGATGATGTAATCTTTTCAGTTATACAGTAGGACTCAATGGCCCATTAACAGAAGACATTTCCCACAGAGATAAGGATGATCACCTTTCTCAGATGGTAATAGAATATGTATCTTGTATTGTAAACCAGGACAACTTTGAAACACTTTTCGGATGTTATGCTAAAAATATGCTTTGGTTGCCGTGTTTCAGTTGGGGAGGATTTTAGTCGCAGTTCCTGACCTTTTTTCTCTTCAAACCAAAATGACCTCTGTAATTGGTTTAGTCTTTTACATTACACTGACCACATTTTTCCTGTTCATTTGTGACAGATTGAAAAATTCATTCTCACTTCATGTCTTTCTTCTGCTCCAGAAGAGTAAAATACAAAGCGTAATAAACACACATAAGGAAGTGAAGAACTTGCAAAAAGCCAAAACTGGTGGAAGCCAATGGTCAGTCTCTGTGTTATGTTGAGGTTATGTTACTGCTTGCCCCAACAGACATTTTTTTCTGACTCATAAGTAGCAAATTGGTTTTAAAATTTCTAACTGCAATGAGATTTTAGAAAACTATGGCACAATTTATTGAAGACAGGTCAATCTTTTGTATGTCATACAAATGAGCTTATTGATGTCAGATTTGTATCTCCCAATGGTGGCTTTCTAAGAGCTGATCTTGTTGCAAGTGCACAAGAACAGGATGGAAAGAGATGAGGAGTGACGTGCACTTCAGAGGTGTAATTCCAAGATGCAGTCTTGTGTGTGTTTGCTGCTGCATCCAGAAAGAAGCTTGGAAGAAATTATATGAATAGACTTGAAATAAAGGAAAATAGATTTTCACTGAAATATATACTTCTGCCTGATTTAAGAAACTGTTGTCAGCTCTTGTACAACAACAAATATCTAGTCCATCTACCACCTCCTTGAGCTGTAGGTGTAGTCATAGTCCTTCTCTCCAGCTGTTGTGCTTTCAGAAGTGCCCTAAACAAAATTTTTCAGGCTAATCCATTAGCTGCCTTTGGCAGGAATACATTTCATTTACATAATCAAAATCAATCAGAGGAGTAAGATTTCAAAATAAACAATACATTTTTCCTTTCATATCAGTATAAATCAGGCTTAATGCAACTAAGGTCAATACAGTTGTAGTTGCAAAAGGATTGATGTCCATGAAGGCATGGTCATGTTCTTATTTTGTCTACTGGATGATAAATTTTATACTACTCACTCACTGAATAAAATCCAGAGATGTTCCCTCATCTCTGGATTTGATTCAGTGAGTGAGTACTATAAAATTAATCTTGACTTATATACTTTATCTTCAGATTTAACTGAAGAACAGTAAGATGATTCAGAGATAATTTTTAAAATCATGATTATTAAAATATCTGAGGTAAATTTGGGTAGAATTTTAAGCTTGGAAGAGATCTTGTGCATTTTTTCTTCAAAGGAGAAAGTTTGAAATTCACTCATTTAAGTTATCACTATCATGACATTTCTTATGTTAGAAATTCTAACTTCTTAATCTCCACTGGAAAAAGAACCACAGCTCTATCTGCTATTTTATGTTGTGCCTCCAAGAACAACGATTTAAAGCAGAATTCTCTGTCTAAATTCCTGCCATTCCTGAGCATTTGGTTTTTCATGTAACTGATGTCCTAATATTTATTCAGAAATACTTTTCACTACAGAAGTATTAAGAAACAAAGTATATGATAGTCAGCCATTTTGGCTCATTTGGATTTATTCAGAGAACATTCTGTCAGTATTTTTATTTATTGGAAACTGATTATTCTGCTTAAACTGCAAGTACATTAGGGTGATCTTGCTAAAATCAAATACTAAAAAAATCAACCTCTGTGACACTGAGCTGTATATAATAATTAAGGAAATCTGCATTTGTGAGTCTAATTCAGTTAGAAAAAAATCTGCCTTTTTTTTTTAATTGGAAAGGAAGAAATAAACTATCTTTCTTAGTAAGTTTTGTCCATTTAACAAACATCAATAACCTCTATACTGGTAATTATACTGGAAAATCTGTGTCCATAGTGTATACTTCCTCACATGAAAGAGATCCCACCTCTTTTTCAACTAAATTATCTGGCCAGTTTGATGGTGCGTGCTACCTTAATAATTGCAAGGCATTAAGTAATGCTTTGGGGAGTCAAAAAACCATTGTAAATTATTTAACAGGGGATATTACTGGGACATCAATTAAAGTTAATCCAGCAAGCTGAAGGGCAATTTAAAAATGGTCTAATTGACACTCACCCTGTAGTGTCACAGTTTTTCAGTTTTGACTAACTATCCATTTATTACTCAACAAAGTGCAGAAGAGGCTCAGTAATTCAAAATGTAATTAGTTTTCACAGAGAACAAAGGATGAGGAAGAATTGGGGAAGGTTTAGCATACACATGCTAATGTGCTGTCCTCTGTGTGCTCAGATGAACATCTTAGCATGGCTTGAAGCCAAAAAGCTCATAGCCCTTGCATTAATGTATTAATAAATATTTATGTTTTCATACATTAGACTGTATTCCAAGGTAAATACAGTTTATTCTGCTATAATAGAGATGCACTCCTTCTACTGAAAATAAAAAGTTTTAAAAGCTGTGCCTAGAAATTAAACAACAGTTTTTCCCAAACAGCTTGTCATAGAATTGTTTGGACTCTGAATTTTTCTTCCATTTTTTACTGTACTTCTAGTAATCTTGCACCAAATACTACAGTTCTTCAAGGTATGGGTTATTTCTGGGATTTCCTTTGATGTTCTCATTAAAATTTGAAGATAATGAAGGTCTTTGAAGACAAAATTATATAAAAAGAAAACCTTTTTTTTTCTTCCAAATAATCTCTAAAATGCAATTATTTGTAATATCTGGAATATTACATGTACACAACCTGCACATTTTCAGTCCTTTAAGGCCAAGAAGTCAGTGGAATGATTCCTGAGTAAAACTTCATGTATTTGAAGATTTAGTCTTTCAAACCATGAGAATTATTTTTCTTGAGAAGTTTCTAGTCTACATATATTTGGGCCTCTTTTTATGGCTCAGGTATGTATGCTAGAGGACAATTAAGGTTTTTTGGTTTTCACTGTAATAGTCAAAAGAACACTTAATCAATAATTTCTTTATTTATTTCTTTATTTCTTTATACTTAAACATCTTAGGGCTGCATTTCTGATCAGGCTGTGACAAAACCTGGTTATGCAGTTGCAGCTTGAATTTTGTTTCTGGGAAAGTACTTCAACTTCTTACTCTAATAAAGTTAGAAGAGCTTGTTTTCAATCATTTAATGCGGAGTGGTATAATCAACTGAATCAGTGGAAAAACCCCAAACAGAATCATAAAATAATTTATGTTGGAAAAGACCCATTAGACCATCAATTCCAACAGCAAACCCAGGACTGCCAAGTCCACCCCTGTAAAATGTCCCATATAAGCCATATCCATGCATCTTTTGATTACCTACCTGACAGGTGGTGACTCCATCAAGATTGTTCCAGTGATTGGTAGCCCTTTGGAGAATAAATTTTTTTGTAATATCCAAACAACAACTCCCCTGACACAGACTGAGGCCATTTTCTCTTGTTCTACCACCTCTTACCTGGGAGGAGACACAAACCCTCACCTCATTACAGCTTCCTTTTAAGCAATTGTAGAAACCAATAAGGTCTTCCTTGAGCCTCCTTTCCTCCAGGATAAACCATTCCAGCCCCCTCAGCCACTTCTCATAGTACCTGTGTTCCAGACCTTTTCCCAGTTTTTTGTCCTTCCCTGGACATGCTTCAGCACCTCAACACTTTTCTTGGAGCATGGGACCCAAAAGTCAATAGAGGATTTGAGGTGCGGCCTCACTGTTGCTGAGTACAGGTGGAAAATTTCTTCCCTAGCCCTGCTGGCCACACTATTTCTGATACAAGCCAGGATGTCCTTGGCCTTCTTGATCCCCTGGGCATACACTGGCTCGTGTTCAGCCGCTGTCAAAGAGCAACCCCGGGCTTTTTTTTTCTGGACACCTTTCCAGCCACTCTGTCCCAGCCTGTGGCACTGCCTGGGGTTGTTGTGACCCATGGGCAGGACCTGGCACTTAGCCTTGTTGAACATCACATAATTAGCCTCAGCCCATTCATCCAGCCTGTCCAGCAGATGAACACTCCTGTCTAATTTGTATAATCTGAAAATTGACCAAGGTGATCAGTTTGATCACCCAAATCTTTGGAAAAGATAATAACCAGGTATCTTTGGTTTTCTTGCACAACATCTGGCAAAAAAAAAATCTCTTAAAAGACCTGCTTGTATAGATCAATGATGGTATTCTTATAGAGTCAAGTTTCAGAAACATTCTTCCATTTCTTTTTCTCTTTAAATTACTGTTTTTAATTTTTATTCTTCCTTTAATGTTTTTTTACCTTACAAGCATAGTCACATGTTGAAATGGATGCCTAAAAATGGCATTGTTATATTTATTTCAAAATTTTATTTTCAGGTGATAAAGTATAAACAATTTAGTTTAAATATTAGACAGACCTTTTTCTCCACGTGCATTTGCTTCATTGACAGGCTCATTCCTCTCAAAATTCCTTGAGCAGGTTCTGTTCCCAGGTTTCTTTATACAGCTCAAATACAATTCTTCAGTCCATAAATGGCAGTCTGCCATTTGCTGATGAGCAGAGATTTGCTTTTGCACTTTGAACCTGAAATATCAAATGACATAGAGAGAAGAAAACTAGAAATATCCTGTCAAGGAGGAGCAGATTTCAGAAGTATTGTTTTTCTTTTTAAATGTGAGAACTAAAAAAAGATGTTTATAGAACCAGAGGCAGCAGCAAAAATGACCTGAAAAATGGAGGAGACAAAATGAGTTATGGGATGCCAACACTGCTGGACGTACATCGTTTTTGAGCAGCTACCTGACATGAGTTATTTATGAATGAAATGTTGACAGGTAAAGTTCATGAAAAAAGAGATCTCAGAAATAAAATCACATCCAAGAGAGATGACAGAAGTCAGAAAAGCTTTCTAACACCATAGGAAGATGAGTTATTTGTCCAATCTCTGCTCATAAAATTTACCAAGAGTCTAGAGGGCAAACTCTTAAGAAAAGGTGATATGTTGAAGAATGTGGTCACATGAATAAGTCAGGAAGAGAAAAGAGGCAAATCAAAAGGAAAAAAGTTACAAGAGAAGAAGAGAGACTTCCCTAAAGAGTGGGGAAAACTCACCAAGCAGAAAGCAGAGTGCTATGGGGCAAGAATAAATTACTTAGGCCCATGGGAAGATGCTGACATTAATAGCAGGGTATGAAAGAAGAGGGATAGATAAGTAGGAGGTTTCCAAAAAGTCAATTCCGATTACTCTCAGACCTGAGAGGGACTTACATCGAACCTCAGAAATGCTCTCATAATCAGTGATTTTTCTCTTAAGAATTATCACTAAGGTTTTACCTGGAAATCCGAGAAACACAAAGTGTTGGCCACCCCAATGAAAATACAGAATTCAGGCTGGAAGTATATATGGTAAATGGGCTATAATTCATGTTCATGTGGATTATAAGTCTTGTTCAAAAGTAATGAAAGAGAAAACACGAACACAGCATAAGATATTTCACAGAAGGGACTGAAATGTAAGTTCAATAAACAGCATAACAGAGCATACTGATTAAATAAATGACTCAAAGAAAACAAATAAATAAACACTCCCCAAAGAAGCTATAATTTAATAAACCAAACCTGATACAGATCAAATTATATGGAGGAAGAAGTTAAAAATGTTTTAACAAGGTTATATAAAGATTCTATTTAAAGGCTTCAGAGTCAGATCAGGATATGAACAGAGATCCTTTGATATTGTCAGGCTTTTCTAGGAAGAAAAAAATGAGACAAAACTGACTAAAGTAAAAATCATATAACTCAATTCAGTGCTCTTTAATGTAAAATTTAGAAATGTTTCTCTGTCACTCAATAAAAACGGACTGCTATTTTAGGCTTTCTTTTAGTAGGCATACTATAGAAAAATTTTTAAAAATTCCCAAGTTTTGGAAAATTATTGGAAGATCATGATGTCTTTAACTTATGTATAGGGACCGACAAAAGTGGACCTATCACATAAGCCATCTTCAATTTATAAACTCTACATTTTCTATTTGACTCTGATGTTCTGGAATGAAGGATAATATAAATAGGATAAAAAGTATCAGAATTATTTCTTCTGAATGACTTTTTTTTGTTTGTTTGTTTGGTTTTTGGTTTTTTTTTACAAAATGGAACCTTGCAAACATGCATACTTCAGATCTGAAATATCTTCTTTACCCAAAAGAATGATGTTTGCCATGAAAAAGTTAAACATGGGCAACCATTCAAGGATGAAGTAATGAACTTTTCGGGGGGGGGGGGGGGGGTTGAACTATATACAATACTTTTAAAATAATATTTACATCAGTTGCTTCTTGACACACATCATGAACCCTTAAATCTAGATATATTAAATTATTATATTCTATCAACAACATTAAGTTAAATTATGAACATGTATGAAACTCCTACGAGATGATATTTTAGCTTGTAGCCATATTAAGGTTTTGGATTCAGCATTTAGGTGAATAGAAAAAGATGGAAAGAAAATCCTGAATGAGGCATTTCTACTTCCTTCAAGAGCAAGGACTGTGTATCATAAGGTCAATCAGTAAAAAATCTCATAGAGTGAAAATGAATAAGTGAGATTTTAAAAGACAGAGTGATAGGATGAAGAAAGAAAGAACAGGAAGAAAATAGAAAAAAAAAGAGGAAGAAAATAGGAAAATGAAAAGAAGAAAAGTGCTCAGCAGAGGAAAACAGCTTTAAGATGTGTACAATTGCATTTCATTCTACTGACATTATGCTCCATTTATCATCTTTTGACACATTCCTGAAAACCCATTCAGAGGGAAACTGCTTCATAAATCTGCTATCCACTGACTATGATGTTTAATGTGTTACACTGAAAATTAAGAAAAATAATAAATCAGCAACTCAAATCCTATCTTACAACAAAATGGTGATTTCTGAGCTTTCAGTGAAGAAGTGACTATTTACCTTAAGGAAAGGATCCAAGTTGGTGAATGCTGGCTTAACTTGCAGTAGTTTTCAATCAGCAGTGCTCAGGACAGGACTGATAAGCAGCAAAATACTAGCCATTTTTGCTGCTTGCATACAACTCTGAGGCATCTATATTTCATTATAAAGCCCCTGTTGATGTTTACATTCCATGCAGGAGGTCAGTGTCAGTTCATGCAGAGCCCCCTCACAAGGACTGAATGTGGGACCTTTGATTTTTTTCTTTCTCTTGTTGAAAAGAGTATTAAGGTTGTATGACAAGGCTTTGGTAGAGGAGGCTACAGAGTTGGCTGATGTAAGAAGCTAGCAGAAGCTTTCCTTACATCCAACAGAGCTCATGCCAGCTGGCTCCAACATGGACACACCACTGACCAAGGTGGCCAGTGGTAACACCTCTGGTATAACACAGTTAAGAAGGGAGGAAGAAAATGTACAACTCTAAGAGCAGCAGAGAAGTGAGAATGTCTGAGAGAAACAGCTCTACAGACACCAAAGGCAGTAAAGAAGGAGGGGAAGAGGTGCTCCAGGCATGGAAACTCCAGAGTTTCCTCTGCAGTCCATGGTGCAGACCAAGGTGAAGCAGCTGTGCCCCTGCAGCCCATGGAGGACCATGGTGGAGCAGAGGGCAGCCCAGGGAGGAGCCCAGGCCAGAGCAGAAGAATGCTCCCTTAAAGAAGCTGTAACACTGTGGGAAGCCCACACTGCAGCAGGGTCATGTCTGATTTTAAAGTTTTGCCATTTGCGTTGTGGAATTTGGGGGCTGGGGAGGGGAGGGCAAAGACTTTGCCTTTGATGTTGTCTTTGCTCTCAGTCTTACGCATTTTAATGGCATCAGATTGTGCAATAGTTAGAACTATGGATCATCTTCACTGTGAAGGGCTTTTGTGCCCTTTCACTTCATTGGCTCATACAGAAATCACCAAGAGGCTGCAGTGAATCACTCTGACTCATTACCTTGAAGTAATAGGTTAGACTTTTTCACAATTTCATCTGGCTGTGAATGTGATTTAAAAAATTTTGTATTGTCTTCAAAACATGAATTCACAGAAGGATAAAACCAGAATAAAAATCCTTTTTCTTGATGCAGCTAATATTCAACAAAATTAACACGTGGGGGGCTTTGGCCTTGGTTTATTTGGGTTTTTTGTTGTTGTTGTTGTTGTTCTTGTTTTTTTTTTTAATTTGAAGGAAAGATTTTCCCACAGAATACTACCATCAAAACAAAAAACCAAAGCATGAAACTGACACTTCTCTGTTCTATTTTTACTGCTCTTACAAGATTTGTTATGTAGTATTTGGCATAAGAGATCCATCATGCTTTAATTTTCCATCTGTGAAAAGGAAATGATGTGCTATAACATTGTTTGGTATAAAAGTGTACTTTGCTGTTAATGTTTTTTTGCATAAATGATTCATTGCAAATAAACTAGCAGTTATAAAAGTTAAAACTTAAAAGTTAAAAGTTAAAAAAAGTCAGTCTGGAGGATCTCTGGAAGTCATCCTCTGTGTGTGTGAGTGTCCGCCTGTGTCACTTTTAGCATTTATTAGTAAATTAGATATGAAAGCTTAACATCCACATCAAATTAAAGCATCTTGCCCTAAAGAGTTCATATTAATGTGTAAATGCAGCAGTAGAACTGGAACTACAATCCAAGCTCTTTTTCTTCTTTGAACTACAGACCCAAGACAATGAGGAGAGGCTTTAACATGAGCCACTACTCTAGGTAATATATTGAGTGTCAACTTCAGTCTTTGAATGCAATATATATAATTAAGCAAACAAAAATTATTATTTTATATTATTTTCATTCATTTATAATTTCATGATATGTGTAAATACTCATCTTTATAGGAGACTTAATTTTCTTTTGTACCAGTTATCTTGTGAATTATGGAAACTAGTGTATTTGAGGTATATTTAACTTACATTATAGTCAAAACATATTTAAACTATAGTGTACTTAATGTAGGATTGTTCTTCTTAAATCTAATTCAGAATATTTTTTTTCCCTTGAGGTTTGAGAACTAACAATAACATTTCTAAATCTATAATAACTAGTTCTGCTTAATTTGCAATTTTTATTAACATCTTACTTATTTTGAAAGATGTTTGACTGGAGCCCTACAGAAGTGAATTGCACATTTGTCAAATCCCTGAATCCCCAGCTAACACTGATAGCTAGATGGCTGTGGAGACAACCAAGGATTGTAGCCAATAACTGACTAACACACCAGTTTCCAGGCCAAGTGCATAATTTACTTATAAATTATGAGTTTTTTGTAGATCCTCTGACTTTCTTTCAACCACATGCATTTATGAATCTTGGGTGCTCCCTTTCCCTTAAGAGTAGGATGTCACACACAGGTTAATACACTATGCATTACATATGCAAGCATTGCATTAATTGTTATTTGATTTCCAGCTTCTTTTTTCATGCATGCTGAGACTATGAAAGTGAAAGAACATTACTCATAGTAGTCTCAAATATCAGCACTAGAACACTGACAGGGTGTACTAGAAGATTTTTAAACACCCTAATTTTTAAGCACTTAAGTTTGCTTGTTTAGTTGACAATCAATACTATTGAAGAGGTGGCTTGATAGCAAATTGTTTTTCCTGCTGGAAATGTTAGAAACTCCATAGGTGGCCTTGTGGCCCTTTCAGATCAAAGTGGTGAAAACGGTATGGGAGAAAATTTATATTAATGTTTGCGGTAGTCAAAGTGACAGAAGCAGCAACTAAATAAAATAAATTTATAGGGGAGAAAAGTAGAACAAAATTAGACAGAAATCCTGTCTGTCCCAATGGAACTATGGGACTTGGCTCTATTTTATATAAATAGATATCTGGAAAAATGACAGAGGTTTTACTGCAAATGATTCTCACTGGAAGACTGAACACATACTCAGATAATGATATTTTCTTACATGAAACTGTAGTAGATGAGTCTATCATAAAATCTTCATATGAACAAATGGAGAAAGCAGAAAGTATAAGAGCTGTCTAAGTTCAAAGATAGACTTACATTTTTGGTGAGGGAATAATACTACAGAGTAGTTACAAGACCATGTATTTACTATGGAAAAGGTACACAGTATATAAAAAAAATCAGAGGACTTAAGAAAATCAATTTCTAATCTGTCATGTAGATGTCATATATGACCCTTTAAATTTCTTAAGATACAAAGAAATCTTAATTTCTTACCTGCAACTCAGGGATCCTGCATACCTGCAGGCACAGAATGGTCAAATATTTCCGTGGAACAAGTTTGAATAAAAAAACACATGCCCAAGAGACTGGTCAACACCCTCAACATCGTGCTGTCAACAGTGTATGTTGTATGCTTTCAAGAGCACTCTCTTCTTCTCATACTCAAAATTTCATTTTGCACCTGCAAGCCTTCTGAATAAATGCTTTGCTGAACTTGATTGATCCCTACAAACCTTCTGTTTTGATAAATCACTATTTCCCTCCAAAAATCTTTCCTTCAGAGTTCCTTAGATGCACATAATGAGGTGTGTTGAAAAACATGTATTGATTGAAATATGGTATGTAGCCCAATAAGGGCCAAAATTTCCCCCCAGTATTTTCTGCACAGAAATAACCTGACCTCCAACACTCCTGCCACAGCAGTGTGAGTCTTATTCTGAATCAGGATAGATAGTTGCAATAAAACAAGCCACACTTTTGTGATATGTGCAAACATGCCAAAGAGACAACCTCCAGACAATCAAATACATTCTCCCTTCTGAAATGCCAGGTGACATCCTGTATTGTGTCACACATGAAAAGACAGAGTAGTAAGCCACTGTGTCATCTAGGTCTCTGAACAGGAGATTATAAAGAAAGGTTAAGATACAGCAAATAAAACAGAAATTACTCTTTCCCATTGTTTTCCACAGTTGTCAGATTCTGATCCACAGCTGATTTACAATGGAAGGTGAATTTACAATATCTCTACCTCATATAAACCAGACTTTTAAGTGTTTTTATTTACAATTACTTAAGTGACACCCGCATCTGAGTATTTGAAAGTAATGCAGCAATTCCAAGAATAGTATTTAATGTCATGCAAGTTGATAGGCTATTTCCAAGGCTTTTATGAAACAATAATGTCTCTAAAGAAGACAGGAGAAAAAACCATTGCCACCAGGTCAGGCTGATGACTACATTGCAATCAGTTTTGGACAATGTGTCACAGTACTGATATTAAATCTTGCTATGGAGGAAGAGGTAAGTCTACATTTGTTATGTTTGAAGAAATGCTTACCTAATATATTAACGTAAAGAAATTTTTCAAATAAAAAGACTGAGGATTGATTCAGGATTATAAGTTTCCATGGATTCAGTTGTTATTTTAATGTAAGTGGAGAAAAATAAAGCAAATTTTTTGGGTTAGGTTTTGGATTTTTAATCAGAAAGCATATATGCTTGCAGATTATACTTAGACCTTGTTTTGTTTCACATGGGGTTCATAGTTTTCTTCTTGAAGCCCATTCTAACTGCATGAAAAGCAAATATTTTTTTGTCAGCTTTGTAACTGAGCCCATTCACAATATGTCTTCACTCATAAAAAAAAAATAATGTTTAATGCTCTACATTATATACCTTTTTCCAGGAGCATCCTGAACATACAGAATGACATTTCTAATTCCCATCACTAACTTTAGACCCCTAAACATAACTCATTTTCTGAGAAAGAAGTTGCAAAAATTGCACTTGTGTTTTGAAGCAAAATAATCCTTTTTACTGTAAAATCAGTGCAATAATGTAGTCTTCCCTATCAATTGGCATTAAGAAACCTATTAGTTTGTATCACTTCTTGAGTTATGCACTCATCTTTGCCATTTTAAAGTGTTAAATTGCTGATAATTCCTTAATTGAACATAACTGTTAAACAAGAACAATATGTGAATATATGTGAAAAGGTGGTAAAAGGTCCAAAGCAAAGGTAAAAAAATTCATATACTTATGTTCCTGCCAAATGCATTTTTCCTAAATAATCCACCACTTGGTCAAATCTGATGAGCTATTTCTGTGTCTGAGCTCCATATTTGCAATGTCTCTGACTAGGGAAACTAAAAATTTGTCTAAAAGGAACAGATTTTTCTTCTCTGTGATGAGAAAGAAATAAATTGAAAGAAACAGCTTTTGAGGGCCTTAGCATCCATAATTCACTCACATGACCACAGCTTTAATTTCAAATTAATTTTCTACACTGCCAGGTGGCCATGCTGGCCACATATTATTCTTCAGGAAGCAATTTGAAAACTAAATGAACCCAAAGTCCAGGTGGAATGAAACAAGAATAGTTACCTCTGTTCTGCAGGATAGATTAAGGAAACAAGAAGATATTTATCTTTCTGTGAAATGATATGCAAGTGCAATAAAGTCACACCTAAAAGGACTTTAATTGGTTTAAAGTGTTCTGAAGTTCATTGACTTCATTCTGTTTCCCACTATCCTTGAATGTATCTAGGTGAAATAAACAAGAGGATTTCAGAGTATTGGAAAAAAATAGGTTTTTTCTTTATTTCTGTTGTTGTTGGTTTTGCTGAGAAAAGTGATCCCAACAAGGACCAAAACACATTGTTACCAGCAAGAAATTCCCTTACCCTTTTAAACAAGAAATAGTATTCACAAACAAGACACAGGACAGTGCTCCCAGCACAGCCCAGTGGTTCTGTTCTGCCTCAGGCTGAAGGGAAGTCCTACAGGCTACACTAGAAGTTATGAAAGTATTCTCTTACCTCTTAATATGTTGGTTCCAAAAATGAAGGCAAAGATTCAGAGGTGAACTATTCTGTAGACTAGGACCACAGGACCAAGAGAACAGTGGTGCAGTAAATGATAGGAAAATCAAAAATGGAGTATTATTTTCAGGAACTTGGAGAATTCTTTCTTTATGTCTGATTTTTTACTAACAACTTTTAGTAGGCATAGAATAACAATAATTGACCTTTGCAAGTTCATATGCTAATGTTTGACATTTCTGAAAGAGTGTAGAATAATTCTGAATTTTTTGTCTGGTTAATTCAGTGTTAGACAAGTCTACAGTCTACAGAAAAATATTGCAGCTATTTTCAAATAGTGCTGACACATTTTGAAATATTCTTAAGAAGTTGGAATTGTAAATACCCTTCCACTACTTTTAAGCATACAAATTAGTTTGGGAATAAATCATAATCCATTCCTTTTGGTTTAAGAAGTTTTTGTGTTTTCTATCAATTCCTTGCTAAGAAAGAGAGAGAGTTCTAAAACAGCTTGGAAAACAGATTGTCTTCCCTTTTGTTTATAGATCCTTATAATCAAAAATAGCAGTAATGCATATTCAACCTGGATAATACCAGCTCAGGGACCTTAGTTGTCTTAGGTTAATTTGCATGATGATCCCTATGTACCATAACAGCTTTTAATTTTTTTTTTCATCTGCTGTTGTTTTTATAAATATATTTTTATGAAGAAAAATAAAACAGTTTTCCTTAAATAATATTCAGCTATTTCCTCAGAGATATAAAGTGCATAAGGTAAAACTGAAAGGAAAGGAAATGTTGTGTTCTCTTAGTTATTAAATTTATTGTGATGCTTTGGTATGTTATGATTGTATCTCAGAGATGTCTAATTAAAGACCTTCTCTCCCTCCTTTCTGCCAAGTCTATAAAAAGAATAGATCATTTGAATTTTTCCTCTGGGTATAATAGTGCCATCGATCTTGAAACAAGATTTCCATAAGCTTTTCAGTTTAAACATTAGCATACTCTTTTAAAGGAGTCTTTCTACTCTGGCCTAGGAAGAAAAGAAAGACTGAATTTGCCTAAGTAAGGCCAGTTTATTACCCAGGCTGAGTGAGAAATTTGTACTTGAACAGCAGAGTGAAGGGACACTCACTTTTGCCTTCTATGCTTAGTTTGGAAAGATTTGAGCTCATCTATGTCAGTGAAGAAAACCTCTGTGTTTATGATATCTCCTAAAGGACTCTTTTGGTTGACACATCAGATCCATTGTTCTGTCTAATTGGAAATTTACCACATTTCAGGGGGGAATTAAAAAACACATTTCTCAAAGAACCATCCATACAGGAAAAAAATTATGACAAGATTTTGGTCTCTTTTGTAACCAGCTCCTACTTTGAAACCACCTTTTGCCCTGATGAGGTGTACCAAAGAGGTTAAACTAGGCTCAGAATTGGAACTACTCCATTACCAAGAGTTACTAGAGAGTTTTAGAAGTACAGTTCAGAACCTGTGACAAGTGAAAATGTCATCAGTGTTTTCTGCCCCAGAAAAAGTGAAAGTAGAATATTCTGTTGTGAGAGAAAGTCATGGTGTTAATAGATCTAATTTCTATCTATTTAACAGCACTGTTCTGATTAGTGCTGTTGCCTGTGCTGCATACAACTGTATTCTGACTTTGGGCTGATGTTTTAAACCACTTTGTCCTATGGGAGGACTGGAGCAAAACAACACATTCACACAAGCTGCTTTTTAAATTTTAATTAATATAAGCTATCAATGCCATAAGAAATAGTACTTTACTTATTACCCCTTAGTTTCAGTAGCAAAATATGGTTAAAAATGAATCAAAAAGAGATGCATTGAGAAAAACCTTATGGCAGATATGCAGTGGTGTTTGTGAAGCATGGTGTCACTAAAGGGGGAAGAAACTCTGCTCTCTAGTCTTCTGTGTTCACATTTTGAGGAGTCTGGTATTTTATATTTCTTGCTGTTCCCTTCTGTTTTTACCATATAAGTGGTTTTGCATATACTATTTTAGCTTTGTTTGCCCTGAATACTGCTTTATCTGTCTCTAAAGGTTCAGAAGATGTTCTCGGTGTTTTGTGCTGGGCCTTTGGTGTCCCTGTGTCTTGTGCCTGTACTCAATGTCTCTGCTAGCAGCCTATGCTGGTGTTCCCTGCTGCAGTTGTAATGCGTATGATCCAGTGCTTTGGAAATGCCTCATTCTGCACTCTTGAAACTTGTGCCTTTCTAGTTATTCTTCCTTCAAAGTCCATCTGCAATGCACATAATTTTTTAGAGACCAACATGTTCTACTTTCAAAGACAAATCACTTCCTTGACCAGGAGGCCTTAGCTGGCCTATGATACAGCCACCTACTTGGCCAAATATTTAGCTAAAATATTTTGTACATTATGACCAAGCATATCAAACTGTTTCACTGCTAACTACATTAGTAAAAGTCTCTATGAATGAGAGGTTGAGGGCAGATATTCTTTTGTTTGATTTTTTTTTCCCAACAGATGATTTTTCATAGTGAATAAGTGCATCCTGATGCCTGTTTGCTATGGTTTAACTTCTAATTAATTTTTCTCCAAGATCTATACTTGCTGTTATATATAAATATATATAAATGGATATATATGGATAATAATGGGTATATATAAATGAATACTATCTATGCATTTGCTGACTGTGTATGATCCGTAAATTAACTTTTTGATACTATGAAAATTTTGTTTGAGTTCAGGGAAGGATTGCAATAGACACGTGACTAATACATTTTCAAGGAAAAGCTATTCCTGAAACTGTTGCTGGGTTCTATTCTTCTCTTGTATGGAAAGACTGAAATTTTTCTGAATTCTGCTGAGTTGAATATTTATTTGCACATTTAGTTATATGAGGCTAGTGGCAATATGGAGAATAAAAGGTGTAGTTGTATAGATTGTCACAATTTCATGAAATGAGAAAAAAATAATGCATGAACTTCTGTTTCAATTTTTAATTTTGTTATTTTTAAAAAAGTGATGGTTAATTGCTCAAAAATCAAAATAGTTCTTTCTATTCTGACAATGATGAAATTCAGAGTTTAAATGAACACTTCGTGCAAATTGCACACAGGCACAAGAAAATGACTGTACTTATTCTTCGATTTTAGCAGCATATCTGCCTGCTTAGAGATAAGGGAAGAAGTAGTCAAAGTGAAAGTTGTTAACTGCTTTTGCATGAGATCATTCCTGTAGCTGAACCAGAGAACCTAAATTTTAGTGCTCTTTCATCAGTCTTTCTCCTTACTTCTTAACCTAGCTTTCTCTGACAAAGGTCTGGGTACATGAGAGAAACAGAAATAATTGGCATTTATACACAGACTTTAAAAATATATATTTATTTATATTTTAATCGGTAAATGCTCTTTTCACCATGATCTTAAAAACTGAAATTAAATGTGATACTCTGGAAAAAAAGGATTGAATTCTAAGGTGCTAGTGTAGTTACTGAGTAACACATTGGGAACATAATCACATACCTAAAACTGTCTGGTTCACCACTTCATTTGTTATGAAAATTATTTTTCTGTTTTAGCTGAAATATTTGAAGAAAAACTTGCCCTGGGATATAAATTTTGAACCTTCACAAGTCTGTTCTGAGTCTTTTTCAGGTTTGGGGAGGTAAGAGGTCAGATCTTGTTTCATATTTCAGCTTTCAAACATTCTTTTTCTTCCTCTAAGCTTTAGCAGAAAAATCTTTCCCTAGTTCTGTCTTCACAGCAAGTGAAAAAAAAAAAACAGGGCCAGATTTTTCCTTCTGCTTTTGAGTTTTTCCACAGCATGCTTCCAGATTATTGCAATGTATCATCACTTTCAATAGAAATGAGTTCAAGTTTAGGTCATATATTTTTTCCATTGGACATAAAAAAGTTGTTAATAGAACATGCTGGGAGAAAGTTTTTGTTAGTGCCTATGCATATTTCATTGCTAACCTTTTTCATTCTGCTGCTTTTCCGAAAAAAAGATGAAGTAAATATTTTTCTTTCAAGTGCTGTATTTAAAAGAAATAATTTTTGCAGACCCATGCATTTCAAAATTGCTAGGATAACTCAGGTTAGGCAATATGATTAATTCCAGTGTTGCATAAAACTTTGTAAAAAATTAATCAATTTCATGAAAATGTCCTTCATTGGTTTGTATTTGCTACAAGGAAAAGAATAGGAAGAAAGAGTAAGCATTTGAACACTTCAAATAGATCTTGCATATTGAAGCCTAAGTTGAATAATCCAACAGTGCATGCCTTTTTATTAATATTGTTATTTTAAAAGTTGCTGGTTTTGATTTTTAATTACCAGAAAATGCAAGTACTTGGAGTTACTATACATTATATGTTTCTATATCTATATTTGAGATATGCATAGATGTAGAATGTAAGGGTCTCCACCTTTTAAAAACCATTTTCTACTTGTTTGAGCTACTGGTAAAACCTAGAACTCTTAGTATCATTCTGTAAAATATTCTGCTCCAAATCTTGTCGAACAGTGGTGGCATCCCTTTCTTCTTTCTTAAGGAATCAATGACTATTAACATCTTGTATGAGTGAATCAATAGCTATTAACTTCTTGTATGTGTGGTCCTCACCCTACCCCAGCCCCCTCCTCCTTGGACCTGCTCTGTGATCTCCGAAGCTCCTGATAAGGCTTGATTGAACGAGCTGGACAGTGAAGTGTCCCCTTACCACACCAGTTGTGTGGTGAAGCGTCCCCTGACCATATCATGAGCTCTTGCAAGATAAAGGTGGAAACAGTTCTGACCATACCAGAAATATCAGCTGCCTGACCAAAGTGGAGAATGAAGGGTTAACAATTGTATTTCTTAACCATGTCAAGTTATTCCCCTGAATTACAGCCTGAGTGGAAGAGTACCATCATTATTAAAACTTTTGAAAAAGTCTAGAACTGCCCTACACACACATACTCCTCTAGGTGCAACACTTGCCTGGTGAGAAATGCTAAGGGTTTGATGTAAGTATTCCACTGAATCCAACGGGAATTTTTGATAGGTACCTTTACACACACAAATTGAGATGTATCTTGCTGCCTGGGTGCATGTACATGAATTGATAATGGCATGAGTGTCATTGGTGCAATTCCAGCAAATTCTATTGAATAATTTTATAAATGTTAAATTAGTTAATGATTAAGTGCTGCTAGCCCCTTTCACTCCTTTCTCTTTCTGTACCTGTATCCTTTACTACCTTACCCTTTTACATCTCAACCATAGCTACAAATCATCCGAAATTGATTCTACTTCAATTTTTCTGTGTATGCTTCATCTATGAAGTAAGTGAGTGAAATTTGCCATTGAACTCATTAAGTTGAACTTTTCACCTATTTGTACTAAAACCTACTTTCTTCCAATATGTTTGATAGTTATTCTTTAAGCTGTCCAAATCACTGATTCATGATAGACTGTAAAGGGTTTTTTTTTGAGAAGGGATAGGGGTGCTAATGTATTAGGAACCAACAGGGAAACAGCTGTGAAATTCCTCAAGGGAATTAGGGCATGTTCCCTAGGTGACACAGTCAATATCCCAGCTGAAGTGCCTCCACACCAATGCCCACTTCATGGGTAAGAAGCAGGAGGAGCTGGATGTTATGACCTAATCGTCGTTGTTGACACATGGTGGAACAAAATGCACAACCGAAGCATTGCATCTCCTGAAAATGTGGCACAGCAAACTGCTCAGGAACTGTTCAAGAAAACCTTGGAAGTAAAGAATAATTTTTTATTCTGACCAAAAGAGAAGTGTTACTAGGCCTGTTGCTCTCCAACAGAGAATAACTAATTAGGGATGTCAAGATTGGTGGCAGACTGGGCTGTAGTCGTGATCTCCTGGTGGAATTCAGGGTCTTGAGGGATATGGGCTGTGTGAAGAGTAGAGTCAGTATGCTGTACTTTAGGAAAGCAAACTTTCTGTTGTTTAAGGTAGGAATGGATGAGACCCCTTGGGAAACAGCCCTCAGGGAAAACAAAGCTGAACGTAGCTGTCAGCACTTTAAGGACATTTTTCTTAGAGCACAGGAGCTCTCAATTCACGTGTATATTTATTTGGACAAAGAAAGCCCAACAACAGCATGGCTCAATGAAGACCTCCTGGCCAAAGTAAAGAATAAGAAAATGCACAGACAGAGGAACCCGGAATGTGTCCCTGGGAAAGAATATAGGAAAATTATTTAGCTGTATGGGGATTTGGTTAGGAAAGATAAAGCACAGTTGGAGAAGAGATGGCTCCAAGGAGAGCTTATCATGATTTTCATGACACAAAAAGGATCTTATAAAAAAGATGGGGAAAGATTTCATATACAGAACAAATTCTTTACTGTGAGGGTAATGAGGCACCGGAACAGGTTTCCCAGAGATGCTGTAGATGCCCTGTCTCTGGAAATGTTCAAGGCCTGGTTGGATGGAGCATTGAGAAACCTGGTCTGGTAGAAGGTGTCCCTGTCCATGTCAGGGCCATTGTAACTAGATGGTCTTTAAGGTCCATTCCAACTCAAATAATTTTTTTTATTCTATAGTGAATTTGTCTTCATACAATTTTAGCAGTTGATTCAGCTTGTTTAAGTGGAAGAAGAGCAGAGAAGAAGAAGAGCTGAGAAAGGTTTGTGTTATATGTCTCTTGAGAAAGGCTATTGTACTTTAAGAGATTCGTGGTTTCACAAGAAAATTTTTGTGTCTTTATGCCTGTAAGTCTAACACCACAGGTCAAATAATGCACACAAAAATAAATTTCTTTGTGGTCCTTTTAAATTTGTGGTAATAGCTCAAGTTGATTTTTATGTGGTTTAGAATTTTGTAATGGAAATTATATAACAGAGTTGCTGTCACCTTGACCTGTTTTCTAAATCTCCTGTGGAAATCTGTAAAATTATACATACGCCTACACAAAAGTTAATAGCATAGGGTAGGCAGAGAACATTATTGTGTTTCGTTCAAACAGACTTCTTGAGGATATTTGAAAAAATTAACTGTTTAAAACATCTGAGTCTTTTTTTCTGTGATTCATTCACTTCTTTTACCACCCACTAAATAACCATTTATATTCAGACAGTATAAAAATCCTGATATGATAAAATTATTTCAATGTCTCTTTTTTGCAGGCGACGATAAGTGATAAAATGCATAAAATTTGTATGAGACAGAGAGAAAAGTTAAGTTATATTATGAGAAAAGAAGAAATGGAACATTATTAAGAATTTCTTCTATATTATTAAAATAGAAAAGTAAGTAGAAAAACATATAGGCATAAAACACATATTCTGACATTTGTCATAAATTATTGTTACTGTAAAATATTAACATGGGCCATGAAGCTAAAAAATGCAACTGCCATTTAGAAAAAAAAATCACCATTTCTTAAGCATATCTCACAAAAAAAAATATTTGTAAGAAGTACCTGCATCATGCTTTCTGAATTTTCAGCAGATGTATACATCATGGCTCAGCAGCTGCTCATGGCTTGGGCTGACTTTTTAATGGCAGGTGGAAAATTTACCGAGTTCAAAGTCCTCATAATTTTGGGGAAGGGGGAATTCTTTTTGTAGAATGATGGCTGAGCTGCTAAATTACTTATTCAATTGAGAAGGGGGAGAAATCGGTTCTTGGGGTTGAAAAAAATATTTATGAAGCAGTGTGAAAATGTTCTGGAGAAAAACAAACATTTAAAAAAAACCCAAAATAAAACACAATACAAAAAAAACCCAACCAACCAAACAAACAAACAAAACAAAACAAACAAAACAAACAAACAAACAAACCAAAAAATCCACAAAAAAACCCAACCAAAAAACCCAACAAAAAAAACCAAACCAAGCCAAGAAAACCCAAACCAAACCAAAACAAACAAAAACAAAACAAAAAAACCCCCACCAACTGTTTTTTCGCTTGGCAGGTAAAAAGAAAAAAAACAAAAAACACATATCATGGGGTAATATTTCTGGCAAGTTGGTAGTTTGTTATGTTGTCCATACAGTTTTGATGTCTAAAATAAGCCTGTTGCAGCTACTCTTTCATATGATTTTTTTCAGGATGTTTCCCATATGTGTTATCCATTGCTCTTCTTCCTTTAGATGCTCTGGAGGATTTTAAAATGTATGTTACCTCCAAGTCCAAGATCAGGCGTGAAACCACACAAAACTAGCAACTGCAAATAAAGTAAATTTTGGTTCATCAGTGAAGAAAGTAAATTTCTCAGTGCTGCAACATTCATAGCCTGGAGTTAAAATATTTAGAATTAGGGTACAGTAAAAGACAGCATGCTGCCTGGAACATTTGACTGTACTTTATCTGTCACTGACTATTTTCACTATTATGAGTCACTGCCAAATTTTAAAAATCATTATTAAATGAAGAATCTTATCTGCAGAATCAATCACTGAAAGTATTAAATTTATTTCCATTAAAAACCCTAAAAAATAAAGGAGGAAAGGGAGAGATTTCTGAACACTTTGTGAAATCTCATTCCCCTGTTATGCAACTTAAAACATATCCAAATATATGGCAAGGCAGAAGGCTTTTAAGTAGTCCCGTGTTATTCCTCAATTCCATTTTCTCCCTGACTTAAAGCTTGAGACCAGTATTGGACTTCATAAGACAGGAATCAGATGTGGAAACATTAAAATTAATAGAGTAGGACAGCCTTATAAAAAGTAATGTATAATTTTTGTTTCCATGGAATATCTCATGCTACATGACTGCAAATGTCTCTGTAGCACCAGCATTTCCACAATGCAGAAACTTATCTTATTCTTTTGTAACTTTATCAGATTTTAGGCACCTATTGACTTTTATGAATGTGTGCTAGGAAAGTCGAACAAAACCAGACAGATGGATTACGTGTTTATAAACTTTCAAGCATTCAGATTAAAAAGGTTTACATTTCAGTTCCTCATCTCCTTCTATTAATTAAACGTTACTTCCTCAAGCGCAAAAAATTTTACCTACAAACTATATTTCATAAATTTTTACCCTGAGGTGAAATACAAAGAGAATTATACGTTTAAAGGTTAATTTCCTTGAAATAAAAGTATTTAGAGCGGTATTTGTGAGGCAGGTGCTTCAAGAAAAATCCCTGAATCCCCAAAGGAACTGCAAATTTATTTTTTTTTTTCAGACTGTGATTAATTTTCAGGTCCAGACATATGAATTCCTTCTCTATGCAATCAGACGTTAGCACTAGACAATAAATGCTAGTGATTAGATTTTATCTTCCTTGCTCTTATTTTAGCCCCCCTACATTATCATTCATTTAAAACAACAGAAAGCAAAACACAAAACAACAACAAAAAAGAAATTCCATTTATGGCGCCCGAGATTATAGTTTTGAGACAGTGATTTCTAGCAATCCTTTGAGAACTTTGAAATCCACCACAACTTTTTACCCTTCACATGATCACTTTTCAAAATAAATAAATATATATTTTAAATTTATTTTTTTCTTTTGAATTGTCATATCTACATTAGCCACTAGTTTTGAAAGTATTTATTGAAACAGCAATGAGTGGGAGAGTTGGTAACAATGCATATACGGGGCAATGTTTCAATTCTGGAATTGAGAAAGCTCCTTAAGATTGTAATCGGAAGATTTCATGTAGCAGTTCTTCATGGCCTGAGTTGCTCAGCTTGATCACACGTTCATGACATGTACCAGTAATGCAGCTCTTCTCCCATATGTGGTTTCCTCTGATATAGGCTCAGTTGATGCTGCATTTTAGGAGAAGTAATGCAGTAAGGTAGCCATGTCTTTAAGCAATAAAAAACATCTGGAGTTTAAATCTTCAGCAAGGGGAATCAAAAATATTGCCTTTGAAGTGTTTGTTTGTGGATAAGGGGGTAGAGATTGAAGCTAATTGTATCTTTTATTAATTGGAAAATAAAAGGTTTGTAAAGGAGAACATATTCTAAATGTATATTTGATTAAGCAATTAGGTTTTTTCTTTATTAAATTAAACAAATATATCACTTTTCACTAGGCCTAGTGTTTGAAAAGACATTTAAATAACCAGGAGGCATTTTCCAATGCCAGTTAACAAGATAAAGCAATGTACTTTTTTCTTTTTCCTGGTTGGCATTTCTAATCAGTTTATGAATCATCCTGTGAAATCCTGGGAGGCCCAATATATTGCCAAGTATATATCTTTAAAAAAATTATGTTTTTATGACCATATACCAAAACAGGAAGTGGACATTGGTAAAATTCATTTTGTTGAAAGAGCATATAATTTTAAAAATTATTTTATTTCTGGCTAAATTCCCTTTTATCATTTCTCAGATTTAATAGGTGACATTAACAACAATGAATCTTGTTTTTCCATGAAAAAAACAACTATGTATTGCTTCTTATAAGGCTCTCCTAAGTAGTTTGGAATTTCAAACTTTATTTTGTTGATTAATTTGAGGATAACCACCCATTTAAGATTGAATGGTCATTGGAGGAACAGGACAGTAAGAGAAATTGTCAAACTATTTTAAACCTTTAGAAACGTTAGCTCTTATGTTCCAAAAATGTAATGTAATGAAAGAATAAGGTGTATGCATAGCTCAAATCCTAACTTTATACGTCCCTGAACTTCTGTTACAGTACCTGTAATGTTCAAATATAAACTAAAAACTTGTAAATTGTGTGTAAGTAGTATGAGATGAATAAGGATGTTACTTTCATGACAGAAAAAAACCCCAAAATCAAATAAGTCTGATTTACAAATACTAAAATACTTAGAAGCAATAGATTTGCATTTATACAAATTCAAAATTAAAGCGTTTTTCAATTTCTCTTCCATCAAAGAATTATATGTCAAAAAGTCATAAAAGTTGTAATTTGTTTCAGCTAAGATAGAATTCAGGAGACAGAAGTTCTTCTAGATAAACTCTAGTTTTAAGTAGTTGTTTTAGCTAGCCTAACATTTAAAGGTTAATGTTTTTCTAGGTAACCTAACTAAAGGAAAGCAGGAGTAAAAGGTAATATAGGCTATTAAAGTATTATAAAAAAGCAGCAGGCAGCATTAAAAAAAGTATAGCAAATAATTGGCTTGCCTTCAGTAGTAATAGTACAATAGGCAAATTGATTTCTCTACAGAAATCAAATGCAAGTATGAATAGTGGTGTCAGGCTGTGGATAGAAATTATATCAATCATTTAAAATTCAGTATTTTCATGTTTATGCTTACTTTAAGTCCTTTATTCATGCGAAGGCAGACAAGTTGAAATACTATGTTTTAAATTTAAGAATATCAATCTGTCCTACCTTATACTTCTGAGTCACTTGCAGTTTAATGTTCTTCAACTAGCAAAATCATTCAATTGCAACATGTATTCTAAAAATATGTGGGATTTGTTTTTAAATAATTTTTAATACTAATCTACACATTTGCTTGGCCATGTAGTGGCTGAATTCTTTCTTCTGGCTATGTTACCGTGCTGGTTTAAAGCCCAGTAGGAAGATTAAATCCACCCTGCTCCACCTTCAGCCCATCATTGTCCTGTTGAAACCTCGCCCTTACCAGTATGTGGAGGGGTAAGGACTTAAACAGTGGTAGAAACTCCACCCACCCTTTTCCCTCTGACCACAATAGTTACCTTCATATTTCTACTGATGCCTGCACTTATCCCTTTTCTGTAAGAGAGAAACAGGTTTCTTGCTGTGTTCCATTAAAAAAACAAAACAAAAAAAAAACCCAAACCAAACCAAACCAAACCAAACCAAACCAAACCAAACCAAACCAAACCAAACCAAACCAAACAACAACAAAACCCTTGTGTGTAACATAAATAATTTCTGTTATTCCAGCAGTTTTGAGAATGGAAAACAGAGGCAGGTTGTGCTCTGTATGAACTGACTAGATTAGCTCTCGGTTTTACACAAATGCAGCTGCACAGCCCCTAGGTCACCCATTCCTGTGGTGACTGAAGCCCTGGCGACTCTGGCCCTGCTCCCTAAAAGCTGCTGCTTGCTTTCTAGTGCAGTGCCGATAGCAGAGCAGGGTTACGAATGTAAAGTTAGGGTGACTACACATACGCTCAGATGATCCCAAGGGATTCTCCTTTGCAAGTTCATCTGTCACAGAGATATTACCATGTAAGCAATATGCTTATTTGTATCAGGTTTACGCTCATGTGTTGCTTGAAATGCTCTGTCCTGAAGAGAATCTCTGTTCTCTGCTGCTGAGAATGACAGTAATTGCTCTGGAAGATGTTGCAAAAATATCTTTGGTTGCCTTTATCTCAAATGCCCAAACTCTACCAGCCCAGTTTGTTGGCTAGCATTGTATTCCCTGGTAAATAAAAGCTGTGTTTATTACAACCATAAGACTTCTCTGAGAGATTTTTTCTTTACTGACAGACCATATTGAGGAAAACTTTTCTACTTTCTAAAACTTGGGGGTGAAGGGTCGGGTGGAGATTTTTCAAACTTAGAAGCAAAAAAAAATATAATGGAGAAAACTCCAGAACTTCAGCTGAAGCTTCATAAGCAATGTTTAGATTTGTCAGACTGCAGAATTGGCCATTTTCCCTTTTTCGATGAACAGCTCTTTGTTTAATACATTATTAAACAGTATGAGCTATCAAGTTTTGTATATTTTTATTCCTTTACCTGAATGAAAATCTCTTACATTTACAAGACTTCTCTAACCTCTACTCTATAATTTATAGGATTCTCTTCGTGCTGTTGGCTTAACTTGATTTTAGAAAGTTTTCTTAAATGCTGTTTGTACAAATGAATTTTATCCTGCTGTTTAGCATACTCTCCTGACCATTCTCTCCTGATTCAAGAGCTTACATTTATTTAAGCAGCGAGCAGAGGTGCAATACTTTAACTCCTCACACAGAGAAAAATTTGCAAGCTGAACTTTAATTCATTCTATATGGCAGGAGCCACACAGCTCACATTTCAGCGATGCAAAACATACACATCCCATTTCTACTCTCTATATTTCTACATGACTTGCTGCTTTATATTTTACCTCATATTTTTTTTCCTCAGAATTTCTCTTTCAAGCAGTCTCTCTAGAACTTATTTTATTGTTTCCTATGGTTTTGGCAGCTGTATCTTTTGCCCTACCCCATCTGTCTCCTCCCAGATGCTCACTTCTACACACTTCTGGGTTTAGGTGTTTTTAAGAAATAAATATAAAATTAAATATGTTTGCCAATTTTTCTAATGATGATCCTGGCCCCATCTGCCCCTCTGTTCTTACCAGATGCCTAACACTGTCCTGCTTCTAATTTTTTGAGTTGTCTCTGATGATAAACTAAGAACTCCATTTTGGAATGGATAACCATTTTGCAGAATTATAGTATTCTGATTTCTCTTTGGTATCAAGATAAATAGGCAAAAGCCAAGAGAACTTGTCCTTTCTCTCAATGATCCAGCAGCATGGGGGAAATGATGGTTAAAGCACCTGAAATAAAAGGGAAGCAACAGAGTGGAGCTTCTGTGCTTTTCCCAAAATACTGATTGCTGCCTGATGTCAGTTTATTTCTTACCTGGCTTGTATGTGTGCAGTGAGCAGGAAACCTGGCTTTGCAATCCAGCACAGCAAGCTGTACATTTAAAATTGTCTATCTACTCAAAAGCATAGGAAGTAAAAATTAATCCTGGAAGACTGAGTTCCTAGTCTTATTTTATAAGCTTTATAACATGTTCTGGACTGTGATACTCTGTTTAGGCAGCTCCTCAACTCCAAAAATGGAAGAACACTTTGCAGAAAATTTCTTTATATAGTGAAGTATTTATAGATGAGGTACACTCATGAATTAAATCTCCCTCAAAAAAACTCATTGATTAAATCTACCACAGTACTTCCTAACCTTCAGGATTGTTATTGTATAATAATATCAAACCAGTCTAGAATTTCTGTACAAAATGGGTGCCAAGACAGGTGCAGTGGATAATTGTGAAAAATAAGGTTCAGAAATTTATGAAATTCTAAATTAATTTAGGTTTTTGTTTGTTTTTTTTTTTAATGTGTCTTATATTAAGGATAATAGAAGTTGTTTATCAAGTGAAATTGTCAAAAGATAGTCAAATTTATCTCCTCACTTGTTGATTTTATAAAAAACTTTTAATAAATACAGTAATGATAAAGTACTGTAATTTACTGTAGTAAAATACAGTAATGATAAATTACAGTAATGATAAAATACAGTAATGATAAATGGTAATTTCATTACCACAGAATGTTTCATAGAATCAGAGTCATTGATTATCCTGATTTGGAAGGGACCCCGGTACCATCAAAATCCACCCTCTGGCCACCCACAGGACAGCCCAGCAATGACACCATGTGCTTGAGAGCATTGTTCAAACACTTCTTAAATTCTGTCAGGCTGGTGCTGTGACCACTTCAGTGGGCAGCCTGTTCCAGTAGCCAACCACCCTCTGGGTGAAAAACCTTTTTCTAATATCCAGCCTAAACCTCCCTGACCCAACCTCAGGCCATTCCCTTGGGTCCTATCACTGGTCACCACAGAGCAGAGATCAGTGCCTGCTGCTCCTCTTTTAGTCATGAGGAAGCTGTAGAATGCCATGAGATCTCCACTCAGTCTTCTCCAGTCTGAGCAGACCAAGTGACCTCAGCCATTCATACAGAACCCCCCTCCAGAACCTTCATCATCTTCACTGATCTCCTTTGGGCCTTCTAGTAGCTTTATATCTTTCTCATTCGCATTGCCCAAAACTGCCCCCAGCACTTGAGGTGAGGCTGTCCCAACAGCTCTGTAGAGCAGAGTTGGACAACCCCCTCCCTTACCTGGCTGTGATGCTGTCCCTGATGTCCCCCAGGACAGGGTTGTCCCTCCTGGCTGCCAGGGCACTGTTGACTCGGGTTCAACTTGCCATCGACCAGGATCCCCAGGACCCTTTCCACAGCACTGATCTCCCAGCTCTCGTTTCCCAGCCTGTCAGTTCATCCTGGGTTGCCCTATCCCACGTGTTGCATCCAGCATTTGCTAAACTTCATACAAAGGGTGATTGTCCAGGCCTCTAATTTATCAAGGTCTCTCTGCAGGACCTCTCTGCCTTTGAAAGAGTGAACAGCTCCTCCCAATTTAGACAGAAGGCAAACTTAATATTCTAAGTACAATATAGTATATTGTAGAAATAGTAGTACTAAATAATGAAGTATTTGTAAATATTTAAGAGAGAGAAACACAAAATAAGCCTTCTCTTTTAATGTTCTGATCAGAGCATAGATATGTCTTAAAAATCCAAATCTTTCCCTGAAACCAGTTTCTTAGAGTGGCAAAAGAAGGGAGGAGCTATGAAGTTGTGAAGACAGAGATTGTCTAGATGCACAATCATGCTTGTTCTTTCTTTTTCTAGTGCAATAAGGTTTCAAAAGTTGAGAGCCGAAATTACCTTTACTTCAGAGTAGGGACAAGATTAGCTAATTAGATATTTTTTAGACACACTTTAATATTTTTTCCTTTTTTCTTGGGAATATTAAAGTTTTGCTTTAATAATCATTTTGGTAAATATTTGGAAAGGTGTTAAGTTATTTAAAATACCTTTGTGTCTCAAAAAAAAAAATAAAACCTAAATTTTATTCCATTTCTCGTTCAGCAAGACATACTCCTGGTAAAGCTTCCGTTGCTCCTCTGTCTGGCACACTTACTAAATTCACGGGATCATACTATCAATCAAAGACTGTTGTGATCTAAAAGTGAAATGAAAGTGCACTTTATTTTTATATACAAGAGAGATTTTGTGAGAACAATGGCATTTTGTACACTAGTTTTCTGTCTCTGAAAGATTATCACAGTAGACAACATTTGGCATAACTTTGTTTTTTGTGTTGTTAGATCTCATGAGAATAGCAATAAAAAAAGTTGTTGTAATGGCTATTTACATTAATATATGGGTACTGGATTTCTGCCAAGAAGCTTTTTCACTTATACGTCTAATTACAAGAGGGGGTTTTTTTTGTTGTTGTTTTCTCAGTCATTCCAGCATCCATCTTAGAATACTAATTCTTACTATTATCTGCTGAATACTGAATGTCTTACACATATTTGACAAACAAATAAGACTTAATATCATCAGTGTAATGATGGAAGCAGTTTTCTCCTTTATGAAGGGTAGTTAGAGGTATTGTGCCTTGATGGCACTACTATGTAAAAATATTATTTGATGTCAGAAATCTTTAAAATTTATAAAAATATTACTTCCTCACCACTGTTAATGTTTTGCCAATACCTTTTACTGTCTTAAACACTGCACTTTGCTGAAACTATAGCAAATTAGATGTCACAGTATATTAGTATTTTTTCAAGTCCAAGGTCTTTGTTAAAAAGTCTTAATGACACTCCTTAAGACAATAATAAACAGATTATAATCAGTATTTCACAGAGCTGAAACTGTGTTTATCTATATTATTTCTCCCCAGCCCAGAAATTGACCTTCTGAACAATTTTCAACTACCAGACCAGGACCAGCTCTGTCAGGTTTAGTCCTGAGCAGGATGCTGGTGCCAGGTTTCTCACGTATGATAACCTGCCAATCAATTCCCACAGCAGCAGTGGAGGGTATTCTGAAAGAATAGAGCTGCAATCCAAGCTGTCATAAGAGTCTACGACAAATATATTTGGAGAAATAAGCATGTCATAAAAGGGGTGCTAAACAAGGCTGAGGATATTGCTTGGAATTTTAATGTTCACAGAGCAAAACTAGTTCCGTCTGCTATGCTGGTGATGAGTTTACAAGATATCACAGTCCCAGTGATTTGGCAGTGATATTTTGATGCCAACATTCATTAATACACCCTTATGAAAAATTTCCTATTTTGTACATAAAATTAATTTGCTAGAGATTGCATGCAGCATAGTAATATTGAAGTAGAACGTCTTTTGTGTTAGTCTCCTGATAAAATGCACTTGAATGGCTCAGCTTAAACAAAGAGTGATACCGTGTTCATGAAATATAGATCTACAAAATAGCATATTGTCTTACTTTTACAAGCACTTTTACTTCCTTGTAGTTTTGGTGTGACTATTTCATTCACTAGTTTAGGTAGTGAAATTACTTCCTGCTATCCAAAACAAATTTTTCAGCTACTTTTTTTGTGAGATTCACATGCAGTAGTGTTAATTTATGGCTCTATTCTAGGAATTACGTAAACCTCTGTAGGAGCAAAACAAATTTAGAAAAAGGGTCACCTGTAAGGAAGTGGACTGGAATTCAAAGGGTACCAACTTCCTTGGCAATGCTTGTCACTTACAGCTTGGGAGAAGCCTACAGGAGAAATCAAAATGATCTGATGGCTGATTGTTCTCATCGTTAACAAGTTCTTCTTGTGACCAATTGGAATCTCTCCAGGAGTGAATTGTCATTTGTTATTTGTAGCAGTCATCAGAATAGTGTGCAGTTTACAATCCTAGATAGCAAATTATTCACTAAATTATTTAAGAAATACAGATTTTTTTCTTAGTGACAAGAAGTTCAGAAGGGATTATGGCTATCAATTGATTTATTTGAATGTTAATTTCCAGTTATTTTAAAATTATTAGTCCACCATCCCTCAATGATAATCCAAGGAGTATCCAGGCACTGTGACTATTGAATTAATTAATAGATTAACAATAAGCAAGTTTAACTTCTGTCCTAGAACTGCACAACTGTAGATCAGCCTGAACTAATTAATGCAGTGTTACTTCTGCACCTGACCAGGAAACTGATTTACTTAGAAATTCTTCTGGTGCATAGAATTCTCTATGTTTAAAGAGTAGAAATTTCACTTTTTATGTATCACTTGAATTTGCCTTATGAATATTAACATAAGTCTCCAAAATTATCACAAAATCCCTCCAATGTTTCACATCAACTACCTTTATCTATTCATCCTGTTATGCTGTCTTTTAAAAAAAATATTTTAAATTATGTTTCTTTGGTTCCCAAATCTTTAGGCCATCTCTTTTTAGCGATAGATGAAATCTGAGAGGAGCAGAAAGGTATAAGCAAGAAACACATGAGAGAAAACTATAGAAAAATGATAGGAGTTGCTTTTTTTTAGGAAGAGAAGGACAGTGTGAAATTGCTCTTCTGAGAATGGCACTCCCTGCTTTATACAGAGGAAAAGGAATGTATTTCACTTTCAGTGATGAAAGGTTATTTAACAGCAAATCTTATTCTTGGATATCATCATAAACCCTGAATCCCTGTTGTATGTTCAATTTGAGAACTACAACTAATGTTGGTAATGTTTTCTATTAAAAAAAAACAAACAAACCTGTTCTCTCAATATGCTTAAAATCTTTAACCAAAAGGAAAACCTCAGGAATGACAGTGGTGACTGGTTTGTTTGACCTGCATTTTCATATTAAATTTAATTTCAGATTCAAATTTTTAAAATCCATGTCACCAGATAGTCACATAGAGCAACAGCACCAGTTAGCAACTGGGCTCTATTTCCATGCTACAAGGTAAAATCACATCTCCTCAATATTCCTGTGTGTTGATTATATAGGTTGCTTTGCTTACTACAAAAAGAAAAGGAAGAGTATGTATTTATGATTGTATTTTCTACCAAGTATTTAATCTGACTTGAGAAAGAATAAAGGAAGCTTTCCCAGCAACAACTGCTGTTTATGAATAATTTGAAACACTATAGAATATTCCAGGGTGTTTGCTCATTGTGATTTATGCTATTTGCCAAAAAGGAGCAATAGGTTATAATTAAAAATTGAAATAATGTTTTAGAAACTATGTGTTCAACTTCTTTCAGGTGGATAGCACATAATATTGATAATATTTCAGTCAGTCCATATAGTCTAATCACTGTTGTGGGAAAACAGACAAAGAGAAAAACTGTATCTTCCTTTAAGTGTTAGTCCTTGACCCTTGAGTCCTTGAGTCCTTGTAGGCTCAACAGAAACATAATTAATGCTACATAAGCCTTTTTCAATCTTTAGATTTTCTTACATTGGTGTCAAAGATAGTTTTCATTAATTTCTTTCATTTTTGAAAGTTTACTAGTAACCATGAATTAGCATATTGAGCTTTGATGCTTTTCAACATGGTGGGTTGCACTATTAGACCTAGAAGTCGGAGTAAAACAGGAAACAATAAGAATTTGGCTTGTGCAGTAGAGTGATCCAGAAGCATGAAACTTTAGAGTGCTAAATTTTATATTCTTCAGCTACGACTAAACACAAAAGCTATTTAAGTCTCTTCTCAAATAAACTTTGTAATATCTTGGGGCCTATACTAACCTGTGTTATACCATTTTCTATCAAAAGAAAGATAGCAAGAAAGAGTTGATAATAGCTGCTATTACAGTGCTGATCCCAAATGAGCCTCCCTCATATTAAGACATATTTCTAGGATGCTCTAAAAAGTGTTGCCAGGGTTTTGGTACTCTTATTTTATCCCATTTAGTTAGGGAAAAGGAAAAAAAGTAGCAATAATTATTTGTTCCATTCCAATAACCAACAATTTATTTCATATGAGTGTCTGTACAATAGTTTAAGATCAGTTGATGGGACTTCAGTCATGTACTGCATACTGTACTCTGTCTTCTTTACTTGATCAATGCTTGCAATCTCTATATAGTGCAATATAAGTTGCTTAGTAATATTTTGTAATTTTTAAAATTAAATATCACACATATACTTTATTTTTAATAATTACTTTTAGTAGTTCCTGAAATATCAATGTTATTAAACAATACAGGTATTTTAGTTCAAACTTTGCATTTTAGTTGGCACAAAAATGAAAAATACAATGCTGATGGTAGCATAATTTGTCCAGATGAACCACTTATAATTCTTGGCAACAAAAGCAAATAAACTCTATCTTGTCTGCTTGTCCACTTATTAAAAAAAAAAACAACAACAAAAACAAACAAACAAAACAAAACAAAAACCCCCCCAAACAAACAAACAGAAAAAAAAAACAACAAAAACCCTCCCTTGAATAAATATATTAGATTTATTTTAAATATGGGAGTAAATCTTTGTTTTGCCTGCCTCTTTTTTTTTTCATTGTGTGCATATAAAAATAAAAGCTGAAAATAGTCTAACATTTCCTTAAAGTCTTCTGTAAAGGTAATTTATAATTTATCAAATTATTATACGAATAACAAAAAAATTAAAAGTGTGATTTTTTTTCTTAAAGGTTTGCTACTCAGGCAATGATTTATGGACACCATTATTCCATTGTCGTGTTGGCTTTTTATACCATGTCAATACTATAAACTCAACTATCATCTTTTTCCTGCAAGTGCTGTGGAAGTGGAATAGCTAATGGATGTCAGAGCTTTGAATTTCAAAAATGTTGGCTTTTCACCAGTAGGTAATTGAAGGTCTAGAATAGAGCTTGTTTGCAAATAAAATTTAAGATCAACTCCTTCATGTGACATTGGTACTACTGAGGTGACAGACTAAAGGATGTACTTATAAGGTCTTCCCAAGGATCAAGACAGTTAAGCTTTTGAAAAGTGATATACTCTTTTGACTTCTTCCACCAACGTTTGTGGGATTTTTAGGGGTTTTTTTTAAGGAAAAACATTATCTTAGTAATCAAAAAGGAAGAGGAAATTAAATCCAGAGAACATTTAATCAGGGAAATTTTGAAAAATACTGTTTTTATTTTAATTGATGGTATTATTATTTGCATTATGCAAAGATTTTCATTTGGTAGGTGGGTTTTCTGACCCTTTTATAATTGCTGCTTTTCCTTCTGATTTCCAGATTTCAAAAGCTCAGTAGGATAGTGTAGTGGTTTTGGTTCACCAATTTGCCAATTTTAGATTTGCTTCACCAGTTTGAGAAGAGAGTTCCTGCCTGCCATTGCTGAAGGAAATCTCTGGATTTTGGTAAATTTCTATAGAATACAAATTAGCTTAACTTTTTCAGGTAGTTGTGCATTTTCACTCTGTCAGAGCATGCACTGTTCATCTGTCCTCTCCCCTACATGTAGCACAATAAAAAAGAGCACACTGGGAAAGTAGTCAACATATCATGGGAGAAACAAATTATGAGATACATTGAAATACTTTTTTAATAGTCCTGATAAGATTAGAAAGATGCTAGTTCTCAAGGGAACCTAAAAAAAATATTATGAATAATATTTTTATATCCCAAATTGCTTCAAATGATCCTAAACCATCAGTAAAGTAGAGACGCATTGAAAAGGAATGAAACTTGGCAGGTCTATGAACATCATTTTTCTAGCTTCTTGACAGTATTTTTAATATGTCCAATCATAGTCCATCATGTAAAACATATATTTTATGCTTCTGGAGAAAATTCACCCAGGTGTTTTAGAATGAAAGAGGTGTAAATGAAGTCTTCTTATTACTGATGACAGACATGTGCTGTGTACAGAAAAACCTGAAATTGAGTGAGAGTGGAAGCGTGTCTCCCTAGTGAAGCAGAAACTGAAGTGGATGCTTCACGTCTAGGTACTTTCCTGAAGCTGTTTTATGAGAAGGATCTGTCAGCTGTAACAGGTTTCTTTGTGCATTGCTGGTGGCTTTGAAGAGCTCACCTAACATGTACTAGCAAGTTAAAAACTGGTTTTCCTTTGTCTTGTATATTACAAATTGGATTTCATTCTCCATATACAAAAGGAGAGAAAGTTTGGGATTATTGTTGCTACAGCTCTAAAATGAGAGCAAGAGAACTGCCCACAAATATCATAGAAAATCTTTCTGTTGTGTGTCATTAACTTGCAATGGCAAAAAAAGTCCCTTTGTATGTATAACTTGTCATTCAGTACAAAGCATCATAGAAAAGAAGAATATGCCTTGACTCCACTTGACAGATCAATCCTCATGTAAGGTCTTTGAGTCATGTTTTTTTCTTCATAAACCACAGTCTCATGCTTTTGAAAAAGGATCAGTAAGCCATTTGGCTGATTATATGTTGAACATCACCATTTTCTTTGATAGGGCCGAAAAGATAGCAAGGCTGAATTTGAAATGCTCGCAGGAACTCACCAGGAGACAGAGTAAATTTGAAAGACTGACTTTCATACATTATTTGTGTTTTAATTCATTCACCCAAATACTTAAAATTCAGTTAAACAGCATAAGCCCCCATCAAAACCTTAAAAGTGAACAAATCTCCTGAAAGAATATTTAGGTTACCCTGGGAATTACAAGATCTGATAAGGGCATTTATTTGGAGTTTGTCAAAACTCCTCTGCATTCACCTCAGGTCAGTTAAAGTGTGAATTTTGCTTGGAGCAATCCCTTATACACTAGATAGATCTAGCTAATGCACTTGACTCAGTAAATCAAATCTTCATTTCATTTAGAGGCTTAAAGAAAGTGTTTAACTTCTACACAAAAACCAAGAAACAAGACTCTTGTCTGTTGAAAGGACATCAGCTTTTGCATGGTGAGTGTAGAATTTTCTGCTATGATTTTTGACTTGACCTATTTAATCCAGTGCCCATAAGTCATCAACAAGCTGAGGATTGTGTGAGTGCAACTATGTGTGTGCAGGCACATACATACGTGTGCAACTGTTCCAGTTTGTGGTTGCATCCACAGCACAGTTTATCACTGTGATATGAGGAAGTAGAAAGTCCAGCACTACCAGTATTTGCTACCTTACAGCAGGACAGAAATATGAGATCCTTAAGTTGTTGCAGTGCTGTACCGGGTGTTTTATACTGGAAGCTTCCAAAGGTCCTGCAGGAGACTCGCATCAAATGTCCTTTCTTTTCATTAAATGTGACTGACTGAAAGAACATCAGCACAAGCCCGTTCTTCTTCCACTTGACTAAGACACCAATCATCAGGTGCTGGACTTCAAATCAGACTTATTTCAAAAAAGCCCCAAATGAAATGGCAACATTTTATTGATTTTGAAAAAATCTCACATGATAATTTTATTACGGAGGAGGGGAGGAACTTCATATCTCTGACTAGTTACTAACTAACTTACTAACAACTGTAATTTAATAGTACAAATAATTTTTCATAATTTGTTGAGACTTTGTGTATTCTAGGGTTTTTTGAGAAAAATTCCATAAAAAACAATAATAAAAATAATTAATTTTCCAAACAATATAGCTCTTTGAGAGGTGTTTCTTTACAAGGAAGGGGTAATTGAGTCCTATAACCTAAACCTAAATATTGAAACCTACTGTGAATTTTATAATGCTTTAACTGCTTACTGAGCTTTTCCATAAAATTTAGTGTAGGAAATGAAGACAAAAATTTGCTTTCCTAATATTACACATGAAAGATCATCAGCAAATTGTTTGCGTTAATATCCTGTTGAATAATCTCAGTTAGTGTAACATTTGCCTTTTATTACAGATATAGAGGAAGTTACAAAATACTGTTGCAGATACACTAATATGTGTGTATTCATAAACAGCTTGCCAAAACCAAAAATATTTAAAACCTTGAACAGTAAATTAAATTGCAGAACATATAGTTAGGTTGATGAACCCCTGCAAGACAATATTTCCCTTAATTTATTATCTAATATTTAAACTAATAAAGCATAAGCACATGTTTATCTCCATAAATTATATGAACATCTGTTTTGCACTAAATGACCTTGTAGAATATTTGCTACAGTTTTGACTGATAACCAGAGTGTATTTTAAGACAGCAAGGACAAACAAAGTGCATGGAAGAGGTTCATGATGACAATGTAATTTATAAACATGCTGCATGAGTAATGCAGAGTACATGCACGCTGATGGCACAGTAATAACTGCTTATAGGAAATATTTAACAAATCATTGTGCCTTCCATAGTTTCATGCAAGTTGATTCGAAAAGTGTTGACGTTGCAGATGGGCTGCTTAGGGAGGAATAAATTGAATATGGCATTCAAAGTCAGCCCAACACAATAGCTAGTGAAAGTAATAATGTTCTGCAGGTTATTCACTTGTCTACACAGAGAAACTTAGCACATCATACTGAGATCTTGATAAAGTAATCCAGTCAGGACTGATATTAAAGAGATATCCTATACACTACCTGAGTTATGACAATAGATAAAGGAATGATCTAATTAATTTCTTGTTGCTATTTGTCCTTGTCTGATTTTAAGAAGACATTGGCTTTTTTTTGACAGTCAACTCTTCCATATTCAGATTCTCTTCCATCGTCGTTCCAGAATAGTCTCAAAGAAATATTTGCCATATTCCTTTAAAGCTTATTTTAAGAAAAATTGGTAACATTTCTGTCAGCAATGACATGGATGATAAACCCATGTTATTCAAAATCCAGATTGTTGTCCTACCTGTGTGTGTTGCCACCAGTAGTGTTTTTTCCTTGCAAGCAGGGTAAGTACTGGATGGAAATAGATCAAAGAAATCTGTCATCCATTTTCTTCTGGTTTTCTTTTTTCAGGAAAAAGAATAATGCAAACAAAACAGCAAAACATTTTGTGTTTCAGGTTGCTTTGGGACTAAAACTGAACCTTGCTCATGTTAAACTGAAATGAAATCAGAAGGGGTTGCTTACTAAAAATATGGTTTAGGGAAATTCATGCTAAGGTCTGTAAGTGCATATTTGTCTATACACATGTATGAAACTTTTTGGACACCAAGATAAATATATATCTCAGTCTTGTCTGCAGTTTTCATAGTTTATTTCAGTAGTCTATCTATTGAATTTGTGTTTGGGGGAAAACCCAGCTGTTTTCAGCACTAGTAAATGTTATTTTTTGAATTTGCATTTTTGTGTTGTGATGTTTTACTATTTAGCAAGTGTTCACATTAATTACTAGAAATTGCTTAGTGTTTTTGTTCACACCTGAGAGAGGCCAAAAGCTGCTGAGCTGAGCAAGCTTCCAATGTCCAGCAAAATCCTTTATGAAAAACATCCCATGGACCCATGTTGTCTTTCTCCCAGTATAATGAGCAAGGGATTATTCTCAAACACTGCATGCAAACCCTTATATAACTGGTGAAACATAGTTTTTTACAATTTTTTTTCTATAAGCTGGTGGGACCCATGATGGTTGTAGCCAGTGGTTACACATGTGCAAAACCTTTGGATTACAGATGACCAGAAATTGACTTGCAGCAGACAAAGAGAATAGGTTGAAGCAAAGACAGTGAATACTGGAGAAAGAAAAAAGAATAAAAAAGGTAGGTTTTATTTTTGTATCTTTCATTGAAATAGTAATCCCACTTTCAGAACCTAGAACCAGTAATGAGTTGCTTGATAGTTCTTTAGCTGTTTCTAGAAAGATAAGGATGATGTCTTACTTTTGACTAATTAGCACAGTGGGCTAAGATCACCCTGAACAATCTTATGACAAGCTTTTACATATGTTGTTCTTTAATTTTGTTGTACCTAATTGCACAGTTGTTCATAGATAGCTTCTTAACAAAAATAAATTATCACCTATGGTGGTGAGAATAGGAGGAAAGGCTGTTTCTGCTTTACTTTGAATAATTTTTAAAAATTACTAACCATAAGTTAAAGTGTGTCTAGGATTAGTATATTTCTAAATATTTGTTCTAAAAATCAGGAAGGGGACACATACGTTAGAATCCCCAAATAAGGAATGATAGTACACTGAACTCTGAAGGAAATGATCAGTCTAATCTAGTAAGCACAAAGTAAATATTTCTTCTGCCCCTGCATTATCCACATTATTTTCTAATTGAATAGTTGAACCATGAAAGTCAGCAGAGTTGAATCTCCATCCACAAAGATAAACAGTGTTTTGCAACTGGTATGTGGCTTTGGGGACGTTCTACTGCGAATAGTGACCAAAAAGACATTGTTGGTACTTTCAAATGAAATAAAAATTTGATCAGTGCATTAGAGTAAGTTTTAAGGCAGGCTTCATGGTGATCTACCTTCTCCAAGAAATATTACACCACTTTCAAAAAGACTTTGCAGTAACTATTCATGAGGTCTCTAAAGGGTGAGAGAAAACATTCACATAAATATCAACAAATACTTTGTGATACCCTTAACTTTCTGATGATCATGTCTGCTCCAGAAAATAATCTTCTCTAAAAGGAGATGGCAAAGCCATCCATATGTATGTGGAAACATAGACTATATTTATATATATGGTGAAAGCACCATAATCCAGAATGCTGATAGCAGGCTCCCAACACAATAAAAATAGACACTAAAGACATCAGAAATCATGTGACATTTAAGCCAACATGCCATCATAGTTTCGATTCCAAACTCTATCAAAATGTTGTTGAATAGAAAAAGCAGTATAAACATCTTTTGCATATAGTAAACTTTTAATTGTAACAGAGAAAAGAAATATCTACTAACTTGTGAAGAATTTCAAAGTTGTTGTCCATTTTCTTCCTCCCATCTTCCCTTTCTTCCCATGAATAAAAGAAGAAAGTTGCTTGTTCATTAAAACTGTTCTCATCATCATAGGAATTACTTCAGAACAGGAAAAATTATGAAATAATATTAATGCTCATTTAAGGTAAGTCTCTGAGATGTCCTCAGTAGTAGAAGATAAAATAACTCAGATATTTTCAAACAATGTGTAATCATTGGTGTCGTATTTATTCCCTCAATTGCGTTTTCCTTGTGTTTAATCCCTTTTTGTGTTTTATTCAAGTGTTATCTTATTTTTTCTACTTTCATCCTTAAGTACACCAAACAAGCATTATTTCTCAGCCATAGTTCTATATATCTTTATACAGATATGTATAAATAAATACATGTATGAATACAAAATTATTTATCATAAACTATGCATATTAGTTATTTGTGTATCTGAACATATCAATTTACATTAAAGTTCTTAAAGTTATATAGGCTCTATAGAAATCAAAATTTTCTAGAGGGCTACAGAGCAAGTACCAGCAATGCAATGAACATATACAGCGAGCAATTAGCCTCCTTCCACTGTTTTTGGTCTGGAGGCTATATTTCCTATGCTGCCAAGACTCTTGCCTAGAAATTTTTTGCAACTACTGTTTTTCCATATTAAGCATATGATACTTAAGCAATTAAGCATAATTAAGTATAATTAAGCATATGATACCTACTAGCTTTTCAGATGTTATCATATGGCTGATAAAATTTTATTGGCTATTTTTTTTTAATCTGTAATATACAAGCAGGTGTTTATTTCATATATGCATGTGTTTTTTTCTCTTTAAAAAAATCTTGAGGAATTTAGGAACTTTGATTAAACCATTACATTGGAAAATAAAAATAATTAAATAAGTCACTGAAAATTGTCATATATAAAATGATAGAGATAAAATGATGTGTCATTTTCCCCTCCCTCTCTTCCTAATCAGCAGTACCAAATTAATTTATCATACTTTAAGGAAAAGCAACCACTTATTGAAAGGCTGGAGAAAAGTTTTACCTTTCCTTATAGCAAGGAAATTAATTGTCTATTATATACATATGGATTATTTTGGTATCTCTTGAAAAAATATTTTAACAGAGAAAAATTTACAGAGAGAGATTTAACAGAGAAAAAATAGATGAAAAAAGGCAGTTCCTTACTGTATAAAATTACTACAGGCATCAGCAAAACTTCTTTTGTTGCTATGATTGTTTCTTCTACTTTTCCAATATTATGCTTAACAGTGTTTGTATAAAATAATCATAGTAGGAAACATTAAGTTTAGTAAATACAAATTAAATTGTCAGTTGATGTTGAAATATTGATGTTTTAGAATTTCTAGCTAAAACAAAACTGGTAAGAGAGGATATCTCTTTTAACACATCTTTCTCCAAATGCAGTTTCTTATGAACTTTTTTGCTTTATGTTTTCTATCACTAATTTCAAAAAAGTAAAGTAAAATACTGAGTATTTTTGTGTTTATTCTGTTGTTTTGATCAGATTTTCTTTTTTATTAAGGAGAACTCCTGAAGGTTTTGCCCTGACTGAACCACTTTAATACAGGATTATCCTCTTGCTTTCCACTTAAACACATAAAATAATTAATAGGCAGAGACATGTTGAAGACTTCTTTAAAAGAGTGGCTAAAAAAAAAGGGGAAAAATATTTTGAGTAGATGAGAGTAGATTATTATGAATGAAAGCTTCAGAAATTGGGATGAGTTTACAATCTGTAAAAAAAAAAACCTTAAAAAATTACACGAAAGTTGGGCCTGCTTTGAGCCTAAGAACAAAGTTTAGCAAAATGTTTGCATTTTTGTTCCAAAGAATTTTTACCTATTTTGGAATTAACTATTACTGAAGATTTTGCCATTTGAAGATAATGAATAAAAAATACATTTACATCTAACTTGAAAAAAGAAGAGCTATTTTAAAGAAATTTTATTATTTTCTCCTTCACACTCTGGATCTTTAAATGAACTACTTCTTAAGTTTTGACTTTCAGTCAAAGAACCCTCATTTTACTTTACAATACAGAATAAACGATTGATTTTAATTGGTGGCTTTTCAGCCAATATTTCCTTTATTCTAAGGCTGTTTGATAACATAGCAGTCCCACAAGAAGTCCCACAAGAACCTGCCAGTTCATGCCCAGCAAGCTGCCAAAATAACAAAGAAAAAGATGAAAATAGTGAAAGAGGGAGAGAAAGAGAGAGAGAGAGAGAGGGAGGGGGGGAGGAAGGAAGGAAGGAAGGAAGGAAGGAAGGAAGGAAGGAAGGAAGGAAGGAAGGAAGGAAGGAAGGAAGGAAGGAAGGAAGGAAGGAAGGAAGGAAGGAAGGAAGGAAGGAAGGAAGGAAGGAAGGAAGGAAGGAAGGAAGGAAGGAAGGAAGGAAGGAAGGAAGGAAGGATTTATTTTCTTTTTGTGATTTTTGTGATTTTCTGGTGGATGTTCTGGTGGATGGGTTCCTAAACTTCATCTATTTTATAAATCATTAATTGAAAAATACTAGTTTAAATGTATCTGCACAATTTCTTTCTGTTCCACTGGGAGTGTTGATATTTGATCTCCTTTCCACTCTAGGAAACGTAGTGAAAATAAATACTCGAGTGCAGTATGAAACATTTCCAGTGGATACAGTTGAATAAGAGCTTCTTTTATGCTGCTAATAAGGACAGATTAAAAAACATATATATGAAAAAATACAGAATAATTTTATAGGAAACTAGATGAAATAGCCACATTAACTCTTTGGTCTCAAGGCCAACACTGAGGTTCCCTTCCTATGACTTCACCTTGTCACAGCAAGAAGATCCACTGATGTGGAAAAACAGAATATTAAACATTGTATACAAGAAAATTTTAGTTGCCATTCTAACGAAGACTCCACCCTATGAAACAGTGAGAGCTCTTTCCTGATACATTAACAAATCTATTTGGTCTCACTGTAAACCTAATCATAGTAGGATATGAATATATATGAAATTTTAAAAATACCATTAAAAGGTTAGACAACTGTTATAATAGTTCCTTCTTATTTCTGAAAAAAAAAAAAAAATAAAAAGTCCTCAGTAGCAGTTTCCTTCCCTCTATGTTCCCCATCATATTCAACTCACATTCAACCACCACATTCACTTTCCTCTATAATGATTTGGGGGAAAAAACCCCAACATGTGTCAAACAAACAACTCATTGGACACAAATGTAGAAACGTTTATTTAGCTCCTTATCCTTCTCTTGGTCATATGCTCTGAAATATATAAAAAAACATGATAATCCTCAATTTTAATTTTCATCTTTAATACTCTCTTTACTCTTAACAAGCAAAAGTGCCTGGGCAACAGCAATGGAAATTCTTTGCAGTCAAAATCTAGTAGTTTCAAAATGAGGTGATCTGCTGAGTTCAGCCATACCTTGGAATGCTCTTTGCTTTCTTTACATCTTTCCTTATGTATTTCAAACTCTAATTCTAAATCTGTCATTAACTCCTGTGAAGACCATATCCCTAATTTGATGGATGATAAACTAACAACACTAAACACTGGACTTTGCAGCAAACAGCTACAGACTTGTTATCTTCAAGTTCCAAAATCTATACTTGTCTTGGTTTGAAAGACAGGTGTTTGCTAAGGAAAGCAGAAGCTTCCTTTTGGACTGAAAAAAATGTGATTCTTCTGATTATTATGATTTTGAAATTAAGGGAGCTTTCAGGCAAAGATATGGGGGTAGGAATAACAGCTCTTTACTAGTATATCTAACAAGACAAACAAGAACAACAACAGCTATGAAATTACCCACAAACAGAACAGTAACTCAGTCCCAGTGTTTTTTGGCTGCAGGCACCTTTTCCCTGAGCTGCAGTTCCCGGTGCTGGGGGCGGGCGGGTCCCGCAGAGCTGCAGGAGGGCTGGGGGTGATGGCAGCGCTGTCCCAGGGGGAGAGAGAGATGGAGAGAGAGCTCTCCGCTCACGGTGTGGGTCCTGGTGCTCAGCAGAGTGCTGGATGGTGGCAGGTTACAGTGAGAAGGGAGCAGGGCAGGGTCCCACAGCAGTGAGGATGGCTCCCGACGCTGGGATGGGGCAGAGGAACAGAGGGGGACGATCGTCCTTCTTGTCCAAACTCCGCAGGGGAAATGGGCCGAGCCAGAGCCTTTTGTTTCCTCTTCTGGATGTTTGAATTTTGTGGGGTTTTCCTCCTCTTTCTCCCTCCCCCCTTTGTTACCAGGGCCCAGTCAACAGGTATCTTAGCATGACAATGGAAAAAATTCCACAGAGGGAAAAGGGAGAGAACTAACCCCCAACAATACTCTAATGCTAAATTAAACAACATAAAGGGAAAAAATTCAGAAGCAAAGAGCCTGCGGAGTTTCTGGTTTCCATGAGATTAGATGATACTCATGGTGTGCCTTCTGTGTCCAGTGCAGGTGGATGGTCCTGTCAAACTTTTCAGAGGAGCCAAGCTGGAGCAAAGCAGCTCCCTGTTGGCTTTCTGAAAGGGACCATACAGTAGGGTGTGGGAAAGAGAAAGATAGAAATTTCCACAATTTCTGAAACTTTCCACAGGTACTGAAGGGCTTGATTTGCAGCCTTGGAAAAAGCTTGGATTAATGTAAAAATATAAGTACACAGACATTAAGCAGAAAAATTATGGGCTTATATTTCTATAGTTGAAAGCAAGAATATGTTTTAAATATGAAACTGTACTAGATAAGATGGTGAAGAGTTTTATGATGTAGTAATGTAGTTGTACAGGGTAAGCTAAGAGTTTAAGTGTTGTAATAGAGACGTATGTGTGACAATAGTTCATTGGACAAAAGTATATGCTGTGCAGCAAAATTAAGTAAAGGTGATAGGTCATAAAAGCATAATATACTTTGTAGCAATTTTCCATTGGATTAAAAAGTTATATATGGCTGTGTAACAAAGAAACCCATGACTACTTTTTGAGCTATGGCTGAATTCTTGCTTCTCTAAATCTCACATCTTGAGGCTGATGTGAATAGGAGCAATAATTCATCTTAGCACAACAGTGGTCCCATACCTTTATTCAAGGCAATGATAATAGTGGGGGGGGGCTGTATGGACCGTATGGACTATGCCTGAGTGCTGGGGGAAGTGACCTTGACTGCTCCAAAAGCAAGGTCGGTGGTGTACATTTACATTGTGGCTACTCTGGGACCATGACCCTGGAGCAAAGCAAGAAGAAGCCTAAATGACTAATACTTGGAGATAGCTACAACACAGCTCAGCTGAAACAAGGATGACATCCATTTTACATCTTCTGAAATGTAAAAAAACCTAAGTAAGTTGCAAATAGAATTATGAATTTATAGATCCATTATGTAAATACTTCCACTTCGTGTTAACATGTTTGTATTTTAGCATATGGCATTGTTGAAATGCATATTTGACTATGCTCTGTAATTAATATACTCCTCTGTAAATATTTCTCCTCCTCTTTTTTCCTGATGTTGAATACCTGATATTTACAGTCTTTCAGGGAATTTGCTTTATTCACTGAACTCTATAGTGTGATTGCCATTGGCTCACAAATATCTCATATTTTCAATTGTGATAGAAATACTTTTTGCTCCTGGTTTATTAGTTTTCAGCTTCACAGTTTAATTTACTAGCTTTGCCTCACTAACCCTGCAGCTAGAAGGATTATGACTTATTCTTAATATCAAATAGGATGCATTTAGTTTAATTCTCCTAAACTTATTTATAAGTAATAGATACAATTAAATTGCATATAAATATTGAGATTTAGAGCTAGACCAGAAGACCCTTCATTATCACAAACGTATCAGAATAAACTAAAATTGCATCTAAAAAGCATATTATTAGTTCTACTTAATGTAAGGTCTGTAATATGGAAAGTATTATTTGCAGATATAAAATATCATCTCATAGCTTCCTTGCTAAAAAGTATAATCAATATGTGGAGGAGAACTAGCATATGAGCTGAAAAGATCGTGAAGGATCAATAGCAAATAATCCATGGTTTTGAAGATTTACATTGGAGACTGGACCATCTTATCCTAAAAAGAATTTGGTTTGTCGATGCTTTATGAAGAATTCAAGTGTATTCCAGTATAAATGCTAAGTCTTTTTTAAAATGCACACAAATACTCATCTTCTTGAGTGAATTATTACTTCATTATACAATTTCTTAATTTTCTTGATTCCACAGTTCACTCTTGAGGCCAAAAAGGAAGAAAGGAACATTTTCATAATCTCAAGCACTGGAAAAACACACCAGAAATACAAAAGGTTTTTTGCTGTTGCAAAATCTTTTTTTGCATTACTTTATCTAGATGGATTTGTATGAAAGGAAAAACATGCTTCCTTAAGATGCTTCCTTTCCCCTCTTGCTTCTTATCTTCTGAACCATTGTTCTGCCATTTACCCCACAAAAAATAAGTGTGTATAATTTTTTTGGAAATATTTTTTCACTTCCCCCCCTCTCCTGCCCCCAATTAATAAATCTTAGGTTTTCCCATTTTTACACTGTTTTTTATAGATTTTACAAAAAAAAACCAAAAAAAACCACTAAAACCACAACAAAAAATACTTTTTAAGATACATGGATGTAAATTATGTTCATGTCCATCTGTAGAAAATAGAAATTATTTTAGTGCGTTCTAAATGCATATGGCATTTTACTTATACAATCAATAATGTGTGTTTACAATTTACTTATACTTCTCTTTTTGTGGTTTACACTAATTCTGTTTCATAACATTGAGAGCAGGCTCAGTGTGAATCAGCACAGCCTTTCACCTGAAGGGGTAATATACTTTTACATTCTTTTCTAATACTGGGATATGCTAAGGGTCGCTTAAATAAAATTTAAGTATTTGTGATATGGTTTCATATGATATATGATAAATGATTTTTAACTGGATATCTTTATAGGTCTTTGCATTTTTTATTTCATTTTTGTTTGTTGGGGGCTTTTTATTATTTATTTTCCTTTTGAATTTTTTTTAATTTGAAGAGTATAAACTAGAAGGGATGAAGTGACAACTCACAACCCCAACTCCCACCAAAAAAAAAAAAAAATTGGTCAAAGGAAACTATCATATCCTTTGGTGTTTTGCAAGTTTTCATTCTCTTTTAAAATTAACTATAATTTCTATCACAACAAATAATTTTAGATTGCTAAATCCTGATGCAATTTATCAAATTTTTTAATGTCTTGGTCCATTTCTGTTTGTCCTAATCTCCCTTAAATTAAAACTCTATGTATGCCCACTAATAACTACTATCCACTAATGCAAAGCCAACTACATGTCAGAATGATAGTTATTAAAATACAATCATTAAAATTCAGGGGAAATATCCCTCTATTTTACATGCATTGAAAGACATCATTATCAAGGTGCATGATTCATTCACCATTACAATACTAAATTATTACAGGGAACGTGCAGTTTGTGATTAAAAATGACAGACATAGCAGCATATATCATTGAATATTGACTTACTGTGGTTCCAAGATAGACGTGCAGAAGATTTCAAAACAGTCTGTTAATAATAAAGGATTTCTTTCTCCCATGTTAAAAAGTCATTGGAAAGTAGAAGACAAGGAAGGTCAGCATGACATTGACAATCATTGTACGAGGCAGTCTGCTGAAATAAAATACATCATAATGCTGGGACTAAATAGAAACTCTTGATTTAGAAACCCTATACAAGGGGTGAGGGGAGTGATGAATACAGACTTCCTGAATACAGGAAATCTCTGTATGACATGTTTGCTGCTCATGACAGAAATCCAGTAGAAAAAAAAGATTTTGATTTCAACATTAATAGAAAGTTTAAAAAAGAGAAGAAACTATCAAAGAGATGTGAAATGCACTCTGACTCATAACTAGGAAATTAGACTATTTGCAAGTGCCTTTATAACTTTTCAAGCCTTTGAAACTGGAAGAATTCACATTTAGGAAGGGGGAAAAAAGTCTCCTACTCTTAGCTGAAGTGTTGCAAGAAGCTCCAATGTATACCATTATTCTATCAATCAGAATGAAAATGTTTAGCTATCTCTTAGCAAGAGAGATCATATATGTCAAGACAATTCTATTTTTTCAGATTCTAGTGGATCAGTAGCCCTGTGCTTACTTTCTGATCGGTAGGTATTTGATCAAATGTTTGAACTGTTGAACTACTTAAAATATTTATGTGAAAGTTTTAGCAAAACTGCTTCCTTTGTCAATAGTGTTTTGAGGGTTTTTTCAAGTTGCTATTAAAAAAAAAAAACCAAAAAAAACCAAATAGATGTACTGGGGCCAGTGGTTTTAGAAAAAAACTGCCCACAGATGGTTTGTGACTTCTGAAATCAGAATACCAATAACTGTTCAGGATGAAAGTCCTGCTGAATGGCTGCATGAGCTATAGAACAGGGAACTAATGGAAAATAAAAGCACAGTCTGCTACCAGTGATATTGGTTGGATGTTGCCTGCAGAGCACAAACCACAACAAACATACTTCAAAAGACAGATGTAGAGCTGTTCTTTCAAAATACTACTAATATACCCAAGTGTCTTACGGGGTAAATTACTTCAGATATTAATTATTTAAGGGTCCATTTTCTCCTTCACTGTTCTGATTCTTTTTTTGTTTTTTTCCTTTCCTCATGTGACTAACTTGGACAAAACAAACCAGAGACATCTTACCTCTAGCCACATTCAATCAAGACTCCAGCATGTCTACTGCAGGTCTGTGTTTTGTAGACCATCCCTTTATCAGCTTTTTATATCTCTGATGATGTGTTCTCTTTTCAAGAATTATACTAATGCTCAAATGTGGGCTTTTTTCTTTCAGTTGATTTTCATATAATTTTTACTTATATGTTTTCACAGAAACAGCAGACATTGGTTTGCATCCAGGTACAGTTAAAGTGTGAAATTAATTTCTAATGGGAAAATTCTTTTTTTTCAGTAAAGATTTGGGGGTTTTAGGTGTGAAAAGCATTTACCTTACCCATTTTATATGGAACAAACAGATGGATAAGAATAAAATAATTTTCTAATGACAAAGCTGTTTTTCATTCTAAGCAACTTTGAGAGACTGAAATGTTAAAATTTAATGACTCAAAACAATCAGACATTTGCAAATGCAGCAGGCAGCTTTGCTGAGGACAGTCTTGCACATCCCAAGGCGGAGAAGATGAGTTTTGAGTGTGTGGTGGCAAAACCTCTGATCTGCATAAGACAGAGGGGATGAGAACCCACCACAAAGAGGTTTTATGTTTTGAGCCAGATAAAGGAGAAGTCTGATAAAAAGGAGATCCCTCAAGGTGGGACAGAGCTTTTTGGAGTGCCAATGTCCTCCCTTGCCCCTTCCCTGGGGAATGTCACATTCACTCATTCACTTACAGATAGGCATGAGGGTAGTCGTCCCTTCTGAGGGACATAACTCACACAGCTATGCTGACATGAGAGGCACTTGTCATGTCTTAGAATGGGCCATAAACCATCAGAGTCCCTGAAGTGCCCCAGACCCATCCCTGAGGCCTCCCACCAGATGACTGCCCATGAATCCACAGTGTTGCAACAGAATCACACTGTTACAAAGGCAGCATAAAATTCCCTCCTGCCCAGGAGAGTTACCTGGGCATTCCACCTACATCTAAATGCCTATTAACCCACTGAAATTTGTTTTTAGCTGTCTTACCCCCACCCCCAATGGAAAAAGACTGTGACCATCACCTCAACAAATGGATATCAATCAAGTCTCTTTGCTGGATCTATCAGTGGTGATATCTTTTCACTCTTGTCCCTTCTTTCCCTTTCTTTAATATTCTTACATTTTCTTGAGTGTTATTTTTATGCTTTTGTAATTCAATATAACAACAGATAGCAATAACAACAAAAATGGTTACATACCTGTTTTCCATATTGTTTTATGAATATATTTATAAACACAAATCATTCATTTTAATTTTCCCCAAGAGATCTATTAACAAGAACTTAAGTTCAAGGGAAGGTCATAACAGCAGCTATATGTACTTATTTAAAGATTTCTACTAGCCTATTATTTTTATCATCCACTGAAAGCTTAGAACATTTTTTTATGAAGAATTAAGCAGTTATATTTAAGGCAAACTTTACCTGTCAATCAATCCACAGTCTTTTTTTGTCTCTACAAGGACATATATTCAGAATCTCTTAGTGACATTTTCCTTTATTTGTTTGAGACCATATGTTAAATAATAAAAAAAAAATTGCAAATCTCCAATTTTGATTGCTAGGTGAGGGAAGAAAAGAAGAATTAATTCTCAACATCAAAAAAATTATAAATCATAACATCCCTCCTTATTTGTTAAAAGTATTAATGAAACAGTTAAGTCAAAAGTGGGATCTATCTCAGTCAGAACAAATTTTACATACTTAACATTTCCTTCCTCTTTAGTTGAGAAGTTTAATTAATAGTATTGAATTTGAATTGAGTTTCATGTCTTGTCTGGCAGTAATACATAGGATATTAGGTGATGCATTTCCTCCTCACTCTTAACAGGACAGACAACTCTTCACATTACACAATGACTCAGTCGACTCTCAGGCACAAGAGGACAAACACTGCATAAATAATGCAGTTTACTAATTCAGAATCAAGTGATAGTATTTGCTTGAAATGTTATTTCTTTTCTATTTCTTGTAAACTCTGTGCCATATTAATGGAAATAATACAGATCTTATTATACACATACACCATCATACAGGTGCTTTGTAAAGATTATGTTGTAGGGGCTTTTTGTCTTTGCAAAGAATATATATTGTTTTTCAAGATCTAGAATTATGACACAAAAGAGAAGCTCTCTAGATAACTCCTCTGCTTTAACTTGAATTGCTGAGGACTTTCCTTTGGTTGTCTATGCAATACTAACCATGACTTGTGTGTTAAAGTTACAACTTGATTGCTAAAAAAAACAAAGATGTTGCGTTTCAGCTCTTACTGTGGTTATTAAGTATAATAGAATCTAAAATATTGTACTATTTTCTGAAATTAGACTATAAACATCATGGAGAGTAACTGAATCAAAACCACTAGTTAACCTGAACTTCTAGAGTAATACATTTTATAGTGTCTTTAAGTATAAAATTACTTAATGAATTTTCTTTTCCACAGGAGTTTTAACTAAAGTATCTGGAACTTTTAAGATATTACTTACCTAGGCTTCTTCATTTAAAATCACCTACAATTTAACGGCTTTCATGCCTCACATATGGCAGAGCTGAAAATGACAACTTTCCCTAAGCACACTGTTAATTCAATATGACAGCACTATCCAAAAGCAAACTAAGCTGACATAGTGATTATCAGCTGAAAGATCAGAGGGTCAGCTTGTTGACAGTCTTGTTCCAGCAAACAAGGAAAGGAATAAGCATGAAATTGCTCCAAATCTGCCATAATCATCAGTTTGAGGTGCAAAAAGGACTAAGAAGTGGCTGGACGTGAAGGCATCAGTAATTTGCATTGTCAGTGTGGAGCAGAGTTGTCAAGACAAACTTGGCACTAACAACATCCAGAAATAGCCTGGGCCATTGCCTCCATAGAGCTGTGACTCTGGTGGCAGGCAGCATAACCCCAGGCAAGTCTGCATCCTCTGCTCCTGGGAGGGAAGTTTTGATCCATCACCAGCCAAGACTGAGTCATCCAGTGAAATCTAAAGATCTCAATCCATTGCAAGATGTCAGTGTGTAGCTTGGGTTGGTACTTCTGGGTCTCAACAAGACTGTTTGCAGAAATGTTAAGGTTTACACAAGAATGTTAAGAATATTGTTGGGATTGACAAGAAAAACAAAAATCGAAAAAAGTAAATATATAATAGGTTTTCAACAGAAAACTTTTGTTTGACTTCAATTCATTGATTAATTGCATTATTATTACATATATGATATTTAATGTCATTTAATAGGTTAAGTAAAATCCAGTGGTATTTAATGTGATTATATTACTCCATAGTTTCAAATCAAAGGCAAGTTTATTGAGAGAAAATATGGGACTCCACTATCTTTCCAGCATTTTTGTCTACAATATTTGTTCTTAAAGATAAGGCAAATGTTCTTTTCAGGAGAGTAAAAAGAAAGCATTATACTGTATTTTTTATCTTGCAAGTAATGCCAGTAGTATCCTGACATTTTCCAAATATTATCAATGATTCTTTTGATCACTGAGCAAAAACTAGTCCTAAGTAGTTTGGGAAGACTTTGATAATTTTGTTAATGTGCACATTTATACTCTGTGGTAGACTGTATCTGAGATTTCTAACTTATTATCAGTTGTGTTGATTATACTTATATCATACAGAGAAGCCTTGATGCAATCTTAAGATTAATGGAGTAAAAGATTAATAAATACCCCTGGAAGTCTAAAATTTGAATACATGTTGAAAAACAGCTAAAAATTGCTGTAAATGTAACTTTTATGAACATTTAGCTGATCTTCAAAGAAAACTTATTTACCAAGCCAAATATGTTAATTGCATTTGTTTTCATAAATACGAAACTTATAAAAATATAATGTGAAATATATACTTTCATACATTCATATATATATATTAATATATATGTGAAATAAAATTAAGCTCTAGACACTCTTCTAGCTATAAGGAGGTAACAGCAGAAAAACAATCAGTGGATAATATTGAATGCTGATATTGGTGCAGGACATAAAGATTAAAAAATGAAAGACGTGTGTTGGAAAACAATATACATAGATATATCATTTTTTATGTGGATGGATTTTATTTCTGCTTTTTAATGAAAGTATTAATACTAATAAAAACAAGCGGGTTTTTTTAATATAGTAAGCTTGTATTCACATGATAAGAAACTCTTTCTTTTCCTTTTACATTAGGTAGCGAAACCAGTTATCCCTCTATTTGTTGGGAAAGCATGAGATCTAGAAGAATTTTAACTCTATCAAAAAGCAGTATGAACCAGAAGCAGAAAATACGAATGGAGACAACAAAAAATATTCTAGTTAGCAAGTACTGTGAAATTTAAAAATGCCTTACCAATGAGAAACAAAAAGCCTGAAACAGCCCAATAGGGAGAAAAAAGAGTGTCTCATTCATTCTCTAATAGTAAGCGAGGAGTGAAAAAAACCCACATCCATTCAGGGCTAGATTTGATGAGGACAGTGAAATGACCCCAAAAAAATGCTATGGACACAATTCTTTACTTTCTTTCTGTTATTTCTTGCCCCTGTTACATCTTTCTCTATCCCTACAATCATCCATGGACATATGTTTTCCCTCCCTCTTTCATCCTAACCCTTCAACAATTCCAAACAGAATATATTCAGGGACTTCATAATCTGCTATGCATGCAAATGCAGAAATGTTGGGATTGCATTGCTAAGAGGGGTAGCCCTTTTCAGAGCTGTCTACGGACCAACTCTTGCACAAGTTCAACTTGCAGCTTTCTAGCAAGCTTAGTGCCTACATACCATCTCAGGATTTCTTAACTGTGCCCTAGAGTTACTGCACAAGACAGAATTTTACTGAATTCTGAATTTTTACTTGCTCATGGTACATTCTGAAAAGGTTTTTTAGAAGGTATTTAGACATGTCATGAGAGTTGCATGTAGTCCAACGCAGTGGGTATTGAGGAGAGTGAACAACTTTGACAACTTTCATTGCACCTGAAAAGAATTTCCATTACCATGCTGCTTGGTTTCATTAAATGGATTAAAGAGAGTATAAAAATAAGGTGAGCTACATTCTATGAGACATTGAAGCATTGTATCCAACTAGTAGGTAGAACAGTTGATTTATGTTGGGGCTTACTATCAGAAACAATTGTATTAGCATTAAAAACTTGGCTTTCAAATGCTAGGCACATCCCCAGGAAATAACTGAGAATTTGCAGGCAGAGAGAAGAGAACAGTAGTGATTTTATTGTGGGGAGAAAAAAAAAAAGACCAGTTAACAACAAGAAAAAATATTTAAAGGTCATAAATCATAATTTATCACTGTTCTTAGGAGCTAGCAGTAATAATCACAAACAGCTGAGCATAACCTCAGAACTAAGGTGATTCCAGCAATATCAGAGAAAAGCATTTAGAGGAAGAGCATGAGAACATCAGAGATTCTTTGTACGGCCATCAAACTGCTTACATTGAAAGGCTGCAGGACTGATACATCTTACAGAACAGATGTGCAAGGGGACTACTTATATAATTTTGTTTACCTTCCAAATCCAGGGAACTCTAAGTCTTTGTATCAATTCTCTTAGTCAGATAGAAGTCATGGATTTTAAGCGCTGCTTTATTCTGTTCCGGACTTTTCACTCAGGTTCTGCAATTTGTGAATGCTCTTGAGTCCCTCAGGACTTGCAGACTACTTTCTTTTGTAGCCCAGGTCATCAAGTAAAGTACCTTTTCACTAGTATTTGTCATGAACTTGTGCAATGAAAGCCTGTTCCAAAAAGATAACACACTTGCTTTCTTTAAAAATATGGATGTCATAGTATTTCACATGAAGTTTCCTTTCTGTAGAAAAATTATTTCTTTTAAAATCAATGTAAACTTATTTCCTGTTTGAATTTGCCTAGTTTTATCTTCCAGCCACCAGTCTTTGCTCTGTCCTATTCTCTAAGGAGCTCTTAATCTGTTATGGAAGTGACTACAAGTTGCAATGAAGTCACCTTTCATGCTGCTTCTTCCTCCTCCTCCCCCTCTTCTTCTTCTTCTTCTTCTTCTTCTTCTTCTTCTTCTTCTTCATAAACTAAATCCACTGAGCAGTCATGAATAGAAAAAGAAGTACTCCTGAAGAAGATATTCAAGCTGGTATACTTCAAGTTTGATGTTAGTGATAATCTAAAACTGCTTATTCTAATGGGAAATGTCAAACTGTCTTATCAGCTCTACTTATAATTTTGCAGACGGCAAAGTACAACTGACATACTCTAGAAATCACTTTTCCATACATGATCACAAGTGAATTGGTTTAATGCTGAAATTTAACACTGGGGATTTAATTTCCTGATTTTCATGTATTTAATTTCCAGAACAATTATGGCTGCTCATACACTAATTTTGTATACGCCTTTCATTCGAGCACCAAATGATAAATTTTATAAAAAAAAACTATGAATGCCAGAGTAGCAATATATATATATATATATATATATATATATATATATATATATATATATATATATATATATAGTACCCTTTTGAATGGTTCCTAATAAAATGAAGGGAGGACTACAATTCTTATCACAGACCCAGTGATTCTGCAATACAGTGTTTTTATAATGGAAGTGACTGAATGCCTGTTGTGTATTCAAATAACTTACAGTGATAAAAACAAGGTGTTTTGCAGGGGTGGTGCAATCACTGCACAAGTAGTGGTAGGGAAGGAATTGCATCATGTGGTCAGGTGAATGTTTTGCAGTATTTCAAGAGGTAAGTCAGTAATATTTAGGGACACTGATATTATAACTCCAAACCTCCATTTCCTACCAGAGAGTAGGATATGTATGTCAGCATCAACAGTAATTTGGTCCCTTGTTCTGCAATTATTTATGGATATATTACACTCCTTTGATCTATAAAAGTAAATGTCCTCAAAGGTAATTATCATGTGTCAACATTGCAACAAAAACTTCAGTGTATTCTTCATCTATGTTGTTAAGCCATCATTAAGTAATGATTACTCAATGATCTCAAACTGAATGTTATTTCCACATTATTTTGTTTTATTTTGAGTTTTTGTATTTGCACCTATACAAGAATCCAGGTCTTGATATTCTAGTTTATAATTACAAATCATGACTTTTGCACAACTATTGCACACAACAGTCCAATACGTGTTTTTCAAGAAAATGAGACAAAATTTAAATAAAAAGAAAATTATATTTGTTACTGTTATGAGCCATAGAAGGAACGAGTTGATTGAGTAGATCTTAGAAAAGCTTGAAATCATACCTAGAGGCAGAGAGCAGGCCACCTACGTACTGCAGCTAATTCACTTGGCTCATTTTATATTTCTGCAATGCTCTGGGGAGAACATGTCTTTCAGAATGGTTTTGCAGTCAATTAATTGGGACAGGCAGATTCCAACTTCTTGCCATGGGAACTGATTATGGTATTATCTCAGTGGATATTGAGATGCCTGAACCCCAGCCAACAACTAAGCCTCACACAGCCACTTGCCCACTCCCACTTGGGGATACTGGGGAAAGAACTGGAAAGGTAAAAAATGCTAAAATTCATGGCTTCAGATAAAGATGGCTTAAAAGGTAAAGAAAAAGACACACACACAACCAAAGTAAAACAAGGAATTCATTTAACACTTACCCCCGGCAGGCAGGTGTTCAGTCATCCCCAGGACAGCACAGACCTACCATGTCTAAGGTTTATTTGGGAAGACAAATGCTATCACTTTGAAAATCCCCTCTTCCTTCTTCTTGCCCCAGCTTCATATACTGTGCATGATACCATATGGTAGAGAATATCCCTTGGGTCAGTTTGGGTCAGCCGTCCTGGCTGTGTCTCCTCCTAACTCCTTGTGCACCCCCAGCCTCCTTGCTGGTGGGGTGGGGTGCGAAGCAGAAATGGTCTTTACTCTGTGTAAGCTCTGCCCAGCAGTAACTGAACCATCAGTGCATTATCAACATTAGCCTCATCCTGAAACCAAAACACAGGACTGTCTGTATCTGCTACTGAAAACAAAACTGACTCTATGTGAGCAGGATGGGCACAGGTGATATTTAAAGTAGCACTGGAAGCAACTCTGATTGCAGTTTCAAATCCCTGTTCTTTGATGTAAAATTGAGTAGCTATACATACTACTAATTTTGAAGGTGATATATATCAAACTATAATATTGGCAGAACAGGTCCTTATGATTCTCATTTGCATAAAGTTTATGTTTAATCCTATAAAGTCTTACATATTTTTTTTATGTGTCAGTCAATTAGCAAGCATGGGTTAAAGTTTACAGTTGTTTCTTACTAAAGGTCCTCAGACTAATACAGACCTAGTTTTGCATAATGTCTAAAGTCAGAGTTTCCTCTTAAAACTTGACTTGCCAAGTGATCTTGCAAAGCCAGGTCAGACTTCATGACAAGGGGGTGCTCCCTTATTTGTGGCTTTAGGATTTCGACCATATTTTATTTCAAAGTGCTATGAGAAAGGAATGTTCAACCCTCTCATGACCTTTCATACCATGTCAGAATTCAGAATAAGAATCACTAAACACACATTATCAGGTAGGTGCTTCAAATGTGTTGTTCTGAGCAATGGTGTCCCTCAATTTTCTGCAGTACTCCATCCCTTTTCACCATAGAAGAACTCTTCCCAGGAAATTGTATGGAATGTTGCTCTTCACTGACAAATTCTCCATGTGAAAGGGGCAATTATCCTAAGACAATTATCCTGACAAGTATCTTTCAGTTATATTTAGTAAATAAGTCAGTCCATTTCTTTCTGGTATTTCCTATTTGCTTTTATTTTTCTTTGGCTGCTCATATTAGCTCTCATGAAACAGGGCTTTTTGCAATACCTATTTAGCTGATTTAAAATATAGTGCGGCTTTTCTTCATTGCATTTTGTTCTGGTTTGTGTCTGTAGTGAAACCTGTATTTCTTAAAAGGGCTTTGGAAGAAACCTTCCTTAAACTGTCTGGCTTATGGATTTCTTTTTGCTGCCATCAGTGCAGAAGGCATCAGGCTATTAAGTTTTGCTCTGGCTTGTGCCCTCTGATTGATATGATTGTGTTGGGTTTAAAATTCCATCCTGTGAAGTTTTGTAATGCTTGTTGCAGCCAGACAGTTCCTTGTGTACAGTCTAGATAAGTTATATTTCAGTTTCTTTTTTTTTTAACCACTGAAAGTATTAATTAAAAACAAACAAACAAAACAACAACAAAAAAGGTGATTTGGAGTAAAATTCTGAAGGAGAAACCTATTGAGATCCATATGAATCCTCATTTCAATGACACCTAAGAATTTTTTTCCAGTAATTCATATGTTCAGTGATATTTCAAGATTTTTCCCCTATTCATATTCTGATTAATATTTTTAGCTTGTATTAATTTTGTTTTTAATCTGTCTTTTTTTGCTATGTAACTGTGAAATTATTTATTGTGACGTCTGTTTATACATGATTGCTTATACATAATTTACATAACTAAACCTCTATGCCATGGATGTATAAGTTAGTGGAGCTTCTTGTTGAAATGCAGTAGGTCTTCCTCCTTAGGGTTCATTTATGTGAATTGTTTGTACTTTGGTAATCTTTCCTTTAATTAGTGTATACAGGACTTGAAAAAATGCATCCTTTATTTAAAGAGGCAAAAAAAGGCATTTTATAGCCACTAATATAAGCACTTTTCTTAATCAGGGAATGGAAGTAGGACCTACATTCTTTTGACATTTATTGGCAGACTAGGTAGAAGAATCTGCATTGGTTATTCTTAAGTGCAGAGAGGGGTATTTGTGGAAAAGATATTACAAGTATATCATACATCATATCTATTTTCTCTTTTTTTCATCAAAGAAATGTTGGTCTCCCTAAAGGAAAATAGTTGAAGGATGCTTGGAGAAATAATTGAGTTGCTAAAAATCCTTCATTAGTGGAAAGACTGTAACTCCTGTTCTAGTTCTAAAGGTCAGAGCAAGTGTTAAGAGCTCTACACCCTCTCATTTTGGAAGAAAAATATCTTCCACATTCCACAGTGAAGAGTCCTAGACTGTAATGGCCATGAGAAAAGTCCAGATGCCCTAATGGCAATACTTTTGAAATTGCTCATAGGCATATCTAAAGGACAGATACAACTAAAAACTTTTTAAACTTTCAGTCTCCAAGACCTTTGGAAGAAGGAAAAAGACAGCATGGCATCTCAAATTAGATGGTGACACTACTTCTTCACATTCCTGGTGTTATGACTTGTGATTGCATCTTAAAATTCTTAGTATTAGGTTGGTGGAGAAATCATTTGCAGTAGATTTGCAAAAGCATACAATAAATCATTTACTTCACTTTGTACTGCAAACAACCTCATGGCATTGAATTGCATATTCCATTTGAAAACAAAAACAAAATAAAACCCCCACAAAATAAAACATAAATGCCCTTGCTTTCTGCATTTGTTCCAACCAAAATGAATTTTAGAATGCAGGCCATATGCAGCTGAATATTCCAATTCAGAGTCTGAAGTAATCTCTCCAGATGAATAGGAAACAATTCTAGCTAGGCTGTGAAAAAAAATGCAGGATCAGATCAAGTTTTAAGAATATCATATTCATATAAAATTGAATAGAGGTATATATGTGTGTATATATATGTGTATGTAAAAGGGCAGAACACGATAGTTTTAGAAAGTCAAGCTGCATTAAAGAGCTTCTCCTGAATAACTTAGAAATCCAAGACATAGAAGACAGACTCGGTCACAAAAATCAGGGAAAAAAGCCAACCAGAGTGAGGTGATACAACATCGTATGAAGCCACAGTGCAATCCCGTTGGTTGTTGACTAGATTGCAGAGCTTTTCTTCTCCAGTTAGATTATCAATGCCATGAATGCACAGATTATGCCATTTCAATATCCACAGACTTTTCAGAGTTCTTTTTACATACTATGAGGTTTTGTGACGTCATTGACTTAGATTGTAGAAATTAAATGCAAGACCTTTCAGACCTCTGACTCATAGCAGACTTTACTGTTGCTATTGTTAAGCCTGCTTTTCTATCCCTTTAAAATTGAATGGTCAAACATAAAAAAGAAAAGGAGTAAGGATGAGATTTTTAAGGTGCATAATTTGGTGATGCCAGGCTCATTATACAAGAAGGATTTCCTGGAGAAATAGAGCACATACACTAGAAAGATCCATTATGCAACAGTCGGGACACCAAGAGAAAATGGGTGTAAGAAAATATTTCTAAAATAAGATACAAGGCGATTTTTTTTCTTGTTTCAGTTTGCCATACCAATTTTTATAGTTTAAATCTGCTAAAGGGCATTCTGCAAGAAAGATAATTATGATTTTGATGTGTTCATGAGCACTTTTATTGTTTTGATCTTTTTGAGTAGATAGTCATAAATAAAAAATTCCTTCCCTCTTCTCTGCTCCTGAAAGAATATTTTTTAGACAAAGATAATTTGTTGTCTTTATAAAATTTATTTGGGGTTATTACCATGTATCTCATGGTAATGAGCTCATCATCTGTTAATAGAGTCGGACAGTCTCAGCCAAACAGTTGCTTAAGGGTGTGCTTGAGGATATTTTACTGTCTGAAACTCCAGAAAGAGACTGCAAAGTCTTTATCTGCTCTTTTTTGTTTTTTTTATTTAAGACCTTATAATGCAGCACACTTACAAAATATTTACTGTACTTTCTTATAAAATTAATGGCAATGAAAGGGATTTGAATCTTCCTTAATTCTCACCTCCTTCATCTTCCCATCCTGTCAACACAATCTTCATTCTTCACAGTGGAAATGTGCATAAAGCCCTGTCTGCCATTGGAACAGCCCTGCAGTGATTTCACTTGCAGTAATGAGTTTGGCACCCATGACATACTGTGCTGGTTGGGAAATGAACTGGGATAACTCCTTGCTGCTTAAGAAAATCTATTCCTCTACCAGTGTTTATTTTCTAATGTGATGGAAAACTCAAGTCTTCAGATCTACATTAATGCTGTATCAGTCCTTTAGAACAAGGGGAGAGAGAGTGATTTTGCATACCATCTCCCTGTTTTACCTAACAGTCTGTTATGAAGGCATAATGGCTTAGAAATACAAGAGTATTCTTTCCATTTAAAGTGGGTTGTGAACAAGAAGTCTGAATTACAGGTGTAAAAGAGCTCTTACAGATGTTCATTGCTGCGCAGAAAATTGAGAATCATGATCCACTTTACCATGCTTAGATTTTTGTTGCAGTGTAGCTTTGCCTATTTTCCTACCACTACGACCACCACAACAAAGTACCACTCTCTGGTTTGCTTTTTTTTTTTTGTTGTTTTTTTTTTTTTTTTTGTTTTTTGTTTATGAAGCTGCATATTTGTCTGTAGTGAAGGTATCATTTTAAAAAAAGCACACACTACTCTGAATTTTCTTGTTGTAATGGGAGTAATGTAGTGGGAGAAAATTGAACATATAAATATGCAGCTATATGAAAACACCTGCTTTATGTTATTTTTTTCAGTAAAAAAGAAATCCAGCAGTGTTTAAAAGTCATGGAGATCAAATGTGTGCTTTCTCCAGAAAAGGGATATATATATAGGAGGTAGTGACTAAAAACCCCAAGAACCACAAAAAAAAAAAAAATAGAATCCCCAAACAAAAATTAAACTACTCGATTTTTCAAGCAGAGATTAAATTTGAGAAAAAAAAAAAACAGCTGAAAATGTGAATAAAGTTCTTTGCAATAGTTTGAGATGCAGAATGCCTATATCTGAAACAGGAAAGAAAGTTGTGTCCAAGGTTGAAGTGTAATTAATTTGTTTTACATCTGCCTTTACTGTTCATTCATTGTTATTAACAGGATATATTCAATGGCATTTTTCATTGAGCAATATTTAGCAGTAAACTAATAGAGTTTAAAAGTGCAGAGGAAACAATTTTTCTAATCAGGGCAGAATTCTAATTTGCAGTGAGGATAGTAAAAGTAATCCATCCAACCTGGAACTTTTCTGTACCATAACCTGTCAGTTGCTCTTACAACACCACAGAAGTCTCATTAATAAGATATGCATTCACAGTTAAGAAAAATAAAAAATTGCCAAACTACAACAGGGACAACACGAGAAATTAATTGCAGCAACAAGGAATCAAGATCAGATTACACACACACACACACACACACACACACACACACACACATATATAAATGTTTAAGGTCAAAACAACTTTTTTTTCCCATTCTCAATAAAACACACTCAATGTCTTCAACAGGATCTCCATATCTGCAGGTGACTGCTGTAGCAATCAGGTTGTAATTTTCTTGCCCGCTATGAGCTGCCTGCATTAAAGTCTGGTTTACAGGCTTTGTTAGCCTAAAAATTATTTTATTCTTTACTGCAAAATGTTTCAAAAAAAAAGGTGGTGTGCTCTGCCTTCCCAGCATATAGAAACTCAGAACACTAGGTGTAGCTGACTGATATCATGGAAGAAAGGTGTTCAGCTCCTCTAAGGCGGAGAATAGAACAGAACATCAAGGAGAGCTCTGAATGGAGCTGGTGAATGAACAGAAAAAAACCCAAACCTGTTCTTTTAAAAGAAAATAGTGATTGCTGCAACATTTTTCAAAAGCATGATTTGAGATTGTGTAGCAGAGCATGGCTGTGCAAGCAGGCAGACACACAGGAAAGGCTATCTATAGCCTTTTTAAAAAAGTGGCGATGTCAAATCTTCAAACAGAATGAAGAATATCTGCGACATTTTATGTGGAAAATATATGATGCCTGTAAGCTTTGTAATTTTAACAGATGAATTTCAAAAATAACCATTTTGAGTTTAGTTGATGGATTAATAACTTTTACATATATGGTTTTGAGAATTAAGAGTTTCACTGGAGATGACAAACAAAAAATCATTGTCACACTATTTAATCAGAGGCTGCAGTATATCTCCTGAAGGCTTTTAGTTTGGGGGTGGGGTTGACACCAGTCTTCCTCTGTTTTTAAAAAGTAAGAGCTCAAAATCTGATAGAAAAGTCCTTCCAGATTTTAAAAATTGCCACATTTTTGTTCCTGCTCACAAAAGAAAGACTCAACGATTCTTTAACATAAGACAAATATTCTTTTCAATTGTGTTCCAAAGCACCCTTGAACTAAACTCAGATTTAGCATAGGTTAAAATTGTCAATAGAGATACTACTTTAGGTTAGCAATGAAAGTTCAATTAGGGGAACTCAACAATAGATACTGCTTCAATAATCTTCTGAATGTCTCAGTCATTCAAATTTTAGTTCAAGCACAGATATTTTTTTTATTTCACTTTTAAGTCTATATTGAGAAATTTATTGCTATTAATGTGATTTTCACTATCACTATTTAAAGTCATCACTACTAATGGGATTTTCTATTTGTTGTGAATTTCTGTGAAACAAACTTTCTGTATATTTTTCATATCAGGGTAATAATCTTTGTAATAATAATATAGGATATGTAGTTTTGAGTCCACCTATTAAAACACCTTTTATTGAGAGTGAATAGGAATTTAAATTTGCCTAGAAATATTCTGTAGAGGATCATTCTGTGGTGTTATGCTTTTTAGAAATGTCTAAATCTGTTTGTAACAGAAAATTAGATAAGAATATTTAAGCATGAGAACCTTGACATGGTCCAAGAAAGAAACTTCAAAGCACTCAGAAAAATGTTTGTATTTCAAGTGCTTCCTTTACTGCATAACACACTTTTTCAAAAGTAAATGCAAAGAGTGATAATAATAAAAATAATTATTTATCTTACTCTGTGACTGGAGTGAAATAAATAAAGAAAGCATGGCAGAAGTATGTCTGAAAATAAGCTCAGTAATAAGTTCAGTAATAAGCATATTTATTTGGCGGATTTTACAGTTTGAAGACCAGAACTTTATATTAAGGTCTGAGCACTTTTTATCTCAACCATCATAAATTTTAAATTGTTCCTTCAGTGCTCCATGTATGCCTATGCCAAGATGAGATGCAAACTAGCAGCAAGACCCAAATTAAAGTGCATTGTCTGGAAGTAGAATGGTTGCAACTGGTAATAGCAATATAAAATTGAATCCTCATCTATATGACCCATTGTCATTAAAAAAACATCAAAGGAATATATTTGTTCCACAGCTGATTGCTCCTTTTGAGAAATTAATAGTCTAAGGTACAGTGCTTGGTTTTATTTAGCAATATATTTTCCTCTAAGAACTGAAAAACTGTTAAGATCTTCCCACTGCCTTTAACTGTGAGAGCATTCGTCAGTTTTTTTTAAGCATAAAGATGAATAGAAGTACTTGAATCAAGACACATTATATTGATTCTAAATATCTCTTCTTTCAGCATGCCTATTGCAATAAATAAATTAAGACCTGTTATTCCTCACTGAACAGCTCAGAAAAGATGAAGGTGGGAAATATATTACAGCACCCTCCAGTTTTTGAGAAACTCTCTCCCATCAGGCATGATCAACCAAAGTTTATAAAGAGTGGCCTTGCAATGACATCAGGCAGCACCTCCAGGACTTCTGGGTGAATCCCATCAGTGCCTATGGATTATAGGTGTGTCCCATTTGCTTATGTCCTTCCTCAATCGAACCTTTTCCATTTTTTGTGCTCGGTGTTGTTCATGTGTTCCAAGGACCGTTGATATACTTCGTTTAGTAGAAAAATACAGTGATAAAATTTCAGGCAAAATTAATGTACCTTCCTGTTATTATTTAGATTGCATTTTTACTATGAGAAAGAAAGATTCTTTCTTACTCAGACAATTATGTAATCTTTAATAAATATTGGTGGGCTCAGTGTGCACTATAGGATGGATTTCTTCATAGGGACATATGCGGTAAACACAATGCCTCTGAGTTTGTTAATATATTTTTAAAAGAAATCAAATAAATATAGATGTATTTAGACGTCTAGTATGAATATCAGGTCTGACTTGAAATTTTATCTGAAAGCTACTGAATTTCTTTGCAGGCTAATATTCGTGCCTCTGGATTTTCTCAATAAAATGTATGTCCCTCATTGGTGTATTACTCTAAAACAACGTTTCTCTGTTGGGCCGAGTTCCAGATTATTGCTGTTCAATATCCAATTCTTTTTTTTCATCAGTGTTGAATTACAGTTAGGTTTGCAAATCTAGCTTCTGAAACAACACCTGTCCTTTCCAAATGAAATGGCTTAGACTGCTCATACTTAATCTTTAGTGTATTCTTTGATAAAGAGATTTTCATGGGTTTTGTTTGACTGTAGTGGTGGCAATGTAAATAGATCTTGGGGCAGGGGTCAAGGAAGGAGCACAGGAAAATAGAAGGTAATTACTATTTGTTTGGATGCAGGCATAGGATAAAATAAGGCTGCCAATCCCACAGAGATGTACCAGAATCAAAGGCATGTACATCAGTAGTTCTCCGTGATTAGAGATTATTCCTGATGCCTCTTGCACAAATGTAGGAATGCATAACACTCCATTCCCATAGGATGGACACAATCTACTTTTAGGAACTCCTAAACTTAACTGATAAAGACAAATAAATCAAACCAAAAGTGTGTTTTGTCCAACCTGATTTTGGCATTTACTGCTATTCTGTCAGAACTTGTAAACCTACTATGTCCAAATCCACTCTGACTTTTGAAAGACATTGGCTGCCTTTATAACAGATATATACTCTTTCTCATGATCCCTCTCTATAAAATAACAATGACTCCAGTTCTTACTTTCTCTGTCATTAGGGACTTACAGAAATCATTGCAGTAACATTATTAAAAGTCAGAAATGTGTGGAAGAAATACACCCAGTTTTTGGTGTTTTTTTTTAATACACTATGCTTTTCCTTTTCTCCAAGTCTGTCTCAGCCTTTGCAGAAACAGAACTGAGTCTGCTACATCTGCAGGACATTTCCTCATTCCCACCCACAGAATCACTTCATATTCCCTATGCAACATTCATGTTTCTGTCAATGGGGGTCCTGCAAATGGACAATGAGAGCAGAATAATCAAGAGGCTTTTAATGAAGATCAGAGTAAAGTATGCAATTGCCTACTGAGTTAATCAAAATTTTCCACCTGCAATCTTAGGGGTATTTTTGTAGGGAAAAAAATGCCAAGACTTTGGTTGTACAGTTTTTTAATGTCAAGAAGTTTAAAATCTTGTTGTCTCGCATAGAGTTAATATTATATCCCACATGCTATTTAGCTTTGGCCCAAGAGCAGTTCAGTAACCTGAGGGAAGGTAAATTAATATCCTACATGTCCCAGGCTCTCCATACATCATAAATTAAAATAAAATGAGGAGCATCTCCAACAGATGATTCAGGTCTCAGAACTTTATAGGTTTCCATTGATGTAAAGTAAACCTTAATTTGCTAAATTCAACCTTTGAATATGTTTCAAAATAACACTGAGAAACCATTGTGAATCACAATTATTTTCCAGTGTGGGTGTAAATTTACTGTCCCATGGAAGTTGGAGGGATTGTATGGGATGTTCATATCATAGTTTGACTGTTTTGATTGTATTTTTCCCAATGAAGAGAAACATAAAATATACTGAAAAGCATAATGGTAATTACTGAATTATTTAAAATTATTATGTAATGACACTGGGCAAAACAGGGTGCACTGATCTCTTTCTTTGTGAGATATTAACAAATTACATAAAATGCAACATTTCAGAAGTAACAAATGAAAAATAAAGATTAAATTATACTCTCTAGAGTCAGATATATTTTCCTTTAAAAGATTCTTCTTCTTTACCACTTTTAAATTTGGAAATTTGTCAAAATCATAATTTTTCACTAAATCAGTATTTATAGTGGTAAATATGTTAATTGCACAATTTCTAATTATCTCTGTTTGTTTTCACTTCATTAGCTGCCAGCAGACTACTTTGCTGCTCAAGGGGAAAGAGAACCTTGACCAAATGAAATGAGGGTTGGAACAATTCCATAATTGAGTGTTTGTGCTCACATATTAATCTATTTGTTCTGGCTTGATTTACTTGCTTTCCTTTAACGTATCTCAGATAAACAAAAATATCTTGCTTTTTAATTAATGGCAGTCAAAACTGAGCTTTATTTAAATTCTAAAATAAATCCTTGGTATTAGTTTCAGGCTGTAGAAATAAATTTTAATTTACTCAGCTGAATGGAAAACTTATATAATTCTAGTCCTGTGGAATTTACTGTATGTAGTCCTAGATCCTAGATACATCTTGCAAACAGAATGTTGTTGTATGGATTACTATGAATCCATTATAAACATTCCAATTAATAAAGTGAGGCATTTCAGACTTCTTTCTAGACTTTATTTTAGTCATCTGAACAAGAAGAATAATGGTTCAAATTCTATTCTTAAACATAGTCCAAATTTTAAAAATCCATTTGCAATTAACATATGGATTTGGGATAAAACGAGACCTACACAAAGACATAACAACTTTATACCTAGTAGGCACTGAAAGAGAGAGGAGAAGGTTCTTGAGCTGTATAAAGTTCAAGTTTAGGATACAACTTCTATGCTGTAAGAGTGGACTAGACAGTAAAGCTGCAGTAAATATAACAAAAAGTAACCCGTAAAAATAGAGAAACTAAGAGGGTTATTCAGGTTGGCTGATATGAGAAAGGTTCTGAAACATCTAACCGGTGTAACTGAAAGGCATTTCTTTGAAAAACATAGCGTTTAAAATATTTACTCTATAATTCTGCATGAACTGACATGAAAAACTAGGTCAAACATTTTGTAAATTGAGGAATCAGGACTAATAATATCAGAAATATAAAAAATACCCTGAGTGTAAGACAGATACAGACCTATTAGGGGGAAAAAAATGATCAGGGGAATAATTACAATGATGAAGTTAATGGAAATTGAAATAAAATCCAATATGGCTTATTGCAAAATAATTTTACTTGACTAATATGCTATACTTCTTTGACAATATAATTGATTGTTCTCAGATAAGCAATAAAAGCTATTTCCACTGTGACAGGAAAATATTCATGATCTGTAATAGTCACAGAAAAAAATTAAATTGCAGGATTATGTGTTCTCTCACCTGTTTCTTTCCAAGACGGTAAATTAAAATAATGTCAGGAAATGCTATTAAGATGCTTAGAGCAAGGAAAGGCTCATCATAAGAAAGCAACAGATAAGAAAAATTTGTTTTCCTCTGTATGACAGAACAAAAGTAGAAAAAAACTACCATTTCTCTCTATAAATGCATATGAAATCTAAATTCAAGAAAGAAGAGATATTTAACTAGTAGATCATTTCATCATAATAATATATACATATATATTACAGTTATTTAAAACAAAGATTAGAGATAAGCAACTAACCTGGTGCAGTGGAAAGTGTCCCTGCCTATGGCACACAGTTTGAAACTAGGTGATCTGTAAGGCCACTCCCAACCCAAACCATTCTATTATTCTATGACAAAGGTAAAACTTTCACAATCACCTCACCAAAGGAGAGATTTGCATTTATCTGTGAAGGCAATAAAGTCTTCTCAGTTTCTATCTTTGTTGTGGTTTTATTTATTTTAAACTAAAACTTCATCTTTAAGTCTGTTTCCAAATTTGTTTTCCAAGTTTGTTTCCAAATCAACTTCTATGGCTTTAGGTACTTCTTTCAGACTTAGTTAAACTAGTCTAGAAAGCAGTGCCATCCAGCCACTCTCAAATAACCCTCCTACTATCAATGCTTGAAATTTTGGTCCTTTACTTTTCCTTTTTATATATTTTTAATGATAATTTCAATTTTAATAAGTCCAACCCAAAACTTAAGTACAGAAATTGTAATAGTTTTTTCTTGATGAAACTGTATACAATTGTAGTTCTGTAAACTACAAAACTTTTTTTTCTTGCTAATGTTTAGCTTTTGTAGTACAGGCTTCTGTTTAATCTCTGCTGAGCATTGCTTTACATGCCTTTATGACCCCATTATGTTTTCTTCCTTAAGCCTGTCACACGCTGTGCAGTTATGTAGTTGAATAAAAGAACAACCATACATTTCAATTATGAGTGATTTTTTAAAATTTATTTACTTAGCCTTAACAACATTAAGTGCATTAGAAGGTCAGATGCTGTAGAGGAGAAGGATCCCTCTGCAGATACCCCCATGAGGCCCCCTTGGTACTCTCTTTGAGGTAAGAAAAACTACTTAATTAGAATGACTAATGCTAGAAAAAATGTTAGAATCTCGTTTTCTTTTTAGAAGATGGTTGGTTAGAATTGATTCTTTATAATTGGTTATTTTACGCAAAGAACCTTGATGTAGTTGGACAGTGTTTCAATTCTGTGCCCTATTGGTCTACTTTTGATGCTCCCTGAACCCTATAAAAGTACCTGTAGTAACTCATGTATTTGGATTTGCTGCCTGACCCCCTTCATGGGAGAAATAAAGCCTGTGGAAAAAGTCTGAGCTGCTTTCCTGGTCTCTTTCTGTCGGCTGAGGAAGGTCCCTGTAAGCAAAGATGAAATCACAAAAGACCTGACTGCCTACACAGGCAATGCTTACAGACCTTGTGGCTGAAACCTGCCCAGAGAGAAGGGCAGGGGAAAAGCCACAAGATGTTTTCACTTCAGTAAGGCTATGTCAGTTTTCATGGTTTACAACCTGGACCAACGTGAATATCTTATTATTTGTCCCAAAACCATGTTGTTCTTTCAAGCTACTGCGCAAAACGTCAAATCTACTACTATTTAATCTGTTTTCCAAAAATTTAGAAAAATCAAAGCAAGTTTTAAATTAAATTTAAAAAGTTAGAAGCATATCATGATAGAGAGATAACTTTAATAGTCACACACCACACCTTGCATGTGTTTTTTAAAATGAGGTAGATAATAAAACTTCAGTCACAGAATCACAAAATGGTTGAGGTTCAAACAGACCTTTAGAAGTCACCTTATCCAATCTCCCTGCTCAAGTAGGGAAGCCTACAGATGATTGCCCAGGACCAGGTCCAGGTGAACTTTAAAAATATCTTCAAGGATGGAAAATACACAACTGTTGTGGGCAACCTATGCCAGTGTTCAGTCACCCTCATTATAAAAAACACTTCTGGGTGTTTAGAGAAAGCCTCCTGTGTTTTAGTATCTGCCTACTGCCTGTTGTCCTCACACTGGGCACCAATTGAAAGAACCTGGCTCCTGCATTTCCTTCCTTCAGGGACTTATAAACACTAATTAGATGTCCCCAAACCTTCTCTTCTCCACGCAGAACTTCCTTTCTCATTCTCTCAGCCTTTCCTCGGGACACAGATGCTCCTGCTCTGTCATCATCCTTGTGGCACTTTGTTGGACTCACTCCAGTATGTCTATATCTGTCTTGTTCTGGGGAGGCCAGAAATGGACACAACAATCCAGATGTGATCTCACCAGGGCTAAATACAGGGGAAGGATCACTTTTCTTGACCTGCTGAAAATGTTTTGTCTAATACATGCCAGGAGAACCTTAGCCTTTTTTTTTTTTTTTTGGCTCAAGGGTACACTGGTGGCTCACTTCAACTTGGTCCAGTTGCAGGAGTTTGCATTTCCCCTTGCTGATCTGGACTAGGTTCCTTGCTGCAGCATGTTCCTGGTTAATGGTATGTTCTCCCAAGTTAATTGTTTGGTCCAAATTCTACCCTCCCACCCACCTTCTCAGTCTACCCTGAATTACCTGTCAATCCTATTTTGTGCCAATACCCTGCTTGGAATTCCTCTTTGGAAATCCCCCAAAACTAGACATTTCATTAGTCCATGTGACCCAGTTCCCCCCCCCCTCCCCCCACCTCCTTCATTGGACAATACTTTTGTGAACCCTGCCTTTTACCCCTCCCCAGAATTCCTCTGATTTGCTAATGATTTATACCCTCCCCTTGAACCTCCCCCAGCTGCTGCGCACCTCCATTTTTGTCTTTTTTCCCCCCAAATTCTGCAGAGTAATAAATTCTCTTTTATCCTATGCAAAAGACTTCCCCCTCCTCCTTGCATCCTCAGAGTGCAGACTGACAGCGAAAACGGCTGTAGAGCAATTGCTCTAGCCACAGCTCAGGTCATCTGCTCCCAGACTGTGACGCACTCTGGGCACGGGGCGTAGGGGCAAAGTGAGTGCGGCTCCGGCCAATGCGTCAGTTCCTCTCGGATCATTCCTTCAAGGACCCTCTGGAGGGAAGCAATCTCCTCTGCCATATCAGCCACTTCTGCCAGTTTTGTGCCATCTACAAACTGAGGATGAACTCTGCACTCCAATATTTTTTGAAGATGTGGACCCAGTATTGATTCCTGGGGTACACTGCTAGCTACTGGCCTTCAGCTAGACTTTATATCTCTGATCAACACCTTCTGAGCCAAATCATTCAGGCAGTTTTTAAGCCACCGAACTGCATCCTCATTCAGCTCATAGTTCATCAGCTTCTCTATGAAGATCTTAGGGGAAACTTAGGGGAAACTTCAGTCAAATGGAAGTTTTTTGGCTGAGCTTGATTAAACAAGGCTATGATTTGGTACATTTGCAGACTGTTGTGTTAATGAACATGACTTTAAAAATTTCCATTTCTCTCTATTTGAACTATGTCATTTAATTGAACAATATTTTTAAAATATTTCAGCTAGTTTGAATTATCATTGCATAAAACATGGAAATATATTCTCCTGGGACTACACAGCACATGTTGAATCTTGTCTTAGTCATATAGATGCAGTTAAGGATGTTGGGAATTAATCCCCTAGGCATGTTAATGTGTTTTTTTTGACAACTGTTATTAACTCTAACAAGGTATTTAAATTGCAGATATTTTTCTGACTGAATATTCAAAAGGTACTTGATAGCCAATCACCAGTGTCCCAGATGTGTTTGCTGTTCAAGTGTATCCTGTGACTTTAGCTTTTAGCTTAGATAGCTTTATTCTGCCTTTGGAACCGTAGTGTCACAGATCACAGAATGACAGAACCGTTAGCATTGTAAGGGACCTCTAGAACACAACCTAGAATGGGTTACACTAGAATGAGTCCAGGTGAGTTTTGAATGTCTCCAGAGAGGGAGGTTCCAGGACCTCCTGGAACCTGTAGGAAGCATCATCAGCTCCCTTTTTCTGGTCAGGTGGCCCAAAGCAAATGCCCACAAGTATCACCCACATTACCCAGTCCCTTACTTTTTATGCACAAGTTCTCAAATCTTCTCAATTTGTCTGGGCAGAGCTTGAGACATTCCAGGTGCTCCCTCACATAAAGAGCAAATCCATCACCTCACCTTTCTTACCTGTTCTTCCTAAAAAGGGCAGAGCCGTCCATGACAACATTTCCAGTCGTGAACTATCACACCATGTCTCTGTGACTGCAATGAGATTTCACACAGATTTTTAATTCTTCTAGTTTATTCCTCCTACCGCGTACATCTATGTACTCTTAACAGTAACCATTTGTTTTCCTCATCCTAAATTCAGCATTTGTATCAGGGAAAACCTTGTCACTTGTCATTTATTTTAATAGATTTCTGTTGAATGCCTCAGGTCTCAGCATAGAACTCTTTGGAACTCTGTGGGTAACATATGTTGATAACTTGCACACTACGCATAAAAACATATTCTTATTTTCTTACTACTTTATTTAATCCACAAAATAACCTTCCTAGGCTTTAACTATCCTTAATTGGAAAGCTTATTATAAGTTATTTTAAATAGTCTTGAATCTACCTTTATCTCCTCCCTAAAGCGACTGCTCATGTAAAGACTGCTGCTTTTTTGGTGAGAATTATTATCCTTTAAAACACCTATATAGGCAGTTCCTGACTAGATAATACATCTGTATGACTGTTTTTCTATTCTTGTTTATTGTTGTTGTTGTTGTTGTTGTTGTTTTGGGGTTTTTTGGGGGGTTTTCTTGCTTTTTTTTTTTTGTTTGTTTGTTTTTGGTTTTTTTTTTTGTTTCTTTTAAAATGCATTTTCATCTAATCGGCTGAACTCTTAACCCAAGTTAGTGGCTGCTTGAATTCTTCCCGAATCTAATTTTGATGGCCATTAAGACTCATACCATTTTTCATTTTTCCAGTAGCAATTAGTTTTAGGAATAGTTGTGCAATAGTCTATATTAGAATTTGTTTTTTGGAAAATTTCAGATTGACACTTATTTGGAATATGTTTCTGAATGCTGATGACCACCTGGCCTTCTACTTTGTTTTGTTCATTCTGCCTTTAGAAAGGGTTGGGGGGGGGGGGGCGGGGGGAGGACGGTGTCTCAGCTGTTTGCCTTTTTATAATCCTTCCTACTTCAGCAGTCTCTGACACTTAAAAAAGAAATTCCAGTCTTCTGAATCTTGCTAGACATGTATCCTGTTTTTTCTTCTCATAGGAACTGAGTCTGTCAGGTCTGTGCTAAGTTTGGTAAGTCAGATTTTCCAGAATTTATGCAGATAAATCACATAAGTGGGAACAAATTCCTAGTAGTTGTGTGTGTGTGTGTGTGTGTGTGTGTGTGTCTATGATTAAAAAAGAGATCATGAGTTTGAAGCCTGAGATCTCCCTTGATAATTTGTTCATCCTAAATGAAGAGAATAAGAGAGAATTGAGGAAGGCAACAGGAAAGGATGGGACCCTTTTTGGACATCAGCAATGATTTACTGATTATATAGTGAGAACTACAGCACTTAACCAATAAACAATGTGTGAAAGAAATACATAGACCTAGCTCTACTATTGAAATAATTTTAATTAGAACCCAGCACTGAAGTCCACCTTTATAGATTATTTCTAACTGCTTGTTGGGAGGAGTTCACTTTGGAGAATAACCTTTCCATTTATTCAAAATATGGTGGCATGTTTGTACCTAGATAATTATAATCCAAGCTTAGTAAGCAGAGAAGCAAACAAGCAAAAATAGTCCATATACTAAAGGACTGTTTTTAAGTGCAGTGATATAAAGCTGATGCATAAAAGGGCTTAATTGCTACAGGTTTTCTTGTTTTTTCCTTAAAATAGAAACATTCCTTTATGATCTTTTTTTGGCTTCTCCTTCTCCTTCTGGAAACCTAAAGAGAGGTCTGTTCCTTGAGTTTCCCTAATATTTAGGTAATTCGGCTTTTGTCTCAGAAAGACTGATTTTTTATTTTAAATTTCCTTTAATATTTTTTTTCTGTGTCCTTACATGGAAAATTATATTGCAAGATATGAAATATTATTTAGGAATTGTTATTATTAATTAAAATTATGTTTTTATGAGAAAAAAAATATTTTGTTTTTGTTGTGGGAATGTTATAAATAATTATTATTATACCACACAAGCTATATGACTATTGTGTGTAGTCTCACAAAACTTGCTAAAGTTAATTTAACCAATGATATTGGAAAAAAAAAAAAAAAGGTGTGGTGCAAACTGTAAACCTTCCCTAACATAAAAATTTTCCTCAAACTTGATAGTCTTGTATATACTAGGAGCATACTGTTTCTGCTACTGATCTTTTAAAAAGAATAAAGAAGAGCTGACATGTCAATGCCACTTGAAATGCCTTTAAAACATATCTTAAACTAGAATCTTACACTGCTGTACATGACAGCTTAGGGACCAAGTGAAACTGTGTTGCAGTTCACTGTATAGAAAACCAGAAAGTTTCATTTAAATAAATTTCACATGTGCAGAGAATTTTTATAACATGATCAATAAAAGCAAATACGTAGAAATTAGGTATTGAATTTTCAGTTACTTGACTTTCACATGTGTTGTGATTTAAGCCTAAATGGCAATGAAGCACCAACTGTTTACTCACCACCAAACCCCACTGGAATGAAGAGGAGAATCAAAAAGTTGAGATAAGAGCAGTTTAATAATGGAAACATAACTAAATAATAAATAATAAATTATTATTATTGTTATTATTATGGGAAAAAATAAAACCCAAGAAAAAATAAATTAAGCACTCTACAATTGCTCACCACCTGCTGACCAATGTCAGACTCCATGCCTGAAACCTGGTCATTCCCCTTCCCAAGTAATTCTCCCAGTTTATATACTGGGCATAACATTCTATGGTGTAGAATATCCTTTTGGCCAGTTTGTGTCACCTGAGAGCTGTGCTCTCTCCCAGCTTTTTTTGTGTACCTTCTCACTGGCAGAGAATGACACACAAAAAAAGTCCTTGGCTTCAGGTAAGCACAACTTAGGAACAACCGAAACATTAGTGTGCTATCGACTTTATTCTCATACTGAATTCAACACACTGCACTGTACCAGCTACCCCAGCCAAGACCAGGAAAACATTGCTGCTTCTGACCAAATAAACACTGAAAGATCATAGAATCAAATCCAAATGAAGATAAAATCTGTGATGGTGAAGTTCAGGGTATTATGCAGTTGATCTATACAACAAGCTCCTTGATTTGAGATAGGTGTAATAATTGTATGAGGCACTACTGAGATCACAACTTGAATACGAAATGCTAGAGCTGCTCACGTACACAAACATCTATTTAGAGTGAGAAAATTGTTGATAGCAATGTTTATTTGCTTTAATGACTAAAATAAAAAGGAGTCCAAAATCTCAAATGAATGCTCATTAACTTGCACCAGGCAGTGTTAGCGATGTGATTAAATGTAATGTGTTTATTGTATCATGTCAACAGTTTCTAGCTTTTTCTGAAATTAAAACAAGAGAACTACAAGAGATGAGGTTCAAATGAAAGCATGATATTTGCTGAATCAAATCTTTATTGTCTTCTCAGCAGTATGTCCATTTGATTAGAACTCAATTTTTTCTGTCTCTTCGAATCCTATATTGGAAACACCCTCAGACTCGATCCCTAAAACGACATGGAAAAGAGACTGGAATTTAGATGACAGTATGAATGAGGAGAGTGGTTTCACTACTCTTGTAGAACTACTCGTGTCCACAAGTTCCAATTCCTCTTTAGGAGTATTCATTACTGAGCTGATCTCCAAAGAGATGAAAACCAGTTGCTGGCAAATTTGCCGAGCCAGTTAGACTTTTAAGATTTTTGTTACAGTTGACCTTGCAGCAACATACCTGACAAAACAAAACGTGGTCCTATCTGACCAGGCTACTGGAGTGACTGCACTGGGGACCATGGAAGGGCTATGAATGTCACCTGTATGGATTTCTGTAAGACCTTCAACACAGTTCCTCATAACATCCTTCTTTCTAAGTTAGAGACTGATTGGATGGGTGGATGGTTCAGTGAATTCAGTGAATTGGTTGGACAGACATACCCAGAGGCTAGTGGTGAATGGTTCAATGTCCCGATGTGCACCAGTGACAAGTGGCATCCCTCAGGGGTCTGTATTGGGATCAATGGTGTTCAGAGTTTTCATCAATGGTGTAGATAAGGGATCAAGTGCACCCTCAGTAAGTTTGCACATGACACCACGAGTGGTGCCACTGAGACACCTAAAGGAATGGGTGCCATCCAGAGGGACCTGGACAAGCTCAAAAAGTGAGCACATGGGATCCTCATGAGGTTTTTTTATTTCTTATGGAAATGACCAACATACAGAAGTTTTGGCACTTCAGGTAACCAACTCCTCATTTTGCATTGCTTTTCTTTTTGGCAATCCTTGTCCCTCTCTTGATTTTTCAGAAGACAAAGAGACCAAGAAAAGGATTTTGTGCAACAGCTAAAATATTTCTTTCCAGAATATTCGCACGGCTATCTTCTATTTCCTTCCTGCGTTTTAAGGGCATGGACCAGACAAGTTCACCAATGAGATCTGGTGGGTCAGGAACTGAATAATTACTTCTTTTTTATTCATTTTATGGAACTGCCAATTAGTAGTGTGTGTCAAATAAGTCTAGAAGTGGTCATTGCCTACATATCCAAAGAGTCCCAAACTTGAAGAAGACATCCTGATGGACCACATCAGTTCCTTAATTATTCTGCTGGTTTATGCTTGCACATATACTCTTCTCTTACTCCCACAGACTCCAGAAGTAAGGGGAAATGTGATAAGCCATGCAACTTTTCATCATAAAAATTTTTAATACAATGTTGTTTGAAATTTTTAGAAAGAATAATATACTGACTAGAAGTAATGACAGAGTAAAAACAATGCATCATACATATAAAAATGTCATTGAATTATATCTGTAGTGTCGCTTTTGAGTTCTGCTTTGTGTTGTTTCTATCCCCAAATCAGCTACTCTTAAATAATAAGTTAGCTGTGAACAAAATGAAAATAATTTGGGACTATTGTGTTATTGTAGTGACTCTGAATTTACATCTCCAGGCTTGAAACAATCAGGTCAGGGTTATAGAATTCTGTAAGCCAACAAAAAACTCCTTCATTTTTCTATAAAAGTGTTTTTCAAAACTAAAAATTCAGAGAAAATAAAAGAAGAGTGGTCTCAAAAATAATGTGTCTATGAGGGCATGCCAGTTATTTTTGTGATCTTCATGTCCTTTGCTAAAGTTCTAGATAAAATAACCCGCAAGAGTTCAGTCTTCACATTGTTTTTGATATCTGGAGATTAATCTTCCACATGAATCTCAAAGACACAGTAATTCACAATCTACTTCAGTTACTGTAAACCTCCTCAGTCAACATTTAATGCGTAATCAAATAATTTTGCAAAGTATATGAGATTCCAACATTGTAAATTCTTGATAAGACCTGATAGATGGTAAATGTTTGGAGGTTACTATATTTTCTTTGATTGTCTGCTTAATTTACTTTCCAACATACCAGTTAGAATTCTATATTTCTGATCTTTAAAATTTTTGTGGTTACTGGAATTCTTCCTACCATGAGAACAAATTCAGACTTTCACATATTTTGCAGATTTGCTGTTTATTTAAATGGTCTGCAGTCTTCTCACAGCTAATAGAAGTCACTGGGGTAATGATGATTAATCCTCAGTTACTTATATGCAGAATTGTCCACACTTGGGAACAAGATGGTATATTTATTTTAACTAGGATATAAAAATAACTAGTCTTGGACTTTTCTTGAGTAAATGTCTTTATTTTCTTCTTAATTAGGTATGCTTTTTTATTTTTATCAGATTGCCTGGAGGTTGGTTGTGTCTTCCTCTCTGAAGGAGAAACTCTCTATGTAAAATCTTTCCTTAGCAAGCACACACAGCAATTCGAGTACCAAGATAGAATTATTGCATCATACATATTCCCAAACCAAAACTCACATAAGTGTCACTGTTTGCATCCAATTTCCCAAAATTACAGCTGATACAAAAGGGCAAGTCTTGCAAACTTACTTACTCTAATGAAAATTGCCTTGAGTATTGAGGTGTTAAAGATTAGGAGCCAAACAGTAACTATTAGACTTATTTTGAGAACAGAGTAGTACCCTGTCTCCCTTGCTTGCATGAAGAGAAGAAATTGTATTTAAAATCTCTTTCTTTTTACTGCTTTCAAGCAATTATGGCCTCCCTCCTTACATCATGCTAAGCAGTAATGAAAAAGTAAAATATTTGATAACAATGAGAAAAATGGCATTAAAACTGTAGCTGATTTTGCTATTTGAAATAATTTTTCTGGGTTTACCTTTTATATTTTTCTTTTTTGATTTTTTTTGTGTTTTTTGTTTGTTGGTTTTTATTCTTTCTGTAGTAAAACAAGAAAAGATACTCTTAGAGACCATATGTGTCATCTTGAAAGTTCTGTATTGATTACCAGAGTATTAGCCGACCATCTGAATGACTAGGGAAAATATCTTTGTTGAGCAAATGGAATAATCTGCAATGTAATCACTCTCTAAGCAGGAGGAAGGGTGCTTTAATCATCCAAGAGAAAGAATGTATGAAGATAAGTTTCCTAATAACACAGTAAGTAAATGTGGAAACACTAAAAAATGTATGCTTTAACAGATGTTTTAAGAATAGGTGGGGGTCAATGATGCTTAAAGAGGCTCCCCTCACTGTCCGACTTTAATTTTCCTCATTGTTATTATGGGGTTGTAAATGAATTAAGAGAAAATACACTTGCTCCTAGACTCTTTTGAAGGCAGTACATTTTAAATTAGATAAAGTCGCTTTGGAAGTCTTGAAACCCTTCTTGTTGTTCCTGATTGGTTTTTGGTTTTTTGGTCTTTTTTTTTGTTTTGTTTTGGTTTGTTTTGGTTTGGTTTGTTTTGTTTTTTTCCCAATGGCTGATAATGGAATGGAAATGTTTTTCAGTTGTATGGAAGGGAATATTGAAATCTGATTCCAGAGAACTACAAGTTAAAAGATACGACAGAAATGGTTAGCATATGTCCAGACCTCTCAGTCCACAAGACAAAAGGCTATGTCAATGACTTATCTAGAATCAGTGTGAGATATTCAATAGTGAGAGGGCAGGAAAACTGAGATATTCCATTTATTCTGAGGAAACTAAGGTCAGTTTCTGAAGTTATGGCTGATTTATGCTATGGTGTAGATTTCTTCCTGATGAAAATTTGAATGAACAGACAATCAGGCTTTTCTACTCTCCTACATATTTCATACATGTAAAAGAAAAGTGTTCCAAGAGTTAAATTTTTTGGGAGACAATAACTGTGTTTAATTTAGGGTTCTATTCAACAGAAACTATGTCCCACTTGTCAGTCATTGAAATGCCCTATTAGCTGTGGCAACAAAGTTCTTGAGTGCATTCAGGGAATTTCTATCCTTCCTGTTTCCCACTGCTTTTTTTAAAAATAATTGTTCCCACTGGGAGACAGCCTGTTGAACCCATTCTCTTTCAGCTGCACTAACTTTATGACCTATACATGGAGCTTCATAGCTGGAGAAAGGTCAGATGTAGACATAACAATGCAAAAAAATTAAGAGCTGTAGGGGAAGATATGATGAGTACATTTTCTTCAACAATTTGAGCATGTCCAGAAAAATAATGTTTTTGCTAGCTTCTTTGTTAAGATACCTTTGTAACAAAACGGACAGATCTATGGCACAGTATATCATGTACTATTATAACTGCTGAATAATTGTAGTTAATTTCCACTAAGTATCATTTTTTTTTTGTTTAATTTAGAAACATTGATTCAACTGAAGTCTTGCCCTCAGAAAATAATTTCTAATGATGATTTCATTATGACATAACAAAATGACATAGCAGCCAGCATCAGATTTGATGTCACTCAAAACAGTAAATTAAAGTTGAAACTCTGTTATATCTCCAGGTTCTAATTCAGCTGTTTAACTAACTCTGAAAGCAAAAAGATTCTTAAATGTGTTGCAACCTATTGTTTTGTGGGATCAAAATTATATGAATGCTTTAAACCAATTCAGCATTATACTCTTTGCATTCATATTGAATAAAGTATAATCACCTTAAATGGGTGATAATGAAATGTCTTAGCTGCAGAAATGTGGGCAGTTGTATTCTACATAGCAATGCTAAAACTTGAGTTTTGTTATCTTCCTCATTCTGATACTGGGACATCAACAACACATGCACAAGTAGATTTATTTGTATTTTGAAGATATATTAAATCTAGCTATTTCTATCTCTCTTCTCTTGTAGCCTTACAAATAAAGTTATATATACTTAATATGGGGCACCATATGAAGTGTAAGCATTGCCAGCCTGGAATGTGATGTCATCTTCAGTTGTGTGACTATAATTTTGCATTTTTTTCTGTCAACAGATATCAAATATTCAGAGGACGATTCATCAGTATTCCTGAACTCTTATTTGTATTAATTATAATTGATGTGAAAAAGTGATATGGACTTAGATTTAAATAAGCCATATGCTCAGATCTTCAGCTCACAATAACAATTAATTGAGGAAAGGTTAGGGTCTTGATAAACTTTAATTGTTGTCATAATTATCATTAAAATCTATTAATGTATATTTGACTTTCTCAAGACATGGCAAGAGTTTTGTGAACCCCTACAAAGACAGAAGCTGATTAAATTCTTGTGGAAATAAAAAGTTGAAACAGAAAAGGAAACAACACTCTGTAAAGTGCCTATTACACCTCACTTGCCTAAATGCACTTTATCTTCTTTTCCATATTTTAAATTTTTCAGAAGAGCTGTTGTTTTGTCCTTTTTCTGATCTAAAACGGACTCATACCTTATGTTTCCTATATAGGAATATATGTTCAGTGAACAAAGGAGGGAAACCAGAAAAGCTGGAATTCTGAAGAAATGCAGTGAGTTATTTTGTTGCAGGCTGATCTTGTCCAAAGCACAGATGAGCAAAAGTCAGGAGCCTGTAGTGTCTTGACAGTAACATAAAGAGAAACAGGATGAGAAATAAAGGTCATTGGAAGAGAAAGGAGAGAGTGTTTTATAAGCTGATTTAAGAGCTAATCCTCTCTCACATACCAAGGCAAAATAAATGCTCCTGCTACCTCAGTGTTTAGGAGTGATGGCCTCCCCTGTGCTTGTTACCTCTCCATACTGTGGCCTTGTGCATTAAGTTAACCCTTCTTCTTAACTGCTCCTATATTAAGCTGTGAAAATTCCTGAGCCTTTTATTGTCCAAACAGCAAGGAAAAACTTTTACTATGAATTTAAAACAATATTTTTGTGTCACAATTGCAACTGCTAAAAGATTATATTGTTATCTTTTTCAAATTATTAAGATAAATCTGCAAACTAGAAATATTCCTTCCTTGAACGTATGAAACAAGAAGACACACTTTAAACCTAGAAACAGAGTAACTAAGATCAGTGAAGCTGCCTCAGTAATTCAGTTGGAAATATTTTAGTGGAGTCTTCTGAAAATTGAAAAGGCGAACAGGAATTATTATTGCACTAAGCATGCATGTTTTATTTCTAAATATGCAGAATTAACAGATTTATTTAAAATTATCATGTCTTGCTACTTTTTTTTTTAATATACCAGAGAATATCATAGCACATGTGTATGAAAGCAGCTGTGAGTCAATCTCTCTGATAATGTCTCAATTTCATGTGAGAAGCTAGGCATAAAACTGTTTGCATAGTTAGCAGTGAAGGCAGCCGAGCTTATTATAGAGGAGTTGGATTTGAAATGCATGAAAGCATTTTTATTTTATGTACAGATCAAGCTTGATTTGTCTCCACACCTTGAGTTGTACAAGGTTTTGACCAAGGAAATGAAACAAGACCTTTAAAACTGTATTCTAGCAACAAAGGAAGGAAAGTACCGAATTCAGAATGATGCTGGGATTCCTGTTATGAGTTGAAGCTTTTATGCCTTAAAATTTTCTGTGCAAAATCTATTTTATGTTCCAAATTTACTGAGCTTTTATTCTTTTGGAAGGAGTGCTGGAAATTAAAATTCTTGACTGCAATGTTTTATTGGGTTTATTTGGTTGTTTTGGTAGCTGGGGGTGCTGCAGGGTGGCTTCTCTAGGAGGACCACATAAGTTTCCTCCAGGTCAGAAAAATCCAGTTCCAGTCATCTCCAAGAAGTACCCACCAATGGCCAAAGAGGAGCCCATTAACAAGGTTGGTAGTGCCTTTGTGATAACATATTAAAGAAATCATAACAGAAAAAGATGCTGTACAACAGCTGAGAGAGAGAAGTGAGAAAATATGAGAGAAACAGCCCTGGAGACATCAAGGCCAGAGAAGAAGGAACATGGGGAGGTACACCAGACACGGAGCAGAGGTTGCCCTGCACTCTGTGGTGCAGACTATGGTGATGTTGGCTGTGCCCATGCAGTCCATGGAGAACCATGGCAAGGTAAACATCCACACTACATGGAGTGTAGTGGTCCCCCATGGAGGACTGCAAGCTGAGGCAGGTGCCTGGCAGGAACTGTGACTTGTGAAGAAGAACCCACAGAGGAACTGTGACTTGAGGAGAAGAACCCATAAAGGAAGTTTTCTGGCAGTAGCTGTAGCAGCATGTGGGAGTAGTATCCTCCTGAAGGACTGTATTTCCTTCAAAGGGAGGCACTCTGAAGCATTTCACGAAGGGCTGCCTCCCATGGAGGGATCCCGTGTTGGAGCAGGGGAAGAGCATGAGGAAAAAGGAGTGGAATAGATGGAGAATTATGAACCAACCACAAGTACCTTTCCTGCTCCACATGGGGTGGAAGGGATACCAGGGGTCAAGAAGGTAAAACAATTAGGAAGAAAATCAAACCTGAGAGGAAGGGAAGAGTGGGGGAATTTGGGTTTAGCTTTTTTCTTGATTCTAAATATTTCAAAGTATCCTACTCTGTTACAAGAAATTAAGTTATTCTTCCTCAAATCAAGTCAGCTTTGCCCATATTGTTAATTAATAAGTAATGTCCCAGTCCTTATATTGATCCATAAGAGCTTTATTTTATTTTGTCCCATTGTCCTGTTGATGAATGGAGCTGCAGAGCAACTTGGTGCTCCTGCCAGCCAGCCAAGGTCTACTGACCACAAATAATTATATGAATAATATAATCCAGTTAGAGGCCTTGGACAACAGAGTAAAAACAATTTATCTCTTTCTACAGAAGAAATATTTAATTTTTGCAAGCTGTTGCAAGCTTGTAAGTTTATTTACACAACCTAGGATTTAAGTAAATTAAATAACAATATTTAACAGAAGAATATCATAAATGTATAATTATATGCTGTACAGTTTTTCTGTTTATATTAACACATTGCAAAGGTAAAGAAGTTAATGGGAAAACAATAGTTAATGTTTAATACCATTTACTCCTAGGACCAGAGTCCAGTAAAAAGGTGACTTCAGTTAGTAATGATCATGTTCATTGATTACTGCACTTATTATCTCTTCTTTGTTGTTTTTTTAATATACTAATTATGTGAAGATTAAGTATAAAATGTACTAATACTAATGCTGAAGCTTACATTTACATATCAAATAATATTTTGTCAGCAGACAATCCACATATTCTGACCAGCTACAGAATTTTGAAAATGCTGCATTGAGTGAGTTCTGGACTTAAGCTATCATAATATTATTTACACCAAAACAATTATGAGAGACAAGTAGCTAGCAGGGAAAAATATGTTTCTGATCCTGCTAAATATTCAATGCATATATATTTTCTTTAGGAATAGAGGGCTTAAGAAATTAATGTTAACCTATGCCCATGAATTTCTTTCCATTTACCACTTACCATTCACCCCCACCCTCTCCAACTCCCCCCCCACTTCTTCCCCGTATGAAGCTCTGAGTGTGAAAGAATATTTCTGAAATTGTAAGATGGTGGTGAAGGAACCCGAAAACAAGAAAGTCAAGGTTTCTCTAAATAGCTTCACTTTGGAATATCAGAACAATGTACATCTACATCTCAAAAATAATTTCCTAGAAGGCACATTTTCCACAGATAAAGCATTGAGGTCATTCAAATGCAAATTAAAAACCATTCTGAAGACATATCCAATTTGGTGAAAAATAAATAGGACTTGTCAATAATTTCTTCCAGTAATAATATCTCACTGATTGCTATTTACTAAACCTGGGGTGTTCTGTCTCCCTTTAACTACTGAAATTAATTTTCTCCCAAGTAGATGTCATGACAGTTTATACATTTTCTAATATAAATCATTGCAAATGCAAACTGGGACCTACAGTAATATGAAAAATTGTGAGTAGGTTCCTGTCTTTCTCATTTCCTCTCTTGTGGATCAAGATTTTGAATTTCTCTAATTTTGGGCTTCATCTGTATGTGTGCCCTAATTTGCTGCTTGTTTCCTTAGTCTCCAACCTATCTTATATCACCATGTGATTTTTTACTTCAAACGCGTAATACTGGAAAAAATCAAGGATGAAAGGCACTTGGCCTTGTAGAACTTAATGAGATTTGCATAAGCCTGTGTCTCAAGACTGTTAAGGTCCATTTGGATGGCATTGCATCCCGTTGGGGTGTCAACTGCACAGCTCAGCTTAGTGTCACCTGCAGTATTCCTGAGGGTGCACTCAGTTTCCTTATCCATGGCATCAGCAAAGATGACAATTCCAATACCAATCCTTGAGGAGCAATGCTCTTCACTGGTCTCCATCTGAATAACAAACTGTTGACCACAACTATTGAGAGCTCATGAAGTTCAACAAGGCCTAGTCTAAGGTCCCACATCTGTGTCAGGACATTCACAAACACTGATATAGTCTGGATGAAGAATGGATCGAGAGCAGCCCTGAGGAGCAGGGCTTGCTGGATGAGAAACTTGGCATGAGTTTGCAGCCCAGAAAGCCAATGTGTCCTGGGTTGGAGAAAAGCAGTGGGACAGCAAGGGAAGGGAGGGGATTCCATCCCTCTGCTCTGCTCTGCTCTGCTGAGCCCTCACCTGGAATAATCTGTCTAGCTCTAAGTCTTCCAATAGAAGTATGTGGACCTGTTGGAACCAGTCCAATGATCAGAGGGCTGGAGCACCTCTCTGATGGAGACAGGTTGAGCTGGGGGTTGTTCAGCCCGGAGAAGAAAGGCTACAGGAAGACCTTATAGCAGGGATTCAGTACCTGGAGAGGGCCTACAACAAAGCTGGAGAGGGGCCCTTTACAAGGGTATGTAGTGACAGGAAAAGGAGGAATGGCTTCAAACTGAAAGAGGGTCAGTCTAGGTTAGCTATTAGGAAGAAATTCTTAAATGTGAGAGTGGTTAGACTAAGTGATCCTAAAGGTATCTTCAAAACAAAAACATGCTATGATTTTAGGTCGTAGGACATGGTAGAAAGGTTTCAGAATTTTTTAGCTTCCAAATCCCATTTCAGCACACCACTGTAGGAAGCTCATGTATGATCATTTCCCCATGCTCTCTTTTATCTCCACTCATGCATTCAGGCACCCAGAAGGAGCACAGCCTCATCAGTGCTATGAGGGTGATCTTAACTGCAGGGTATATCCTCATGTGTGTTTCTATTATACCTGATCTCTGGAAGCTTTGTTTATTGAGGGACAGGCTGTGAAAATGCTGCTCACTTAGACCAATTCTGTGAAACTTTCTCTTCACCTTGGATATAAAGTCAAACAAGTTATTTCAATCCACAGATACTGTGTCTCTCCTCTTCCCATTCAAACATTCGTTTCTAAAGTGGGACACCAAGAGTCTCTGTCCCATCTAAGGACAGCAACTTGTTATACCCCGAACAAATAGAAATCAGCAGTTTTCCTAAAGGGAATAGAACAATGTCTTCTTACAGTGACAATTTTATTTATTTATTTAAATAACAGTATGGACAGTGCCCCCAGGGATATAAGAGGGTATGATTATTATATTTTTATCTGTGCAGGATGATAATGTGGGGTTTTGTTACATCAGTGCTTCAGTGGTTTGGACTCTCTTCTAAAACAGCTGTCAAAGTAGTTTAAATTTTAAAAAAGAGAAGGATGGAGTAAAAGGTTTTTAGTCTATTTAGAATGATGTGTCTTAAAGGCAGGTAGTTCCATTGCTTTTATAACTGCACTAGCACAACACTGTAAGCAAGACAAACATTGCAGGAAGAGGGGATATCCTTTATTATACCAACTGATTCCAATGCATTCAGTTGTTTTGTGTTGGCAAGGTTTTGGGGAAGGGCTCATGTACCCTAAAAATATCTTAGTAATCAGTAATCCTTTCTACCCCTCATCAAACAACAGAAAAAATTAAATTGCTGGTTGTCATACAGATATTTATGAGGATAAAATTGATCTTGGCTGACAATTACATAGGTGAAACTGAATATCTACATGTTAGAAAGATTTCATGCCTAAGATAAAGAAAGTCATGGAAACATGCAGTTAATGCTAGAATACTTTTGACAAACAAAACATATTTTTTCCATCTCTGAACACTTAGGCCATTTTAAAAGATGAGGCTGAGAAAATCCATAAATATGATGTTTTCATGGCATCAAGCAGAGATACTCTGTAGTATTTCCCTACCTTCACCCAATAGCTTAATGTTCCAGTAGCGATAATTTTCTACTTGTCTGTCTCCCATGACAGTTAACAACTATATCACCTCTTCCACTGCTTTCACATCATCCTCCTCAACCATAGATAATAGCCCTCTCATCTTTCAAATTAGTCTAATTTTCCTAATCCACTTAGAGTTATTCTCAACACCAATGGTGCATTTCTGTTTGAGAAGTAGATGCATATGTAGTTTTCTCCAAGTTTTTCATTGTGACCAGGAAATGGTATGCTATATTTTGTGTATGCACTATTTAAAGTCGTCATTTCAGGCACATTTTAATTATTTAATACCTGTTCATTTCAGCTTAATAAGCTTCACTGTTTTACTGTAAGAAGTGTTAGCAGAAATAATTTAAAATGTTTAAATAGTAAAGGAAACTGTTTTGCTCACTGTCACTGAGACTGATATTAGCAAGTGTGCTGATTGCATAAAAACACAAATATAAAATAAAATTACCAATTAACACTTGGGAAAAAATAGATAAAGCAGACAAATAAAAAAGCTATGGGCAGGGAAAGTACATGGGAGAAAAGTACTGGTTTTCCCAGAGTTTCAAGGGTTGTGATAGCCCCTGGAATAATTAGAAAAGATGAAAGAGATTTATTAGCTGACTAAATAAATGAATGGTTTCAATAGCTTATTTGTTCGGATGAAGCATGAGTAATCTCCTTCAGAGTATGATATATTAAGGTCTTGCTTCATATTTTGAGATACACAGGGAATATATTAATTAAAAGCCTCTGGAAACTTACTTAAAATTATTTCCAATCAATTAAGAAAATAATTATCTTCAATAATTCACTGTATTTATTTTTGACTTTTGTTTAGGATTGTCAAAGGCAAGGTTGGAGGCAAATTTATTTCTGAAGTAAAATATTACTAATGAATGTATAAGTGAAATACATTATTATACAATGTCTGAGTTTTATCATAGGAAATATTGGACTTAAGAGGTGCCACAATGTATGTGAGTTTTCTGGATTATACTTTTGTTTTTAAAACAGGAAGTTTTGTGAATTTTTAGTGAGATTAAGAAGCATGGAAGAAAAATAATGATAAACTGAGTTTTAATTCTATTGAATAGCTTTGGTTATTGAAAGGCACTGCTCATCAAATGGTTTCTCATGAATATATAATTAATGATAAAATATTTCTCTGAGTCACATCATTGTATATATGAGTCATAATGCCGTATCCTACTTTAAATCATCATTGACTTCTCTGTAAAATGTGTTAAATCATCAGAATCCTGGCAAAAAAGTACTTTCCTCTCAAATGTTCATATTAATTTAAGTAACTAATCTGTTTAGAAAGATAAGGAAATTATAAGTTTTAAATCAACAGGTATAATGGTATTAAAATATGCACTGCAATTCTGAATGTGCACCAGGATTATTGTTTTATTATGCAAATTAATTTATAACCTCCTTTGTTATCTTGAGATGTACTTGGAAGTTGATTTAAAAGCTGATATTAAAATGAAATATGTTCACTGAAGCATATCAAGGACATCTAGCTGAAAGTTATACTGTTTTAGTACAATTGATAGAAGCATCTTCCTGATGTTTCAATACTAATATCATTAATTTTCAAACTAACTGCCTAAGGAAAATTTAATATGGGTTATTGCTATGAGGGCGATATGTTGAGGAAGTTATTATTCTGCTGGTTTCACATTCCACACTGAGAAGGGGAAACATTTTTTTTTCATTTCTTCATTGAAGATGTTAGCCTTATAAATATTCATTCTTCTTCTGAGCTTTAAATGTATACTTTTAGCAAGTTTGGTGCGAAGACAAGGTCATTTAAGTTTTTAAGACCTATTGTTCACACTTGGTGGATCTCTAATTTATACAGTGCTGCCTATGAGCTAAGGATGTCTTATAATGTGCTAAGTGAAATGAACCTTAATCACATGGAAATGCATGATAATGACCAATATCTGCAAGTCTTCCAGTATATACAATCTCCTGTTGAATAAGGAACAGTAAGAGCAAAAAATCTTGAATAAAATATTGCCTGGAAAAGTGAAAATATTCTTAATGCACCCTGATAACTTTACTATATAGATACTGTGTCAGTTCAGAAGTGGTGTAAATATTTTGAAAAATTAGAGTATAATTAATAATTTTGTGACTTGACTGGATTCTTTTTTAACTTAATATTTGTGTGATTTTTTTTTTTTTTAAAGCTGGAACATCTCTGGATCTGGGTCTTAGATTTTCCTCCATCACTCTGCCTGAATCTATTTATTTATTTGAATCAAAAATCCTGGGGAATATTACAGAACTCAATGCAAATTAGGTAACACAATCTTTAATTCTAATCTGTACACTTGTGGTAATTTCTTCCTAAGGAATATGACATTACCTCAAATAAAAAATATATTCTCTATTGTTTCTCCCACAGCAGTTTCGGGTATCCTAATCATTTTACAGACACAAAGCACTCTGAATTTCTTATATTAAAAATATACATAAGAAATAGATAATTCCCTCCTTTTATGTAAACATATGAACAATTTTCAATTTTCATAGGAATATAAAAAATCATTGAGAACCCAATTCCATGTTCTTTGTCCATCTACAAAAATTAGTGGATTCAAAGCTAGTGGCATCTAGTAACAGAAATAGTAAGAATGGCTCCAAATGATCAATCCCTTTTTATTTATGCCAGCAAGAGCTGTTATATTCATTTGAATAGGGGCACGTTTAAACACAGAGTTTGCCATCAAAATGACAAATATGGAGAATGCTTTTATGGAACTGATTGTTTTTAAAATAGGCTGACAGGAAACTGTGGCATAATTACTAATATATTAGTGCAGAATGAAAATATTGACTCAGAATGTCCTCCTGAAGATGTGGATTACTGTAATTTTTAAATGTATTTGCAATAGACCAATTTACTTGAAGAATTCTAAACTTAAATCAAACATGATTTTATTTCAGTAAAAAAAGAACAGTGTTGAGAATTTGCTTATATTCATATATATGTGTGTGTATATAGCATATCTATACATGCAAAAGGAGAAATTAAAAACATCATAAAAACTTAAGAAATGGTTCTCTAAAGTAATTGCTTTTATCTCTTGTTTCATTATACACTAAATCTTTGCCCTCCTCACTAAAAGACGATTGTTAATTGCATTTTCACTCCATCTGACCCCTATTAAAACCTTAATGAAAGACTGAAGTATGGTGGCATATAGATATAGATAGATATAGATATAGATGATGTAGATATAGATATAGATATAGACATATAGATATAGATATAGATATAGATGATATAGATATAGATGATATAGATATAGATGATATAGATATAGTTAGATATAGATATAGATAGATATATAGATATAGATATACATATACATATGCATATACATATACACATAAACTATTTTGGAGAAGAATTGAATGCAGACATGAAATTATTTTTTGCAACAACTGCAACACACAGGCTGAAGAGTCCATTCAGAGACTATTGTCCCAGTTAGCCCCTAGAATCTTTACATAATCTTCAAACAAGATAAGAAATATAATATCAACAAAGTCAAAAACTATTTATTTAAATAATTGTTCTTCTGATACACAGTTTTCTTAGTATCTCCAATATAACACCATTTTTTTTTGTCTAATAAAAAGTAATCAAAAGTAATCCTACTTTTTTATAGAGCATAAGTTATATGAATCAGTATTTGCCATTTCTGATTGAAAGAGTAGAGTATATTTCCATGCAAAAAAATCTAGATATTTTAGTTTTGCTAATTAATGAAAGAATGATAGAATCATAGATAAAGCTGAGTTGGAAGGGACCCATCAGGATTCTTGAGTCCCATTCCTGTCCTTGTGACTGGCACCCCAAGAATCACACCATGTGCCTGAGAGTATTGTCCAAATGTTTCTTGAACTCATAGTTCTACCATGTTATGGTAGAAATTACAATTCTACCATATAATTTACTCCAGAAAGTAATGAAAAACCTTAAAATATGATAAAAAAACCCAAATCAGCCATTGATATTTTCCCATCAAACAGACTGGAAAGATATCGTCTTTAACATTCATTCAATATTGATTCATTCTATATTAATGTTTTAAATTTTTAAAGCAAATGTCCATCCATTTTAAATTTTTAAAACAAATGTCCATTCATGTGGAATATCACTCCTGTGACAAAGTCCAGGTCTGTGGAGTGTTAAATTACTAATTTAATTACAATCAGCTTTAGAAGATTACAATAACATTGTTTCATCATGGTATATCAGAAGTATTGATCTAAAAAAAATAATGTGTGCTTTTATTTTTTTTTTAATTAAAGAAAGTACAATTTCAGTGTAAGAGAATATTACAACTGTTGTACTGAATACAGTGTATGGAAATTTTAACTAGGTCATTACCAGTAGGAAATAGAACTCCTTCTGCCCTCTTTTTCAGCTGTCCATCCTGCTTTCTTTACTCTAATGATAATTGAGTTTTGACAGCGCTGGTTAATTTTGTTAACTTTTGCTCACACCCTTTTTTTTTTTTTTGTGCTTCTAATAACCTTTCTTACACTTCTTCAAACTTCAATGCTTGTCGCTGATAACCAGTACAAAAATTCTTAGACCAGGTAAACCTCAGGACCTTAAAAATGCCTTTCAGAATGGACTCTTGTGGGGTTTTTTGAGATGAAATTATTCAGCCATTAGTAACAACTATCTGCACCTGAGGACTAAAAGGTCTAAAAGATAACCAAAAACTGTTCACTCAGTAAAAGACATCTTGCATTAACATTTACATTTAGAAGGAATACTGGTTGATCATATTTGAAGAAGCCTGTAAAGTTTTCCATCAAAGCTCACAGCTATAAATGGCCACTTTCTGGACATTCACACATTATTTCATTTCTGTAAATTTTGTTCATAGACCTGGAGCAGAACATGGATCTAAAGGAAATGCCTAATTGTTAGGATTAATGCCCTTGGAAACCAATTCAGGTCATTAGATGAATTTGTAGGACATGATTAAGGCAAAATACACTTTAAGGACATAGTACTTTTTGTTAGAAATACTTGTGCATCTTGGCACATATATTGGTACAGCAAAATTTCCTGCAAAGCATCTATCACCCAAACAGCAGGTCCCTTTCTTTCACCTTAATTGTGTCATTACATTATTAATCCAGCTTCCTGAAGCTGAGTGTGCCTTGAAATACTGAAAGCATGAGGGAGTTGGCATTTAAAAGATGCTACGAGGTAATGAACTACTATTACGATGTCATTTAAAAAGAATATTTACCATTATATGTAGTTTTCCACTTAAAAACTATTTTCTTGTTTGTATAGACAAGGTATAATTCCTTTTAAATTCCAAAAAGACAGCATGGTATTATTGAATATGTTTTAAAGTTGTCTCTAATACATTTTCTGTTGTATATCATGCATTAGAAGCAATACAAACCTTTATGATTTTAAGATTTCAAAAGAGCTTCTCATTTTCTATTCCAACAGGCAATAATAGACAGAGCTTGGCAAGGTATGTTAATTGCAGCACTTGTGTGAGAAGCAAGTTAAGATCTAAATCACATGAAAAATACCATTAACCAAGATTTAAAAAAAAAATCTGTCATTTTTTACTATATAAAACATGCAAAACTCAGGGTTTTGTCAGAGGCTAAATTTTATGATTTTTATGGATTAATATGGTGTAAGGGAAATTTTAGGTTGCACTTAGAAAGGCACATTTTCTCCAAGGCTAGGAATCTTTAACCAATAATTTTAAGCCCATATATGTATATTCATTATCATAACTGGTACAATTAATTCACAATGCTTTTGCATAATATTTCTCTCTCCAATATTAGGTCTCTTTAAATATATTAACAGTAATGTAAAGTAAGCAAGTAATATGTAATTTATCCCTTGCTCACTTTATTTCCTAAATACCTTAAAAAGAACATTCAGCATAGCAACTGTTATATATTCTTTCAAATTATTCTGAGAAATCATGGAGTAAATATTTGAAGAGAATAGATGCGATTTTTTTTTTTTCTTATGAGCTTTAAACTGTTTTTGCAGGAAAGATACAAGTTTTGAACGCTCAGCGGTGCAGGAATTTTGCCAAAACAGGAGGGAGAAAAGGAAGAATAGTTTTCTTGGAAGTACTTAATCTGCATATAGATAAGCTTCTTCACTTTGTGAATCATAAATATCAATCATTCGTGTTCATCAGTGTCTCATACATATTCATTAGAACAAACTGGTACATATGATTAAAGCTGTTACAAAATGACAATACTGTGTTTTGTTTTTATCTCAGGCCTCTGTGTACTGAAAACTCTGCTGGCTGTTTCCATCTCATAATCTGACAACACTTTCTGCTATCTACAAAGAACCAAAACTCCATATGAGTTGCACAGATTTGTACTCTGAATCCAAACTACTCCAGACTTAAGTAGTTATAAAGGGATCCTGAAGGTTTTCTAATTTTTGAGCAAAGATTTCAGCAGTGTTCAAAGGCAAGTTCCAAGCTTTTATGGATTAACTAGAAATGAGTGTATTTAACATGCTTATTTGCATGCAGGTACTGGGAAGAATGTTGCTACATGAGAAAATGCAAGGGTATTTTCCTACTTTCCCTAAATGTGTTTTGTGTCTTTGTAGCTGTCTTTATACTTTCTGAGCTTGCATTTGTGCCCGAGTCTCTGTGAGACTGTGGGCAAGAAAAAAACCCCCTCTCTTGCCTAATCATTTATTTCCTAGGACTTTGATTTGTCATTTTATTTCTCCAGACAGTTGTGTAGAATGTGAAGCATTGCTGATTTTACCAGAAGTACAGCTGGGAAAGACAGGCCTAGAAAATACATGGACAGGTCTCTGAAGCATTCAGAATATATTGTCCATCTCTATTTGATCTTGGAAATTTAAAAAGCATTTGTTTAGTACCCAGGCATTTTCTGTAAGACTGCTTCTTCAAAAGATCATGGTGATTTGGTTGTCAGCTGAAAAAAGTAAGCGCTTCAAATTTTGGCCTGGAGGTAAATGTTTTACACAGGCTGTCTGCTCTAGATATTCTCAAACATAAAATTGACAATCCCCATTAAATTAGAAGTGAAAAGTAGTTTTTTATTATTTCACTTGAGTGAAGAATGAAGAATACATTGACTAGCATTTCCTTGACAAAACACTTCCAACTTTTTGCCATTATAGTTCCATTATAACAACCATTTGTCATCTAAAAATGGCAACAATTTTCTTAGTGAGTTAGTGAGACTAAAAAGTATGTATTGCTTTAAACTGAATCCCAGATAATAGAATTTTATATTCTCGAATATTCCAACATTAACTGGGATAAAATTTTATTTCTCTGCATTTCTAACCTATAAAACTGGAATATAGATGGGAAAAATAGACATGTACAAGATTGACAAATAATATGTCAAGATGGAAAGTACAGGTATTTTCTATGGCAATCGGATCAAGGCGTAATCTTGTGATAATAGTCCATCACCTGTTCAATATAAAAGCACATCTGGCTGCCACTTGAATTTTCTGCTCTGCCAAAGGAATCATACTCAGGGCTTAGCAAGCCTTACAGTTCAAAAGTTTGTTCTGAATCTAATCTAAATTTCCTTAGTTATAATATAAAACCATCATTTCTTTGGACTGTCAGTTGAGCACGTGAAGAGCAGCTTATGATCTAGAACTAAGAGCCTTGATTCACTCTGTCTAGACTTAAAAATTTACTCTCACAAAATTTCCTTAGTTGTCTTCTATAGATGTATTATGATTTTGGTCACCTTATTCTAGGCCTTCTTGGAAAATTTATACCTCAAGTTGGTCATAGAACTCCAGCTAACTTTTTATTTAAAAAAAATACAAAACAAAAATACAAAATATTTTTAGGTTTTGCCAATTTTAAAAATAAAGAGTTTTTTCTGGATAACCTAGTATCTTATTTGTCTTTCTCATAACATTGCGGTAATGCTGTTTCATACTCAGCTTTAACTCTGCTATGACCTGAAGTTAATTTTTGGCAACCTGGTGCAGTCATCCTCAATCCTTCATTTAGATAAATATGATAGTGAATCTTATTGTAATTATACTTTTTATGTTATTATTCCAGTGTATGGATATCTCTCTGAAGACTAGTCCTGTCTGCCACTAAGCCTACATGGTTTCATTGTCATGTGCAGATTTAATATAAATACCACTAAGTCTTTAGAAACATTCATGACATTTTGAATGGTATCAGATTTAGGATATGAGATATTCTAAATTCTGTATACTCACAGTTTGTCAGGAAAAAATTACAAAATAATTTAAAGTATATTTTTAAAATATACTAGTAAGAAGTAACTTCAAATAATCCATATGCTTCTAATATGCTCATGCAATCATGTGAGATACATTTTCAAAGTGTTACTTTGGAGACTATATATTAACAGATAAGTCACTATGCATTATATCATTGTACTGTTCTATCCACAGTATTTTATCCTCTTACAAAAAGAAAAAAGATTCCTTGAAATGTTTTTTTTCCTTAATACTTCTCTTTATTGCCTTCTAGGTGTCTCTAAATTATTTCTTTCACTATGGAGAAAACTATCTTTAAGATTATGAATTTACAGGTTTCCACCTTTAAGGTTAAAATCTGTATCTCTGCTTTTCCAAAAGCTTGATTCTTCAGGTCTCCTCATCATTTTTAAAAGATAACACTACATGACTTTAAGCTTAACTCAGCCACTTCATCTCCCTAAGTATTCTAAGTTAAATTTCACAGAGCCTACCAGACACCAAAAATTGTATTTGGGTAGCTTCTAACCTTTTGCTTTAGCCTAGTCTAATTTCTTCTGCATTAAATTAGGACATCAATTGTGTCTGCCCACATCACCAGAATTTTTGTCTGTAATGGAACAAAATGGAATGCAGCATTTCAGCCTTTTTTACTAAATAACACAAGATTTGTGTGTGTATCCCTGTTGGCACAGTGGTATAACTTAATGTTTATTTTATCTATGTTATATGTGGGGGAAACAATATGTTGCCAGCTGGTACAGCTATACTTGTTCACAACAGTTTTAAAGTAAATTAGAAAAAAGGTCTTAATTTGATAGCAGAATCTGTAACTTGTAAGACATGCCACTAACTGTTCAATATTTCTACTTAGAAGTTTTACTCTTTCATAAATAAATTAGCCCACTACAGCAGGTGAGGGAATTTTAAAGGTGTTTGAAGCACAGTTGCATGAGGGTATTCTCTCTGGAGGAGTAATTCTAGTCTTCTGTCCATCAAATCTTTTTCAATTTCCCTTCAGTTAAACCCAGTAAAATTTTTCTGTTCAGACTCACTGAACAAGTCTACTTAGTTGCTTCTTAACTTCCGCCTGGTTGCACTGAAGTGGTTCAGAAAGCATGAAATATTGTGTCTATACACTACAGACGTTGAAAGGGATATCCACAGAATCCATCCATATTGTCAAGACATTTTCTATTTGCAGCAGTCTGGCAGTCTGCACATAAATAGAGTTCTTTCTGCACATAAAGGAATTCCATCTCTTTGGTCTTCAAAGACGAGGCTGGGTCCAGAAGTGAGATGCATAACTGTGAAAATCTCTGAAATTGGGAAGGAAGCATTGAAAATATAAGACATTTAGAAGTTTGTCTCCAGTCTTCTTTTCAAGACATTCAAAGCCATATCTGTTTTTCTCAGAAAATTTCTGAGGAGCTGTGGTATAGATGATTTTTAGTGAGGCACTTCTATAATGTTAGCTCTCTTTAAATATTTGTGGGAGTACATAGATAGCCCTCTGGGTAGTTCTGTATGGAAAAATACTTGGATTCCTGACTATGCTATCATAGGCCTATATCTATTTCAGTTTTGTTTTGTTTTTTCCTGAATTATTTAAATTAATTTTCTAGAATTAATCTAAAATAATATATTCTAATATGGGATTAAATCCAGATTCCTTGCAGAAGCATACTCTAACTTCTAATTAGAAGTAGCAAAATTTGAATAAAAATTTAATTAATGCTTATGATGGAATTCATAAAGAGAAGTTCTGACAGTACTAGAGACTAATGAGTATTTAAGTAAAATAGAAAAGTAAAAGTGAAACAATGGGAGCATTAAAAAGTTAGAGTAGATGGTGATAGATGAAGAAAAGCAGGGAGGATAAAGGACACACGGTTCAATGTGGGCAAATATTGGCAGAATGGGACTATGACCACCAAATATTTTGCAGCTCAGCACCAGGAAATTATGTGATTAAGAAATAATCAATTAATTAGGAGTATATAATCCATGCAATTAATTGTATAAACACACAATTAATTAAGTGGGAAAATCATGTAGGTACAGAGTCAATTAGGTTGTAAAACTCATTATAAGTAAAATACACAGGTAATGGAGTGAAATTAAACAGGCAAAGTTAAAGGATTAAAGATTAGCTGAGTGAATTAAATCAATAAATGGACAGTCAACAGAAGCAGTGAATCAGTTAAGCAGCATGAAATGTAATTGCAATATTAAAAGGGTCATCAATGAATCAATAAATTTATTCCCCAGAGAGTGATATGATCTGTACAGTGAGGACACAGTCTAGTCATGCAGGCAGTCAATAAAGCATGGGAACAGCTAACTGGACAAGGTTTAGTGGGTGTTCTGGGTACTATCAGCAGCCACATGGAAGTAGATTCCAGAAACATACCTTTCCTAATGTATTTGCCACTACAGTATGCCAATGTGCTCCATATGAGGAATAAATGTTATGTATGAAAAAAGAGCCTTTTTAGAGGAAGAATTGTAAGTAAAGTCCTAGTAACAGCAACAGCTCTTTGCAAATCTAACAGCATACAACATACAAAATTTCTTATTTTGCAATAAATATATTGCAATATATAGACATAAAAAAATTCAGCAGTGAAATTATAATATGACAATTTTAGTTATCAAGTAATAACAAATCTCAGGGGTGTTTCAGGAACATTTGATTAGATTGTCAATCTTTTGTATTACAAATCTAATTTTGCTATTTCCACTATGTATATATAATCACCCAAATATCTTCTGTAGTCGTTAGGAGAGAGAAAAATCATTGGGATATATTTTACATAAGCTACTAAGACTGTGGTCACATTTATTTACAACTTTTATAATTTTATTTAAATATTAGCAACTTTTTGCAAGGTTGATTATGTCAACAAATAAATTGTATATTTAAATGAACTATTCTGTATTTTAGTTTTGTGTAAAACAAACACATGATTTTCAAATAAACTATGTGAACTGTGCTTCTTATGGTAGAGATAAGCATTAGAGGTTTCAGATGGACTGTAAAGGGTTGTGTAAATTCTTTCTTATATCTCTTCCAGTTAATTTAACTGCCTGACTTTCAAAAGTCCTGTCATTCTCACTCTGCTCAAAAGTTGTCAGTGGCATTGATTTGTGTGAAGATCTTGTAATGAACATTAATTTCATGTTCTAATTTCTGTTCTTCATTTGCACTTGAAACCTAATTTTGGAACTGAACTTCATTTGGAGAAGGTGAAGTACTTCCATATTAAAATATACTGTGGTACACAAAATTGCAAATCTTGGAAATACCATTAACCAGGAAATAAATTCTGGAATGCATGCCAAAAGTTCAAGTCTAGAAATACTGAAAAATGTTGCAATATTACTCAAAACATTGCATTTCCAACCTAAGTTATTTCAAATTTATCATTAAAGTGAAAGATGCCACAGCACCATTACTGTGTGGAAATGCTGAGCTAAAGCATTCAGTCTAACTTGCCTTGCCATGAGGCCACAAGCTGCTGGTGTTCAGAAGATTATGTACAGCCTTCCAGGTTTTGTGTAGGATCACTACAGAACCAACATGCCCATTAACCTCCTGGTCAATGGACCAGAGGAGGACAATTAATTCACAACTGTCAATAAGCAAAAAAAACCACAAAAAACAAAAAACAACAAAAAAGCAAACATACTGCTTCTGAAGTGCAAGGGTGATATCAGAAAAACTAAGCAGGAACAGACCTAATAGGAAAATTTGATACATTTTTGGTTTTAGGAGAGTTTCATCATAAAACACCCTTTTGTTGTGTGTAAACTACAGTTAAAACTTCTCAGGTTTATTTAAACATTTCCCTGGATACAGGAACAAATTTTGTGTGTCTCTTTTTGCTGCTCAGTATGGGAAAGATCTGTGTTCCTTGCCCTACAGCAGTCTACCCATCAGATATGTTCCCAAACTTCTAAATCCAGGAATGTTTAAGATTCTTGGCCCATAAGGTAAATGGGGAGATAACAACTTTGGAAAAAAATATTGTAACGTGGAATCTTAGAGGTAGAACCTGGTGAATCATGAGCATTGATATATCACATAATTTCATATTTTTACAACTACAAATCAGATAGGCCAAAGAAAACTACAGTGTAGTCCTTTTCCTGATATCAAGCCCCCAGGGCTTTCTCTAATATCAAGATAAGTATATTCAAAGTATATTCAAAGTATATTCAAAATATATTCTTGTGATTTCCTAAATGCTAACCTCCTGGTTTGAGACCTCGAACAGAACAGGTGCACTGCATTTAAAATTTATATTTTTCTAAGCTTTTCAGAAATGTTTGTTTCATCACAATCATAGCGTCATTTATAATTATTTATTTAAATAACACTAAGAATATCCAGAGATATGACTGTATTAAAAACTCTTCTGTATATACATCTATGGAAAAATATGTATGTGTATCCCAAAGGAAACCCTTTGGTTCATAACAAAGTCTTTAAAAAGAGCTGATAAATTTATACTACTAATTTAGCTATAACAATAGTTTGATGTTTCATTATAAGCTGCAGGGACAGAATCTAATTTTTTGACATTTAGGTGTCCACAGCTGGTTCTAATGACAGAATTAGTGATTTGCAGAGCATCATGGTTATATCAGTAGGAGTTTGGGATATAACATTCTAAATTCCATTCCAAAATATTATTAAGTATGACTCACCAACAGCTTGAAAATTACTTGCAATATATTTTGGTATACTTCAAACAAGGATTGAGACCTCAAAAATGAACAAAAATTAAGTAGAAAACACTTGAAACCCCCTAAGGTACTCATATCACTCGCCTTTGCTGGCAGAACATCTTGTGCATTATGTGCTAGAGAAACAATTCCTACATTTTAAACTAAATTTAATATACTGTTCTTTTTTCACATTTACTAATAGCTAAGAAAAAGTTATAGGGCAGAAAACAAACAATTCAGCATCATACTTTACTTGGCATTTATAATTCAGTATATATATTCCTTCACTTCTGAGGAAAGAATGTTTTAAAAAGAATTTGAGTTCATAACTTCACTTCATTCTGTCAGTTTCCAGCTATTGGAATCTTCCTCCACTCAGTGATGAGACTAAATGAGCACTTTGGTGCATCTTGGTGCAATATTCTGTTCATGCTATATTCTGAATCATTTGCAAAATATAAAAAGTCAGCAAAAGTAAAAATTGTCCCAGCCTGAAAATACCATCTAGATATACACTTAATGACACCTATTTAAGAGAACAAAGTAAAACAGTGCATAGAGAGATATGTGACTTAAAAGATTTTTTTAGAAAAGCAGTTAGTTTCTATGGGCTCACTCACCTCCAGTACAGGCAAATATACATAAAACTGCGTGTAGCAAGGCATGTAGAAATTGAAAATTTCCCCTCGCAATTAAAGATACTATGCCACCAAGCAGGAATTTGATCACCAGCGGGGAGATTCTGAATTGTTATAAACTTTACTAAGTCTCTGAGCAGATTTTCTACTGATGTAAAGCCAGCACTATAAATAGGACACTTTGACAGTCTATATGGAGGTTAGCCTCCATATTTTATTCCTTGAATGAAGATATTGTGATGCTTGTATGTACGCTCCATAATCCTATACTTATCAATTTTTATTTGCAACATACAACTGTTTGAGCTATAAATGATTTTTAAAAATTATTTTGAATAATCTGAGACAAACTTGCGTGCAATTTTATAAAATTAAACATTAATTTATAGCCATTACTATTTTTTCCCTTATGTTAATCCAATAGAAAGAATACACTGATATGCTTAATTGTTTAGGTTTGATTTTTTACATTTGCATTTTGGTATCAAGGTATTTGAAGATGACTAATTATGTTGGATGAGATGTTATACTTAGCATTGAGAGGAAACTTTGTCAGTTGGAGACACCAAATAGGCTGACTAATGTTTTTTGGTGTATAAATTGATTTTTGTTTTCAGATTGGATTCTGTCAGAATATTTAGGCACTACTTCCACACCTCACTTTGGCAAGTAAATGCTCAAAGTAAGTGTCGACCTGTACTGAAAGATTATTATCTCACATATTTAAAGTATCTTTGTCTTGTTGCAGTATAAATATATAATTTATTTATTTAATACACCTTTGTTTTGTACTATAAACAAATTTTATCTAAAGTATATATTTGAGAAAACCTTAATATCACCTTCAAAATGGGCATGAAAGGAGATCCAAGGAACTAAAGATGATGTGATAAATCTTTACAATGACATGACTGCTCCTGTGAACGGAGAGTAGCAGATATCGTTTGCCCTGACTTGATCTCCCATTCTATCTTAACAGCCAGTCAAATACAGTTTGGGAAGGTTGGCTGCCAAAGGCAGTAAAACTATGCTAAATTACTAGGCTCCAATGCCTGAAGTCAACGAATGGTATTAAGTCAAACTTGTGGTGAGTTATAAGCTGTGTTCCTCAGGAGTCAGTACTGTACAGTGTCTCTGATAATTACACAGTTGGAGAGAGATAGTGCACCCTAAAGAATTGTTAAGATTGACACCAAACTGTATATGGATTGTGGATGGGAGAAAGAGTGATCATTCTATAGGGCAGGGCTGATGCAAAGCAACCTTAACCCTGGTGAAGCAGGCTGAGAGAAACTACACCCTGAAGTTTAACAAAGACTGATGGAAACTTCTGCTTCTACTTTGAAATAACCACATATAGGCTGAGCCCTAGCTGGAGACAGAGTAACTCTACAAGTCTCAGAACGACCTTTGCAGAACTTGATAGTCATGGTAAACAACGAGCTGAATGTCAGCAGCATTCAGAGTGCTGTTCTTTCTTTAGAGAACCCAATACAAGATGCTTTTATGCTACAGTGAGTCTAGTGGAGAACCACTGTGACAACTGGGACTGGAACACTTATTAAACAAGGAGAGGCAGAGATAACTCATTTTTATTCATGAGGTTGGTGCAATCTGAGAGTGGAGCAGGGACGCAGAAAGGCGGTGAAGACTACACCTTCAGAGATAAATAACGTGAAAAGCACCTGGGCAACTTGAACTATTTGGCTCTGGTTTTCCAAGGTGGTGAAACCTTCAAGGTCACTTCTAAATTCATTAAATCTATGATTTTATGTTGCCCAGGACTTCTTTAAATAAAATTTTGATCCTACATAGAGCAAAGACATTGAAATTTTATTTTACAGAGCTGAACAAATGAAAGAAAAAAAATTCACTGTTTCTGAATAAGTAGGTCCTGCTAAAAATGTAACTCTGCTGTTTGCAATGTAATGACTTTATTGAGTTGCTTTTCTTTTGTACTGAATGTTTACTTGAAAGTTAATAATCTGTGCAGCCTTTTCCATCACTAGGCAGGTATTATTTTCATGTTTGAAATAGTTGTTATTGAAACTCAAAATACAAAAAAAGAGCATATGATGTACACAACCAACAACTTACAACAATTGCTGTAAGTATTCCTGCAGTTTGAGTGCAACACTAAAATTACTAAAAGTCTTGAGTTGCAAGTTATTTGCAAAAACCTACACAGTTGTGATTTGCCAGATCTGCCATTGTGTTTTCCTCTTCATCTACCTTCCCCAAATATAACTCCATTTTAATAGTTCTAAAAAGATTTTTAGCAGGATATTCTTTGCAATCACCTTTGAAGTTATTCCTCCTTATATATGATCATGTCACTATCACAGGAAAAATCAAACATAAAATAATAGTGTGTATTTGGGAAGAGAAATCCTTGAGTGCATTGAGGTTCAACATCTACACAAATACATAGAAGGCATAGTAAGATTCAGTGTAAATGGTGATATTCACCCTTCACGTAATCTACAAATTCTATTCCCATGTTTTCACCCTCAATGAGCATATGTTGATAAGAAAGAGTTTGCCTGCCTTTTCCACACCTTTATTTTTTTTCTAAATTCATGCATGGTCAATCGGTATTCTTCCACTTTGTTTGCTTGCAATCCATTTCTGAAGAGTTCAAAAGGGTGCTTCAGTTTCTTCTTACATTGCACAGTTAAACTGTGACCTACATCTATAACATGACGAACTATGAGGGAGACTGCTTGCTAATGAATTTCACTTCCACTTTCTTTCAGTTAATGAGGATTCACCCATGAATTCTCAGAGACTCTTACAAGTAATCACTTAATTTGGAATGGAGGCTTATTCAATTTCCTTGCTGAATGAAAATTCACAATTTTCTTTTTTTTTTCTTTTAATCCATATTAGACAATGTTATTTAACCACATCCATTTTTTCACTCTTGAGAATAGTTTCATAATAAGACTGAAGTGTAGTTATGGGCTTATCTCAATTATGAGAAAAATGCCTTTCACAGTGTAATTATTTCACATTCAAAGTCCAACCATTTGGATTATGTCCCAAAGTGCTCAAGGCCTATTTCTCCTTTTAGTGTTCAACTAGACTATAGACTGTATTAATTTTGCATCATCTATTATTGATTCTTAGGAGGCAACAGTAGAGCAAATCATTATATTTCATTACAGAAAACATAGGGACTTAGTCATAATACTAGGATATGCAAACAACAGTGTCAAACACCAACATTTATATTAAAGTCTTGTAGTAGTCGTTGTCCAAAATCAACCTTTTATGAATTTTTGCAAAGAAGCAAGTACAGTTTGAACAACAAACTTGAGAAGCTGGAGCTAATATTTTGTGTTAGGTGATGTGACTGAGAAAATATTGAATGGTGTATAAAAGGAGAATATGAGTGGACATTTTTACTCTGTATAAAACTGACTAATATGGAATGATGTGATAGGTCACAAAGTGGAGATTCACAGTATGATCAAATGCTGACCTACCTCAGTTTTATAGGCAATATCTTTGTGCAAAAGAGAACAAAACATCTATATGCTGTCCAGTATGCACTTCTTTGCTTAAAAGTTTCTTTCTTTGCAAATAGACACATAGCTACAATGATCCAGCTGTACCATAGACTCTTCTGTAATTGTCCATGACTTTTAAAGATTTCAATATTATTTGTCAGATGGAGCTATTTAAACTCTAGTTCAATGACTGGAGAAGAAAGTTACTGAAATAAAAATAGAGTACTTGGGGAGCAAAGAAGAAAATGAATCCCAAAGGAAAAAGAATATGAATTTACTTAAAATCTTAATTATTTTGAAGAAGCAAAATGTACCAACTTCTTTTTTCTTCAAAACCAAGAAAAAATATGTATTAAAAACCTTTTTGAAAATATATATGGGTCTTAATTGGAGATTGTGAGTGAATAAAACATGGAGAAAACTGAAGTTTAAGAGGCTTGCATTACTCCTTCTGTTGTTGTTACTAAATTGCAAGCGTCCAAAGAGAAACAGCTTATTCAAGAGAAATTACTGAAGATTAGTCTGAAACTACTGTTAAAGTCAGGCTTAAGAACATAATTTTCCTATTGAATAATGTTACATACTGAGGACTCTTCTACCCATTTTCACTTTGCTGAAAACTTCAAAAGGTTTCAAGAACAAGCATTCACTGTTTTATTGACATTTACTGTCAAACTCTTGTTAAGAGAGATTAGTTTGATGGAAAAGCATTTCTAAATCATAGTAAAGAACTGTGCTTTCCATTTGAAATAGGTGCTGGGGAAGATTGGAGATCACTTGAAAACTTCAAGAACATGTTAGTTGAGTGTGGCAGGATTGACAAGTGAATAAGCTGTATGGCTGACAGGGAGAGGAACTGAAGGGACAATGAAGATATGTAAAAATGTTTATGATCTCTCCATCTGCACTTCTGGGTCCTGCCTATGTACGTATACATTTCACAACTATGGAAACAAGCCCCATATTTTACAGCACATGTGCACATGGCCCATATACAAACGCATAAACAGAGTTGGAAGACAATCTAAAAATTTTATTCTCAGAATAAAATACTCTGTGCTAAAGCATAATGTTATCTTGACATAAATCATCTTCTAAAAGGAATCAGCAATATGAGCCACAAAAATACTGCCACAGTCAGAACATTTGCTCAGACTATTGAAGTATCAGTGAGTCCCTGGATAATGTATATTACAGGTAGCTAAAAACCATTATCTTAACCAAATTCTTGCTATCAGTCACTCAGGGAAAATATACATTTGGAATTTATGTTTGCTTAAAGATAAAAAAAAAAAATAAGGCATTCCTACTTTCCTGACCATGTGCCCTAATGATCCTGTAAAGGATTCGTTCTGCAGTAGATGACACCTCCCTCCATAATGACAAATCATGTGGGTGTAAAGAGCTGGAATACCCTGGACATGTTTGTTATGGATCTGACAGAGAAGCAATGTGCATGGCACTGCTTTTCTGTGGTGGGGTAGTGTATTGTTTTTCCTTCCCTCCTAGATATCCCACTTCTCTTAGAAAGCTCTGTGCATTAACACAGACAGAACTGCATAATTCAGTAGTCTGAGGCTGAAGGACTTGCCCTTGCATTGTGAAAGGAAAAAACGTCATGCCTGTTCAGCCTCAGCAAAGTCCAGGAAAAATCTGACCCTCCCAGTCATTTAACTCTAAATAATTATTCTTCCTCTTATTAACCATCACACATTCTAAATTATCCAAGATTTTGGAAAACAAAAATTCCAATAGTAAACCTACTTATGAAGCAGCATGTCTTACCAGTGCTTGCTATTTCATCCCTTGTACTCAGAACCAATATGAGGACAGAAAATGGGGTTCTAAGAAAACAGGTATGCAAGGATTTGAAATACTGTTAGGAAAGTCACTGTGTCTTTCAAAAACAGTAATCTTTCTGCATTATAATGAAATTATTCTGTTTCTTTCATCTTCTTTTATTCATTTTCATCTTTCATCTTCTTCCTACAAGGAAAGAAAAAGGAAATGTTCATTAAATATATCATATGTATGTGATACAGTCTTTTCCTCCCTATTAATTCTGATATAGATTCAGAAAAAGTTATCTAGTATTATGAACTCCAATGGGAAAATTACAAAAGGGAAACTTTCATACCATCTCACCAATCTTTTCAATTTATTCAAGTTCAAATGGTGTCAAGAAACTTTAATGGATATAAAATTCCCATTTTATTTTCACCATTTGTTAATTGTTAGTTTCATTCTCTCTGATAAACAGCTTTGTGAAAATACAAAAAAATAATCAAAATAATTTTAAATCCTCATTCTCCCTTTTTCTTGGTAACTATTAGATTTTGTACCTAAACTCATCATTCTGCTTTCTTTTTAATCTCGTGCACTTCTAATAACTAATTTCATCATTCAACACATTTAAAATTTTATTTCTATCCTGAAGAGTTTAGGAATACTACAGTCATAATTAACTGGATGAATTACTTAACTTGGACTCTGTCCTCCATCTGTTAGGTGGTTTAGATAAAATTATAGATGCATTTCCTGTGGGAAAAAAGATCAGTTCTTAGTTATATTTAAGCTTTCAATATATCCAGTTATGTAGACATATTTCAGCCAGAAAGATTCAAAGTCTAAATGGAAATATTACATATGCACACAGAAAAGAATAACAGTAATTTTGAACCAATATTGCCACAATATTTTTTTCTGTCTGTAATTTCTTATTTGTTTATTAGATGGCCAAAGAATTTTTTTCTTTTTACTGTATTAGTTGAACCTATGGCAATAGAATCCAAAGTATTAAGATACTGATATGAGCATCTAATGAGAACAGTCTAAGTTGTGTAAATAAGGCTGTGGCATCATAAGGAAAATGATCACCAGAGAACAGAGAAATGAGACTGAGAAACCATTTGAATAAAAATTTTATTTGAGTCACAGTGGTTGAAAGACAGTAAGAGAATTAACTAGTTAATAAAAGTGCATTAGAGTCCATGATTTTTTCATATGTTGAATTAGCATCCAGATCTGCATGTGAGTAAAAGTTTGCTTTTGATTAAGGCATGATCCATATTTACAGAATAAATTTAGAGGGGGAAAATATCTCTCCATCTATTAGAAAGAAAGTAAAATTTACTTTCAGTTTTACAAAAAAATCACTATATTTATATAAAGATGACATTAGAATATGGTTGCTAATGAACTATGTAGAAAAAATGTCAATTACTCTCTTACAGAGACCTGATATATAACAAACATTAATGTATAACAAAATAATGCTGGTTTTATTTTTATAGTATGTGTATTTTTAATGTATTTTATTTAATCATGGGAAAGAGAAAGCCAGGAGGTTGTAGAAAGGAATGTTCTCTCTGTTCTGTTCTCTATATTATTTTCCCTGAGCATTTTTTTTTACTCAGTGAAGAAAACAGTTGTGCACAAGTTTCCACCAATGACTACAAAGTTTGCAGCACAGACTAACAAGAGTGCACTGGGGATGGTATTGCATATTGGTTGTTTTTGTGCTTGATGGTTAGATGGACTTACAATTAAGAGATAAGCAGCCACACAAAAGTTAATTGTTTTTTATCACACTGTGGTTGCAAACCCTTGACCTAGGAGGAAGAAATTAGTATTTTCCATTGTTACATTTTTTTTTTTAAACAGAAATGAGTTCTTGAAAGGGAAAAAAAAGGGTGAGACATAAAATTCTGAAAAAAATAAAAATACCTCAAGGGACTTTGAACTAATAGAGAGCTAGAGAAAGGAAAGAGCCTGGATTTTGGCCTTACAAGATTAAATTGATTCTGTACTATGGTTTTAGTTTTTTTAACTTGGGGGGGGGGGAGGGGTGGTAAGGAAAGTACTATCTTCCTACCATTTCTGACTGAAAATTTTGACAAATGTTTTCAGGTTCTGCGGCTTTTTTTTTTTTTTGCCTTTTTTTTTTTTACATTATGAGATTGTGTGGCAAACCATAGTCTACTAGTCACAGGACATTACACTTCCATACTATTATTTGGTTTTATTCTACAGCAGACACTGTATTCCAATTCTGACATTTTCTATATAGCGTTCCTGTTCTCTCTGTGTGCTTTTAATTTTTCCAGGATTCAAGGCACAAAAGGAATAAAGGCACAATGAAATCAGTGGAGGCCTGGGATCCAGATTCAAATTCAAATTCATGACTCAGCCCAAACTCCCTAATTATTGCAGTGACTATATGCTTCCTAATTATCACAGTGTCTATATGTTGCTTCTCTCTTTTGTTGTATGGAATTAATAAAATGGTTGCCCAATGCAGAAAACATAATTTGGCTTAATGCTTGAATTCCACTTGTTCAGCAGCATAGAAACAGAGACTCTTATATCTGTGAAGTCAAGCTAATATTCAGGAACAGGAACAACAACAAAAAAATTAATACATCACAACCCAAAATTCAAAAAGCAGTGGTCAAATTTCGACCCATTTTGAATGTCTTGGAGTAAAGTGCTAGATCAGAAACCACATTGTTCTTTAAAAAGTGATCAAACTCTAGCTGTTCATGAACATAAATACAAGGAGAAAGAATTCAAATGTTTTTGTGAGAGATTCAAAGGTACTTCAGGCTTCAAAAATCTATTTATATAAATGGCAATCTGCTCTAAGCCTTCCTTCCTTCCTTCCTTCCTTCCTTCCTTCCTTCCTTCCTTCCTTCCTTCCTTCCTTCCTTCCTTCCTTCCTTCCTTCCTTCCTTCCTTCCTTCCTTCCTTCCTTCCTTCCTTCCTTCCTTCCTTCCTTCCTTTCCTTTTATAACCATTTTAATTTTCTTAGTAATTTATTCCCACTGATTTCTTCCCTCTTCTATTAAATTCAACAACAATGTAAAAAAATTAGGAGTCACTCCAGCAGTGCCAGCAAACTAGCAAACAGGAAATTTAGAAACTCATCTCTGTAAGAGAGCTCATAAATTTAAACAACATAGTCTGATAATGGTTCAATCAACTCCTTTCATCAGCATGTCACTGATTTAGAACAAATTGTACTGTACTACTGCCCAAAGAACAGCCAGGAAATTTACCTGCCTCTTAACAATGCACTTATGGTAATTTCTGAGTGTCCTCCCATAGATAACTTTTTCCTCCAATTTTTTATATGGAAGATGCAAAGAAAAAAATTCTCTGTGAAAGACACAAAGGAAGGTGTCATGAATATTTCCCTACACTCAATTTTTAAAAGCTCGGGCTTTTAAAATCATATTAAGAACCTTGCTTGAAAAGTCTCCTGTTTAATTATTCACTCATATTCCTAGACCAAACAAGATTTCTCTCGACTCAAGGAAGAATAATGGTTCTGGGAAATTGCTTTGATTCCTTTTTTCAATCAACACTACCAATGTTCGCTTAATAATCTGAGACGTGGTCATACCATTGTTATTTTCTTCTGGCTTTTTCCTTTTTTGTTTCTTTATTCTTTATATGGAATGTGTGATCAGATAGTATTCTAACAATCATCTGTTGCTACTGGGCTATTTTTATCTCCTTCCAATTCAACATTTTATAAGAATGTCTAATATACAGTTTCCACTTTTGAACACGTTCACTTTTGGTATTTTGAAGAGAATATTTAAAATAAATAAAGTAATTTTCTCATGAGTAAAAGCTTCTTGAGGAAGACTAAATTTTTAAAATATTTTACTTTTAATGTTTCATTTTCTGAAGTAACACTCTTCTATCGTGGCCTGTGTACCACACAGTTCTGTTTAAAACTACAAAAAACTTCATTTCTCATGAAGTTCAAGATAAATATATATCATAATAATAGTAAGAAATATTTGTTAAATTAATTAGTAGTTTCATTATCAAGTTGTAGTTTTATTATCAATTTCCCCTTTTGCAGATATTTTGTAATTTATTATTTCTTTGTAGGATTCTTCCCAATAATTTTCATTCTAGTATTTACATAATTTGTTACACTGGCTTCAAGTTTCCATTTGTTTCAACATTCATTTCCTGTACTTTTAAAAGATGAAAGTATTATCATTCCTTAATTTCTTTATGAAAACTTTCTGAGGAACAACAGTGAAGACCATCTAAGACTGATTTTTTTCATTTTTTTTAAAGAGTAATTGAGTTTGTCCATTCTGCATTTGAAATCAGAGAAAGATGAAGTCAGAAGAAACTGGCATGAAAAGTTTTTGAAAATTAATTTCTGTAATACCAAAACCAAAAATTAATTGTGTTCTTTCACATTGTCCATTTTTACAGTAAACTGGAGTATTAATTTTTCACTTGTGTTTTGCAAAATGTCCTCTTAGTTGAGGAGACTATCAATCCATTGCCATTTATTTTTGAAAATTCAAAATATTTCTTAAGTATTGCAATAATGAATAGAAAAAAAGTGTGACAAATCTTCACAATAACTGTGTGAAGAATTTCAAGAATTCTGCCCATGTAAAAGGTATGAAAGATAGCATTACTAGCTTCTGTATTGCAATATCAAGTATGTTTTTTCTTTGTTCTTCCTCTAGGTTCTTTCCTTTAGCTTCCATAAAAAGTTTCAAATTTTCACTATATCTCCAATAGCTTTGATTATTTTGTGTTTTCTAATTATATAGCTACTAAGGTGAGTACAGTTCTAGGAATTCTTTACATCCTTGGGTATATTTGCTTTGAAGAAAGGCACAGCAAAAGAAAAATGAAGAAACAAGAAGTTATAAAGCAAAAATCTGTTTACAACATCGAAAGTTATATGCTCTGAGAAATCTGAGAATATATTTTAAAAATTGTTTTTATATTTTTAATATTGTACATATTTGTAATGAGAGGATATGAGCTATGTAACTTAGTGTCTTATATTCAAAAATCCTATAGATTCCTAATTGATTTCCTTTTTATTTAATTGTTTTCTGCTTTATTGATGTTAGTATGGCTATGTTTAACAGATTTTCTATTAGATAGCGACTGGCCTCAGATTTTGTATCCATGTATGGCACGTTATCCTGGTTTGAAAGAGAGGCGTTTGCTAAGGAAAGCAGAAGCCTCCCTTTGTACTGAAAAATGTGATCCTCTTATGTGAACATCTCATAGTATCTCAACCTCATCTTCTAGGAAAAAAGACTTTCACAGCTGAGACATTTTAATTGTTAGGTATAGGATATCTGGAGTCCTGGAAAATATAACTGATTCTTTTTTTTTATAATACAGAAAGCTAAATGGTCCTTGAACTTTTTCTCTGTAGGCGGATAAGTCAAATTTGACAATAAATAACTGTAATGTACTGTACATTTAAATGTAAAAGTGTCCCTGTTGTCTGTTCTAGTTGAAATTGTATGGAAAAAGTCCCAGTATGCATATTGAGGAAATCTGCCATAAAGTCTCTTTTGTAAAAATGAAAGTTTTTGTGTTAAAGGGCAGTATAGTATATTACTATATAGTGATTTGACTACTGATCCTGCTGTGAATTTAAGAGTACAAAACTTTTCTTAGCCTAGCTGAACCAGAAGTAAACTTCAGTCATATTAGGACAGACACTGAAGTTAATAGAAAAAGTTTACAATCTATGAAATGACTTGATTAAGATCAAAGAGAAAAAAGATGTAGAAATAGGAATGTCTATTTCTTGTGTACTCCATTATCAAGCATTAAACACTGTATTATAAAATAGCAATAAGTGGCACATGACATGAAGCAATATGAATAAAAGAAATAAAACATTTTTTCTATCTTTTTTTTTTTTAGATCTATATTTTTATAGCTTATGTTGTTATTTCTGGTTGTTTATTCTATGCAAGATACTTCAGTCATTTTTTCTCAATCCTTAGTTTTGTATGATTTTTACACCACTTTGAATCATTCACAAAACAAATATTTTTAACTCAGTGAAATGCAAGTCAGTTGAGAATTTAAAGCTCAAAATATTTTTGGGTTCCTTCACAATAATTGGTATACATTGATTTGGTTGGATATTTTGAAATATCTTTATTAACTTCAGCAAAAGAGAATCATAGAACCAATTAAGTTGAAGAAGACCTGTGAGATCACTGAGTTCAACTATGAGCCATGGTACCAAGTGCCACATCCAGTCTTTTCTTCAACACCTCCAGGGGTGGTGACTCCACTATGTCCCTGAGCTGCATCTGAAAGGTTCCATAAGGAACAGTATAGGATAAATGTTAAATAATAGGAAGCAATGTATCATATTTACACTGTATACAGTAGTTTATCTCAAATAGAACAGAATTATGGTGAGAAGCTGGTGTGAAAAGTACTAAGTTGGTTACTCATAACTCCTCATAGCTATTTCACATCAGTTACCAGTGGGTAAATCAATTGCTTCCCAAGACACTTTTACCTATATTTTTACTATTTGTCTCTGACCACAGACCTGACATGAATGGCATGGACACCTGATACCAAATTGACAGGACAGAACCCAACTTCATGTGCACATATTTGCTACATAATGACATGTGTTGCTTAATGTAGTCTGTTCAGTACACAGTGACAAACAGACGAGTAAATATCTTCAGATTTCTTCTTTCTGTTCAACCCTTGGTCAAATCTTTGTCCTGCACTTGCCTTTCAGCTATGTTTCCATTTCCTCGGTGTTTTGCCTTACTTCTTCCTTGGGAGCTATTTCCAGGTTACTACATAAGCCTATACCTGAAATGCTCATGTCATCTTAGGTTGCAACAAACGTAGTGGCACATTGTCCCAAGAATGGTTACTCTCTGTTTGCTGATGCTATGGAAAGACAACAAACCAAACAGGATTTGACATCTTTGCCTCAGCCATAAATTTTCTTCTTGACTCTGGTGGACATGCCTGTTGCATTAATTCTTCCTATTCACATCAGCTGTCTACAGACAGGCAGGCAGATACCTGCTTTGTACATCTCCAAGGGCAAAATGTCAGATGCATGGGTGTTCTACAGATCATATTTTTACTCCTTCTTCAATTCACATTTCCCTTCATGACTCCTTTCCAGTAACAAGTAAATGGGTAGAGTCAGTGACCTACCTCTAGGACAGATCTGATCTTAATTACCTCCATTCTGTCTCCCTCTGCTTAGGCCAGCCCAAACCTGTCTTCACCAGCAAATAGTTTCAGTTTCATAGTTCCTGTTCAATATCCACTCAACACATCTTCTGCTATGCATGTTGCATGATCTCCATAAAATCCTGGGCTGCATTTGCACTGGTTCTTTTTTTTTTTTTGGTATTGCAAATTAACTTTTTTTTTTTTTTTTTTTTTTTTTTTCCCTAAGAGCAACTTCTAGGCCAGTATGGAAAAAAATATCATGGACACAGTTAATTTCTGAGTCTATCACATTTTATGGTTCACAGTTCCTGTACTGTGGCATAGCAATTCAGTAATTACCATCACACCAGGCATTTAACACTCTCAAGAGCAGTGGAGGTGGAGAGCTTTGGACTTGACTGACAGCGTAAAAAGAAATCTAGATAGAAAAGTAACAAAATTTCACATACTTTTTAGTGTAAGCTGGATATATCAAAATTTAAAAAAAAAAACCAACAAAATTAACATTGCTAGGAAGAGATGTGAAACATAGACCAGATGAAACACAAAACACTTCTGCTGGGATAGTAATTTACTGATTTTGGCTACCATGATAAACAACTGACTAGTGCCACGGCTATAAAATATCAGAATAAATTTAACCTAAGCTGAAACTGGAACTACCATTTTAAGATTTTTGTTCTAATTTCTGTCATTTCTGCTGCTTGATGGTAGGGAAAAGAAAATACAAGTAAATGGTCTTGTAAATGTGTCCGTATTTTACAACTTCATCTATCAAAACTAAACTGAAAACCACTACTGTATAAGAATTCTTCTCCTGGGAGAGTACTGAATAAAAATAAATAATAATAATAATAAAGAAGCATAATGTTTTCCACAATGGTGATGCAATACATCTTTGACTCAATGTTTTTATTTACTTTTTTGTTTTTGTTTTCTTGCTTAGTCCAGTTTATAAAAGGTTATTTGAAACATTTAAATTAAAATTTATTCAAAATTATCAACTAAAATTACTCTTTTAAGTTGATAGAAATAGCTAAACTCAAACTTTTAATACTCTACTGGAAACTATTAACCCATTGTTCCTTCTAAGGACTTTAAAATGCTTCAAAAATAGGCAAGTACATGGCATGTATCAACACAATCCTAGCCAGTCCTGACTAGAATAGTGCTATCCACAGGTCACAGAATATTTCAGAGATAACAAAAACAACCATAAAAAAAGAAAAAATCCACTTTGAGTTGGAGATTTTTTTTTAATATGAAAACAGCATAAAATCCAGTGAACTGAACACCTCAAATGCCACTGGCACAATACATTAAAACACTTCTTGTGGTAGTCTAAAATCTGTTTTCAAAGAGCATGGTAGTTTCATGTCTCATAAAAGCAAAATACATTTCCATAAGAGATTATTTTTGAAATAAAAGAAATATCCTCCAAACCTAAAACCATTGAATGAGCTCTAGGAAATCCTGAAGAATAAAGGAAACAAAAAACGAAGTTAGCACTGATCTCATTCCAAGCTATCTGTGTTTCAGTTGAGGGAAAGAATTGCAGCACAAAATGTGCCATCAGTGCCTTAAGTGATATGAGTGTGCATAACTCCTAAGCAATTGCCTTTCTCTCTCTTGTAACTCCCATTTAAACTTTCTTTGCAATAAATAAATAAATAAATAAATAAACAGAGCAATAATAGGGAAATGGAAAAGAGTGACATTTCTTAGTGGCTGCAGATATAGACTTGTCTGGGAGGTATATCAAAGATCATTATGGATATTACAAGGTAATCATCTATCCTTGCTAACCTGAAGCAGCAATGTCAGCCTATAGATCTGAAACATTACATTTAACCTAAGAACATGACATTTGAAAATCAACATTTATTAAAATGTTAACTATTTTTACATATATACCTTGTTGCTTTGTTTTAAGACTAATCTGAGATGCAATACTGCCAATCCACACACTACTCTTGAACTCTTCACTAAATATACATTTTTTGCAAAATTATTTATACGCATAAAGTCTGAAATTGTATGCTCTAAACCTGTGTTAACTCTTCTAGAAATCCATTATTGATGTTTTGAAGCAAGCATACAGCATCTAGAAACAAAGATGAAAAAAAGATCAAATCTATTTCTTCCCATGTGCTTCTATATATTTAAATATCAGAACAGGCTTTCAGAGGTTAGAAATGTATTATGCATATCCATGCACTTTACATACTCAGATAAATATCAATAGCAGCAGTGTGAGTTCAGCTTCATGCTCAGGAAATTACTGGCTATTTCTGGAGTAAAGAAACCTGTACTAAGAAAAAAAATATCCTCTGTTCTGTGTATGCATTGTTATTTTTCCAAGCATTTTCCTCTACTGGCTGCTGTTGGAGACACTGAAGTGGGATGGATGGGGCTCTGTCTGGCCTATTTGCTGAGTACCACAGTCCATACAAAGCTGTTCTTCTCTTCTGAACACTCTACTAACAGCATGCCACCTTTCTGTGAATGACAACTTACCTTTGTCTTCTAAGTGGGTAAAAAAAACCCCAAAACACATGAGAATATAGAATAAAATTCTCAAAAGATATTTAATGAACTCACAGTTGTTGTAAACAAGCTCTGTACTTTATATAATATTCCGGATACTTTATGCTTCCCAAGGGAAAAATACAGAATTAGTCTAGGCAAAGACTGTATTAATTAAATAAGAATCATTAAGACCAGCAATTGGCTATAGGTATTATATGACTGATTCAATTACAGAGAGGAATAAAATAACATTACGCAATTTGTAGTGAAATATATATTCTTCGTGATGTTATTTATAGATTATATGGATGAACATATAAAGACCCAGTTTTTCTCTCAGAAATGTTTCAGAATAACACACTTTCATGGGCAAATGAAAAAAAAAAATCAAGAAGCAGCTTTATTGCAGTTGTGGAGTCTTCTGCCTAGAGCAGTTCCATTATGTGATGCTCACTAAAGCTGGTGTGGAATGGCTTGCTCTGAGAACACAGCTACCTGAAATGTCAAGTGACCACTGGGAAAAGTTAGTACAGAGGTCAGGCTTCCATTCCTCAGAAAGCTTCCCCCAAACACTAGGTTGCTGTTGAAAATAAAAATAAGAGTTGGTAAAGAAATATATAACTTTCTTGGTTGATCTTGGCGTTAATGTGGGGGGAAAAGCCCCAACAAAACAAATAATAAAACCTCAAAGCAAAGCAGTATTCAACTTAAACTTTTATAAAGTTCAACTGCTTCAAAAGTTCAAATTCAATGACATAGGCATAAAATCACTCTATTAGTAAGCCTTAACAGCAACCTTTTATCATCTCCATTATCCAGGATGTTTTTTTAAGTCTCCAAAATGGTGTTTTCCTTTCAATATTACTCAGATGGCTTGAAAGGTTTATATATCTTCAGTATTCCCTTCTCATGATAAATGTAGAGACGACCTACACCACCTTGAAACAAACTTGACGGCTCCTGCAGGAAGAGCTCTCTGCTTGTAGCTACAGGACCTCCCTACAGGCATCAGTCCTACATGCAAAATTGAAGGGTAATTCTGTTTAGAAACAATAAAAAACTTTTTTTTTCCTGGTTATATTACTATAATAATTATCTTTATGTTTCAAACCCTGTAGGCAGCAAAGATATGTCCCTAGGCACCCTAACTGGGGATGCAGCTTGCATTGCTCCACATATAGGCAATGATGATGGTCTGGTTTTATTATATCCTTTCTTACGTGTGAAAAATGCTTTGGTGAATAAGTTCTTATAAGGCCCTGAATTTTTTTTTTTTTATTTTTTTGTGTGTGCAAAATCTGATTACAATGGTATCTCTCTTTTAAGTACACATAGAGAGAGGGACCTTAATGTACTAGCTACAAATATATAGGTTTTCCATACGTGTGTTTTATTTATGGAATGTTTTTTTTTTAACTGTATGACATTTATAAAGTATTTTAGTTTTTAATTTTACATTAAAATTGATGTTCTGGGTGATTGGTCTAAGCATTACATATTTCATCTATTTAATAAATTTATTTTCATAAGAATATTTCAACTGCAATGATTTATTGTCCAGGGCATGCTTCTTCCTGACTACACAAATTATTCAGTCAGTTTTACTTCACTGTTTTAGATTAAAACAATTATTTCTATATATTATTACATTTTAATTATATATTTATTTACTGAGCTAAAATAAAACCATAAAATAGTATAGATATTCCACATTTGGAACAATCACATTTATTTTTTCTTTTAGAATAAAAAGTGTCTTGCTGCAATCATTTTAGGTAGCAGGGCAGCTGTTACATATTTTAGGCTCTGTCACTATATCCACAATTTATTTGCTTATGTGAAATTAAATTCTGTACACAAATTTCCCTGCTTCTGTTTATGAAAAAAAAGAAAGTGTTTGAATGATGTCAACAGTGGCTTTCTAAAATACAGGAAAACTGGCAACAATGTTGAAGAAAATAAGTTGGTTTGAGTAGAAACCCAGTTAAGCCTGAAATCTTATCTCAAAGGCAGTTGCATGGACAGTCTGTCTCAACACCAGAAGCCCTGGTAGCTATGGAATGAATCTGAAATATTTTTATTGCTGAAAGCAGAAATCTTACATCCGTGTTTCCAAACAGTATGAGACTGAGTTTAGGAAAAAAAAAAAAATTGGCTATAGTTATATGTTTTGCTTTGGAGTAATTTCCTATTTAAAACCCACATATGAAGTTTCTGAAAGTAACTGAACAAGAACTAGCTTTATAGTCATATGTTATTGTTGTTTAACATTCTCTTACAATCACGGAATGGAAAATCAGTTCCCAGATGACTCCGTAACTTTGGAACCAGAAAACAGCAATCTGAGATCCAATGTTCTTTAGCCATAAGAGTAACTTTCCTCTCGAGAATAATTTCCTGTAAAGTATAAATCTTATCCATTTTTCCGGCTTGAGTAAATATTTGTGTTCATATTTTTATCCTGAAATGGGATTTTCCACAAATAATTTGTGAATCAGAGATTCATGACAGTGTCTGTGACCTTTACTAGTCATCATATCCTTAAACTCTGTTAAGCAAATGTAGTTGGAAAGTAATTATTTTTTTTAACACATTCTCCCACTACTGCATTTAATGTGTCTTATTATAGCATCTTACTTTCTGTGCTTTACTGCTATGTTGCCACTCTTAATCAGTTTTTCAAATGCAACTACTATGAAAAATATGATTACTGTAATTTTTAATTTCATTTTTGACTTTTCAAATATATGTATATTTCAAATGTATATGCAAATATATGGTAACATGCACAACTAGTACTTTAGTAGTATATTTATCTTCATTTGAAGTGCAAACACACAGCACATAGTAGCATAATTTCTGAAGATGTTTTTCATGTAACAGCTTGGCTGTGACACTGTTAAGACTTCATTGAATTTAACTCAAATATTCACTGAATCAGACTAATTTTTTTAATGTTAGAGCTGGAGAACCAAGTATTTTGAAAAAGAAATCCTGTTAAGAAAGATACTCTTTGTTTCCAAAAGGAGAAATTAATTCAACATTTCTTGAAGTAGACTGAATATATATGTATAACTCACAGTTAATTTTCAAGAAATTTAGATCAGCAGTAGCAGATAACTTTTAATTTAGTTTCTGATCCCTTCCAGTATTCAAAGCAGAAAATACTTTTTTTGAAAATTATAATTTTCAAAGGAATTTGAGTCACACGTGTTCCTAGGAAAGAAACTATTACTGCCACTTATTTCAGTATTTTAAAATGGCCATCACTTTTAATAATATATATGACATGTCAGACAGCAAGTATTGCATTATATAAAATTATTAATGTTCAAACTAACTAGTATTATGAATTTTTTAGTGAAATAGGACGCAAGTCTTTAAGAATTAGCTTTTGTTTAAAGTCAGGGTTTCCGGGGAAAGACTGGCCATGTTGGCTGTTACAGTTCTTTACCTGTTCATTTAAAAATCCATTATTGTCTATTTCTGCTCAGGTTGTACTGCTTTTTTATATAGTAGATGAGAGAACATAACATTTTTATTTTTTATACCCATCTTTTTTTCTAACACATAAAAGGAATTTCTTTTCTTGATTGCCTTTTAGAATGCTATTATACTAACTTTCTAAAACCAGAATGTTTTTCTTTGTATGTAGCTCTGATTTTTCCGAAGTGCTCCTTGTTTTTATTTACAAGAATTAGTTTCACCCAACCTTTCTTGATAGTATTATTTTATGAGAAATGTAAGCAATATTATATTTCTGGAGTGACTTTCCAGGGCAAACGGTCTGGGATGCTGCTTGGAGAGGGGGCAGATTTCTGTCATAAGCTGGGGATGGGACACCTGTCACATCTTGCATGCCAGTTGCCCCCAGAACAACTATCTGGCTTTTATCTCATTTACCCTTGGGTGGTGCTATTGCAAGTGTTGTGGTTTTCTTCTTCTAGCAACCCTAGCCACACCTTGCTTTCTTTGTGTTCTACCAGAACCCTGAAATGGGGAATCCAGAATATATCTATATATGTAATATAAATATACATACCCTGTACACCTACTTGTATGAGTATGTATGTAAGTATCTAAAGGAAGGTTCACCAAGAGGAGGGATCCAGGCTCTTCTTGGTGGTGCCAGCCTATAGGGCAAGATGAAACAGAAAGAAACAGATGCACAGGAAGTTCCACAAAATTCCACCTGAACATGAGGAAGAACTTCTGTACTGTGTGGGTGCCCAACAGATTGCCCAGAGAAGCTGTGGAGTCTCCCTCACTGGAGATATTCAAGGAACATCTGCATGTAATTCTGCACCATGTGCTCTAGGAGGACCCTGCTTGAGAAAGAGGTTGATTCAATGACATGAATTCAGGAGGACAGATCTGTAAGTACAGCACTACTTTTAATAAAAATAGACAAGAACTGTGTGTGATTTTATCCCCTAAATACTTTTGCCTCTTTCCATTGTAGTTCTGAATTAGAAGCCACATGCTCCATCAGTTTCCCAGTTCTGCTGCATAATCGTTTCTTTTTATCAGTACCCAGGGATCATAACTGGGACAACCCAGATTTCATGGTTTAAGAGTCCAAAGGCTTGAAACGTTCCAGTCACATGAAAGTTTATTATGAAGTTTGATGTTTTCTTCAAGTCGTGGAAACATATTGCTTCCTAAGGGGTGTGTGTGTGTGTGTGTGTGTGTGTGTGTGTGTGTATGTGTGCATACATATGTTCTAAACTGATATATAAGCAGAGCCTGCTTGTCTAAATTGTGATTTTTTGCTTCTGGAAATCATGAATAGCCAGTGTTGGATCACTGTCCTTGGTCATATTATCAGAAAAAGATGCTATGAGAATTAGAAAAAATGATGTCAATATCTGCTTTGGGGAAGTTTCTGCATGCAAGTGCTGCCTGTGAGGCCTGAGTTGTATTTCTCCCTGATGTACCTTGTTTATGACTCATTAAAAAAGGGGGAGAGTTAGCATTTTGCTTAGTAGCCTCAAACTGGGTACTTTAAAAAGAAATATAGCCCCTTCTAAGCATAGATAATTCACTTTAAAACATATCATGGCATGGAAACAAACAACTATTAAATTGAGACTATAATGATCATTACTTGAATATTTCTAAATAACTTCATGATTAGAACAAGTATAAATGCATGGGGATGAGGAGAAATATAGAATAATAGGAAAGAGAACAAATTTTTTTTTCACTTTAATTAAAGCTTGATAAAGGAAGGCCAAAATGTGTCCAAAGTTTAGAATTCTCATGGGAATCTAAAAATTTTTACAGAAAAATATCTGTAGTCTCTGGTTAAATGAATGGCATAATTAGCCACAAGACAACATACTATGAAATGTCACTGCAGAAAAATGATTATTTCAAGATTCTGAGGGTGAAGTATTTTTGAAACAGTACATTAATATTTATTTCTTTTCCTCAAATCCTCTTTTGTTGATGCTGTTGTTTTGTTGCTTGCTGTTTCAAAAATGTGGATTTAGCATGGTAGTAGTATGGCCCCCTTCTGTAGAAGATTTCTATCAAAAAACTAATTTTCTACTAAGACTGAATTAGGCCTAAGTGGTGATTCCTCTGTGTAGGTTAGTACAGTTCTTCCGAAAGTGGGAAGATCTACTCCATAAAGGGCAATTACATATGGCTTTACAAACCTAAGTGTTAACAAAACACTTTTCCCTACAGTTTACACTTAAAGAACAAAGGGAAATGCCAACTAGATTAAGTATTTTTTACTAAAAATTTTAAGTGACCATTTCTGATTCAGTTGGAAGGAAACAATGACCTTTTCACCACTGGGCACAAAGCAGAAGAGAGTTTTCTGGTTCAACCTTTTTTCTGAGTATGAAAAAACCACAAGATTATTGTTTTTTCCAGATCAGCTTGTGTTCTCTTAGATGATTTTCCACTTGTTGGACTTAGATGATTTTCCATTTTTCCACTTGCATTTCAACACTCAATGCTTTGGTTTATTTTGTTTTTTCCAAATTAATAAAAGGCAGCGTAAAGGCAAACTCTTCCTACTTTGAGGATTACTTGTGTGAGAATAATACATGTTGATCATGTTATTTTTCATTCTTTGTCTAAATCTATATCATTAAAGATTGTGTTATTTCCACATTGCCAAATAATTCCTTTTGAGAGGAAAAGAAAATTTATATATAAGCTTATATTGCTTAATATAAATTACCGACTTTTGCAGAGCAATTTAAGACTTTTTCTCTGCTGAATAAGGATGTTCTAAGGGTGTATTTTCTGGAACAGGAAGTTTTATCCCATAGATTCTTCGAAAACTGCCTCCTGGTCAACTGGAATTTGGGAACAAGAATAAAAAGAAAAGCAGAGGAAAAAATTATAAGAAATTGTACTAACTCATTTTTAGACTCAGGTATGAGTCATGGATGGTATAAATTACTACAGATATATTGTTATGACAAAATTCAGACTGTTTAGCACCAAAAAAGACATTCCTAATCCTGGGTTTTTCCTTTAACCTAGCCTTCCTACTCGTTATTAATATTTTTTTCAGTATATTCTGCCAAAATACTCTTAAGGTTTTTTTACAGATTGATTTTTCCAGCTCTTAAAAATGTTTGCATTCTCAGCTGCTGGAGTCTAATAATATTAAGAAAGAAACACTCAGTTTAAACTCTGCTACAAAAGTACCTGCAAGTATGAAACCATAATTGAGCATCTTTACTCCCTTGTTCAATGAATAACATATTAATCATCAGGTTGATCTTGAATTAAAGTATTAAAATTTTATCTTTCCTTTAAACACACACACACACAGACACACACACAGACACACACACACCCCTCCCCACCAAAAGAAAAAAAAAAAAATCCCCAACAATTAAATTTCCAGTATCAGAAAAATATTTTATAAGAAAAACCCCAAATTTTCTTGACTCTATTTTAGGTTGTGATATTAATATTTAATCCTCCTTTGTCATTTGTTTGTGGGGTTTTTTTGTGCTTTTTAAGCATATTTAATTTTTTAACCTTCAATATAACTTGTGTTATAAGATTTACTACATATATATACTACACATTACAGAAAATAATTTAGAGTGGGTTGGACTACTTAGTGCATGAAAGGTGCTAATCCTATATCATCATATCCTTGGGCCTGTTTAGTCTCTACCAACATTCATTGAATTTTTTCAGTCCGTTCTTCAAAATACACCTCACTTCCTCACTGTAAAACTACAGTTTAAGAGAATCTATGCAAACCCACACAGCCTCTGAAGTCCTGTCCTGGATTTCTAAATAGAACAGATTTTCTTTTCTACTCTCATTTCTCTTTACTCTTTGCTCCAAAGAACCTTGGCCAGAACACCATGCTGAAGTTGGCTCTGATTTTCAGTACTTTTGTTTCTTTCTATTCCTACTTACATGCTTTAAGGAGAAAAAAGATCCAAAGAATGCAAAGTCTATGAATATTCCACAGTTAAAAGGTTCCCAAGAAATATTAGATCAATGCTGACATATGGTGATTTTCTGTTTTACTGATCTGTTTTAATTTCCTAAAATATGCATAATACTCTGTGAATCTTAACCAATTGTTCTTTTTACTTCATCTGGATTTTGTTTCCACTTTCCAGTCACTGGGACTCTCTGTCAGACAAAAATAATTAGACTTTAACTAGAATGTTCCAGGTAGGAATGGTTCTTTATTGATGGCTCACTAACAGTGCCTTTAATACTGCAAAGTACCACTAAAGGTTTGATTAAACTTTTGTGAGCTTGGGGGAAGGAGGAGGGGAAAAAAAAGGTGAATATCATACATATTTTGTGTATTTTTAAAAATGTATCTGTAAAACATGAATAATCTTAAAATACTGAAAATATGTTTCCACTCCACCCTGCAATTCTGTCCAATGAAGCAGCTTTCAAACTTATTTTGGGTGCAACTTACAACAGAGAAAATGAGATGGAGAAACAAGTAAAAATGTTTACTGTAGTTACTAGGTTCTCCTCAGAGAACTCCATCTGATTATTGGTTCAACTCATCTGGCAGATGGAACGATCAGCTGGTTGTTTTGAACAGTGTTCAACATGGTAGTAGGAGTATTGTTTTTTATGTTTTCTGCTTTCGAATTTCTTCCCCCCCCACCACCCTCTTGAGTACTCTTTCTTTTTTATTTTAATCTTTATTTTAATCTTTAATGTCACCAAAGCCAAGTGAAATGTTCTTTAATATTAGTCTTTGTCCAGGAAGGACCAGAAGCCTAAACAGCGATAAAAAAATGGGATTTTTTGATGTATTATTTATATTTCACTCAAAAAATGTGAGGCTGAGATACATTACTTACTGAAACAGAACTGATCTGTGACAGACTGTCCTCCTCAATAACACTCAAACAACTAGTTAAAAATAAAAGATGGTGCACAAAGAGCAATGCAGAATTTTACTCTCCTAGACTCCCACATAAATGTCAATAGACATAATTAAAATGCTCTGAACAAGTGCTAGTTGGCTGAATTTTGCAAACAGATTTTAAAATACTGAAAGTATAGAGCCTAAGGCATCAGCATATATTTAAAGAATTACATAGATTTCAAGTTCTTTTTTTTTTAAAGTTGGTTATTTTGAGCATATATGCAGTATTTTAAGAAAAAAAACCCCATATTTTCTTAATGAATAGATTGACTTAGGGCTTTTTCCCCCTTAAAATTGTAAGCCTTCATTTCAGGAGTATATGTCAATGAGTCACCTCTTGAAAACTGTTGCTCTTCCATGTGACCTAGTGCATTTTTGCCTGGTTTAAATTTTTTTTTCTTTGTTTGCTTTAGATTTTGCTTTTTTAGTTGTATGCCTCAGTTTGAGTGAGTAGAAAAAGTAAATACAATAATGCCCAGAGGAAAATTATCCATTAAATAAAAAAGAGCATATGTGACTTCCTTGAAAAAAATTAAATATACTTGGAAATACTTTTCAGACGTTTCTATGAAAGAGGTTCCTCAGGTTGCAGGGAGAAGAGAAGAAACTTACTGTAGTGTCAGAAAATATGAGCATTCACATATCATATTGAGAACTTTGCCCTAAATTCAATAGTAGAATAGAGAAAATACAAAAGAATAGATAGCAAAAAAGCTTTTACTTGCCTTATTTTCAGTCACACAGCACATGAGCTTTATCCTCCAAGAGGGAAGATGGAATACATATGCAGAAAAAAAAAAATCACAAAAAAACATTAGATGTGATCATTTTCCATACTTATTTTTTTCTCCATTAGATTTTAATACACAATTCAAGTTCAAGACGATTCATAAAAAAAATAGACTTTAACTGCCAAATGAGATATACAGGTGATTCCTTAGAGAAACACTGATAATACAGGAAATTCATTACAGCCATATGTATACATTTACTGACAGATAAAATTGTTGAGTGCCCTAGCAGCAAACTAAAAACACCAGAGGAAGTGATCCATAAACTCAATGGGTATTCTCCTTTTCCTAAAGGAAAGGAAAAACTAAATGATGAATCTCATTTGCAGAGCATAACTGACCAAAATTGCTGAAGAAATTGACTTCTAAGATTAAAGGAAAAAAAAATTTTAAAAATGTAAGGGCCCTTAGAGAATAAATGTGGATAAAAATTTCAATTTAATTGAAAAAAAAATTTTTTCTAATACAGTCCTGGGAAGGGTCTCAAGGGAACAAAATGATGAAATATTATTAAGAAAGCTAATTTACAGGAAGATGAGCTATATTACTCAAAGGTCTCAATTTTGGTGTATTAGTAAGAAGGTTTGTTGGGGTTTTTTTTGTTTGTTTGTTTCTGCATCTTTTATTTGGATAAATAAAGTGTTTGTCAGAAAATAAGATTTTCAAATATTTTTAAGGTAAGAAACAAAAGGTGACCTTAAACACAATATCTCCTGATTATATGTAATAACTCACCCTTACAAGCTTTTCTTCTGCCCATATGTAATTCAGCATGCATATAACATATTTTGCTTTGTTCCTAATATGCCATTTTGACTGCCCTTCAGGTCAGGCAAAAATGTTCTAAATTACATGAAACCACAATTTTGAAGAAATAGAATAAAGGATGACTGAAATACTTACTTTTATCATCTCATAATTCATTTTCATCTGAATCCTCATCCCTCACCCCTAAAAATCAAATCAAACAACAAAAAAGTGGCCAATATGACTTTTTTTGGTACCATCTAGTTTAATGAATATAAAATATTTTAAAATATAATTTTCTCGGATATGATCCAACAAAGAGATCAACATAATTCTGCTAGGAATTGGACCATGTCTAGAAATAGCAAGCTAGCATTAGTACTGCTAAACTCTCACCCCAGAGGGAGATTCCTGGTCTTCAATACCCAGTGGTACACAGCAATTCTTGTTCTCATTCCTCAGCTGACAGCTGTATCTGCCCAGGGGAGACAGCTATGACCTCATTGCATAGCTTGTGGTCTGGACTTATATGTGGTGCTCTTACTTCAGGAAGAGATTTTTTTAGTTTTTGTTTTGTTTTGTTTTGTTTTTTGTCCAGTTCACAATGTCTGAAACACTGCATGGCCCTATCATGGGCAATGTTTTAAACCCTTAAAGTTTAGCTTTAGTTTTACATGTCTTCCCTGACATACGGCATGAAGGTGCATGGCATGAAAAGGACAACATATGCTAAAATTCTGAAGGATTGATGACTTCATATGTAGGCTGCCATACGTTGCGGGATCATGTTCAAAGTATCTGTTGGGATTTCTCCTTAAACAGAACTCTTCCCAGAATTATTCCTACATGAACTGGAACTCCAAGAAAAGAAATCTGTGCACAGACTCAGCCACCTGAGGTACAAACGGGCTGGGAACCTGGAAATGAAATTGGAAAACTAATTTGTTTTTTTAATTTTAGAAGTACATATGGACAAGTAGCTCAGCTACTACAGCTTTATGAGATTTAATATGATTCTAGTAACCAGCAGTTCATCAGGGTCTAGAGCCTGATGAAATTATTCTGAAACTGATAAAGATGGAAGGTTGTCTAGAGTTCTCAACCGGTAGTTTATCTTACTAAAAATAGAGATGACTAAAATAAAGCATATTGAGTCAATGTGTATTTCCTACAGAGATGCTACAGAGAAATATTTAAATGGAAAGACTGAAAAAATGGAACCAGTAAATTATTTCTAATGACTGTGATCATTATTCTATACAGGGTAGAAGAAAAGCTTTAGATGAAATTTCTACACATAGATACAAAATGTAAGGGAAATTAGATTAAAATATTAATACCTTCTAAAGCTGAAAATAAACTTAGGCATTGCTCTGTGTGAAGATAAAAGAACTCAGACCTCAAAGAACATAAGTTAGGACTGAAGGACCATTTCCCTTGGCTCTGGATTTTCATTATTTTAATCCTTGTCCAACACTCTTTTGGAAAACAAAGTTTATACTTTTTCATGGAGACTTCTGAAGTAACAAGAATCCTGAATATGTCAATTTGTCTCATTTTTGAATGTGATGAGTAACTCAATATCTGATCCCATACCTGACTGCTCCCATGATCTAGACATTTTGCCTTGTATATTGCTTGATGTCTTATATGAGCACAGATGAATGAGGACAGTATGCTTTCACAAACAAACACATTCAGTATTTTAAGGGACTTTGAGAAATTTTCAGATATCTGGAAAATTTCAAGCATTTAGACTTATCAAACATGAAATCAGCATTGTCTTCGCAACAATCAGTGTGTCCAGATGTGCAGAAATGAATATGCACCAGTTCTGGAGAACCAGTGGGGAAAAATACTTCTAATTTGAAACTACAATTAAAAAATAACAATAAAAAAACCAACCAAACCAAAAAAAAAAAAAAAAAGTGGAGGGAAAGAAGGGAAAATAACACAGATATTTGGTATTTCATTTTATACAAGCTGCATGGTCACTTTCCATAGGTTATCACAGCAAGATTGTGATAATGGCATTTGGGTTGCTGCTGCTGAGCCATTTTTATGAGTATTTGTCTACTTGCAGTCAAATTGATTGATTGATTGATTGATTGGTTGATTGATTGAAATCACTTTCTGTAACCAGTCAGCAAGGATTTGGGCAGGATATCCTGGCTTGAATGGGGATAGCCACAGTCTTTGATATGGGGCCTTTAAAGTAAGTGTTTTCTTGATGTAGTGTTCTCATGTTTCAGGACAAGAAAGTCCTTCCTTGGCCAGATGTCAAATTAGACTCCCAGCAATTTAAAGTTCAGTGCTCAGGTTTTTTTCTAGATATAGAAGAAGATATGCTCTTTCTGATACCTTCCAGTAACTACAATGGGATGAAGCCATGACCTAGTTTGCTGTTAAGGAAGAAACAACTTTGCAATGTGCATTTCCTTCCAACACACAAATTCATGTATTTAGTGTGTGTATTCATGTAAGAGGTCCTGAAACCCTCAGTGACTCAGTTTCTGCTTCTCCATTGCCCATCATGAAATGCCAAGAAGCTTTCACTCATTTTGTAGGCAGGAGAATAGGTATGAGTTGTGAGCTGGAATGGAAAGGTAAAGAAGGAATTTTAGTTAATTGCAGTAGTACTGGACATTGAAAGGAGACAGAAAATCAAGAGCAGCTGGTGCAAGATTCTGTTTCCTATCTGTAAAAAAACATTAAGTATTTGCACCCCAGAATCCTCTCTATTAACAGTCATCAATGTAGGAAGTAAAAGAGGTTTCTCTATTCAACTGTAAATTTCTGAAGTATAAAATTAGGCATTCTTTTACCTTCTTTCTTAAAATTGCCAGTGAACCTTGAACAAAAAGGCTAAGGGCCCCATTCTTTACTGATTAAATAGTCTCCCTAGAGGACACAGCTACAGATCCATATCTGTTTAGACAAAGGAAACAACCTTTTTTAACAACAGTTAGTGTTCACAACATTCTGAATGAGTGCTTTTATCCTCTAAAGACACCTGTCACCACAATTTGAAAGAAAACTGGACTCTACCTCTTGCTCAAAGAAGACAAGATTCCAGAATCCAAATGAGGTTTCTAAATCCTCGGTGGCAAACCACATCCTCAAACACATAACAAAGCGAGGCACTTCTATCATCCAGAAAAGAAAGAATTCATTTAAGCCAAATCTTTCCCCACAGAGGTTGTGCTCAGCAGGCTATGTGTTGTGATGTATTTTAATATCTGCAGTTGTTTCTAAGGCAGGTACAGCAATCACAGGTTGTATTGGGAATATTAAGAAATAATTACAAACAAGCAAGCAAATAAAAACAAAGCTGCAAGAATGACAATAAAACTGGCAGAGATTGCAGAGGAGAAAAGCCATACTAATATTATCTAATCTAGGGAGTCAGGTGTCTGCTTTGGGAATACGGATTTCATAACTGAAGCCAACTAGAAATGTCAGTATTTTGCTTGTTAAGGTGACTTAAACCTATTTTATAAATTAAACCATGTTTCACATAGATTTTGCTTCTGTCTACTTAGAATATTTTAAATGGCTTAATGAGTTTTGAGTTACTTAAGACCTTACAATACAATATGTTGCTACATTCTTTCAGAAACTTTGGATCTCAGTTTCTAGAAAGCATTTGGAAACCTCAGTAAATTGAATAAATAAAAGAAGTCAGGAGGCTTTAATGTGTACCTAAAATTAAGATTCTAAATCTGTAGTATGCTGCCCTGTATTAGGACAGTTAAACAGCTTGATTTTTAAACCTCAGCTTGATTTTCTGGAACCTCAGAATTCTTTTGGATAACAACAGAATGAACCTATGGTTTCTTCTGGGCAAAAGTAAAGTTCTGCAAATAATTGCACTATGTCTTAGCTGTAAACAGTACTATACTGCCTGTTGAGAAGCATATGTTCAACACAGCACAGAGTTCTATTAATGCAGAACCAGTGTCAAAGATTTGGCTGCTTCCCAGAATTAGCTGACAGCATTGTCTGGGCTCTGTGCATTTCACAGAGTCTCTCCACCCTCTACGGAATTTGCGGTTTGAGAGAAGGAGCTATTGCAAATTTCACTATCCATCTTCCCAAGAATAAGGCAAAAACAAGTGATTGCACACATCTGGTAAATTTTTTTTTTTTTAATGAAGTGGCACAGAAAGATATGAAATGTTGACATTTAAGTTGACTTTCAAGCTCACAGTTTTTGGCATCAGCAACTGTCAGCTGAAATTATTTCTACTTCTGTAGCTGTCTGCAGCTAGCTATATCTTTCCATTTTGCAGGTATCATCTTTTCAATTTATTTTATTTAATTGCCTCTTGCAGGACATGGCAGTCACAGTTTTTCCTACTCTAAACATTTTGTGGAAAATGCGTAAATATTAGATAAACATATAGAAAGCAGATTTTTTCTGGATGCTTTTCACAATTTTTTCCCCTGCTGTTTCAGAATCCAAGCTCTTCTTTCCCAGATAAGCAGCTGATGCCTTTCACAAAGGCAAACTACATGTCTTCAGCTCTCTAATGAGGTTCTTTGGCTCATATCACAGTTTAGAAATATTCACTGATAGTAAACCATAGGCTAAAGGATAATGCAAACCTTTTGCATTCCCTTGTTGTCAATCATTTGGAACAGTTATATTGTAAGAATTTTAATCTTACCTTTTTTTATTTACCTTGATGTATAAAAAACCTAGCATAAATAGGATCTAGAGGCATTTTTATGCCATTTTTTTCTACCAGGAAAAAATGATACTTCATTGCTATCTCTAAAATACTGACCTAGTGAAAAACTGTCTACTCAGGTTTTTAAGGGCAAACAAGATATTCTGTTGTGATAGTGCTTAGATCTTAATTGAAGCTAGAGACAACTGTTTTGGTTAGGAAGAAATTCTTTTGGTCCTAAAAATACTATCTAAAGACTTCTTGTGAGAAATTCAGTGTATCTATTTGATTTGATACAATAAGGAGTTTCCCTACATCACTGTTTAAATCCAACTGGCAATTAAGTACCATACAGACATGCACTCATTCAGTGGTGGAAAGGGGAGCAGAATCTGAGAAATATAAAATCCAGGGCTTGAGATAAGAATATTTTAATAACTGAAATGAAGTACTACTCCTACTACTACAAAGTTCTAGTTAAAATTGATATTACAAAAAGAGGGAGAGAAATAAAACTCAAATTAAAAAAAAAAACAAACAAAAAAAACCCCCAAATCCATTGTGCAAGTGATGCACAATACCATTGTTTACCACCCACTGAGTGATGCCCAGCCTGTCCCTGAACAGAATCAGTGGCTCTTGGTCATCTGCCCCATTTTGTACACTGAGCATGACACTCAGTAGTGTGGAATACTCCTTTGGCCAATTTGGATCAGCTGTCCTGGCCATGCTCTATCTCGGCTTCTTGTGCATTTCTTCACTTGACAGCATTTAGCACTGAAAAAACCTTGATTTAGTGAGCACTACTTAGTAACAACCATAACATTAGTGTGTTATCAGCATTATTCTGACCCTGAATCCAAAACAAAGCACCAGTTTCAGTCAAAACCAAATGAGATTTGTTGTTTTTTTTTTTTCCAGCTAAAGATGTTCTGCTTGGCTTTTCGTTGCACTGTGAATAGTTGAAATGTGTTACAGCCTTTCTCTAACCTGCATTTATCCCAAACATTCTAGCCGGCATGAAAATGATGGATACTCTAGACAGGACTAACTTGCCAACCAATACAGCTGCAGCAGCATGTCATTCTAGGAAGGGTCACAAGGTATGGAACAATGCTGTGAAAGAATAAGCTCAATGCCTATGGCCTAAGCAGAATGTCTTCCTCTTGTGTTGGTATCTGGATGTCAACCAATGTAGTCAGTCGTGTATCTTATATGATAAAAGTCTGTGCTATAACCCTAAGGCATTATCCTTATAGGATGGAGATTTTTCTGATCGTATTTTTCTTTCTTAAGAACTAATAAGCTGAACTATACCTATACCAGAGGATATTATGTACATCAGAACTGTTTCCCAGCTTCAGGAACAGCCAGGTGTTTTCTAAGTAGGTTCTGCCTTCCAGGAGGCCCAAGGAGAAGTGGGCTGCTCTGAATGACTCAGAGGGATTTTGTTAGGGCAGACATTTCTTCACCATTCCTTCCAGTGTGATAAAAGCAGTAGTAACCTCTCTCTCTCTCTCTCTGGGGAGGTTTATTAGCAGATGTAGAACAGGCCATTTGACTCTTTGCACAGTACTTCTTCCTTAACAGAGGTTTTTCCCTTCTGTGGGGAAAAGACAGATTGGAAGATTCCTACGGGTTTATGTCAGCTCACAATGCAACACTTGCATCACTGCAACTCAGGCTACAAGAGAAGTACTTGAAATTTCAGAATACTGGATGTTATGTTCTTTACACTGGCTGAATAAGCCTCTTTGGGTGCAAGCACAATATGAACTTTCTATTGACATCATTCTGTAAGACATTTTGTTATTGGAACACATTAATTACTCGAGTACCTAAGAGGGGATGCAAATATACACTGAATGGAGACTGCAGAAGCAACCATCAAACTGCATTTCCTGTCTCTGTGTTTAACTAAAAAACTACTGTTTCTTCAACCAGCTTTTTGAGAGTTTGGGTGGTTTTTTTATTCCTTGGTTTGGTTTTTTTTTGGTTTTTTTTTTGGTTTTGTTTGTTTTTTTTTTTTTTTAAATCTAGTGTAGATGCATATTTTCAAAAAGCAGGTCATAACACCTAAGAGACAAAGCAATAGAGTGAAAAAAACCCAAATTCCATTGTTTTGATTTCAAAAATTTATTTGACCATAATTTGAAAAGTTATCAGCTGACTGTTGCTTCTGTTCATTTTATTTTTACGATGAGCTTTGGGGAAATAATTAAAATGTAATGAGTAACAAAGCATATTGAACTATATAGTATAGTATATTGAACCATTAAGTAACAAAGATATATTGAACTATATGCGTACATCAAAATATCATAAGGCCCTAAATATAATTACTTGTAAAATCTGGATTCAGCATACAACTGGACATCTATAGATACAAGATATAAACTAAACAGAAAGCATGGAGGAATTGGAAGGAAATGCATTTGTCTTCAGCCCAGAAAATAATCATAGCTGAATATATAACTTCTGCAAATACATTTTAAAAACTTGGGCAAGTCTGAGAAAATTAAAACAGTAATATTTGATTTTTAGAAGACTCATCATCAGGCCCAACATGCAAAATATTCTAACAACCACAGTTTTATGACTGAAACAGCAAATACATACTTCATTCTCACCTATTATTGGAAAAGGAAATAAAAAACAAAGAAAAAACAAAACAAAACAAAAAACCCAAAAAAAAACCAAACAAAAAACAAACAAACCCCAGAAAAACCCAGATAAAACTAGATGAGATTCTGTTTGTTTAGTTTGACTAGCATATGTACTGACCACTGACAAGGAGCAGCAAGGAAATGATAATTATATGTTTGCACTGAAGGCTTCCTCTGGATCTGGATGGCATCAAAGTAAAATATCTGACAGCTTCCCTTGGCTTGTCAGACCATAATAGCAGCTTACAGAAACAAAACCCTGCTTGCAAAGAGACTTGGAATCCCAGCAGAGAAAGATGCTGTGCAAAACACAGATGAAGAAAACCTGGAAAAGGTGGGAGACTCAACAATATTTTAATGCGGCATTTGAATTTCAAGCTTCATTACTAGTATCTCTGAAGTCAAAATAGTTCAGCCTCTGAGGAGCGCTGAGCTCTGTCAACTAATTTTTAAAAACGTTTTCTGATTGATATGAAGGAAACTTATTTTGTATTCATGGGAAGCCTTTTATGAAACACAAAAGGAAACAAATAAAGAGAATAAGCACACATTCAAGCACTGTCATAGGTCCTAACACAGACTACAGTCAAGGGACATTGCCTATTTTCCACTGTTGTTCACATATTATTCCTTTTTGCACAGATCATCTCCTCTGATCAATTATTAAAATGTTAGTTAATTATTAAACAATAGTTAATCAAATATTAAGTATCTGGACATTTTTGAGCCCATTGTTATCAGCTGAATTTACATACAAATCTGAATATCATTGAATCTTACCTAATGTGGATGGCTACTTGCCAAGTCTGCATTAGAGAACAGCTCCTGGTGGCAGAGATTCCCAATTCATGACAACCACAGGTCAGTGAAGACAGACAGCTTAGCTGTGAAAGCTGAAAAAGCCTTGTTTGCATGGCCTTATGCCAAACTAAATAAATGCTGCCTTACAATTCCCATCATCTTGCTGCTACTCCGAGCTTTCACTTTCGCAGCTAGCACAGGAAATCTCAGAAATCCCTGCTGTCATGATGCAGACATAGCCTCAGAAACATGGCAGGAGGGGGAAAGACAGGTCCTGAACCACATATAACTACAGAGGAAAACAATTGCACAGATTTACCTCCAGAAATGAATGGGAAGTTAGTACAGTCTCTGGAAAGTGAGAATACAAAGCTTTACGTAATAATTAAGAATAATGTAAGATTAAAATTAAATTTAAAGAAAAGCATCAAAGCATTATGAAATCGTGTTCTTAAGATGCAATGTTATATTGAGTTTTGTATCTGCAAATAAATGTAGTTTTTTATACTACCAGCATGATAAAAAAACCCAAAATATATTGTCGTTTTCATTTATCAAGGAAAAATCAAGTCTCTTGAGTCTACCCACCAGCAGGTAGGATTCAAAAACTAAGTAATTTCAACAAAATTTTGTGATGACTGTAAGACTAAATTTTGGAAAAATAATCATATTAGCTATTTACCTAAGAAAGCTGAAATTACAAATTGACAAGATCACGTGGTGTGAATGCTGCTTTTCCTTCCTTTCCATATGACATAATTTCCTGATGGTGGACTTTGTGACCCTTGAGCTCTCAGTAAAGGCTGTAGCTTGATATTCATGCATTCAATCAAGAAAACTATAATTGATTTTCATATTACAGGATGCATTTGCAGGATATCCAACTAGAAAAAGAAGTAATTTGGAGAGAAATGTTGATGGATTTTTGCTTTTTTTCCCCCCACAGGTGATTTCATTTTGTTAATGAGTTTATGAATTTAGTCTTTTTGAATTTTTTGTATGTACATAAAAGGACAAGATGGTTTAACGCAAAAATTTCAAGAGTAGATTTTGACTTATTTTCCCACTTTTTCACAGAATGAGCAGGAAGAAAAAAGTTATTCAGTTTTCTTTATGTGACAACAAAAATGAGTTTCAAAATTTATCTATGTAATTTCTTTCCTACCATATTAAATATTTGCTGTCAGAAGTAGCAGCATTGGTAAAGATACAGTATGTATTTTGCTTTTGATAAGCATTCCATAATAAAAACATAACAAGGTGGGTGGTTTTGTTATTACAATTAATTTTAAAAAGAAAGGAAATGGTAGAGTTTTGTAATGGACTTTTGTAGCATCATTTTTCTTAAGAAAATATGCTATTTTAGCTTAAAATTCACCCAAAATACACAGCCTGAGGCAGAGACCTCCCATACACACCCTTCAGTGTTGAGGTTTAAGTTCAGTCCTTATGAAAAAGTGAAGATTAAGTTTTACAGAAACTGTAACCTCACAACAATTTTTATACTAGTGACCTATCAGTAATGACCTTAACTCTGGATCATTTGTTAGAAAACAAAGAAATAGATGGAATAAATGACTTGTGGAAAAGACTTGGGCTATGAAACCTCCCAGATGGTCATTAATCCCCCAGAAATGCTACAATTAATGTCATAATTAACACAATGTCTACATGCTGAACTGCATTTTCTTTCTGTTTAATTAACCTTTTGGAAATATTTTACTAATGAAAAAGGGCAATATCTGTTTGCCAGGGAGATGCCACATTATTTTTTTTTATTCACAGCAAACAAATAAATTATGGAAGGCTCTTCATGTGTTTGTACACTTCACACTTCCGAGAGCTGTTGACTATTGAAAATTAAGGGCAAGGGCATGATTAGAAAGACTCATTATGCACTGGTTCAATACTTTGGTGCTATTCTTCATGAATGTGCTTAGCAGTCAGACAGAGCAGACTATGAATTCTCAGCAGGGCAGGCAAAATTGAATTTTGCTGTTCTGCCACAGAGAAGCTAAAGGGCAGAGGAAAAGGGCAATGCTAAGATGATTGATCTGGGAAAAGATCCTTGGAGATCCAGGCTTCCTTTTCCTGTAGCTACTTGGGAATGCATTTCTAGGGAAGCTGTCATGGACATTGCCAGAGGTTGTCATATGTATGAGTTGGGAATAGTCCTACTGGTTTGGCTGCGTAACTACACACAGAGGGTGCTCCTGACATGCCAGGACATTTGATTCCTCAATGGCAACACCAGGAGCAAGTCTGGTTTTCCAGAGCTCTTATGGAAACTGAGATATACAGTCAAAAAGAACTGTCATAAACATAACTTTCCTATCAGCATTGCCAACACGATGTGGTGCTAGTAATTTGGAACATAAACCTGATCTTGCAATTTTTAAAGATGATTAATGGTTGCAGATATTAATATTCAATTAGGGAGTTCCTGATTCCCCTATTAGAAAGATTTTGAAAATTTGATGTTTATATCTGACTCATAACCAATTAAGTTGTATTAAACAATGGATTAATTTCTAGATGCCTAGGAATATTCCTTATCCTTAAGGAATAGGGTACAAAATATTTGTATTTTAAAATTGGGGGTGTTCTTTTCCTATATATCCCTAGGTATTCTCATAGCTTTCAGATGAATAACTTGATTGCCTTTTGAGCATCCATCTGCCTCTCAAATATGCATATTTAAATATAAATATGATGACATTGACTATTCCAATTTTAACAGTTATTACGTACTAAGTAAAAAGTTTCCCCTTTCTTGTTTAAAAAACAATCAATCAACCAATCAATCAACCACAACTTGAGACATAAATTCTCAGCTATTAATTATTTCCATTATATAAGAAAAGTTTTTCCAAGCAGTTCCCAAATTGTTAGAAAGAAAGTTTTTGTTATAAAAAGCATTGATAAACATTTTAGTTTATGCTTATCATCTTCCTTTCATTTAGAACTATAAATTCAATCAAAAATTCTGGAAATGTTGCTTTGTCAGATATGTAATTACCTTAGAACAAAGGGACAAAGTATTCAGCCAGATTAATGCAAGACAAGGAAGAAAGATAATTTAATGTTTAGTTAAGACTTTACCTGATTTATCATGCAATTTTTGGGCTTATTCTCCCTGTTTACAAAATAATTTATTAAATACAGTCCTTTTGCTTGCACTTATAGGAGCAAAAAATTAAACAGGAACTTGGTAACACATAGCAAGTACACTAGAACATATGTTATTGTCACTAACACTTATAAACTTCACAACAATCTGAAATAGATTATTTATCCTACCATTAGATGTTGTAAGGTAGAAATCAATCCTCTTACAATGAGCAAAAGTTCGTCTTATATAACTGGTTGGGAAAACTGTTTTCTCTTTTCTGTTTGCTTGTTTTCTTGTTTGGTTTTTTTTTCTTGTGAAACAAAATGAAAATTTCTTGCAATGACTTTCCTGTAAATTTGCATTTTGTCTGTAGACAACTGACAAGTTTTTATTGTCTTGCATCCACATTTTTAAAAAGCAGAAAAGGCCAAACAAAAATCAATCAGGTCCCAGCTTTATCCCTACAGCTATTGAAGCTGGAGGTCCCTAAAGTAATATGTAATTTAATCTGTACAAAAAGAATAGTGGAGGAAAGTTGAAATTAATTCATTACACTAAAACAGTTACATATCCATTTAATTGTATTGAATTGTTATGAGGTTACAGTTTCTATAAAACTCTATCTCGACTTTTTCATAATCACTGAACTTAAACCTCAGCACTGAAAGGTGTGTATGGGAGGTCTCTGCCTCAGGCTGTGTATTTTGGGTGAATTTTGAGCTAAAATAGCCCATTTTCTTAAAAAAAAAAAGAAAAGAAAAAAATATGCTTAAGAAGTCCAATACAAAACTCCACCATTTCATTTCTTTTGAACAAAGAAGCAGAATTCACCAGGGTTGAGATGGTGCCCTCTGTCTAGTATGATTATTGTGTCATTTCACATGGGAATTAAAAGGTTAGACTAAGCTTACAGGGGTCAGGGGAAACACAAGAGCAAAGAACGATTGTACAAAATGGATTTTTCATATATTAAGTTGAAACTGCATAGCACTTAGCTTCTGTAGCAAGAGGAGAGAAGGCAGAAGTTTGTCTGCCAAATAAAAATCAGGACTACAAACACGGAGCTTCTGCCTTCTGCTTAACCTGCAGTTCCCCCTGCCGATGTCCTGCTGAGGAGGAGGAAGTGGAATGGAAATTAGTGAACAGCCTGGAGGGAAAGAGGGAGAGTGGGAGAGTGCAAGGTCAAGAAACAAAAAGCAGATGTTATGATGTTGGAAAATAGGACCCTTGAGGAACACAAGACAAGAGGGTTAGGTAAGAGCTATGAAATTGGAATAAAAACTACTTTATCTCCACACCATGCCACAGCATGCTTTTTCTCTCTAGTGCTGGGGGTAGAGGGGCAGGAAAGAACAAACCCATTCCACGCAAGACGAAACTTTAAAATACACTAACTGTACAACTGAACATTTTGTCAGCATCTGATAACTTTCCCTTATGCTAGTTAATGCCATCGTTTTGCTCTTGTGCTTGTTGTTGTCTGAATGCAGATCCCAGCCTTTAGACTGACAGCTCTCAGGTACCCTCTCCCAAGAGTCCAGCATTATAGAGAACATTTCAGACATCTATTACCAAATGTATAAACAAGACTGGGAAATTCCTAAGGAAACAACAGAGTAATGGTTGACAGAGAAACCACATGGCAGGAATAAGGTATGAAAATCTGTGTGTAGCAGTTTATGTCTTGGTGAAGTAATATAGTGATCACTCTTTTATTGCTGAATTTGTTTTCTTGAAAGTGATTATTATAGTGTCTTCATTTTGATGTATGAATATATCTTATCTGGGATACTTCAGAAGTCATTTTGGAACAGCAGGACACATTTGGTTCTAGAGTAAAACGTAAGGGGGAAATTTTTGATATACATATTTAGACATATATTTCCAGAAAGCAATTGTGTGCAAAAATAATTATAAATTTGCTTCGAATTTCTTCAATATCTGCTTGTAGATTTGCTATGAAGGTTAGAGAAATTTATCTCAATAGTATCCATCTTCAGGAAGAAAATAACTTGGTTTTGTGCCCTTATATCCACACATTACAAACCCTGTGGAAATTACTTCAATAATAGACTGAATTGGATTAACTTCTGTGTTGAATTAGAATGCTTCAAAGTCCACTATAAAACTGCAGTGTAATTGATAAATCCTTACTAAGACAGAGCTCCAGCGATACCAAAGACTCTGCAAAAATGGGGAAAAGTGGAAACAAGCTCCACTTCAGGAAAGTCATTGAAATTCACTTTTAAAACATTATAGCAAATGCTCTGCTTCTGCCCTTTGGTGGGAATTTCAGACTAAAAAATACAAAAATTCTCTTCAGAGAGATGACTGGACAAGTCAATGTAATGGACAATAATATTTTGTTGATTATTCTACCTTATTTTTCTTTCCCTCACTGGTACTCAACTTGAAAAGCAGAGGAACAGAGAAATCTTCCTATGAAGAAGGCTGATGGCTTAATTTTTGTTTTGGTGGTTTGGTTTGTGGTTTTTGTTGTTGTTGCTGCTGTTTTCTCTTTGGTTTTTTTGTGTTTCTGTTTGGTTTTGGTTTTTTTTTTGTTTTTTTTTTTTTAATTTCACATATACTGAGAACACTATGATTAACCCTTGCTTCTCAATTTGAGTCAAAATCCACAGGTAATGGAGATATGCCACCTATACTCTTGCAAACAAAAATGTCCTATATTTAAAGCAATTAAATGATAAATTGAACTGCATACAGCTTTGTTTGTACATAACTGATTTTTATTGTAGTCTCTCCCACAATTCAGCAGTTTTATCAAAGAAACTCTTTCCAACATTTTCACCTCCTCTTTTTCCTTCCTCTTTCTCATATGGGTTTATAAAGCTGTGACTGAAGGGTACTTAGCAAATCTCACAGCCCCAAATATAGTTGTGTTTGAAAATAATGATGATGGTCACATATTATATCATCATCATTTTATTTCTTTTTAGTGCGGTCTCATGCTATTGTTAGGATGAAAACAAACTACCTTTATGGCATGATATTTCTCTTACTATTCAATTTTTAAAATAAATTTGCTGCAGCATGTCAAGAAAACCTTTAAAATATTGCACAGTGTATGACAGATGTACTGTATTAGTTCACCAAATCTCTGATGCTACAGAAATCCCACTGCTATAGACTAGGTTGCATCTTTGCACATATTTTGTATGTTTTATATGGGTTTTTTTCTGAAAGGATGTTGTACATCTCAAATGGCAATATCACAAGATTGAAATAGACATTGATTTGCTTCACTGTTAATGACCAATGGGTTAATTTAACATCTGAGAAGTAGACAATAGATTCTTCTCAGATAGTGCTAGACTGGGAAGCAGATACTGGATTCATCTCCATCTAAACCCAAATATCTAAACCAGTAACCTGTATCTCAACTTGTTACCAAGGCTTCTTTGACAGAGCCAAAGAGGTGTTTATCATATACTGTTTAGCATGTTCTAAGATAGATGGCTTAGGAGACATATCTGTCAGCACCCTTTCCTATCTGCTCCCCCCCAACCTCCCCTTTTTTAGAGCAGGCCTTCAGAAACAGAAATAAATATTAATACTTGAAGCTTTGAGGAAAATTTTCCAGTTTAAAACAAAAGCTGAATTTGCTTTGAAACATTAAAATTGTTTACTGTTTGCCATAATTAAATATGTTACTTCTGATAATTTTTTTCTGACTGTGGTTCTATGCTTTATATTTTGAAGGCAAGTCTTTTGATTTTTTGATATTTTTAGTAATGCATGTTCTGATTATGGAAATAATACATATTTTTATTTTATTTTTCCTTTTTGATGTTCCCAGGCAACCTTATGTGTTGAAGCCTAAAAACAAGGTTTATTTTGTGGTAGAACAAAGATAGAAAAACTGCTTGAAGAGGTTTGTGCTATTTTCTACTGTATTCAAAGCCTTCATGCTAATTTAGCAGCAGCCTGAAATATTTTGTTTTCTTATTCATTAGGTTGCTAAGGAATCGGAGGTTAAGCGAAGGTTGGGCACCTTGCTCCTGACAAGTGAACCGCCAAGGGGACGAGGAATATAAATGCCAAGATGACTAGAAATTTGCTCAGTTATTGTCACAGTGTCAGAAGATTTGGTATGTTGCCCCAAACGTTTCGATCCCACCAATCAGTGATATCAGTAAAATATTTACTTCTACAGAGAAGTGTCAGGAGAATTTTGAAAAATTCTCAGTAATTTCTTTGCAACTCTAGGCAGCAGCAGTGCTTATCTGTCAAAAGCCTAATGAGCACTGGGCTGTAATAGCTGGAACTTGGATAGGGCATATTGCAAAGCAATGTGGATTTGTGAGGAAGAAGGAAGGCTATAGAGTCTTCCTGGCTGCCAGAGGTAATCCCATGTTTGCGGGAGAGGCATAGTTCAGCACATGCAATTGAACGCATCTTGGTTTTTGACAGGCTTTGTCTGTGTATTTGTTTGTTTGCTGCTCTTTTGATTGTAAATATACTACAAATGATCTGAAGACAGATTTTTTTTGTGCACTAGTAAAACAAAGGGGAAAAATATTTGAAACTGAAGGCTCCATGTTTGTTGACAATAAGATAGAAATCTATCAACTGCCATGTCTTCTGGAAATGAAAACATGCTAGAAATATGCTAACTGCTGAATTTTTCTTTGAAGCATTTCTGATGGCAAGTACCTCATGTTAAATGGATGAATATTTTTTTGCTCTTACACTTATTGCTTTTCAGTAGTGCTATTTAGAAAACACTCTTGAGTGCATTTTTCTTTCTGTAAATACTGCATTCCTGTGAGTCAAAATAATACTGCTCACATGTGCCAAGGATATCTGTTGTGTGCATTATGAAAAAAAAAATTGTCAGTTGATATACACCACCTCCATACAGATGTTTGTAACTTCATAAAGTCCCCTAAACAAACCAAAGTATTTGCGCAACAAATAAATTGTTGAAGTTATACTACAGATTGTTATGGACACCCTCATAATGGTCACTAAGGTGGGATTCTGAATGAGCCCAAGACAAATTAATGACTCACAAGCATTGTCAGGGCCAACTTTGGGCACTGGAAGCAGAGGCAGTTGCCTAGGCAATAAAACCAGAGTGGACAGGACAATATCCATAGTTTAATTATCTTCTTTAAGAAGATCTTTAATTACCTTCTTTCTGTAGCTATGCTACATGTCTGGAAACACACTTGGTTGGCTAACATAAGATCAGGGTGTTTGGGCTAGGAGTTACTGCTATGCAGAAGCATGGCAGGAGAAAAGAGGCAGTAAGAGTGACATGAAATTCTGTTGTCACATTTCAGCCCTACTTCTTCTCCCTGCATCTTCTTTTACTGCCAGATTTGACACCCCACACTTAGAAGTGGCAAAATTAATTTTTGTCTTATGTTCCTGGAGGTCTCGAGCTGCTTCCCAAACCAGTTATGTTCGCAGAACAGAAAGTAATTCAATTGCCATTATAAGAAACCTATTTACATGATCTTTATAAATGTCCACTGTATTTTTCCACTTTTCTAGATGAACAAATGTCATAAAAGAATGTCTGATGTGATGAAAAATTTGTATTTTAAGACCTTTGACTATCTCCTGATAGTTCTTTTAGCATCAAATTTGATAATATCTTTTGAGAAGTATATCTGGTCTTAATTAAAGACTTCAATTACAGCTAATCCATCATATACTTTTAAAAACTCTTCCAGTCTTAATTACAAACACTGTTAATAATTAAAAACTCATATATCATTAAAGTTCAAGCTTCAGGTTTCAGCTATCTGATAATTTCATTCCTCTTGCTATTAATATAAAAACCCTCCAGCATGACCTCTCTGTGTAGGGATCTATAGACTGATTAACTTGCATCCTAACTTTATCCTCCAAAATTTAAATAAGAGTCTTCTCTTTAACATGGGTCAGCTAGGAACCATCCACTTCCCTGAAGTAACATTCAGGCTAATTTTTGATGTATCAGCTTAGATCCCAGGAGGAACAGCTTCATTAATAGAGCATGTTATCTATTCCAGTTAGCTAAGCTTGTTACAGCTGGCTTGGGTACCTGTGTGCAGAGGTGCACAGTGTTATTATATAGACATAATCAGTCTCTCTGGCAGTGTACTCAGAATAACAAATGGAAATGATACATTAAAAGAAGCCCACAGGCCAAAATACATTAGCTGGGAAAATGGCAATAAAAGTAGAAACTTCCCAAATTTAGTCTTTGAATTTTCTGTATGAAATTCAATGGAATTTAATGCACACCCTGGGTTCTAGGTTGTGAGAGTCACTGTGCTGTCTATAATCCAGCCTAAGTCACTGGTATATGTACTGGTATATTGTGATGATGTTAATATTTCTGCATAACTTTCCTGGCATGACTCAAAGTACTTAACATTCAGCAAAACAAATGTTAAAATTGACTGGTAACTCTAAGAACTTGAGAATTTAATTTTTACAATAACATAGAAAAGTATTTGCAACAATGAGCTCTTACTTCAGAGGTCTGATAGACTATATTTTCAACATTTTTAATGTCTGACATTCAAAATTTTCAGGCTCCTCTGTATGATTAAAAATATTGCTCTCCTCCTACAGAGCAAAACAACAGAATTAAGAGTGGAAGGATTCAACCAAGTTACAAAATTGTTTACCTTAAAGTAATCTCCAAAGATGTGTTCTTTACTACTTCCTATCTTCAGATATATTATTGCCTATGCCAGGCAAACTAAACTGAGAAAGATATTTTAGCTGAAAACTAATAATTATTTTGTCAGGTAAGATCTCTGCAAAACCAGTCCTCTTACCTGGTTCATCACATCCTTGGAAAAGGGGGAGATGGGAATACTCAACCAGGTATGACAAGAGTTGCAAATTGCCTCATGAATGTTAAAATTCTTGTAGAAACACACCCTTGAGTAGAACTTCATAGTAATTTAGTTAAATCTCATAGGGCTGTGCAAAATAAGATATCCCACTGAGGTGGATGAATGTGGCCTTTATTGACATAAAATCACTTAGAATGTGTAGGCAGAATGGGTTAAGTATAATTTGAATTCAGGGTGCTGTGCTGCAAACCGAGATACCCCATTTTAACCTGAGACCTTGCCTGTTTCCCTGTGATAATGACTGTACTAATACATGCTGCTTTGTCTGACATTCCGTATAATATACTACTCTTTGTTCAAGTAAATACAGTGTTTGAATTCTTTGTGACGTAAATCATCTTAATTGTTTAAGTTATAAATAGCAAACCCAAGAGAAACTATTAATCACTCCTACCAACCTGAGCATACCCATATGAGTTGTAATCTGTAGCTTTCCTGTTTTGCAATGCTTCTAAAGCTGCTAAATATAAGCCTCTACAGTAGTATAATGAAAAGAACTACAAAAAATATGCTTAGTTAAGATTTGTAGTTGTACCTTTTCACTATAATGTATAATTTAGTATCTCCTTAATCATATAATTTGGAGACAATGGTGGAGATCATAAGAGTATTTGTTTTCAGTCTTATGATTTAATTGCTGCCTCTGTAGGTTCTGCTTGTCCAGTAAGAATATTTTTCATTATTCCTCATGGGCTGAACAATATATTTAAAAATATCTTTGGGCTAATTCTAATTTATGGTTTCTAGAGAGTAAGAATACTATATTAATAACTGCTGGTGAAAGGACCCCAGCGGTGGGGTACTGGGATTTAGGCCCAAATACAGAGCTTATGAAGTCAGGAGAAAGACATGAACATCATCGATGGGGCTTATATTAGGATTGTAAAACTACAGCTGAGATATTTCTGCTGAAATGAATGGAAAAAAAAAAGGGGGGGATTTGTTACCAATATTTGTTACTTTGCTACCAAAATCAATGGAGAGGTATGCTTCCATGCATTGATTCTTCACCTGTGACCTCTACCTGCAATCCAAGGGTAGAATCCTATATACAGCAGTATTATATAAATCTTATCTACCTCAGAAGATTATAATGTTGAGTTTTTCTCTGGTCCGAATTGTAGCATGTATTTGATCATGCATATGTCTAGTTAATGTACCCCACTGAGTTTCAAAACTTAATGCCTGGTAAACTGTGTTTTTATGTTGGTTTGTTTTTCTGGATTTTATTTTGCAGTGGAGAGTTAAATGTCAAGAATTGAATAGATTGTCAAGATGCTGGGTCAATGAAAAGGTGACTTTTTTCCTCTTGCACTCTTTTGGGTTTTGTGTTAGGATTAATTTACCTACATACTGTGCTTAATATGTCAATCTCTAGCAGGTTGAAAAACACAATCAGCCAGCCTTAAATACTCAAATGCTTCCACAAATACAACATTTGTAGCATTAATCTTCTTTCTCTGCCTGCTGATGAGTTTTCATAGCGAAATACTTGCTTCAATGTAGATGTGCACAGATATTACTCCAATGAATTTGATACCCTAAGAACTTGGCTTTGTGCTGTTCTGACCAACTGCTGAGAACCTTCTCCAGATCCCACCACTGTACACAGCATCATCCCTGATGGTTTTAAGCCACTTCCACAGATTGTTTGATTAAAATGCTAATAAAGTACAAATAGTCCCATTTGCTTCATACGCGACATCTGAGGTACTCACAAATGGATTTAAAATTACCCCTGTATACAGCTGACATTTTTAAGGGGCAGTTTAACATCTACTTAAGCTGGCCAAAAACTGTGCTGCCCCACTGAGTCTGCAGGACCAATTCTGTAGCAAAGAGACTGCCTACTGCTTGAGCACAAAGGGGCTGGCAGGAGCACACAGCTGGGACAGAGGAGAGCAGTAGCACAGCTTTTGGCAGTTGCTCCACTGACACTGGGCACTTTTCAGCCTCTTCAGTCATACAGTGATGGAGAATTGCACTAAGGAGAGTCTTTGAAATATGGGAAAACATGTCACTGCCTTTTATGCTTTGTTTGCACAGTGTGATAAACATGTTAATTTTCAGCTTTAATAAAACCGGGCTATTCTTACCTGGCTTGCGTTTTGTTGCTGTTGCTTTTAGTTAGTTACCATAACTAAATGAAAAAAAAACATAAATAAAATACCAATATACTACAAAAATAGTGTCACAACATGCTCTTTTCTGTTTGATCTACTCTCTAATTCCCCTGAAATCACTTGATCCTCAAAAGACAGAAACTTTGATATCAATTGTTTATATACTTTATCTTTCACCCACTTTTATTTGTCACGTTCATCAGTAACACCAGATTTCTCCCTCCAGAACTAACGGTCTTGCAATGTGGAGTTTGTATTTATTGCTGCCAGGTGGGGTTATACAAAGAGGAAATGGACCTGGATATTTCAAAAAGAAGTGTCATAGTCAACCAAGAGACACAATTTGGAGGAATATTCTTTTCTCTGAGAATGTGGTATACACTTTGTTCCATTACCTGTTTATTATAAAACTTGTGAGCTATTCCTGGGTGGCAGAGGGTCTAACTTCTTCCCTCTAATACAATTAATTTATGTGTGCAAGTTTCTATGTGTAATTACATTATTGAAAGGGAACATGATTTCACAGGATGCCCCTAGTTTGAAACAAAAACATCCTGTTTGCTGAAACAGACAAGAAATTAGGCCATTTGAAAGTTGAGAGATTGTGGTTATCATCCTTAAAGGGGAAAAAAAAAAAATCACCCATGTTTTCTTTGTGAAAGGTGGGTCCTCTGACAACAGACTAATGCTTTAAAGTGGATCCTCATTGCCACTGCATTATTTTACACTATTTTTTCATTTTTCTATTGTAAAAGAAGGAACTGTTGAATGAGTGTTTCAAGAATTCACAGTTAATTAGGTCTTTGAGTAGATTCAGATTAAGAAAAGTCTATCTTTCCATGTATAGTAAGGTTGATTAATGAAATAAACACCAAGCCCTGCCAATATGGAAAGACTTCTGGGTGGTCAAGAACTCTCACCCAAACTTGATGCCTCTGAAATAAAACCTCTACTTTAAGCATAGGAATTTATGTACTTGTCCTACTTGAGGAGTTAGAAGTTTCAAGAGTTCACCACCACTGGAACCTAATTATCTCAACCCAGACACTTCCGAAATACCTGGCTCTTTTTGTGAATGTTGATGAACATCTCATATTTGACAGCAGCACCACGTTCATGTATGAACTTATGAATTATTATTCTATTTGACACTGGCAAGTATTTTGTTGCAGTCCAGCTGACTGTTCCACTCTTCACTTCCATCTGTTAGCACTTGGCCTGTACTCAGGGAAAATAGCACTATTAGCATTTTCAAGATCATTCAGATGGCTGATCTTGCTATCAGTGCAGAATGCTATCCCTGAAGCAGTACACCACAGCATGTCACCAACAATGACCCGTGATTTCTTGCACTAAGAAATTGATGTGACGTCACTTTCCCATGACTCAAAACTTATTACTCTGTTACAGTGTCTTATTCTTGCTGATAGCCCATAAGCCTTGCTTTTCAGCTAGTCCTAGTTATGAAGATTATTTGAAAAGGTAATAATATAATGCAATTTGTTGCCAGATGGTGTCTCTACAAATAAAAACATAAACAGTAACTTTTAACAGCTACTTCACAATTAACAGTTGTTCTGAAGGTGACCCTGATTTTAGTGACCACTCTTTAAACAGCATAATGCAATAAGGTAAGACGGAATGCCAATATAATTCAGACTCATTTTGAGCAAAAGAGTTGGTTGCAAACCAGAGTCACTGTTTGTAATTACCTTAATCCAGCTCCTTTGAAGTTTGCTTCACTTAACTGTTTACCCTTTATACCAGTTGTATCCAAATTTTTGGTTTTGTTCTTGAGTTGTAGTATAGTTACTATGTAACCCTGCTGACTATAGAAAATTACCCATAAAAAAAAAAGAATAATAGTTTTGCTGCTATTGGTTTTATGTTGTAGTCTGCGCCTGCTTTTTGTTGGGTTTTTGGTTAGGTTGTAGGTTTTTTATTTTTTTTTTTGGTTTGGGTTTTTTGTTTGTTTGTTTTTGATGGGTTGTATTTGAAACAAAGTAACTTGAAACAAACTAAGCAGCCTGAACTGTTTGAAATACATGGTTAAAGACATTCCTGCTTTACAATTTGCTTAGCAAAAAAAAATGAGTGAACTATTTTTCCAGTGCATCTTTGTAAATGTGAAAAAGCTGCCACAGAAAAAGTGAAATGCCATACAAATGCCTTCATTGCTTTATAAATAAGACTTTTTCCAAATGGTACCATTTGTGAATGTATGGGGCCAGTGAATAAATCAAGTTCATGTTTCTCCACAAATACCACACTGCAATTGAACACTGTATATGTAATGATCTCAGCACAGGTCCCAGGGAGCGAGGAAAGCTCTTGGGAGAGCTTTACTCTTGCTTTTATCCTAAGTCCTACATATATTCTGCTCATTCTGAATTGCCTGACAATTTATGGGGAAAGTCATTCTCCAAGACTTTATATATGTTCCGGAATGGGCCAGCCTTGGGAAAAAATGTAATGGGTACAATAAGAATAGAAGACTTGGGAGGTCTTCATTTGTAGTGTATTCCACTCAGTTTCTACAGCCTTAAAGGGGAATGTGGCCTCTATGGTTGCTTTACATTTTCTTTTGCTCTCCTCCTGGAATAACTTCCCTGGTAGTATAAAAAGGCACAACTGTGAAAGATTCAAGGTCAGGGAATTATGTGCTGATCTTTGTTCATTATGCAAATTACTTCTGATGGGAAGATATGATCCAACAATAATCAGTATCTTTCCCTTTTAAGCTAAATCTATAGGGCACATCTGAGAGATTAGGATGGTTCTAGGCACACTTCATCACTAATGTAAATGTGCATAATTTAATAATTTAATCCTTCTAAGTTGCACTCTGTAGCACAAAGAAACCGAATCAGTATCCATAATGTATGGCCTTTATATATTCATATATTCATTTCCAGATAGTTACACATTCAGTAGCTTAAGCAATACTTAAATATGCCACTGTATTTTCTAGGTATGGGGGCAAATAAAAAAATAGAAGAATATAGGCTATGCCTTGGAAAAAGTTATGCTTACTGAGATGATTAAAACCCACATCCTTTGAAGTACAGATTATAAACATAATAAGCAGTAACACCCAAAATCTCACACCCTTTTGTTTCCTGCAGTCGACTACCGAAGAACAGCTTGGTCACAAACATCAGGTCACAAAACCAAGCTCTGAAAGTCATCACCGTCAACCCAAGCTGATTCAAACCCGAGAACGGTGCTATACCTCTTGGATTTTGTGGGCAGACCACAGCACCAGGGGGGCAGGCCAGTATTTTCTGCTGACCCTTCAGCGCACCACTGACGGTGACCGCGATGAGTGGCAGAGGACTTTACTCCTCATGATGCCTCTGTATTCAGAAGCCTTCAGCTGAAGCTGAATGAGGACCATTTTAACGCATCGCATAAAACAACGCAGGAACGCAGTTATAAAGAAGCGTGACGGCCACAAACAAAAGCGGCTGGTGCGCATCCCCGCGGTCCCTGAGACACGGGCACTGCTAGGTACTTATGCCGCTCTCACAAAGTTGTCACCCACAGGAGCGGCGGCCCCTGACGCCCAGCCCAGCCCTGCCCAGCCCAACCCAGCCCTGAGGAGCTCGCCGACCTCCGGGCAGCCCCCGACCACTGCCCCGGCCGGGAGCTGTGGGGCCCGGTCCGCGGCGGGGCGGTGGCTGTCGGCCGGTCAGGGGGTGACCCACCGCGGCAGCTTTTCTTCCACGAGCCCACTTGTACCTCCTGAGCTCCCCGCACCGGGACCCGCTCCACCGGGTCCCCGCGGTCTCTCGCCTCCCCCCGCCGCCTGCGCCGCTGCCAGGCGCGGACCCCCCCGCTCCGGCCCCGGCCCTGCCCCCGGGCGCTCCCGCCGAGCCCCGCTCCGCTCCGCCGGCAGCCCAGGCGCGGGGCCGGCGGGGGCATCCGCGGCCGGGAGCGGGGCTGGGCTGGGAGCCGGGAGCAGCGCCCGCCGCCGCAGGGAAGAGCCTGCGGGAGCCACGGAGGAGCCGGCAGCCCGCCCGCCGCCGAGCTCAGCGCGGAGCGTCGGCACATCCCCGTTCCGCCGGGGGCGGCTCTGCCAACCCCCCCGCCGCCTGCCCGCCTCTCTCCCTCTCTCATTCCCTCCCTCCTTCCTTCCCTCCCCGCCCCTCCGGAGCGACATCCCTGCGAGTTTGCCTGTCTGCCCGCGCCCGTCGCTGAGCGCTCGCCGCCGCATCTCCTTCTCCATCAACTCCTGGGAGCCGCCAGCGGCGGGAGGGCAGGGAGCAGAAGTTGCGGCCAGCCCGGGTGGAAAAGTAGCGGCACAGCGGAAGAGGCCGGAGCCGAGCGCAGCCCGGCCCGGCCCAACCGAGCGGGGCCGGCGCAGCGGCCGCCACCCGCAGCCCCCGGCCGGGGCTGGCCCCGCACCCCGGGCCGCGCCAGCAGGGGCAGAGCGACGCAGCCCCGCGGGATCGGGCGCGGACCGGCCGCGGTAAGAAGGGGCTGGGCTGGGGGGCGGCGGCACCGCGGTCCTCGCCGAAACTTGTCCAAGTTGTGCGGCCCCGGCGCGGGCAGGGGCGCGGCGGCGGCGAGCGCCCTCTGGCGGGCTCGGTGCGGGCGGCGCGGCGGGGCCCGCGGCTCGGTCCCGTCCATCTCCCGGCTCCGTCCCGTCCGCCGGCTCGGTCCCGTTCGCTGGGTTTCCCCCTTCCCACCGCCCTTCTGCCCGCAGAGCCGCTCGCCTGGTGTAAATACGCGCATGCTTTTATCTTAATTCGAGCTGAATTGAATTTCGGTGGCGTGTGTCAGATTTATTTCCATGAGCAGCTCCTGCATAACTGGAAAATATTCCCTGAGACCTCATGTTCACGCTGGAAATGGTGAAATAAAGCGAGCTTAAGCAGCCACTCTGAACTGCTCTTTTGCCAAGAGTAAATTTTGTGGAACTTTGAAAATGCTCCTTTTGTTTTGTGATTTCCTTAAAAGTAAAGGTAAATCAGCTCATCTTTCCTGTAAACTTAGCAGCACTTTCTTAACCAAAGTACTTTAAATATGTTCTGACATCTACACAGCCTCAGAGAACTTTTGTTTCTGTTTCCACAGAAAGAACCTGCATGCGAAGTGAAAGGAAACCTGAAACTTCTCTACTTACAACAAAGTATTGGCTTCCTGCCTCTTTCACATATTTTCCTTTTGCATCATAATGGAAGGAGTAGGATTTTTGGAATCATCGAGGCCAAATTTGGGCATCGCTAGCTGAGGAAAAGATTAAAAAAGACTTGAAAATATGTCAACATGACTCTTAATTCAGATGCATCTGTCACAGAGAGGAATAGTGGTTAAAAGCAGTTTTCATCAAGAGGATCTAATGGAGGATCTATACTGATTTTATTTTTATTATTGTTTTTCTTTCCATCCCTTCATGAATCCCAAAAGAGAATGATGGAAAGAGTGTGTAAGGAAATTGAGAAAGGGTAAAGACTGAAGACAGTAACTTCAGTTTTGGAGTCTGTTTTTCAAGTGTTGTATATTCCCTATTTTATCAAATCTAACACATTGTTTTGAATAAATATTATAATTTTGTGATCAGTGGAGTTTTTGTCAGCTCTAAAAGTGGAATTTGGGCTGATTGAAAGCTTTAAGCTTATTGAAAAAGCAAACGTATGACTCCAATTCCCTTTCCAGATCATGCTTTTCAGGTTACCTAGAGATAGTGTTTCAGTCTGTTACTGTGCAGTCGACCTGTGCTTAATATGCATATCTTAGAGATTTTACTTTTTTCCCTGATTTTTGCATTTATGTTTGTAGTGTTGTATTTGAGAAAAGTGTGAACAGACAAGGCACCTGAGATTTAACTTTTCTAGAGCCTTGTCATTTCAGTGTTGTATCTCAGATTACAAGTAGCCTTTGTTGTAATGCACAGTATACAGTAAGTATTTTCTCATAAAAATATGCTTTAAGATTTTTTTTTTGTTTTTGTTTTGTTTTTTAACAAACTGGATGAAAGTTTGATATTTGAACATCATTTTGTGAAGAAATGTATGGCTGTGGAAGAAGAGCTGCCTAATGGATCATGGCTCTGATGTTCACTGGGCATACTCTGTTTCTAGCATTAATGGTGTTTGATGTCTTCACTTTCGAAGAATCTGTAAGCAATTACTCTGATTGGGTGACTTTTATAGAAAATGTAGATCAATATGAGAAACAGCAACTTGAGGGTCTTAGTGCTGAGCAGCAGCTGAAAAGAACAGTTCTTCATCCAAGCTTGTATTTCGACACTCATGATGTTCAGGCACTGAGGCAGAAGGCTCGTACAAGCCATTTGCATCTCTTCAGAGCCATCAAAAGTGCCGTGATGGTTATGCTGTCCAACCCTTTGTACTACCTACCTCCACCCAAGCACACTGATTTTGCGGCCAAGTGGAATGAGATTTATGGTAACAACCTGCCACCTCTAGCGTTCTACTGTTTGCTGTGCCCCGAAGATAAAGCTGCATTTGATTTTGCCCTAGAATATATGGATAGAATGGCTGGTTACAAAAACTGGTTGGTTGAGAATGCACCTGGAGATGAAGTGCCGCTTGGTCACTCCCTAACAGGATTTGCCACTGCTTTTGACTTCTTGTATAATTCACTGGAAAACGAGAGAAGGCAAAAATACCTGGAGAAGATACAGTCTGTAAGCGAGGAAATGTATGAGTACTCCAAGGTTCGTTCCTGGGGAAAGCAGCTTCTCCATAATCACCAAGCAACCAATATGCTTGCTTTGCTTATTGGGGCTTTAGTTGCCGGAGTGGACAAAGGATCTCAGGCAAATGTTTGGAAACACACTGTTGTTGATGTGATGGAGAAAACTATGTTTCTCCTCAATCATATTGTAGATGGGTCTCTGGATGAAGGAGTAGCTTATGGGAGTTACACGGCCAAGTCAATAACCCAGTATGTTTTCCTGGCCCAGCGCCACTTTGGTATTAACAACTTTGAGAATAACTGGCTGAAAATGCACTTTTGGTTTTACTATGCCACCCTATTGCCAGGCTTCCAGAGGACTGTGGGTGTTGCAGATTCTAATTACAACTGGTTTTATGGTCCTGAGAGCCAACTGGTTTTCTTGGATAAGTTCATCATGAAGAATGGAGCTGGTAACTGGCTGGCACAGCAGATTAGAAAACACAGAGCCAAGGATGGGCCAATGGTGCCATCCACTGCGCAGAGGTGGAGCACATTACATACTGAATTTATATGGTACGCTGCTGAAATCACTCCTCAGCCACCTCCTGACTATGGTACTGCTAAAATGCATGTGTTTCCTAACTGGGGAGTTGTTACTTATGGGGCTGGATTGCCGAACAGTCAGACAAACACCTTTGTATCCTTCAAGTCTGGGAAACTTGGCGGACGTGCTGTCTATGATATTGTTCACTTTCAACCCTATAGATGGATTGATGGGTGGAGAAGTTTCAATCCGGGGCATGAACATCCTGATCAGAACTCCTTCACTTTTGCTCCCAATGGACAGGTGTTTGTGTCTGAGGCTCTTTATGGACCTAAACTCAGCCACCTGAACAATGTCTTGGTGTTTGCTCCATCTCCTACAAGCCAGTGCAACCAGCCTTGGGAAGGACAGCTTGGTGAGTGTGCCCAGTGGCTGAAGTGGATTGGTGATGAGGTTGGAGACTCAACTGGAGAAATTATAACAGCCTCCCAGACTGGTGACATGATGTTTGTGAGTGGTGAGGCAGTATCTGCTTACACATCAGCAATGAAACTGAAAAGTGTGTATCGCATTTTGCTGCTCTTAAATTCTCAGACATTGTTAGTAGTTGACCATATCGAGAAGGAGGAAGACTCTCCTGTTAATTCAGTCAGTGCCTTTTTTCATAATCTTGACATTGATTTTAAATACATACCCTATAAGTTTAAGAACAAGTACAATGGAGCAATGATGGATGTGTGGGATGCCCACTACAAGATGTTTTGGTTTGATCATCGTGGGAGTAGTCCTGTTGCTAGGATACAGGAGGCTGAACAAGCTGCTGAATTCAAAAAGCGATGGACTCAGTTTGTAAATGTTACCTTTCCAATGAAAAACACACTTACAAGGATTGTTTACCTTTTCTATGGGCCGTATGTCAATGTTTCTAACTGTAGACTCCTGGATAATGCAAAATCTGGGTTTCAGATTTCTCTCAGTGTCAACAACACTGAAAATACCATCTCTGTTGTGACTGAGTATCAAAATCTAAAGGCAAGGTTTGATTACTTGGGATTTTGTGGTTTTGCTAAAGTAGTTCATGAAAATAAAGTGACCAAGTTCGGCTTCGGTACTGAATCTGTGAAAGAAGATATGAAAAATAATAGGGTAGTTTTCCCATTTGGATTCAAAGTGAACATAATTGCAGGGCTAATTTTGGGTGTCAGTTTGGTCATACTGGCTTTTCAGTGGCGGTTTTACGTATCCTTCGGTAAAATGTTGCGTTGGATCCTGATACTGGTTGTCACACTGTGGTTAATTGAATTGGTGGATGTGTGGAGCATGTGTACTCAGCCCATCTGTGCAAAGTGGAGCAGTGACATGACAAGGCCAGAGCATGATAAAGGCAATAAAGCCAAACAATTAGAAGGAAACCCCATTGTTTTGCCAGATGTTATCATTACCTCGCTTCCCACTTCTGGAGCAGAAATTTTAAAACAGCTGTTTTTCAATACCAGTGACTTTTTATACATCAGGATACCTACACCCTATCTTGAAATTCCTGAGACTGAATTTGAAATTGATTCCTTTGTAGATCCATGTGAGTGGAAGGTTTCTGATGTCCAGAATGGTAATTTTCGTCTTATCCAAGGGTGGCTCCAGTCTCTAGTTCGAGACACGAAGTTGCATTTACAAAACATTCATTTGTATGAAGCTAGCAGAAGTAAAACTGCTCAGTATTCTGCACTAAGCAAAGACAAAAAGAAAAGGTCCAAAAAGAGAGAATCCCTGTCAGAACAAAGAAGTAGGGCAAGAGGGAGTCAGGAAAAAGATGCTGAATATATTAGGGAACTGAGAAGACATCTTATCTATTATCCCAATGCACGACCTGTGCTTAGTTTAAGCAGTGGGAGCTGGACATTAAAGCTTCCCTTCTTTCAGGAAATCTTAGGATCGTCTATGAGAGCATTATATGTAGTGAGGGACCCAAGGGCATGGGTGTATTCAATGTTGTACAAAAACAAGCCAAGCCTTTACTCCTTGAAAAATATTCCACAACGCTTGGCTGCAATGTTTAAGGGGGAGAATGGTAAAGAAAAGTGTTTGAATGAAGGCTATGCCTCTGAGTTTGAATCACTAAGAAGAGAAATTTCAAATTCTAATTCAAATGCTATTTCTGTGTTGTCTTATTTATGGCTAGCAAACACAGCAGCAGCAATGAGAATAAACAGGGACTTGCTGCCAACAAATTATCAGCTGGTAAAGTTTGAAGATATTGTGAGCTTTCCTCAGAAGACGGCTGAAACCATTTTTGCCTTTCTTGGTATTCCTCTTCCTCCTGCTAGCTTAAACCAAATATTATTTGCCACTTCCACCAGTCTTTTCTATCTTCCTTATGAAGGGGAAATTTCATCAAGTAGCATTCATGCCTGGAAACAAAACATGCCCCATGAAGAGATTAGACAGATTGAAGGTATCTGTTGTTCACTGATGGACCACTTAGGATACCCAAAGTTTATAGAATAAATGCTGCTGGTCAGCAGAAATTTGCACTAATGATCTCTGACTCCCAATTTGTGGATAAATATTAGATAAGTTTGTTTATTCTTGTAAAATGTGTACAGTCTGCTACTTTCAGAGAGATTATTTTAAGAAAAATGTAACTGTTCATGAAACTGTGGAAGGGGTTTTCTGTTTGTTTTGATTTTTTTTTTGATTTTTTTTTCCTTTGGAAAGTTACTGTAACTACTTTTGCGGCCTTTCAAGAAAAGCTGTGTGAGCCTTTGCAGAAGCACCAGCTGGGGCCTCTGTAGCTCAGGGGATTAGTAATAGAACAGAGAGCTTTTCACCTCCAGCTCACCAGTTTGACTCCAGCCCAAATGGTTAATTCCAGAAAGTATTTTTACCATTTGATGATTGTATGATGGTTTATATGAAATTAAGTATAATTTCATAATGATATAAATAATATATATATATATATATACATACACATATGTATATATATATATATAAAATATAGTTTCATGACCAGTCAAAACAAACATAAGCAGAGATTTAGGGCTGTTCAGCATCCCTTTAGTGGGAGGAAACAGAACATTTGGGTAAATTTAATTTCTTATTTACAATTTGAGCAGGCAGGTCCAGGGGTGGAATGGACTTGGGTATTAAATCTCATGCAGGATATGGTTCCTGCATGTCAGAAATGTGGTACTCATACTGGGGTTTGATGTTTGACAAAAGAAAAGTCTTAATTCTCCATTCCTGACAATGTGGTACCCTTTGTGAGCCTGAAGTAAATTACCTGGAAAAAAAGAAATGGGATGAAATCTAAGAAACTAGCAAGATCCCTTAAATGAACAGTTAAATTTGTGTAGCTTTGACCTGTCTCAACATAACCTAATTTTGAAGGTTGTTAACTTATTGACTTCTTGAACTGTTTTATTCTATACCTCTTGTCTTAGAGGTTGTGCAAGGATTTTCTCCTGTTGAGTGAGACTCTTCCATCTTCTTCGTTATAACTAATTTTTCTGCTGCTTTCTGTGCATCATTTCCCTGGGACCAGTGCAGCTATGTGATGCCATTGGCAATGGCTTATTGGTGATGCCTGCATAAAATGCAATCTGAGATTTAGAAGACTTCAAATAAATCTCTAGCCCTGTGTTGCTGTGGGATGTTTTGCTTGTCTGTATAATGAATTTCTGAAGGACAACCATTGCTAACCTCAGGTCTTCTGACAGAGAGGGGAGAGATCTGAAAATCACTTGACCCTCAGCCACCTCACATTTAAATGATGTTTCCCTGCAGCAAACAAGTTCAAAAGTTGTCTGATTTTTATAGTGATTGGTGTTTCTTTAACATGATGCTGTGATATGATATTTGCTTGAAAAGAGATGGGCCTATTGGGATAGTTGCATCTTTGTCACAGCTTATTTTCTTCTCGAGTCACACTTTGTCTACGCATGCCCATTAAGAAAAAAAATTCCCATTTCCCAATTTAACTTTCTCAGCATTCTCTGGAAATGCATGCATACTGTAAATGTCTGCAGATGTGTATATCAGATAACAAAGAGACATCTATTTCCTTTACCATCTGTTTTTTATTACAAGTGGAATTGTGTTGAAATATGCTTCAATTGGTTTGTGGGAGCTGGAATCAGAGCTTATTATATTAAAATATGTGTGTAATTGTTATTTATTTGGGTGGTAAGCGTTGGGCAATGTCAAAAGTGCAGTGAGTTTCTTCATAGAGATTACAGATATCCTTGCTAAATATTAATATAAAGGAGTTGTTCTTTTTTCTTCCAATCTTACTGTTATATCTCTGTCTTACCCAGCTGTTTTGTCCCTCCCATATGTACATTTCATATCCTTGAGATACCTCATTACAACCCAGATAAAAGTACCTCTTCCTCAGACAGTCATTATTATGGCAACACAGGCCTCTACCATGATAAAGGTATTGATAATTTGTGGTCTCACTCACACTAAATTACCTGTCATTTACTAGCAGTAGCTGTATTTTCCCCTTCAAACCTGTATTTCACCCTTCATTAGGCAGAGTGCCATGTTAAAGAAAGTATTAAACAGTTAATATACATTGACATTTTAGTGAAACTTTTGTTTCCAAGTATCATTCTCTCAAATTGACTTCTCTCTGCAGCCATTTTTGATTGTATGTTAAAAGAAAGTATTGATGTCTGTACAGTTTGTACTTGACAGAATAAATTTCAGCATTTACTTTCTATTTCCAGGATTTACAGTCTAGAATCAGAACAAATAAAAAGGGTTTTCTCTGTCAGATGTTTTAGGGCAGCAGAAGGTAAGATTTTGTGGATATACAAGGTCATTCTTAAAATTCTTTTCTGTTACTAGAGTTCAGAAGAACAATGGTCACTACACAGACGTAGACATTAACCTCCCCTTTCTCCATATAGTAATGTTTAAGACTGTCAGTAAACTGAGAATTGTTTGAATTTTTTCAAAAGCATGTGTGTTTAGGTACATTGTATTGAAAAGTGCTCTGACACTTTCATTTACACTTTCATAAATACACTCATGAAAGCTAGTTTCAGTTCTTTATCTTATTTTCTTTCTTTTTCCCCCTCTGTAAAATGTTGATAATTATTTGAACCATATTTATTTTGAGCTGTCAGTTATGACACAGCTAAGATTCTGATGTCCTTTTTAGAAAGGCAGGCTTTATTTAAATGTTTATTTTTAAAATCATATTTGGAAGCATAAGAAAAATAAATACCAAGGAAAACATTTCAGTTATTTACTTTGTAAGTGACATTGGCCTTGGGGAGACGCACATAGGTCTTGGCATTCAGAGTTCTATAAAATAGGATACATCTTCAGAGTTCTATCAAATAGATATCAAATCTGTAGTCTCTGAGCCCATTTAAATGCCTCTATTGCTCTCAATAGGCTTTTTCCAAGAGCAGCACCTGTGGAGATGATGCTCAGTATCATGGTCAGATTGGTTCCTTCACCCTTTGCTGCCTTCACACAGCTGGCATTCAGTCCTCATCAGATTTATGTTTGAACAGTTAATTTGTCAGATACAGAGTAATTTCTGTGCAAGATCCTCAAGTATGTAAAATATATGGCATAACACATTTGATAGTGTAATACTATTCTGTTAGTGTTAGAATGCAATTCAAACAAAAATTGCTTTTCAGATTTTATAAAGTTATCGTAAACTGCTTTGTAAAGCCTCAGTCATGGATCAGAATTTTTTTAAAACAGTAAAAATGGTTTCCTTTGCTGTTGAAAAATAATGGTATAACTGGTAGCAAACTCCTGTCCATCCTACAGTCAATTACTACTATTAGAGACACTATTTATTTGATGAACATAATCCAACATTAACTGGAATATAATACTGCATTTCCTGAAAATATTTGAAGTGCACAGTTCAAGATAAAGGATGAAAACATGTTATCAATATTTCTCTAAGTTACAAAAATTATCCCTTTTGCAAGAGGCCCATATGTTTGGTTCCATATGTTAGAATACTTTGTAATTAGAAGCTGTGATACTTGTTTAAGGGACTTAGTAATTTATCAAAATTACTTCTTTTTATTTACATATAAATTTTCTTCAAGAGGATAAATACTGGATCTTAACAGTTCTATGGTCAGTACAACATAAGCTTTCATTCCTTTTGTACTCCTTCATAGATTTGGTTCAGACTAAAACCTGATTTGCGTAAATCTCAGGATGAATGGGCTGTTTTCCAAGTGAAGAGCCTGTCTGGAGACTTAGAGTCTCAAATACCATATCTCAGTGTGAAATATGGACTATGAATTATGGATCAAATCTGTAAATTGTGAGATGTTCAGAATTGAACCATAAGTGGAACAATTGCCATTGATTTCAACAGGAACAAAATACTGTCACCTACTATCATAAAATTATTATCAACTAGTTAGCCTGAATATTCCAAAACAGAAGAAATGACAGAAAGTAAATATCTTAAGTGATCATTAAGGATTATTCTTCTTGATATTTGGTGACAAAAAGAACTGTATTTTAATAATTTAAAACATATATATTGATCTGTAACTCTAATCGAAACTACGTGTAGGTTGTCTGATAAACTTATAGGCCCATAAAATAAGGTATAGAAAGAAAAAGATATTAAAAATAATCTACAAACCACAATTTTCAAATTTTAGGGCTTTGATTTTCTTTAGTGACAAGACATTTGCTGGTATGTGATCAACACTATTCTTGTAAGGGATGTGAATGGATAATCTCATGCTGTCTCTGAAAACACTTCATAATGGGGAAGTGCTGTTTCATGTTGCTGAAATTATGCTGTTTTAAATTAAATTACATCTTTTCAAGCAGGTAATGTGCTGAGAGTTATATGTGGTGGAGGAGAACAAAGACAGTCTGATCTCATTCACACAGAATAATTTCTGAAAGCTTCTTCATTTATGGTGGTAGAAATTCAACACTTTGTTTATTGCCTTTACTGATAGAGGTATTGTGGAATTTTAAGAACATGACCTGAATTAATCTATGTCACATTAGGTAATTTAACTTTGACACCTAAATAAGAAGTCTTGTCACCCTAGAATCAATGGAAAATGAGTGTTGCCCTCAAAGGTAAATCAGACATTGCTATGTTTTTAAATACTCCAAATCCAGGAGTGATGAAACCCTTAACTTAGATGCCCACTGACAGGCCTCAGATGTAGCAGAATGAATTTGGATTTTAATGTGTATGGTTTACATTTAAGTAGATACCTGTGTCTGAGCAATTCCAATGTATACACTGTCCAAACAAAATTTCCTGAAACATCCTGCATCAAATAAAACTGTTGTTAGTAAAACAATACACTTGTGTTATCCTCCTTTTTCTTCTACATTATTTCACCACTTCAGATATCACAAAACTTTGTGATACGGTCAAGTGTATTTAAAATTTTAAAATCCTGCTATTCCTGTTTGTTTTGATTATGGAAGCCATTGTTGCCTTTCAGAAAGTATTGGTAGCAAGACCTGATTCTGACTGCCTTCGAAAGCACAGTAGGTACATTTGGTATTAAGTGAAAGACCATGAAATAGCTATATTCCTAGAAAAAAAAAAAAAAAAAAAAAAGGGGATTTCTCACCCAGTTTTTTGGGAACTGGAAAGCTGGTGCAATCCATAAATTTGAAGTCTCTTAGTCTATAAACACAATTTGCAAACTGTGTATTTAGTGTACTCCTTTTGTAGTTCCTGAACTATACACAGGAGTTTCTTCAGAGACCAATATTTGGCCCAGAAACCATTCTTAAATGTAAGTATGTAAGCAAGTTGCAGCAGCCGTGAATGTTCCGGTGTGCTTATTTTTCTTTCTAAAGATTCATCATCAAGTAGAATGAATTAAGCCCTCTGGCTGTCTTTTGCTGAATGTGGGCTGGCACAGGCAGTATCTACCTACCAGATCCAGAGTCACAGGTAGCTTAGCCTCATTATTGCTGCAAAGACCTGTAACCCACAGGAGGTGCAGCTGAGCTGCATCTAGTCTTCTGCAGATGAAATTTGCAGGTTTAACTGGTTTCATTCATTTAATTTTGCAGATTATGTTTGGGATATAATTTACAGGAGTCAGAACCTGATTCTGTCTTTCCTGTGAAATTCAGAAGAAAAGGTTTACATATTTTTAAGTCTTTTTCACAGTGTTTAATTGTGAAGCAGATAAATGTTTTTGTTTGGGGTTTTGTTTGTTTTTTTGTTTTGTTTTGTTTTGGTTTGGTTTTCTGGAAGGTGTTGACCCAGTGCCTTGTCTGAACAATTTTACAGTGGGCAATGTGTGTTTATGCTTTGTATCTCATCCTAGGTCGTCATTACTCATACAAGTAATTTTTATTTTAACCTTCTGAATCTTGAACCCAACTTTGGCTTTTGAGAAATTTACATGGAAAATGCCTGTTATGATAGGAATAAAAATGTGTTTTCTAAAAAACAGGTTGCTGTTTATTGCAAATTCTTTGACAATATTTGTCTCCAGCTATTTTCTGAAAGGTTGTTCAAAATGAATATGCAATGTACAAAGCTGAGAGAAAACTAATACCGGGAGCATGATAAAAGGCAACCTGTCAGAGATAATAAATGAACACTAGTATCTTTGAAAGCCACTACTGTTTTTGCTCTTAATTGGTTTTGCTTATATTTTCTTTGTTCTTGTTGGTCTTTTTAATATTTTTCTGTTTCCATCTTACATCTTGCCTATAAATAGACTTTTTTTCCTATGTTTTCTGGATTTTAGTTTGAAGTGTTGATTTAGTTGCATTTCTTTGAACCTTTTGTTGTGTTTCTGGATCTTCAAGTCTGTTCTCTTTAAATTGCATCCTACAGCTGCCACTTGATTCCAAGAAACATAATCTCAAAGGTAGTGAGTGATATAGGTACACAGAAATGAACTGAGAAGCAGGAGAAATAAAATGTTGCATTGCTGAAGAAAGCAGATTCTAAAATGTGTGTTGGAGTATTAAGATCTTAATGAGCTAACAAATCATGCCTGAATAAGAGGCTTTATTATTCACTTTAACTGATCAGCTGACTATTGTCTGTTTCAAATTACCATATGAGTACTGATGGAAAGTGAAGTCAAAAGGAAGATTTGTTTGCGTATATGTATTGATTTTTTTTTTCTTCAAAACACTGTTATTCTTTCGTATTCCCAAGATGTCTTAATTTGCAATAAAATAGCTGTTAACCAATGCAGCTGTATAACAAAATTGTTGATACCAAAGGTTGCTTTTAAATTATAGCTTTACCTGCTGGGCATAGATTCAGTATTGATGATTTCCCAACTGACAGCATCCTTTGGTGACACATTTGAAAGAAAAGTTTACCTCTGTAAAAATGAATTGTTTCATGTTAAAGAAATGGACCACATTGTTGCTGATTAAAATGAGGTGACATTAGAAACTGCATTTTACAGACAGAATACTATCATTACTATTTAGTCATGATTAAACCAGTCAAATAATCAGATCTTTAAAAATTAATATGTTGCTCTCATCTATTCCCCAGCATAATTGCTAACCTTCATTCTACTCCTTTTTTGCAGGCCTGGCTGAGATAAATTTCCTTCTATTTGCTGAAATAAAAGAGTGAGCCTACATGAAGATGCCCTGACTGTTGATATGCTAGGGTTTTTTGAAGTTGCTGTCACTTGAATGTATTTCTCTATCTCTCAATCACTCTAGGGTGCATTTGCAAATCCTGTGTAGTGAATGATCCTCTTGATTCTAGCATGCAGGGTTTTATGTATTTGCATTTTGTCCTTTTCTGATAATAGCCATTTCTTAGTACCCTTAACACATGAAGTGAATAGAATGATTAGCAAAGAGCCAGGCTAGACAATAAACAAAGATTTCTGAGTTTCATGGTTCACATCTTGTTGGGGGTGTTTGCCAGCAATCTGCTTCATCTGCATTTAGCTCAGCTGGCTCTGCATAGCAACAGACTCATAGCACCCTTTGAAGAATTTCCCTTGAGAAATTTATAAGTTAAAGGTATAGCTTTAAACAGCTAAATGTGTTTATCATTCCTTTAGGGACTCTTAAGTTACTGTAGGTGAAATTTTCTTTTTGATCTAAAGGTGCAAAGAAAATAAAAGGAAAAAAATAATTAAAAAATATATTCAGATGTTATTAAAGCTTAGGAAAAAAATCGGTAGGGTCAGTTTGGCAAAAATGCTATTAATTGTGTTGTTAAATTACTCCTCTGTATGCACTATAATGTGTCCCGCCAGACAGATACACATATGACCTATTTGCATTTGTTGCATTTCTGAAACACAGACAGATACACAAATGACTTTTAACTGAAAGCAGATGCAATAACCTCATGAAAAAGTGGTATTAGATATTTAGATACCTTTTAGTTTCTCTTGTACTTAGTGACTTTTATTTCATGTTTTCAATGGTGCCTTAACCAGTTCCCTGGGCAAGCTGCTCCAATGCTTAACAATCCCTTTGGTAATAAAATTTTTGTTCATAACTTTATCTGACAAAATTTGAGGCCATCTACTCTTGTTCTATCACTTGTCATTTGGGAGAAACAACTGAATCCCAACTCACTATAACCTCCTTTGAGATAGTTGTAGAGAATGATAAGGTTTCCCCTTGGCCTTCTCCAGTCAAAACACCCCCAGCTCCCTCAGCTACTGTTCAGATTTACATTCCAGACTCTTCACCAGCTTCATTGCTCTTTGGATGCACTTCATCACCTCAGTGTCTTTCTTGTAGCGGGGGACCTTCTCAACCTTTTGTCTAAAATCAAGTATTGTCTAGTGTAATATGTATGTTTGTGCATGCATATAATCGGGTTCCTAAAATCCTGCTAATTTTGGGAAAGAGTCAAAATGCTATAAAGCAAGCAATGTCTATGAAGTATTGAAGTACGTCTTCACAGAAAATGTATGCAGTGAAGTGCAGAGAGATTTGAAAGTGATGAAGGCTCTCAGGAAATACACTGAATTTGTTCTGAATTCAGAACTTAAAACTGGCTCTGATATTTGAAGCTTACTCAGAGCTGTTTAGGTTATGGCTTGCTTTCCTTGCAAACCGAGCACTTCTTTTTTCTTAGTAGGGGATTTTAGCTGAAAGTTTTCTGAGACTGACCATCATATGTTCATCTTCTTTTTTCATGCTGTGTAGTTTCCCTATAAGATTTCTATTTTAGAAAGATATATTTGTTTACCAAGAGTGAATTTGATGAACTTTTCCATTATTTTTTCCTTCTGTTGCTTTAAAAATAGAAATCATACTTTCAGGCATTTTATGAAGGAATCCACCAGAATTACTGAAAGTCAGAAATTAAAGAAAGTCGTCAGAATATGGCTGTGGTTACAAACTCCAGAAATATTTCAAAGCGTAATGTTATACCAACAAAAAGAAGCGTAAGAATTAACTTTATTTTCTCTGCTGCAACTTTAGGGATACAATTGTATCATCTATGTGGAAAGTACATCCTTTTTATTTAAAATAAAAAAGTACTGCCTTCATCAAAACAAATACATACAGTTCACAATTTTAATTACTGTATTATGAATAGCTCATAGCTGGAATTTGGTGGTAAACCAAATCTGTGATATCTCTTATACCCTTTGTGAATTCAGCTGCTACAGAAGTTATTTAGCAGGTCTCTTGCTCCAAGGCAAAATCTGTTCATAGCCCTTAAAACACTGGCAAACACATCAAGAAAAAATAATGTAGACATTTGTTATCATATCTTAGTCTTGTAGATCTTATTTACAAGTGAAGATTGAATATTATGCTTTCATTTTGATGTAAAATGCAGTCATTTAAGTAAGCTCTCCTGTAAATTTGTGTATTTGTTTCCATCTAGAATTTGTAGAAATAAATAATAAATAATTGGATTTCTAATATGGCTGTTCTTTTATTCTTTCAATAAAGTGTAATTTTCATTAATTGGTTAGAGAATGTGGAATTTAAATAAATAAGTGTTTAACTATTTTAAATGTTTTTTTCATGTGGCCTGTACTGATTACATCTCTTTTGACTTTGAGCTACAAGTGTACCTCTCCAAAAACAAATTCTCAACAGTGGTACCTCAATTCTAAGTCATTCACCATTCAATTCTTACTGTAAAATGGTTGTAAAAGTGGCCTAAGATCTTTACCCACGAGATTAATAAATAAAAGTAGTTCCTTTTCACATCAAACTGAGAACTCTTCTTGGAGCATGAATACCAAGGCATAACATGTCATCTGATCCTGCTGTTATGTGATTGTCTTTTTCAGGATGAAGTGATATGATGTTCTTTGATGCCCTGATACCAACACAAAAGCAGTGTCAAGAATGAAAAATAGTAGTTTTAATCAATATGTGGTAACATTTCTTGCTGGAATGTGTATAGAATCATATTTTGCTGGGTTCTGCATTTCTAACTGAGGTCAGAATCTTCTGGCACTAGGAAAACATGATGATATGCTAGCTCATACAGAAGAAGTAGTCAATACAGGATAGCCTGTAGCCTAGAGTTCTTCATTTGTTGCATTTTAGTATTGCCAAAAATGTACTGTAAATAGGATATTTTTATTGTGCTCACAGGGCATACTGCAAGCTGTGGAAAGAAGGAGCTTTTTCTTCATTGGAGGCTTAGCAGATTTTTTTTGTGCTATGTCTTTCACTGCTGCCAGAGCAGAAGAGCAAAAGGACATAGCTGGACGAGAAGACATATGCCAGTATGTCCCTGCAATGTGATGTCCCTCAGAAATGTCACCTAGGCTGTGCAGCCACAAATAAAAACTAGAAGCCTATTGCTTCTTCCTAACTCCTGGATAAAATCTTGGAAATCTTTTACTTTTGAGCACCCTACAGACTCAAAAAGGATAAGGCATTTAAAAAATAACCCTTGAAAGTACTTTTAATGTCATGACATCTGAGATAATCACACAACTTCCATGACCTTGACTGATGCTCTTAAGAGATTGAAAATGCCCAGATGGAGGTATACAGTAATGTAAAAGAAAAAAGTAATTTCCTGGAATGTAAGAAACACAATATTTTAGATCATCAGGCTCTAAGCGTATGACACAGCACAGCTCAGGAGCAGACAAGTAAATTGACAGCGCAGATTTCTGGACAGCTTCTAGTGCTGGTTCAGATCGATCACTGTAGCTGGAGTCAGCACAAAGGCTGGGCACTGATTAAGACACTGATCATAACAAATGCTGTTATGTGGCCTCATAGGTGTTTTAAGAGGGTAGAGGCTTCACTCCCTTAATTGACCATGTCGGTCAAAGATGCTGCTGTAGGTCCTTAATGCATTTGTTCTGAATGAAATCTGCCAAGGTATGTGCAAGAAAAGGCATGTACAAGGCCACGTTCAGGAACCAAGCTGACAGTGGGCATGGGAGGAGGGAAGCATGTAGTGAAGATGAAAAGGCTGTGGCAGCTTGAGATGAACAACAGGAAGGAAAAAGGGTGAAATACAAATAATTTGGAGAAGTCTGAAGATTCCAGGCATCTGCAAGGAGGCAAAAGTTGGCATGTTAAGAAGTGCCTATTGTAATTCTTGTGATGATACTACTTCTCTATGTTAGTTGCTGTGCAAAGTGCTATCATTTCAGATTTCTGCAAAGGAGAATAGCACAACTGGTTCTGTAAAGAAGCCTCGTTTAATTTTATAATTAAACACATTTTACAAAGGTGACAATTACTAGCGTCATATGGTTTTTGTTTAATGACAGATTAGATCACAGAATGTAATATATTGAGGGTTAGTTTTGTTCTTTATCTATTTTTTTAATCGCAGATTTCCATTAGGAATAGATGAATAAAAAAATGTACCTCCATGAACTACTAAAAATAATATGTAACAATGAGAGATATGAGAGTTTTGCTATTTCTAAGCATTTCAAATGAAGTATTTTAAAACTGGGATGCCATTGGCAAAATCTCTAGGTCTCCTGCCTGAGTACTATGAAATTAAATTGTAGCAAAGTAATTCTAGGTAACAAGATCCTACTATGTCTCATCATGTGTATTCTTTGTTTTCAGTTTTGTCATTTATCTTATATTAGTTTTATTTAATTTATATGAATAAACACTGAATAGCTTTATTTAAGTATCCTTAAAAAACAGTGTAAATTAGCATAGTACCACTGAAGATAATGAAGCTGAGCAGGGCTGTAACACCTGAGGTTTGATAGCCTTCTTTGTGCAAAAGAAATGTCAGAGTGGGACAGGGATTTCCTCTTGATGAGAAAGGGGCATAATGTTTTGGGATGTGAGCCAGAAGACAGCCAGTGTAAAATGCAATGCATTATATTCCCTTCATATCCCCTCTGCTCCTTTCCTTCTGTAGCTGAAAATGGAGCACTGTCCACAGCCCCATTACAACTGGGAAAATAGAGGTCTTTAAAGATTTAATCTTATGTTTTTCTGCATGTTGGCTTCTGTTCATTTAGATAAATAAATAAAAGCGCCCATTAGTGTTGTGTAACCAGCCTGCAATCAGAAACACAAAAGGAAAATACTGACTGGAACTTGAACTGCACGTTACTTTGTCCTCTTACAAGGCAATATGGCAGTCCCTGCTCTGATAATAAATAAAGAAGGGTATTGAATCTTTGTCTAAAAACTGTGCAAGACCTAGCTGTGTACCTATTTTTGTGCTCTGGGCACCTGAATGGTGAAAAACCTATTGATAGCAAAATAGATCACAGAGGTTTAAAAGATTAAAAGATAGGCCAAGAGTTTGCAAAGATTTAGATTTACAGCTGTCTTTGAGCACCTGACTGAAATCATAATGATAAAGGATTTTCACTTTGCATGCCTCCTATGGTTTTGTGAGACATCAAGTATCTGAGGCTGTGTCCATACCTATGTGCTGAACTCCTGGCAGCATATTCCTGTCCTGGTTTCTATCCACTTGCCAACAGTGGAGGTATTTTGTTTTACAGAGCAGTATAAGAAAGGATGATAGCAGCTGTGTTTCTAAATGTTGAAATCAAGAAACATCAGCAGTTTCAACTCAGTTTATTTAAAAATAATCTTGAATTTGAAACCCAAGTGAAATTTAAATAAATGTTTAAATCAGACAATATCAAAGTTGATTTTCGTTCCTTATGTTAGAAAGTAAAGGTAAGGTAGTTTGTCAAGTAGATGCAATTTGCTGTTTTTGCTAATTGGTTAATTTCCTTTTTTCTTTAAAAGTGCAGTGCAGCCTACAGCTGCCATTTCTGCTGCATGAACACACCGTGCTGCTTGTGTTTCAGTACAGGCCAGCTGAACAGAACATCTAGTTAAGATCAACATTGAGATTAGGTATTATTTAGAAAACATCATATAAACCAGCCAAGTAAGCCAAATAGACAAAAATTACGTGAACAAAAAACCCTGACCTGAACTCTCAGGGATCTTTCAAGCAAGATAAGAGAATTAATTAATTAGCCTAAACTTTGGGTGGAATTGCAAACATTTACCTGCATAAAACTGCATGTCTCTGGCTTATGTGTAAAAAATTTACTCCTTAGTGAGAGCTGAGATATTCTGGAAGAAGCATCCTTTGTATATTTTCTCGAATCTGTAGACACATCAGCTGTAAAGCTTTGCTGATTTCCTATCACAGGCTTACTTTATGATAGTGGCATCTGAAAAATAGGATTCTGAATTGCATCATACAAAGTGAGATTTCCTTACTCTTGGCAATTTTTCTGTAGCAGATGTTAGAGAAATTACAATGCAACAAAATTACAGGTGTTCTGTTCTGCCTGAATTTGATATTGGCTTTTTATAACTCAGTCCCCAGAGACTCAATAAATGGGTGGTTTTTAAAGTCAGTAGAGTTTCTCTCTGCCTCTTAAAACTAATGTATGTCTGTTTTAATGTGCATGAGCTTGCTTATAGCTCTCTTGCCTCCAGCCTTCTGTAGCTAACATTAGGTCATCAGCAAGAGGGGTGAGTATGAGAAAATTACTTTTGAGATCCCTACAGTTATAAATTCTATCCCATTTGATAAACAGAGCCAAGATTACAGGTTTGAGGGATGCGTATCTTAGCCTGTTTTTCCCCAAGTATATACCTTAACATAGATGAATTAGGGCATGACATTTTGGAGCCCCACAGCTACCACATTTCCACTGGAAATCCTCTTCCCAATTAATAGTTTGGAGAAGGGAGAAAAAAAGAAAAAGGAAAGAAAAAAGACAACTCAAGAGGAAATGCCTGATTTTATATTGGTGACTTGTCCTTCAAGAATGAAATAATCTCATCAGGACATGAGTAAGGAAGAAATCAGAATTCAGGTATCGTAGAGATATGAGTTTGTTTAAGAACCTAATATAACTTGGTGCAGACAAAATAAGTTTCCCAAAAAAGACAAAGGAAGGAAGAGTGAGTTTAAGATTATGGGAAATTGAAAAAGGCTGTACTTGACTGGCACAAAGGACCATTCAACTCAGTGTTCTGTTTCCAGCAGTAGCCGTATATGAACACTTAGGTAAGAGTACAAACAGTGTAAAAGTAGGATTCTTCTCCTGATAGCTTTCTGTGCCTCAGGACTGAGCTAGATGCATTTAGCAAATTTAAATAGATTTCTTTTCCATTAGGTTTTTCAGTCTTCCCTAGAGTCCATGTAAAATTTAGAATCTATTATGTCCTCTGGCAAGGAGTTCAACAAGGCTGTTATTCCTTATTTTAGGCACCATCTTTTAGCAATTGTTTTCACCCTGGCTTCTGTCATCTCTTTTCTACACTGAAAAGTCCTTGTTTACGTAGTTATTCTATGCTTGAAAACATCCCAGTCCTGTAATCATCTTCACTTCCCTTATCTGATTTTTTGTTATTTGTTAGGGGGGACAAGAGCTGCTCATAGTGTTGAAGAGAGGAACAGACACAAATTTAGATACTACCTTATGACTCAAAGTCATAAGTGTAAACATATTTTAAAGATCCTTACCTTTTTCTGCAGCTGTAACCAGTTCTGTTTTGTTCTCTGATTCTGTTTTGCACTCTGATTCTCAGAGAGAGATTTTGAAGTTTGCATTTGAAGCACAGAAATGTTATAAATAAATTACAATCACATTAACTGAGTGTTTACAAGTAATAGCAAAAATCTTCAGGCACTGCTCTACAAAGCAAAGCCTCTGTTTACAAAGAAGAGAGTCCAAATAAACACCCCAATAAAACTTTGTCAATATCAAGTTTGCTTTTTTTCTCAGAATCAAAACTTGCTACTAGTTTTCAACTTTGTCACGAAGAAGAACAGGTGAATTTTCAAGACAAAATAGGGAATGAATAGCTTGTAAACTGATACAAATACTAACAGAGCAGCAGCAGCTTTTCTGTTCTGACCATTAATGCAACTTGGCTTCAAAGTCAGCTGTGTACTTCTGAAAATGTTTGCACTGCTTTTTAATCTGCACAAGATTAAATAAAATTGACTTAATTAATTAATTCATAGAAAGGTTTCTCACACATATGTAGGTAAAATATACTTGATGTTAAGATTCCTTGTCTATGCAAACATGAATATGCTTTGAGATGGAACATTTTCTGCTTAGAATGCTGTTTGGGAGCTCTTAGTGTTGTTTCCTGTGTAATCATCTGGTGTAATCATCCTATATCAGGAAGAAAAGAAATCAGTCTAGTTTCTGAGCACATAATTGTATGTCTGTCAGTAGAAAGGAGGAGATTAAACAAAGGAGAGGATATGCTCCCTAAAAATTTCTTTATCGCTCGGTAGACTTTGGTGGACACCTGTAAAAGATTCACTTTCTAAAGTTACCTACGTACAGCTTTCCCTCAGTTGCTTGGCTTAAAGTCCCATTTCCAAATAAAGTAGTTCAATGGATAGACTTGATTCTGTTTAAAAGTTAGAGTAGACATCTAGTCCACATTCCCGGGCTGTGTACAGATACGTCACATGTACTCACAGAGTGTCATGAAAATTACAGGAAGGAGGAGCATGCAGAAATCTCTGGCTTGTAAAATGCCATTAAAGACAGGTCCTTGAGTAATCTGAGTTATTCACATTGGTTTGAAGTTACTGGCTCTCTGATATACAGCTAACAAGACATCAAAAAATGAGACCCTCTGTTTTTTAATCATAAACCTTTGTATCGCAAACTAACTAAACACTTTAGATCACAAGAAGGATGCACAGCTGCCAAATTTACAAATCATCCATCCATGCAGTTGCAGCAGTCTATATACGTTTGGCAGCCTTCGGCCTTAAAAGAACCTACGGGATTCAAAAAAGCTGAAGGATCCGTCTGTGACATGGCTGTCAAAGTGGTGTAGTGGTTAGGGTTCATGCTCTGACCAATCACCACATAACCATTTGCACCCCATCTGAGTTGTTAACATAGCAAACACATTGCATTTACTGTTGCTGTACCAATGGTTTTGACCACAGTGACAAATCACATCTGCTGCTTAACTCCATGCGTGGAGCCTAGTTCCAGCTCAACAGGGAATGATAGACTGTTTCAAGTCTCTACACATCATTTTTCAGGTTGCACACAGTGATAAAGAGGACCTTAACCTCTTCAGTGTAAGGGATGAAGCAGCAAAGAAATTGCTAATTATAGAAGACAGAGCTTCTTAGCTGCTGCTAGCAGGATTGGGGAAGCCTTCAGTAAGGACAGAGGGAAAATACTGAAAAATGCAGAAGCAAATATGGAATTAGAAGAAAGAGGTAGGAAAGGGTATTACTTGGGTAGCAGTCTCTTGGAAAATTCCATAAATGTGTCTGTTGTTCCCCCACTCAAGTTGCGAGTTAAAGATGCCTGATTTCTACTGTGAAATTGCAATGAATGGAGGATGTAGGCATCTATAAGAAAGTGGTATGTATGTATATATATATATGTATGTATATATATATATTAATATGCTTCCTGCATGAAAGTTCAGCATAAAATTCATTGCCATAAGTATATCTTTCAAAATATATTAGAAAGTCTATTTTCAGTGTGCAAAACAGCAATAAAAAGCCATTTCCCAAGCAATTTTCCCTGTGCTTTATTGAGAGTAGGAATGTATGGTTGTGTCTGGGATATTGAAGGAACAGCTTATGTCTCCAGAGGTGATTGAAGCATTGGGATTTATTTTGAAGTAATGAGCTTGGAAGAAAAGGATGGAGAGAGAGTGTTTTGTCATAGTCGAAAGTCTTATATAAGGAGGGGAGGATGCTGAGGTTGAAGAAAAAGTGACACTGCCAGAAAAGGCAAGGGCAGCATCCTGTCTGACCTTTCCTTCATGATCAGTGGGACATCTTCTCAGAGCACTGTATTCTCCTTTTTATTTTTTAGATCCCCCTCCACCATGCAGTGCCCTCTTGCCTCCCCTGCTGTTCTCTGTAGCAATTTATTGTCCCAGGGAGAGAACCAAAGAACAGCAGGGAGACACTGTTTGGTGCAGTGTGGGATCCACACTGGTGCAGTGTCATAGACACTGATGTAAGTGTAAAGAGTGTCATGGGTTCTTCTGGATGTGTCATACATACTTGGATCTCTGTGATTCTCAGCATCTTGTTTATAAAGTTACTGGTTTTTTCCCCAGGTTATTCTTGTTATACTTTAATTATAAGCTCTTTAAAAATGTAGGCTAAGGTCACTAGCTAATTTTCATTGGCAATGTTTGATGGTACAATAACAATTTGAGGTGGCCTACTAATGTTCAATTACAGTAATTTGTTTAGTGAGCTGAAATGCAACATTAGGGGGAAAAAAAGTGTATTGTTGTTTTTTTCCTTTATGCTAATGTTTGTGAAAGTTAATAACAATCTTACAGTTGAGAACTGCTTTCTTAAGTCTTCTCTATTGTCTTAAGCTTCATTTTGTCCCTATCGTATTAATTTAATAAAATTAAAATGCTTAAGAAGTTACATGCATTAGTTTTAGTTTTGAAATGGTTGCCATCCTAAACTGGGTAGGAAAAAAAAAAGAAAAAAAGAGAAATGTAGTATCTTGCTCAGGGCCAAATTACTATATTTTTTAAACTTATCTAGCGTCAAAGTAGCCTAGAAGTTAACATTCCCTTGCTTAAAAAAAGCCAGTGATTACTCACAGTACTCAAACATGCCCCCTTTATCTGGTGATTTCAGCGTGATGATCAGAACAACTAGTGCATCACTCCTTAATGGACTGATTGGTGGTTGAAACAAGATTTAACAAAAATTAACTGCAGAAACAATCCTCTTGCAAAATGTACTTAACTATACTTGAACATGCAAGTGCATGATCACTTCCTAACTTACTAACATTGGAAAGACAGAGTTAAATTTTCGAGTTGCTGTTAAAAGCCCTTCTGGAAAATATGGTCTTAAGTAGTTAAAGAAAACAAAGATTATTAAGGTAGCATTCATAATTTCTGAACTGAGGCTCTTCAAGCAAGGTAATGTGTAAACAGCACACATTATGTGCAGAGAACCAATCTCAGCAGTATGATCTAAATAACTGAATAGCTAAATCAGTTTTTCTCACCTGGCAATGGTTTTTGCTTTAAATATATCTCTTCTCCCATTTAAAAGGACAAAAGTAGCTAAATGGCTACCACCACCCTGTGGTATATTTGTGTGAAAGGCATCAATTTTCAGTGTCGGAGGGTCACGCCTCTTGACTTGACCCAAAGATCTAGTGTTAAATGATTTTTATCTACTTTCTTCCTAGGAACATGAATTCAGCTAGCAGAGGAGTTTGGATCTGCGTGGCTCTATGTGCAATATCAGGATGACTTGTATAGGAGGCAAAAGCACTGCTGGGAAAGCTTTTGTACATGTTCTTAAGGAGGAAAATAAGTGTTTGCTTATCTTCTGTGTTTAGTTGAGTTGGGATTATAATTGCTCAAGTTTTTATTCCCAACTGCTTTTGTAATGGGAACAGTGTTTGCAGTGTGTTTAGTCTTCCTGTTCAGGCTTCACTGTGTGCATTAATCTAGCTTTATGAAGGATTTACATTTTATATTTTTCACCCTTTTTTTTTTTCTTTTAATAAGAAACGAGAAGCTCCCCAAATAAGCCCATCAGGCAAGGCTATGGACTTTTGTACAAGTTTAAGGTTTGTTAATTGCAATATATATACTTTTTGTTGTGAAATAGAATTAGGAGTAAAAGTAAAACAGGTTTAAAACTTAAAAAGGGAATAAAGAAAAAACTTTATTAACAATACAATGAATAATATTAATAAATTTAGAACAGATTTTTAGACTAGTTCTCTTTTTTTCCTTTGTTACAGCTTAACAACATACAGGGATACTTTAGTCAATTTTTTACTTAAATAATTTTTTTTTTGTTTATTTTAGGGAGAGGAATTTTTTTGTTTGTTTTTGTTTGTTTTTTTGTTTGTTTGTTTGTTTTTTGTTGTTTTTTTTTTTTGTTTAGCTACAAGGATTTTTTACTAAGAGAGGAAATTACCACGGTTTTTTTGACTTTACTTTTTCATGATTAACAGTTGCCTGGGATTTGCTATTATGAATTTTCTTTTACTTTACAGTCTTTTTAGAGCTGAGTTGCGGGCCATGTTAAAAAGTTATGGGGTATTATTTTTAAGGATGAGCTATTCAAAGGCAGAAGTTTTTTTAGCCTACATTTTTTTTGTTTTTGTTCATAGGTTATTTCTAGGAACAGAGATTTTTTTTCTTTTTTTGGGGGGGGCAAAGGATTTTTCAAACACCTTACACCTTGCTCTATCCCTCCATGTCTCTTTTTTCATGCTTTAAAGAAATTTTTTATGAAGTACAGTCTACTCTTATAACTTACAAAAAAGGTATTTCATCCAACTTTCATGGCATCTCCTCATTCTCCTTCCATTTAGAAACTTAGCTTTTACTTCATTGACTTTGGTGTATCCTTTCTGTTCTTCTCCCTCTCAGCCAAGGATTGATGGAAAGTCTGTGAGTCTTATCTGAGCATTGGAAAAGTTAAAATCTCCCCCAGAAGTTTCAGGGGCTGTGCCAGGCCATGCCGGAGCTGTGTCAGGATCTCAGGGTGCCCAGGCCACGCTGGAGGGGCAGGACGAGAACCGCAGAGTCCACGCAGAGGAGAAATGGGTGCCAAGGCCGTGTGTCCATGGCTTTCCCCCGGCGCTGCCCGCCCCCAGCTCCAGCCGCAGCCCGGGGGTTCTCCCTCTGCCCTGCCCAGCACACAAAGCCCTGGGGGCTCTCCCGAACCGGGCCCGGCTGCCTCCCCCCAGCCCGTGAGGGCGGCCGGGCGGGCTCGGCCACTCCAGGGCTGCTCCGAGCCGGGGCAGAACAAGAACCTTTGCTAAGCCATAGCCACGCCGGGAAAAAAAAAAAAAAAAAAAAAAAAAAAAAAAAAAAAAAAAAAAAAAAAAGAGCGAAAATTTCAGCAATAGGTCTTTCCTTCTTTTAACTACTGGAGCCTCTGGTTAAAGACGGGGCCCAGCAGCCTCTAAAGCTTGGCTCTCCTCCTGGCCCGGGCCCCTTACTAGAAGGGACCCGGGCTAGGCCAGTGCCACCCCGTAAAAGGCTAAAACTGCAAAAAAGCTTTTCCAGGGTTTACTTGCTTTAAATGTAGTTCACAAAGCAAACCAACTTTTCCAATTAGTTTCTTAGACTGTTAACAACTAAACCAGCCTTTAACTAGTCATATCAATCCACAAAAGAAGTTTTTATGAAGAAAAGCTTTCTAGTGTGCCTTCTTCCCAGAATAAAACCAACACAACTTTTGAAAAGGATAGACATTATAAGGATTTCTATATCGAGCGTAGCAAGGCTGGCAAGAAAAGTCAGAAAACTACTTATACTCTCAAAGGGTAACTAATGTTTTATATAGTAGATGGCATGCAGAAAATAACTGATACCAAAGTTTACAGGATACTTTTATTCCCCAGTGAAAAACATAGAAGAAGAAAAAAAAAATAAAAGAGGTCCAAAGTATGAAAAGAGTTCTAAAGATAAAAAAAATGTACATCAGGAAAAAGAGGTACAACTTATGCCCCTGTTTTAATAGATGTGGAGGATTTTGCTTGATTTGTGACCTTTCGACACAAGCCAAGACTTTTGTAGAGGCTTTCTATTTTGGATAATAAATGTATGTTGGACAAGTAAATGCCTCTTGTATCTTGATACAAATGCCAGTTTTATGGTGGAAAATGTAGTGGGTTATGTTTAGTAGTGGTTGTTGACATCAATGTTTAAAAATAAATGGATTAGTTCTGAAAATTATGGTGAATGGTATTATGGAAAGATACTGGGAAATCATGAACTGGGGGATGTGGAATGGATCTACATGAGGAACAAACTGAATACTGACTTTTTAAATTATTTAGCTGGATTCCTCTATCTCCTTTTCTATCTATCTATACAAACATAAGCACATACAGTATTAAAGAAAGAGGGAGATTTCAGTGTCTAAAGAAAATCCTCCGTGGTCATAAACTAGCCTCTAGCGTGGGAATAATAGGGAGAAATATTACTCATGGAGAAACTATTCTGAAAATAACTAAGACATAGTGCTGCATCTTTTGCTGAAACTGTTACTGCCTGTAACTGCTGCAGAAACTGCACTAGATGGGCAGAACACTTATGGGTTTCATCTTTGCTGCAGTATTTTGGATATTTTTTAAATTTTTGAGACATTTTTAATTTCACATTTCTTATATTTCCCACATTTAATTTCTATCTAACCGAAGCATGAGCCTTGAAAGTTCCATTTGCTAAGGAATTGATTATTTCCCTTCTAACAAATAGAAAAATACATCATCTATCACTGATATTCACAGAACATTAATTAAGTTTTTATTTATCCAAATTTATCCTGAGGCGCAAGTAATTTTTAAACCCTGTACTAGTCAATCAAGTCCACCTAAAAATTCAGATCATCTATTTTGCAGGTTTCTCTTCATGCTATTTGTCAGAAGTTTTAAAGTCACTTCAAAATTTGTACACCATGGTAAGCCTCAGTCAAATTGCCTTTTTTTTTTTCTGCACCTTTTTTCCCCTCTACAGTCATACTCTCCTGTTTCTATGCATACTTCCTTCTTCTTGATATGATTCATGATGACTATTTTTAAAGCATTGTTTGTCATGAAGATGAGAACCTTTACCCATATGTGAGATTATTAAATGTTTTGAGAAAAGCTCTTATTCTTTCTCTGTAACAGTAAGTCTCACATATACTTCCACAAACACATGCATCTCCTCAGATCCCAATGCTTCTAGGACTTTTGGAACCAAAGTTCTGCACAGGTTTACACCAATTGTAAAAGTAAAATAATTTATTTTTAATGTAAAATTTATTAATGTATTGGTAAGAAGATCCAAATAATGGATCTTACCCATTTTTTCCCTAAAGTCAAACTGCTTGTAACTTACATTGTATGTTTCCAGCAACTTATTTTGAACCTATATACATTTTCAAAGAACTATCATTTATAAACTGTTTTCTTACTTTGCTACTTTTCGTAATGGATCAGAGTGTAGAAATATTGTGGATGTATAGGAAATTGGACTACTTTATGGCTGGGGAGAAATTCATATTAACTACTGTCTACTTCATCTCCTCTTATTGTTTGGAGTGGAAATTAACTCTCCAATACCTATAGTGCCGTGTAAAACATAATCTACTTTTTTAATAGCTTGTAGATAAAATAGCTCAACTCTGGGAAATGGGTTCCAATAAAAGCTCCACTTTGTTATGCTGGGCAGCAGATTCATATTATAGAAGCTATCTTCATTATTCATTGATATTTTCCTAACTTAAAGTTTCCTTCAAATAGTGTTAACATTTGATGATGGAAATGAAGGCCAATAAGCTGTACAGGGTACGTGCTTTGTAAAATGAATTGGCCTCTTGGCAATAGAAGAGCTACAACTTCAGTGATAACAATTATGTTTTTATGGCCCAAGACAGAAATAAAATGTTGAAATGGGAAACTAATGCAAAAGCTTAGTAGGAAAATTATCAAAAGTGTAGAATCAGAGCATGTTAAAATTGTTGCAATATATCAAAGAATCTGTTTATGAATGATCAATTACAGAGAAGCTGAGTTATAAATAAGGTTATACTTTCTCATTCTCCTATATACTGGCTAAAAATCTTTTTAATAAAAATGTGCATTATGTGGGATTTACTTCCTTTTCCTCAGGTTCAATTTTCCTTGTTGCTTAAGATAATAATTGAACAAAGAACAATTCATGAGTCAAAGACCACTTCAGTTTCTGGTTTAATGACAGACAGTAATGAAGACATATTATGTGGACACTGTAAGTGTCAGAGTAATTTACACTGTAACAGCTGTGATACCTCTGTTGTTAGCCTGCAGAAGTTGTCTAAGCAACAAAACAAAAATCAGCATAAGTTGAGAGTGGGTTCCTAAAAAATCCTTAAAGAACATCTGCAGCTCCTTACTGTGGTAATGTTTGAAATTTAACATAAGTCTTCTAGTCAGTGCTGGCTAGTGTCACATTGCTCTTTTTTCTTTTTTTTTTTTTCTCATTTGTTATTCTGCTGTTCGTTTGAATTAAAAATAAGTCTATGATGGCTGGCAGCAGTTAGCAGTTGTGTATACAGGGATGCAATATGCTTCATAACCTTTATTAAGAAAGAATTCCATAAAATCCAAAATAGTTTTAAAAATTCCCAGTTAACTCGCTGCCCATAGGAATTAAATTAATCTGGTTTTGGTTTATTTTATTTGATTAAACTTCTCATGCTCTAATATCTGCATCCATATTTCCATGTGCAGTGTGTGCATATGCCATGTGCAGGGTAGAAAACCCATTTTTAATCAGTTTTAAGCTTCCAGTTACTGAGAGGCAAAACTTTGGTTTCCATAAATGTGCAAGCAGGTGCCATTCACCTGTGTTTATCTGACTTTGTAGATGTGCTGGAAAGACTCTAATGTGTATTAGAATGGACAGAAAAATATTAATTTTTGTGTCAGAAAGCTCCTATCTCAGCTCAGGGTGATGCTACTGTGCTCTGTTTTCTATGAGCACATTAAATCAAATAAACATATAAACAATGTCTCATCCTACCTAAAATATTTAGGACGGTAAATGATAGGATTAAGAGATGTTGTGTCTTCTCAAGGTCTGGCAGAATGTTTGTGTCAAAGTGAGAAGCTGAAGACAGACTTATAAATAGCTCCTTACACTTCAGCATTGCAACAGCATATGAACAGTAAAGAAATATTTTTCAGGGAAAGCAGGTTCCTACAAAATGTTAAGGTTACAAAAAAGGCTCAGAGATTTTAGGCTTTCTGGACAGTGCCTGGGGAAAGATTAGCACTTCCAAACAAGATTCACTTGAGTCAGCAAAATGAGTAAGGAACTGCCAGAAGCCAATTCTTGCTTATTTTCCATTTAGACACATAATAGGTGATGGGAAGTGTTGAGATGGGGAACTAATTTTAAAACTCAAATCTTAGAACTTCACAGGGACTCCCTTGAAATCCCTAACTTGAGATGTTGCTTCATTAATAGATATCTATGTAGACTCTCTAAAAATCAGATAATTTTAAAAAAATTTGAGGTGGTTTCTTTGGTTTCTATTCAGTGTGGAGCTGCAGTCTCTAATTCACACCTTCAGGCTAGGAGTGATTCTTTTCACAACATAAAGTGACTAAATTTTGCTCAAATCCCTTCACACTCATGAGGGTCAGGGAAATTTAAGGTTTATTTACAATGCTTATTCCCCTTTCTCTTCTGAAAGGAAAGACATAAGAGTAAATTAAAGTCACATATCCATGTCTTTAGTAATTTTTCTGTCTCTTATGCAGTCCTGAACACTTCTTACTAGAGAGTTTTTCTACCAGTAGGGAGGCTGCAAATAGTTTAGGGAGTTGGTATAAGAGATTTATCTTTAATATTGTTAGCTGACAACTCTCTTTATTTGAGAGAGTAAAGAAACATGGTGCTAATTTTGCAGTAAAACAGGAACTGCTGCTGAAAATTGCTAGTTGAGCAGTGGTCAGCCCAGTATGTCAGAAGGCAATTCTTGATTTTTCAACAGCCGGATTAATGTTAGTTTTGGAAAAAAATGGGAAATTTTTCGTCTATGCCATTTATTTTTCATGTAGTTCACTAAAAAAAAAAAAAAGGGAAAAAGAGAGCCATAAAAAGATGCAGTAGAATACCTGATCAATAGGTGGGAAATAGTACTCCCTTCAACATTGATATATTCAGCATTATGTGTTTAGAAGGAAGCTGTTACTATTGATTTATTTTTTTTTTAATTCACTGTCCATTAAAATGATTTGCCTTTAAAATTTTGTCAATATGTTTCAGCAAGCTGCTTCTATCTGATCTGTGCAATAGTTGGTGCTAACACATATCAAAGTGTTTCAGATGTTTCACAGTGCACAATTTAATAAAATGTGACTTAATTTTTAGCAATTTAAGCATCTAGCAAAGTGCCATCCAGGAGTGCTTGTGTCAGACCTTGAGGTGTTGCACTGAGCAGGTCTGAATATCTCTGAAAGAAGGGTTCGGGCCACCCTCCCCCATGGAATGTGAAGGGCTGGCTCACAGAGCCACATGTGCACCAGGCCACTGAGGTGGAATGAAAATATCTGATTTTGAGATGTGTGATCATTTAAGGCTTTTGTCTCCTACCTAAAGGCTAAGTGATAGAAATCCATTATATTTCATGAGGCCAGCTCCAACACCATCTCTCATTCTGAAAAGCTTCCAATGTTATCATAGTCACCCTGATTATCTTCTGTGGCTTTAAGAGGATAGTGTGAGAGAAGATATTTTTTGTTCTTCTTTTGTTGTGTTAAACCATGAGGCAAAATCTTTAGTACTAATTATTTATCTCAGTGGAAGCTATGCTGGCCTTGTACTAATGCTGTCTGCCAACACTCCCACCCTCATAGAGCAGTGGTGGAGGATTTAGTCTGTTATTTAAGGGATGAGAGGAGATATGTTTCTTTTTTGTCTTGCTGTATTTTGTCTTTGATGGTTTTATTTTGCTGTGCATTTGCTACACTAGTTCAGGAACCCTCGAGAAGCAATGCTATTCTTCACTTCAAGTCACTTCTTAAACGCAGAAGTTATCTTTGTTGTGACAATGTGGGTTTGCTCTTTTGTGTGAGTGTACTGTTAATCAACAGGCTGTTCATTTCTATTGGCTTCACAACCAGCCTAATCAGTTCATTATTGAGCTTAACTAAAGTGTTCTCTTCCACTCTGCAAGAAAAATACTTCTGAAGCAAGCAGATGGGCACTTGACTGCCTTTGCTCTCAATGTGTACTGTGTGCTGCACTTTGGATGGATGGCTGGCAGTGATCCCAGTCTCTTCCCTTCCTGAGATCCTGAATTGCCGCAAAATGTGCATGGCTACATTTTCATTGAATCATGCAAAAGTAAGGATGACACATATATGTATGCAGACACAGAACCTTAAAAAAAAAAAAAAAAGGTTCTTAGAGCAGTTTAACTTAATACTATTGAGCAAATGAAGACTGAAAGAAAAACAATTATTGGAGAAAAAAGTGATGGTAAATTTAATATTTTAATTAGTTTTTCTCTGCTTTCTAGGTCAACATTTCATACAGAAGACAAAACCATTATCACAGATAAATATGTTTTGCTGTCTAATTGTTTGAAACAGCAAATTGTCCCTTCCTCATCCAACAGAATTTCAGTATTCTTTCCTCACTCTTTTAAAAATAAAACAAAGCAACACTATGAATCCCTTCATACACACACATCTGCCATTGCAGGAAAAATCTAAACAACAAAATATTATCGTTATTTTATTAAAAAATATATGCAGGTCAAAAGACCAGTAATCACCACCTGTGGATTTAAGTACAGCATTCTTACATTGTTGCTCTGGTGTTTGACACACTTGCATTCATTAATGAGGAGTATCTGTAAAAAAAAAAAAAAAAAAATTCATTTTATTTCAGCATCAGTGAGTTACTTTTTAGACAAACAGTGTTAAAAATGCTTTAGCATTGATACATGATACATTGATACATTACTGCTTTAGAAGTAATGCAGTTTTTGTTCATCAAGGAGATTCAGAGTCTCAGAGTTTGCATTTTGATGAACTTGGAGGTCTTTTCCAACCTAAATGGTGCTATGATTCTATATTAGCAGATGCTACAAACAAGAGAAAAAGATATTATCTCCTCTGTCTATTGCTTCAGAATGTTTGCCACTGAAGGCTGGTTCATATCTAATGTAAGGAAGATAAATAAATATTGCAGATAAATATATTTATTATTAAGCAATAAAGGAGTTTATGATATCAGAAGTTGTATCACTTAAGCTGGTAATTCTTTCATTTTCACCGTAATGATTTAGGTAAAAGAGTAAAAGTAATAAAAAATAGGACTGTTAGCCAAACTGCTGCGCTATACATAGTGTAAGGTGAAAAAGCTTACTATTCTTTGTATGTTTAGAAAGGCAAATAATTTGAAAAACATGTCAGTTTCCTAATTTTCAAAGTATTAGGAAAGAATATTCTGAAAAAGTTGAAACTATGAGAACATTTCAGAATGAAATCTTTTATTCTTTATTAGAGAATTTCTTAGAATTATTATAATCCTATGTGACATAAGATAAAATGGTTTCATAGCCTCATGCTTCTGTCAGATTTTGAGTGTTTCCTCCATATTTTTTTTTATAATGGAAAACCTTTTACTACAAGTGAGTAAGAAATACAGCAGCTGCAGGCGAATTCTTTCAGTCGAACAGAGATGTGTTGTTTTTGTGTAGTCCATCATCCTGACCTGGAAAAATTGCTTGAATGTGAATGTGAATTCTTCTTCAGAGAAGCTCTGTTTATTGCTCTATAGATCAACTCAATCATCTTTCATGATTTAAGATACAATCCAGAGGTCCTAGCACTTAACAGGAGTATTTATTCAGGCTTCCATTGGCTTTGGATCAGGAGGTGAAAAGGAGTTCCAAGTCTCATTATTCAGTGAGAATTAGTGGAGTTTGTTTCAAAAGTGAAGCAGATATTGATCTGCTATGTGAAACTATTGTATGGTCTTCTAAACATTTGGACTAAGCCCTGGAATTGTTATACAAGGTTCTGGCTTAATATGAAAGTTACGTTGGCTAACCAAGTATGAACCTAAAAATCCACTGAAATTTTATAGCCCACAAATTCTGGCTAACCTCCTTAACCTTATTTCATGCCTAGTTAATAATTAAATAGTGTGCTGGTGGTTTTTGTTTATTTTGGTTTTATTTATTTATTTAATTTTTTTTTGGTGGTAGATTCTACTAGGTGTTAGTGTGAAAAGTGCTTACCCAGAGAAAGCAGAGTTGCAGATCAGTCTGAAGTGTCTCTAGTGTAAACACCCTGACCCCTTGACTCAAGGCTTCTCCACACTGTGAGAATGCAATTTTTCAAGCCTTAAGGTGAGAAGTGGAAGCTAGCCTGAACCTGGGTTTTTCTTGATACAGAAAGGGGAGAGAAATGGCAGAGCTGCCTAGAAAACAAGGACAGAATTGGAGAATGATGGTTTTGGTGCTTCTGCTGCCCTGCAAAAGAGAGAAGGGGATAAGGATGATGTCTCAGCTGAATTTGCTGGAAGTAGGTGCCCTGGATGACAGCCTAGCCCCTACCTCAGCATCAGCAGTGGCAACAGCAGACACCTTTATGTCTAAGACTTGCTGCCAATACAGATTATGATGTTTTCTCATCTGTTTTCTGAAGCACCCACCCACTTTGTCTGTGCCTAAAGTTTCTCTGTTCTTCCAACACTAATTCATTTCTTGTTTTGTCTTGCTTTGAGAGATATTCAACATTCATTTATCTCCTTGCAAACTCAGTTGAAAAGACACATGGTTTTTAAAGACTTTAAAAATGTTTTCTGAGGATTGATTGTGACATTTCAACTATTCCTCCTATACTAACATTGTAATTACACTTCTGGGTGTAGGAAAAATTAAAAAAAAAAATCAGTGTGGTTCAGAGATATTGAAGTCCATCAGGGATTTGAGAGAGTTTTAGCTCCAGAAAATCTGGGAAGGTTTGCAGGAAAAATTCTCAAAACAAACATTTTACAAAGAATCAGTAGCAACTTAATCCACATTAATTAGACAGCAATACTATAAGTGCAATTAAGTAGTGGTGCTAAGGGGTGAAAGCTTCTGAACATTTTGTTCAGATTGTGTTGAATAATGATGTACTTAACTTAAACAACATTTTTTTTGACTCAGTAAACATTTCTTCATTATGCAGGATTCCATCTATGAAGCATGGAATGTGGAAAGTACTTAACATTAAACTAATACAAAATTTACAAGGGATTGACATTTTCTTATATGTTTCTAATTAGAATAATTTCTAAATAATTCATATATCTTTGAAGTAATTGCTTTTATTTATGTTCATATTAGTGTCCCTGAAAAAGTTCCAGCATAATAAAATATTTTCTAGGACTTTTACTTCTTTCAGTGATATATGATCAATTTCCAGAAAAATCTTGCCTTATATATAGAGAGAAAATGCCTGAAGTCACAATGGGCAATCTTCCTTCATAAAAGAAGTAATAAAATTGCCATCGAAACGAAACCTTTGTGTAACCAGGATATTTTTACAATTCAGATTGTTTCAGTTGTTGAAAATTATGATTGTAAGCAGGTGTCAGGCAGGAGTAGCAAAATTATTTTTTCCTCCATTCATTGCATAGGAAAGAATTAGAAAAATAAAGGCTAGGGCAATTGATTTCTGCTGTCTGTGATGCAATAATTCAGTAAAATTGAAATCTGACATTTGTTGACTTAAGATTAACAGCAGTCAGGAACAGGGAGAAAACAATGCATTATACGATTTTCTTTTTGACTTATGTTCCTAATCCCTGTGAAATGTCAAATTGAAGGTGAGAAAGAGCAAATCTCCTGTGCAAGAATGCAACAAGATGAACTCCTGCCATGTGACCAACTCTTGCCATGAATACTTGCAGAACATCATTTTTGCTGACAGTGGAGCAGTGGTGTTGTTTTCATGCTGGTAAATCCGAACACACCAAGTGAGTTCTGGTGACATTTACTGCTCAGGTCTCAGCTTTTCTTCTTCAAGTCTCATGTGTAATACTCTTCCTGATTCCCTGATTCCGAGACATCATACAGTGCGGATGCACTGAAGCGTGCTCTTTGGGCAACTTCTTTCAGGCTGACTCCCTCATGAATAGCTGCCATACAGCTTGTGCTTCATTCTTTTGTTGTAAAATACAGCACACACTGTACATGTCTTGAAGAAACAAAACCAAAATTAGCTAAAAAAAAAAAAGTCTTACAACCCTTTGCACCCCCGTCACCACCAATTTTTTTGCTTAAAGCAAACAGCCTAATGACAATTGAACTGCCTTGGAAATATGAACCTACATTTACATCAGCTAAGTGCTGTCACAAAATTGATGCAGGTTATGCAGTTCTTATGATCTGCTGGATATTAATGTCTTTTGAAGGCAGGATAGAGCACTTCACTCAGCAAGTCTGTTCTTTACTTAGTCCAACCTTTCTGTTTGCTCAATGAGAAAAAAATCCCTTTTCTGCATTTTTTTCTTTCAAAACCACCTACAAAAATATTGTGCTTTTGAATTTCTTTTGCTTGTTTACTTCTTCCTTTTTGCTCTTAGTGTGATTTGGATAGACAACATATTTTCAGCAGCATTATGTGTTTACATGTTAGTGGGTGTTTGTGAAAAGGCTGATTTGTTTAATGGTGTTCTAAATGCCTTTTCTCCTTTCTGTTATGAGAAATCTTAATTTTTGCCAGAAGAGAAGGGGAGAACTTTACAAACCAGCTTTTCTTCAAGTTTGATCCTAGGTTTCTGCTAAGCAATCTATTCCAAGAAAGGCAAACCTTTTCCACAGAAAGTCACCTTACCAAAACCATTTATTCATCAGAAAAGGTTTGGATGGAAACACTTTATCCAGTCTCATTTCCTTCTGCATTAACAGCTATCTTCAATGAGCAGATATTTGAATGCCTTCCAGTTATATCCCTCAAAGATTAGAGACGTATCCCTCCCTAACTGTTGCCTCATTTGCAATTGCCTGATCAGCCCTTGGACCTCAGGCACAAGTTCAGTGTTTCATAACATTAATTTTGTATAGCCAACTTAAAATCTGGGAAAACTGAAGACATTCTGTTGAAGCAGCAATGATGTAGCAGCCATTACTTGTGTATTTTTTATGTTCTTCATTATCCTATGAGTTTATTAAAAAAAAGTGCAATGATGGAACATGTTTAATGGTCCTTGCTTTTTTTCTCTTTCTCACAAACCATCTTTCAAAGTCCTATTTTTAATATTTTAATGCATACTTTTATTTAATGTAAATTTAATATTTACTTTTTAAAAAATATAGCTAAAAGAATCTACAAAACTTTAATTCTTTGTTGCAGCCATCTATCATACAATTATATACACACTTTTCATTTTTCTCTCTTCAATAAGGAGGTAGTCCAAAATTATAAGGTATGCATGACTTTGAATGATGTTTTTACTAGTGAATAGTGTTGTATTTATTGTGCAATGAAATATTATTTTTAAATACTGTGCTCATGGTGTAAGGTGGTTAATGGCATCTAAGAATGGAAGAATAATAGGGATCAAAATGACAAGAAAGACTTAATCTTCATCGAGAAATTGATGTGTGTTTGAGGAAAATGTTTTTACCTCTAAATTTAGAGATTTTAAAACACCTGTTTTCTAAAGACAACTATAAGAAGTACAGCAAAAGGGAAGAGTAGAAACTATTGTTGCTAAAGCCAAATGCATTGTTACATCTCTGGGTCAGTAATCAGCACTGGAATCTTTCAGCAATATGCAGGAAATTACAGATTCTGCACAGGTTCCTCAGCTTTCTCTCATTCAGACTGGATGGGCGTGTTAAAACATGAATGATTAGGCTTTTCTATTCCTGGCTACTTTTACTTTTTGAGATATTCATTTCTGCCTCAGTTCTCATGTGATAAGTTTCTTGGTAAAGGTCCCTGGCAAATTTCATGACATTCATCGTGAGTGAATGAGTCAGTGAGAGTGTATAACCCTGAAAAGGAGAGGACAGAATCACACAGGCAGATACAGATGTTTGATCACATTTTTCATGTGCACAGAGAGAGGAAGAAACATTACACTGAGCAGAACTCTTTGAACACCATTTTGAACCCAGATGAACTTGTTCTATTGAGTGGTGTGGTGTACTAGTTTGAGGATTTTAGTGTTTTCATGTGCTATATGACTGTCATCTCATGTAGAGGTGGAGCAGAATAGGTGGAGACCATGCACACATTTTCTGAGGTTTCTCTGCAGTGTTAGCAGGCCTTATGCTAACTGATATCTTTGCTCTTAGCAGCAAAGAGAGTGATTAATCTTTGAACTGAGTTGCTGTGGCCCACTCCCACCTTTAAATTTCACACACTTTGAGACTCCGCCCTTCTAAAAAATACATTACTCAGTGATCATTCAGGACTTGTTTCATTTGGATCAAAAGTTTTATCAAGAGTTCAGGACTTTAGCTAAGTCTAGACCTCAAGAGACATGAGAGTGGCAGGAGAAGTAACTATTACCATATGAAATACCATGGCTTGTACAGACAGCAAGAAAAAAAATTAAAAAAATTAAAATCCTATCTTAATGACTGACAGAGAAGAAATATGAAGTCTTGTACAGTATGAGAAAGGGTAGGCACCATCTGCTACTCTGTGGAGTAGGATTATAAAATACGTCAGTCATGCCATCGATGAGAAAAGCAGAGAAAATGCTGCATGTCACAGCATCTGTTATCACAGGTAGAACTTTCAGGGAAGGAAAAACATGCTTGACACAGAGCAGAGAAGCTGCTGCTCTTAATTATGTGACTCTTAGCACTCCTGAGTGTTCAAGTTCTAGATTCCAGGGGCAGTCTCCATCCTCATAGAGGAGGAAGCATACAGAGAAAGGCAAGGGAGATCTAATATTTATCTTAGTCTTTGTCAATAGAGAAAACTTTTCTATCCATGACATTCAGGTTCTCAAGTGAAATGCATTCAGCACAGCAGCAGGATTGTTGGTAGCATGCTTTTGACCAAAGAGAGTCTGGCCAAGGTCAGAGGACAGAAGGCCAGATCTTCCAATGACCAACAGCTGCATGTGCAGAGAACAAGGCAGATTAAAGGGGCTGGGATGCTCAGTACAAAGGTGCACGTGATACCCCATTGAGTCCTCTTAGTGACTTGGAAAACGGTCATCTATTTTATTTTACTTTGCTAAGGCCTGGATCAGTGATGCTGGACTGTTGTGTTAATATTGGAAAACTGAAAGTGGAGCTAATAATAACAATATCAATCTGGTTTCCTACTGCAATTTAGTTTGCATCCTTTGAGGGATGCAATTTGGAGTACTTATGTAGGATGCTTTGTGCATGTCTTGTCATCTTGTTTTCTAGCCTCCTACGGTGTAGATATGTTTATAAAAAAACTGTATGATTAAATTTTTTGAGTTTCCAGAAATACCATTTTACTGATCACTTGCAAGAATGTGGCTTCTCCTCTTCCCTCAGTTCTTAGTGAATGACAGAGATTCATGAGAAGTCAAAAAAATAGCACATTTGATTGTGGCAGAGATACTGGCTCATGTTGTAAGCTTCACAAGTTTGGGAATGCTAAAAGAAAAAAAAGGACAAACCTGCAATTTATATTCTTTCACAATATAGCATATTCAAACCAGAGATCATTTTCCACAGAAATACCAATTCCTGATGGTATTTACAGAACACCCATAATTTTTAGAGATTTACATCCATGTGAACCCATGGTAAAAGTACTGATGAACAGATCCTGACTCTGCATTGCCATTTACATCGATGTCATATATCTGAGCTCAGAAACATTGCAGTCCATTTCTTATTAATGTAAGTAAGCAACAGACCCACAATCATTTGACTCATTGAACAGTGAGTAACATATGTGTTTTGAAATAAGGTAAGAGATTTGATTGCCTTTCTCTTGACCCTGCCTTTGCCCTTTTAAATATTTGGCTTTATTTTGTTGCAAACCTATATATATTGCTCTGTACAATTCAGATTCTCTCTGCTACTTCTTTAAAAACAGTTTCTACAGTGAACCCCACAGAATTTTTAAATAGATTCATATAGGACAATTCGAGAAAAAAAATACAATTTCCACTCAATACAATTTCCAATCAATGTAAATTTCTCTGTTGATCTTAGAACAATAATACATAAGACCTAAGAGTTATTTTGACATATGAATTAGAAAGAAACTCCTGGTCCCATTCCTAAAGGGACAAAAGGTGAAATAATACAATAACTTCCAAAAATAATAAAAGCAATCAAACAAACAGTCCTCAAAATTAAAGACCTTTTGAATTTTTAAAAATGTATGTACATGCACATATATTATGCATACATCTATTATATGTATTATATATATGTATGGGGAAAAAAAACTGTAAAGTTTGCTAGGAGAATCTGGCAAATTTACAACTATTCATTCACAAATTGCCAGGAAATTTCTGACTGTAGTCTATGTTTTCCTTGAAAGAGAAAGTATTCTGCCTTTCAGTTCCCAAAAGTACAGCTGGTCAAAAAAAGCTCTCTTTTCACTAGAAAATGAATCAAAATTTATATGGCATTCATGGGGAGGACATAAATATGGAAAGATAAGTTATCACTTTTTTGAAAAATCCATAATTTGAAAAGCATATTTTTTTTCATTGACTTGTATCTCAGTAGGAAAGAATATCATATTGAAAAAAAAAGAATCACTTTCTAACAGATTTAATTGGACAGTATTAGATTTCAAAGAGCATTTTGTCAATTTTATTCTGCACTGATATCCTTAGATTGTATTGCTTAGATGTACAGATATTTAGAGAAAGAAATGCACAAATTGCTTATACTGGAATTCAGCTTTTACGAAATAAATTTATAGAGAATTTGCAAAATGAAAATCGAAGAGAATAGGAATTCTGCAGTACATACTGAAGTTTATTGTAAAGAATATCGGTTTTGGATGACTTGGTCACCTTTTCCAGTGAACTATAATAATAAATGATATTAGTTTTTCTATTTGTGAGATAGAAAATACAGGTAGGTGACAATGGAAAATTCGTGGGGGAAAAAAAGAGTTAAAAACAAAAACAAAATAAATTGTTGCCTATATTTTATAATAAAGATTTGACAACTAATAATGATGGTGTTGCTGATCATGTGGATAAGCACGATGATCCCTTAGCAGCATTCTCTAATCCTTTAAATAAATAAGATCTTTTGGACTGAAGAAAAACATTCTAATTAATTATCTACTAGTACAAAGAGCAAATTTTGTCTTGATATTTGAAGTTTGAACGTTGATTTTGACTTGACCATGACTGTTGAAGACATTTCTACACTCCTTGTGTGTCTGCAGAGAAGATACAGGACTGATGGATCCTGCAAGAAAGATGGAGAATGACTGTTTACAAGGGCATGTAGTGGCAGGACAAGGAGGAATGGATTCATACTGAAAGAGTGCAGCTTTAGATTAGGTGGTTGGAAGAAATTATTTACTATGAGAGTGACAAGGGTGAAGAGGTTGCCCAGAGATGTTGTGGATGCTCCATCCCTATCCAATTCCAGGTTGGATAGAACTCTGAGCAACCTGTTCTAGTGAAAGATGTCTCTGCCTATAGCAGGCATTGAAACTAGATGATCCTTAAAGGTCCCTTCCAACCTAAGCCATTCCATGATTCTACGCATAATTCTCAAAAGCATCTTTCAGAAACCTTTGCAGAATAAATAATATTCTGCTTATTGTCAATTTTGTTAACTTTCTATTATATTTTCTATACCAGGGCAATGAAACATAAAAACTGAAAGCACAGATATGGTCTTTCCTATGCTGTCTGTGATCAGTTGGGGGCAAGGCTTAGTACAGAGTTACTTGTGCTAAATTAAGTGATATATATATAGAATGGAATGGAATGGAATAGAATGGAATAGAATAGAATAGAATAGAATAGAATAGAATAGAATAGAATAGAATAGAATAGAATAGAATAGAATAGAATATATATATATAATCCAAGGTATATTAAAAGAAACAGAGAGAGACATTGTAGAGTATTAGGATGGCAAAGGAAATGCATATGAATATGTACATACAGATTTATTTATAGTATGCAGCCACATAAGTGAAGCTTGGGCCTTGTTCTCAGTATTAAACATATTTCCAGTAATAAACAATTGTTCCCACCAATTTATTTCCTATATGAAATTGTTAGATGAGTAGTCAAAGGAAAGAATACTGACATTGCAGTAAATTACCTTGCTTAGAGTCATGCAGTATATTTGTGATGGATCACTGTTCCCTGTCCTAGCCAGACCAGCGCTATGTCCTTTATGTAGCAATGTAGCTTCCTCTCCAGGAATAATAAGGAACATATCTGCAGTTCTGAAGGGCACTGTTTAAAAATGGAATTGTTTACCTATGTTTTTTGTTAATGAATGCCACCTATTTTAATTTTTATTATTTATGAAGAAAAGACTGGAAACCAAGTAAGAAAGTTTCAAGCAGAAAGCTAAAAAACTAAATAGAGATGGCATTCAACTGGAAGTAGGGATTTAAAGTTCATGTAAGCAGCAAAGGATAAGAGCCCTTAAACAGCCCTCATTTAAAAATTTCATTATTTTATAAGGAACCATTTACCTGCAGAGATAATATAAAGAATAATTTATAACTTGTATACTTTTTCTATCAGTGCATGCCTTCCTTTGAATACTCTTGATAGATATAAATAAATTACCTTTATTTTGCTTAGCTATTATAGACAATAATCCCTTTAGCACCATTGTAGTTTATTTGAGAAACTCTTAAAGATTAAAAAAAAAATATTATTTTCTGGTCTTTTTTTCTGGAAATTATATTTCTCACCTACCAGAAATGATAGTAAGAGAAGGTCTTCTGCATCATAATGGTATCATAATGATGGTATGAGGAAGTCTTCTGTATTGATTTATTGGTAAGTTTTATGTCACACTGGCGTTGTAGGGTGTCTCATCACCTAGGTGAATTACACCATATTTTGGTGAATGGTGCAGACTCAAATATGAGAAGGAATCTACTGTTTCTCTGCTGTTGGCATGGGGTTTGTCAAAGTCCACAAGTGTATTGAAATATTCTTGCAATGCAGAGTTCTTAGTGGAACAAGACTTAATTTATTAAGATGTTGTCCAAATATTTTGCAACCTTTCTGCTTTAAAGTAGGGCTTTTTCTTGCAGAAATCTTGATAACAAATATTAAAAATAAGACTTTAGAAAAACTTGGATATATGATTGCTGAATATCAAAATTATGCTCACCACTAAATTAATACTGTTTGATATCTTTCTGTATATTTAGAGGATAAAAAAATTAGTCATTTTAAGTACATTTTGTAAAATAGGAAAGGGCTTAAATTATTGTGACTTTATTTTTCCATAAACTGAACTATTTGCATAGAGCATACTGGCAAACAAGACAACCTCTCAGAGTATTTATCACCCCACTGTTCCTTAATAAAAGGTGTGGGAAGATTTGGAGTAGGCAGTTAAGGTCTGTAGGGCATCATAATCTGAGCTGTCAGGTGTAAAATATTGTTTTCTCCCTGTTCTTCACAGTTTATGTTTCCAGGAATGAGCTGAAATTCTCACAACTGTCTTTCTTTCTACATCTGTAGATAATTTAATTTACAGATACAAACAATATTGGTAGAATTTTTTTATTTTCTATTTTAAGATAAAATAAACTAATTAAATAAGTTAAAAGTTTATATTAATTTCACTGGCTAGATTCTTATGCCTCAAACAGCCTAAATGCCTAACAGAGACTTAAGAAATAATTAATTACTGACCATCAAGTCATAAACTGGTCCTCCACATCTTAGTCAGAAGGTTTGCTAGGTCGCATGGATGGTCATGTTGCGATGTATTTATTTAGAGACATGGGTGCCACTTCACAAGTGGCTCCAAAGGCAGACAGGGATTGAAGAATTCCTGGAACATAGCTCTGTACTCTGTGTACCAGTTATCTGATGCACACAAAACCACCTGGCACTGATAAACTGACAAATGCTAGACTACTGATATTACTTCCTATGAAAGCCCAAATCGGTGCTAGAAAGCCTGGAAGTTGTCCTGTTTCTCATAATGCCAGGTTTAGTTGCACCTTGAGCCCACTTCAGAGGTTAGAGAAGCTGCTCTCAGCTTCTTTGAATCTTTACTGGTAGGACAAGGTCCACCTTGAATCATAAACGTAGAATGAACCTCTGCTATCAGCAAGATTTGTGGTTATAACTTTGCACTGTCAAGTGGCTACCTTCAAATTCCTAACATTCCTGTCAGTATATAAATTTGTACAGCATACTTTTATTTGGCCCAGATTAAATGGGTGGCTGTTTTTCTTTTTTTTTTTTTTTTTGAGAACTGAAGATATTTTCTGTAAGAAGGAACGAGATAGCGGAGGGATTGTGCACTTCAGCTGAGGTACTCAGAATGTGCAGCCTTGGAAAGTAAAACATCAGATGTCTAGCAAGTTCACAGCTGCACTGAGGTACCTCTATGTGTATACTCTGTTGTAGAAGTTTACCAAAACTTCCATTTTTGTGGAAACCCATTGCCACACATGTGCCTCGTACACAACATAAATCAACAGCATTATCCCAAAACTAGAGTTTGACTTTTTCCTATGGACTTCTGCAACCTCTAGTTGAAGATGCAACAATCTTCTTGCAGTTGGAGGCTATGGGTAGAGGCTCCAGAGGAAATGAACACATATATTTTCCTCTATCTGCCTATGGTGTGGAGATGATTTTTTTTAGAACCACCTCTGATTATGAGGAAGCTAAAAGAAGCTCAAAGTGGAAATCAGGTTTATGGCCTGAAAGAAATGAATTGCTAACAATGGGCAGTATAGCAAGCTGACTGTTATTTTTATATTGATTCACTCAAAGCTTTTTATGGTTAATAAGCTGAGAATGACAAGTACAAGGAGTGCTATTCATATAATTAATAGTGATTTAGAGAATATTTATCCATAATTATGTTAATGTTAAACCCTCCCAAGTAGTATTGAATAAAGGTCTGAAGGCTATGTTTGATCAAAATTGCATTGATTTAAACCCCAATTGTATCTCCTTGTCCAAGGCCAGTGTTAGTTTTTCACTGTTTTATAGTTGCATTACTGATTTTTTGTGTTACTCTCTGCATAACATTGCACTATTTACCATGTCTATACAAAACGAAAGAACAGTTGACTCCCAAAAGCCCTGACTAAAGCTATATAAAACTAAATCTGTATAAATTAGGATAGGTTCTGAAACAAAAAGTCGGTAAAAAGGACTTCTGTCTTCAGTGTGTCTGAGAATATAATCAGAAGTGATTTCCCCACTCTCTAAAGGAGTACATTTAAAGCACAACTAAATTTAATTTGGATAAAATAGTGTTCAGGCTCACTAAATACTCACCCAAAATAGATGAATGTTTAAAGTAGGGAATTATCTTGGCATCTGTGAAGGAATTACTTAGTCCGCAATGAACTTTTAGTCGCATGTTGAGAAAGGTCTCTTTCTTTTCAGTACTCTTCTGGTAATATGAAAGATTATATAGCTCTCCTACCTAACAAGGCTGACAAATACCATTGCAAAATGCTAAATTGTCAAATATTAAGGCAATGACAGCTTACGACTAGAGCTTTTTACAGTCTCAAAAATGCACTAGAAAAATGTTCAACACATTTTGTGATCTCTACAAGAACAAGAATGTCCTGAAGGTCTTTGCTGCTTACGTACAGTGACGACTTTACATTTTATCCTGCACAATTTGAAGGGCTATACATATGAGTGTTTCCAGTATGCAGTTTTGAATGCTTACATTATAGTGATTGGGAAGAATAAATTAATTTTAGATATGTATTTATTGATTTACTTACTTACTTGAATACTACCTAAGCCTACTACAATATGACAAATAAGATGTTCCCCCCTGCCAAAGATTTTCTGTATATAATGATATATAACCTATTCCATGCATAATTCTGTATATAAGAACACATAACCTACCTTCACTCATTGGAATTCCACCTTCCATGCTAAATTTTATCACAGTGGCTTCCATAAGTTGCAGTGTAAAGAAACAAGTGTGGAACTCCTGAGAGGATGACATTTCTTTACAGAAAATACTGACTTTCATCAGAAAAAAACCACCCACACTTACTAAAAGATAATTTTCTAAGGCTGAGGTAGAAGCAATTAAGACATAAGCAAACCCCAAGTATTACTTTTTAAAAGTGGAAAATAGCACTAAAACTTGTTAACTGTAGCCTATAGAATAAAGGTTTTTATGCACTGTTCTTCGGCGATACGAGAATTTATTTGCCCTTTTTGTTTCACTTGAATTAGTTAGGATGTCTGGAAAAAAAACAAAATAAAAAAGTAAGGAATTGAAAATCAACTCAATCACTTCCATGGATGTGAGGGTTAATTAGGCACGTGTAGTAGCTATGTCTAAGAACATTTCATAGCGATATTGAGTAATCAAACTATCACATTTTTAAAATTAGTTAGTGAATAAAGTTGCATTTGTTCTACCTCCTATAGAAGACCAGACGACCTAATTAAAAAAAAAAATAGTTAAATATGCTATGGATGATTAGCTACTCTCGTTTCTGGTGCCTTTTTGCATACTTGTTTAAAGCTAAGCATCATTTGACCCGAGCTATATACTGCTTGGCATTGAAAACACAAAGAAAACATAATCTCTATATAAAGAAATTAAACAAAATGCTTGTACTTTGGAAAAATTGTTTTTTGATATTGTCTGCTCTATCATAAATATGAAAGATGTGGTTTATAGAAGAGAAAGTACTGAATCCAACAGTATATAAAGAAAAAAATCACATATGCAGAACCCCCCCCCATCATTGGCAGGAAAGCATATTAATCACACACACAAGCAGACACATATGTAGAAAGTGGTTTTGAAACCAGTGCATTCTGTTGTACCAGATTTTCTATAAAATATAAAAAACAAAAATAAATCAGTATCTTTTAAAGGGACAAAATATGCAAACGTAGTTATTAGTGAGGTACTATTTTGTCTTTAACTGTATTCTCTTTATCTCTCCATGTTTCCTACTTTGGGAATCTCAAGCGACATCATGCCGGCAAAATCAGCAATGAATAATGTACTTTTCATGCAGTTCTTTCCTTTGAAGATTCCAATGTTGAAATATTAATTAGTTTTCTGTGTAAGTCATAGATAGCTTTTCCTCAGCAGAGCCTTTATAGAACAAGGGAAAAGAAGATTTATCCCCCACCATCTTAAAACCCTAAGTAGAACAGGCAGTAAATGGCACCGGCATATTTTGAACTAACAGAAGGAAAAAAAAAAAAATCAGCATATGACTACGTCCAAGTAGAATTTTAGTCTGCAAATACTAACCAGTCTCTGTGCCTCCTATGCAAGGCAAAGATTAATTTCTGGACTAATTTCTGCTCTGATTTTTAGAATCAGAAAAAACTTGCTTGCAGGGTTAGCTTTTTTTTTGAGTTTCATACAACTTGTCATGTTCCCATGACTTCTGATATCTATGATACAAATTACTAGAAAAAAAATATAAACTTTTATATTAACTTTTATTAAAATAGCACTGGTCAATATTTTGAAATTTCATTCACATCAGATTTGGAAATGTACATATGTGCACACCCTTCCCTAAAGATTTGGACAGAAATTGAAAACTATGCAGTCATGCAGCAACCATGGAGGTTCTTTTCTTATAAATATGGGTTAAACAGTTTGTTTGTTTCTGGATGTATCCTTTTAAAAATTGATATTGTCGAATCTGGGTGGATTTACTTCTGAAAAGTCAAAATCTCAGAGAAGGCAAGAAAAAAACACAGGATTATAATTTCGTGTTTATTTCTTGATCTTCAATATGCAGTCAACAGGAAAAACTAAGAGGTAATAGTCTTCATAGTCCATGGCTGTTTTTTTTATTGTTATTATTTATTAACTGAATTAGGTCTGACAAGTTTCTATATGGTTTAGAATTCATCATATACTTCAAATTGCTTAATTGTTATTGATCCTTTTTTTTGTGAATTTACTGTCTTGATTCTAAACTGTTGGATGCTTTTCATCAGGTATTATAGAAATCTATCAACATTGTATAAACAAATAAAAATGCAGTAATGTGAGAGGTTTTCTTTTAAAACAAGCTGTTTTAATATCCTTAAGGACCTTCAGAAAAGCTGCATCTTCAGCATCCGTAGATCTATAGCTTTTTAAAGTTACCAGAGGCTCTTTTACGTGAAACTGGCTTTTTTAGACATGTATTTAAATGTCTATGAATATTACATTTTATGCAGCTTTCATTGCCATTATTTTATTTTGCTTAATCAGGAAAACATTGCCATACTTATCTGACATGTTTTGGTTTAAGTGCATACTTATGCAGGTATTTCCAAAGACAGAGAAGCAGTCGTCCTAATTGAACACTAAGAATAGGATGCACTTTGAAAACATGAGTATGTGTACTTGGCAGGTTGCTGAAACAAGGAAATGTCATCTCTGTAATTTGCAGTTAGTGCCATTCAATATCACATTTGTTAAGCACAATTCTGTATTTTTGTGTCTCAATTCAATCAGGTGTCTAAAAGTAAAATGGAGGGAAAGCGAAAAAGGGAAAAGAAGATAAAAAAATTACTGTGTCTATATGGCAATGGTTTCCTGCTATCCCAAATAAGATTAAGAGCAGTTATTAAGATATAGACATGGCAGGCATCAAGAAGTTTGGTTTCTTACAAATGGATAGGAAGATATAGAACTGCAACCAAGCTCTTCAATAAATTATTATATATCCTATACAGTGCTAGATTTGGCACGATTTGCAGAGGGAGGAAATTAATTACTTTTTATCAAGGGAAGGCTTCAGGGTTTTAACTGTTCTGAGGAGAGGTAGTAGTGTAGAGCTTGATGCAAAAAAATTAAGTGCTTAAAGAGATTCAGTCTTTAAGCCAACAGATTCTGTTATTTGAAACATAAGTGGTGAGAAACAAGCCACAGCAGAAACCACTTTATTTTTGCCAATACCTAATTAGTCCTTTGGAATAACTTGTTCTCAGTTTGGCTTCTGGTCACTTCAGAGGATGCACTTTGAGTACTTTTTGTTTCTTGACAACTGCCTTTTGTAAATAAAAAATTTTGTTTTGTTCTTCTCCCACGAAGTTCCATGTGGTGAGGAAAGAAGTTATTAGCTCCCTTTCCTAAAATGATGGCCAGTTTAAAGCCATTTAGAAGCAACAGACATTTTGTTTAAATTCTATGCAGTTTATTCATATTAACTTTGAAAAAGTTAAAGAAGTATTTGAGAACTAGGAAAAGGTTGGGGGCCAGTACATTAAAAAAATCTTTTCATAGTTTCTCTGTACTAATTTAACTATTATTTAAAATGTCCTCTGGCAGCATTTGTAACATTAATTGTGTAATGATTTTCTCATATTTAAACCGTGGTAATTAAATTGTGCAGAGTATTTCTTATTCCTGCTGCAATAAAATGTTTTCACTTGATTGAAGCTGAACTGCAATTTGGCCTTTATGTTGTAAGGGAAAAAAAAGCCGCAGGACTGCTGGGAGCAAATGGATCAATTAAACAATGTTCTTTTGTAATGAGGGTTACATCATTCTGCCAGCGATAAAAATCTGTAGCTGAAGCTGTCACTAATGATACATGCCATCTTCTTAGCCCCACGATACTAACCTATCAGGAGGCCACTATAAGGCTCAACTTTCTATTGATCCTTGCATGTTCTGTTTCAAAAGTCAGTATAAAGTGAAAAATCAGCTCATTATAAAATATTAACTTTATGATCAGAGGCTACTAGAGGCTGGGAACAGCAATACAATAATTGGGATGGAAATATAATTTTGGGGCTTGGGGCATCAACCACCACTCTAGGAAGCCAGTGTTGACCACCCTCTAAAAGTAGTAAAAGAACCATTCCCATGCGTCCTACCACTGAACCTCAGGGAGATCTCAGTACCTCCCTCCCCAATTCCTCTCCTCAAGAAGCTGCAGAGAGCAATGAGATCTCCCCTGAGCCTCATTTTCTCCAAAATAGGCGAGTCTAAAGTCCCTAGCCCCTCCTCAAAGTTCCTGACTACAAACCCTTTCACCTGCTTTGTTGCTTTCCACTGGATGCATTCAAGGACCTTCACATCCTTCTCAAATTGTGTACCTCAGAACTGCACACAGTTCGAAAGGAGAGGCTGTAAAAATCCTGAATATGGGGCATAATCACACCTTTTGACTGGTCAAGCAAAAAAAACCCCAAAAACAACAAAACAACAAAAAAACCTGGGGACATTGATGCAAGTCTTTGATCTGTCCAGTCTCTACAAAGCCATTTATGTCCTTACTTACCCACTGGTTTGGCTTTAAAGATGATTTTGCTGAATGAAAAACGCTGTACTCAGGATTCCAAATACATTTGTGAAGTGCAGTTATTTTGAATTTGAGGAAAGGACAGCAAACCAATAATGTGTTTGCTCAGCAAAGCAACCAAAACCAACAACAAAAGCTGCTATTACATACCATCATGGTTTAACCCCACCTAGCAAATAAGAATCATTAAACTACCCACTTACCAGATCTCCCTCTTCCCCTGAGTGGAGGATGGAGAATAGTAAAGAAAATGTAAAACATCATAGGTTGAAAAAAACCTCAGTTTAATAATGAAAACTAAATAAAATACATTACCACTACTAATAATAGTTGTAATGAAAAGGAGAGAAGGGGAGAAGAGTAAAACTAGAAAAACTAGTGATACACAACATAATTGCTCACCATCCACTGACCAAGACCCAGTCTATCCCTGACCAGCAATAGCAGCCAACTATCCCCAGATTATTGATGGAGAATGGCATTCTGTGGTGTGGAATATTCCCTTGGCCAGTGCAAGCCAGATGTTCTGGCTCTGTTTTCCTTCAGGTTCTTGATCACCTGCTCAGTGGCAGAACATGAGACAGTCAAAAGAGCTTTATTTAGAGTAAGCATCACTGAGCAACCACCAAAACGTGTGTGTCATCATCATTTCTCTGTATATACTAAATAAATAACACAGCACTTTAGCAGCTACTGGGAAGAAAATTAACTTAATCTCAGGTAAAATCAGGACACATACCTTCCCAGAATACCTCAGGATTGCCTCAAGGGCAGATTTGATCCTTTAAAAGTATTGCAAGGCTGAGTCCTCCTATGGTTTTCTGCACAAGGAAGGGGATCTCTGTTCACAGACGTGCATTCTCAGAGATGGATGAATGTTAGAGCTGACAGATATGTAAGACAAAGTGTGGGGATGTGGTAAGCTTATTTCTATGCAGAGGACAGAGGAATATATTTTTCCTTTGTTGGGTAAATGCTATCATATTAACTACTGACAATACATCCATTCTTTAATATTTATGTTGTTCAGGTCCATATTATCCAAACATTCTGCAAAAATAACTAAATAAAAACTGGAGATGTCATAGGCTGGTAATCACAATTCAGTCTTGTCACTATTTCCTCATTTTACTTCAGATACCAAACATAATTTCAACAATTCAAAAGCAGGAATTAACCCTTTAAATTATATTCTACAGTGCTTTTTTCTTCCTTTTTATATTTTTTGTCAAGCCAACATTAAAAAATGCTACAGATAGTTACCCTTAAATTTTATATAATAATTTTTTGCACGCAACATTCAATTCCTGTTTACAGTCAGAGAAAGAACACCTTATGTATAAATAATCACAAGAATTTATGGCTAATACAACTGATATCTTAAGGGTCTCAATATTATTAGCCCAAACCTGTTTCACATAGGAAAAGAAAGAATAATCATGTGGTTTAAAATTACAGTTATATATTATACAATTAAGTTATGTGAACCTGACCTATTTTTCAGTTATATTCACCCCTCCTCTGCTCCTCTGGGTGGCTTCACACTGGTCCAGGTGATGAATGCCAATGTTAGCAGCATGCAAGTCCTTTGCCAGGAGGAATATATTTATGTTGATGGTTTCTTATTCCTCACTCTGGGATCTACTTTATATAACTTTTATATGTTTATTAACATACATTTATACATTTTTTGCTTCCTTCATTGCTCCACAGCTTCTCATTACATCCACATTTACTATACAAGGTATCCATTACATGTTAGAAACCATTTCTTTGAACTTTTTGTTAAAACTAAAATCAGCTTTATCAAGCTGCAGTTTTCCATGTCGTTGAGTATTTTGCAGAGGTTTGCAGCTGTGAGTTCTCCAGTGCCAGAAATTCAAAACTAAGGGGTTAGTATAATTTATAATGGAACACAAGTTGGACCCAAATGAATTTGGTATTAAAAATGGAGGAATGTAAGAGAAAATGTAAAAAAAAGGAAGGAAGGAAGGAAGGAAGGAAGGAAGGAAGGAAGGAAGGAAGGAAGGAAGGAAGGAAGGAAGGAAGGAAGGAAGGAAGGAAGGAAGGAAGGAAGGAAGGAAGGAAGGAAGGAAGGAAGGAAGGAAGGAAGGAAGGAAGGAAGGAAGGAAGGAAGGAAGGAAGGAAGGAAGGAAGGAAGGAAGGAAGGGGCTCTAACTTGAAGTTCAAACCAAACCCTAAGCATTTTTAAGGCTTGAAGGAATATTTTCTGGTTTGCATCCCTTCAGATTTCTCATTTGTAAGACTACAGACCCCATTGGTGAGCAGACGTCTCTGAGAATTTCTGAAGAGCTATCAGTACCATCAGTGCTTCTTTTAGTCGGCTGGATAAGTCTCACAAAGCGTCAGTGAATCAGGCTTTTAAAATGTTATATGCTGCGGTTTGTGTGCTCCATCTGAAAAACCAGTCTTTTTCATTTTGAGAGGCGTTCTTGCCCGCAAGAGAAGAAACTGCCATAAAGCTTTTCCTTCTTATTACGGTTTTAAATAAAAAAATATATTGCTATGTACATGTAACACACTTGAAGAAAAGTTATTCTGGGACTTCAAATGTTTATCATTTCCATATTATCATCACTTCAAGGGATTCAATCATAAAAATATCTTTATATAGGATTTTTGTTTGTTTTAAAATATTTGCTCATCATTCTTTGAGATAGATAGCTAACTCTCACTGTTGAGAACTACAAGGCTGAACTGGGTCAGATTTTGAGTACAAAATCTCTGCATTTTTCTCTGAGAGGAAAAAAATCCTTGAAGAGCTTTACAAAGTGATAGAGCATTGACAAAGCATTGATAGACCATGATAGAGCATTGATAAAAATTTCATTATACTTGTAAAAAATCAATATAATTTATTTTAATATGCAGTACAGAATATAAAAATAATATTAATTAACTTATGAAACAAGACTAATATATACTTTAATAGAATACCTTGTATTTTAATATTTGTATTTGTAATTATTATTTTATTTCTTGTATGGGAGGCACTTGAGTTAAAATTTCTCCCTTGCTTATTGGCATGAGAAGTACAACCTTAGATCCCTTTTTTTAGTTGTCTTTGCTTGAGGCTCTGCCTGCAACTTACAAAGACTATCAAAGGAAAATGGTGACTGAGATTCAAACTGTACTGAGCTGGAGGATACAGCAGTCTTTTAAAGTTTACTTTAGAACTTTAAGTCAAGAAATTAAAAAAAAAAATCAGTCAGTTTCAGTCAACTCTAATACATGAAACAGCATTTGAGTTTTGCTAGTGAGTTTATGTTTTGTTGCCTACAAGATTTGCAAAAAGTCTCTCAAAGGGGAGAGGAACAAAGAGCCTTTAAAGTCCAATAGCAACCTCGAATGAATTTAAGGTTGAAGTGGAATATAACATTTTTCTTTGTCACTTTTTAGCAAAAAAGTAGTATTTTGGGACACAAAACATTTTGCTTACTGCATAGTTTCTCAGAGAGAGAATCCATAAAGTTTAATAAAATAATAATTTGGTCATTATAAGGATTATTTGAAAGTTAAAAATATTAATTTCTTCCATAATAGGAAAAAAAAGTGAAAAAAGAATTTTTTGGTGTTTGATTATGGAATGAAACACTAGGGGTTTGGTATTTTTTCATTTGGTTATGGATGAATGCTCTTCATTGCATCACAATTTAATAGCTTGAATCTCCTCTATCGCTTCATGATATATAGTGCAGGAGCATCTCCATGTTTAATTTTTGGATATCCAGCTGTGTTACTTACCAGTAAGGATGGTAGAATTTCCCAGCTATCTAGGTGGTCTCTTACTTTTCTTTGGCATTACATGCTGCAATAAGAAGAAAAGCTTGACTCATACCTATGCATATTTGCATTGGTTGCAAGTTCTTCTATTCAATGCTCTCCAAATCTCATTCAGGAGTCAGATTGCGTCACATTTTCTTTTCTTTATACATCCATCTGAGGCCACCAAAAAGGAAAGGAAATGTAAGGGAAAAATTTGTTTGAGACCATTTTAAATAATCTTCTCCCATCACATTTCAATACATTTCAATTGCATTAGCTAGTTAACACTTGCTTAACTAGTTAACACTTGAATTTAGGTGAAATTAGAGTAGTTTTCATTAATTTAGTTTCTGGCTGATGCTAAGAAATTTGGCACAATGTTTTGAGTGACAGAACTTTTCTTGAAAGAAACAACCATGCTATTGTATATGATACATATCACTTCATATCTGAAGAAAAATATAATTGATATTAAAACATGTTGTATAATGAGTCTTTCCAACTTTACTATGTTTTGAAATTTGAAGAGAGCGTGTAATTTTTTTTTTTGTCTTAGAAAATAATTTTATGAAGCTGAGATTTTGTGTTCTGTTAGTGGAAAAAGCCCTCTGAGAACTGATATGTTGATATAAAAGAAAATTTTTATGGCACTCACAAGTAAGCTGAAATACTTTCATCAACCTTTGTGTTATTTTATAGAAGCAGGTGTTCCAAAAAACATAACTAGAATCCACATTAAATGCCTTGCTTCTTGAACTCAGCCAATAAAAAAATGAGTCATCCCTGCCAATCTACTGATTTCTTTTCTATGAGAAAATGTATTTTCCGAAAACAGCATCTGTGCCACTATCATAAGGGAATAATGAAATGTTAGAAAAGAACTAGAGCATTTTCTTTCAAGAATTCCACAAAGAAAACTTTCCCCAAAGTGAAACCCACATATCACATTGTTCCACCTCCTCTTCCATGTATGAGGTGCAAATGAAAGAATTAAAACTGCCAGTTGTTTCGGTAGAGGACACAGTTCTTTAAGGTGCTGAGAGACAGCTGAAAATGAAGGCAAATGAATATAATTATTTTTGGATGTCAGCAAAATTTTGACAATGGCTAGCATTTATGAAAGAAAATGATTTAATTTTTCCTCCAATGACAGAACGCAAAGTGATCCCTTATTTCCACACATGCCTGATTATATGAAAATAAATATAAATAAAAATCCAAATTGAAATCTTGTCCCTTTGTGTATTACAGGGTGGGTGAGAAAAGGTGACATATTGCCCTGTTCTTATCCTGAATAACCCCTGAACACTTCCTATTGCAGTGTCCTTGCCATGGGTTGCAATTGACCCATATACCTTAGAGATATGAAGTATTTTACCCTCACAGTTCAGTTGATGGATTTCTACCCTAACATTAAATCCAGTCTAATGAATTGAACATTCTATTACATTACTGCCTGTATCCCTCTTAGGACCCTTATTTTTTTCAGTCTCAGGTGGAGCCATCACAGCAAAGAATTCAGCCCATGAAATTCAAATTTTTGGTGTTTTCTAATTGTAATTTTTTGAGTTCATTGTAAACAACATGTGGCATTAAAAATATGATAAATGAGGCATAACCCCACAACTTACTATTCATACCCATGGGCTCCCTCTTCTTTAGAGTTACTCTTCAGGTCCAGCACTGCCACATATGGTTTTCCAATATAAATGATGTGAAATATATCAACTACTACCCAAACCTGTAAGGATAAGTAATGTATAGTTGTTAGCATGTCTGACTAGACATACTTCTGTGTCATTTGCAGCAAGTTCTGTCAGTAATTGATTCAACTTTTACTCACACTTCTCTTCATTTAAACTGTTAAACATTTAATATTAACATTTCTAAGCTGGCAGAGGAGTAAATAAACAATCATACAGCTATAAGCAATTATAATAATTGCTTAACTGGTGTAATTACAGCATGAATTTCTTTGCCAGCTTGTCACATTGTGTTTGAGTTCAGTGTGGCATAAGTTCAGTGCAAGGCCCTTTAGATATTAACCCAGGAGGTGCAGAGCAGACTCCAGTTTCTGCAGGATTTTCAGCTCTGTTGTGGACTCTAGGGGATGATTTCGTGGGCAACCTTGTTAACAAGGGGAAAAGTCTTTCCAGAATGAACTAGGAAATGCCTGAGAAATGGACTGTGCAGGCACTCAGAGATAGCTGCAGCTTTCTTCCACATTTCAGCTACTATAGGCAGAAATTTCTTGGGCACTATGATCCCAGCAACCTATGATGAGGACACAACATAGAGAGACTTAAGTTTCAGAGGGACCTGTATGGTCAGAAAGGCCTGAAAATCCATTAAATCCTTTAAGGTTCCTTAAATACTTCGGGAATATAATTCCTCACCTTGGCTAGAAGAAAGCTGGTAAGAGCCTTGAGAATTTGCATTTCTCAATTTAATTTTTTTTTTTAAGTTTACTGTGTTTTGTTATTCTTGCTCACATTTATGGCTCTAAAATAAGCACTTTCTTTTTGTTTGGTTTTTATGGTTATAAAAAGTAAAGAATCAGCCTGCTGAAAGATACCCAGTTGGAAGCAAATAGTTTTCCTTTTTTGAAAGCAGCAGGATTTAGCAAATTTGGTTTAAATAAAACCTACAGTACAGAAAAACTAGAGCCTCACTACTAGACTGGAAGCAAGATCTGCTTTTCCTCATAATTTTCTTTCTTTTTTTTTCTTTATTTTTTTCTCTTTTGTTATAGTTTTGTTTGCTAGCACATAAATCTATACCTCATTATTTATTTTTCATGCTATATATAAAATGAGGGCTTTAGAAATTGAAGAGTATTTTGAATATAATGAAACTTCCTGCATTTAATTTTCTGGATTTTCGCTTCAGTTCTTATCAAAAACATTCTTTGAGCATCTAATAAGTCTCTGTGTCCCATACCTGATGTAACATACTAGTATATACTAGCCTGCCAGCTTTTAATTTACAGCAAGGTATCCTGCTAATGAAATATCTTCCTACATTGTTTCTCTTTCCTTAATAATCCACCCAGGTATTGCTACAGTGCTTGTCAAAAATTAAAAAAGGCCCCTAACTCTAGTACTAAATTTGCTGCATCAATATGAACCCAGAAGAAGGAATTGAATACTTGCTTGCACAGGGAGTTGTTATGTCCCCTGAATACAGGGGTACCTTAAGTTGATTGGCAATAAAAACTTAAATTAAGGATATTTATTTTTGTATGTTTTTATCTTTATATATTATTTCTCTGTTTCATTTCATCTGTATACTTCTTTTTTCCCCTGTTGTGCCTTTATAATGTTGCCCAATAAAATGTCCTTTTTTTCTCTCTCTTTTCACCTCCCTTATTTCTCTTTTTTAATTAGTGAAAACTTAACCTCTACAAACTTTCTTCAAGGTTACCCTGATGTGAAAGAAAGTGGTTCTCATTTTCCTTGCAGAAAGACTAATTATTCAAAGCTTCAGAGATCTTGTTACTCTGCCTATACAAATGTTGAACCCATAGGAGATTCTTAATCCAAGAAGTACTTTAACAATTGCCACTTCTATTGTTCTCGTGATCGAACTCTTGGGAAGAGGTTACCTCCAAGCAATATAAATATGCATTTTTAATAATACTTATAAGAAGAGATCTGGAAGAACCAAGAATAAGCTGAAAAAAAAGGAACCAAGAGTAAGCTAAAAAAAGGAAGGCTGTTCCATTCTATAGCTTTGAATGATCCCATTATATTTTAGTTATTGCACTTGAGACATTTAATTCAAGGCAGTGATTACAGAGTGATCAAGTGCCTCCTTTTAATTAAGGCTTCAGTAAGAGTTCCATTAGTAGCCTGCTTTTATGTCTTCTTTCTTCCTCTCCTCACCACCCCCCCCGCCCCCCCCCCCCCACCCCTTTTCCCCTTTTTCTTTTTTACCTCTGGGTATTATTTTTATCTTTTTTTTTTTTCTTTTTCCAGATGAACTTTTAAAGTTAATTAAAACTATCCTGAAAGTATGAATAAAATTGATCCAGTTATTCTCCAGAGGGTAATTCAGAATTTCTCTTTTTAAATGGATTCCAGGCAGGTAGTTCTTTTCTCCTGCAAGCGCTACTGATAATCACTTTTCTGTAGGGGAAGTAAAAAGTACAATGCATGTTTATCCTCAATTCCTTCAGAAATCTGTCTTTTGTTTAGTATACAGCCATACAAGCAATGTGTTTTTACATGAGTTGGTTCATGTGAAATGTGCTCCCTGAGCACAGCAAGAGTGAAAGGGAACCAAGACATCCAGAATGAGGTTAAAACTGCTTATCTAAGTTCTCTAGTTGCTGTCCCACAGATGTTACACAGACTTTTATTGTCCTGATGCATAAACTCATGCTATGTTAAATGCTTAAATTGATGACCCATCATCCCCAGTTCTGGTAAGAGCTCTGAATCTGGAAACAGTTCATACTGAATATGTGATGGATCAGTATGGATGACGTAAAGTGTAGAGGTAAATCCTGAGGCTTACTGACAGGCTGGTTAAGAAAACTGGAAACTGAGGGAAATATTTAGCTCACATTTTGTCAAATAACTTTCTCATTACATTTTTTTATCTCTCCAACATATTTAGTCACTTCATTTACTGCACTTCTTTCCAAGTCATGGCATTATTTTGTAGAGGGAAAATTAAGAGGATAAAGAAGACAGATTTAAAATGTGCAATGCACAAAGCAGATCTAACTTGGAGTTCTTTCCTGCAGAAGTATGAACTGCATGGGACAGAGATTGATCTGTAGGCCAACTTTGTAAACTGCTTTCAAAAACAACTGCTTTTAAAAAACATTCTGTGTTGCAGAGTGGATATGTTCTTAAATTATTGACTTAGAAAACTTTCCCTGTCACATTTAGGCTTGAAGTTTCATGTTTATTTGGTGGTGTCTTTTTTGGCTTTCTAAACAGTTGGGCTGGTTTGGTGTTTTTTTCTAGGTTGTTTTGCTGTATTTTGTTTCTCTCACATGTTGTGATTGAGATCAAGTTTGCTACAGAAAACAACAGAAATTTTAGGGATTTTGAGAATAACTCAAAAGGGCTTTCCCCAAGCTTATAGCAATTTTAGGAGAACCAGAAGCTCTGATGCCTTATTTAGAAGCAATATAGTTGTATAAACTTATTCACATTTAAAGGTGTTTGTTTCTTCAAGGCTTGAATATTTTTGGTATTATGATCCTTTTATAGCATTTGTATTATGGTCATGTATTTATTTGCTTGACATTCTTGGAATTTTAAAGAGAACAGGATAACACAAGACAGTCATCGATTTCTCTAATCTGCTGGTCCTAAACTTGTTGCCATTTTGAAGCAAAGAGCTTCATGTATATTTGATTGCTGAAGCTGAGCAGCAGGACACTGCATGGGATGTGTGAGCTCTTATTTCACTCCCACGTTGTCAAGTGATCCCTTGTGCCAAGCTGATGTCTCAGAAAAAGCCTACTCTCTCAACTGCATAAACAGGAATTGGCTGTTTGTAAGAGGATATGCAAAACACTGTTTGCTTTTTATTGACATTTCTCCTCCTGCAGCGCATTTCAAGAAAGGTCATTCCTTCTGTTCCTTCTGTTTCTTCAATTCATGATTCAAATTACACATAGTGTTGTGAATAGAAATACAATGCCATTAACACCCTATGGTGCTAACCTTTATTTTAATGAAATATTAATTCCTAAAAACTAGCGGGGTGGTAAGGGAATAGGTGGGGTGGCATGTATAAATTAGGTTGGTTGAAGCTAAAGGGACAGGAATAGACTGGCTGAATGTGTCAGCCTTCAACTAGTCCTTCTATTCTGGGTATTAAGGTGGATTTAAATATTAAGTGATTCTTAGGGAGCCTTTTGGCAGGCAATTTAATCATTCTCTCACACATTAATTGTCTTTAAATATTAAGTTTTCTTTGAGATTAAGATCTTCAGGACAAGAAACAAGCCTTCATGTATTCCCTCACAGAGACAGTGGAGTTCTGCATATGTTTAAGTCTGAGCACTTTTGTAAAATGAAAATTAATTAAAACTGATATTTAATCTTACCTAACTCTTTCCAATAGTCTGGAAATTGGGGGTTATAAAGATAAAGCCATTATATTGTTAATGATTTTACTGGGAAAGTTAATTTGCGCTGTATCTTCTGCTCATGCAGATGATTTTGAATAGCCTGTCTCTATAATTTACCAATATTGTCATCAGTGAATGTGCAGTCAGATATAGGTGGGGAAGTGGTAGGCAAGCAGAGATCTAAAAGTGTGTGAGACGAAGAACGAACACTCATGTGAAGTTAAGATGGAAGATAATAAGAATAATTTTGGGGAGATATCTTTACCTCTTTGCAAAACTGACAGTACAAGAAAAGTGTACAGACTTGTTCATTCTTTGTCCTCTTGAAAGGTAAAATACCTGGGTATCCTATATTTTGACACTCTGGCATTATTTTGTACTTGAACTATATTGTGCTGTAGGTGCTGAGGAAAACTGCAACTTAATACCTTCAAAAGAATATAATCAACACTGGGAAAAGCAAGGGGTATAATCAACAGCTTTCTGCTCTTAGGATGGATCTTCATAGAATTAGGATTATAAAATGTCATTGCCTATGTTACTATGGGACTCAAATCATCGCTGATGAGCAAAATCTTTTTAAAAGAAGATTAAATTTTCTGTAGTCTCTTGCCTACATATAGGATATAACCAATTTCTCAAATCTCTTTTGGGAAGTTGTCAGAGTTCAAAGTTGCTTGGTTATGCACGCTGAAATTTTATTCTTTGAAAAGATTTGTCTAATCCACACAATAAATATACTTTGAAATTAAGAATATTGCAATTTTCTGTACAGAAACAAAGACACCTGCTTGTTTATATATTGTGTTACATTTTGCTTCTCTTTATTCAGATGGGTGTTTGGAGTAGAAAAATAAAAATTAATTCATTTTAATAGCTGTAAATATTATCAAATATAGCATAAAATATATGCTATATTTTTGTATATATTTGCTATATATTCTGTATGCTGTTTTTTGTACATTAAAGTAGATTAAGTATATTTAGTCAGCTGTTAGCAATCTATTGTATTTATTTAAAAGCTTGAAACTAATAATACAAAAACATTCTTATTTAGAGTAGAAAAGTCCAAACCATTATTTCTTCATGTTAAAAATGTTTAGATAGAAATAATGAGGGAGCAAATTCAGTTGTATAAGGATTTGACCAGCACTGCAGGTGTATCAGGTTTAGTGTCCTATTTGGAAGATGTACAAAATTACTCAGGTGAAGACAGAGGTGTTTTAGTGGGTTTGTCAAACTGTGTTAGTGCTTTTGATGTTTTTCATAGGTTTGACAAGCATTTATAGTATGCAAACTGGTAAGAGTGTTGCCTTTCTGTCAGGCGAATTGGAACCTGTACAAATGATTACCAGCACATCCACCCTGCCAGGACAAAATGTCTACAGAAAACAAAAAGCAATATAAAAAGGATTCTTCAATGAACAACTGCCAGAGGAGAGAAACTTGATCTTCAATATCAGCTTTTCATTTAATGTTTCAAGTATATATATATATATATTTAGGAAAATCATGTAAAGAGATTGTTTACAACATTTCTAACTAAGGGTCTTCTAGGAGGAATGAATCTTGTGGGTCCTTGGAGTTTCAATATACTGCACATCTTTCTACTCCTCCACAATTTATTTTAAGAAACATCATAAGGAGCCTTAAGCCCTCTGTATGTATAATTTTTGTTCTCCCACATGCATTCTAAGTTGTTGTGTTGGGCCTTTGGCATAAATTAGACATGTGTCATTCATTCTGGTTTTATGGTTATGTCTCCTTTGAACTTGACCTGTGTCAACTTTCCCTGTGTATATATGGTTATAAATTATATTTGCTTCCCTGAAGAGACTTTAAGTAAAGTACTTTTTCTTTCATCTTCTAATATTTTGTTTCTTTTACAGACAAAATCAGATGTTACCATATTTTGAACATCAGCAGTGGAAACCCACACATTTTTCTTGAAAAACAAACAATTTCAGCATGTTTTTCGCTTTGGGATTAAAAAAACCCTCAAAACATTTTCCAAATTTAAATGTATATGAATATATTTTTTATTTTTGAATTGCAGATTTTATTTTAAAATTATTCTTCCAGTAAGACAATAAAATGTTACATTAAAAATAAGAACAAAGGGTTAGATGAATGGTCCTATTAAGCTGTCCTCAGTATTAGAGAGATTGCAAATGAATAGTATTTAGCCCTTAATTTTTATGAAGGTCCTCTCTCGGGAAAGAAAAAAAGTGTGAAACCAAACCACATTCCATTGCTTCACGCTAGTTCTGTGTCTTTTTCCATTGAAGAAAAAAAAAAAAAAAAGGATATGGTTTAGGATGAGAAATTTGTACAAGAATCCCAGCCCATTGCTGAAATACAGCTATTCTTGTGGGTTAGGACACGATAATCCAGGACCAGTATTTCACTTTCTGGATAAGAAAAGAAGGTGATAATAAATACATGGAGTTTGTAGGTAAAGTTTTTAATACCAAAAGTACTACTCAGAGATGCCCTACAAAGTGCAATGTCTTAGTCACAGCTTGAGTCACTCCTCAGTGGCCAGAGATTTTGTGTGGTCACACACCCATCTGATGTTAGAAGTAGTTTTCCCTTATTGCAAGCTAGAAGTCAATACTTTAACTTTCACACTATTTATTAAAATATTTTACATGATAGCCTGCATTCAGCATCTTATCAAAGATTTACCTCTCTGAAGATGAGATGTTAATATTTTAAATGAAATTTGCAAGAAAGACAAGGATTTCCAACTTAAATATTTCTAATTATTTTTCTTTGCTGTATATACCTCTTCACTCCCTCCTATCCTCTCCACCACAACACATAGCTATAAAGCCATTCAGTAGAAAGCCACTGAACATAAAAGTTAAATTAATAATTGATATGTTAGAAACATTTTGAAAGAATTATTGACTCCACAGGTTTAGTTTGTGGTATAAAAAATTATTATACACCTCTAGAGAGTTCTGGAAGGAAATCCTAAAAATGTCTGTAAATGCAAACCACTATCTCAGCATAATGTCAAAGCTGTAGTCAGCATACTGCAGGATATGCAGATACAGTGTGCAGTTCTACAGGATTAAAAACTTTTGGGTTCTTACATTTAGATATTTTTCTAAGTCACCTTTACCTGAAATACAAACATATTAGCCATATAGACTAGGTTAAATATTGATAAACTTTGCTCAAAAGAAGATCCAGTTAGTTTCTGCAAAGATGTATTACCGTCTTATCTCTCTTTTTGATCCAGAAAGAGTAGGATAAAGGATATCCTGGTAGCTAATGATAAGAGATAATATCTCGGAAAGGAAGTGTACTTTAAAGCTTATATCACCAACAGTAAGCAATAAAACTTGAACTCTAACTCTGCTTTTCCAAGCTCAGCTGAAAATAAATTAAGGGCTCAATTTATAAACATTAACCAAACAAGAAAAAAGATAAAACATCATGGATAAACACTGCTTTTTGAACAGTTAATATTTATCACCCTTTTCCAGGGGAACTTGTCCTGTTTGTGAACTGTTAGCAATTGTTTCATACGAAAAGCATTATACTGATATTTAAAAAAAATATTCTTAATTTTATTTCATTCCATAGGATTGTTTAAACCAGAGATGCAATGTTGGTAGAGACCTCTCTCCAAAACTGAGGTAAAAATATATAAGCACACAAGATTTCTGGGAATGTCTTTTAGCAAAAAAACCTGGAAGACACTATGAAAGAGCTTTTCATTAATATTGCATCTGTCAAGTGGCCTTTAAATGTCAGGAAGATGTTCTCTGTGAGGTTCTTCTATGGCCTTTCATACTGTCATTAGAAGGAGATCATGCTTCAAAATCGGCAGTGTAGATGTACTTATCCAGTATTTTAACAACGCAGCTATTTGGGTTCAGTCAAATACATGATGTAAGAATAGCACAGTACAACAGAACAGTGAAGGTTCTCTATACATCCTCTATTTCATTACCAATATTTGAGATTAGCTCAGCTGTTTGGAGCATAGTGCTAATCATGCCAAGACTGTGGGTTTGATTCCTGTATGAACCATTCACTTAAGAATTGGACTTGATAATCCCTCTAGGCTCTTCCCACTCAGAATATTTCATGTGATTTGATCATGCAGATTTCCTAACATCTTAAAAACCAATAACAGTAATTGCACATATTTTGGATGCATATTGCAATTATTACTTACACCTACAGTGTCTTCCAATCAGGGTTTTTTCAAAGAAAATTGTTACTTCCCACTTCTGTCTTTTCTTGTCAAAATATGTGACATTATTATGAAGAACAAAAGCAAATTAAGAACTTACACCGAAGAATATGCAGTTGCAAACTGTTTGACGATATCTGTGGAATGAAGATAGGATGAATATGAGAACATTTTGTGCCTGAGCAACAAACAGGATAGTAGGTTCCAGTAGCAAAACTGGGTCTTAGATGATTATTTTTTGCTTTGAAGAATCCCTATTGCTTCTGAAAAACACTAGTTCATCTATACAACATGCTTAATTCAGCATGAATTTGGTCCTATTAACATTTCAATTAACTGTTGGAACACCTATTAATTTCTTCTAACTCAGTGGTGAAATTAAAAAAATTGGTGATTTTTTTTTTCAGGAATGTGAAATAATAGTTTATTTACTCCACTTTTTTGTTGTTGTTGCACATCAGCTGGACATGCAGATACAAGTAAGATTACGCAAACATCAGTGAAAATTCCTATTTTAACTGTGAACTCCCAGGGGACTTTTTCTTCTGAAAGTATCTTTGTGAAACCCCTAATGTAGGAAGGCCTGACTGTCATTTGATCTAAACATTTCTATGATGAAAAAGAACTATGAACATAACATAAAAAATGAGATATGCCACTACATTGATGAATTTTGTATAGCGGTCTCTGTTGCTTTCTATGGTGACACTGATTTGTAACCTTTGCTCCCGTCTCCTTGTTATTTTTTGTTCTCTTTTAGCTTCACATCAGTTTTCTCCATCACCCATAGCTCTAAATTGGTATTCCTTAAGGTATATATTTCAGAGACAAGTTGCCCTATAAGGCAGAATATTCTGCTCTCATGGACGTGTCTATCCCATACTGTTCCTCACCTTGTCTTGGTAAAAAAAAAAAAGACTCTCTTCTCATTGTTTTGGTTACTGATTTATTTCAAAACACAAGGAGAAGTATCTGGGAAATTCTGGCAATGGAGAGATGCTAATAATTGCCTTGCAATTATTAGATTAGGTCTAAAGATTAGATCTGTTAGAAACTAGCACAAAGTAAAGGCACTTATCACAAAAGCTGTTTAAGTCATGAAAGTCTACTCAAACAAGAAAGGTCTCTTAAGCAGCATCTCAATAGGAAGCGGTGTTGATGCCTGCACACTTTTCTTCAGCTCCTGGTGTAATATTTCACTGCAATAGAGCAGGAGGGAGATATTACCACCCATACCAGGCTTGATTGGGAGAAAACATGACAGGACTGTTCCTGACTCTGGTCAAATATAGCAGCAGATTATGTATAAAGGCAGAGCTAAAAATGGCAGGTATTCATCGTGCTATTTCAATATTCAACTTTTTATACCTCCTGGACAATCTTGGCATTATTATCCCATGCTTGTAGAAATCAATAAAAACCTTTTTATGGACCTCAGGGGAGCAGGAGTAGGCTTGTGGTAGGTGGAGTGGCTTGAGTAGCCAAGAAAAAAATCCCCAGCAGAATGAACTCTACTTTGGAATGGAGTTCCAGTGCCTGGTGACTGGATTACATCACTAAAAATGTGGTTTACACTTTTAAATGTAAATGTAGATTACATTATTAAAAATAATTTATTTTTCCAGAAACATTTCATTTCATCTATAACAAGAAGCAGGATTACACTTTCCTAAAGTCAAACAGGCTGCTTATAATTTTTGCCTTTTTTGATTTTCTTTCTTTCTCAGTTTTTGTAGACATGGCAAGAGCTCAAGGTTTTGTTCAGTTTTTGCTTTAGCATCCCAAAAGACCATGTTCTTTCCTGGTTCAAGGCTCGATCATTCATCGATTTCCACACCTAAATGTGTAATTTTTGGACTTCATTCTGTGCAAACCTCTTCTGTCTGATCTGATATAACCCTGAAATTTTGTCTAATTAGATCAAGCTGTGAGATCAAGCTACTCAGTGGGACGATTGCACGGGATGAATACAATGTTCATTGTGAAATTAATTGCAGCAATGACATAATTGCCACAAAATCTCTATCACTGAGAATTAGCATCATCATAGTTCTCTGTTATTTTGTTAACTGAATAAAATTGAAGGTGAAATGTTGTTCTTTAATCTCATTGTTCAAAGTTTTTTTTAATTTTTTTTTTTTTTTTTATCTGAGAGTAGAATGTTATCAATTCAAGATTCTGAACCCTGTAGCAAATCCGATCTCACCTGGCTGCACACTGATATGGCATCAAGGTCCCAGACCTGGGGTATCAGGATCAGAATATTTCAACACTCAAGGTCAGTGCTGTCCTGAGTTACTATGCAGCCTAAACTGGTTTGGTGATTGAGGCTCAGGGGATGCTTTGGGACGGAGCCTTGAGGTTAATACCAGGCTGTATTGACCCTGACACATTTGGGCCTGGCACCTCCCTCTACAGCTCTCCATGGGTCCAGGGACTCCATTTCAACTTAATCTGGGGGCCTTAATCCATACCTGAGCTAGGCTCCATTTATACTTTCATCTCCCAGGTGCGTTCCCTGTGCCTTGACCCCCTAAAACCTTCCACTGCATATGTCTGGGGTTGTTGGTATCATCAATGTCATACTTTTATGTTACTGTCATCAATGCCCTGCTTAGGTTCTGCAGGCTGGCACATGGCTCAATGAAGGCGTTTTCTGCTTGGTGTCACCCCTGGGCTATCCTCCCTTGTGGAGTAACTCCATTCTTGCTGCTAGCACCTTAAATGTGCACCACTCTCAGAACCATGGATTTGGATCCCCTCTTCAGGATTATTTGTATGGGAAAAAATCCTTGAATAAAATTTAAATGAAATTCTGAGAGCAGGGACTCAGCAACAGTTCATTCCAAGTGACAGCTCTGACTCCAGAGTTTACAGCGTACCTTCCACTTGGCCTCTTATTTCTTGATTTTTGTTTTCCTCAGTGACTTAATTCTATCTACATTTTTCCAAAGCTTTGACTGAAAATACTTCTAAATGAGTAAATGAGTTGTAGCTTCCTCTTTAGGGCATCTGCTTTAAAGACCATTTTCAAATTCCTTTAGTCTGGGAAAAGACTTTTAGTCCTTGAACTGTTTATACTTGTTATTTTATAGGTGATAGGCACCACCTTTGTTTCTATATAGAGAAAAATTCCTTTTTTTATTTTTTCCCTAAGGAAAATATGTTTAGTATAGAGAGAAGGTTAAGAGCTGCATATCCCAAGCAGAAGAGGACACCATCCACTTCAGCCTCAGGAAGGATTAAGAGTGAGTGTTTCCTCCCGGCCTGCTGCAGACAGATTCAGGCACAACATGTCTGACTTCAGACTGAACTCTCCTTATTCTGGTGATTTTTTGGCTTTGTCATGTTCACAAGCTTAAGAGATTTGGTGGTGGATTCTTGGGGCTAAATCAGGGCTCTAATTTCCATGTTTATAGTCAAATCCAGACTTTGACAGAAATGAGATTTTGTTATTATTGTTCTGAATCTCCTGTATCCTAGAAAGATTTTAAAACTGAAATTTCAGTGTACACGATCGATGTATGACAAATGGGAAAACTACCTTACCTATAAAGCAATCAGAGTTTTAAAGAATGGACGTGTTAAAAGCTGCAAGGATCTAAAAGCTAAGGAGATTGAGGATATCCTATAACATAAGTAGCTGAGCCCAAAAAGACTGGAAAAGTCCAGTTTTCCTAATTGTCAAAGAAGCACATGTGCAGCATGTTGGTGTTTAGAAGAAAGCTTTTCTGTTTCTCATGGACTTGGAATTATCTGTAGAACAAACTTGGGCACTGAGGGATGTTAATTTTTACCTTGATTACATGTATTTCAATATTTTAAAATTATAAGAATTACTAACATCCTGTAGAAATAGAAAGCTTCAATGTTAAAATAAAGAGTAAGGAAGTATTGAAAATTTTGGCAGGATGTAAGATTTGGAGCCTTTCTTTGTGCTAAACACTTCAATTGGACTAAGAATTGTTCCAAAGGAAAAAGATAATTTAACGAGTAGAAATAATATTAATTTCTAAAGGAGTTATTTAAAAAAAAGTAAATCACCTTTTAGTTTGACAAAACACTCTCCAGGTAAGAACTATAATTATATACTTTATTAATTCCTGTTTAGATAGGAAATAAAATGGGATGGCTACTACAGCATTTGCTATAACTAAATCCATGTATCTGATATCTTTGCTGAGCCTTGAGAGTATAGGTAGCTTTAGGTCAGCTACCTATTTTTGGGAAAAGTAGGAATTTTATTTTCGAAGTATTTGTTTTTCAGCCTGATGTAAAATGCAGGAAATGTGGATATCAGAAATATTTTTCCTCTCCAACTTTCCTAGTTGGATTAAACACTAACTCACATAATTCTCTATATCTCAAATTCTTTTTAACTTTAGCCTAGTGTCCACTCAGGAAATGTCAGTGATTTCATCAAAGGCCTCGCTGAAGGACTGTGTTGAAAAACTTAGGAGGGAGCAAATCAGTTTATTTAAATTAGTCAAAGTAGCATTCAAGAGTAAAGATACATTATGTTAGAGACTTATGGTGGATTTTCATTTTATAATTTCTTTTTAACACTTTGTTGTTAATTGTAGTGCACCTAAGTTTACACATCTCTAAAATGGATTAATGGATACTCTCTTTAAGAGCACTATGTTTGTTGCCTACAAAAATAATTTTTTAAACTTTCTCTGCTGCATAGCTACAAAATATTAAGCAAATCTGTTGTTGGAGGAAATTATCCACATCAGTGTGTTTAACTTTCCACTGAAGGAAATATGAACCTATAAAAAAACTATACAAAACCCCACCAAACAAAAACCCCAAAAATTCTGTAACGTTTATCTCAGATTCTCATTTATGCTTCCCACTGAGAAAAAGACATTCCCAAGGGACCTTTATATAAGGCTTATGACACTTCAAAATATTTTAACCTTCAGTTACTTGAGGGCAAAAACTTTTCACCGAAATTCTTAGGAATATTCTTGACCTGGGTTTGCTGATTCTTTGTTCTTAAAAGCAGAAATTAATATAAATCTTCTTGAATAAAAAATTATATTCCTGATTTCTCTATTTGGAGGTTTAATTGAAATATACAGAGATGTGTATGCTGTTCAATGGTGAATTTCTCAAAAACATATTTCTCAATAACATCTTCCCCTGCTGTTGATCCCTAAATGGAGGCTGAATATGATTGAGTACCTCAAGATACTCCACTCATGACAGAAATCATTGTACTGCTGTCATGATCTTTTCTAATGATAATTAAATGTTTCTGTTTTCTGCCACAAACTTTTGAAATGCTTGTAATAAATAGCTGTAATGTAGTCTTGACGTGGAGTTCTGTTTTATTGGTGTCTATTTTTCTTTTTCTTTTTTTTTTTTTTTTTTTTTTTTGCTTGGAATATTTATTTTTCTTAGACTTCATGTAAGCCTGGTCCTCATCCTGCATAGACCCATCCATATACAGTCCTTGTGTACTCTTGTATTAATGTTAACTTTGGAAATATCATAGCCAGTATACAAAGACTTCTGCAGTCCCGTGCTCTGTGGGGCATGTACTGATCAGATGGGCCAGACAGAGAAATTTCTTCACAGGCAAAGAGAGACATAGCCAGAGGAGGCACACACCAACAACATCAAATCCCAATTGCAAAACCCCATTGGAGCTGTCAGAGCAAGAGTCAATCTTGGGTAGTGTTGTGCTTATCTAAAACAGGATTTTTAAATGGAGACTATATCAATCATCAGTTACAAGATCTTTAGAGAAGAAGTTATAAATTGCCACCTTTTCACCCTTAAGGAACATGAAAGCCTTTCTGTTCAGCCATCAGAACAGGCTGTTTTTAATGAAAAAACTTTTTGCTTGATAGTATAAGCTAAATTAACAGAAGAATAACTGAAAGATATTTTAAGGATACTTATAATTTTGCAATAAAGCATTAAGCACACTCTCTCACCTCAAGTAGAGCACCTTTTAGTAAGGATCATGAGGGTGTAATGGTGTTCAAAAGGGGAAGTCAAATCCTCCTGCAGTCAGAGGCTATAAAGACACTGCAAAGTTTATCAATAACTCTGCATCTAATAAAGTCTGATCTCAGCCCCACCTAGACAAATAAGTCTTTCAATTATCATGCAGCAAAGTATGGAATTAGCACCAGAATGTACTGCCACAGAAACACCAATAACAGTGTACCTTTAATAATTTTTTTAAGAAATACTTTTTTTTACATAGTTAGAAAACTTTAAAAAGATGAGTGCTAAGCATCTTTCTACTGCATGGGACAAGGCATGCATGTCCTGATGTGATCTGAAAAAAAAAAAAGAAAAGTAAAAAAAGTGTTTTGGGAGCACTAGAATTACTGAAGTCGCATCCATGATGCAACAATGTTGTGCACTAGATTCTTCTGCCTCTAGATTATAGAATATTTCAAATAAGAAGAGACTTTAGTAAGTTATCTGGGTCTTTCTCTGCTAAAATACCCTAAATTCTTGCATCCCCTAAAACATAAGTGTGATATCTTGCTCTCAAAATCTCTGTTTTCTGCAGTTCCTCAGTCATAGTAAAATCTTTTCTTCGTCCTTTCCAACACTGCATTGCCAATGGGACAGGTCTTCATCCCATATTTCTATCTGCTGTTCTCCATGTAACTTAACAAAGCCACTGAAGTATCCTGTGCCTTTGGCTGGCCTGTTGGCTGCTCTCTACTGCTGCATCTGCTGCTCAGAATTGGATACAGATAATTAGATTTGCAGGTTGTGAGGCAATTCAAACAGCCTGGATTCTTGGCTTTTTCTGCTGGCTTTACTTGTCTGCCAATTGTAAATGGTCATTTAAGGTCTGTGATCTCCACCCTTTTGACAAATTCTGATTTTGTCTATAAGTTTAAGAAATATTTAGGGTATAGGGAACCGAAGCATTAAAAGTCACATTGCTAATACTTTTTATTTTTTCACTAAAAAATAAAGCTAAAGGCCATTTTATTTGTTTGATTATTGCATGTACCTCCATAGAGGAACTTAGGAGTAGTTTTTCTTGTTTAGTTCCCGAGTCTGCAGTATTTTTATTTCCCACCAATTTACATTTTTTTTTCCATAGAACATATATGTGTGCATAAGTGTATTTTTATATATATATGTATATAAATATTTGTGGTTGCTTGGCTACTGATATCTAACACAATTATGTTAGCTCAGTTATGCAGCAAATTGTTAACCTTAAATAATTCTTGGCGTAGGGAACTCAAGGAAAGGTGAATGCATCCAAGAAACTTGAGTGAATCTAGGAATAAATTCTGTGATTAGCAGCCTTTAAAAAACCTGTAAGCTCAGTACTTGAAGTAGTCAAGTTAGAGATTATTTTCCTCTGGGGTTTTCCATTTTTCTGGTAGAGAAAAGGAGTAAGGCAATACATCATTTTTAGATTAATATTTTATAAGCTGACTCAGTCTCTACTTGGTGGTCTAATCTCCATTCTTGTGTTCATATTATAGCAAAGTTCCTGTACATGTACCTTTAGATGCTTACATATTTTTTTAAATTAGTGTGAGATTTGTCTTTTTATTGAAATATGCTTAACCAGGAGTTCAATTTGTAATTCGAATGAGCAACTCTTATTGCAAACTACGTATGAATATCAGTCTGAATCCACACAGTGTTGGTACAAAATCCTTTATACTCTTGCAGTCACCTCATTTGATATGAAAAAAACAAACTGTTTGAACATGGATGCCTAAGAATAAAGGAATTAAAGTTGTTTGGTAATTATTATTATTATTATTAGTCATAATGTAACTGGAACAAGGAGATAAATATTTATCTGGATAAATGACGTGACACCTTTATGCTATAGCTTCCCATCTGTAGGTAAAAAAACTGTGTTACATTTTTGTTTAACATTTTTTCCAATACACAGATACTCAATTATAGAAAAGATTTGTGCTTTCTGAGCAATATTTACAGAGTGAAACTATCACAAACTTTTAATAAAACAAGAAATTTTAAGTTGTGGCAGGGTGGTTTTCTTTAGGAAACTGAAAGTTGCCTTAGTCCTTTCCAGACACAAATGCAAAAGCCTTAAATGCAGAACAATGTTGGGAAAGAAATGGTCTGGCTGACTAGTGGAGGAAAGAAAACAAGATGCCTTTACACATCTGTCCTCTACTCTAAGATGGGTAAAGTACCTTTGGAGAAAGAAAACTATGATATATTATTATGTTACTGTGGGGCAGGGGCAAATATCTCCTTTATTGTTCTGGCTGTGGAGCCTGAGGCTGTTCCTATGCCCAAGTTAGTGTTGTAAGAAATAGATGAATTCAAGAATATGCTTGGTGCCTGTCTTATTTTAATTCCATTAGTAAGGAAATTGCAGTCAATTGTTTTGTTCTGTTCAGTCTCTACCAGACAGACTCCAGATTAGTGACTGGGAAATTTTTAACTATGCTGGTAGGGGACAGCACATCTCATGGTAATGTCCTGTGAGGAAAGTAATGGGCTGTAAATCTTTTCTGATATCCATGCTGTCTGCTCAGTATGTCACAGAATTAATCAGAGTAAAAGAAGAAGCAATGGTCAGACTTTAAAGTCATTGAAATAAGTACGATAATTCTTTATTTTCTCTCTTCCTCCCCACTCCTAACCCCTTCTTCTGCCATCCCCTCAATTTGTGGTGTAACAAGAATTCAGACTTCTGTGTGCTACCCAGTCTAAAGGTGGTCAAACTCTTTCCTGACTGACCTACAATCTCTTTTGTTATATAAGTAGTCCATGAATTGGTTCATAGGAATGACAAAGATGCTTATACCTGTAATAATCACTTTCTGGTGATAAACTTCTATCGTATCTAGAGTTTGCTGCCAAAACAGCATTCAGAAATATATGGAAATTTGACTTTTAAAGAACTTTATGTAGAGGAACCAAGAATATATGAACACATTTCCTGTCTGCTTTAGCCTTTGGGATTGAAATTTATTTTACAGCTCTAAGTCCAGAAGAAGGCTTGCCAAGTTAGTAATTTCTCAATTCACTGCTACCTCTCTGATATCACTCTTCCTTTGTAGAGCCATACAAAGAAAGTCAGTATAACTAATCTGTTATTTTGCATATGGGAATCTATCTAAACTATTTACTGCTGGTATGAGATGTCTGTACAAGGACTATTCTTGGCTTAAAATGAGATTTTTAGGCACAAACTTACATCCTCTGATCTCCTCTGAGGACAGTTGTGTTCCCTTGCTATTTGGTAACAGTCTAACTGGTAAGTTTATAGAAGAAATTACCCTTGTAAATTGAATTCCATACTTACTTTCTCCTGCATTTATACAGCAAGTTAAGTTCTGTTACTCCTGGCTCAAACTCTATATCTTCCTGGAGAGGATCCTGGTTTCAAAAACATAGATCATCCTGAATGATGATCATAAATGTAATAAAGGCCAATCGTTTGAGTAAGATAATGGCTCATTTTAGTTTCTTAGTACATAAATCTCTTCAAAAGCTTTTTATGGAATGATCTACAACCTCTTTTAATGTAAAGATAACTTAGAGATATGCAATGTGGAAATAAGTTCCATTAGTGTTATTAAAAATGTTAATTTTGAAGTATTTGCATATCCATTTTACTTGAAAAATTATTACAGTTCATTTTAGATCTGGCTAAATACATTCTATGGAAATACAAACCCCAAATATTCCTTTAAAATTGGATTTTAGGATACAGTTGTATAAATTGCATTAATATTATTGTAAAGATTCAAGTTTTTATCTTGTAGAAGCATTTTAAAATTTCAAATACGCAAAATCCAATGCTGACTCTTTTGGTTTGTTTTCTTTTGAGTGGGAAGGGAAGCTAAAGGAAAGTGTAACAACATGACATTTAAATTTGCAGGACATTATGTTGTTCAGATATTATTCATAAAACACCTAGCACTAATAATTTCTTTCTTTGGTACATCAATTCTTCTGCAGGAGAAGGAAAGCTTATGCTTTTGATCTCAGTCAATATATTGCTCAGTCCACAGAAAAATCTGCATATATTACTTGACTCTTTTACATGAAGTACCTTCAATTTCCACCAGGGAAAGTTGCAACTGTTAAATATCTTAGCTGATCTGATCCACTTCTGAACTAAGCTTCAAGAGAGCTATATTCAATGTTTGTACATCAGTACTTAGAAAGGAATAAGCTACTTTGGATGCCATCTTACTTGTCCTGTCTTTTCTCAGAGGCGACAGGAGGCACAGAGGGGAGCAGTGAGAATTCACAGTCGGTCATCATCTGTGTCACCACGTGCTGTGGGCACAGCTCTCACTCATGGCAGGTTTTTATCCAGTGGAAAACTGGGTTCTGGTATTTCCATGCCTGATAATTGACTGTTTTATCAGAACAGATTCAACTACCTAAGGTGAAAGTTCCCAGCAGCAGGGTGTATTTCTGGTACCAGCTGCTTGCAGCCCCAGGTCCTCAGTGTCTGTACACAGCTACTTGGCTTTAAGGGACATTGCAGCGTGTCAGGGTTGCAATGTTGGCATGGGGAGTCCAAGAATGTGCTCACAAAGTGCTGATTAGTGCTGCTCTAGGACCACCCCACTCATGCTGGCACAGTGGCAGTGCAGTCTCAAGCTCCTTGCAGAGTACGCCGCAGGTGATAGAAAGGCAGAGTTTAAGGTTGGTGAACTTTAAAGATATAGTTGCGTGCAGTGTGGTAGAAGGTAGTTTTGGTTTGACTGTTCAGTGAAGGTCCAAAGAGTAGTGGGAAAAAAGAACTTGCTTGGGGCTTCTGTGTAAAATGAACAAATGGCATTACGCTCAGTGTTGAGCAGCCATGTGGGCTAGAACATAACCTGCTTTTCTGACTGAGCACTCAGCTGCTGCTGCTGCTAGGTTGGTGAAATTTTTTATAGATCTCTTGAACACATGTCTAGCCTGATCCATGGTTGGATCTGCAAGGAGAAAATTCAGCTAACAAACTGTGGAGAGAAAATTCTGAATTTTTAAGTCCCTGGTCTTGTCTTCCCAGGAAGAATTGACTTTAGGCAAAGCTTTCTCTGTTGCCTCTTTATGGAAACAAAATTTCCATGGGAGGTATTTCCACAACTATTATTTTTTTGTTAGCAATAAATCCAGGAAGAATCTTAATTAGCTTAAAATATTTTGGACTAACATACATTCTGTTATTTGTGGGATTTTTGTCCTTTCTTTTGTTTCTGATTGGTTTGAGGTTTTTTGGGGTTTTGTGTGTGTGATTTCGTAGTTTGTTGTTGTTTTCTGGGGTTTTTTTTTTGTTGTTACTGGGTTTTTTGTTAGGATTTTTTATTCTGATTTGGTTTATTTTGTTTATTTTTTTGAAAACCATACTACTAATTTTTTTGTTTCCTTTGGTGTTCAACACTTTGAGTCTTATGGAAACAACTTCATTAATTATCCTGCTAGTTTAAGTGGTGTTTTACCTTTGCCATTCCAGTGGCAGAGCTAATATACAGAATTAGTCCATCCAGCTCATCCACTTATCTGTATCTTTTCAGATATATTAGCATTTGAGGACAAGTTTTTCCCCACCTAATAGCTTGTAGTGCTGCATATTAATTACCTTTTTTTTGTGAAGCAATTTATCGTCAAGTCCCTTGCTGACCAAATTTTCCTTAGCTTTGGTTCATGCCCCTTGTTTTCCAGCCCATTAGTCTGTCAAGTATTTTCAGGGCATCTGCCTTCTATATGCCCTTCAAAATTGTGTCTCTTAATCATTGTGTTCTGCTAATCACTTCTACCCTAATTAATACAAACCTTACCTAATCTCCTTTCAAAACTCTTTTGCCCCATGTTGCTATCTCAATGGTTCCCTGTCCCCATGTTTGTTCTTATCATCAGGTTTATCAGATTGTGTCAGATATTCTGCCCTGCAGTAAGATCCACATAGTTTATATTAAAAACTCAAGCTCTGGGACCAAATATCACAAATTTGTGGCCAAAACCTGTGTCCTGACATCAGTTCAATGTAGACAGAAGGTGACATCTTAATATTAATGTTCATATTAAGTTGTGGTCAGTGTTTCCTAACAAAATTAAGTACAGAAGGGAACAAATATACAGATACACTTCCAGCATATTGTGAAGTATCAAGCCTTATTGGTAAGTGCAGGGGAATTAGATGAAATCAGTGTACTAAGGGCTAATCGCTAGCCGGGTGTACTGGGTCTCCCTAGGATGGAGTTAATTTTCTTCATGGAAATTCCTGAGGTGCTGTGTTTTAGATTTTTGACCAAAACAGTGCTGATAACACTATGAACAGTGCCTGCAAAGCATGAATGCCTTCTGCCAGTTCAGTAAATTTTCAGATTACACTAAGTTGGGTGGGAGTGTTTTGCTGGAGGGTATGAACACTCTGCAGAGAGATCTGGACAGGCTGGATAGATGGGCTGCAGTGAATGGTGTGAGGTTCAACAAGGCCAAGTGCTGGGTCCTGCTCTTGGGTCACAACAATTTCAGGCAGTGCTACAGGCTGAGGCAGAGTGAGTGAAAAGAGGTCCAGAGGAAAAGAACGTGGGGCTACTGGTTGACAGCTGACTAAACAGGAGCCAGCAGTGTGCCAAGGTGAACAAGAAGGCCAACGTCATCCTGGCTTGCATCAGAAATAATGGGGCAGCTGGACTGGACAAGTGATTGTTCTCCTTTACTCAGGACTGGTGAGGCCACAATTCAAATCTTGTGTTTAGTTCTGGGCCCCTCACTACAAGAAGGACATTGAGGTGCTGGATTATGTCCAAAGAAGGGCAGTGGAGCTGGTGAAGGGTGTGGAGAGTGAGACATATGAGAAAGAGCTGAAGAAGATTGGAGTATTTAGCCTGGAGGTGTCTCAGGGCAGACCTTGTTGCTTTCTCCAACTACCTGAAAGGAGGTTGTGTCCAGGTGAGGATTGTTCAGCCTCTTCTTCCAAACAGTGACAAGACAAGAAGAAACAGCCTCAAGACAGGGAAGGTTCAGTTTGGACATTAAGAAGAATTTCTTCACTGAAATGGTTGTCATGCACTGGAATGGGCTGCCTGAGGAAGTTGTGGAGTCACCATCCATAGAAATATTCCAGAAATGACTGGTGCATGAAAAGTTGGGAGGGGACACAGAAGGGACAGATAACCCCAGAAGACCAGGTTTACATATCTGATTTATATTCCTCCAGTATGTCTCCAAGATTCAGAGTTTTCTTAAAGTTCACCAGTAAAAGCTAGTGCTCTTCCTTTATTAGCTTGTTCTTTCTTTTCTTCTTTGAAAGAATAAATCTTAGTGAAAATTAAAGGTAGTGTACCATCTTTGTTTTTACCTTTATTTTTACGACTTTAGGTATTTATTCTTCCAAGCCTTTCAAAAAATGTGCTTGGTTATGTATGCTAAAATGTACACCAATGCACTAACGGCTCTTGTTCTATTTTAATCATTTAAATAAGCCATATGTACCTGAATAGCCTTTATACTATGATAAATAACTTTTATAACTTTACACATTGTAATTAATCAGCTCTATTCAAGTGTAATATTCCAAAATAAGCAAAAAGGTTTTTTGCTCAATGTCTGCCCATAATTGGCATAGTGCATGAATTACATTAATATGTTCACAATTATTCAAAGACTAGGCCCTAGAAATTCTCCCTGCACAATCCTGTCTGGTTTTTTTCTTGCAAAAATTTTAACACTGATTTCACGTTGATATTCCAACAGTGCTGTTATGAAGATGGGAAGTAGATGACTTTTATACATAGTAACCCCAGGACAGCTGCAATTTTATCTTCATTTCCAACGCCCAACCCCCCATCTTCAATTTCTAGTTTTATGGCAGGATATCGAAAAATAATATTATTGACTTATTTTTCTACCAGCCTGGATCATCATAGGTTTATAACTGAAGAGACTGATAGATGATTTCTGTATTAAGCAACAGCATTTCGTCACCACAAGAGAATCACTTATCAGTTGGAAAGACAAAGCACTGACAGCCAAAACAATTCTTTCAAAACTTAATTTCCTCAAAATCAAAAGCTCATTATTACAATAATGGATGTGAAGAAGGAAAGGTAATTCAGCCTTTTGAATTTTTTTAAGGTAATGCAACAATATGAATTGGTGGGGCAAAAGGTAGAAAACATAGTTTAAAAAATCAAATGTATGATGTGTCATTCTAATTGGAAGGAGAACACTGAAAATGAGCAGATGGTACCATTAACTAAATCAGTTATGGGGCCACACTGATACAATAAGGATTGTGTTGCCATGAATCATCTCACTAGTACTTGCATACCACAGTTTTGATAATGAGTGTTAATGACTTGGCAAAAATACTTACAATTTTTAAGGTTTTATTTTAAGTCAAGAAGGAATAAAATCTGATTCACTTCTGAGGAACTGAAATGTAAGGTTTTTTAATTTGCTTTTTTTTCCAAACATGAGGTGTAAACACGCATCATTTGTGAAACAAACAACGTTCTTCTGATATTCAAAGCCAATAAACATTAACAAAATGAGAGTATGCACTTAAGCAAATACTTCCACTAACATGTGAGAAAAGTTTCAAAAAAGTTCACTTATTCCTACTCTTAATGAAATTTTGACCTGTTGAACATGACATATCATAATTTTAGATGAACTAAATGGGGAATGAAGGATGATGGAAGAATATTATCTATTTCAGTGAGTTTATCAAGAAGAGTCCACATTGAGAAGGAAGAGGGAGACTACATATGGGCATGGAGAAAGGTCATGTTTGTCAAAACAGCAACTTTAGATGGAAAAGTTAAAATTAACAATGTTTCATGAATTCCTAAATGGATGAAAGTTGATTAGAGTATAATGTGGGAAAGTTTTAGACTGAGACATTTTAACTTGTTTTTAATGAAAAGCAGAAGATGTGCACAATGTGCACATCTTTGTAGTATAATGTGCACAATTATATAATGTGCACAATCTTTATAATAAATGTGCACAATTTTATAGTATATTCTTTACACTGAAACCTCCATGGTAATTTTGTTCAGGCACTAAGGAAATGAAGACATCAACCCAAACTTCATCATCTAGACTAAAAGAAATTACTGGAAACACCAACTGGTTTTATTTAGTTTGCAGCAACTACTTGTTATGTGGAAATGTGTCCCTTCAATAACAAAAAATTATAAAGAACAGCACCCACTGCACATTTTGTCTGTTTTCTTTGTGTTGCCTTCAAAGATCAGCTTTTCTCACAATCTAGTCAGCAAAACAAAGTACAAGACTGTAAGGTCCGAAGGTTGGCTCCTTCTGAACTTAATAAAAAATATCATTCAACAAAATTATTAAAAAGGAGACTGCGAATATAGATAAATGAAAAGAATATTGACAATAAAAATAATAATATATTATTTAATTAAATACAAATATATCAGCTATCAAGCAGTAGGGTTTCTAACTAAAAACAGTGCAGAACTGAATACAATGAAAAAAGAGCACCAAATACTACACTGCACTGTGGAAATGAACTTTTGTTTGACAGCTTTGGGGTGGCAATAGTGAATAAATTATTGTATTTTACAACACTGTTACAAATCCCTCCTTTCTATTTCTTTTCTTCTCTTACTGAAAACCCCAAGGTACAGGTTCTTTGCTCTCCTTCAGTTACTCTAATCCCCAGTTGATCATTTGTTCAGCTTACAAGCAGGAAAGTAAGCATTGTCTGAGAGACAGGAAAAGTTACTTTCTATGCGCTTTTGACAACAGCAATGGAATTTTATTGTGTCATGTTTTGTGTCCATACTCTACCATTTATATGTGTTTTTTCTATTATTCCTTTAATAGAATGGTGTTGAAGGTAAAGAAAATGCTTCCGGGGCAAGAAACACAGGCAGTACTTTGTTTAGCCGTCTAGAACATCATACTACTCCCTGCTTTCTTGCATGTTCTGAAGTTATAAACCCCATTTTGCTATGCTAAAATCATTCCTGCGGAATGATTTGAGGAGCCCATTTGCTGGATTTTTTTGAGATAGCTGACCAAACTGAAGAAAACAAATCTGGATTAAAAGAGATGTGCCAAATAGGAAATGTGAAATATATATGTACATTATAATAGTTGTATTCCCAGTATTATCACATCCAAATGTATAGATATTATCCCTGAATTATCATTGATCATGATGCCAGAAATGAGATTTTAATCTCAAGCATTGAGGTGATGACTTTTTTACTGATATCTTCAGTCTGGAGTTAAAGTAGCTTTGAACGTCAAGCAGCTCTGAAGGTCACAGGTGTTGTAATTTTAACGTATAAATTTTGATATCTCAGACACATAAATCACTTAAAATGTTGGAGTGGTATTAAGAAACTGAATTTAATCATTAGATAAATACCTCCTGGTTATGGCTGGCTTGTCAATTAACTATCAGTGTGTAACTTCAGTTTTTAATGCCTCAGTTTAAGAGTTGCAGTTCCAAAACTAACATTAAAAAACCACTGCAAATTGGAAGACTGTTCCTTGCATATATCTAGTTATACCTAAGTGTATTTGGAGCTTTGATCTGAGATGCATTTGCAGGTCTACCTTTACTCTACATAAGTGGAATTTATATCAGAGAAGGTGATGTAGCCAGACACCTAGATTCTCTGCACCATAATAGCAAAGAGCCAGAAATTTCCAGTTTTCTGTAGTTCATATTTTTTTTATTCAGTATACTTTTGTAGTAGACCTACTGCTGTTAAGAGATCTTTACACATTTTCTTCATAAAAAGGACTGTGTTCATAAACCCAAATGCTTCCATAAGGAAAAAACCCAACAAGTGATGGAAGTATTAAATTTTTAGAAGATGAAGCAGCAGAATTTTCACTTTTATCACAGCCACTAATGTGAATATACTGAAGAAATGCTTGGAAAAAGTAAGAGACAGCAATTCAGTTGTTCAATGTTTCTCAGAAATTCTGTAGATACTGAAAGTAAGTGTTAAAACATTTGAGATTTTATATGCCTAAACTGTACTCTGGAGAATAGACCCTTAATTTGATTTGTAGTTTTGATAGAGTTTTTTTAAAAATCTGAAGACTCCATGGTGTGCATTATAGTGGAGTTATATCATGAAATTTCAACAATAAATTGCAAAATGGGATTTTATTTTTTTTTTATTTTGTGGGGAAACATTACACAGTAATTTAACCTTCAACAAATTAATGATGGTATTTACCTCAGAGTATACTTTAAATATAAAGAATTACTTCTTCTTGTGGTGTCATAACACTCTATCAGTCCAAAGACTCCAGTAATTTTAGCCTTTTTGCAGACATCACAGCACTGTACATAAAAAATTCATGGTACACATATTCCTGAAAAAGCACATCAGAAGCAAACGTATCTATCTCTCTGTGCAGTTGTAATGGTTGAGATGTGGAAAAGTAATTCATCCCTCTGAAAATATTAGCAAGTAATTTTAGAAAAAGAAATGTCAGCTACACCATATGTCCCATAAATGTCATCTGTAAAATAAAGAATTTTTTAATTCCAGAAGTTGTAGCCTAAATTGCTTACCTGACTTTTGAGGAAATTGAAAATATCTGTAATGTGATTAATTATCTCAAAACCCATAAAAACTTATTTTGTTTTATTTTTTGTTTAAAAGTGTACTCTGCAATGAGAAAAGGACTTGTACTATTTTGAGGCTGTGAACCTGTCTTATGCACAAAAACATGTTAATAACATATAAAGTGTGAATGTGTAAATTAAAAGCCCCCCCTAACTGTTGAAATATCATATTTTTAAAAGAACAAACTTTTAAAGTCATCTCAAGCACCTTCAAAGTTTTCCTTCCTGACTATTGCAGCAAGTCCCTCAACATGTTTTGGGTTTTTTTTAAGATATTCTAAATTGAATCTTGTTTGGTATGTCAGACAACAGAAAGTATTTGTCTAAAGATAATGCCTATGGTTAGAAACATCTGTTTTGCCATTCTATATTGCTGTATTTAGACAATTGATTGCAGACTACTTAGCTTAGTTTCAAATTTTACTGTGTAGCATGTATCAGAATAGGAATTCAAATGAGTGGATGATCTGATCTGCTATGGCAAAAACCATATTAGTTCTCTTCTAAGCCTTTCATCCAAGACTTGTGATACATGATGGGTGTAAATAAGCTGTCATTAGTACAACGTTAACTTTGAAATAGGGAATTTCATAACACCTGGATAAATATTAGATCATCTTTAGATGATACAACTTTCCAGTGGAGTTCTTGTCTGTCCTTAGGGCCAAAATGACTTCTTTCCCTAGGTCTCCATATACCATAGGAAAAAGGTGTCCAACTTTTGCAAAATCAGGATGGTCCTTAGAATTAACTGGGGACTGTAAAGTTTTTCTGTTTTATTTGGTGACTTGCCACAAACAATGAAATTCTGAAGACAAAGGTGATGATTTCTAAGAATGACAGTATTGCAAATCAAGCTGATGTTCATGTTTATAACTCAACTTTTGCAATGTTTGCAAACTGGTCTATTCCAAATTTCAGAATAAAATTTGTGAATAATTATGCCTAGGTTCAAGCGAAATTAATATTTTCTGTGGAAACAACAACAAAAAAAACCCATCACCACCACCAAGCAAACAAACAAACAAACAAAATGACCAAAGTAATTTAGTTTCAAAAGTATGGGTTTTTTTCAGAACTCATTTTGTATTGTTAATAGAAAAAAAAAAAAAATCAATGTATCTCTGTCTACACCAGCTCTTTTTTTTCCTACAGAAAACAGTTTGTAAGCAAAACTGAGGATAAAAATACTTGCAATTCGTACTGCTTAATGTTCTGAGAACTTAAACAAAATCTGATCTTAGAAACAATTTCTTTATTGCAGGTCACAGCTCTTTGTAAGCCATTTTTCCTTGTTTTTCATGGTCAAAATTGCCTTGGAAGTTCATATAACTCATGGCAGCCTGTGAGATGACCTTCTCCTAGCCTACTCTACCATATTGTTTTACAGGGGGAATACTGAGTAGACAGTCTGTGATTCTACTTCTCTGCTGCTAAATAATATTATTTTAAAGAGAAAAAAAAAAGGACAAAAATAAGGAAAATATAATAATGGTGAACGTGAGATGCCAAAAAAAACTCGGGGACAAATTTCAAATTTCAAACTTTTTGTTTTGCAAGTGGCAAGATCATAACTCTGTAAAATAATTATCTTACGAATAAAGGATTACAGAAAGAAAACAATAGCTTCAAGCTATCTTATTCCAGGGACTCATAGGTAAACTCTATATGTGGAGCATTACACTGTAAGATGTGGGATAACCCTTTGCTCAGCTGGGGTCAGCTGTGTCCCCTCCCAGTTTCATGTGCAACCCCAGCACCACCCTGGTGGGGCATTGTGAGAATGGGAAAAGGTCTTCATGTTCTCCAAGTGCTATTAATTGGCAGTGGCTAATTTATGACTATGTTATTAAAACTGGTGGTTTTTTGTCACAAATTCAAACACAGAATCGTAGAGGCTACTATGAAGAAAATTAACTTTACCCCAAACTGGCTATAACTAGTGCAGAGATTAGATTTGGATAAGATTAACACTGTGAACAGTAGTAGATTCTGTTCAGTGGCCAATGGCTTTCAGTCTGACAATGTAAGCAGTTTACAGTAACAGATTGCCCTATTTATGTTTTTAATTATGTGTTCAATAAGAAGAGTATTGTACATAACACTGAACTTTGAAGTTTGACACTAGCTGACAAAAAGATTTTCAAGAAAATTATGTGTTTCACCACCTATAAGAAAGTTTTCATTTCCAATTTGTTAGGAAGTCTTAAGTGCAGGGTATAATGTGACTTTTTAAAAAATATTGGTCATCTGAGGAATCACATATTCCTGTGGAATACCTCACACAGTTTGTGTGGAAGCAGGTTATACTTCAGTGAAGTTTATCAGACATGCTATGAGTTTATGTGCAGGGTTTACACTCTGCAGGTATTCCAGATTGAGGTATATCAAGGCCTTTACCAGTCCACCTGGAGACTAAAGCCTCAGGACAACATTTCATCATTACAGTCTTTAAAAATGCTAAAAACCTGAAAAAAATCTTAAGGGGAGATCCATCCACACAAGAAAAGCTCTCTGGAAGAAGGCTTGTAATTTTTTGTGTGTTTGTAAAATGCCTAACACAATGAAATATTGATTCTGACTTGAAGCTGTTTGAAAGCATCTGAGACATCGAGATATAATTTCAATATTGAACTTTCCTTGCTTGATCTTCTTTGAGGAAGTTGACGTTACAGATTTCTGTGGTATAGCCTGTTGTTAAAGGCAGAAAATAAAGACCCAGAAAGTCAAGTAGCAGAACTTGAAGACTTTTATCTCATCATCCAGGCTGAAATAGGTTGAGTCAACAGGGAAATATAAGATTACAGCTGCTAAGGGTCTATGATAAACAATTTTTAGGAACTAGTAGGGAAAATTTTACAATTCCATTAAAACAGAGTTCACTTGTCACTGTGGGTAAGGTGTACAGGAAATAAAGTCACCTATCTCTGTCCCTGTAAGCCATCTCTCAAAGAAAATAGAAGGGTTTCTGTATGTAAGAGGAGTACTAATAAATAAAGAAGTAATATTAAAAGTAGGGAAGAATTTCAGACCTACCACTAAAAGAAAATTATTAATCACATGTTGTGCTAGAAAGTAAAATATTATATTATTTTAGGCAATAGAAATTTTAAAGACAAAAGTTTGAAATGGAATCCAGGTCTAGGTGCTATTCAGTTGCTCTGATACAGACTGGCATCTATTTTTGACATGTATGATTGATATAAGTGCATATTAAAAAGTGTTGGTTTTAACTAAAGGAAGAAATCCTGAGTGGTTTACTAATTAATATCTAGATCAAATATAGTTAAAGTTCAGATTAACTTTCAGTTGGTTGTAAAGAGCATATTAAACTCCCATATGTTTGGCCTAAAATAAACTCAAAATCATTATTATTCCTTTGTCTATCATTCGTACCCAGTTAATTCCTTCTTATCCTAGTCCTGGCTGTTGTTTGGTGATAAAGAGAGGATGGAACAGAGCATCAAAATCTGCCAAGAAATCGATAAAACAGGAGCCTCACTTGTATATTCACTGGAAAGCAAACAAAGTTATTTGTAAATTTTATTGGTTCACTGAAGAGAAAAAAAGACACACTGAAGTCCAGACTGGTATGTTATAAGTACTTCTGCTTATATATTGTTCTTGAGTAATTTTTTTTTTAATTGCAGGAAAGAGCAGATCAAACAAAGTAGGTCAATAACTCCTCATATTTCACATGCTTCTGGATTTTTCAGATAACTGTTATTAAAATATGCTCTTGATCATCTGTTGATACTCCAAACACCTGTTACAGTTTTCACACTTTTGCACTTCAGTCTACAATTATGTTTAATGTAGTTTAAGGGGTCTCAAAAATCATACTTTTTCTCCATTTTCCAGGATTTTTTCAAGAATATATTAACATTAATTTTATGCTTTAAAATATTAGTTTTCTGCCCTTGTGAATACAAATGTCTTGATGTCCTTTGATTGAGAAACATGAATTTTTTTGATCAAAGACAAATTTTACCAGACTGCTGTGGTTAATGAAGGTTAAAAAGTTCATAGTAAGAGTTGAAATAATCATTGATTATTATTGATAACCTGATATTCATATTAGTCAGTCAGAGAATTAGCCATATGAGTTTCAGATTTTCATTGATTTTCTTTGTCTCAGTCTGACTGCACAACTTTGGTTGGAAAAGAACAGGAAGTGGTTTTTTTTTTTTTTCAATTTCAGAAAACACAGATAATATGAATAGCAGAAGAAAGAGGTGCTGAAGAAAATCTCGGTTAGGAAGGGATTTCTAGTAGCTGACAGGAGTATAAAAATCAGGCTAAAATTGAAAGAGAAGAATAAACCTGAGTTATCTAAATGGCAGAATGAAGCTGTGAGGGGGGGGGAGATTGTACATTTAAGTTGGGCTAGGCTAGGCAGAATTTGAGAAGTGTTAGGAAAATATATGCAGGGCCAGCATGAAGTGGAAGTTAAAATTTGGCATAAAGATGTCAGACACTAAAACAACAATTTTAATAGGGCAATCAGATGAGGACAATAGGACAATAAAAAATGTATCGTCTGAGAGATGGTATATGAGTTTATAAGTGAATGGTAAATAGAGCAGAAAGGCAAGACCAGTTATGCAAGAGGTAGGCATGAGCTGAAAGAGGATTTAATCAGTTTTGCAATGGCTGATTTAATGTAGGTACCGACTCTGCAGCATATCCCTGTTTTTAACACTACACAGCAAAACACAGTGTATCACACAATGTAATGCTACCTCTTTTGACACTTAATTAGTTTACTTTCTTATATACATTATTTCCAATATCTATGTGAGGCTGAAAAATTTATATGTCTTACTTTAGTTTTGGACACTAGCAATGGGAGGAGAGAAGGTTTTCAATCCAGCTTTTAATTCTGTCTTTTTTTTCCTTCTGCCTGGGAAAATGAGTTGTTCCCAAAGCCTGAATGATACCCATCATGTGAATTTATATACTTCAAGACAGTAGAACTGGAAGTGGAAAGGACAATTAATTATAAAAAGCTTTTGTTCTCATAAGAAAAGCCCTTGATTGGCTTACGTCTGGTCTATTTTACATTAAATTCTGTATTGTCTGCTATCAAAACATCTCCGAATATGAGCTGATCTTTGAAGACAAAACAGTGGAACTAGAAGTCCAGGTGCACTCTGAAATCAATGTTAATTTTTCAAAGCCTTTAATTTCCCCTCTTTCATTATTTTCTTTCACAGTGAATATTACTTCCTTTCAGGACACATGATAATGAAAATGACTTATTTGTTTTCATCCAGTGATTATGATTGCCACTAGTAGAATTATCTTTGAAAACATTGCACTTTTATCCTTCTGCTTTCATCTTTCTGGAAGTGTTAATCTTCAGTCTAGGGAGAAAAGCAATATCTCAAGTCAGATCTACTCTTTCACACTATTCAGTTAGCACAGCTATTTTGGACAAAATCTGCTAAATAAATTTTCATTGCATCTTCAAGTGAAGTTAATAATGAATACAGAGTTATGACAGTAAGCATACACATAATCAGACCTTTCTTTTCATTTTTCAAAACTAGGTGACAGAACTTTATTTTTTAAATTTTTTTTTGTGCTTAGGATTATGATCTTGACAAAAGCAAGGGCTGGAGAATTCTTCAGAAATAAATTACTCGGAAAAAATATTTACTGTGACATTGAAGTTCAGTGCCTTAAAAGTATCTGATCACATATATAAGGAACATGTTTCTTGTGTACAGAATGTGTATGAACACACAGAAGGTTCATAAATACATTTAAAGTTCCCTCATGATCACAGTGATTTGATTTTGCTGTGGTATGAGTATCAGTATTATAGCTATGATGGAAAGACCATGTTTTAGACCTAGTTATCTGTAGCAGCCTGGCCCTGTGTAAACATGAAACCGCCTTAATGTAGTTTAATTTATTTCTCTGGAAAGGTCCATTTACATAACTGAGTCACTAATGTCAGAAAGCATTTTTCACCTAGAGTCAACTGCAATGCAAAATAACTTAGTTCTAGCTTGCAGCCACTCTAAGGTCATGAAGTTTAATGACAAATTTGGAAAGAGAATACTTTCCTTGGACTTTTAAATTCAGAATGTGGAGAACTAATTTCATGGTGTTTTCAACATGTATTATTTATCGAAAACTCACCTGTACACGAAGTATATTTTTTATTTGAACCTAGATGTAGCTTCTAGTCCACAGCAAATCAGATAATTCAGGGTGTGTCAGAGACAAGCTGTCTTCATTACTTTTGTGATGAAATATAAAAAGACATGGGGGAGAAACCAACTACCTAACCTTACAATGCAACTGGAGAAGTATTCTCAAAATGTAAACGAAATTAGCAGAAACTTATGGATATTTTTGCCTTGAGGAAAACATAAATTTGGTATGTAACTGGCAGCTTGTGAGTTCTGGTCAGTGACAGAGCAGCTGCATGTATAAACACCTCAGGGCAGCAATTAAATATCTCCCCAAAATATACTAAATCTTGATCCACTTCAGGATTGTAGTGACCTAGCTCTGTAAGGTTTGCCACTACAGGGACAGAGTACTCTGGAGGAAGCAGAGAGACTAAAAATATGTTTTCCCTTTTTATTGTTACCTCCAGGTAAACAATGTAACAGGTGAAGAGCATGCCAAGATTTGTTAATAAGAATTCAAAATTCCCTACTTAAATTAGTTTTTGGTAGATTCCCACATCATAGCTGGATGCTTCAATGGTTCAAATAAAACATGATTCAGTGATATCTAATCTGTGTTTTGGCAGAACAACTGTTTTTTTTGCCTTCATATGTACATGTAATTAGACAATTTTTAACGTCACTTTCAGCCCAAACCATTCTATGGTGTATGATTCTATGATTCTATGGATCTGGCCTCTAAAGAAAAACTTCGATGTTTAGTTTAAAGAAAATTGATATCAATTTTTAGTAAGTTTTGTATGATGTTTTTTATATTTGTTTGCATATTTACACAAATTTTATTACAGTTATTTGAATGCAAGCTTCTAGGGTTGGTACAGGTCCTTCATACAAAGATATTTTCCCAACTTTCTTTTTCCAGCAATTTTTATTTTCCAGTTTTCTCTAAGCAATCTTAAAGCAAATAAAAACTTCAACTCAGAATGAAAATTTCCCCAAATTGAAAACACATTTCCTTTCTTTTTTTTTTTTTCCATAAATATAAACTTCAACTATGTAAGGTGGGAAAAAAAGAAAACAGAAAGTTAGAGTATTAAGATATTGATTTGGAATATTAATATCCTTAAAAAGAAGGTTAATACCATTTTACCTGGTTTCACTGAGGTTATCTCTTCTATGATTTTTTTTATAATTTCTTTTTGGAATTTTTTCATTCCTTTCTGATTTAGATACATCCTAAATCTTATTCTTCTCTAGACATTTCTGACCTTTCTCTGTTTAGAAGAAATGGGGTTAACAGTTGTTCAGCAAGTCTTGACCCTCTTTCAGCATTTTTAAATTGACTAGACATTATCCTTTCCTTAGAACAACAAACGAAAAAGTTCTGAAAACAGCTTCTGTGTGAAAAATCTTCAGCATAGACCTGTTTAGATCACATCTTTTGATGTTCATTACAAACAAACATAAAAGCTCCCTATGTAAAATCTCTGAGGCTGGGGAAATAGTTATAGATAAAACCCACCCCCCACTTCCCTTCTCACAAATTTTCATTTAAGGTTTGCAAGTGCTCTGCATAGGACATTTATGTTTTTGAGAGAGTATCATAAGAGTAGCACAATACAATAATAACTAGCATCTACAGAATTGAAGGTGAAATGCTAATGAGATTGGACAGACTCTTTCAGAGTGTTCCTAATGTTCCAACACATATATTTAAAGCAATTTTGATGTTGTGTCATTGTTGATATTCTTTGCTTTATTGTGCAGAATGATGGTTTAAATAGAGAATCACACTTAATCAGAATATGGAAATCTTTGTGGTATTGAGGACGAAGTACCTAAAATAATTTTAGAATTTTTCACAGTAAGTTTTCTTATAAAGAGGGATTTTTATTACATGCACATATATATATATAAGTGCTAGTACATTGTCATCTTGCATAAGGAAGGATTTCAAGCAGAAGGAACTACTCTCTCACTTAATCTTTTTCTCTCAGTATCATCAGCTATTTAAAAAGAACAAATATACTGCAATATCCATAAATGTTAAAAATAAAAATATCTTTTATGTCCATTCTTTTGGATCAAATTTTAATACACTTTGTGGCACTGATTTCCCATCCACAGTATTCGTATTTTTTTATCCCATGAGCAAAAGAATTTCTTCACTCTCTGTCATCCTTTTTCTGAAAAACAACAGTAAATATCTGCTATGTCACCTTTATCTAAATGGCAGCAAACAATTCTTTTGTCTTTTCTTTTGGGTGAAGAGAAAGGGAAGACGTGGAAATCTTTCAGGATTATTTTGTGTCGTTGCTTTTTAGAAGAAGACAATATGTTATAGGATAGACAGGTGGATGGTTTGTAAGGTCAGTTTACCCTGATCTCTTTTTATATGATGTCTAACCCTAGCGAATCATTACAAACAGGTTTTTCTCAAGTCTTGACAGAGGTGCTTTTTCTGTGAGGTTTCAGGTAGCTTTACTTTTAATGCACCCACAATAACAAGGCCACATACCAAAGGAAATAAGCTTTTCTGTGGAAGACTTTAATTTTTGATCACGTCACCTGGCATTTGTTTGTGTGGTACAGTATGCCATTTCTTCCAGTGGCTGATTCAGATTTAAAAGGCTACCAGACTCCTTTGCTTTTCTTTTGCCTTTTTCTTTCTATAAATGTAACAATCCTGTTAATCTAGTTATAATTCATAGGTGGAGAGAGTCCAATTTGTTTCAATCTTTTAAGGACTGGAACTCGAAATTTGAATCCTGCCTTGTAAATACCAGTGGTAGCAAACAATCTTATACTGGTCATTTGTACTGCTGGCAATGATTATGACTACTGAGGGATGATTATTGTGTGACAAATTTTTATCAGGTGGACTTAACACTGGTCTAGTTTAAACAAAAAACAAAACAGAACAAAACAAAACAATATATATATATATTGCCTATGAATTTTGAGTTCACAAAGACATCCCCTGAAGTAAAGAAAGGTTAAAACAACTTAGATGGTGATATGAAAAAATTACATAGTGTTTAAAAATGTTCAAATTTATAAATCTTTATTTATAAGCTACAATAAATAAAAAAATATAAAGTATTAAAAAATAATAAAAAAACCCCCAAACAAGTAGTAAATGGAGAAGCAAAGGAAGATAATCTATTCTGCAGCTGGGAATTAGGAACATCCACAGTCTCATGTTTTTACAATCTGTCTTGACACTGAAGATAGTCATATACCCCAATAAAAGAAGACTTTCCAATGAACTCCACTAAGGGATGTTTGGGGTTATGGGTTTTGTCTTCCCAAGTCCCTGTTGTACATGATGTGGCCTTGCTTTTCTGCTGATGGCTGAACATCTGCCACTGGGAAGTGGTGAATTCGTTGCTTTGCTTTAGTTGTGCCGTGTGACTTTTGCTTTCCTTAATTAACAGTCTTCATCTAAACCCATGAGTTTTTTCACTTTTACCCTCCTGATTCTGTCCTCCATCCTGCTGGTGATCAAACCTTGGCAGACATTATGAACTGGGTAACAGCATTAATCAGACTGATTTTATGATGGCATCGCTTTTAAAGAAAGGAGAATGTTGGATTTTTAATTAAAGGGGAAAAAAAACCTTTGTTGCATTCTCAGTGGAAATTATATTAGGACACTTCTGAAATTAAGCACACAGAGGTAATTATTTTATAAAAGTTCTTAAATGGCCTGGACAGTCTTATTCTAGTGTCAGTCATTTACTTGATTCAGCATTCCCATAACCAGTAAATGTCTTTCTAATTTAAATATACTGAGGCTTTGTCTACAAAAATAGAACTTGTGCTATGACCAGTATTTTAATCTACAGTCTAATTTGTTTATCTGAATAATTTTCTCTATGCATAATGTACATTGTTACACTTAGTGAAATAGTAAGAACATTTAATATGCTTGCTAAAATAATAAAATTATTTAATCTAATCTTACATTTTTTGTAACACTAAGCTTCTATTCAATTCAATTTGGGGCCTGCAAGAAAATGTCTCTAGAGTTTTTGTTTGTCTGTAAAATACTGTGTAGCAGATATCCTGATTTCAAACTATAGTTACTATATCCAGAGTCTGGATGGATAATAATTTGATCTTACTGATAGATTTGAATTTTAATTACTGCGTTGAGATGAGAGACTAGCCTACTACTACTGCTTCAGCTACTGATGGGATCTGTCTCTTGCATCTTATAAATGAAAATTTCAAAGGAGAGCATACCTCCATAGTAAACCACTTGTAATAAACAGATTCATCAATATTTAGTTTTCCTGTTTTGCTTTATGCAATGAATTTTGCTATTTCTTTACAATTTCATTCTACAACACATATTTTCAAAATTTCTTTACAAAGCAATTAGTAAAATACATCCTTTGGCTGGAGATGCTAGATGCCATAGGTTATTTACTTTTTTCTCTCGTCCGGTTAGGTGATCCATTCCTTGTTGTGCCCAAGAATTTGAACGTCATGTTTAGGAAAACTATGATAAATTTGAACACCTTGGTGCTTGTTCATGCTCCAAAAGCAATGACTTTGTCCAGCATCATAGTCATTGGAGTTAAAAGATTGGTCTCTCTGAAAACATAGACGACTGAAAGAGGAATTTTAAAATGGTTCTTTAGAATATAAAATAAAAATATTTTTCTGGACATACATTTTAAAAGTTAATTTTACATGGGCATTTTTAAAATACACAAATCAGCATATAACAAAAAAATACTAAATATAAATATAATTTAAATTTAAATTATATAATAAAACTAATAAAGTCAAGTAGTATGAAACATAATTTTAATAATTATTGTTTTAAATCCTCATTTTAAAATATGTTCTCCAGCTTTGAAACCATTGATTTTTTTTTATTTTCTCACCTTCTTTTAGTTTATATTTAATATAACCTTCACACTAAAAATGTAACAGATGACTATTTATGCCAAGACTGTTAGTCTTGCTTTGTGGATTTGATATGAATTAGCATGAATATATTCAGATAGTCGTACATCTTTCTCTCATTATCTACAGTGGAAAGAAAAAAGAGAATATTTTTAGGTTAGATTATTTCTTTGCTCTAGTTCACTGTGTGATTGTGGAGCTTATGATGCAAAGCTGAAGGTGGGGGACAACAAACATTGGGAAAAATGGCTGAGAGCATAAGAAGGATTGCTTCTTTTGGTGGTAGGGTTGGCATGTTTCAATTTAATTTGTCTATGAAGCTATTGCATGAGCTAAGGAAATTTCTGTCCAGAAAAGTGCACTATCTGCTAGAGATCTACTGAGGGAAGAGAGAAACATTTTTTTTCCTTAGTCACCAGCACGATTTGCAGAGTTCAGACTTTTTCGGAAACAAGCCCCAAAAAACCATGCTGCCTTTTGCATACGTGTTCGCAAGATCTGACTGCATTGATTACCTCATTCTTCCAGTACAAGACCAAGAGTTTCTGTAGATGGAAATAACTTAAACACTTCACTGGTTTATCAGCTGATTAATTCTAGTTCTACCATTATCTCAAATTTTAACAAGCTAACACCACTGTGATTTCCCCAGTCTTTGCCAATACTAAATCACTACTGACCAAACCAGCAAATTCAGTCAGGCTCAAAGTGGCCGCTTTCCCTAAAACATCACTTCAGTCTGTCACTAAGCAACAGGGGAGCTAGAAGAAATCTTACCAATGAATGCTATCTTTTTTTTTTTCACTTTTTCAGGAATATTGATAAAAGTTGAAAGTAGACTACTACATTTTGAAATTTCCTATTATTCTGGCAGTATCTATTTCAGGATCCAGTCATTTTCAAAAAATACAGCGTTTAGAACTGACATTTATTATAAAGAAACAGTAGAATTAAATATTTCTGAAGCATCTGAATGACTTTAGAATACACAGGAAGGATCCTTTTGACTCCATTCCAGTTAAGCACTCAAGCTTGTAGAAGGCTAATAGCTTGTATATTAAATAATAACTTTATACTAACATGTTTGCCACTCAACTGTGATGTGTATAAATACCTAAATCACTCCAAGGCTAAGAAGTTGGTTATTGTAAATCAGTGAAGCTGCCAGTCGTCTAATGAGTTCCAGTGGTCTAATGAGCTGGTTGTGCACACACTGTCAGGCTGTCCTAACACTCACTGAGTAGCCCCAGCTAATGCTCACAACTGCTAAGCCACAGTATTTTATGACAATTGCCTGCAGTTATGTGTCCATGCATGTCATGTCCCTACGGAAGCATTCTTGCCCAGATAATGCCCACATATGTTCTTATGTTAGGGCAGGAAAGAAGCACTCATGGTACAGTTTGCTGAAGCAACTTTACACTTAAGGTGAATTAGCACAAATTTTAAAACTCCAGAGAAAAAGACAGCTGTAGTCATGTTGTGGAGAAAAGACAAAAAAATCTGACATGCAAGCAGATATTAGTGTGAGCAAATGGCATAATTGAAATGGGAGCAGTTGAGTTTTCCATGGACTGGCAAGTCTATGGGCAACTGAATTGGAACTAACTGGAACAATTTCACTGGAAGGATATATATAGGAATATTAAAAGGAAACATATTTAATGAGGTCAATTAACTGTTCTGACAGGTTGACCATTTTAAAAAATTCCTTCATGGAGATAATATTATTAAAAGAAATGAACACAAATTAAGCAAGCTGTTAGACATTCTTTTAAGGCCTTCTGCCCCACCAAGATAATAAAATTTGAAGCAATTGTTTGGACAGCCTGCAAGTAAATCCCAAAGTCTTTTCTGAATCTCTTAAAAAACCCATCTTCCAAGACAAAACACCCTGTTTTTTTTCCTTCAGCCACGTTGGAAAGTTGTACACACACATTACAGGCTTCCTTGTTAGTCATGAAAGTAACTGTAGACCTTTAATGTTTTGCTGAAGGAAATATAATGCTATTTGATCCTTCTTGAGCTGATTAGTTCCTTGGTTTGAAAATGTCCCTTTTGACCTTAAAATTTTGAACAGAGTTAGAACTCTTACTACTACATTAGTAAATGTTTCTAGTATTTTTTAATCATGCTAGTGCACTTGTTCAGGAAAGCTAGATTTTTGTCTGACTCCGCCACAAGATAATACAAATCTACTAAATATACATGGAATCATTCCAGCTAGCTTTTTATATAAGTGCTGGGTAATTTCCTATACCAACCACATATTAATTCTAAGTGGGGACTATGAAAATCAATGCCCATGAGCCTCCCAGTGACCATAAATCTTCTCTTATGTAAGTAAGCTGAACTCAGCTAAACATAAACTTTTGTATACCTTGATGTATAAATGTGTTTTACCACAGCCTATTTAGGGGAACTAACATTATGCTTAGAGCCAGTGAGTGTCTGGGCCAATCTGTACCAGATTTGTGCTTCTCCATTCCTCTTCCTTCATGTCTGCCTAAAACACTATGCTCTGCTCCCATGGCAACTGCTATTGTTTGGGACCATATCTCCACATATCCAAAAGGCACCTTGTTTTGCACAGACCTTTCAGAGTAACCAGTAGGATTTTTTTTTTTTTTTTTTTAATATTCTAAAATCTATTGACACAGAAGAATGAAGCAAAGCTGCTGGGACTGTAAGCAAAGGATTCTGTGCCAGGCAGACAGGGTTTGTGTTTTCCATCTCGATCCAAACCTAGCAGAAACACACAGAAGCCAAAATCAGACAAAGAAGCAGCATTTTTTTGCAGCTGTAAATGTGTCAGTGCTAACTGAGGAGTAACTACAATTTATGTCAAACTGAAATTGCTAATGAGAAGGAACATCAGTATTTGAAATAATAGACAGATTTTTATTATTTGCCCATACTTTTTATCCTCTATCTTACTTGAGGTACTTTCCATTTTGGTATCAGCCTGCATTACCAAAATCTCAAAAATAGTCTGTACATTGTAATGCAATTATCTGAATGGAGTCACAATTTGAAGCAGCCGGAAATGGGGATGAACCATGAAAGTGTAGAAAGAATATTTTTATGTACTGATAAAAAATAATTTCCTTTTGTCTGTGATGAGAGAATTTGAAAAGCTTTTGGTCTTTTAAAAATTATTATTATTATTATTATTATTATTATTATTATTATTATTATTATTATCTCTCATACATAATTTCTTGGGTCCTGCACCCAAGACAGGCAAAGGGACTTTTGTCTTGCACATGTTGGAGACTAGAAATTTTGATGAACTAGAACCATTACTGACAGATGGTCATGCATATTTTCATTTTCAGTATTGTGCCAAAAGTCATGGGCCCAGCAATAATCAGCAGGCAAATTTAAGCTGGAAACAGAATAAAGAAAGCAAAAATTTATGTCTTATAATTAATTTTGCCATCATTTTCTCAATTTTTGCTGCCTATTTTCATTATCCTTGATTGCTTATAAATTTTAAAAAAAACTTTATCCCTTATATAAAACATTCAGAACACTATCTAGTTATTAGTATTTATTGAAAAATTCTATTTATTTTTTGGAGATGATTAGTGGGCCATCAGAAGTAATTTCTAACATTGTTATATCATTATAGGTCCTAACTTCATTGAGGACCTGTGGCCCTGCAACATGAAATTTAATTCAGACTGTTAACTTGAGGCTTCAGTGCATACAAAACTTTTAGCCAATTTAAAAAGATTAAATTCTAGATCAAAATGAATAAAATACACCAATATTAAGCCAATTTAAGAGCATCTGCACAAGGGATTTCACTGGTTTGAATCAATTTATGAATTGATTTAACTAAATTGTTACAATTTCTTTCTGTACACAGGGGACAAGTTACGTGAATTTTATTTTGGGAAGAGTTAATTGCTCACCTAAAATACCATGGATTTCTAATATTATTGATGGAAAGCAGGTAGGTGCCTTCCATTATAAATATTAAGGCTAATGTATACTGTCTGGGGGGTGGGCATGAGTGACAGATACAGGGGAACTGGATAATTATATATCATAATTATGTATTTCTATCTATGTATATTTACAATAAAGGTAAGATATGAAATTACAGGGTCTGGGAAAGCTGCAAGATTCTAGAAAGGATTGTGAAGTTGTTATAATGTAATTGATGTTGAGTAGGGAGAGTCTTTAGAGTAAAAAGCTATCATAGCTATCTATTTTTTGATTTTTATCCTTGACTTGCCAAAATATAGATTTTCACAGGTACGTTAACAGTGCAGCTCAAACCTCTTTAATAACCAAAATAATTCAGCAGCTGTTTAGTCCTTGTATTTTTGTTAGGAATACTAGGCAGAGTGTCTAATAGTGACACTTTTGTGACAAGCTATACACTTGGAGCTAAGTGCTCCTTCCTTTGGTAATGCCAATTTGCAAATGAGCGCTCTGTCATTATGGATGAGATCTGAACTGATATTTCTGTTTCAGTTCAACCACATCTTGCAAGGGTGGACTCTCTGACGTCAGTCCCTGTTGGTGCATGCCTAATTGTCATGGAAATCCATGGAAAACTGAAACACGTTTCCATGTGTTTTTACATGTGTGCCTTTATGAAATATACCTCATTACTTACCAGGCCACTCAATTTGATTATATTTTTTTGGTTTTTTTCTTCTTTAACGGAACTGTTGCAAAACTATCACTGCGCAAAATAATTTTTCATCATTGTCCTTATGTTTCCACATTCATTTTCAACACTGAGATGTGTTTAAGGAACCATGAAAAATTAAGACCTGAATATTTCAAAAGCTGTCATGAAAGTGAAGCTGGATGTCTGAAATATAAAGACTTGTAACAAATTATTAAAGAAATCCCTAGAAGCCCTTAACTCTTTAGAAATCCTTAACTACAATCCAACAATTGTAGAAAAGAACTGGAATGCAATCTGTTCTTAATAAGATTAAGGAAGCCACAGTTTCCTTAAATGTCTAAACACAAATAACTGTTATATCAGTTAAACTTCCATTTTTAAAAGTGCCATTTGAAGTGTATAGGATGCAGATGCCCAAGTGCTGCAGGGATATCTCTATGAAGCACTGGTTTCATCTGGCTCCAAAATGGACACACCTCAGGGTACAGCTGAGCCCCTCAGCCAGAGTGGTGGTACATCTGGGGAAAGATATTTTAAAAAGCCATGAAACAATGAGATATGTGAGGAAAAAATGTGAGAAACAGCCCTGCAAAATCCAAGGTGAGGGAGGACAGAGGGCAAGGAGGTGCCTCGAGTGCTGGAGCTGAGGTTGCCCCGCAGCCCTTGGACAGACCACACAGGAACAGGTTTATCCTGATAAACTGCAGTTTGCAGACTGAATCCATGTTGGAGAAGTGAGAGGAGGAATAGCAGCAGAGAGAAGTTGTTACGGCACGATCACAACCCCACAGTTCCTCATGAGCCTGTCAGACGGGATCAGAGAAGAGTCGGGCATGGAGTAGTGAAGCTGAGTATGAGAAGTGGAGAAAATCTGTTCTAGGTTTGTTCCTGTTTCTCACTGTACAAATTTGTTTTGATCAGCCATAAATAACATTGATTTGCACCAAGCTGAGTCGGTTTTGACAGTAAATGTTAAATGATCTCCCTGTCTTTACTTCATTTTCTCCCACTGTCCCATTGAGGTGGATGAGTAAGAGAGCAGCTGGGCCAGCATTAGCCAGCCGAGTTTGCCCAACACATCAGGATGAGTTATAGTAACATGAAATGTGCCTGTCCTAGAAAGAAAAAAACTCTGGTAACTTTTTATTCAATAGAGATTCTAGTGATTATGAAGTTTAGGAAGACAAGAACAATACTTTAACATGTTCTGTTCTGGTTTGATTTATAAGGGCTGTCAAAATAGGAAGGAAAAAGTGACTGGTCCTCATACCTATCAATGCAGTTAGAAAAAGGAAGAACACACTTTTAACTTTCATTAAATAATTGACAAGCTGTGGTGATCAGAGTGTAAAGTGCTGATGACATGCTGTCACTGTTGTTTACAATAGTAATTTTAAGGAAAAAATCATTAAGGGAAAGAGACAATTAGGTTCTGGGAAAAAAAAAATCACAAATGGTCACAAAAGCTTTTTCCAGCAGGTATCTATGTTGGAAACAAACCCCACAAAAGTACATACATTGTTGCTTCTTTTGGTGACAATAAATCTGACTCAATTGGTGCATTTAACTTTTTAATTTCATTACTTTCAGATTCATTTGTTTTACCTTATGATTAGATATTAAACTAACTGATATCTTATTTAGTATAATGGCATTCTCCTGACAAGAAAAAAAAAATGAACACAATTAAATTCTTTTTCACTTTCTCTTTTTTTCCGATAAATCCTGTCACAACATAGTGACTTTAGCAACTTCATAAAAAAAAAAAAAAAGAAGTAGTTTTGGGTTGGGGCTTTTTTGGGTTTTTACCCACACTTGCAATATCTAAACTTTCCATCTTGTAGAGAAATCAGTTGGTCATATGACTATGAAAATTAATGTAAATATGAGCTAAAGATAGGTGATTCACATTTTAGGATTTGCTTGACAGCAATATCAAATTTGGAGCACTGGAGGATAACCCAGATATTGAGTAATTAAGAAATATAATTAAAAAGCTGCAAAAGCTGAAAAATTTTGATATAGAAAGATTGGGATAATTTTATTTTGAAGTTAGGTAAACAAGGCAGGATATAGAAAAAATTCCTTGTCAGCAACAGGGCAATATATACTTTAATTACTAAGTATGAAATTTAAACCAAATTAAAAGATAGTTTGTAATTAAACTACAGTATTCACTGAAGTGAAAAATTCTTGAGTCTTAAGCTTAACCAGACAGTAGGACAATTTCCTAGGTCACCTAGTTCAGTCATCTCAGTAAAACCTAGGCTTGAACTAGAAAGCTGTAGGTAAAGCCTAAAAATTAAACTTGCTCTGCTCATAAATTAGCCAAGCCTTTGGGTCATCAATATATGTGCTGGGAAAAAATACTACTGAATGTCATTACCGTCCAGCTTTTACATATTACACTGATAAGTTTCATTAATTTCCATTGTTCTGTCTTCAAGGTTAGCCAAACGTTCAATATTAAATAGTGCTCACACACTGAATTGATTTTATCTCACAGATTTTTATCTGATTTCTTAAACACATTCCAGCTTGTTTTACCAAGGTCATTAAGGAAATATTAAATGCAATCAGTCTCAAGATACTCATTATGACTTTCACAGTTACTTTGATCACAGTTCATTATTTTTTCTTGCAATAAGACTATGACCATTTCAACTTTAGGCAATTGAAAAATTAAAAAAAAATATATGAATCTTGTGGTAAGTGCCATCTGTATGTCAAAGATTTTTTCCATATAATATTCCATCAAACGACTGAACATGTAAAGATTTATTGTATTTACATCAGTGCTTTATTGGCTATATTATATACAGTAGATCTGATACAAAGCCCACGTATTTTTTATCTCGTCATTTTCTGTAGATTCTTTCATTTTTTATCCCTCATTATTTTCATATTTCTTCAATATAAGTTCTTGAGCTTTGAGATTCATTCTTTCCTGTCTTCACAGAATGTTGTATTTCCTTTCCTTGAATGCTATAATAAACTTTTAGGAACTGACAAGGCTCATGTTTTATAAATGTTCTTTGACAACTTTGTGATTTTAATTGCCTAGTTCTTTCAGTATAAACATGTCCCCTCTTTTACAACTTATTTTCCAGTATGAGCCTCTACTTTGTGCATTATCTTTTAATTTTTCTATAGGACCTATGGGAGCATCACTGTTATTAGAAAAATATGAGAGAAATTTGTAAGTACAGCTGTTTTGAGTAATGCTTAGATTGCCTTAAATATTTTTCCAATCAAAAATTTGCCTTTTTCCCCTCATGTTTTTATTTATTCATTTTTGCTTAATTTATATGGTTGAATAAATGGATCCTGTTTCCTTTTAAATCCTTTACAACACTGAACATAAATTGTCTTTTGGGAACTATTACTGACCACTAAAATAAGCTTTCTTTTCTCAGTCTTTTTTTTTTCCCTTCATATTATTTTAAGGCTTATTACATCTTCTGAGACACTTATTGACCATTCAGGTTTGAAGTATTTTACTATAAGAAATACTAGAAGAATTTTACATCTTTTACCAAAAAAAAAAAAAAATAAAAAAAAATCTCAGCATTACAGTACAGGTCCTTTGATTAATTTCTTTGACTTCTAATAATTAACTGTTTTGAATTAAGGAAAAAAAAATCCTTGAAAATTTTATGTATGTCACATTATTTCCCTTCCCCCCAAAGGAAGATTATTTTCTTAGAAATTAATTTTTGTAGTGTTGATATTTCTCTAAGCCAAGGAAAAGCAGCATCCAATATTCTTGGTTCATTGATATTCTGTGAAGAAATATGATGGATGTTATATTCCAAAGTCATCTAAGCTTCACCATAATTAAACTAACATTAAAAAAAGGTTTAGAATGTTACTTATCAAGAACAGAAGAACTATCATAATTAAGCCAAACATTTCTGAAATTTTCTGGTTTCAATGAATGATGGATCCAAGCACATCACTTTTCAGAGTGCAGCAATGTTTTCTTATACATCTTACCCAGATGTAACATTGCATGTATGACTGCTATCAACCTGGAATGAGCACCAGCATAGTGGCACTGGGATACTTGATGTATCCATCCAGTGTTCCCAAACAGAGGGACAACATCCTTTCCACTCTGCTTCCACCCCAGCCCTCCTTACTAGAAGCACACCAACTTTTACTTTATACGGAGAGAAACAGGTCTGAATAATGGCCCTGCTCCAGCAGCATGGAGCAAGCAGCAAAGCTGCTTGAGAGGGACCCCTGTGTTGTCTCACTCACAAGATTTCCATACTTTACTACCTCCTTCCTTGATGCTTGACCCCCTTTTTACCACCCCTACACTTTACCTTGTCTGCCCCAAATTCCCCCAGTCAAATAATTTCTCTGTAATTAATTTTTACCTGTCAACTCCATTTTGCGATACCTATAGTTTTGATGGTTTTGATCACATTACCTAGATGAATTGCCTTTATGTAGAATTAGTAGCGGGTCCCCAATGATCCCGTCCACTTACATGTGAGACTTGACTCCTGTAGCCTCCCATGAGGATGCCACCATCTGCTTGGCACTATCCCTACCTCTTGTCCAGTGCTCACACTGTTGGCTGACGTGTCATGCCACTCATCCTGCCAAGTCCAGAGGTTTTCGTGTCACACTCCATTAGTGTAGCAGCAGGTCAGGGACCTGGTCTGATTTCCTGCAGCCTTAATAGTTGTGAGGACAGCTCTTTCCATAAAACCACACAGTTCCATAAACTTCAGAAAAGTATTTCTGAACCTTTTTCTAATATGGTGCAAGTTGTCAATAGTGTTACTTTTTAAAAATTGCACATGAGATCCAGCAGGCTAATCTCATCCAGTCCAAGAATGAATGAAGCATGGCTAGATAACAAAGAAAGGAAATTATCTTGTATTTTTTCAAGTGGATTCCTTTCCCTGAGTGTCACACATTATGATTTCCTATCTATAATGCTGCATTTATCACATTTCATTTTAGCAGACTGTGGAGAAAGACTCATCTCCTGTTTTACATTCATGCACTTGAATGCTGGAATATTCACACTTAGCACTGATAAGAGTGACTTTGACTTGAAAAATAAACTCTTCAAAACACATAAGCATTTGGGGAAGTCATTGTTCTGAGACTTTCTAATAAGTTTTTAATTCTATCTGAAATATTTTTAAAACAACAGACACAATCTAGGAGAACTCAATTATTTATTACACCCTTGTACAGTTTAATACATTTTATTGCAACTTAAGTGTTCCTTCAAGCTAAGGATGCTTTAATGTTAGGGCCTTGAGCATAAAAGAAATTATGTACGTTTAATTTTATTTGATATTGAGAATTTTCATACAGAGGAAAATCCATGATTTTATGCAGAAAAATAAGTCTCATATCATTATGAGAGCTTATAAACAGTAAATACGTAATGAACTGCTGTGGATATAAGACATAAACCAAAAAAATAAACAGAATATGACAGTGGTCCCTTGAGTTCCCCTTGAAGAGGATGTCTTTATGTCTTTATGTTTAATCTGAAAAAAACACATTTTTTATGATCTTTTCCTCTTGTTGATATTAATCATATATTGCACCATAAACGTTAAAAATGCTAGAAAATTAGAGATCAGAATTTAAAAAACCAGAAACATTTGAAAGTATTTAGAATAACTTCTGTTGTGGTAGTCCTCTCTGAGAAATGCCTTGTGTTAAGAGTTCAGATGATGAATCAATGAACCTGAACAAGGAATCTAGGGTGTCACGGATAACTTGACAGTAAATTGGTTTGAAGTGAACTTGCCTTCACATGTACTAAAAGTCCTGATGAGAGATTTTTGGAGAAAGAATATCATTGAAATGGACGAACAGGCCTGCACATGCTGGCAGAGAGAGATGCAAATTACCTTTTGCTGAACTTGAATGCGCTGTTGGAATTTTATAAAAGCTCTCCTAAGAGACACAAAGGGGGCATTCACCTTTTCTTGAGAATTTAGCATGGAAAGAGCAGGCTGAAAAAGCAGTGTTGACTTCAGGAGAGATTGACTTATAGAAATTTTTAAGGAATGAGAATCCCTTCCCGAACTTTTATCCCCATATTATCCTTCAGAAAAGTATTTAATTTGCTGTGTCTGACTTGCAGTAGGAAGATGTACCTTTTCACTTCAAAATTATTGATTTTTAATGAATAAAAAAATTGTTCATTTAGTCGTAGAGTTCTTTGAATAATTTACTGTCTCGAGATTTTTCAGCAAAAAAATTGATTTCATTTTTAATTTGCTTCACACTTTAGCTCAGTGACTTCTATGAATATGTCCTGATTTGTTTTGAGAATAATAAAGTTTATAGCTCTATGTTGACTTTCATGTGTACCTGGACAACTGTCTACCCTGTCTCAAACCAGGACAATGCAAATTACACCATCATTAATATTTCCTTACTATTTTTCTCAGTAGTTGTTTTGGAAAATGTTTTCCAGTAATTAAACAAAGTCAATCCTGATTTACATGGCATGCTAAGAAAACCACAGCCTGCAGCTGTATGCCACGGACCCAATACTTTCTTGTATGCCTGTAACTTTAAAACAAATTTACCTTTTTTCATGTTGCTGTGCATGTGCTCTGTTATTAATATGAAATGCAATGTTAATGAAATGTACACAAATAATGGCAAATGTTTAAGTTAATTTCAACAAATAGATTGAGTTTACCGAGTTCCATGAGTGTAATAAGGCTGTTCCAGAAACATTTATACCAACAAAAACATTACCATCCACACACGTCATCAAGTTTAGGGAAAAGGGGTGCCCTAGAAAGAACCCCTAAATATTTAGAATAACAACTACTATTGTAAAAATATAACTAAAAAGATTTAAAAAATACATTTGTAGAGTAAGATTTTAGTTTTCCCACAAGGACAATTGTAATTGCTTAATAAATAATATAAGCTCCCCTGGGATGTTAAAAGAGATTTCACTTTAGCTTTTCTGATTGTTTTATGAGGATTAATTCAAATTCCATTTCAAAAAAATATAACAACATAAATAATTTTAAATATTATTAAATTAAAATTGTTGCTTTGTAGAAGAGCAATTTTGTAAGCTAAACATAATCTTTTTTAATGTGTCTTTATTTTGGTTGTGATGAGGAGCAAAGTTGCAATAGTATGTGGATTAGCAAAATAAAATATCAAATCTGTTCCATTTCATTTCAGTATAGAATTTCTATTTTGAACACTCTATGAAAAAAATAAAAGTAAGCTTTTATGGAAAATCTGTTTCAAGCTGAAAACCAGAAGCCATTTCTGAAGTTATGTAACCTCCTAATTCTTCTATTTCTCTTTAAATAACTGCTACAGAAATCTGTACTCTCACCATACAAGAAATATACAAATAAAAAAACTTGAGAACTATGTCAATACTGCAGAGCTGAGGTCCCATTTTTCAAGTGACTTGTTTGCCTGTAGGTTGTTTTGAAAGTCAATGAGACTGAAATTTGCAGTAACTGGTGATTATATGTAAAAACAGGGAAGGTTGAGATGGTGGTTCTGTCTATCACCATTAATTCCTATTCCTTTTTATCAGAACAAGGATTTCGGAAGTGGAAGCAAACATCACAAACTAGGTGGCTATTTTCATTTTAGGTATCTAATAGTTGTAAAATCAGTTTTTTAAAAAAGTGCAATATTTCTAAGTTTCACTTAAACATTTAATCTTTGACTTATCTAAATTTAGTGGAAAATTGCAAATTTAGCTCAAGTTCAGCCCATAGGTGCCCATTACATTCACACTACAGGTCTCTTGTGTGTCAATACAGTTACTGGCATAGGTTATTTCTACATAGATTATTCCAGACATCACAAAAAATCATCTGTTGGACTCCTCTATGATTTATGTCGTGCTAATTTATCTTGTAAATGTTGTCTCTGGAATTTTAGCTCTCATCAAATACTGTACTGCAACTATGAATTTTATCAATTTGACACTCGGCTTCAAGAATTAAGCCAAGCAAAATCTGTATTCTGTGATCTAAAATGTTTTTTTTTTTTGAAGTGAAGACAATGTATCTCTAAAACATTGGTATGCAATTTCAGTACCACAGTTATTTCCCTTTCAGAACACCTTTTCTTGAAAAAGCCAGAGACAAAATATTTCTTCTATTATTCATCCTTTTATCAAACATATTTGGAATACATTGACTTTGGATTTTTTAGCTGTCCTTCAACACAGTCATTTTCTCTCCCCGATAAAGATTCTTAAAAATTTTCTTGAATAGAAAAGTTCAAACACGTTATTGTACGATTTCTGTAACACATATTCTGAAATGAGCCACCTGGGAGTGTCTTTGAAGCTGGTGCTTTGATGTGTCATTCATTTTCTTTCATGTTTAGCTGAAATTGCTTGAAAGTCACTGCATTTTGTTTTTATTCTACTTTCCTGTGAATTAATTTGATGTCTGTGGAATCTGGTGTTATCACTGAACTGGTAGAATAAAGTGAAGAAAATAAACCATTACTATTTTCAGGTCAAGAAAAACATCAAATTGTTTTAAGTTATTTCAATTGTTAGTAATGATTGGTATTGTACAGTAACTGGATATCAAGGATATTGACTTTCTTTCATTTTGTTTTGAATTCAAACTTTCCAGAGACATCTTTAGATCTGTTTCATCAAAATGTCAATATTGCAATAAAAGGCATCTTATCTTTTCTTCTTGACTAATATACTCATGTGGGAAACAGGAATCCAAAAAAAATCAAATCAGTACATTCTCCACTGTAAGAGACATATACTGCATGGTCAGCTGCAGTTCCTAAAAAAATAAATAAAATAAAATAAATCAACCAAACCAACCAAGCAAACCAGAAATTGATTTAATGAAAATTTTTGATATTTCATCATTTATTTCCACTTGATATTAATAATGAAAATAACAACATCTTATCAGAAAGATGTAAGAGACCCACTGCTTGGGCGACCCCAGCTGGATAGGGGAAGGCACAGGTTCATGACACTAATTCATATTTTACGTAAACCAAGGAATTTTCAAACTAGCCCACGTGCATCCCACTTTCTACATCAGTGCTGTAACATGATTTCTTACTGTTGTTGCTCTGGTCCTTGTCTTGTAGGTTTTATTGTGAATTTCACCTTAGGTCTGATGAAGAACTGATGAATTTCATTACCAATTTTCTTCTAAAAGAAAACAATGATTTTCTCAAGTTCTTCAGTGGCTCTGCTCTTGGCACTGTAAATATATCCAAGTACCAAGACCTTGGAATTAATAACCAACAGTAAGTAAGTATATTATAAATTCTAGATACAGCTATTGTCCTTAGGGTGACTTTTCTGAATAAACTACTTTATTAATAAACATTATTAAGGATGTGTTCAAGTTGAAAAACAATTTCAATGACAGCAGAATTTTCTCCACTATTTCAAGATAACACAGAAATGTCAGATTTAGCAGGCCAGGATATTTCATCCTTATGAGAAGCATCTGAGGAAGTTTTAGGCTGGATAAAAGGAGGCTCAGGAGAGATCTTATTGCTCTCTGCAACTACCTGAAAGGACGTGGTAGTGAGGTGGGAGGGGTGGTCTCTTCCCTCAAGTAACTAGTGACATATCAATAGGAAATGCCCCCAGCTTATACCAGGGAAGATTTAGACTTGATATTAGGAAAAATTTCTTCATGGAAAGGCTGTCAAGTATTGGAACAGGCTGCCCTGGGGAGTGGTGGAGTCATCATCTCTGGAGGTTGTAAAAAGATGTGTAGATGTGGCACTTTGGGACATGATTTAATAGTGGACTTGAGAGTGTTGGGTTGATGGTCTTCTTCAATGATCTTAGAGTTTTTTCCCAACCTACATGAGTCTACATTTATAAGATCCTGAGGGATCCTCATTTCAATCCAGAGATGCAGTACTTTTTTTTTCTTTTTTCTCAAAACCAATCTGATTACACAGATTCAAATTGATAGTTGGGTCTAACTAATCCACTCTGTCAGACACAGTCAAGGTGACCACAACTCATCTCAGGTGCTATAAATCACTTTTGCTCATTGACCACCTGATCTCGGTGATAAGGTTCCAACACTAAACAACTGTTCCACTTGTCTTTTCTCAACTTGTTACTTTTTGCAATACTCTTCATAATGGATGCTAAATCTCTTATCAGCAAAAATGGCAGTAAGAATTAATTAGGCTTGGTGATAGGAATTAAGAATTTGCTGTTCTTCTGTGTCCCATCTTCTGTGATGATAGTATTTTTTAAACAGCACAAAGTCATGCACCCATTTTTTCTCTTCATAAGATGTTAATGTACTATATAGAATTGCGTTAGCAAAGACAATCCATGCATACTCAAAACTGTTCTCAGGCAGGATTTTTTTAAAATCATGTATGATGCATATGCATATATTTCCAAAGGTAAGGGTAAATATGTACATATGTACATATCTACCTTTCCAAACAAATGTGTGTGGATACATAATATTCTAGATCAGTATTTTCATTGTGATCTTTCTTTATTCATGTACACAAAACTCTCCAACCTTTTCTAAAGATGTGAGAAATTAAAAACTAGCATTAAGTGATACTTTGTGGATCTGACTATAATCCTCCTAACAAGGATTTTGAGTTCAATTTACATCATTAGCAATTAAAATCACTCTTATTTGTTTTCTTCATATAAGATGCTTCACTCTGTAATTAGTATGCAGAAATTAGAATTTAGATTAGATTATTAGATTATTAGAAATAATAATTATTATTATTATTAGATTATCAGAAATTAGATTATTCAGATAAGAATGGATTTCTTACCATTGCACTGTAAAGAAGATTCCTTATTGTAGTGGAGGACATTTTAAATTTCCCTTCATTTTCATTTTATAAAGAAGTTCTCATATAAATAGTGTGTTACATAAACAAAAATTTTATAGTGCCTGAGGTATAACTTTGATTTTCATTCATGAACGAATTGCAAATCTATTGGCATCCCTGTTACATTTAGAATGGGCCAGCTTTGAAGCCAGTTGGAGGGAATTCCCTGGCACAAAAGAAACATATATTCCATCAGACAGTATAGTGTTGGAAGCAGGTCTCTGTAGGAGACTTTCACTTTTTTTTTCTGTAGAGTGAAACAGAGAATAAAAACCCCTGCTTTTATCAAATTTCTAGGGGTGATGAGATGTAATTTAAATACACTCCACAGTCTCTACACTGATCTTTTAATACAATAGAGCATAAAAGTACTATAAGTTGGAATTTTGTATGGAGATCTCACATCCTCTTCTATTATTCAATTAAACCTTTTTTTTAGTTTTTTTTTTTTTTAACACCAGTATAATTACATAAATAGGATTCCTTTAAATATAATAGTATGGGATTGAATGCTTCTAACGTGCAGTAAAATTTATTAATTTTATCTTTATTTATTCATGAAAACCTCAGAACTATAATAATCTTTTTCTTTCTTTTTGGTTTTTTTTCCAAGTATTCTAAGCATTGCATTAAGATGAGTAAAAATCTGTGTTTATAATCATGCCAATGTAACTCGTGTCAAGGTATCATTTGAAATATCTATTTGAGAAATTTCCTTCCTAAAGAAAAGTTGTTGACCTTTAGCATCTATTATGTCCATATTTGTTCTTCAAAACTTTGAGATCAAAGATAGAATTTGGTCAGTTTTCTGACGTTTAAAAGTTGCTGATGCCTAATAACATTAAGAGGAAAAATCTCCAGCACTACATTTTTCACACTAATTTTGAAGTTGATTAAGAATATTTAATAATTTTGATTTTTTTTTTTTATTTCAAACGGTTGTATTAAAATGAGCTTTTGGTAGTTTCTGAGTTTCTAGGATTAAAGATTAATTATTTTATTTCCAGGAAGATGTGTTTTATACTATTAGAGAATGATCTATTACTAATACATGACGGGTTCCATAATCATGTTAGGTGTTAGTTTTGCAATGTATATATCTTGTCTACAGTGTCAGAATACAGTTTATGTGGCACTGTTGTTTCAGCAGGTGTTATTAGTCATAATTAAATTATCTCATGTTTGCACGGTCTGTGGTAAGAAACACTCGCTCTTTTTTCCTCTGGTGTTTTCTGAGCTAACCAATAAAGTTGAATTCTCAACAAGTCCCCTTATATTATGACAAAGTAAATATTTCACACTTCGCTTAAGGAAGACATCACTAAATCCTGGCAAGTTGTAGATTCCTCAGGGATTTTTGCTGGAGCCTATGGATGTGCTGGGAATTCAGCTAGCAAGAAAAAGAGCCCTTGAATAGTTTATTTCTTAGTCCATTGACTATCTAGCCCATTTTTTGTGTGCAAACTCAAACACCGTACAAGAAAATGTGGGGAAAAAACTTATGTCAATTGTTTCTTGTGAAGATTGTTATCATCTCCCCTTGGTTGTCTTTAAAGAAGAGTGGCAATTTCCGATGTTAAAAATATTGTCATTTAATCCCAGAAATTAGGTAAAACCACATTTTTGTCTAAAAGTTTGTTATTTAGGTCGTGAAAACCTTGAAGCAAAAAACTGGGTATGTACAACTACATAGCATATGTAGATTGTTGTTTGAGGTCGGAATATTTTTACTGAGCAGACACTGAACAGATTAACTGGGATTTTTATGAAAAAAGGTAGGAACGGGTTGAGGTAAGCCAGCTGAAGGACACTGTGTTGTGTGTGTGTGTGTGTGTGTGTGTGTGTGTGTCTTTGTGCACGCATTTTTCTGGGGAGGGAGTAGGTTTATTATGTAAAGAAGAAAGAAGTGCTTCCCTTTGCTTTATCTATACAGGGTCATCAATCTCTAGTAGCCACACTGGGGTGCTGTGTCCAGTTCTGTGTTCCTCACTACACGAGAGTCATGGAGCCCCTGAAGTGGGTTTACCAGAGGATGACAAAAATTATTAAGACACTGGAGCATCTCTCTTATGGGGAAAAGCTGAGAGAGCTGGGCCTGTTCAGCTTTGAGAAGAGATGACTTGAGGAGGGGGAACCTATTCAGTGTCTATAAGTATCTGAAGGGAGGGTGCCAAAAATGTAGATCCAGGCTCTTCTAGATGGTGCCAAGCAATGGAACAAGAGAGAATGGACAGAAACTGATGTGGAGGAAGTTACACCAAAGGGGGAAAGCGTCTTTACTGTGTGGGTGACAGTGCACTGGAATGGGCTGCCCAGAGATGTTGTGAAGTCTCCCTCACTGGAGATATTTCACTGTCTGAATGCAATCTGTGCCACATGGTCTGGGATGACCCTGCTTGAACAGGGAGGTTGGACCAGACAACCCACTGTGGTGCCTTCAACCTGACCCCTTCTGTGATTCTGTGGTTCTGTGAAATATTATTACAATATGAGGATATATTGAGTTGGTACATTAAGATACAGTGAGAGGACTTTAAACTGACACAACCAGCACTCTCATGAAGTGTGATAAGCCACATATGGATTCTGTTTTTTTTTTCTTTTTTGTTTTAATAACTGAGAATTCTGTATGTCAGCCAGAACACTACTTAAAGTCACTGTCATACGCATAAAGTCTATAGCTTCAGTGCAATTTGCAGAAAAAGCGGAAATGGCTGCTGTCAGCTTCAGAACAGATGAGGAGCAAAATCTGTCACGAACCTAGAGAACTTAATATATCACTAAAGACAGTTAATTTAACAGCCATGACCTATATAGGCAACAGAATTAATAGCAAGTCTGCTTGGCAATGATGTTCTCCCTGCTGTGCCAATGGGAGTGCAAGTCAATATTCTGATTTCAGCAGCACTTTGTGTACAGCCTGTTCTGGTTCTGCTTCCCCGTCACATATATCTCTGGTGTCATGGTAGCCAGCCACCATGCTTCTAAACTGATTATTCTAATAGGAGTATTCTAACTCTGTGGTGTGAATTCACGGAAAAGGATTGTGATATTAAAATAGTAAATAGAACTGAGATTGATTTAAATTCCTCTTATTGCTGATCCCTTTTATTCCATTTAGAAAGTACTAGATTTTCTCCTGACATCCTATGTGCTTTTATCTGAAGCAAAATAAATAAAGCAGCTGGGACAGGGCTTTTTTCATAGGTGTATCGTGACTGTGTGATGTTAAGGCTAGTCTTGAAATGTTTCTAGGTTTGTTTTCCCAACTCTTCCTGAGGTATTTTTTTCCTATCAGGAGATAGCTTTGCAATACTGCTGAAATGAATTCCCTAAATATACAGCTGGATGAAACAGCAGGACAAACAAATATAATACAAATAACCCAGCAGATTTTATCCAGACTATCTTAAATAACAGTTTTCTTTGGACAGGGTTAAATTGTCAAATCCTGAAAGTAGTTTTATCTGTGTTGAATGATACAGAATCATCTTCAGGTATTTTAAATTCTGGAAATACTAATAGGTTTTTAAACTACTGAGCAAATAACAATACTTCTAAAGTACTGTCTATTGCAGATGTGGTTTGATATTGTATTTGAAAATAATGATGTTTTAAAAAATCATCAGAAACATTTGTAATTTAGAGCTTAATTTTCCATTTTAAACCAGTAAAATTTGTTACTTGAAAACAGTAACTGCAGCAAGACTTGAAATATAGAAATAATGCTTTGCCTTATTGTATGCAAGAGAAAATACAACTCTAGCTTATATATGAAATAAAATCAAGATACTTTAAAGTCTTTTAATGCATGTTTTTGCTAAACACATGCAAATATGTGTTTAAGCAGCCTTATCTCAGAACTGGAGTCACATATTGATCTAAAATTTGGCATCTTTCTTTTTCTTTTTCTTTCTTTCTTTCTTTCTTTCTTTCTTTCTTTCTTTCTTTCTTTCTTTCTTTCTTTCTTTCTTTCTTTCTTTCTTTCTTTCTTTCTTTCTTTCTTTCTTTCTTTCTTTCTTTCTTTCTTTCTTTCTCTTTCTTCTCTTTCTCTCCTTATCTCTATCTCTTTCTTTCTCTATCTCTTTCTCTATCTCTTGCTTTATCTCTTTGTCTTTCTGTATTCTTTCCTTTCTTCCCTTCTACATTGGCTGAATAAAATCAGCCAGTTTTCCTTTTTTGTTTAAGCTTCCATGTTGGGTATTAGTCTTGTAGTTTTACACGACCTCCCTGAAAACTCAGTCCACCAACTGGACCTCCGTATGCAGTGCTGGTATCCTGCATAAGCACAACTGTATTTTTGAATGAGTGCAGTCTCAGGCTTGAAAATACGCCGAGCTGGATATGTAGGGAGAATGTTAGATGAGCTGGTATAACTGACACATGATAAATAACAAATACTAAGTGAGATTTCAGGCATAAAAGCCCTCTGTAGATATAAAGATCTCAAATGGAAACAACAATAGCTAAGCCTAAGATGAGACCAATTGATCTTTGTTTAACTAGAAATATGTCAGTAAGGTCATTGAAAGAGGAAAAGGAGACTTTGGACACCTGTGGACTGGTATAAATATTATGAAGGGAAAAATAGCTGATATGGTGTATTCCTTCTAAAGGAACACTAAAGTTTTATTTATTGCCTGTGAAACACAGTGAGATTAACTAAGGATAGAGGAGGGAAGGGTCAGAAGACAGAAACATTGTAAAGTAGTAAATAAATCTTGTGGAGATTTCTGAGCACCAGGATTGACAGTAAAACAGGGAGGGCTACTTCTGTAGAAAATGTTCTCCCACCGGTGCAGTTGTTCTATGTTTGCTGGTGTATGGGTGTGTTCAGCACATTTTCCAGGCTGCAATACGGGTTGTGACTTCACTAAGGGCTCAGACAGTGCTCAAGATGGCAGCAGGTAAGGGCAGCAACACTGACAGTGTGGGGGCTGGTCAAAGCATTTGAGCTCCATCTAAGTATTTGGGACTTTGATGTTTTAAAGAAGCCCTTTATCCTTTAGTAACTAAGAAGTTAGGTGAGTATTTTGATGATTACACTTTGCAATACAGGCATATGGATTTTCTGCAAGTCCTTAGTGAATTTGGGCCACAGTAATATTTTCTTTGCTCTTCTTTTCTTTGAAAGTCAATGCATGCTTCTTCAAACATACAAGATCAGAATGAAAACTATGTACCAAAAACCCATTTAATTCTACTTAAGCTTTTAATATTCAATTATTTTTTTTTGGGGGGGGTACGTATGGTCTAGTAATCTCTTGGGCATATGGTGTGATTCTAGAGGTGTTCTGTGCAGGTCCAGGATTTGGATTTAGTGATCCCAGAGGGTGCCTTCTAACCCAGTATATTCTATGATTGTGCCATCTTAAAGAAATATACCTTGCCATGGCCACATACTGATAGGAAAGAAAATATCAGAGGAAAATAGCCTAGGTTAGGTCATCATCATACTTCTAAACTAGTGTAGTTCTCTTATTGTGACCCTTGTATGCTGTCACTACTTCTCTTCTTTGCTCTTCAGTACAGCTGTTTCCATAAATACTACAGAGAAAAATTGGCTGTTTTCTGTATTGCCTTTTCTACTTAGTGGAATTGTTTATTCTTGAATTTTCAAGTCTTGCTTTCATGTTCTTATAAACATTGACTAACATTAATGAACTATGCATTCCCCTCTCCTGAGTACTTTTTCTTTTGAAAATTTATGACTAAATAGTGAATGTACTGCAGTGAATGAAAGTGTAGGTGAGTATTCAACAAAATTGTACACACAGAAATGCCATCGTTAACATTTTCAAAGGCTTCTGAAATAATTTAGATTATTTAGGTTAGGTTATTTTGGAGATATATCAACTATGTCGGGTTTTTGTCTATTTTTTTTTCTTTTATATTATCCCATTTTTCTAGCCTTCTTCTAACTAACATCTAACACATCTAACGAGAGGAGCATACCAACACCTGTTAGAGTCTAGATAATCACTGAACTTGACTACTTTTCTTGAAGAGTATATACAACATCACTGGTTTGTGGAAGAACTGGTTGGTGAAATGTATCTGTTGGATACCACAGAATGGGTCAGATTGGAAAGAACCACACTGGGTAATATGCTCCAACATCCCTGCTCAAGTAGGGTCACCCTAGAGCACATGGCACAGGATTATGTCCAGAAGGTTCTTGAATATTCCCTATCTACACCTGCATTGCTGTAAAAAAATACATGTAATAAATGGTTTCTTAATCTTGTGTTTGGCCTGTACAGCTGAACTAATTTGGTTTTAAAATAGTAAGGACAAGCAATTTTTAAAATGTTTGTACATGTAAGCAAGTAGAGAAAATATAAGCCTCTAGTTCAGCTACAAGAGGGGCAAAAAAGGAGGGTCTGGAGAGAGATTCATCAACTTTGTAGTTCACCACCTGGAATGGTATTGTCTTTAATCATGTGGGCAAATCAGAGCACTACTATAGCATCATACACCCGAGGGGTATTTCTACCAGCTCTAGAGCTGAACACTAAATATTTGTGCTCATAATTTTAATGTTGGAGGATATATATATCTACATATATATACACACCCACTTACTATTAATATGATGCTAAAATAATGTGTTAATTCATATTGTTTACAATTTTCTCCTATTCTGACTTTTCTTACAACATTGTCCTAAGACCTCAGTCTTATGAAAGTAAGGTTGAATTTTCTTTTAAAAAATGTTACAATCAAGTTGAAGAAGGAGCAAAATACTTATTCATGATTACACTCTAAGTCAGTTCTAGAGCTAGAAAATGAATCAGTTTTTGCTTTAACCATTTTGCATTACACATTGGAGTGTCCTCAACTTTCTTAAACGGTACCTTAGTTTAGATGCGCATTATTTTTACATCTTCTCTTCCATCCCTAGTCCTTAAAATTACATGAGAGGAAGGTCATGAGGAAAGTAATCAACTTGCCTAGGGGAATATTTGGCAACTTTAAGCCTGTGATACAGAAAAGTGAACACTATTCTTACTTTTTTAACAGAAGTTTTAGGTATGTAACAATAGACTACTGATTGCTGCTGTTTTACTGCTGATTTGCTCCTTTTTAATCCCATTTGGCTGCTATTATGAATGAAATGTCTGAAATTGCAGCACATACTGCAAACACTTCTATGTAATTCAACAGCAAGATTACAAGACAATTAATACTTGTGAGAATATCTGTAGTGCAAATGAAAGGGATTGAACTTTTTAATAACCAACTGTACTTCCAACGTGTCTGTAAAAATGTCCTCAGTTCCTTAGCGTATGCTTTTTGAATGCTTTTCTTATGTGTTAAAACAATTTCCTTTTGCTTTCTTTGTGTACGAGTCAATCTCTGAAAGGAAGAAAGCACATCAAGGCAGAACAGTAAGAAGATATTAATTAGTATTTGTCTATGTGCTTTTTATGATATATAGTAACATAAAGGTTGTCAAGATATTGTGTGGGCCTGACTAACAGAACACACAGTTAGAAAAGCAAAATTGCACTAGAAGAGAGGAAAAAAATGAAGATTTGACAATTGTAGCTGGAATACCTAGGAATAATTTTAATGTTTCCCAAGAGGGAAAGATAAAGGTCCATCAACATGTATTACTAAAGGAGAAGAATTTCATTTCAATAACTTTAAAATTTTAGTTTGTTCTGATTGGAAATGAAAATAAGCAGAAGGTAGACCCTGGGACTGACATGGCCACTGTAAGGTTTGTGCTTTCTTGGAAGGAACAGCTCTTGTGGTGGCCCAGCCTGCAGTGCAGCAGTTTGGGAGCCCTGGGCTGCTTTTTCCTAAACAGCATGCTATCCTCACCTGTGTTACAATAAAAATTAAGTTCCTCAGTACTGAGCCCAGTGATGAATTAATACAGAGATTCAGGCAATGTTAGGTTGTTTCAAGAATTATTCATATTATGAATTCACTGTGTAAAGAGATTTAGAATTTAGATGAATTAGAGTTTTTTTTAGAGTTGCTTGGTTAACCAGCGATAAAATGGATGAAAGCTACAAGAAGAAAATGAAGAGTTAGAGAAAATATTTAAAAGATGGAGATTCATCTGCTGTTTTTTTCTCCACAAGTATAGAATATAGAGTCAACTTTACTGTAAGAGTATTTGTGGAAACCTATACTACTTTTCTGTACAGCAAGTGTTCACAAAAAGAACTTTCTATGATAATATAATGCAAATAATAACTGCATTTTTAATTGCTTCAAATAATTTTTAAACTCCTGTAACATATCTATTTAAAACCATCTTGATCTTATTTCAAAATTATCTCAGTATATTTTCCAATATGCCATCAAAGAATAATTGAAAGCAAATTCAGAATAAAAGAACCTACTTATAATTAAAGAGCAGTTTTCAGAAATACATTCCATTTTTGTTGTTTTAGGAACCAAAATTTGCTTAAATCTTAACTACTTCTCAATTTATTAATTTCCTTGTGAAAAATCCTCCCAAATCTCTTTTTGTTCTGGGCTTGCCTGCAGCAGACTTTCCTCCATGTTTAGTTTAGGATGTTCTTTATCTACCAACACAACATGAGCTCTCACAAAGTTTTATCTGTTTTCCTGTCTCTTGTCCCAAGGTCAAGAAATGCATAATCCTCCTCCTATTTTCCTACCTTTACTGCAGACAGTAGATTATTTTCCAAAGAATATTTTTAACACATTAGGAACCAAGGCATGTTAGTAAAATATGAAAGTGGAAGAACAATTTGGACCCCCTGGACATTTGGAGATGTAGATGAAAGAGCAAGACAACTCTGGATTAAAACATCTATTGTTTACTTGTCCTGTCTTTAAGTTTAAAAGATTTGTAAACTCCCTTTAACATCCCTAAGATCTGTCTTGGTTCAGTTGTCTAAACAAAGCCATCTGGTACCATTTGAGGCAATTTGAGGTTACCCAGGATAAATACACAGAGATGGAAGAGAGGTCATAAAACCGATGTGACCCCTTCCTAAAGAAGAGTCAACCAGGATAGATTCATAGATCCACCAGTAAGAAAACCAGTGAAAGGTCATGAGGAATACATGCAGATGAGCCTAGGCAGTTATTCAGATTACCCTAAATTAGTGGTTGATTAACAGATCAGATTCCATACTCAGTGCTGACTCTATTTTAACGGATTAGAATTCCAAGACAGATATGTGTTGCACATTTGTCTGAACGTAGGTGTCAATCTGTTGTTGGAGCTCATCCTAGGTGATGATTACACATGACTTTCAGAGACATGGTCAAACTGAGGGGCTGCCCCAAGTGACAGAAGACTGCAGATGGTAGGTGGAAAGATGAAAAGTACTTGGAACTCAGACTTCAAATTAGTGTAGCATGAAGAGGCTACTGAGGACACCACCTAGAATTCAAAGGCAGGAATAGGCAGAAAAAAAATGAACAAAATGAGAACAGACTATTCTGTCTTTAGGAAAGGACAGTATGTAGGCTAAGTGAAAGGGGAAAAAAAGCTGGTTTTATTAAAATAATATATCAGTATGTATACATAGTTAAACTATCATAAAAAATCATAGTTAAGAATATCATAAAGGCACAGGAGATACAAACCTTCATAAACGCCTATGTATATATACAGTGTATTATATATAGAGAAGTACAAAATTTGCAGCACCTAAAATGCCCAAAATGTGATCACTTCTGCTTGTGTGACTTATTTTGCCATGACAATGAAGAAATCATCACTTCCTGTTGTGGTCTTTGTTTTAATCATTTAAAGCACTCCATCTAAAAGTCACTGTGTGATGTGTTCACCTTCAGAATTTCTGAAAAGCTGAAAAACTCTGAAAGCTGTAGGCTCTTTCTTTGCTTCTCACAGTCATCTATGTGTACTGAAAGAATGTGTGGGAAGACTTTCCAAATATTTTACATAACAATATTGCACATTATGTATGACAATAACTTTCCATTTGCCTATTATGGAATTTATCCTAAAAAAGTATTATTTCTGGATTTAAATAGAACCATACCATGCTCAAGAAGTCTGAGCATAAATAACCAGAACATTTCAAACTTCTTCAAACTTTTATATGTGGAGTGGTCCTGAGGAGTTTCTATGACATATATGTTGGAATAAAACTTCCTTTCATAATGGACAAAAAGTTTTCTTTTTTCCAGGCTCTTCCCTCATAGCATGCAACAGAACATTCAGAATTCATCTTTATTTACCATCAAAAACACTAAGTGAGAAGTAGTCCTTAAAATAGGTAGGAACCAAATTATTAGAATTTCCATAGATGAAAAATGACATTTTGATTTACCCCTCAAAATTAATCACAAAGCACCTCAGATTCTGAAAAACTTTCTTGATAAAATGAGAAACATTCCAGAGTAAGACTCTCTAACTCTAGATATAAGCAAAATGCAAAGGTCTCCAAGTTCAGATTTGTTGTAGTAAAATCTGTACTCCACCTGAACTTTATATATGATGAGCATTTTTAATCTTTCTGTTACAACTGCCTGTCAGAGTCTTCTGCTTATCTCTTGAAATTTCTACAAGGCTTATGGCAATGCAGAACTGTTCTGGTATATTGTGAAAAAGGTTTTCTTAGATGTTCATTTGTGAATGATTCATGTTTGAAAATTAAATCTTTATAATACAGCTGGCCAGAAACTGATAACTTTATTTCTTTTTTTTTTTAAATACTCTTTCTGTTCTTTTCATATCATAATTGCAATTTAGATTTTAATTTTAAAATGAAATATTAGCCAGTTGAACTTAAAAACTTTATACAAAACAACAGCTATTTTTTAATGAGCTCCTTCTAGGAAGCATTTAGACAAGAAAGAGATATTAAGAGGCATTTTCTTAAATAAAGGACATTATATTTATTCATGTATGTTGACTAGGAAGACTTGAGGTATATGCAATTATTTTTAACCTACAAAATGTGTGAAATATTTGGTTAATGAATGTTTCCCTAGACTTTTAAAAATTATAAAAGTCATATCAAATTGTCTTTTACTGTATGACTAGCAAATTCTATGAGAAATTAGCCATCCATAGAAACCCAGCAGGGTCTCCAAGAGAAAAGATTGGTAGGGAAAACCAATGGAAAATACAGATGTGCTTTTTTTTTTTTTTTTTTTTGCTCTGGCTGAGGAAGATAAGAAAGAGCAAAAGCTTGTATCTTACTGAAACAAGATAGGGAGGAAGGAAGTTGGTAAACGATGAATACCAGAGAGTTAACCATGTCTGAGTTTTTCTGTGAGAATAGGTGACACATTTGAAGGGGGTGTGAAGAGAGAAATAACTTTTGTGTTAGTGAATGCCTTAAGTAGAATCAAAAGCTCCTTGATGTTATGTCAGTACATAACATACAGGACAAAAACATATTTTGGAAACTGCCTTGGACATTGTGAACAGAATTCTGGTTAATAGCATGTAGGGTATATATTTTTAAATCCTAATAGTTTTGTTGAAAGGTTTGATAGCTCTTTCAAGAGTTTTTAATTTTTTTTTGTTTGTTTTCGTTTTTAATGACTGAATAAATAAAAGCAATATCCTTTAGACTGGGGTAAATATTGTGGTAATGTCCCCACTTACAGGCAGCAATGATTTCTGAAAAAAATGATTATGTTTTCTAAAGTATAAGGTGGAAATGTGAATATGATTTGGGTAAGAAAGGAGCAGATGATAGACTCTCCTGTTTACTCAAGGGGAAGACATTCATTAGGGTTTTTTAGTGGTTTTTCACTTAGTGATGTGAATGAGGATGTGGCTGAGGTCCACAGTTATCTCAGACTAGTTGTTCTGGGACTGAGGTGAACTGCAGTAAGACTGTGGTGATGTTAACAAAGTGCGAACAGATGGAATGGTTTGATGTTTTATCAGTGGAAAAATTGATGTCAGGTATACAAGCAGTAGTAAAGGACACTATTGTATCAAATTGAGATGAAGACTACATCTTATTTTCAAGTTAGTCTACTTATTAGGTAAAGGAAAATTAATGAGTGTATACCAGTTTAGTGTGATTCCAAAGGCTTGCCTTACAGTTGTACTGAAAATCCTTTTCAGTACCTTGTTTCTTTCTGTGTTTCTTAACGAGGGAAAACAGGGAAATCTGGACTGGTTTGACTTTTGTTGGGCTTTTTTTTTTTTTTTTTTTTTTTTTTTTGTATTCTTGAAAGCAGGAAATCCTGCATTTTTCCATTTTACTCTGCCTCTCAGTGCAAATCTTAACCTTTTGCTGTAGGTCAAACGTACAGTGGAAATGAACAAGATATTATTTTAAGAAACCATTTTATGTAGGAAATTTCTTCCTCCACATCTATGTCAATAATCACCAATATTTCTTTAAGAGGAATTTTTAAGATCCTTTGAATTTACAAAGAGCACATTTTTTTCACAGTTTACTACTATGCTTCTGGTATAGATGGCAATCAAATGCTTAATGTTCTAAAATGAGGTAAAAGCAAATGTCTTCTACTGGAACTAAATATGTATATTTCTTAGGATATACATAATTCAGACCTCCAACAGAGAGAGATAAAATTGTTTTCTCCTCTAAGCGGAGTAGATTTTGCCTTTTAATGTTTCCACATATATGATTTATGAAACGTTACACCCTTTTAAGAAAATTCTCAGTCAGACTCCCTGTGGAAGAGTGCTACATTTTTAACAGTTTTATATTTATTTCCTTTGAAAACTTGACATAAAGCTGGTTCAGACAGTAATTATCATCTAATCAAAATCATAATTTTGTAATCCAAATCATCCAATTAATTGAATTGCTTGGTTTATACTACGGACAAATGGAGGTCAGCTAGGAGAAATCAGGTGTTTTTTTTCCTACTATTGCTATTTATTAGGCTATACGTAATGTTATGGGATAAATCTTTCCTTTTTCAAAAGCGAGGCTCAGAAAAAATGGCCTACAAAATTTAATCTTGAAGTATGAGTTTAGAATCATCTGACTACATAGTTTTTCCACAAAAAAAAAAAAAGATGAAAGATAAAAATTTAACCAACAGAAATCTCTTGCTAAAAAACCCAAACAAAACCACATGACATTTTTCTTCTTATTAGGATAATGGAGAAATTCACTGCAAAGGTAAGAACAGTCAGTGATGTTTCAACAATGCAAAGTTTGGGAAGAGATGTGTAGAACTAGTTCTGTGAAGTCAGTTTGGAAATTTCCAGCTAGAAATGTGTTGTAGGAACTTTTTAGTTTAGTGATTGTTTAACTCAATGGAAGATGTGACTCTGAAATCCAAATGGATCCCAAGTAAACCTGAAAAAAATGCAGGCCAGTTGTTTTAATGCTCATTTGCAAAGTCCTGCATGCAAATGACATAAAAATTGATCTTTTATAATAGAATTTTCTACTATAACAGTTGTCATGAAAAAGTGGGATCAGTCTCTATATCTGAGCACAGTACTACATGAATTCTGTGGTGTAACATTCTTACATGAGATCCAGGCTTATATTTAACTGTTTAACATAAAGAGTTTCCAGGTTTCAGGTAAACACTGAGGATCTAGATTCTTATTTTCTTTTGCCATCTACATTCCCTTTATCTCTGCAAACAACATCCTCAGATTGAACTTTGCTGCTTCCTGACACTGCTGGCAAGGGCGATTGTCTTAGCTTCTCTGGTGCCTCCTGAAGCACCTTAATTGCTGCTTCCTGCCTTGTCATCCCTTCCTCCTTGGAAGACAACATCTTGGACTACACAACATCTAATTCGAAGAAGAGGAATGAAGACATCTCTTTAGGGTGTGGGAGGCCCTGCATGTTCTGGAGTGGGATATCAGAATGGAACCAAGCTGGGCTGTGAGACTCAGGCATGGTTCTCAGTGTCTCTGGAGTGGCATGGCCCTGCCCCATGGGAGTGCCTTGTGGACAAACAACCCATGTATTCTCAAGTGCTGGTCAGGATGGAAAGGAGGTCATGTGAGGGATGACAAAGAGAGAACTGCTGAAGTACATCTTGGGCATTTCACTTTGAGAGAGAAATAGCCTGTTACCACTGCATGGAAATGGCAAGCAGATAATGGCTGTGGTTCTATTACACCATTAAATAGTCTTATAAATAAGTGAAAAGAGGTAATTGTACCTGGGAATAAAGAAAATATTCTAAAGGCTTGACTTAACAAATAATGTGTTAGCAAATCACTTGAAGCTGTTGACTATCACTCTGAAATACTTTGTATGGCAAAGTCAGCTACCTCCAGGAAGAGTTTCATGCACATGGCCCCACATTTAGCATTTTCTCACACGCAGTGATGCCCACAGAAACTGAATTTGAATTCAGCAATTTTGCTTGTTCGGTGATTATGTGAAAAAAGATAAGTTCCAGTATAAACAATCGCATATATGCAACACTGAATTAAAAAAATCCTTAAGCAATTTTGAAATTGATTGGTTTGCTGTGTAGACTTGATCTTTATTTGTAGGTGAGAATTTTAAGTAATCCTGCAGCAAACTAGAGAGCTAGCAAGACAACTGAGCTGCATTGTGTGCTCTCAGAAAAGTTCATCCAGATCTTATCGGATTCAATCTAAATCTTTCTACTGACTCCAGGGGGCTCAAGAGGAGGACTGTCTTGTAGGGGGACATAGATTAAAGAGCTGTTCTTCAGATAGCTAAAGTTTCTAGGCCATTTAGATCATATATTCAACTAAGAGAAAAATAAAATATAGGTTTGTTGTTTTTGTTTTTTTCTTTCCCATGAATTAAATTAGACCTGTACTAAAGGTGGCAGAAAATAGATGATATATGTGATGGAGAAGTAGAGATAAAAAGAACCCTTTTCTTCCTTATCTTTCTTCTTGTCACTAAATCACTGCAGTCGAGCATGGAAATGCCAAGGTGAATATAAGTTAAACTTCATGGGTGTCAGGTGACTTGATAAACACCTTTTATAGCATCACCTGCAGAGCTCCTTCAGATGTGAGCTTGTCTGGTGCTACTTTAACTTCTCCATATAGTATTGGAAAAGGAGTGAGAAAAGAGGACATATGAGATTCAGAGTTGAAAATAAGGTGAAAAAGTAGTTTGCTCCTGTTATGAATGTAGATTGGCACACAGACAAAAGTGTTTAGCTAGTGGAATGTTAAGAGACAAAGGAAAGCAGGAATCAGGAGAAGGAAAATATTTTGTGTATGTTTTTATGTGAAAATGGAAATTTATAATATATGTATTATTCCAGAGTAAATCAAATCTTGCATCAAAGTCTGAAAGGTGTCTAAGCAACCATTAATTAAAAATAGTCACATCCTTAGAAGAACACATCCTTAGAAGACTAAGAATATCTGTAGGCAATAGAAAAAAATCTTTTTTCACTTCTAGCTAAACAAGGTTTCAGTTTTTCATGTAGTCAAGCCTCTGAGTGGATCTTTCCACATAAGTTGTGTGACTAAGTGATTAGATTCTGGTCATGGCTCTTTCCTCCAGAGTTCTCATTCTGATACTTCCAGCAAGGTTATTTGGTTGAGATCTCCTGGCATATAAAGTAAGGCTGTGTAGTAAGAAAATAATTTTCATGTGAGAATAGTCAGGTGGAAAAGTTATACATGAATTTATGTTTTTTTTTTAAATTTATGTAAGCTCTGTACATCAGCTGAAGAAGCGTCATTTCGTTATCACTTCTTTGACACAGTTTCCTAGTGCGCATTTTTGCAAAAGGAGAAAGAATTTGCTCTTTTCCATGAAGCTTCAATTAGAGATAAATTTCAGAGCTCAGTTGTTGATGTTTGAGCTGAGACTCCTGAAAAAAGGGGGTTTCCTGTGTCATTGACCTACTGTAGAGCAAATCAAGGACATAGACTCTATAAATAAACAAACTAAATGTCTCCATGCCACTACTTAAACTTCCATCAGAAAACTGCCTCTCAAAGGCCAAAATACCAGATACTGCATGACTAAAGGACGATAGAATATACTCCACAGTTTTTGCCAGAGCTTAAAAACATAGGAGAGCCTCAGAGGTAAAGAAGCTATCTGGAGTAAAATATCAAGGGCAGAACAGGAGAGCATGTACTTGATTCTACATAATGATAAGTGCAAGAGGACCAGTCATCAGATAGATGTAGCTTGCTATTTTTATAGAGGTCATTAGAAACACTGGACATAGAAAAGGGTTTACAATATAAAGCCTCATGACTTTGAGGTTTTGTTTTCTTCTTCTCTTGTGTCTAATTTTATTGATTTAGAAAGGCAGAGGAAAATATATTTTCCTCTGATCTTGTGATAATATAATCTAATTACATCTCATTTCCCAAGTTTTAAAGCAAGTAGACCCTTCTTAAACTTAGCCTTTATCTGCAGCAACTTATTCAAAATTATTTTGGGTTTATATTCCACATGCAAGCTCTTTACTGACAGCTTTAGTGGAAGAACAGTGTATAGTTACTCTTAGATCTTATGGACTGTCTATCATTCATGACCTGTCTCAGGACAGCTTTTTATAGCAAAGCTAAATCTTTGTTTCTGGATAGCCAAGTTAGCTAAGTAGTAACACATGGCTGGGACTTAGTTTAACCAGATTAACTTTGACAGCAAAGGATGCAAAATTAAAAAATAATAAGTGATTGAGAAGGCAATTTTAGAATTGTCAGTTTGGAAAACAGAGAGCAATCTAGTAAGACAGTGGGTTTTGCCAGTTCTGATTTCAGAGAAATCTGAAGGGTTCAGTTTTTAAAATCCTTGAATTTCGGCCAGCTAAGTGGCACAGATGGGGTGATGAGGCAACTCAGGTTCCATCTACTGAATGGAGAGTTGGCCAGGCTGGCTGCTCTGTGACCAAGAGCTTTACACAGAATATTCTGAGTTGGATTCAGGGTTACAGTTGAAAATAATGTGTGAACATAAAACCAAAAATTAATTATGCTGAAGATATCTTGGAAATCGAAAAATATGAAAGTAAGAACAACGTCGCTAACCATGGCTTTACTTAGGAAGGAAAAGACCTGTTGTTGAAATTATGCAGAACAAATCTCTGTTTTTATAAGAAATGTGAAGAGTCATTTTGAATACATAGGGACCCTGGGGTAAATCAAACAAATTGCAGGAACTTGTTGTTCCTCTGACAATTCATGACTGTCACTTTGGTGAAGTGCTATGGTATTTCCATGGTATTACTCTGTTATCTATAAAATCTTGCTTCATATGGAATAGCATAAAGGTTTGCTCCATCACAATCCATTAAGGACGAAGTTTAGGATTCTGAACAGAAAGGACAGCTGAAGATATCTCAGGGAAAAAAATAGAAAAGAAGATGAAGGTATGGTGGTCACACGTAAGATAACAAGTTGCTAAATGTGCTAACAGGAATATTCATTTTTACCCCAAAAGTGTATTCCTGCCACCACCACATGGCTCTTACTTTAACAAAGGTAAAGTGTCTTTTTATATTTTTAATTATGAAATTAATTTAAAATGCATTTCCATCTCTTAATAAAATATCTCATTTTTTAAACTAAAGCAAATTTTCTTTTACAACTCAGTCTGGTAAAGAACTGCTTAAATATAAAGTTAAAATGTACCAAATTAAAAGGCCCTGGTACATTTCCAGTGTGCTGGAAGTAAACTGGAAAAAAAATTAAAACAGAATAGTTTTTATGGGCCTTTATATATAAAATTTCAAGCCCACAAGAAGCAGCTCAGAAATTTTTAACCTGGGATTTCCTTCGGTTATAATAACAAAGATTGCTGTGAAATATTTCAGGATGAAATTAAAAGAACCAGATTTTTTTTCTTGTTAAAAGGAAAACGCTGTGTAATATGCATAAGTTTAGACATTGGTGAACAGACAAAAAAAAATATTTTATTACTATAAACAGTAGATAATAATTACTTTTTATTTTCCAACTTAGATCTCTTATCTATTCAGATCTGGAAGCATTGCATATATAATTTTTATCTTGGTCTTTTCAAGACCAAAGGCTTCGGAATTTTTCAGTTTTTTTCAAATCCATAGAATCATAAAAGTGCACTTTTGGAAAGAAACTTAAAAGCTTATTAGTCCACCTTCCAGTACAACTTAAAAATGGTAATGCTACTTACATGTGGAAAGGATGGGTAGCTAGAATCTACAACCCTTTTTTTGGTAATTGTTTTTTTTTCCTAGTAAGGCACTAGTTTTGTATTTAAAAGTCTCTTTTTATTTTAACTTTTTTAGGGGATCTCAGAAAGTGAAGGTAGATCATGTCTGTGCAATACAACAGAGCATGCTGCACATTGAGCCATCTCTAAAATCAAAGAGCACAGCTGTGTTGGTTTTGCAGCAGCTGCAGAAATTCAGACTGTGATAAGCTGCCTGTTGCATAAAGTTTTGAACTTATCTAGTGTCTCCTCAGGTCAAAAACATTGAAATTCAAGCTCTAATGTGTCTTTTGTTCGGGTTACTGAAACCTTTAATGTAGACTTTAGTTCCTCTAGTCCTTGTCCTTAAATTAGTTTTTCTCTTATTTCAGCACAGACAAATGAGTTCCTCCTCAGGGTGCTGCACCATGTTAGTGCACTTGAGTGGGTGCAGCTTAACCCAGTCTATTTCAAGTACTCTGCATCCTTCTCTCTTTACAAACCAGACACCAAAATTTCTTACACGTTTAATGTTACAGCAGGATTTTTCAGCCTCAGCTCTTCTCACCTCCCACTTTACAACTTGTCAAATGATTGCTGAGGCATTAAAATTAAAAAAATATATATACATCCCTCGAGCCTTATTTTTGTTTGTTAAAAGGAGGCTGAAAATTAGGTTATTCATGTCAATTAAAAAATAAAATAAAATGCTAATAAATTAACATGACAAAAAGAAAAAAGAGAAAAGTAAGAGCACTGGATACTTTACTAATTTGCTAAAGTAACTGAGTACCACATATAGAATTGTAATTTTTAGATGAGAAAACTATACCTGTTGTGACAATGGTCATTCAATCTGCTCTGGGACTTCGGTGAATTATGACTTTAGGAATGCAAAGTTAAATTACTATGAAAGAGCTTGCTTGATACTTTTTATTTTGCTCTGCAATGCAAAATTGTTAAGACCTTATTCTCTTTCTGTTACCAAAAAAAAAAAAAAAAAAGTAACTGTTTTATTTTTTTGAGAATTGTGAAAGTAAAATCATTAATTCTGGTGAGCCTTTCTGGCTTTAGAGCAGGAAGGAATATGCAATAATCAAGATATATGAATAACAAAATTTCCCCCACATTCATATGAAGTAAACAAGCTCAAAACTCAGAAGACTGCAATCCAAGCTTTTAATACTAATTTTCTCCTCTAAGTTTCACTACAACATAGAGTTAGCAGTCTCTTTTAAACAACAAATGAATGAGGAGAAAAAGACTATTTCTCTCTTCTCCTCTTTTTAAATATTCCAGTTGAACCCTCACAGGCCCATGACCCAATGTTTTCAGTGCTGACAATCTGAAATCAGCTTACACTGACTGAGCTTAGAGTTGAAAATTACATTCTAAAGAGAGTGTCCTGAGTTATAAAAGGTCCTGAGTTATAAAAACCATTAGCATCTCTTATTTTGATAAAATGCTTTAGTGTCCAGAACTGATGTTTTTCAAGTGGTTTTCCCCCCCTTTTTACCAGGTAGGACAAAGAAAATGGTGTAAGCAGTACTTAAAAAATGAGCAAACATAATAACAAGAATGATTCTCGTAGGTCACAAAAAGTGAAAATAAAAGTACTTTAAAATAATGTGATCAAAATAATTTGCCACAGAAATTTTATGGCTGATTTGCTACTGAAAGAAACCATTCATAAAAATAGTGACTGTAAATACTTCTCTTACTGTTGATAGGAAGTACATGAAATTTTACTTTTTCCCATATAGACTTACTTTTCTAGGGATCCACTCATCTTCACCCCAAATAATCCCATTTTCTCTGAGAACTGAAGCGCTTATGCCAGATCTCACATGCTGGATGTCGGCTGGAAGGAAACAGCTGCTGGATGTCAACTCTGAAGTTTACTCTGGGTCAGTCTGCAGGCACTGTTGGATTTCCCTGACTGATCAGGCAGGTCTGTGACAGGTTAGAATAATTTTGTTTGCAAGGTTTTAACCTCAATGAATACAGAAGTATTTGAAAGCATAAACAAGATGTAAAAATAGAAGCAGCACAGTTGGGAGGCTTTTCAGTGAATTTCTCTTTTGACTGAGGATAGGCTCCTGTTCTACTAAACCTGCAGAGTCGTTTGGACCTTCATCAGCAACCACGGAAGCCTCAAAGAAAAAAATCTCAAAATGGACTATCTGGTGTCCTAGAAGATACAATCTCCGATTATATTTCTTAGTGTGCCAGGTTCCATGACCTGTGTCCTATCTCCACTTTTGTTTGAACTCACAGAGTATTCTTTCACTCACTGATGACAATAATACAGTTTCTATTTTCCTCCTCTCTTTAGCTGTCTAGTTTCAGACACTGCATCAGAAAACAGTGTCTTTGAAATCTGTCTTCTGTATGTCAATATATCAAATTAATATTAAATTACATTCTTTAATAACATTCTTATACCAATTTAAAATAGGATAAATCTATGCCTTTACCATCCCTGTCTTCCTTAAAATTTATTTAATATTTTAACATGATTGAATGTTAGGGCCAAATAAAATTTAGAATGATCAGAGACAACCATGTCCATGGCCATAACAGAAACTTATAGTCACACGAAATTTGAGAAAATTATATTAAAAATAAGTATTTAGGAAATACATTCACTAGACTACCGAGCAGTTGAATCAATTTCTGTATGCATATATGGGAAGTAACACCATATACACATAGGTTTGTTGGCAAGTAGACTAGCAAGTTTATCGAAACAGGAAGAAATTTATATTGAGTCTGCAGGCCCTAGGGGGAAAAGCCATCTTTTGAAATTGTCTAGTCTATAAACCCATGCTATAGCAAAAAAAGCTGGACAGACATTATGGAACCATCCTATCAAGTGGTTGCCAAGGTAACAATGAATGAATGTGCAAGAACAGGACAACTCATCACTTTCCTGGGATGTATGGAGCACCCAGAGGGACTATCACTGCTCAGAGGTCACAGTCTAAGGTAGTCTGCTGATTACAGTGGACTGAGCATGTAATTATAACTATTTATTGTGGGTCCTCCGTAGTGTTGGAGTAAATCTAACACACACACAATATCCAGATATTCACATTTTTTAATGTTACCTTTGAGCTGCAAAATAAATAAATAAATAAATAAATAAATAAATAAATAAATAAATATCCCCAAAACACTTCATGCATATTCATTTTCTTGAAATTAAAATGCAGTGCTTTGAAAGTTCAGAATATGAATTATTTATTGCTCATTATCCTTCCACAATATACATTAACAATCTATACATTTCTGTGTCTTATTTGGTTCCCAATCTGTAAATTTTGATAAATTAATTCTGATCTTTTTCATTTGAAGTATATCAAAGCCATTAGTACTTCAATCTATCTTAAATCCCTGTTTTGAGATTAAAAAAAGCTAAGTATGGTTATATGGTAAAAATATATCCTTTTTATTTGAGAAATATTCTGTAAGGCCTATGAATACGCACAACTTTAATGAAAACTTATCAAGACTTTTGAACTGTAAATCATAACTTTTAACAATTCTGCCACTGTATTTCTACCCAAATCATAAAGTCGGATAGAATACACAACTTAGATGAATGCATCAGCTGAATTTGAGCCCATCTTGAAAACTTGAACTCTTTTTGTTTTTTTCACATTTTTTCATATATCTCTAATTTTCTTTTCATTAAACATTAACATTAACAAAATAGGAAATCTGAAAGTACTTGCTTACAAAGCAGGTATCTGGAATGATACATACATGTTTAAAACTTCACAGTTTTGAAAAAAAAAGTCAAAAGCTTTTTAAACATACTCAAAGTCAAGTCCGGTTTGTGCTACGAAGGTTTGCACATTTCTACATACAAGATGAGTGCTGCTAAAGAAATGATCTTTTTTCTCCTGAACCCTTCCAATTTCCTTACATGATTTCTTTTCAGAGTTGGCTTGCACTGAAACAGCTCAAAGAGCACACAGCATAAACGTAGGTCTCGCTGAAAAAGGTTAAGTAATACTGTTCTTTAATATTTTGGCAACATCTATAAAGTAAATTTTAAGTCCAGATACCTTCTGCTAAGCAAGTGTATGACAACAAAAATTATCCTTTCGCTGTGGGAGTACCACGTTGCTTCAGGACCTCCTTTATGAGTGTGCACATCTTTGTCTGTGGCTCTCTGTGCCTGAGCTGAGCAGAGGTGCTGACCTGTAACCTGTACCATACTCAAGAAACAAGGGCCAAGCATGCTCTGCAAGATGCTTATGTCTCTTTATTTGCCTCATAGCAGCCTGGGCTCATTTCAGAAGAGGAAGGTAAAATGTGATTATAGTCAATTTTTGAAAGAAGGTATGGTTAGGCTTTTCATCAGAATAACAGGAAAAGTGTGGGGACTGGTAGTCAGAGAGTTTACATTGAATGGTACCTGTGCATTTCACGTAAGACAGGCTTACATTGTGCTTGTCAAACTGATTTGTAGAAACTCACTTGGCATTAATCTCATGCTGATTTACTGCTTGGAAGTGCTAGGTCTTGAAGGGATAAACTAAGAACTGAGAAAAAAGTTGGTAAATGTAATTTGTTTATGAATTGCTAAAACAGCTTTAATTCTCAAGATTGATGTGATGATATGTAGAAAGAGCTGCCCATATATAAGACACTGAAAAGTGACTCCACAGTTTTTTTTTCCTATGGAAAGAGCCTGTTATAATATAAATCATTTGTGGTATGATTCACCAAACTGCTTTGGTGCAGTAATAAGGGCATAAAAATAAGCCGGTCACCATCAGGTTTGCCAAAATGGTGACAGGAAAATTCTGGTGGAATTAGACTTTGGTTACACATGCTAACATTTTTATTGTAAGACAAAACTGGTCATTGTTCATGGTTGTTTTTATCGACAAAGAAACCGAAAATAATTTGGATGCTAATCCAATGAATTATCACAATTCTCTACATCAAAATAAAATAGGCACAAATTAATGCATTATGTTAGTGTAAGAATCTGCATTTTATTAGCAGTTTGTCACACTTTCTCTGTGTTTCTTCTTTTCTCATTTTATGTAATTATTTCCTAGGTTAATGAGAGCTTCATTCCTACTAAGCCTTTCAAGATCATAGTGCATGCATAAATGCACAAAAGATGTAACTCCACTGACCTCACTACTAGAAATACTGAACACAGCTAATGATACTAAACAGTATACACCACCACGCCTTCCAGCCCGAGCAATCAGCCAGTACATGGAGCCTCTCTAGTTGATTGCCAGAATAAAAAATAATTAACTATATGGTTCCTAGGTATCATAAGAGTAAGTTTGTTTGCTTCATAATCTTACCTTTCTTCCAGTATGTTGGGAACAAACAGTGAGGGCATCTTACAATTCCCAGATTTCCCTTTTCTGTAACTGTTTTGCCCCATGGAAAATGCGCTGTTTGGCTTTATCCCAGGTCCATGCAGGACACACCACACACCACCTGTCTGTTGGCCTCCTGTTTTCCTTACACAGCTGCAGCTGCTGAAACCGTGGGGATCCACGTTTGCCTTTTTCAGCTCTCAGTTTTGCTCTGATGGCTTAGCTTTTCACTAGCCTTTCCAAGCAGCAAGTTGCTGTGCATGATGGAACACATTGTTTGAGCATTTAATTACTACTTAAGAGAGATTTATTTCCTCCTTCTGTTTAGTGTGAACGAGGGGTGTTGAGCAAGCTTCCACTGAAATATTCCTGTGGAAGTAGCAAACTGAGTGGCACACATTGAAGCACCTGAATTAAAAAAAAAAAACCAATATGTATTTGAAGGCTAACAATATTTAAAAAAATTAAATTCGCACACATTTGATTTCTAATTGCACCTCCAAATTATATTTGTGTCTGCATGTATGAATGTTTGGTAGATGCACAGATAAAATTAGGCAATAGGAGAGATTGGAGACTGAGGTTTCTAAAATGCTTGTTACCTAAGGTTCCCAATTTGCAGATCCACTTTTTAAGCCAAGTCATTGGAGCGTGCAAGAAATCTTTACCTTGTTGGATTAGAATGCAAAACAAGACAGTTTTTTTCAGGACTATGCTTGCTCGGTTTCTTTTAACCTAGCTAAAACCCTCTATTTGTTTGAGAGATAGGGGGTATGACCTTAGTACTTTGTTTTTAATGATGAGAGGAAGAAAGTGACATTGGCTTTAGCATTTGGAGTAAAAAGCAGAGATTTATGTGTAGAAAACATCTTGCTTGAAGTCAGATTACATAAATGGCTGAGGAAGAGACTACTATCTGTCTTTTACATGCTGTTACCGTAAAAGGTCCTCATATCTTCAGCTGGAATTCTGTGGAAAAATAGGATTTGGGAGGCTAACATTACATTCGTACACTTCTGTTAATCCCATAAAATGCAATGGAGACTGAAACAGTAATAATCCAAGATAGAGGTAGTTCTTGGAGAAAAGAAGTGATGATGTAATCCAGAAAACATACCTGGAGAACATTAATAATGGTTTCTAATTAAAATACTTTGATTTATATATTTTTATATATTTTATAGTAATATCCTATTGATTATTCATTGTGTTAGAATACAGTAATTATTTTCTGTTATTTTCATAGAGTTCCTTTGATGCTATTCACCTCAAATACTAAAAGTTGAAACTTTTTGAGATAGCTGTTTTGTAGCTAGAACCTGACAGGGCCTTCATGTTTCTAATCATGATCAAGGACCATTTTCACTATCACTCATGTCCAGATGTGTATTAGATAAACCATTTTATTTTGGTCATAATATTATCAACTGTATATAGAATGTATATTTAATTTAAGAGTATTTTATAGGGATTTCAGAGAGAAAAGCTAATCAGTGGTTTGATTAAAAGGAAAAAATCTTCATATATATATATATATAAAAAATAGTGGGAAGCAAATATATTCTACTGTAGTGTTAAAACATTTAGGCAACAATCCTGAAAGTTCAGGTTCAGTAAATTTTGAGGGCACATGGCAGATATCTAACTGTCCTTGACCTCCTTCTAAGGTTTTTTTGTTCTTTGGTTGAGCTGGCTGTGCAGGAGGAGCTAAATCATGTCCTAGGAGGTACCCTGTCTTGGAAATTGATGGAGACTATTTTAAGGAGAAATACAAGAATACTGGTGTTTCCCAGTCTTGGTCCAGGAGACTTGATAAGGTTTTTGATTTTTATTTTGTATAGATCCATTCCTTCAAGGAGCTGAACAGCCCTTGGAGGTGGCCATCTCAGATATCTGAGACTCTTGGACTCTCAGCCCCAAAGCTATAAAATATTACCTTCTCTGCCACTGAACAAAATAGGCAGAATCCTTAATTTCTTTGTTTTTTTTTCAATGTTGAGCAGCAGCGAAACATCATACAACATATGTCTTCTTGCAGTGGCATGTAATCCCTTCAGAGGTATACTTGTTTTTTATCTTACTTTGTCCCACACATCTTTTAAAAGAACTTTTTAACCAGGAAATTCTTCATAATAATTTTATTATGATACTGTGGTTCCATTATTAATTTTTTCTTATCTCAGCCTGTAAGGTTTGCCTTTTTTTTCCTGATTCTCCTCCCCAAGTCGGGGAGGGTGAGGTGGGAAGCAGTGATCAAGTTGCTTCATGGTACTTAGTTGCCAACTGGGGTTAAACCACATCAGTTCTTTTGTAGCCTATGGTTTTAAAGTTGTCATTTCAGAGGAGGGAGGGGCCTGATGGACTGATTTTGACAACTTTTTTTTGCATAGCAATATTACTTCAAGCTTTGCATTTTGGCTCTTTGTTTTTGTGAAAATATTTCTATTATTTTGTCTTGATAAGAATACAGTAGTGTCCAGCTTAAGTAAAACTGACAGCCTGCATCAGGGAGGTCTGAAATTATTCCCCTGGTCTTCCACTGACTCTTTTCTGGTGCTCCTTGACCATATAACAAGTCTGCTGGGTTATATCCATGTCTCTGAATAACGAGAATGGCAATGTCCTCTTCTTCAAGACTTTTTTGCCTGCCTTCCACACCCTGTCCTGTTGCCTACATGAATATACAGATTCTTGAGTGGCCTGAAGGACATTTTGACCAGTCCTTGAATTAATTTGTGCACTTGCAATACAGGAACTTGGACAGAATAATTTGAAGATTAGCTGTAGCACTGCTTTTAGAAAAAAAACCCTGAGTAGATTTCCCACTGCAAAATAGATGCCCTCAGCTCTATGGCAGCATTGTGTTTACTTTCCATGTCAAGAGGATCTATGAGCATAAAAGCTTTCATGTATGGGATGTTCAGGTACTACAATAATGGGGAATACATGCACCTTTATAAAAAGTAATATAAATGCATTATTTATGAAGCAACAGGGAACTGAAGAATAAGATGTAGAAGCAAAGTGAACAGCAACAAAAGTCCTCTGCTGCCTCTGCTTTTTATTTCTTGGAAAAACAATACCACTGAAGCTATGATGATTTGTGCTGTCTATTACAGCAACTGCATTTTAGAAATATTTAGCAAGTGGAAGCTGCAAGTGCTTAGCCATAGCTATAAATACCACCAAAGCAAACAGAAAGCTCAAGTGTTGTTTAAATAGCATGTCTCCAGACAGACAGCTTTCATTGCTGAATAACTTTGTTCCCCTGTTATTGAATTCCTGCCCCAGAAATATTATACCAATAAAACCGCTATGCTGAGTTTTGTCCAGGACAAAAAGATCATTACATATTGGAATGAAATTCAATCTCCATCCCTTGGAAATGTTTTGTTTCTTAAATGAAAGAATATCATGTTGAAATGACTCTATAAAAGCAGTGTGATTTTGCTTTAGGTGAGCAGCAATGTGGCTGAGTTTTTATGAATATGTTTAGATAGTAAAAGAAACATTCAGCAACTTAACAGCGTCTAAAGAAATGTGGCCACATTTTTGTTGTATTAAAATAATGAACTTTTAAAGAAAAAAAATTTCCTTTTAATCAAAATTATTTACATTGATTCTGTATCATTTTCATAGCTTATATCAATATTGCATTTATGCACAAATATTTTGACTTTATAAAAAAAGTTTGCATTGTGATTTCTGCCATGTTATAATTTTTAGAATGAAAGAAAAATCAAAATGACAAATATTGTATGGATTCATGGTTTCCTCCCAAAAATGTCTGTCTTTCACTCATACACTGAGTGTAGAAGCTAAGGTTTAGCATCACCAAATAATTTATATAATATTGCCTTCAGAGTTTGAGAATGTAATTGCTTATGGGTATAAATAATTTCATAACAGTCATTGCTGATTTTTACTAAACAAAAAAAATCAGAAAAAGATCTATTTTTTTTAATGTATGTAAATGCATTCAAGCAAACATTATGCAGCACTAATAATGTTAAAACTGGTGTTTACTCAGCCAGCTATCAATGAAGTTAGCAGCTAATTTTGTCAAGACACTTATAAATGGTACCTGAATACCTGAATGCTTCTATATAGAAGCAAGATAAGCATCTCTTTTTGCATGTGATGCAAATTCAGTAATAATTTTTTTTCAAATCTTCATTTTTCCATATTAAAAATGAAGTTAAAATATCGTCTTTCTTACAATGTGGTATCAATTTTGCTCTTGCAGATAACTGGTAATTCTGGACAATGGTAATGAAATCACATTGGGCCTCTCAAGAATGAGGACAAAGATTGTTGTTTATTGTGACTGAGGCTTGAGTGGTTCTACATCAGAAAAAAAATAAAACTAGGGGAAAAAAGAAAACAATTGTGCCACTTGAGAAGCAGAAGGTCACAGGATCCTCTGTAGGGGGAGAGGATATTTGCACTGGAGGAATGGGACTCTATCTATGCACTTCTTGTTATGCTTTATGTGCAAATATAAATAAATTAATAAGTAATAAAGATGTTTTCTACATGTAGATTTGAGAGTAAAAACTGGAAATTAAAGAGAAAAAGCTAAGCATCAAAATACTGTCTCTTCTTAGCCTGTGATTTAAATAACAGCTCAAGAAAAGCCTGAATTACTGCAGCATTAAATTACAGACCACCAGAAAAAAAAAAATAGACATGAAGGAATTAGTTCAAAATGGTAATTCAAAGTAGAAGCAGATAAAGAGTTACATAATAAATCCTTTCCAAATTGTAAAATGCATTATTAAAAAAAAAAAATAAAAAATGTTTGAAATGATACCAGAAAGCCAGGATGAGACCAAAGAAGTCAGGGTAAGAAATCAGTGATTTGTAGGTCAGGCTATAAACAGGATATGTCATGCCTATTACTTATCCAGGCAGACATAAAACCATTAGAATAGTTTTGAGTGGGCATGAGATTTAGAATTGTCTGAGATTCAGGAATCGTGTTTCTTACATGAACTACATTCTTTCTAGATGTTGACTGATTAGAAAAACCATATATATTGTCAGTGTGGCTTTTCTTTCTGTTATACAGTATAAAATCTACAAATTGATGTTTAGAAAGGATTCTGTGTTTAAACCCCGGGCTCCCTCTGTCTGTATACTGAAAGCTTGCATTAAACAGTGTCTTTTTAATAAAAGAGCAAGGATTATTCCTCTACCTTCTTCCTTGTACATTTTCAATATGAAAATATATCTATTTTATTATATTTCTTTTAAATATTAAAAGCCTGCAGTTTTAAAACTGTGGATCATATGCAGCTTTGAAGTCTCTCAAGTCTTCTCACATAAAATATTGTATTGTCTTCAGTTATTGAGCCTGATAATTTGTTAAAGACCTTAGGTTTTGTATTGTGAGATTCAGAGAAGTGGAATATGTACCAACATTTCTGGAATTAATGTGTTCTTTAGTGTAGGCAAAAATTAATGATTTAACAACTTGGTCATCTTTTCCTCTTTTGTACGCATAATCATTACATCTAATGTTCTTATTTTTCTTTCTTTCTTTCTTTCTTTTTTTTTTTTTTCCCGCAGTGACTTGCAAAATTAGATGAACTATCTTTGTTTTTCCTTTGGATGAAATATATTCTTCTTGAGCAGTAGGACATCTCTCACAGCGTAGGCTGATACTGGCAATTATAAAAAAATAAATAAAGTGATTGCTTTTATTTTCTGTTTCTGTACCTTCTTAATTGGTGCACTGTGTCCTTCCCTACTGTGCAACATGCCATGAAAGAGTGTGAATACTGACCCCTTATACAGAGTTGGTGTGCCATTGCAATTCTGGGTCCTCCTTTAGAAGAATAATGAAGTAACCCCTGGTTAATGTAGTTGTCTCAAAATATGTGTTTGAAAGATGGGGAAGAGTTTCAGTGAACAAGATTTCCGCATGGATTTTAGTTAGACTATTTTGTCTTTTCCAAGTGAAAAAAAAAACCAAAAAACACTGAAGAACCCCCCAAAACAAGATTTCACCAAAAAAGGAAATTTATATGAGAGAAAATGAATAAAAAGTTGAAAGCTTTACAACTCTGGGTATTTATAATAATTTCAAGATAAACTAATTCATTTTGAAAAATACCTGAAAAGAGAAGTGCTGAGTTCTGATGGGCAGTGACCCATTTATAAATAATCCTGTCTGAAAAAGATGCTACATGCTATAGGGAACTGAAGGATGTGAAGATGAGGAAAAAGAAATAAAAAGAGATGGCAGATAAATTGGTAACAGAAGTAAAAAGTCACACCACACCACATGCAGCTTTGGGGTGTAACAATGCCTTGAACTGTGTAAGAGAGATATATAATACAAAGGTGGCAGTAGGTGTCAGACACATCTCTGAAGCTTGTGGCACTATTGCAGTTATCCAAAATAAAATCAGCAAGTGCAAGGGACTTGTTAGATAAGGACTTTGTCTCTTGGCAAAAGGAAATCATCACGGACTAAATGAGCTGCTTCCAGGAGCTGATACATTAAAAGGATATGGCAATACTTGTTATGCATTCCTTGCTCTTGTTCATCTACATTTAAATGATACCTGTTCCTGAATAAAACAAAAGTTTCTTGCAAATGGTTCTTGCAAAGGGAAACATAGATTTATGGTTATTTATCCAAGTGGAATATTTAGCAAGTTTTCAATTGGCTGATTAGTATTCTGGTGAAGTTTATATCTGAAGACTCACAGAGCTTCCAATACCTCAACAATCTTCAATCCCTGAGAACGCTGTTATAACAAACAAGGGAATATCCTTCTAAAATGTCCCTAATTTTCTCATTCTCTTGAGAATTTCAATGAACAAAATAATAAATAACAGACTGTTTAATATCTTTTCTAGAACAGGACTAATCAAGACAGAGGTAAATGAGGGACTGCACATTGTGTATAGTCATACCTTCCTTACTTCCCTGGAGACACCTGGGAGCTAATATGTTTACCATGCAGAGGTGTTTTTTTCTGTATCTAAAAGCTGCAGGGAATATTATCTGGGACTGATTCCCTACTCACCCTCTGAATATTTTAATAATCTTCCACATTTATTTGTACATATCAGTGAATTAAAAAATAATATGTGATCCTCAGTTATTAGATGAAATTGATTCCCTGAAAATCTGAAAATGAGTTATTTTCCATTTGGTCAGTTGATTTCCAGTAAATCAACTTGATACTTTTTACAAGGGTTTTCCTTTTTCCGGGTAGTTTTCTTCTGTCTTAGGAAACAACAGTCTCTAAGCCTGCACTGCCTTGATGCCCTGGCTCCTCTGAATGGCAAGTGAAGATTGCTTTGCTCTCGCTTTTGCTTTTTTTCTCCTGCAGAAGGGCTGTCAGATGAATTTCTCCAAAAGACTAACTCTTCAGTGAAGAGATATGTTTAGGAAGGAAAGTGAGTGATCCTGAGGTGTGTTTTTGACCGTGCCCAGAACTGAAGGCTTGGTGTGAGTATTTTGCTGCTATCAGGGTTGCTGGCACGTGTCCCCTGGAGGCCATGCTCCAGGTGCCCTGCAGACCAACTGGCTTATGCTTCGGTTATTGCATCCAGTTTCATCAGCTTTTTATAAAAAAACACCCGATATTTTTAGTTGATATAGAAGGTTGGCAGTCTATAGCTGTATTTTTCCCCGTTTACATATTAGTCCAAGTTTGCTAGAGAGATTTTAATACAGGGTGCTCAAAACTATGGCCAATGTTAATCATTTCCGCATCGCTCTGCCCAAAGAATTGTTAGAATCTATCAACCCTGAAATTTAAACATGATTTACTTAGCCATCAAACCATATTGTTGCTGTGAGTGAACTATTATATTTTTGTTGCCTAATACAGTGATAGAGACCTAGGTGGTTATGGATATATGATTTTATTACTTTATCCAATCTGTGATACCTAAAATGTGAAATTAAATAATGCAATACATAGGAAACAAACTAATAAAAATTAAAACAAATTTCAATTGATTAACCAGAAGTAGACTTGGTTAAATTAGTAGTGACAATGAAACAGACAGTATGTACCTGTTTTGTATGACACAAGCACTGTTGAATGCTACACTCTTAAATTACCTTTAAAACTGTCCAGTGGTGTTAATTTTAACTGTCTTGGAAAAAAAAAAATCACCAGTCTATGCATGTTTACAATGAAACATTGCAACTGAATGGGATGTGCAGGTATATTAATTGGGTTTAAATTTTTGCTGTATGGAGTCTTTGAACAAAACTGGCCAAATACAGAATACTGCCAATGAAATTTTTGTCTTTAAATTAAACAAAGTCAACTGGTGGAGGAAGTGCTAGGTGATAGAGGAGAATACCCAATTATTCTTGCCCTTGGATTTGTCCTGGCTACAGCTCAGTTAATTCACAATATACCATTCAGCAATCTACTTTTTTTTTTTATTTTATTTTAAGTTATCTTAGAAAAACATGAGCATAATTCTCCACATATGGCAGGGAAGATATGACAGTGGTGAATATGTCTCCATTTCTTTCCCTACTGACACTGGTGTTCATATTTGAAGCAGGTGTATGATTTTAGAACAGCCTTATGGAAACACAACACAGTCCATGCAACACAACTTCATTAGCTCCAATAGAGTTATGCTGGAGGTGGATTCTAGTACAGAATCTTTTATTTTTTTTTCAGTTAATAGCAACTGGTATTTTTGTATGAGGAATGTATGCAAAAGTGTTACCAAAGGAGATAAAAAATAAGATTGTGTACTTAGAGTGCAATGAAAGAGAAATTTGTAATGAAATTATCACGATTTTTGTTGCACTGAATGTCAGGGTGTCCTTTATTGGAAAAAGGGGAGACAATTGCTTCCTTGCTTACAGTAGCTGTCTAATCATGCTCTAAATAAGGTGAAAGAGAGAGAAACCTCTTCATTGGGTGTGCATATTTTCTCGGTATGATTTGACAAAACAATCAGTCCTGATGCTGCAGAATGATTTTGTTAGTTATCCACTCCTAGATCACAAATAAAACAGTTTCTTTATTTTTCCAGTTGCAAGTTCCATGTTATTTTTTTAAAAAAAATCTACTTGTAACTTCAAAAGTTTTTCAGCAGATGCAATGACTGGAATCAGAGTATATGATTTAATTTAAGAGTTTAGGCCAATGTATTAAACATGCTATATATATGATAGTAGAGTTCAATATATGTGATAGATAACTATATATATATATGTACAATATATATATATATGACAATAGGGTGCAATTTAATCATAATTGTTCAATTAGAACAGCATTAAGTTTTCTGGTAGTTGTCATGACTAAAGGCCAAGAAAAAAAAAAAACAGTACTATAACATAGCATTTTTACAATTTTATTGACATAAGCATTTCATCTGCATTCTGCTACCGATCATATATTATACACAGGATTTATTCTGCACAACCAGTTGTTCAACACAGTGGTTATGCTTATAGTCACATACAAGTGTATATACACAGATACTCTTTGCAAATGAGTTAGCTTTGACATAGATAAACACACAAGTAAAGGACAAATTACAGGTTGAAGCATTAATTGAGTCCTGTCCGTGAGTAGAAACCATATCGTGGTATATGTCACATTTATGCTCATTATCCTCAAAATGCTCAATAAAATCTATGGTATTTACCAGCAGATTGCAAACACTGAATATGGCTACAGAAAAATAGCTACTTACAGTGCTTTTTGCCCCTGGGGTTTGCTTAAAGGTATTTGCAGAATATTAAAATGACCTCCCTAGACCACAGGAGTATGGGTATAAATGAGAATTATTTTGATTGATTAACTAATTACCACAAAGCACTGTAGTTTATAGTTTGCATATAAAGAGGCGTATTATTAGGTGGTGGAAAGAATTAAACAACTTTAAATACATCAAATGGTAGAACTGTGCACAGAAGTATGCACAGTTAGATAAAAATATGTTTTAAGTCTTATTTTTGTAGTTTGCCTTGCATGTTTTGTGTTTTGGAAAGACAAGGATGTTTATTACTTTATTTACTTATTACAGTGTTTAACACTTTTGCTTTCATTGTATTCCTTCTGACTCTTCTGTTTGTTTTTTTTCGACTTGACTTTCCTCTTTTTTTTGTTAGTGTCTGTGGCAGTACCCTGATAACCGGTGCAGTCCGTGGGCTTCACTTCATGTGAATGCATGGATAGAGAGCTTCTGCTGCAGCTTCCCACAGCTCTGGCAGCTTTGTGCTAAAAGTCTTTTCCTTGAGCCGAGTGTCAGCTCTCTTGGTGAAGATGACTATTTTAGCAATGGTGTCTGCAATGCAAAGCAAGTGTGAGAGCCACTAATTTTATTTTTGTCTTCATTATGGTATAGATTTAAATTAAGGATAAATGACTAGATCACACAATATTCACTCCAGTTCTCCCTTTAACAAACAAAGAAAACTTCTTAAATAAACACAAACTTGGTAAAGTTGTGAGATATTTGAAAGTATCAGATAGCTTTTTAATCCTTTAAAAACATTCTATGCGTTTGGGGACTAGAAGGCACTTGATATACCAGGACAGAGATGACTGCTAAAGAGGCTTGTTGCAGCTGAAAATTTTGCTTCTTGATATCTATGGAGAGGCCAATTCTGTAGGAATGTTTTTTTTATGGATTTCTAAGTCATAAAATTATTCATATATTTGAGAAATCTTGCTTTGAACAGCTAGTGGAAATTAAAATACAAAACTTTTGATATCAATACACTGAAGACCACCTATCCTTAGAAATAAAATTAAGAGGAGATCCTGAAGATAATTTAACCCTCAGACACACAGAGAAAATGTTATTGGCCTGGAAACCTAATAGAGATAGATATGTATGATTTTATTTCTGTTATGAACACATAAATAGCTGTTAATTTTAAGTGTAGCTGCCTACAATTTCCAGACTAATTTTCAGACTACTTAAAACTGAAGATGGTGAGTAAATATATATACAAATGCTGTTACTGAATGTTGTCTTCTTTTAAATCAGAATATTGCGATTTATCCTGTGAAATCACTCTAAGTCATTTTAAATGACACATGTTCAATAGATTATTTTCTTTTATTGTTACTTGATCTCTATATTTGAGCCCTGTAGATTTACCGTGGTTAAAATACTCTGATACCTGATACATCTGATATCTCTGGTGTATACTCTGATGTGATGGTGAACTAACACATAATTTCTTTTCCTCCAATTTTTATTTGCACTTGTGTTATATAAAATCAATTAAGAAAGAAAGAAAAAAAAAGAAATAACATAATCCTTCCATAGCCTGTGTCAAAGACGCATTAAGATTAAATACAATACCTTGGAAAAACATTTATTTCCAATTTGACAAGGTCAGGTTGTAGAAACTCTTAAGTGATAAAGTAATATGAAAATGATGTTTTACTTATAGGAATATATTTGTAACTTCCAACATGTGAGAAACTTAAGACTACATTTCAGTATGCTTTTACAAATGGGAAAACTAAATCAAGGTACCTGATAAGGTTTATGGAACCAGATCACTTATTTTAAAGAACGAATCCTGCTCCATCGGCTGCAAGAAAATGTGAACATTAGTCAGGTTAAGAGGCGCACAAATACATTTTCCTACTAACTAGCTCTTTGGCACCACCCAGTGCCTAACCCTGAATATGCATCTTTTTGTGATGTACCTCACAAAGTGCGAAAGGTCGGCCAGAGCCATAGCGACACATTAGCCAAGGAGCTGAGCAAATTACTTGTGGTCAGGAATACTGCTGTAATTTAAGTCTTGTACTGGTTGCATGGAATATACTTCGGATTTGAAACATATGTTAGCTAGCCTGAATTTCCTGAGCAGTAGCATCATGTTAATGCCCCACAAGCCTTATTTATTTAGCTTGTCCTGTGTGTCCTCATGAAAACAGACCATGTGGACATCCTGTTGCTCCAAAAGGATTTAAGACCTGTTCAACACACAAGCATCTAACCCTTAAAGAATTCCTTGCCTTTTAAATGAGAAGGATTTTTTTATATTTTAGATAGCTTTACAGCATAGGTGGGCAGAATACTCATTCAGTGATCAGTGGCAGTATGTCAGAATGGTTTTCAGCTGCTTCTTTTTCAAACTGCTGGCACAAAACAAAGCAAGAGCTGAAAATCCTATTTCATCCAGTAGCTCAGTCTTAAAATCATATTCCTTGTAAATATTCTTATTGATAAGAAACTCCAGGGGGAAAAATATAAGTTATTGTTGAAGTTTGTCTTTGGACTGTTCTGCACTGATGCTTGAAGAAGCATCATTACCACCAGTGATAGGAGGGCAACTGCTTTTTAGTAACCAATATTTTGATTCATCATGATTATTCCTTCTTTAAAAGCACTTAGGGTAAAACATTAGACTTGGTGCAGCTCATGCCTGTTGTACAGTAAACTTCAAATACCTTATCTTCAGTGGAGCACTTGTACTTTGAGAGTAGGAAAATACATTAATATTGATTCAAAAATTATGCTGTATTGTTTGTTGTTTTTTTCATCCACTTTGTGTATTTTTACATCTCTACCAGACTTTGGAGATTTTGTCAGAAATTTTGACAATACAAATGTTTCCATGGAAAAAGAGCAAGTTTATCCATTCTTTCCTAAAGCTGATTTTAATAAGAGACTTGATGCAGATCAACACCCCACTGAGCAATATCTTATTCACTAAGCATCTAATAAGTTTTTTGCTAAGTTGCTGAATTGGGAATAACAAGAACTCAATCTCCATAAATTGACCTTTTAGCTTCAGCTGAGCAGCTCTCTACTGAATAATAATTGTAAATAAAAACCTAAACAAAATGACAACAAACATAAGCCACTGCACAGGAAGGCTGGGCAGTTTCATGAAACAATATATGAGCTAAAGCCAATGGTGAGAGTGAGGCAGAAGGATCTGGTGTCCTCACCAGCAAGGGTGCAGTCTGGCAGGGCTCAGGAGAGGAGACAAACTTGGATAACAGCCCCGTGGTGCCCAAGTGAATCCACAGCAACAAAAAAGGTCCAAGTCAAAGCCTGTAAGTCATAACAGCAAGGTCAGAATCAGCAAGATAAGGGAACAAATAACACAGTAATACCTATGACATAGCACGGAGAAGGGACAAGGCTGATGGCTGCAGAGCCTCTTGGTGTATTAATGACCTCAACAAAAGCCAAACTTGATTTTAGTGAACCAAATTAATATTCAGCTTTTCTAGTGACATAGGAAAAAATGAGAGATTTGAAAAGGAGATGTGCAAATATTTGATTTGGCACAGCATGTCCCACTTATGCTGATTATATATAAAAAAATCAAAAAAAGATAATTTCCCAGAAATCTCAGTTCTTGTGCAACTTCTTTTTTACACAAAGAGCAGGTGGCACAACATATGTGCATGATGTGCGAGTTCCATCTCCTTCTCCTTTACAGAATCTCCAAGGCTACATTTCCTACCTCCTAGTCTGTTCCCAGGTGTGTCCTACAAAATAAGAAAAGGTATGCAATGGTGTTAGATGATCTGGTGTTGACAGCATGACATCAGGACACCTAAGCTGTTCCTCTAGCCTCCCTGATTTATGAATTCTTTATTCATTTGGGAAAACCAATAATTTCCTGATCCGTGGAAAACCCCACCATTTTAAATACTTAGTACCATGACCATTCCAGTTAGATCCTTTTATTCATCCAAGAAGCTTTGGTACCCTCACAGACAATGCCCTTCCAGAGGCATAAATGAAACTCCAGATAACAAAGCAAGTCCCCTAATTCTAAATTTCAGGATAATGTTTCTTCCAGAAAATATTGACAAACAAAATTTGTTATATCATCAGCCTCCTTTTTCAATTTTGAGTTTTACTTTCAATCAGTGTTCACAACTATGTCTAACAGATTAGTTGTATCAGCAGCTTTTGGAACTGACAATTTTTTTTTTCATTATCTCTTAGTGCTCTTATTGCTGGAAGAACCAATGAAATTTTACTAAGATTCAATATGTATTTGATGTATCAATCTTATAAGATTGAATTATATTTGATTCAGAAAGTCCTTTTGAAGGAAATATTGTCATAAATTGACTAGATAAATGGTTAATTTTTTAAAATTGTGAAATTCAGTGTTAATATACTGCTTTGGATGAAAAGTTTTCCTGGAGTTAACCCCATTTCAAATTAGAATTGTCACTGATCACATCATATAGTGTTTGCCATCTACTAAGGAATCTGGAACTACTGAGGCCATCCCATATTTTTAACAATGACAGTGGATCCCATAGGCTGTTTTATTCCAGTTACTATCTGCTACAGTGTCCTGGTTTGGGGCAAATTTGGGAGGAAACCTCTTAATGGGGTCCCTCTAGGAAACAGATTCAAGCAGTCCCTCCCCACACTGGTTCGGGGAAAAATATTTCCTTGGAGAGAAGTGGAAAACAAAACTGTTTATTTAACAGGCAAAGCACTCCCCAGCACAAAAATGAACAATACTAAATGGCAAAGCCTCTTGCCCTGCCAAAGAGATGGCAAATTCAGCAGAGTCCCTTCCGTGGGTGGCAGCCCAGCTCACTCAGGCTGTTCTCAGTCCCTCCAGTGCTGGGAAATGCCACAGCCCAGGCCAGCCCTGGTGGGACACAGTTGTGAGCTCCCAGTGCTCTTCTGGGTTTTCAGTCCAGAGCAGGTTTGAACAACTCCAATAAAAAGGGGGGAAAAAACCCACAGTCCAGGGAGTTTCTTTGCCTCAGCTAGCCAGCAAAAAAAAAAAAAAAACAACCAAAAGCAAAGGAGAGCTCTCTCCTGCTGTCCACTGCAGACAACCCAGCCTGTGTGAAGGACGTGGGGGAGCAAGTGAAGTCTCTGGTAACAAACTCTGCACCTCTTCTCTTTCCTTTCACTCCTGGAACCAGCCTTAAAGATGCAGATCTCAATATTCAACACCAGCAGAACAGATAACTGGTGATAGAAGCATCATAAAGTCACCCCAAGACATACAGCCAGATGTAACTCCTTTCCCTTCTTGGAGAAGTAAGTCTGCCTGTGTGTTTACTGCAATACTAGGTCTAAAAGACATGTAAATAAGACAAATGTTTCTAAGTGTAAATGCAGAAATAGACAAAAGTGGTCTCACTACTACCCTTAGGCAGCAAATGATGTGGGGTTTTTTATGTCATCTACAGATAGATTTGCATTCCAAATGCATTGGAAAAAAAAAAGACAAATATCACATAGACAGTAATTTTGAAGAATAGGAAAAAAAAAACAAAACCAAACAATCACAAAATAATTAACTGCAAGCTCACCAAGCTTTTCTGTGGACATTTACCAAGGTACATTTTCCTTTCATACCTAATCTGATGTAACTTTGACATGTTGCCCAGTCATTTTTCCTCCTCTTCCCCTGTATAATCTATCTTTATGCAGCTTCCCAGAAGGATGAGTTGGTTCAGCTCACTGATGACAGAAAGTACACTTCTCAGCATGTGGGAGGGAAGAGAGGATTAATTTTCTATCAAGTGAATGTGTCAGCCAACTCATCCTGTGGGTTCAAGCTTGCAAGGGAAAAGATAGAAATGTGTACACGGTAAACAGGACCTTTCAGCAGCTGAATTCAGCTGCAGTGAAAGACTGTCCTTGTCACTGTGCAGTTAAGAGTCCAAGAACATGGGTTAGAACACTTGGAAAACCTTCAGCATAAGTCATATAGCCAAGCAGTTTATTCACGTATGAAACGTTTTATATTTGCACCAGTCTCATTTAGAGATGGGCAGCTCCCTGAATAGACACCAGCCTAGTATTGTGTGCCCTCCTCTGCTCTGCTAATGACTTAAGAGCTGTGACTTCCGACCAGTGATTAAAGGCCAAGCCCCACTACAGACACTCTCTCACTCTTCCTTCTCACCAGGTCAGGCAGAGAAAATGAGATGGAAAAAACAAATGGCTGAGGATAAAGACAGGGAGATCACTTGCCAATCTCCTTCACATGCGAAACAGACTCACCCTGGGGGAAAAAAATATACAAAAATCAAAACATGCCTCTTCCCTGTTCCTTTTCCTTTCCAGGTTCAACACATCTATTCCCAGCTTCCCTACCTGTCATACCTTGACTGGTGTAGGAAGATAGAGAAATGGGTTGTGGTCACTCTATACCAGTTTCTTCCTCTTCTCACATCTCCTCTGCTCCATAATGGATACTGTCCATGGACTGAAGTCCTTCAGGGTAAACCCACTCCAGCATGGATTTCTGTACAAGCTCAAATGTAGATGTCCACTCCTTTGTGGTGTCTGCACCACCTGCAGGGGAAGATGCAGTAGCATTTTGGCTTTTCTTAAATATGATTTTAAGAATATGATTTCCCAGGGCCATCACCATGTTGGCTGAGGGGCTCAGCAATGTTCTGTAGTAGATCCAATGGAGCTTTGTCTCCAGCATGGAGAGCAGCTCCTGGTCCCAAGTTACATGCTCTATATCTTATGAATGAATTGCACCAAACCTTGTTGCTTACAGTATCCCCAAAGCATAAATGGTCTTTCTGTGAAGATACTAAATTTCCTTAGGGGGTGCTGGTTTATGGGTCTTTGTAACAGTGTTCTTAACCTATGAGGTCATGGTGGATCATCACTGACAGTGATGCTGTGAGTCACCCAGGTCTGGTTTCACAGTTCTAGAGATAAATCTTTATTCAAATGTCTCTATTCCTACTTAGGCAATCAAGCCCTTTTCCAGTCCTACATATTTTTCCGGAGGTAGCTTTTTCTTTAGGCATTCATCATTCTTTTACAAGACACACTTCTTAGTGAAGGCATTATAGATGTTGTCATTTTTTGCTTTCATGATTTAGTTATATGGGATATGATAAGGATTATAAGTAAGTATAAAATTATTTTCATGGCTGTGCTGAGCCAGACTAAACATCATTCTAGCACTAGCCCTATACACTATTTGGCAGTATATGAGGAACAAACACTTAAATAAAGCCTTAGAATAAAAATTCCTACTGTGTCAGACCATTCCAGAAATTGGAAAAAATGGACTTTTTAGAGTTTTAGCTCCTATTACATCTTTATTAAAAGCCAATTACATCAATTTGTTTGAAATATTTATTTTTTTTCTTTAGAAATTTAAATACTATGTGTTTAGCAGGAGTTTACTAGAGATACTGCTTTCCATTATTGCACAAAATTATACAATTATTAAATCTTCTGGGTCTTCTCAGTCATCTTTAGATTAAAAATAAAATCTTGATTTTTTTACCTGCAAACTCTGGTCTTAGGTAGCTTATGAACACATTAAATCATGGAAGCTTCAGTACGAAAAGAAAAAAAAAAGAGAGAAAATGGGGTGTGTCAATATCTGTATCATCTCTCTGTTCTGCATGAGTGCTCCATTTTACAAGTTCAATTTCCTGATGTCAGCTTAGTTAAAATAGAATCTTATGGCAAGATAGTGTGACCCTGAGATTTATTAGCCTGAAACTCAGACTGGGTTTAGGGTCCTGTCTTAACCTTTCAGTGATTTCTTCTCTAAAACCAAAAAAGGGGGAGATCTTAGTTTGGAAGTTGGAAGAAAAATGAAGACCCTTGTTCTTCAGGAGGGTCTAACTTCTAGCCAATTTTTAAAAACGTTTTACTTTAAATTGTGAGTAAGAAAGAGACTGAGAGACAAAAAAGTGAATGAGAGAATGAAACAGCCATTTCTTTGAGACAGCAGCTATTATTTCTTTGTAGCTAAATTTGATTTCTGCTTCTCGTATAGCTAACATAGCTAATGTTAGGGCCCTTGATCTTTTTTCTGTTCTGAACAGAGGGTGATGCTTATATGCGGAATGAAGATGAAGTGTTTCAATTTTATTGTGAGGTATGCTAGGCAAGGTCAACTCAAAATAAAGGAACAGAATTAAATTCTTCAGATTACATAAAGGTACAATGGATGCATATTTTTTAATTTGGTGTTGTGAGTAATTCAGAGGCTAAAAAATAACTTTTATAGAACAACTATAAAAAATCCCTTAAACTGCTCAAAGTGGTCCCTGTGCTTCTGAAGTACAAAACTTCTGGACCATTTAGCCTGTGGCATGGTATCACAACGTCTCTCAAAGCTGCAGTTAAAGAACTGTAAGGTATCATACTGGAAAGAGTTGTTTCTTTGTAAATCAGAGAGTGATTTAAAGCTAAACCCTTCTAGTCTGGTTTAATTTATATGGCTTTGGAAGTGTTCCCTCATAGGCCAAGAAAAGAGTACGATTGCTGATGCTGGTCATTTTGGCATATAGTGTGTACTGTGATGTAAAAAACCATCTGCCTAAAGAAGCTCTTAACATTTCCAAGTGTATTTCCTGAGTAAAATTACCGAAATGGCTTTAAACATAATAAAACATTCTTTGTGTTTCCCATTGATATCTGCAGTCTACAGCAGTATTTATAGTACATCTGTGAAAATTCTCTCGTCTTCTTAGCTCATGTACTAGGCAGTATCATATTTACAGCAGGTTCTTCACACCAAAATTATTTTTTTCTAGGAATATCTGAAAGTACTGAGCATTCTGGGAGACAGAAACAGGAATGCAATAAAAGCAGATACTAATGAACATAAATCTCAGGTTGGAAATTTTTTTCTGTAATTTGCAACAGAGTTGAATCTAACTGCTTCTTCTTGTTTTATGGAAGAGAAAATGTGCTGACATGAATGACAATTCATGGGAATGCAATCTGCCTGACCTGTAGATCCATGAAAGCGTTGCCTGCCTTCTGTGACTGTAAATTGCACCACTGGCCTCTGACAGAAGGCCAGTCTGAGAGGAACCCTTCCATCACTCTTCCCATCAGTTTCTTTTTCAGATGCAGATGCTATTCACTTTTGTGAAAGGGGGCTAAAGTGGCCTTTTTTTTCTGTTTTGTAAGGGTTTTGGCATTTCTTGTATGGAATTTGAGACCTAACTAAGGAGCATAAATTCAACTCTCGAACCGCTCTTGCAAAAGCCACAAATAATAAATAAATAAGGCTAAAATGCATCCTTTATTCTAGAAAATTAGCATAGAAGCATTTGATCTAAAATAAAGTGTTTGCATAAGTTCTGTCTATGTGTCATACTGCCTGCTGTTATGGTGATCTGATATAATTAGTAACAAAACTAATAACTTCCACCTGTCATGAAACTGGGTATTTTTTCATAGGCCTTTTGATTCTAAATACATAATGGTTAAGTTTGCCTATTCTTCTTTGTGGTATAATATTTTTTATAGTAGATTTAGTATTTGGCTGTTGTTTGATTTATTAGGGTTTTACAAGTAAGAGGCACTGATTTTATATTCATTGCAGTTATTTGCCATGTATCAGACCAAAAATATTTTTACATGCCTTTCTTTACATCAGCAAGAAAGGTACTATCCTAAACCAAAGTTTTTTATTAGAATGTGAAAGAGACATGGGAAATGAGAAGGACAAAGTTGGACCTTATCTAGGTTGCATTGAAAGCCATGTGTAAGTATTGCCTGAATTTTAAAGAAATCACTAAATCAGAATCTTAGCATAGGAGTTTTCCCCTTTCCAAGGATCAAAACATTAAATGAGAAATCATCCCTTAATTCTGATCCTCCAATGTATTGAACTCCTTTCAAGATATTATTTTTTTCTGCATTAATGGTGGTTAGTGCAAAGTTTTGCTACAAAAGCACATTTTGCTAAATGGTAGCAATAAAGAATTTCCACTTGGAATTCAGATGCAGGTAATTGAAAAGCCAATATGTACCTTCAAACAGATGAGGGATAATATGCTATTCTAAAATTTGCTTTTCTTATTTCTCAAAGTATTCTATAGCCATCCCCATACTGTTGCACATTCTAGTTCAATTATTCATGATTGCAAGAGTGGCCAATGTTTTACACAAAAGTATATTGTCCTTTTTCTTATTTCTAGAGTCTTCCATCACCTAAGTGTACAAAGTTACAAGCTCTGCAACAAGTTCACAGAAGAAGAAACTTTTTTTTTTTTTTTTTTTTTTGCTTAAGCAAAGCTTGCTTTTTCTATTCCCTGTTTATTTACCACTGGTTCAGTTTGCCATTCTTGCTCCACTATTCTTTCATCATTTGACTTCTAGCCTGCAGACCCAATTTTCTCTTGTTGTCTCTTACTTTTTCCTTTCCCCTGAGCACTAATAATTTGTAGTCAAAATTAGAAATTAGCAAACTTACAGTTTATCTATTTCAGTTTTTCTGAGTATGTGATTAATTTGATTTGACATTCAACTCAACATTTACCTCCCTTGCATTCTATTCCACTATTATTTGCAGGGTTTTTTTTCCCAAAATGAAACCTAAAACTTATCTTGCCCCCCAGATTATTGTATTTTTATCATTCAGATTCAAACGACGAATATTATAATGCAAAGATATTTTCAACATTTTCTGACTACTCAAGAGACAATATAAAGTGAAAATAGCAAATATAATTACTTAAGAAAATCCATTAGAAAAAAATAAGCACACGAAAATAAATGTACTCTTGGATTTAGTATTGTATTGGGTTTATGTGGCTAGATTTTGATAACACTGGGGATGGCAGGTGTGGCTTCTGTGAAAAGACCCCAGAAGTTTCACCCATGTTGGGCAGTGTCAATTCCAGCGGGCTCCTAGAAGGATGCCCTGCTGGCTGAAGCTGAATCTCTCAGCAGCATTGGTAGAATCTCTGTGATAATGTATTTAAGATAGGGTAAAAAAACTGTGGCAAAACATCTATGTGAGAGGAGAGAGAATATGTGAGAGAAGCAGAGACACCAAGGGCTGTGAAGAAGGAGGGGGAGGAGGTGCAGAGATTCCCTTGCAGAGTGGGGTGCGGGCTGTGGTAAGGCTGCCCCCCTGCAGCCCAAGGAGGTCCAAGGTGAAACAGATATCTACCTGCAGTACATGCAGGATCCTACACTGGATCAGCCTGTTCATGAAGGATTATACACATGGAAAGAACCCATTCTGGAGCAGGTCTTGAGGAGCTGCAGCCTGAGTGTGATGAGGAAGAGGAGTTATAGACACAGTGGTAGGAGCTGACTGCAACCCCCATTCCCCATCCCCCAGCACTGTTCAGGAGGTAGAAGAGTCAGAGTGAAGATGAGCTTGGAAAGAAGGGAGGGGTGGGGAAAAAGTGCTTTTAATTTAGTTTTAATTCTCACCACCCTGTTTTGTTGCAATTACTTGAAATAAAATACATTACTATCCCTAATTCAAGTCTGTTCTGTCCCTGATGGCAGTTGGTAAGTTTTCTCCCTTTTCTTATCTTTATCTACAAACTTTTAATGACACTTTTTTCCTCTTGCCCTTTTGATGGAGGGTGAGTGGCAAAACATCTCTTTTTTACCATCTGGGCACCTGGAATCCAGCCAAGGTCAATCCTGCCTATGTATGAAAATAGACATAAGCAATGCTTCCAACTTCAACAACCCTTAGGAAATTTAGAGGAACTCTCAATCTCTCTTTCCCTCAAATTGTCAGGTGAAAATCCTTCTAAGAGAAACAGCTTAATTGAAGTTTTAATTGTAAGCAAATAAATTAAAATGTAAAATACTGTAATTTTTTCTTATCTTTCCGGAGCAGAGAAATAAAAAGTAAGGTATTATTTACAAAGCTTGTTTACCTATAGTATCTAAGTTAGGTATTTAAATTTAGATTAGATGAAGACTGCTTTTCAACGTGCCCATAAATGTACAAAGCTGGAACGGAGTGTCTCTGATGGTACTTATTTCAAGACAAAAATCTGTAGAATTTGGGAATTAAATATTAACAAGATACTAGGGAAAAATCCCTTAAAAAATTTGTGGTGTAACATATATGTTTTAGGTTTGCTGATAAATTTTGTTCAGTTCCATGATCAAACTGCAACATTTTTTTTCCCCTTAATTTGATTGTTTCTTTTAAAAGTTGTGCAGGCAGTGTTCAATACTAAGACATTCTAGGAATTAACATTATCTGATATCTGGGACAGCACAGTCATTAAACTTGTTTCCGCATAACACAGAGAGCTATTGAATAGTGTGGTCATAATTATGTAGAAAAAGATGATTCACACCCTGAGACGTAAGAATATTTACTTAGAGGGATAAGAGTCATGTTAAAAAACCAGAACAGCATATAAACACCCCACCCAAAAAATGCCTCTTAAATCAACAATTTTTAAACTTACAAGAATGTGTTTGCTCCTAAGGTTTCTTGTAGCAGTAGTTGCAAATAGCTTTCTGCATTTTTAGTTATTTCTTGTATGACTCTTCATATTTTCCTACAGATCTAGAAAGAATTACTGTGATTCTCAGATATAGTGTAATCCTGTATTTGTCAACTATAGAAAAGTTCATTTTTGAAACAATATGATGGAATGAATAAAAGCCTGTCTGAAATTTCTACTGTAACCTGTTGTAACAGTGGTGGACAAGATGGACAGAATGGTAACTAGAGGGAAATACAAGCAGCAACTCTTCAAGAGTACATCTGAGCAAAAGACTTGTCTTAGTGTGTCACATCATTAATTTGTCAATCGTCAACGTTTGCAATAGGAAATGAAAAGCTGGAAGATGTTTTATGCCAGGCCCTTTCTCTGGCTCATTCCCATCATACTATTATCAACAAATGTTGCAGAAATATTATAGAAGACATCCTGAGAAAATGAAAAATTATAAATTATTATAACAATGTGGTTTATTGAAAACTCTAATGAAATTATTTTTTAAAAAAATATTTAAAACTCTTTTTTCTCTAGGTTCAGAAACTGTTTTTAACAAAGTAGAACAAGACTCTTCCTTTTGTGGCATGTACCTTGTCAAAAGCCAGCTAAACAGCCATGATATAATGCATGGCATGGGAAGATTGTCAGGCAGATGAAAAGGAACTGGACAGAAATTGAAATAAACATTCCCAGTCCATATTTCACTCAATCGAGTTTGGACTCTCAGGCTGATCCTGTAACACACTTTAGCAGATCACAGTTTTCTCAGATATATTTTTTTCTGTTTGTGATTTGTTCATGAATTACTGATGTGGCATCTTTCTTTCTGAGCTGTGATTGTTAGATTAAGACAGGCAATACTTTTCACATGCATGCCTAAGTAATATTCATGTTTAATTTCCACTGCATTTTGCCAGTATAATAAACTCCCATGATGCTTACAGAAAATTAATCCTGAAAATCTTAATGTATATTGGAGTCAATAGAAACATGATTTTTGAAGGAAGGAACAGTGATTTAGCAATGGTTCTAATGGAGAAGATATGCAGTAAGGGTTTCTCAGAAGAAGAATATATTTTGGAAGCTTTTACTCCATAGAATAAACAAAAATGTCAGAGTTAGAAGTCAGTATAAATTATTGGCCAAAGCAGATGCAGATCCAGACATATTACCTAGTGGGAACAGAAAAATAGGACTATTTATTTTTTAAAATATGTTTATTCACTTACTTAAGTATGCCATTTACTATAGTTCTGTTATTGCCTTCCTGCATGGTTACTAGCAGTTTTTCAAATTAATGTTATCTGTAAAATTTTTAAAGGAAATATGTTAGATAAGCTTTCAGCTCCTGCTGAGCACAGAGCAACTAATGTGACATTGCCTGGAGGTAAAAGCACATTGTTCTTCACGCTTTCGGATGTGACTCTGCTTTCTTTATTTAATCCAAGGTCATTATTTTTAAACCACAGTATGTTCTCATGAAGATCAAGTGTTTTCCCAAGAAGGAATAATGACAGCATGGTAGACTGAAAATTAAAAAGCTCAATTTCATATAAACCATTGATCAAAGGAGAGAAATGTTGTCAAAGGAGGAAATTCTTATTTTTATTTAAATGACCGAGTCATTTACACAGGGGAAGAGATAATTGTGAGATACATTTTAGAACTAGGGAAAAACTATTTGTTTCTTTGATATCAAAAAAGGTTTCATTTTTCTGTTGCTGTTTGCTTTTCTTTAGTTACATGCCACCCCTTATCCTACTCTTCCAGAAAAAGGCATTTAAATGGTTTATGTTGAAACAGCTCTATGTTGCTAGATAAGCTTGATGCTTAATTTATAAATATTTGTGTCAGTATTACTCTGAGGTTGAAAGCTTATGTTATGTTGTTCGATAAAATGCCAATTCCTTGGAAAATAATTATTGGAAAATAGAGGGCTGAAAATAAAATGTAAGTACATTATGTTCCCTGGTTTATGCTAAAATGTTTATCCACTTCTTAACTAATCTTGAGGAAAAAAAAAGAGTTTTCATTCTAAATGTTGAGTTCTCTTCAGAAGAATTAAAGATTTTAAGTTGCAATTGCAAGAAGGAAGGTGGATAATAAGTGAAGTATGATGAAACAAGCACACAGAAGACTGAAGTTAAATAGGCAGCCTTGCAGGAATCTAAAAAAGACATTGGGAGACCAAAATCAAATATGTCCTGTCCTTCTGAGATGGGGAACTGTCCTTATTTTGGCATCCTGCAAATACAGTGTAATTTCAAGTACTTGCTTACACCAGTATTTCCATTACCAATGTTTTGGTGATTTGTTAATGATTACTTAATTCAAAAGTGCAGATTCCTGCATCAGCCTAGTTGGATAAAATACAACTATAGAAATAATCAATAAATACTGGCTTACTTCTGACCTTGTGTGCTGCTTTACCTCGAGTTTTCTTGTCAAGTTTGCATAGGTCACTGAGCTAGTATCTATGTTCAGCACTCTGAGAGCCCCTGCATTACTCAGCTAACTCACAAAAGTCTGAAAATCAAACCAGTGATACTGCTCTGGATTTGAATCATCTGTATCTATCCAGATAAGCACATCAGAGATAGTTTAGATGCATTTGGTGTGGGTTTGAGACATACATGCATCCTTGATCACCTCTTATTGTGCCATCTCTTTGATCTACCTTTGATGCACCTCTAAGTCAAAGATTCAATATCTTTTTCATGAATGTTTTCTCAATGCAAGCATTTCTAACAATCATAATCCCAATTAAACGTGAATTAATCTAATAGTGGCTCCAAATGAGCTTTTCTGCTTGAAATATTCTCATATGCCTTTTTCTTCTTGGCTCAAAGTACATGTGTTCAAAGAGATTTAACAGGAGAAAGAGTGAGGGTTCAGTGGGTCTTTTTAAGAATAAAATGTTAAAGATAAAATATTGGAACCACAGTGGTATAAAATATTATTCCATTTTTGCTTTGCAACCTGTTGCTCTTGTGAACTAAAAATACTGCGAAACATTAGCATATTAAATGCTTTGATTTTTAACTTTTCATCTAATTATAAAGTAGAAGAGATTTTTTTTTTAGTTCCCCTTTGGCATTAAATTTCTTCCAAGTATCTTCCAAGAACACACTCTTTTGTGACAAATAATGGAATGCAGGAAAGCAATTTTTGTCAGATGGCTATTCTTACCACCTTTGTATAGACCTATATTTTTGAAATAGTGATTTTCATCATTCTGGAATCTAATTTGAATGATTCTGAAATGACAATTATGGTGAACAGCATTAGGATCTTTTTTTTCCAGACACTAATGATGTTACCTTTATGGACTTGTCTAACCTAAAATAGTTCAATATTAGGAATATAATTAAATATATTATTGTATTGAATGATTGCATATTTGACCTTTTTTTTAAGTGTCACCAAATCCAATTATAAACTACCAAGTGCGTGAGAAATTCTCCTTATTATTTTTCTTTTTAATAGTTATGGAAATGAGCCCATGCTGTCAGGGGTTAAATTGACAAATTCCTAGGGGTGAGGTGGTAATACTAATGTCTTGGATCATAAGTGTTAAATTACATGGGATAAATTGACAAGAAAGTCAATTAATGTATTAATTACCAATACTGTGAATTCTTAATTTAGTGATGTGGAGTTCAATATCTGCATTTAACAATTTACATTACAAAAAAAGACAAAATGTATACATAGACATAAATAACGCTGAGGAAGGAAAACATAGAGCTGCATGTCTTCTTATTTTAAAATCATGAGAAAAATTAATCCTCTGTAGATATTTCTGCAATGGATAAGAAACTTTACTCTAAGAAACTGTAATCTATTAATAGGTTCCTATAAAAAGAAAATAAGAATTGGTGCAAGGACTCGAATACTTTTCAGATCAACTGTTGTGTCTCTGACTGCAAAAGAGGACAAATTCTGCATGTTCTTGCAAATTTTTTCAGATTCCAGTATTTTCAGAATTCCATCCGATTTCCATATTTTGCCTCATGAATTAGCTGTGTCATTAACATGAGCTATATATGTGCCCTTGAGCAGTAGTTTCCCAGTCACACCTTTTCCCTAAATTGCTGGGAAGGGATCTCAGAAATAGCAGTGTTCCTAAAACAACAATTAATCACAGAATTAATCAAACAATGTACAATTTCTAATTAGCATTAGAAAAAGGAGATGGAGAATAGAGAAATCAAATTATCTGGAGGCACAGTGTATAGGACTCATATATATATATATATATATATATATATATATATATATATATATATATATATATATATATAAAACTATATGAATAAATAAATAAATAAATAAATATGTGTGTATATATATATCTATATATATATATATCAGTTATGAAAACAGGTATTTATTTGGCAGGTCCTTGGTTTTAGACAGCTTCTGAGTAACAGAAACCATGTATGAACTGGAGGAAAAAAGAAAGGAAAAGAGTATGGCAGTGAATATGCATGAAAATGCAATACCAGAAAAAAGGAAGAGTTTGAGAGCTAGAGGAGTAAAAAGGGTGAAGAAAAGATCCTTGCATTAGAGAAAGGAGAAATAGCTGTGAAGGAAATCATACAAAAGAAATAAAAGTTAGCATAAGGAAGTTTTATAAAGAATAAAATATACATCTTATAAGTAGCATAACAATAAACCAACAAAAAAACTCAGTGGCAATGGAAAATGGAGTACTTAAGTGGGTGTGGGTATGGTTATGGAGCAGATGCACTATTTTCAAATGCCATCTGAAGATACATTAGCATTTACTAAGAACAAATTATGAGGAAACTCTGCATTTCTTTTAAACAATTATAAAACCTTGGAGTAGCACTGGCTGGAGCACACCCTGCCCTTTGCCATGCTGTCTTACAGGCTGGCTGCTGTACTGGAATTCTCCACCCTGGCTGCCTGATGCCTGTGTGCTGCTAAAGGAGCCAATGGGTGGAAAGGAAGTATAGGAAGTTAGGCAGGTCATGCCTTAAATCAAACTGAGTACCGAGTTTGTGTGTTATTAATTATTTTTCTTTTAATACGTTACTTTCTTTTTCCTTATGTTTCCCCCTTGTATTTTAAATCCCAAGTTAATTAAAAGTATTGGCTGGCATAATACTCAGTTTAACAGCAACTGAGAGAAATTATCCAAACAAATCTCTTAATTAATTCCTCTTAGCTATACCTGATTATATATTATAATATTTCTGGGACAGATTTCTAAAGGTGTTTGTGTATTTGATTTCCATTCAAATAGGTAAATCTACAGAATTTAAATATCAAAATATTTTTCAAAATCTGTTCTTTGTTCATTATTTATAGGACTCCAATTTATCTTCCATCCTCCTCCATATAACCAGCTGTCCCTCCCCAACAGAAAATCTACATTTAAAAGTAAACTAAGAGAACAAACAAAAAAGACTGGTTCACATATGTTGAGCTCCTGAGAAGCAAGAAACCTAGGTCCAAGATGATCATAAAACCAAGAAGGAATTTTCTGTTTAACTTCACACAGGAACATCAATATTCATTATATGTTTGAATAAACAATCAAATATCTTAATAATTTTTTCTTTGTTCATTCATGTATGTTTCTATTTCTCTTTCTTCATCTTGCTCATAGGGATTCACAGTAGTAAAAAAAGTGACCTTGGTGTTGCAAACACACAGTAGAGGAGGACTTGTGTTTTCAGCTGTTTGGCTGTCTGAGAGCTGAAAGATGAGCTAGGGTGAAAAACTTTTCAATATTTCCTTGTGGTGACAAGAATTTTTTTCTTGGCTCTGTGGCATAACTCCAGCCATGAGACAGTCTGGTGCCAGCTTCTGAACAGCACTATTTTGACTTTACAGTATCTAAATTTAAACTTCTTTTTTTTTGATTTTTAAGTTAATTATTAAAAGTGTTTAAAAACTTTGAATTAGAACTTTCAAAACACCAGACTTTTAAAATTACTAAACAATTCCATTTCTACTGTCTTAGTACCATCACACATTATTTAGAGGAACAACTATCTGGATTTTTATGTTAATAGGACTGAGATGAAATTTTGAAATTCTGCCTGGCAAAAAAAAAAACAAAAAAAGGGGGATGGGAAGGGAAGGGAAGGGAAGGGAAGGGAAGGGAAGGGAAGGGAAGGGAAGGGAAGGGAAGGGAAGGGAAGGGAAGGGAAGGGAAGGGAAGGGAAGGGAAGGGAAGGGAAGGGAAGGGAAGGGAAGGGAAGGGAAGGGAAGGGAAGGGAAGGGAAGGGAAGGGAAGGGAAGGGAAGGGAAGGGAAGGGAAGGGAAGGGAAGGGAAGGGAAGGGAATACCATAAGAGAATATAAACATATCAATCCTCCAAAAACCCCTACACTTTTTGAATTCCCTAATGTGTTCTTGAAGGCAGTGGCACAATTTATTTGGGTTTTTTCACCTCATTTGAATTTCAGAATACTCATTTAAAATTTGCAATTATCATCTTGACTATCATGACTTTGGAAACTTTGGAACAAAGAGTCCCATTTACATCAAAAGGAATGAAATGCCAGTGTTTTCCTTTTTTTCCCCTCCCCCTTCCCTTTTCTGCTGTGGGGTTTAAGTTCAACATATAATGATTCTGAAATTTTTCAAGCATATAAAGTCATTATAAACAGTGGCCAAAAGAAAGGTCATTCATTGTGGTTTCTGCTCATTTTTATTCATACAGTTTCAACAAAACCAGACCTACTGAGAAATATAAACCTGTATCAAAGGGCACACCTTGAGGCATTGTGAATCTAATGAATAAAGCAAGTAGCCACCACCATTTTGGAGTGTTTCAGCTCTAGCAGGATCTTAGTATTGCTTGTTAATCAAATTAATTCTGAGATAACATCTTTTTGGATGAAAAATGGTGGGGAACTGTCATGCTGTTAAAACCTGTTAAATAGTGGGGTATCTCTATAAAACTGAGGCCCCTTCAGTAAGGACTGCACCCTCTGCCTCTTCCTCTCCTGTGCCTTCCTCCACTCTTTCCACCAAGTAAGTGTGTTGCATGAGTGCAGTAACAGATGTGATCAATGCTTCAGGTGAAACAAAATCTAAGTGTGCTTATGACAGAGAAGACCAAAGGACTGGAAGTTGCATCTGTTCAGTCCTGTACCTTATACAGCTTTTCACTGCACTGCCTAGGTATGAACTAGATATAAGATGTGCTGCCAAAGACATATTTTTCTTGTTTGTTTGTTTTGTTTTGGTGAATATGAAATAGAATTAAGACAAGTTGGTATTTGATGCAGGAATGTGAGATGTGAATATATCTGCTACTCAATTGCCTCCAAACAATCCTTTTTCAATTTAAGAGATGCTTAATCCCACTCATGGCTAAAGACTTTGCCATAGAGTTGAGATCTTTCCGTTTGTATCAAGACATGTTAAAATTCAATATATATTTAGTAATGAACGAAATACCAAGAATTACAGACGAGCCATTTCAAACTCCTTTATTACATTTTCTGATGCTTCTGGACTTTGAGGAAAAGAATCACAAGAAGAAAAAGAACTTAAGAGAGAGAAACAATAATAAAAAAATCTAACTGTTTTTCATTCTGCCACTATTTGGAACTATAGTTTTTTTTGTGACTGCAAGAAAACTGACTAATCCAGATAACAGTGTACAGTCATACCACATACACCAGAAGAGTTTTGCAGCTGTTTAAGTAACCAATACTATACGGACTTAATTTATTTCTTTCCTCAGTAATTTTCTTCTGACTTGTTCTGTTGGATGTCTATTTTCTTGTCGCGTTAAACATGGATATAATGTATTAAAAGGATACTTAGCCCATCTTGAAATAATAATATCTATTTTCCTCTTCTTTTCTTCATGGCTTCCCATATCAAGCAAATATGCCAGTTGTGGGACAGTAAGAATAGTATCAAATGCTACTTAGGCAGGTGAAGTGAAGCAGCAGTAGCACTAGGAACCCTTGATGACTAGATGACTCAGAGTCTATTCCAGTTCTCACTATATGATAATGGACACTTGTTCTTCAATGTCCATAATATTACTTTCTTCTATTAACCACACATGGAAGCAATCAGACACCACCTTCAACTATGTTTATTGAAGAATTTCTCTGTTTGGAAGAAGTTTGCAGTCTCAAAAGAGAACTGTCAGATTGACAAAAAACATTTGACTTCTTCACTTTACAGCATGCATTTAGTGCAATTAGTTGAACTGAGTCTAGCTCACTCTATAACACTTCCTGAGAATTAAAAATCTAAGTCTAGTGTTACTCAGTTCAGGACTCCCTTTTATCCCATTATCCACAAATGAGTCCTTCATTTATTTCCTTTCTCTCTTGAGTTATGTACCCAGATTTCTCACTTCTTATGGGAAATTTCTAATTATCACATGAAACATTTAATGAAAGAGAGCAAGGTATTATGTGTTGTGCTGGTTTTATTTATAGATGATATCTCCATGAACATTTCAGGGTTGTGAAAGTCAGAAAAAATGCTGTGTAATCCACAAAGTGGGATACTCACCTGAGTATGAAGGAAACTTTATTTCTTTGATCTAATAATCTTTTCACCATTATATAATGCATACATCAAGGCCAGAAGCTGCAAACAATTGTCTGCACAATATTGCTCATTTGGTTTGAAATATCACTCTTTCCAAAATCTGACATCTAAGGAAAAGGGAAGAGAATGAGCTATATAAACACCAAAAGTAGAAATTGAAAAAAAGTTTCATGTATTCCAAGTGAACACACTCTTTTCTGAACTCTGGTGTTGAAAGACAGGGCCTATTTTGAAGAACCTAAATGATTAGACATATTCAAAAAATGCCCATCAGTGCCATCCCAGGAAATGAAAAGGAAAAATCCAGCAGGATGTAATCATAAGGCACATACCAGTGCTGTCTAAAAGAACTGCCTTCACTGTCACAAAGGAAGATGGTGAAGCCTGATGATCAGTGATGAGACAGAATAGCTGGTAGCTAAAATGAGAAAAACACAGCTAGAGAAAAGTCAGAAAAAGAGAGATGCTTAATGAAAGTATGAAATGTAAAGGATGAGCATTTTGGCGAGTGAGAGAGCTGAAGTAAAGCGTCAGGGCAAAGGAAGTGAAAGAGATCAAATGGATCATTTAAAAAAGAAGCCAAGGAAAAGTGCAGGATGCTGAGGGAAGCAGAGAGATTGAGGCTGAAATTAGAGAGGAAAGCTGAAATATAGTGACATTATTGGCAGTGATAGGACATGGTAGCAGCTGTAAAGAAAAGAAGAAACTTCCTCTTTTTCCCTCTGAAAATAAAAGGAGAATTGAGAGGGTTTGCAAGGAATGATGAGGGGAGTGTCCCAGTACCAACAACCTGGTCTGGTCTACAGTGAGTAGGTGAAATGAAAAGATAAAATATTTCAGGCTGCCATAAATCACAAGATTGTATGTCAGTAAAAGTGCTGTGAATGGCTATATTTTGTTTCCATTTTATTTTATTATATTTTATTCTAAGGATGAAGGAAATGTCCCAGAGAATGGAAAAGGATAACAATAGAAATGACAAAACAGCCCACGAGTGGTGAAGGTTTTGAAGAGGATAGATAAGTGTGGTGGGAATTACAGACATGCAGGATGGTACTTGTTAAGGAGTATATCAGAGAGCTGGTTGAAAAAAATAATATGGGTGTCAGAATCTGGATTTGTACTATCTTGAAAAGGAGAACAACAAAGAAAAACAGAAAAAAATCCCTAAGTATCTTGAGTCTGTAGAAATATAGAGGTGGTAGGTATAGTATTACAGTGTAAGAAATCTATATTATATATTTATTCTGAACATGGATGTGGATAACATGAGATATGTACAAAAATACTGTAGAATAGGTAGACATTACTGCAGCATCTGTGAGACATCAAAAGCTTTCATGGAAAACACAACATTGACAGTTTCTTTTTTCCCATACTTCTGAAACTGGATTTTTCTGGATCTCACCCACTGTGCTCACAGAAGCAAAATTATTTGATAATCCAACAATTGAGAATGCATGAAAGTTCTCAGAAGGTATATCAAACTTGCAAAATTAGTTGTAATGTTGAATGAGACTGCCTCAGTTGTATGTCAGTTGAATGAGGTTTCTGGATTCTAAAGCTGTTCTAACTGACATAATTGTCAAGGCTAAAAACTTTCTTGTCTATGTGATTATTTGTACTGAAGAGGTACCAGAGCAGCATACATCATTGGGTAGGCTTTTAGATGTGTACTTTAATGAAATTTAAAAGCTGTCCATGTCAGTTTGATCTACTTCACACATTTTGCCTGTGCTCCGTCATTCACAGTGCACCAACACTTTACCCTGTAAATGAAAGATAGATGTTTCCACTTAAAAGTTATATTCAAATACTGGAAGTACAAAGATTATATTTTTAACTGAACAGTCAGGATTACAGATTGTCAACACTTTTCAGAAAGCTGGACACATTATTAAAAATAACCAGAACTATATTAAATTGTCCTTATCTGATTTGCTGTAGCAGGACAACTACATAAACTCTGGAGGTCTTTCCAGCCAAATGTGCTTCTGTGGTTCCCAGGCATTGCTGTGAAAGCACACTTTGATTTGTGTGTGCAGAATAATCTGGTAACCCTTGAGTATATCTTATTGAAACATGATATTCAGATAAAAACTCTAGTTGACACAACTTAGAGGATGTAATTCATATTCTGGACTTCAGTTTTATGTGGAGTCAAGTTCTTTTTTTTTTTATTTGTATCAAAGATGCAATAATTTTGTTTACCCAGCATAAAATTCTCTGCATGGCAAATCATTGTGTTCTGTTGAATAAGTGCTGGACTCTGGATCTAAATGTCATCTGGTTAGTAATATATTGCTACTCCAATAAAACAACATTTTATCCTTAAATCTTAATTTTATAAAGTGTATACTTGGATACATCGCTGTAGGATCACAAGAGTGTTTTCTGCAGACATTTCTGGCATCTATAAATAGAGGACTATTATATAACACTACTTATTCTGGTTGTCACTTATTCCCATAAGAGTATGGCAAAAGTATAAAAGCCACCTCTTAAAGTGTTGCAGAACTGTAGTACAGGCACTGAGCTCCATCTTGTGGAATAAAGAGACGTCTACAGCACATTCCTTTTTCCCCTTCGGAGAAATGATTGCGAAAGGCATAGTTTAATAAATTTCCTGTTTAAAGATTTCCTTGCTGAAGTTTTGAACAGGTAAGGAAAAATTCATTATGACATACGTCTCTTTCTTAAGAAATATGAGAGTTAAAATTGTTGGGAGATAGAGCCATAGGACATAAAGATTTGGTGAACATTTTTTAATACAGGAGATGACAGAATTATTGTCAGTTGGACTAGTAATATTTTTAAATATACACATAAATATTTGATTTAGGAACTCAGGATTTTAGGTCCTTTAATAATTTGTTTTATCTATTTGCTGAAAAATGAAAAAAAAACGAAAAGAAGAAAATGTAACCATCCAGTTATCCTGTAGATGCATTGCATAGTATTTATGAAAATAATGTATCCTCAGATGAGCATACAGACACTCCTACAATAAGATCTGTTCAATTAAACTATTCTGTTGAAGAATGTTAATGCTAGTATTAATGGCAGCTGAGGAAGAAAAATAAAGTAATTGTGTGTTTATGGCACACAGTGTTGAACATAAAAAGTGCTTTTGAGATTGAAGAAGATCCTCTTGGATTTTAAATGAAATGTACAACTGAAAGGCATTCAATACTATATTCTATGTGCATAATTTTTGCATATATAATCACTCATGCATACACATATAGCACAGGAAAATCTAGACTGTATATTTTGTGCAGTTGTAAAGATGAGATCATCTGATATTGGGTTTTCTCAACTGGTGTAATCTGAGATAAAAGGGGGAGGGGGGCGGGCTGTATACTTTTATTTAAATCAGTCCAGTAATGTCTACTCATCAAAACTGCACGAAAACATTTAGAGGATGTTTATAAAATATCAAGCATACAACTCTTTATGTGTCCTATTGACTCACAAAATCTGTTTCTTTCCAGAAAAACTTTTCCAAACCTGGCTTTAAAAATTATGTGCCTACTGAACTTTTGAGAAACCTCTCCCTGTGATTGTAACTTTAATTTTTAGAGGCTCCATTGAGACTTTCTAGGAATTTCAGTGAAACAAATATTCCCCAAACCCTTACCTAGGTTCCAGGTTTGTCCTTGTTTATGTTACATTTCTAAAATAAAAGCTTGTCTTGCAGTTCACTTTTCATAGAATGATAGAATCTTTAAGGCTGGAAAAGACCTCCAGATAGTCATACCACCATACCCACTGAAACATTACAAAGTTCCACATCCACTGTTTTTTTTTTGTTGTTGTTGTTTGGTTTTTTTTGTGTTTTTTTTTGTTTGTTTGTTGTTTGTTTGGTTTTTTTTAACTCCTAGACACAGGTATGGTAACTCTGCCACTTCCCTGGGAGTCTCTTCCAATGCTTTACCACTCTTTCACTGAAGAAATTCTTCCTAATACCCAACCTAAACCTCCCCTGGTTCAGCTTGATGCCATTCCCTTTTGTCCTGTCAGTAGCTCCCAGAGAAAGAAGCTGACCACTACCTCACTACAACCTCCTGTCAAGTAGTTGTACACAGCAGCAAGGTCTTTCTCCTCTTTTCTCCAGTCTGAACAAGCCCCTCTTCCTCAGCCACTCCTCACAGGCATTACATTCCAGAACCTTCCCCAGCCTTGTTGCTTTTCTCTGCAACTGTGTGATTCTGTGCCAAAGAACACAGAAGTAACTTCCCAGTGTGTGTGAAAATAGAATGGAATGGAATGGAATGGAATGGAATGGAATAGAATAGAATAGAATAGAATAGAATAGAATAGAATAGAATAGAATAGAATAGAATAGAATAGAATAGAAGAATAGAATAGAACAAAATCCTACGCCAAAAACTTGTAACTTGTTTTTGCCTCCTCTCCTTTATCTATGTGAGATAAGTGAATACTGCCCACAGTTTTGTAATTTTTGATTTCAGTCTCAAAAAGTTCGCCAACTTTACTGAAGATATGGTTAGAGTTTGCGGAAATTATTTTGGTCCACTTTGCTTTACATATACTCCTTAAGTGAATAAAGACTAACAATATAATAATAATGATAACAACAACAATTATCATTAAAGTAAACAATGAAAATTTGTACCATGCAAAAGTTTCCTTTCAGGAACACAGTTTATTCTGTTCTTGCTGTGTAAATGCAAAGTCTTCTGAACATCTTTGGAACAATTTACTTTTATAACATTTCCTTATGCAAGTATTACAACTGATGCCTTTTTTTTTTATTTTTGCCAAATTGCCTCATGATATTCTGTCTGTGATCTTAAAACTGCAAAGTGTCTCAAAGAGATTGAAGCCTAAGGGGTAGATGAAACTTATGAGAAAACTGGTACTTGCCTGCCTAAGTATGTAGAAAATCTTTTACGGAGCTGGAGGGGACTGGAATTTACAAAGAACAGGTTTTTTCTAAATGCAAGGGATTCAACAATAAGCATATATGCTAAATCAAGTATAGACTGACTTTTATTTCTCTATATTGCCTCTATTAGACAATTTTTACCCAAATTTTTGCAAAGTTTTGTGATTGTTTTCGGCATTCTTTAATCTTTTTCCAGATCATGGGGTTAATAATATCACTGAGACTTTTTTCCTAACTTTCTTTTTTTTTTTTTTTCCGACATACTTGTCCTTTAAAATTTAAAAAAAATCTAGATGAATTGTGATGGGATATTTTTATTTCTGACAGTTTTATTATATTATGCAATTTCTCAATTGATGCTCTTTGGTGCAGAGCCAATACAATGCTTTAGATTTCGTTCAGCTGACCAATGTCTAAATTATTTTTTTATTTATCTAGCTGTCTTGACAGAAGGTCAGTGCATGAATTAAGTAAAGGATTAATAGTGGAAATTATAGGAAAGTAGAGGAAAGCCATTCTCCCAAGCCCCAAAATCAAAGGAGGTTATGGTCAATGAAATTAATGCAATGCCTCTAATAATCTGCAGAATCTCTGAGGTGCCTGATATGTCTCTCCCATGTTTGTGATTCAAGAAGTTCCAAAGTTACAGGTAGAAAAAACATTTTTCTCTAGTCAAGAAGAAAGTGCCATGAATTTCTGCCTTCATCTTAACACAGACTCTTGTCCATTTATTAAGAGCATTCAACTTTTTATTCCTACTGGATGCTCTATAAGTTTAAATTCTTAGCATTATTCTTGCTTTTCTGAAGATGTACATTCTAGCAGGAATAAAGAAAGTGACCTTGAGAACCTGTTACAGAGTTAATTTTTAATGGTAGCTGAGGGAGCATAGACATGAGCATGTCCACGAGTTTATTCTATTCCATGAAGGGCAGGGTAGGGGACATGGCAAAAAATTAAAAATATATGGATATAACAGCTGTATGAGAAGACCTATGTCTTCTTTTGAGATTGGAATGAGAAAGTGGATGGATCAGACCTTGGGTTTGCGGCATAGATTTATTTATTATTATCCTGAAGCCCTTGGGCCACATAGTTTGAATTCTTCTGAAGCTTTATCAAAGGTTAATGCTTTAGGTGCTAAATTCAATAATTTATCTTACATTAAAATGTGTACCTAGATGTGTGTGTGAGAGAGAGTCCTTATTTGCAGTGACATGTGTACAGCAACCAGTGTTTTTTCCTTAAATTTGTCTTGAATCAGAAGGAAAGCAGCCTCTCTAGAATGTAGGATCAATGTACTTGAAATGCTAAGCTGGTGTTTAGAGCAGAACATGACAAAATAATAATCTTTGCAGCATCCATTTGATTCTAGCTGTGCTGCCTGGACTAATGCTGCAGGTGCCTGACAAATGTGGCACAGCTGACACAAGTCCAGTACACAGTTATGTGATTGGATTCTCTTGGGGGCTCTTTTGCAAGCTTAGTTTGCTTGAAATGAAGCAGGTGAGCTAATGCTTTCCATCCCAGACCTCTCTGCCAGCAATGTAGCTGATAAAAACTTCAGGCCTTATCAGGCTTAAGTAGGATTCTCTCTTCCACTTTTAAATTAAGCATGTCTTAACACTTTTTTTTAAGCAAATGGTTTCACCAGTTAAGCAGAATATGATTATCTCTAACATCTAAAACAATCTACATTCTTTAGAGTTTCCTTCCCTGGCCTCCCCCCAAAGACCTTGAGCTGGAAATTACTTCTAGAACAAAACAGGACAGTGCAGGTTCATATTCTGAGGAGCAGAGTATCTTCATCAGCTTGAAGCTGGGAAAGTTCCAGCCTGAAATCAGAGCTTCATCTGGAAAAACTGTGCAAAATTTATCCCAAGCATCCATTTCTTTCAAAATGGATTTGTATTACTGTCCAGTTGTTAATAAAAGAAAGAAGAGAGAAAAGAATGAAAGTGCTATCCTACAGACAGCAGATGGATTATACTGAATATTACTTGCTGAACGAGATAGTTAGACAGGAACAAGTGTCATTTCATCCCTAAACATAACAATCATCTCCACAGAAGATGGAAACACAGACTTCAGGGAAGGATGGAAAACACTTTTTTAAAAATAAAAATTCTTTTAGGGCATTAAAACTGCTCAGAATTGAGACAGTCATTAAGTACCTCACTTCATGTGAAAACATCTATTCCTGTAGTTCAAAATCGATGTCTAGGAAGTATTTCATATGACAATTTCTAGGAACAGGTTGTGCTTTCAATACTGTATGTTGTATGATATGTGTTGGGTGTGATTTTCAGAGGTATTTTGGTTTTAATTAACTTAAAGTCAGTGGGGATTTTATGCAAGCAAGAAAGAAGAATTTGACAGGATATGATATTCTAATGTATTAAGGCTGTAATGCAATTTATATGTCCTGTAATAAAGATATAGATTCATTTGTCATCATTCCAAGTAAAAGCACCTTCTGGATTAAAAACCTGTTTTGAAATATATAACAGATGGCGATAGGATGAAATTTGCCACAAAAACATTATTTTCTCTGTAATTACTTGCATAAATGAGTCATATTTGGTTTTCAATAAATACACCAGTAGCTGCAACTCTGGAGATATCATAGTTTTGTATTCCATTTATACAGGCATTATTGGAACCAGAAACTTCTTGATAATTGTAATTCAAATAACTAAGAAGTCAAAAGCATTGAAAAAAAAATGAATTCAATCAACTGTTTTTCTAATGAAATAAAATATTATTATTTTTTGATGGGCTCTTTTTTTTCCTTAATCAAAAATATTCATTTGTGGACAAGCTCTAGTTTCAGTCTTCATTGTGTCAGCCTTTACCTTTGGTGATGATGATGATGATGATGCTGATGATGACTACATTAATTAAACCACACTAAAATATAATTAAAGTGAACTGGAAATAAAATACAAATATCAATTTTTTTTCAAAAATATCAGTGTATTAAGCACCAAAATCTGGAGTATAAAAAGGGGGGTTTTGTCATAATAGACTGTGTACATATATCAATAGAAAGAAATGTACATACATGTATGTATATATGCAAAAACATACATGCACAAATGTGACATAGATTTTAAAAAATGTGGCTATTTTAAAATGTTTATTGTTGTATGCCTATGTGACTGAATTTTGCAAATTACTTTCCTGTAAATTTCAATGTACAATGGTGCTAATATATTATCTGATTAATGACTGTTTTCATAAAGTCATGGAAAGATTCAGTTTGGGTGGGAGGTCTTGAGGCCATCCTGTTGTAGATCTGGTTCAAAGCAGGAGCAGGTTGACCCGGGCTATGTCTAACCAAGTTTTTAAAATCCCTGAAGAAAGAGACTCTACAGCCTCGGTGCATCCTGCTGGTACTTTGCAATCTCCCACAGAGTTAAAGACAATTAATTGAAAACAGATTGATATAAAGGTCTTAGGAAATCTGAGAGATTCCACAGGGGGGAGGGGGCAGGGGTCCGTTTGTTTGTTTTTTGCATAATTGGAAAAATTGAAAAACACATTCATCTTGAAATTAAGGGGAATTGCTGGGAAATTACCCATGCAAACAAAATCAATTCTCATTTAGAGCTGTGATGCAAATTATTATAACATGCTGAGATCATCATCACAAACTGAAATGAATACAGAAACTGTTATTAAATACTAAAAATGCTAAACTGATTATAACTCAGCAACAGCATAGTGCACCTTTGTAATCAGTATTGAAGGAGAAAAAATCTCTAAAGGATGACTAAAATAAGTTGCAAGCTAAGTACTATCATCATTATCACTTTTTAAAATTAGATGATTTATGTTTTAGCCATTAACTTCTCATTGCAGAAAATTAGATACACAGATGTTCTTCCTAGTAATGTGCAGTGTCAAAACAAAAATAATTCTTTTCTTTAGTTGCTAAATTGTTGCAGTTTGTTTTTACATATCCACAATATAGCCTAATTAGAGAAACAGTTCATCCTTATTTTTTGTTAACAAGTTCTCAGAACTTCTATGCAGGTGGGGACTGCATCCACGTGTTTGAAACAAGAACCTAGACTAATAAATGTCTTGTGTGATTTTTCCAATGATACCATTTAAATAATTCTAACACGTCCTTTAGTACAAGTAATTTTAAAGTTGCCACTGCAAAGAAAAATAAAATTTCCCATAACTACTTCTCGGTGCCCACCTAACCCTGGAAAATGCTCAGACTTTTGAAGGGACATTCCTGTTCCTCCAAAGAGCAATACTTGAATATTTTGTCTGATCAACAGATTGCTCCAGAGGCATCTAACAGTCAAGACACCACAAAATGGTAGTGATCGAACAGAGAACATCTAACAGAACCCAGCAATTCTGAAATTAGGTTGTCACCAAGGTAGTGGGAGATAAAGGTTGAGTATTTCCCAGTGTTTAAACTAGTACCCTTTTCTAGTTAAGAAAATATTTCAGTTGCATTCAGCTTGACCATGTGTTCTACCCAGGTTATTTGGTTAAGTACTGAGCAACTACATGACAAGAGACTAGCCAAAGTGAAAAGATTTAGAAAGGATTTAAGAACTGTAAATCCTAATCTATAAATGTTTCTTTATGATAAGTTTAAACCTGTGGTTCACAAAATAAAATACTTCATCTAAATCCTAATTTTCCATACTTTCTCGTGGTCTTGCCACTACTTAAATTATGTTAAGCCCATTTCTATTTAACTTTGACTTCCAGTCTGAATTTTAAAATTAACCTCAAATTCCACATTCTCAGAATCCTAGAAACAATTATCTTCTGCTAAGAACAATGGTGACAGAGAACTTCAGTGTTCTAACTAAATATTACAAAGGATTGTATCTAGTAAAGCACACCACAGAACCTCTCAAAAATAGAGCTAGATTGCTTATCTTAAAACTGGTAGAAACCACTAAAAAATTAATGTGAAAACCTTGGAGTAGGTTTAAGGGTTTAAATTTTCATGATAATTTACCTTTGACATAAATAACTTTTTTAGTCTTCTGATGGTTAGATATTTACCAAATAGAAAAACTCAGTCCTAATGGTCCCAAAATTTTGATTCTTTTCATAGCCCTGGAAGAAATCTTTGGCAATATGATCTGGGCTGCTCCAGGTAATATTGTTCCCCTTTTATACTGATGAATAATTGTGGTGTAGTAAAATGTAGGACTCAGAACAGATGGAAGAAAGAAAAAAAAAAAAAGAGAGAACAGCTTCATAGCTTACTTCTTAGCTTATTCACCAACAAAAGGAAATACTCGAGTTCTGAGAAGTGTTTCTGGACTCTGAGTGTTGATCACGTATATCCTATTTTACAGAACAACGGAAATGTTGATTTTCCTCATCACCGCCTTTTTCTTTATAGCAGGAAGTTCTTAGCCTTGAAAATCTCAGCCTAATAGTTCACTTTAAGTGACTGAACAGACTACTTCTCTTTCCACTGGAATGACGCTTTCTATCCTCTTCCTTGGTTACTGGTTCAGGTTATTGTTTTTTCTCCCCACAAACACTCTGTGCAGTCATAATAGTGTTTTTGGCAGATATGAATTCCATTCAAGGGATATTTTTTTTAAGGGTATAAGGGACCATTAGACTGTTGTACTTGATGAAAGGGATGTGGATTTTAGAAGCAGTAATTTGAGAACAATCCCCATTTCCTTTCTTCCTAGGATAAGTATTTGTGGGTTTAAGACAAACTTCAAGTAAGAAGGTCAAGTACATAAAAGACTGCAAGTACAGTCTTGAGAGAAGCAGTCTTGTTTCATTAGATAATGATTAGCTGCTTGTCCTAATAATTTTCATGGTTATGTCTTAAAACTTTCTAAATGAAATGCCAATGAACATTTAAAATATCAGTACTCTTCATTGCACTGTCAGCAAAACTGCTTTGAGATCACTAATTGGCATTTTTCTGCAAAGCACATTATAATTTCAATACTGTTGGATTTTAATATATCATGTTGGATGTACCTTCTCTATTGAAGTTGATTTTGGAGTAGCTTCCTCTGTTGATGGACTACCACTATCTTTCAAACTTCTATATTTCTATTAAACATTTGAATTGGTAGGCACGTCTGATTTTCTTTTTGATTTTTTGGATTCTGTGCTGAAACATAAATCAATTAAAAAGGAAGGTTTGACTTTTGCACAAGTAAATCTAGCACAGCACTGCGCAGTTGTTGAATCCAATTGGCAAAACCTTGCTTCAATGGATTAAAAATCTTGTTATGCAATTAAACTACTGTCTTGGGAAGCTCCAAGTGGAATGGAAAATCCATTCAAGTCTGTGGACTTTCAAGCAGTGACTTAAGCTGGTGTCAGGATTTCTAACACGTCTTGCAGCTGATTTCTTTTAGAGAGACAATGATAAGGAGGTTAAGCAATGCTGTACGTAGGGGACCTAACAGAGTACTCTTGAGGGACTATGTTGCTTTATTACCCCAATTAATCATACCATCTAACCAGAATAGTAGGCATAAGCTTCAGTTCATTTACATATCCTGTTCTTAAATATATGATGGGTGTGCGTGGGAAACAGACCTATGAAATCAAATTATTCGTCACTTCAGATTTTCAAACTATATGCAACACATTCAAATAACATGGTAATTTTTATTAGTTAAAATACTATTTCCAGCCAATGGCAAGAGATGGAAATTTGCCCTATGAATTGCTATTCATCTCTTCATCATGCTTGTTAAAGTATGACATAGGGCTGCAAAGAATCTGGACAAAATGGCCAAGTCTCCTGTTTTCTCTATTACATTTCTCTGTTATTCTCTAATAGTTTTCACAAACTTTTTTTGTATGTGTGTTTAAATATAGTAGATACTTTTCCTTCACTACTCCCTCAGGGAGTTTGTTCCATAGTCTGACTCTTCTAATAGTTAGCAATCTCTTAATTTCCAGTCTAAATTTATTTATTGCCAATTGCCATCATTGTCCTTTAGTTTAAAAAGTTTTCTGCCCCTGGGCATTGTACTACCCTGCTCATTCCTGCAGTATTTATTGAAAGCAATCATGTCTGTTCCTGTTATTTGTTTGAGTATTTGCTTTTTTAAGTGTGCTGTAAATCACAGTATTTCTGTTGCTCCCTGATTAGATTGCTGAACCTCTTAAAAGCAGGAGGAGGGCTGTTTAAATCAGTTAAAAATGTTTGTGTTGATACCTGGGGAATGATCCTGTAGGGAAATATCTATTTGTATGCAGTGCATTGAGCCTGAATGCGATGCTACTCATTTTATGAATTTTAATCATAGCAGCAGCTGCTTCATGCCTAAAGAATGACACCTGCCATGTTGCAGCAACACCTGAAATGGAAAGCTTTTTGCAGCAACCAACCTACTTCAGTGACTACCTTTGCTGGCACAGAAGTAGGGCAGGGAGGGAAAGGGAAAGAAATATAAAGGGTACTATTTAGTTGGTGTTAAAAACTATTCATTACGATGATCTGCTTCAGTGCATTTTAGTAGCTTTTAATCATTTTAACTCTTTTCTCAGTGAGTGTTTTCCCACCATAAACCTGCATTTCATTGCACTCTGTACAAAGAGACACCTGTTTGATCTATGTCTAATGAAATCTTGCCTAAACCTTTAAAGCAAACTATTGATTGAACAATTATACTTCATTTATACTGAACTGTTATCTGTTCTCCCATTCAGTCCTCTGTTTCTTTATCTGACATTCTACAGACCTCATTATAACTCTATTTATAAGAACTGACACATTTAGACTGTAAATCAATTTTCCATTTTCATTGTATTGGAGAAATTGCTCTTCAATAAGATTTCCTCCCTCAAAGGACAGGTCCATTGTAGCACTTACATTTAATTGACCCACCAGGCTTGCTACTGAAGCCCTTGCCAAAGTTGCTCAGGTGAAGTAATCTGCAGTATTCTTATTGCTGAAAAGCTATTTCTGTCAAAAATTAAAGTTGAACTTTGTCACCTATAAAATAAAGGGGGATTAAGCTGGTTTGTGTGATACTGGAATAATTTCCTGGTTCAAGAACATTTTGAACTTGCACATCCTAGCTGATATTTTTTCTTTCAGCTCAATGAAATGACTGGGACTAGTCACCTCCTTACAATTTTTGGGCATTTATATTGATAAATAATTAATGAATCTGTTTAAATATGTTCATTAACATATTAAGAGCACTACCTGGAAGAATTTGCAATCTCATTAAACCCTTCAAGGAACACCAAGCTATCTTCTCAATCTAAAAATTTCATAACAATATCCAAGATGTGTTATGAAACAGTCCCTCATTCCTATCCCAAGGCTTTCAAGATAGAAACGTCCCAAGACTTACTTCTCAGACTTATGAGGAGAAAAATATGAAAGGAACATTTTATCATATTTTAGGTTCCTGAAATCCATTATTACACAAAGATCTTTGGTAAATCAAAAATTATTTTGATAATTTTCTGAACAGTGGGTCTTTCACAATCTCCTGATCAATCTGCTTGGTGTGCACCAGCCCTGGAACACTCTCTTCAGCAAAGCTTTAAAGGAGCTCCAGAATCTGCTTATGTTATTTTCAGTACATAACTAAGCTTAACAACTTTCCTTTTATTATTGGTTATGTAAAAAAAAAAAAAACAAAACCAAAAACAAACTAAACCCTACCTATGTTTTTGATAATTTTAATTCTTGAACATATTCTGAATATAGATGCAAAAAATTACATCTTTCATTTGTTTCCTAAGTATAACATTGTCCTATGAAGGAAGAAAATGTTTTCCTATGAATTATTTATAGATTTTTATGACCTTTAGAGACCATGATGTTCCTAGCAAGTGTTAATCCTTCCTTGGATCAGTGTTATTTACCATCTTTGAAACAGTAGTACTTTAATTAGGACATCACAAGGTTTCTTCATTTCCAATGAGAATAAGTTTGGCTTTCTTGTTAGCTCTTCATGAGTTGAATCTTAGAAGCTTGGTATCTGTTTGACTTGCTCCATTGCATTAATGACAGCATGAAAGGTATGAATAAATATTAACATGGTTGGACCTAAGAATTTCAGCTTCAGATCATTAATTTCAAAGTCTTATAAATTATCTGTAGTCACTACTGAGATTGCAAAATATCACTATATCCTCTGCAAAGCATGCAGAGTGAGAGTTCTCAGCTGGTCTTACACGGATGGAAGTGGAATAATTAAATAAATACAGTCAAGTCTCTGTGGAAGTATGAATGAAGCATGTCTCAAATTTTAATACTTGCAAACTAATGGACTTTTAAAAATATTAAATGTCAGTGAATGGTATTTTTATATATATTATAAATTTATATATATTTATATATATATTTTATACCTATTGGAAAGTAGTACTTGGGAGTTTCTATGAGATTCATTTGGATTGCAATGAAACTGCAGTCATAACCTTGAAATTCAACTTGCTTTCTCTGGAATTTTCTAATTGAATTACTGATTTCAATTTGTCACTATGGGCTCCCTTAAACAAACAGTTGGGTTCAATACAATATTTAGGTTTCTTAAATATCAAAATTGGAAAATTAATATGGCATCATCCCTTTGGGTTGTGGGATGCGTCTGTTAGTGGAGATTTCAAAATAAAGAATACATGTGAAGATGTCTCATGCTTAAAAAGGAGAAAAAAATCTACATAAAAAAAGTTAAATTATACTGAAGAGAAAAAATATATTAACCTGGTTTTGTTCCATCATCATTGGTATCTGATGCTTCTTCCCTGTATTTTTTCCTATTTTTCTTCTTTTGATGTAAAGTTCTGAAAACAAGAACAAACACTCATTTCCACTTAAATAGATATACTTGCATATTTGGAACATTTAAACTACTATGAGTGCTGAAATAGAGAATCTCCTTTCTCCTGCATGTAGAGTAGTTGTACTGTAGATGAACCAAAACAAACTTTCTGTTGCCATGAAAAAAAACCAGCATGTTTTTAATCATTTTATCAATGTTAGATTAAAATTTCTGAAGTTTATGAAAATTGTATTAAGAAATTTATTAAAACAGAAGTTTATGAAATTGTAAGCATGAGTAAACTGCTATAAATTGTAATTTCATGTTTCAGCAAATTTAAAGAATTAATTTCAGAAGAGATTACCCATGTGTCATGCCTGCCTATTAACAGTTACTGCCTTCTGAAATGAGGAGTGTTAAGACAGATGTGAAATAGCATTTGTATGGGTATAAATAGCACAAATAAACTTCTTCTCCTATTATGCCAATTGAACCCAATATTGCTTTCACAGACATGTATTAAATGTAAGAGAGGTCTTAGGAATAAGAAAAATACCATCACCACCAACAAAGAAACTATAATCAGACTAGAGGTTACAGTCACATGGTTTTTCCTAAATTATTTCCTAAATCCTAAATTTTAGCAGCTGGAACCCTGTCTCCTCATTATATTTCTTAGCTTCCATGCAGCACGTGAATTATCATTTTAGTACATCAATACCATACAATTCCAGGCTTAAATAAAGCCAAATAAAAACAACCAACCAAAACCAAACCAAACCAAACCAAACCAAACCAAACCAAACCAAACCAAACCAAACCAAACCAAAAAATTTGTTCACACAGCCTTAGAACCTGCTGCAGATCGTAAAAAAGTTAACACTACTTAAGGAATATATGGTACTTCTATAGTTCTAAAAGGAAAATACATTAAGATAATGTAGTCTCTTTAACTGGAAGTATTTGAATGATGGTAGAATGCTGAGGAGTAGTGTTATTATTCTGTTCATATTTTTTTCTCAATATCTATTTGTTTGCAGTTTCAGGAACAGAACACTGAATTTCACCTTGATGTGGTGTGCCTTTTCTTAAGCTCAACAAAATCACTTTTTTTCTTTCTTCTGTTCTTTATGCTGTTCTACTGATTAAAGATGAGTAATGAGGAAAAATAAGAAAACCAAAAATGAGTTGGAAAACATGAGTGCAAAATAGAAGAGAAACATTAAACATGAGGCAGATAATTCTGGTGAGTGAATAGGGGCAAGGATTAAGAAGTGGTGGTAAAACTGGTAAGAAGACTGCACAGAAAAAAAAAAATCTAAATTCATAGATATAAAGATTTACTGCTGCTTATTTTATCCTTCTAACATTCTCCTACCCACTAGTTTGTCGATGCCTAAACCTTTCCTTCATTTTTACAGGGGGTGTGATTGTAGCAAGACATAAGTTACAAGGATATGGCTTTTCATCTCCTTTAATAGTGCTGATATTTAAATCTTTTTTTTTTCTGTATTTGATGATGGTTATCATTTTATATACTGAATATACTCAGATAACTGAACATTCATAATTTTCTGACACTTTCCTTATGCCCCTGAACTCAAAGAATGACAAATAATTCTACCTTCTATGAAAAACTGAGGACAAATATTTTAACTCCTCTTTTTGCAGGTGGTAGCCTTCACTCTGGGATTAATTTCAGTGCTACTACTTATTTAAGAACTGACATATTTTCTCAGTCATGTGTATCCATTACACTTTAAAATCTGAACAAAAGTTAAGGCTCTCTCTATTATTGTTTGAATTTATTCTTTAAAAAAGAAACAAACTACCATCTATGACAGTTATTATGCTTCCAGATGTAGTTTGTTTTGTGAAGAGGAAGAAGGTAAATTACAAATATGTTAAATGGACATTACATTATTTAGGGAATGTCATAGGATGAAGCCTATAAAAAAAGCATAATTTAAATAAGACCTTGGCTATATCCACCCAGGTCTATCACGTTAAATTATTGGGCTGGGATCACTAACAAAGCACAAATGATTATTGTGGAGAAGGCTTACTCTAAAGAGGTGGACTATATCCACCTTTCTCTAATAATTTAGGAAAGAAAGATGCATAGATAAAGTGCTAACAGCTTTTCATTCATGGTAGGTACATCTAGGGTAGGGGCCCAGAAGATGGCAGTGATTTAGTTATCAACAGGGAATTGACTTAAAGTAGAAAACGTTGTATCTGCTGTCATACATTCTCACTGTTACAACTGGATAGATGGGATTGGAAGACAGGGTCCTGTTAAACTGGGGCAACACTTCTGAGTCCATTTCCTGCTCCATCTTGAGACTCAGTCCTCTGCCTGGACTCACTCCCTGGAGGAAGGCACAAAGAGTTGGCTGTATATGCATTAAAGAAAACAGCACAAAAAAATCTACTTTATGTAAGAGGTGTGAACCAGGTTAACTACAAAAGGAAGTGGATTTGGACTCCTTACTCTCTTTTTCCTCTTTCACTTTCTTTATCTCAATACCCCAGCTCCAGACCATCCCCGTGGCAGGACCACTATAGCACCTTAAGGACTGGTATATATTTTTTGTTCTCGCTCTGCCTTTTTTGTCTGTATTTCTCTCCCCCTTTCCTTTGCCTGGGCAAAGCACAACCATCATATTCTACCCCCTGTTCCATACTGAAATCTGTTGTGGGAATGGGGGAAATGTAGAAGTGTTTCGTGGCTTTTTAGCCAGAACCTTTGAAGAGTTTGTTGTGGGAGTTAAGAATTTTTAAAAGCGTAGTATAAAAAAATTAAGGGCTTTTCAGCCACCGTTCTTGTGAAAGTGTATTGTAAGAATTTGAGGGATTGTTAGTTAATACTTCTTGAGTATAAAAAGTGAACTGGCTGCCAGAATTAAGGTGACAGTACAATAAAATATAGGAGCTCTCCAACACGTCTGGTATCTTTATTCAGCCTAATGACAATTCATAACAAACATCAACCTACCTACTAATGGGTTATGGCATTTAAAACACAAGAAAGTCAAGAGATTGGCCTTGAGTTATGCCTCTGGTGGCTTACACAGAATATTTAGCATAGACAGCAATAGTGAAAATTGTGGTTCTCCTTTGGGAAAGCAAACCCACAAATGTGTTCATCACTGCCAAAGGCTGAACTCACTTTGTCATCCAGAGCTTGGACATCTCAGGCAAGTGGAACATTTGTCCTGTGCCCTTGAGACCATGGTGCTGATTACAGCTGGACTGGATACCTTGTCTGATGTAGGCAACCTATGCAGACTTATGTGTGTGCATATATGAGATAGAATATGAACTTTTATTTAACTTTTGTACTCATCCTACTTAGTAAATAAATCTTAGGTTTTGTGTTAATGAGTTCCATTTTACTTAACTTTCCCTCTGATTGACTACAAAGTCTTGGCAGCACAATGGCATCTTATTTACCTACTTCTGATCAGTTATTGTGACTTGGAAATACATTCCTTATTGCTCCTTTTTTACAATCTCTCTTTGGTCCTTGAAACAGCTGATTTGTTACAGAGAGAAAATGCAATTCATAGGATATTTCTTTGGGTAGGAGTAAGATTAGCTAATTTCCAGTGTGATAAGAGTAATTAGTAGGGAACAGTGGAAAGTAAATGGTACAAATTGGAATAGCTGTGGGTGACAGAAGAGGGCTGGAGGAGACAGGAATATTTTAAATAATCTGTAGTGTCTTTTAAAATATTTGTGGAGGCAAGAAGACGACTCTCTTTGGTTTTCAAAACTTCTGTCCCTCTCATGAAACTCTCCCCTCTTAGTGGGAATCTATAGGTGCTTTAATTGTGAATGATCTGAATTCTAGAAAAAGTAATGAGTTATGATATTGACTGTTTGTAAATTAAGAACATTCAAGATAAGAGAAAAAAACAAAGAAAGCCAACCTAGTGACACAAGTGAAATTGCTAAGATGGTATTAGTAATATCAGGATTTCAGAAAATAATGCCATTTTTGGTATATCTGTCTTATTACTCAGTCCTGAGTAAAAGTGAGAGTTGGAGGACAGCAACTCATCAGTACTGGTGATCTGTGTATACTCTGGAATTACAAACACCTATATCTCCATGACCTCCTTGGCCTGCACTGACTCTCATTAGGTGCCTGTACTGAAAGCAGTGAGCATACTCATGTTTAGCTTTGTGGCATGCTCGTCTTAGATATCTATTATGGCTGTTAGCTCATGATTAAACTACGTGTTCACAAAAATTGACTATAAATACTGCTTACGATGTTTGAGCACAATTAATAATGCCCAAATGTAAGTGTTTTAAGAGAGGACTACACCCAGCAGCCCTCTAAAATAGTTCCCTTTCACATAAAAGGGAGCAGCCCTGGAATTATGTAATTTTTCTCCTTCCCATCCAGCCCAAAGGTTACTGGCTATCATTTTATCAAACACAAATTTAACAGAAGATTTTAATTTAGCTTGGAAATAGTGTAATGGACAATAGCTATAATTTGAGAAAAAGCCCAAGGAAGTGCACCTCAGATTAATATTTTTCTTAGATTTGAGAGAGTTTTATTATCCAATCATATTAACCTGCAGTATCTCAAAGCTCAGGCTTTAATTTCTTTTGATCTTCAACCATCTTCCCAGATTTTCTAAAATACTTTCTCTAAGGCTCATTACAGATGAAATAAATATTTTCTTGTGCTTTCTTCAGACATTATTCAGGAATCCAAATGGTGTTTTCAACATTATGTATTAATATTAACTTTTTGGTCATCTAATTATTCTAATTCTAATTATTATAGAAAAAAAATGTTAATGCTGAGGTAACTGAAGTACTTGGTTTAGAAAAAAGAGCAGTAGTTATGTTCAGAAGTTTACATCAGATTGCGATGTTTTTTCCTGCATGCAAGATAAAGAATAATGTGTACAACCCTATTTTCTGTAAAACTAGAAATATTGACTTGTGACTTTTAAATTAAACTTTACTTATGCCATTCTTCTCATGAAGCCCTTATTCTTCCACTGCATTGAAAGAGGGTTTCTTTTAAACAGTTTTTTTTTTTAAGTAAACTAGTCTTAATATAAGGATAATACAGCAATTTTGTACTTCTAAAGGGCTTTTTCATTTCAGGTTTTGAAAGCAGCTGAAAAGTACTAAAGACAATATTTTTTTAAAGGAAGTTATATTAACTTACTGATTTTCTTGTAAAACTCTGGAAAATGCCCACAGACTTCAGTCAGAGTAAAACCAGGCCAGCACTGAGTGTTTTGGGATACCCTTCCCCCACTCCATCCACATTCTTAAATTATTTTACATAGCTGATGATGCTAGGAAATAAATACTCATTATTTATACTTCACACAGAAGCAAGAGACATGATTCATTTAATCATACAGCAAACAGCAAATTAATAGCAACCCTATTCAGAGGTCTGGGCTTAAATTTCAGAATATGTGGGGGGTTTTTGTGTGGTTTGTTTTGTTTTGTTTTGTTTTGTTGTTTTTGTTTTATTTTTGTTTTGTTTTTTTTTTTTTTTAAGCAAAGATTAGGTAAAGAGTAAAGCTGTGCAGAAATTTGCTCCATGGGAATGAAATAATTTCAAATTATTGTTCCTTAATAGAGAAAAAAAGCTTGTAACAAAATTTAAAACAGGAATTTTGGAAGTTTTGAAAAGTTCCATTCCTAGTTTCTCCATTTATGACTCTTCAGCCATTTACCCATGGGCTTCTGCAGAGACAGGAGGAACAAGCAATTTTTCATTTTTCCCAGCAGCTTCTGACAGAAATTACCACAGTTCCTCCCAGTGGCTCAGATTTGTTCAGTACAGATAAAGAGTAGTGCTATCAGCAGCATTTCTGTGTCACCTTCTTACACTCTCTCACAGGCACATACACATTTATCCACCTTGGATGAGGCGCTGCAAAGTCCTGACATGGAATATAGCCCTTACCAAGGATAGCAGAGCAGGTCCAAACAGCACCTGCCCAGGATGACTATCCAAGGGATGTCTGAGAGCAAGTCAGGAAGGCAAGGGTCACAAAGGGTTGGTCGTGTCACATGTATAGCCACAGCATAGCCCAGGCAAGAGCCAGGGCTAAGGGGCTGAGCTCCAGCACAGCGCTTGCAAGAGGAGGAAACCTATGGAGGCTGATCCCAGACCTTCTCCAAAGTCACTGCCACACAGCAGCAGAAGTGGCCCTGACCCCCTTCCCCAGGCGCAGAAGGGGAAGGAAGAGGAATGGGACAGGATGGACACTGTAGTGTCCACAATAGGGCCCTAGTGATCTTATAAATATTTGTACATGATAGCTAGAATAAATAGTTGCTTTTCTTCTCTATAATATGGAGGAAGAAGTCTTGGGTACAACTCGGCCCTTTTCCTGCAACGGGGCTGGTTTCCACCCACCACCTTTATCTGAATATTGTGTATGATCTCAGTTACTCAATCACATGGCAGTAACAAATGACTGCTAAATCTTTGCATCGCTGTATTAATTAAAATGTTACTTAAGCAAAAAAATCAAATTTTAAGTGTTTTGTATTATCCTTTCTTCCCAGAAATGTAGACAACAGTGGTGATTCTCATCTCCAAGCATCAGAAGAGAATCTGTTTTATAGATTTTTGATTGGACGTCTGTTCAAGTGCATATGTGTAGAAGAATTAATGAATGTAGTTAAATAATTTGCTAAACTACGAGGTACAGATCTTGATCATATTCATTTGAACTTCATATTCATATATATCATACTATTCATATTCATATCATATTCATTTGGATTTCTTGATCATTAGCCACTATTTTCCTATAGTTTTAAAAACTAGATTTGAACATATAGACTATTCATATGAGTGATATATCACTCATATGAGTGAAACAGCAGTCACAATCCTAATTCCCCCAAAGTATTTTCTAGTTTATTATCCAAAATTAGATCATTGCAGATACTACATCTGGTGAATATTGCCTTGGTTATTCACAAGAACGCTGGCTAATGTTTTGATAAGTTGAGTTACAGGGGAAAATATGACAGCAGAATCAGCTGTCAGAGATTTCTTCTGCATGTGAATGAAACATTTGCCTGTTGATGTCAGTTGCATCATGGATTGTCAAGGAGAAAGAAGGTTGTTTAATATGAAAGATGGAGCTCTGGAATATTCATATTGTATTAAAATTAGAGGATGAATTTTTTTTTACAACCAGAGCCAACAAATATTAGGAATTGTCATGGTTCGACACTGTCCAAATGCCAGGCACCCACGAAAGCCACTAACTCACCCTCCCCTGCCTCACCTGGGCAGAGGAGAAAAAAGGGTTCATGAACTAAGATAAGGACTGGGAGAAAACACTCCAAGGGCAAACAGGTTCATCTTAGAGACATCAAGTGAGTTTATTAGTAACAAAATCAGAGAAGGGTAACGAGAAGTAAAAATAAGCCCTTAAAGAACACCTTTTTTCCCCTACCCCTTCCTCCTTCCCACTGACAGTGCAGGGAGACAGGGCATGGGGGTTTGGTCAGTTCATCACTGAAGTTTCCTTCCACTGCTCTGGGAAAGGAGTCCTTCCCCTGCTGCATATTGGGGTCCTTCCCACGGGACACAGTTCTCTGAGAACTTCCCCGGCGTGGGTCCAATCTCACGAGCAGCAGCCAAACCGCACCTGCTGCAACGTGAGTCCCTCCCATGGGCACGCAGTCCTCCCAAAACTGCTGTGCTGTGGTCTCTCTTTCCACGGGCTGCAGTCCTCCAAGGACAGGCTGCTCCAGCCTGGGAGCAGGGACCTCTCTCTCCACTGGGTCTCCCATGGGATCACAGCCTCCTCCAGGCATCACCTGCTCCAGTGTGGGAACTTCCCCATGGGCTGTGAGTGGATCTCTGCATCCCCTGTGGATCCCCATGGGCTGGGGTGGATCTCTGCATCCCCTGTGGATCCCCATGGGCTGGGGGTGGATCTCTGCATCCCCTGTGGATCCCCATGGGCTGTGAGTGGATCTCTGCATCCCCTGTGGATCCCCATGGGCTGTGAGTGGATCTCTGCATCCCCTGTGGATCCCCATGGGCTGGGGTGGATCTCTGCATCCCCTGTGGATCCCCATGGGCTGGGGTGGATCTCTGCATCCCCTGTGGATCCCCATGGGCTGGGGGTGGATCTCTGCATCCCCTGTGGATCCCCATGGGCTGTGAGTGGATCTCTGCATCCCCTGTGGATCCCCATGGGCTGTGAGTGGATCTCTGCATCCCCTGTGGATCCCCATGGGCTGGGGTGGATCTCTGCATCCCCTGTGGATCCCCATGGGCTGTGAGTGGATCTCTGCATCCCCTGTGAATCCCCATGGACTGTGAGTGGATCTCTGCATCCCCCGTGGATCCCCATGGGCTGTGAGTGGATCTCTGCATCCTCCTGGATTCCCATGGGCCGTGGGTGGATCTCTGCATCCCCTGTGGATCCCCATGGGCTGTGAGTGGATCTCTGCATCCCCTGTGGATCCCCATGGGCTGGGGGTGGATCTCTGCATCCCCTGTGGATCCCCATGGGCTGTGGATGGATCTCTGCATCCTCCTGGATTCCCATGGGCCATGGGTGGATCTCTGCATCCCCTGTGGATCCCCATGGGCTGTGGGTGGATCTCTGCATCCTCCTGGATCCCCATGGGCTGTGAGTGGATCTCTGCATCCCCTGTGGATCCCCATGGGCTGTGGGTGGATCTCTGCATCCCCCGTGGATCCCCATGGGCTGCTGGGGCACAGTTGCTTCACCATGGTCTCACCACAGCCTGCAGAGGAATCTCAGTTCCAGCTCCTGGAGCTTCCCCTTTCCCTACTTCTCCACTGACCTCCATGAGGACACCTCCATGGTGTCTCCATGTCTCCACACATGTTCTCACCTTTTCCTCTTCACTGGTTAGAATTAAAATTTCACCACAACTTTTGTTTTGCTTTCTTCTTAAATATGCTATCACAGAGGTGTTACCATCATCTCTCATTGGCCCAGCTTTGGACAGCAGCGTGTCCATCTTCAGAGCCACCAGGGATTGGCTCTGCTAGACATAAGCTTCTATCATCATCTCACAGGAGCCACCTCTACCAAAAAGCAGGCTGTGCAAAACCAACACAGGAACGTTACAAAAAAAGTGAAATATTGGAAGTTGAAGATGCTATGGACTTTTATGAATTGTAGTTTTACCAGTATCTGGTTTTCATGGTTAACATTTTAAAGATAATTTCTGATGTATCTGCCCAAATAATATCAGTATTTTGCAAATGTGACAATTAGAGGTGAAAGAAATAATTTTACTATTTAATATGAGAATTAACCTTCACAGAACAATGGTCTTTTTTATTTTTTTTTTGTAATTGGAAAATAAAAAACTAACCCAAACTATTTCTTTTTCTTGATTTTCTTAACTCAGTAAAATAATCTTAATAAATTTATAAGAAATTAGTACAGGTTGTGAAGATTATTATCCCCATTTTCATTTCTTTTTTCCCTATAATTTTGCATTCTAGCATTCTGAAACTTTTATGATTACAAAAAATTTTGCATGGCAGAAGGAAAATGTGTTAATAATATAAATAGACTTTCAAAATCATACCTTTAGTATTATCTTTTGATGTACCGTAAATTATTTGGTACACATGAAGGAGCTGGTCATAGCACAATTATGTGTTCTCTCTCTTTTGCACTGTGTGCTTATAATGAATATTTCATTGCTGAATATTTTTTTTTTCAAATCAATCCAAATATTTGATATGCTCACATGAATATATATTATGTCTATTTTTTTTCCTTTTTTGTTCCTACTATTTCCTACAGTGAAAAGGCTTAGCATAATTTGATGCCCCAGGGTATGTTCCATATTCATTTAAAACCAGGTTATCACGGAAGTCAGAAAGACAGATTATGTGAGCGGGTTTGTTTGCAGTAAGCTGCAATCAGATGTAAAAGTGTGCAACCACTGATGTCCACATATGACAATTCTGTTCTTTCAGTGTAACAGAACTATCTACAATAAAATCAAGTAGTGCCTTTGAGAAGTCAGAACTGTCTTAAAAGTTTAGTTCAAAGGAGCAAATTCTCACCTGTTTCTACCTTGACAAACTATGGAGAAATGGATCACCCCTTTATGCTTCATGCAGTGCAATTGTTTAGCAACACATATATTCAAACAGAGAGTCATAAACAAACTTTGTCTCCCTGGAAGTCATTTCACAGTCAATGTTTCTCTCCAAAAGGAAAAACAGGAAAAGCAAAGCATGACAAATTTTAGTCTCATTTTAAAATTAATTCAGGGAAGTTGTTCAGTTATTTTGATGATATAAACCTTGTAGAAAAGGATGTAAAATGATGAACAGCAGACACTTGTCACTGAAATAAATAGCACCACTTCTGGATTGCAGTCTCAGCAGTGCCATGCGTTGACTTGTTCACCGATACAAGAAACTAGAGCAACACAACAGGTTAAATGCTAGCGAGGTTCTGCCCTGTTACCTTCTTAGCAGGTGTCGTTCGGTGAACACAGATCTGCAGCTGACAGTACAAGTGTCTCCTGTTCTCCCTTACGGCCCCTGGAAGCGGGAAGGACTCACATCCCTTTTCTTGGCCGCCCCTCTCTGGGTCTCCTGAAGGGGTCACAGGCACTGGAATAACCAGCCTGTCGTCAGGTCTGTAATCCTTGTGCCGCTAGATGTCCCTGCACACCAAACTTTAGGAAGGTCTGCCTGGAGTACCCCCACACCTTTAGAAACAGAGCAGCAGCCACAGGGCAAGTAAGGATAGCCATAAAATTTGATTGAGCAGAACTTGACCATTATGTTTTTTAGGCAACAATTGCAGCAACTAGAAAAAAACGCTGAAGATTATCCACCCTGCACCAAACATTATTATTCATTGACACAAATGTAAGGTCTGTGGCATGGTATTGACAGTGAGCATCATTTAATTTAAGTAATGTCTTCCCTCACAAGGGTAAAAGCAATGTATTGAAATCAGCCTGTAATGCCTGTTCACTCAATAGACTTGAAATGCCCTTGGTGCTCTTTATGGAAGGGCATATTTAAAGCAGCAACCATTGCAAAAATTTCAGAAAACAGATATAATAGCACTTCAATTAAAGCAAGCATTTGCATGTACTGATTTGAATACAATAAAATTTGTATTTTTGAAGAACTGGAAAATTACGTACATATAAAAAAATACATTTTCTAAATTACACTCATTTTGATTCAAAAAAATCTTCTTGATTAATTAGGATTTTTTAATGGTTAGAAATACATCAAATATTTGCAAAATAATTTGTACAGTAGCATGCTGCAGGGATATTTGAGTTTGAGCAGCACTAGAAAGCTGATGGGTGGCAATTATTTTGTTGTCTCCTGGAGGAAAAAAACCTTGGCAAGAAAATCTTTACATATAACCAAACTTATTAGATGCCTGCTTGTTGTGGTATGATTTTGTTTGTTTTCTTGGAGAAAACATTTAGGTTTGTCTCTTTCCTTTGATAGTAGTAGAATATTGCTTTGAATAATGTGCTTCCTGTAGATTACTGCTTCAGAAACCCAGCTTCAGGAAAAAAAGGTGAGTCACATCCAGTGGCAATTTTAAAATACTGCTTTTCTCACCAAGACTTCAAAGTTTGAATCATATTCCATACATGGAGAAAATGGCTGAAGAGTAAAATAACTGCCATTAGGCTCATAAAAACAGAAGGAAGTTTCTTTATTTTACAACAGTATATCAGTACTCCTTGATTTTCTTGTGGTGTGCTTTTTCAGTTCATTCAGTTATTGCAACTCCTTTTTTCTGCCTGTTGGATTAGGGAAGCAGCAAATGATCAATGCTGTTTCCCCTACTGTGGAAAATGGTGCTGCACGTAGCAAGGACTCTTCCTTAAAAAAGGAATCTCTGGAGGATTCAGAAACATCTGGATGCAGAATATCCTTCCCCTCACTCCTTCCCTGCTTTATAAAATAGTGACAATATTTAGGTTTACTCTGATCCTGAAATCTTTCCTTTCTGTTATATAATCTTGGGTATTTGTTTGTTTGTTGGGTGTTGAATGGTTGGTTGGCTGAGGTTTTTGGGGAGGCAGATGGGGATGTTTGAGGGGTGTTTTTCTACTTTATTTTTAAATATTTTTTCTGATAGGTATTCATTAAAGATACTCTTTCCTTCCCCTTCAGGGCTAGGAAGATTTCACTGAAACCTTTTTAAGCCTGAATTACAAAAATGCAAAACTAACTCCTGGACTAAAATTTTGGAGAACACACTTGGAAAGTATCACTATACACTTGTCCTGGTCTCAAATTCTTCCTTGAGCAAACACTGACAGCAGTTGGTAAAGAGTCAATATAAGTCTAAAGAAACCTTGAAGAGATCTTGTACTTGCTATATGATGCAAGACATCTCACTTTTTTTGTTTGTTTGTTTGTTTGCTTTTTAGGTTTTTTTTTGTGCAGAGCATTCTTTTTGCACAGACCTCATCTATCAGAAAGATTTGTGATTGGACACAGCTGTCATGATTTTCTCATTTGCCTTCTTGTTGAAGGTGGAACATCTACAGACTGTGCACACAGAAGCTTAGTGTTACGCTCAGTTTCAGAGTATGATGATACATCTACTGCTTTGCAGTGGGAAAGCAGACCAAGGTATTGATTGCTCTGGAGAAAATCTCTGCAGTGAATGTGTGAAAGAGAGAGGTTAGCCGCAGGAGAGAAGTTTTAAAGTAATTATTTTTCACTAATAGATTCCTTGTTTGGCTATAGAAGGAAAGAATAGCTTTGTTTTAGTGAGGAGCACATGATACACGGATTTCTGTGTAACAACCTATTGCACTGTTGCTAGACTGCCAAGCTGTCTGCTCAGTTTTGTTATAAAGAAAGTTATACACAAGTAACAACAGTGCTATATTTATAGCTGATCCACAGCACACTGTTTTTTTGTGAGACTTTATTCTTGTCACTGCATCCTGTGTGAGCAGCAGGAATTGCAGAGATCAAATGAGCCCATGACTCTGGGTTGGGATCCCCACTGGTGTGTGTACCACTGACTCAAGCAGTCAAATATGTGACAACATATGAGGCGGGAGATACTAAGAGTGTAAACTCCCTGCCTCTTCCTTATCCTTTTTCTCAAACAGCAAAAGTCATATCTCAGGAATAAGTACAGATTTATACAATAATATATTTGTGAGACAATTCTTCATAGATATTCCCAAAGAACCTAGTGGATGGCAAATTTTACTATTGTTTGAGTCAATTATTTACATTTTTATAAGGGATATTTTTGATTGGTTTTAATGTTATATTAGATAAACAAGGAAATGTATTGGAGCTGTACTGTAGAAATATAAGCCAAGAGTACTGAAAGAAAAATATTCTCAGCTTTGTAATGGTCTTTAGGCTGAACTCTATGTTTGAGATAATCTAAGCCAAGCCTCAGAAGCAGAAAGAATGTAAGTAAATCCTTCATGGAATTACAATAAATATCAATTTTTTGCTGCTGTGAAGTAGTCATTTTTGCAGGGAACACAATAACTACCCAGCCAATTACAGGAGCACTAAGCAGACCAGCAAGTAAAAATATATAGAAAAGACTTGAGAATTAATTTTGTCTTAGAAAGGCATAATTATCTACCCCAAATCTGTCTAGCAACTAGGCACTAGCATTGCTAATTTTGTAGAAGTTCCTGAGAATGTATAACACCAAAATGATGAAAACATTAATTTCCCATCTCATATAGAAAATGTCACATCCAGCAGCACAGCAGAAGGTGATTGATGATTACTTGCTAAATAGAAATATTCCTACATCCTGAACCTTTAGTCTCTTCCTATATAAGTTCTACAATTACTCTAGGAGACAACCACCTCAACTTCCCCATAGAAGAAAAAGATACTTCTTGGTCAGATTGAAAAACTGGTGTTTAATTAAGAAGTTAAAAGTAATCACAAACAATGCTCTTATCTCTTAATACCCATTCTGGCTACAAGGAAACAAGAAAGTCTAAAATAGCTTTATCTGGGATTGCGGGTCACCATAGCAGGGACCGTAACAGTAGGAATAGAATCTTAGGTTCTCATGATAATTTAAAATTGAATTCTCTAAAGTGACATATTGTTGTAAAAGAAAGGCTTCAGTAAAGGCATAAGACTATCGAAAACTGCTGCAGAGAGCAGGAACCCAAACACACTCAAGCAGGAATAGGCCTGGAAAAAGAAAAAAGCTTCTTTTCTCTACCAAACACTTTGCTATACAGAGTGACTCATATTTGGTTTTTTGTTTTTGTTTTTTTTTTTTTTAATTTAAGAAGCATAAAAATGGGGAATTAAAGTTACTAACTTTGAATAGTCTATGAATTGCCATGAAGTCTGACCTTGTGGCCTCCCAGACCTGCAGCAGCTCTTGAAGTTGTGAGTAGTTCTTGATGAACTGTACCAGCAAATGCAATCATACATACTTTTAATTTCATTATTATTATTATTTTGGTATTGACCCTTACAACAGGATAGAAGGAAGCATACTGAATTTTAAGCCAGACTCGACTACAGAGCACTGTGTCAGCAGAAAGTCATAAACTTTTCAATTATTTTTGCACATCGAACATTCACAGGGAGCTCATCTAGGGAAAGTACATCTAAAAAGAGGTTTTATTTTTTCTTAACCATTTTTGACAGGCAGTGATGGTAAAAGTATTCCAAAAAGCTATTAAAAAATTGGTTCATGACAGATAATTACTTATAAAAATACAGACGTGGGAAGCCAGGAATTTCAAAACGCCCAAATTTTGGAGCTCCAGGGAGTTTTACTTTCCTGAATTGGAAACCTGAGTGGATATCATCTCAAGAAAGGCCATTCGGGTCTCTAGACTTTCTTTGTCAAAGAAGCCCTTGGATTCCAGGCAGCAAAGGGAAATACCACAGCTTTAGGGTTTTCTGGGGTCAACATTCCCTGGAGGAATTCAAAGTGTCTCCAAACCAGTCACTTCAAATACAGTCAGAGACCTTTGTTAATCCACCTCCCATACACTTATGTATGCATCTGAAGAATCACAACATATTTCTGTTTTGCTTTATTGAGTGCTCAGGGAGAGAGAAGTTGTTTGAGTTTTACTGGGTTGAGGGGGAAGGAGAAATATCTCTCGACAGCTGTTAGCTATCGACCTGCACACCAATTACATGTGCTTTGTATTGTCCAAAGAGCCAAGGTATTAGGTGTCTTTGGGGGTCACTCTTAAGACCTTTAAATTCTACTAACCTAGCTCATGCGCTTTTAATTCTGCTTTTGGTCTTCAAAGCAGACCAATAAATATGTTAATTAACACTATTTGTCTAATTTATTATTGTTTTATATGCAGAAATAATTTAGGGAACTTATAAGTCTCTATCTTTGATTATGGCAAAATTATTTTCCTCTGAGGATAAATAAGAAGCATTTTAATGAATACTTACAGAAGTTTTTCTCTAAGAGATTTTTTTCAGTCAGATTGTCTTCCATCCTTTTCCATGGATTATTCTACTGTATCCTCACAGTGACAGGAAAATAATGATCCATTACACTGGCATGTAATCAGTATGGTGTTTCTCTAGCAATACATTAGATCAAATCATGAACATAGCACTATTACAGCAGTATCATTTTGACAATGATTTAAACGAACATATCATCAGAGCTACTGTACATCACTTCAGAAACAGAGCATGTTAATGCCTTGTCAGATTGATGTTGCTGAAGCAAAAAGCATTAGCATAATGCAGGGGTGATGTAAGTATGATAGGTAAGATTTTCACTGCTGCTGTAATATTAAGTATTAGCATAATGCAGGGGTGATGTAAGTATGCTAAGTCCATTTTTCCTCTTAATCATTTTTCCAATTAATTTATCTGTAGAAAGACCATGTATATTCACTTTACATGTGAAGGTCAGACTGTGCTACTTTGGTGCTTATAACTAATTTAATTAGGACAATCAAGCCTACTATTTGCATTGCTTAAGTGAATGAAAATTTGGCTGCTGACTTGAAACAAGATAAAATTTTAGTTGAGAAACACTGTCCTGCTCATTATAAGGAACTCTGATGCTGAAAGAAAGACTAGCATAATACATAGACTGGTAATTCAGGCAGGTACCTTCAGCTCCTGGTAGTTATCTTTATGATTCCTATGTTTATGACTGGATGCAACAGCAAACTGACTGAGTGATTTTGTGGAAGTCACTTCTCACTGAGAAGTCTGTCTTTCCTATGAACCTGTTTTCTTTTTGTTGATTAAAACACTTCTGTTGTTGGTTGCTTATCACTAGAATTAATAAAATGTGTAGCACACCAGAATGGCGACTGGGTTTCTAAAAACTTCTAAATAGTCTTTGATTGGTCTTTATTAAAGATTTATTAAAATGATCCAGAATAGCAAACAAAATCTAGTTCACACTTTTTTTTTTTTTTTTTTTGTCTACAGAAGAAAATTATTATTAATCAACAGCAGGATCAAAGAAAGGTATTGACACCAGATTTTTGTTAACAGCTAGAGCAGCAACAGTTTCTATTTCTCCCAAACTGGATTCCTGAAATAACTTGACCCCCTTGATCTCTTCATTACTGTGTGGTGGAAGCTGGGGGCACATGGCCAGGCAGAAAGGTTCTGAATTTATTCCTTGCTTGAAAACATTGTTGCTGGATCTTTGTTCTCCTCCCTGCACTGGGAAAGTCATTGTTGATGTCCTTTTCTCCCATTTGGTGGATGAGACCAACTGGGCTCTGAGACTGCTACTTTGCTTGAATGTAAGATAGAAATACAAAGTGAAAATATTGAAAATATGTTGGGTTTGAGTAAAGCTGTTAACAAAAACTATCCCTCAATTTTTTTAGAATATGATAAGAATGGCTGGATTATTTACAGGGCATAGATAATTATTTTTAAGTCATTCAAACCTGCATCTAAACGTTCACATTGTTTACACTGCAGTTCAGTACACCCCACAATAATTACAGAAAAATTGTTGCTTTGTGAACCATTTATGCACCAGATTTAGTCACTAAAATTTATGAAAACGCTTAAGCAACTTAAACTGAACAAGGTGCTGGGCCAGTTTGTCTATACTATGTTTTTTGCAAAGGAAAGTTAGACCAGATGATCCTGAATTTCCCTTCCCACCTGATATTCCATGATTGAACAATATGGTGGAAAGGAATTACAGGGCAAAGATGGTTAGGGCAGAAGTGCCTGATATATATGATTTATAACAGATTTCTGTGACTCAGCACGTCAGTTTGTTATGTGGTAAGTATTACACATACAGCCTGGTATATTCCCACTTCCAGAGCTACTCAGCAACTAAATTTCAGATCAACTTTTCATCAGGCTGTTTGCAGGCCTGCACTGGAAATCAGTTCCAAGGAATCCATTAGCATTCAAGTCACTGAGCAGCAGGGCAATTCTCAGTCTTCCCATAAAACCCCACAAGTGATTTAATGTTTTAATACTACGAGGTTTTGTTGTGGTTAAGCAGTCTGTGAGTGCTGTGTCACCTACCTCACTACCCTGAAAAGATTTAACAGGATTCCCCTGTCTGGTCCATAACCAATCAGGCCTGCTTGTAATTTGACCTGCTAAATAATTTTGCTCTGCATTCTGGTTTACTTTCAGTCAAGCAAGCTGCAGGATTTATCATTTTACCTCTTTCTCACACAGTCCAAACTCACCCGAAGGGAAATTCACTGCTGTTGGTATGGTCTTTCTATGTTTAAGTTTCTTATTAACAGAAAGTGAGATAACTGTTCCAACATCTGCTTTCCCATATTTGCTCTAGAAATTATTTTGTCTGTTAGATTAAACTCACATTTTCCTACATATGCAATTAGAGAATGTTTGATTCATTTACATGCTGTTCAAAAATCTAATTCACTTGAGCTTCTTGAAATTCTGACTTCAATAAATACTCTAATATCTTCCTCATGCTAGAGAGAAAATGTATGTGTGTATATATGTGGTGGTTTTGGCTGAGGTGGAGTTGGTTTTCTTCATGGTGTTAACACCATGTTAAACCAGTGTTAAGGTTTGTGCTGAAAACTGGGTTGATAAGTTAGAGATGTTTTTTTTTAACTGCTGAGCAGGGCATAGACAGAGTTAAGGCCTTCTCTGTTTTTTGTATGGCCAGGCTGGTGAGGAGAGGGTGCATGGCAGGTTGGGAGGGACACAGCTGGGACAGGTGACCCAAACTGACCACAGGGTTATTCCAACACACATGACATCACACTCAGGATATAAAGTGAGGGAAGAAGGAGAAGGGGGGGATGTTTAGAGTGGTGATGACAATTGCCTTCTCAAGTAGCTACTGAACATGATGGGGCCCTGCTCTCCTGGAGGTGGCTGGACATCTGCCTGACTATGGGAAGGAGTGTTTTACTTTGCTAGCATACATGGACATTTTCTTCCCTATTAAGCTGCCATTATCTCAGCCTGTGAGTTTCTGAGCTTTTAATCTTCCTCTTCTTCCCCTGATCCCACTGATGGTTGAGTGAGCATGTGGCTGTGTGGGGCTTGGCTTTTGCTGGGGTTAAACCACCACAAGATATTAGGTATATAAAACTATTTAAATATGTATTACCAGAGCAGTGGAAGGTCAAATAGATAGTCCTGTTCTCTCTGTTCTGCCCTGTAATGTTAAGCTGCTTGCACAGGATCTGTGTCTTTTCCTCTCCTTTTATGACTTTCCTCCATCTCATCTGAAAGAACCCCATGGATCAATGCATCTGAAATTACTCTTGTCAGTTCATAACAGGAACAGAGAATGCTTTGACATGCAAGAATTTCAGAATGCCTCTAGATTTCACTTAGCATTTCCAGACAAATTTTAGGTGGAACAAGGAAGAAGCAGTAAGCAGACTGTTCAGATTTCAGTTAAGGTGATTCCTAACCATACTTAACTGTTGAAAACAGTACATTTGCTCTCATTTAAAATAGAAAATAGATTCTTTCTTTACCTCTTAACAGTCCTATAGAGATCTGGAGGAACAGGTATCTTCCACACTTCATTTATTAAGGTTGTTTCTCCATGTCTGTGTTGATTAATAAAGCTCACATTGAGAAGAAAGGCTTCTGTGATGCAAAGTAGTTACACCGTATGTTTTAAAGAACCTTTCTCATATACCTAATTTTTTAACTACCATTATCATGTCATCTGTCATTTTCAGCCAATCTGCTGTAGCTAACTGACTCAGTGAAGGAGTGCATCTTAATTTGTCAAAAGCAATTAAAATAATTCACTACATTGGCACATGCATGCAGCCTGTGCACAGCTGAAGAACATCCTGGAGGTGAGAAGATTCTATTATCGCTTCAATTATGATTTTGAGTTATGTGTAATCATTCTTTGTAGTGTATTCAAAGACATTTGCAGAGCCTTTACAAGTTTAAAGTCCAGGTCCCTTGAACTTCTGCCAAACTTTACTTATGTTCTGCATCTGATGGCATCAGATAAATGAACAGTAAAATTGCAATAGGTCAACTGTGGAGCTCTATGAAGCATGGGAGTTCTGCTTCCTATTTTACTTCCTTTGTTTCTGATGGAATAGTGAGTTTTGTTTGGATGTGTATTTTAACTCTCCTCATCCACCACTATAACTACTGGAAGTTCATTGATATTCCCTGTAGTCTGGAGCCTACAGTCGCTGACCCTCTTATGAATTCTGCTGCTAATAGCAGAAAGTGAAGAACTAGTTAGTCAACAAAACTCTGATCCAACTAATTATTGATCCAAAGCTATTCCGATACCTGAGATATATCTCAGAATATGTATAATTGCTCTGTAATTTAAGAGTCAGAGAAGTCCACTAAAATATAGAAAACTGTGGATTATTTTCAACTCCCTTAGGCCAGTACCACAGAAGTAGAGATTCATAAATGACCAGAGAGGAGACACTGGTCTTTCTGAGTTATTATTGCTCTCTCCCAGGTGACTTCTTCTCATTTGCTTATCAAATAGAATTTGTATTTTCCAGTTCTCTGATTTTTGCATCAACTCATTCAGTAATCACAGCTCTATAGTAGATATTGGCTGGATAAAATACTTACATTACTTCCCTTACAAAGCTGGTGAACAGTTATAGATACAACTGACCGAAAGGAAACAAGTAATGTTTATTTTCCCACTAGAATTAAAGCAGCTGAAGAAAACAGATAATTGTAATGTACATAATGTAAACTTATCCCCAGACCTACCACCCCCTGACTGCAATCTGATTCTTGCATGTAAGCTTGTCTATTCAGAAATGTAGAAGGGAAAAAGAATAGCTTTTCTCATTTCAATGGCCAGAATTTTGCTGTTTACATGTACTTTATAAAGTCTACGAAACATCTATATTATATAATGCAGACTGCAAAATGTTTCTTGGTAGCCCATTATGAACATTAATTTTTTTTAAAAAACCCAAAATTTCCATTATGATGTGTCACAGGAAGAGAGAAGGAGAGAATAATCAGCGAGGTTCTGCATTCTACTGTTTCAAAGAATTTCTTTAATGATTTAAATATTTCCAAATTATTTTCTTCACCTATTTTGATTGGTCCTCCACCAAAATCTCTTTCAAATTTTTTCTCTGCTGAAGTGATGGAAGTTCCAGCATGGATGAATAAGAAAGACTGTATTTTCAAGCAGTGTCTTTTTTTTAAGAAGTGTTATTCTGCTCCGTAGCCTAGAAGGATGCACAGACATACGAGTCAACAATATGTGATGTTTATAATTGCAATTGTTATCCTTTAGACAAAAAAGTGTTTCAACATCTGCTTAAAATTTTGTATTGTATTTGTGTTCTAATCGCAGTCATAGAAGTTAAGTATAATCATGTTCATAATCTTATGCTTACCTGTTTAGTCAGTATTTTTTTTTATTAGAAAAAAATTAAAATTTTGACTACTCTGAATGAGTTTTCATATTTTTAGTATTTTATATTCACTAGTACTTTTAGTATACATTTAGTTATTCATTGAAAACTGATGGTTTCTTTTCACTTCTTTAAATGTGTTTTAGTCAAAAATAAATTATCATTATTTTAACTAGGGGAAGTCTCAGTGGCAGGGAATTTCAGTCTTTACTTTTTTAGTGTCTTTTTTTATAACGAATTGTACCATTGTCAAAAAATCAAGGTTGAAGACAACTGGTTTTTTTTGTTGTTGGTAACAGCAATTTAACAAAAATATATCTTCACATCACAGTAGTATGGTTTAAACGAAGCTGTAACCATTGGTTTTGATTAACTAGAGAAGTAAGTTCCTCAAAAAAATAAATGGGTTTTCTGAAGAGGTAGACATGATATTACAAGAGCAAGCAAAGTAATGTCAGAAAATAAATAAAAAATGAAATAAACACATTTGGGTTTTAATGCATTCTTTATTCAAATAGGAGCTGCAGCTGGTAAAGTTGACATATTTTTTCTTTTTCATCTCAAAAGAAAAAAGAATTTTTAACATCTGATGTTGGTCAAACCACAAACTATTTTGATAATTTTCTTTTTTGATTTTTTTTCCTTGATTAAATACTTTTAGCTTTCTGTCACTCTTTTCATATAATATAATTAACCAATAGTGTTTTGCAAATATAGCTTATGAAAAAGGTGAAGAAAAGACTGTTTTATTAACGATATTTGTGAGAAATACTTAGTGTTTAATGATTTCCATGCAATTTAAAGCAACAGCTTTACTTGTTTTGGCATGCTTTTCCTTCTAACTTCTCCATATTCAAATTTCCATAAATTGATAAAGTGCATCAATAAATGCACTTATAGAATGTGAGACTTTCGTGTCTTTACAGGCAGAAGTGATAGGACAGAAAGAAGTGGTGGAACACAGAATTTAAACACATCTAAAAGAAAGTCTTTCTCTGTGATGCATATAATCCTCTTTGATTAATGCTGCACTGCCAGTAGTTTCCTTGCCATCTCTCAAAATTTTACATCTTAATTTCAAGTTTTTGTAACATTATTTCTCTAAGTATTGATAGACATGACATGCTGCCTGCACTGATTGTATTGACAAATGTTCATTTTCTTGAATAGTGTCCCCCTTGCTGACTAGAAATCATGCTTATCTCATTTATCTATCATGAGGTATATTATTTTCTTCACGCTTAGGGTGCTACTAAACTTGATTGTGGGTAGCTATATTCTCAAGTGGTTTCAAAGAATAAATTGCAAGCAGTTAGCCTTTTTCTTCAAAGCTGCTATCTATCAATATTCTTTATGTCTCTATCTAATCTATTGCCTTATTTAAAAGGTGGGCTGCTGAGGAAGATCAGTTAGGAGCCTTGACTATAGAGTATTTAGCACTTTGTAGGTACCCAGCTGTCTTTCTCCACATAATCTGACTTAACAGCTTGATTTTGAATGTGAAATCAATTTCTTCCAGAGGCCAAATAGAATTTGAAATATTGCACATAAAATAATATAATTGAACTTGCCAAGAGCAGTGTTATTTGAAAACCTAAATGAAGAACTTTATATCCAGATAAAAGTGAAGATATTTTATACCTAACCTCCAGCATATTTATTGCTTTGTGAACATCTTCTGCTATGATTAACATTTTGTTGGTTAACAAAAACATTATCTGTTTCAAATAGGAAATCACTACTGAAGAGATTAGCAGAATATTCCAGTCACATGAGTAAACCATTTGGTCTGATCCAGTAAGTTATATATTTGACATAGAGAATGCTCTTTAGAGTCTACACAGGAGTGTGGTTGGCCTGAATATTTAATTCCCTTGTAACTTCATTGAGCAAAAGCTCCACCAAGAAAAAGATAAATTCTTCCAGTCACTGTACAGAGTGCTTTTACTGCACCACACATGGACTCATTAATTAATGACATATTTTAAAGCCTCTTTTAGTCCTCTGCCATGACAGTTATCCTGTTGAGTTATGGTTCTCAGGTACCAGGGGAAGGCAACTGGAGGCTGCTGCCAGGAAGTGAGTCTACAGTCTTGAAAATTAGTGAAGCTTCCCTTGCATAGGCACATCATCTGGAAAAGTTAAGCTGCTAATAATTTATCAACTGTGAAGTGGAATGAAAGCATATTTATTATCCTTAATATGATTTTGTTATATTTTCCCTAAATATTTGCACAGTGCTCTACAGTTACAACAGGGTTGTTAGGAGATTGACTTTGTGTCACGACTGCTTTGTCTGTGTACACAATCAGTCACTGGAAAGTTGGTTCAATTCATGTGTCCAGTCAGATAGGCCTGTCTTTGCTGTCTCTGATGCTTCTACGGGATAGTGAAATCATAAACCTATCATCTGAGATGAGGACTTGAGAAATATATTTTCATTGCCTTTCCAATACTTCAGCTCCAAGTGATCCCATTAATTTCTTTCAACTAAAACACACAGCGCATCTTAAAGTAGTTTTATTTGATTGGGCAGTCTCTTGAGCAGGGGGCTCTGGAATAGATATAGGTCAGATACTTCAGTTAAATTAGCAAAGCTCCATTACACTGTTGCACTAGTCAGACACATTGATGATTTATGAACTCTAATGAAACAAGCCTTTAATAAAGTTTCTGCAGTGGTACTTCAGGTCTGATCCATGAAGGAATTCCCTTCTTCGGAAACAGATTTAGGAAGTGCACCTAATAAAATTTATATTTCTTGTATATATGCAAATCTTATGACTTTAAGACAACAGAGTATCATAATTTTTGTCTCTGTTCTGTAATGCTGTACATAGTAGACAGGATTTGCAGCAAATCTTAGAGCTGATCATGGACTTAGATATAGAAAGCCAAATATAATTGTTGCTGCTCTCTGAACATCACCAAACACATAGCCAAAGATCTGTCTCTAGAAATGGAGCTGTTTCTCATTAATATATTGTTCTCTATACCTGTTCTAGCTATTTAGAGAAATAATTCATAACAACACAAGTTCATGCTGCACTGTTTGCAAGGATTTTCACAGAGGCAATTTTTGAAGTACGCAGCAAATCATACCCTTCCCTACTTCCCACTTCATCATAGGTGGAAACATATAGTTTTAATTTTATAATATATTATTAATCTTAAAAAAAACTCCACACATTTCTTCTAGTTTAGGTCTGTTATCCAGTTACACATAGATTTATTAACAGTATTTTTCATTTTATTTGCACTTTGGGGATAGGCAACCTTCAAAAAACTTACAAAAGGGAGAAATGGATTATTTCAACGTACATTAAAGAGAGATGATTTAAAGATGCTCTTTGGGATTCTTTCTGTAGAAGAGTCTGCCAGGGGGATGTCACAATATCAAGTAGTACTGATGGTATTGTAGTTAGTGTTGGCAACACTCAGTTATATCCATTGTGATGAAAGTCACAGAGAGAACGTGGAAGTTATTTTACTACCCCTGCTGAGCTCAAGTTTGAGGTTCCCTGCTTAAAAGGAATTGTTTTCTCCCCCACTTGATTATCCTTCCAGTACCTGAAGGGAACTTACAGGGAAGATGGGGCAAGACTATTTACAGTGGCACGTAGTGACAGGACAAGAGGGAATGGGTTCAAATTGAAAGAGATTAGATTTAGTTTAGATATTAGGGAAAAAATCTTAATTATGAGGATGGTGAGGAACTGGAATGGTTTGCCCAAGGAAACTATGGATACCCATTCCTGGAAGTTTTTAAGACTGGACTGGATGGAGTTTTGAGTGACCTGTTCTAAATGAAGATGTCCCTGCCCAGAACAGGGGTGTTGAAACTAGATAACATTTAAGGTGCCTTCCAAACCAAACCATTGTACGATTCCATGAGTGTCCCAATAGCTGACTTAATCAACCCAGTGAGCAGGCTCAAGGTGCACAAGAATCTTGGAGTGGACCTGACCAAGACAGCTCATATGAGATGATCAGTGGGAAAAGCCTTACTCTCCAATGTGTATGACAGTAAAAGCTGTGAGAAAAGGAGGAGAAAGGAGGAATGTTCTTGGCCATGGTGTTTGTCTTCTCAAGTAATCATCAAGCATGATGTAGCCCTGCTTTCCTGGAAATGCTGATATCTGCCTGCCAATAACAAGCGATGAATTAATTCCTTGCTTCACTTTTCTTGTGTACGAAGTTTTTTGTTTTACTTACTAAAATGCTTTTATATCAAGCTATGAGTTTTTGATTTTTTGTTCTTCTGACTCTCTCTCACCCCACTGAAGAGGGAATGACCCAGCAGCTGGCTAGGCATAGTTGCTGGTTATGATCAGCTCACATGTGAGGGCTTTTTTGTTTCTTTTTTTAATTCATGTGCAGAAGACACTCAGTAACATTTTAATTAATTTGTTTTTTTCTTTCCAACTTTAAGTAATTAAAAATACCTTCTAATACTGCACCACTACAAACTTCTGCTGTAAGTGTTCAGACAGCTGCTGCATAGAACACACTGACAGGTTCAGGCATTTTTGGGTATTGTTTCACACTTTTGACAACACACTACACTACAGCAACAACAGAACAAACACTGTCAGCAGATCAGCTGAAGTTTGTCAAGGTTCTTGTTGCTTCTGATAATGCTGTTTCATATAGTAAGTCTTTATGAGAAATCTGCAGGCAAAGCCTTTGACTTCTTAGTAATGGATAAAGAGATTTGTACTGACAGTGTTCCTGAATGTGATTGATGTAGGCACAGGAAAAAGCAGTCCTCTATAAAAATTTTAAACAGACTTAATTACTTTACTTTAAACATAATGTGGTGTTTTATTTAGATACTACAGTGGATATCGCACTCAGCCCAAGAAAATTTTTCTCCATCTCCTTGTGTCCCATTACTGTTATGTCAATTTCCAAAAAAAACATATTTATTGATATGCATACTATAAATCCTCTAGTTTTATATAGAAATACCTTTTTTGTTTGTTATTTTTCCCCCCAGACTGAAAGCATTTTTCCCTAACTGAAAAAACTAGTCAGCTAGTATTTGACTAATACAAAAATATGCCTTTACAAATTTGTACTTTATGGTACCCTTAAAAATTTTAGTTAACCTAGTGAAGACTAGAAAGAGGAGAAATCAACATATAAAAGGCAAATATACCTATTAAAGTGCAGCCTGACTTCCCTGCTCTGTAAAGCAAGAACTTTGGTTTTCTAAGTCTCCACAATGACTTACACCTGCTTTTTCCATAATTGCACATGAAAAAAAAAAAAAAAGAAAAACAAACCACAAAAGCCCCCCCTCCTCAAATCAGAAGACTAAGAAAAACAATCTATTCTCATTACTTTGTTCCAGTGATTCAGAGGAGTAGTTTTGTCTTCATGTTCTATAATTGTACTCAAATTAAGAAGTGTTTCTAGCTTGGACTCCTGTCTACTCTTTTTCTCCAGAGACTATGTGAAATGCTCAGCATTTTGACACCTTTGTTTGGCACCTGAATATAACATGAATCCCTTTTGAAACAATTTACTTCCTAAAAATATGTTCTTTTAGTGCTTCTCTCACTTTTTATCTCTCTCTGCCATCATATCACTTTCAGATTTTAGCATTCAAAGGAGCACTAGACACAAAGCAGTATTTCATAAACAGTAGATAAACTGAAATGACTTCAATCAGCCAGGGCAAAAAATCACAGTGGAATCCTGGACTTTACCTAGTAAATTCTGAGCTGCCTGTTGATCCCAATTGATTTTTGTAAAATCCATGATAGGTTTGTGTTCTAGTCAGAAGACAGGTAGATGTAATCCTCCTGGATGATCATAGATACTGTTAATCAACAGTGTTCCCTTCACTTCTTTAATACAAAATGCACAGGAGGAACATTATCTATTTTACTCTCATATGTTGGGATATGCATGTCTCCTTGGAACAGCTTCTGTTCCATTGTTCACTCATAAAAAAATCTGGATTGTTACAGCTATATGATTACCAAGGTTTAACAGTTATCACTTCTGTCTCAGAGGTCCTGGGTGTGTACTATGGTACTGTGTACCTTTGCTACTCTACTTTCAGTGGGTCTGACTGAGAATTTCTGGATATACCATGGTAGAACGCAAGCCGTGGAAAGTAATCTATCAGTCTATGTGATGATCACCAGGAGCAGATAAAAGATGTTATGCAAAGTACAAACAAAACCACAAAAGATGTCAACAATTTTAACTTAATCCTAGGAGAATTTGTTGTTATAATTCACTAGAAATTGAATGAAGATCTAAATAAATGAGTTTCATATATGATTTGTAGTCTCTGTGGCACAACAAGCTGTCTACTCAATGTGTTAGCCAGTCTGCTATTGTTAAATACTTTATCTTAAATCCTCTTCCTGCCCCACAGCATATCATTTCTGTTCAGAGAAATTTTTCTTCGACTTCAAAATCCACTGTTTCCTCACTGCAACAAAAAGCTTAGAAGAGTTAATCATTTTGTGGTTTCAAGTGTTGCATTTTTGGGATAATTTCACTTCTCTCTGTTTCAGGGCAGGTTGTTCAATGGACATTTCTTCTAAGTTCTTTATTGTGGCATTTCCAGTGCTCTATGCATCTCCTCATCCATTTACCTTTACTAGGAGGATTTTAAAGGCAAAACAAAGATACTTGTAGTGGGCTTTTTATGTTCAATAACTTCCGGTAATAAAACTTTTGGTCTGCTTTGGACTTTGAGTGGACTTTTTAACTTCACAGCTTAAAGACAAATGTTCTTACTGGCTAGCTGAGTTTTTTAAATGAAAAGAACTGTGAAAAAAGAAAGTTAAAAATTATGGCTTTTGCAGCTACCATATGTGTTCTGTTTATAATTTTAAAATACATAATCTACATAAAGTGTGATTTTGGTTGAATTTGCATTTTTATTGTGTCCTTTCTCATACTGAATCACTGGCAAAAAAAAAAAAAAACTACCAAAAAAGAGGTTTAATTTGAAAAGAAACTGAGATCTTATCAACATTGAAAAGATTGACTTTTACTTTTTAAAGTGTCCTGGTTTGAAAAGACAGGTTTGCTAGGGAAGAGCAGAGCCTTCTGTCGAAAATGAGCTAATAAATCCCTCCCTTTGAATTAGTATAATTTTGAAATTAAGGGGCTCTCAGGCAAAGATATGGGGATAGGAATAACAGTTCTTTACTAGTATACATATATAACAAAGCAAACAAAACAACAACAGCTATGAAATTACCCACAAACAGAACAGTATCCCAGTCCCAGTCCTTTTTGGCTGCAGGCACCTTTTCCCTGAGCTGCAGGTCCCGCTGCTGGGCAGGGGCAGGTCCCGCCGGGAGCTGCAGGAGGGCTGGGGGTGATGCCAGCGGTGTCCCAGGTGGGAAAGGGATGGAGGAGAGACCTTTGCTCACGGTGTGGGTCCCGGTGCTCAGCAGGGTGCTTGGAGATACAGGCTGAAGGGATAAGGTAGCAGTACTGGATCCAACAGCAGAAACGCTGGCTCCTGGCATGGGGTTGGCAGGGATGGGTGGTAGTAGCAGCAGTGATCATTCTCCTCTGACTCCACGAGAAAACGGGGGCCAAGCAAGTGCCTCCCCTCCCTTTACTCGCAGCTGATCTCTTGGTTCCCCCCCACCTTCCCTCCCCTTTCCCCATCACTAGCCATCAGTGCTAGGGCCTAGCCTTCAGGACTCTTAGCGTGTCAATGGGAAAAAATTCCACAGAAAGGAAAGCAAAAAAAAAACAACCCCCAACATGAAGGACATTATTTTAATGCAGTCTGGTCCTTTTTGTTAGAAACACAATCAATATCTTTGTTTTCCAATTAAATCTATTGATCTTGTTGGGTCTTCAGTAAGGTGATGTCAGAATATCCTGGGAAGGAATTATTATCAACCCCTTAGGCAGGATGTAGTCAACAAATGTCAAGAATCTGAATAATTCCAATGTATTTATACTTTGTCCTTTCAAATTCCAAGCTTTTTTTCTCTCATTAACATCTTTATACATTGGATAGTTAAGAAGAAAGAGAAGTTAGTCCATTAACCTCTCTTTTTCCCTGTTTTGCACTGTTTTTTTCAGTGTTTTCTGCACTGAAATACAGGTTTTGTCAGTGTAGAATGTGAGAACACTCTCTAAATTAAAAATTCTAGTTCAAATTAAGAAGTGAGGTTTGCGGAATCAGAAAATCCTACCTATCAACCTCTAAATTAATCAGATTTTTATTAAAATGAAAACCAAAACCCACTTAAAACACAGGTTACGGTTGTTGAATAATTAATAAAGTGATACAAAGTTACATCTATATTAATTTTACATGATCATGAAAAATCCCTGTAGCATTTAATATACCCTGCAGAACATAAAAACAACAGTTTCATGTCTCTTAATAGAAGCTATAATTTAATGATTCTGTCAGTGCTATATAGTTTTTAATATTCCCAAAATAACAAATGGTAAAAGACAAACAAGCATAACAGCAGCATAAACAAAAATTAATGAACCACTACCATAACCCTGTCTATTTGAAAATCCTGAGCATATGAATGCTTATTTATGTTTGTTTTTCAAGACAGAGTTTATGGACCTGAGCCATGTAAGTTTTTATGAGAATAAAACACATAAGTGCATGTTCACCACCCAGCTCTCCTTTTTTATTTTTCTCTTTTGGTATTAAAAAAAATATAGAAAGAATCTATACTATTTTGTAACTGAGATTACAAAGATATGTAATCACTGCAGAAAGTCAATCCCTTCCAATGAGCCCAACAAAAGCCAGCACCAAAGCCTCTGTCTCTGAACTGTGAGAAAAGAACATTTCTCCTGAATTTACTTAGAAGCTCCCTGTAAAAAAATAAATAAATAAATAAAGTATAGAAATAAATTGACAACTATGTCTGTCTGGCACATTCAAGCATGTAAGTAGGCTGAATACACTTAACTTACTTCCTTTCTAAAATTATAGTTCTTATAAAATGACTAATTGTATATCTTTTGCACATAATTCTGACATTTAAATTGAAAATATAAACTTCTACAAACATTGCTTTCATACAGATACTGTTGTTATATAAGCAGTACTGTTCTATAAGATTTATCTCTGATCAAAAAGATAAAGGAAAAAATTCTAAAAACTTATATTAAATCATCTGTCTCTTGTTACTTTTTGTCTTAATTTCATTTTTTTTTCTTTTCGATAATAGTGTATTGCCAGATGCCTGGCTTCTATTGCATATTTTTCTTTATTAGAAAGTTTTAATTATGATTTATGACAAGATATTCTGAATATGGTGAATGCATTCAGTGAGAAGAAAGTTATTTGCTTTAAATGTGGTGTAAATATCAACTCCTGTCAGTTACAATGGTTACTTAATTTAAGCTTAATATGTATCTTTCATGAAATGCTTGAGAGAGAATCTATAAACCAGAGTTAGGACACAGGAGATTAAGTACTGAGGTTTCTTCTCAATTTGCAAGCTCTTAGCTCCATAAGAGTGTTTGTGTTTTGCTCATTACTGTATTGCTGAATGAAGTTTTACTGAGACACAAATTTAACAGACATTACATTTGATTCATTGCTTGATAAGGCCATATTCAATCAGATAATATACCTCTTCATAGTTTTGCCAATTTAAGTGCAGTACATTCTGATTGTCATACCATTGACAGGTAACCAGGCCTAGATGGGATTATTTCATAGAACTGTTTCTGTCATTCCATTCCCTCCTCACACTGGAGGTATCTTAGTGCTATTCCTACTAGAAATCAGATGGAATTAATGTCAGTATGGCTGCTTTGAATGTCAAAGGTAAAAACCAGAGTGTACATCTGAGAACATAAGGAACTCTGGAGTGCAGGCAGATCTTCATCAATGCTTCAAAGGGAAAGGATTTGAAAGGGCCAGTTGAAGGCAGTGAATCAGGAAGTGGTTACAGGACAGGCACCATAATGTTTCAGCTACTTAGACCATGGGACTCACTTTGAGAAACCTCTGCAGGGAGAAAACAGTGTCTGTCTGCCCCAAAAATAAAAGGCATCTCTAGCCATGGGCTTGTCAAGCTGGTGAAGAGAGTTTTAAATTAAAGTTGTCAGGGTAGGGGAACCTCAGTTCTACCTACTCCTCGAAGTCAATCTGATTCTTACCAGTTGGGTGCCAATGCCAGTGACAGATGTCCATAGCCTGGAGATGGATCTACAGGAGAACACCTGAAGAGTAGTGCAAAGGAATTGCACCCACTCAATTCAGTAATTCAGTTTCATTAGGGGCCCACATTAAATGTCTCGATGAAAATGCACCCTTCCTGGGGAATAAATGAGGAATTAGAGATACATGCACACCTGCAGGGCTACAATCTTATTGGTATCATGAAAACCTGGTGAGATGGCTCCTGTGATTGCAGTGTTGGCATGGAAAGATACAGGCTCTTTAGGAAGGACACACAGGGAAAACGAGGAGGCATTGTTGCCTTCTGTGCCAGTGACCAGCTGGAGTGCATGGAACTTCACCTGGAGATGTATCAGGCGCTTATGGGTCAGGGTTAAAGGGAGGGCGGGGCAGGTGACACTAGAGCGTTACACCCAGCCAGACCAGGAAGACCAAGCTCATGATACCTTCTACAGACAGATAGGAGTCACCACATTCAAAACCCCTGGTCTTCTTGGGGAACTTCAACCACCCTGATAACACCTGGTCTAGTTGAAGGTGTCCCTGCCTGAAGCACAGGGGCTGGAAATAGATGATCTTCAAGGTCTCTTCCAACCCAAACCATTCTATGAATCTGTGTTTCTGCAATCCTTGTTGGCAAAGAATTGGTCCTCAAAACAGAGTTTTATACAGATTCCAGAATTTAGAAGTAATCCTTAATGCTAATATATTTATTATAGTTCATGGTTCATGGAGCTACTTGCTCCTCCCCCAGCTTCTTTGTCTCCAAGTGGCTGACACTTTTGTCTCTATAACTTACTTTACACTAAATATAGACAATCAGAGAAAGTACATAACCTTTTGTTCCCTACAGATATAAAAAAGCATAAGGTATTTGTGATCTAACCAATCTGTAACTAGAAACGTGTGAAACTTTCCTGTTATTCTTGCAAATGTGTTTATTGTTTAAATAGAAGCAATTTTTTTTTTCCTGATGGAAGTTTCAAGTTGAGCCAAATATCTTTAGCATTCTGCTAGCAGATATTTTAGAATAGTGCACATATGTTCGATTGTTTTTATAGAAGAGATGGAAGGTAGTAACAGTCAGTTTCTTAAATATGGAGATTCAGCTTCTGGAGAATGTAAACCTATGCACCAGTATGTTAATTAAACAAGCAAATATTCAACAAAAGCTGGTTTTAAAAATGCAACACGTTTATTGCGCTGCATCATGCTATGTTGTTGCAGGATTTTTGTCCCATTGTTTGGTTGACAGTCTGTTGTCTCTAGAACTGTCAAAAGTGTAAGTTTTGTGATCAAAATGGTTTATCACTTTCTGCTGAATTTTGTGGAAACCACACATGAATACAAAATAACAGAATGCTTCAGTAGGTTATACAAAATATTCTATTAGTTCCATTAATATATTTTTCCTCACAGGAAATAGGAAGTTCATAGCCCCTGCAGGGCTAATGAATGGATAGAAACCACTCTACTTTTGAAATAATAAGTTAGATTGTATACAGGGACCTAAAAGCTTGACATAGCTGTGGTAAAGACCTGTCAATGCTTTCCAGATGAAACTGGAGCAGTTCTTCAGCTCTGCTTTGACTTCAAGCTGAAGAACTAAGAATACATAATTTAACTCTCACACCTGCTTTAAAACAAATGCACCAAGTAGTGTACTATTTCAGTTGGAATGCCACCCACCCCAGAAAAATACTGTATTCCTGCATCTTCAGGGTTCATTCTATTTCAGGATGAACTGAATCACTTGTTCAGTTCAGACTTACTTTTGGGCAGAAAAAGAACAAAGCGTGTTCTTTCATACTTTGGACATGAAGTATTATGTGAAGTAATGCTAAAACCTACCTCCTAAGTTTCAGCAACCTCAGCAGTAGCTGTGCAGACTATCTATTGGAAAAGACAGGATAGATCTGCTCTGAAATTTTAGAGCAGACACTCAATCATAGGTAAATAATTGAAAGACTTTCAATCTCGACTGGAGGAAAGCAACAAGTCTTTGGAGAGACAGGTAACTTTAAAGGTCAGTCTTAGAGATCATCAGACAAGCACTGGCTTTATTGAATTCACTGGGCTCAGGATTTGATCTTAAGTGCCTAATTCTCCCATACATTGTATAAAGGGAAATAATAGTGAAATGGTAACTGATGATTTCTGATTCTTTTTATTAGCTGTCATCTTATCTTTTTTAGTGTCATATAAACTCTGTTTAATGAACTTTAAATTTATGTAAACGAAGCTAAGATTTTATTGCTTAGGTAAGCCTTTTTTAAAAAAAAATTCTTTCTTCAGTTTTATAAAATTTAGCTTTTGAATACTTTTAGGTGTGATACCTTTCAGCAGAGGGACCTTTTGCCATTTGAAGACTTTTGTCTATCTGGCTGATTTAAATGAGAAAATATTTTATGGTAAAAACTTGTATTTATTTCCAAATTGCAGTTATATAAGAGAAAAGTCCTCCTAATGTTCTTGACTTCTCTAGTTTGTATCCATTGATTGCCTTGAATAAAAAGCTGCTTCGAATTATATTGTTTATTTCTCCTCCTCAATTCATCAAAGGAATATGTTGGCCAATTATTTGTCTTAGCAACATGCATAAAAAGTGTTTAAAAACAAAAATAATTTATATTTAACTCTTCTGGTATGAATTGAAGTAATTATCAATTTCCATGTTTATTTCTCAATATATACCATGAGTAATGTCATTCCAGAATTGTTTTTCCATTGAGTAGACACTATCTGAGCTAAAAGTAGATTTTCTGTTCTTTTTTTATCTTCAGAATCCCTTTGTACCGAGAATTATCTTTCATCAGGACATGCTTTGTTGCAGTTCAGTAGCAATAAATATCACAATCAGGACTATTTTAGCCCACTATGTAAATTTGAATTTTCAAATTATTTTCATTTCTCCAGAGATAGTAATAGTCATTCTTTCTTGTCCAAATCTCTTCAAATAGTTATTAGACTATGTATAACTTTAAGGTGTCTCAAGACAGACATACTCAAAGACATAAAGTTACTGTCTGTTACTGAAAGTTTCACAGTAAACATAAGTTTTTTTTTTAAGTATGCAGAAATTGCAGATCTGACTCTCTAGGGACATTTCTGGCAAAGAAAATGATGATATGGGGGTTTTAGTTGTTTCAGTTTGGTTTTTTAGGATTTTTTTCCACCTTAATTTTGGTTCTGTAAAACACTGCTAAAATCCATAATATCTGTTCAGGTTGCTCCAAACGAAAGACCAATTTAACTAGTTTCAGACTAAGTATCTCAAGAACTATATTTTCTCCTTCCATCTTAACCATTCACTAAAGATATGTCCCTTCTGTACATATACCCTCATAGCAAAATTGAAGGAAAAATTATTCCCTTCACAGGAAATTAAATGGTATTTGAAAAATGTTACAGACCATAAGAGGTCCCAGACTAATGTGAAAAGAAAGAAACAAACAAAAATCACAACAAAAACCAAAACCACAAACAAACGAACAAAAACCTAAACAATAACAAAACCAAACCCAGACTTCTCCTCTTGCCTTCCCTGTTTATTTTTATTGCAGAAAGATTGTCTGTACTTTGAATGCTATATAACTGTGGGCTACTAAAAATCTATAGGTAAATTTTCCATGTTTTCATCACAGTTTGTTTTACCTTAGTCTTCCTTTTTCACTCTTTTCATTACTTAAACTAATTAATTTATTCTTATGATCAATTGCTTTTAAATAATTTTTTTTGCTTGTTAAAGTGATTGATTTTATTTATTATTCATTGTATATGGAAAGTGAAAATTGCTCCAAAATGAAGAGATATTTTATATGCATACAGGCATTACAATTTACTTGTATATATGAGATAAAAAGAATAAATTAAAAGCCCTTTGTCAGCTTCTGCTTCTCTCAGGCATTTGTTACAGTGACCCAGAAGGTAATTTTGGAAGCCTGTGTGAAAGTAAAGAGCTATTATTTGTCTCAGGAGTTTTGATTTGATTAACTTTCTGCCTTGTGTCAGAGACTGAAATATTATAATTTATGACTTAAGCATTTTCATGAAGAACTTTAAAAAACTGTATTACAAGAGCTGCAGAGAAGACAACCACACCCTAAATAGGCCTTCTGACTGGGGCCCTGAACTGCTTGCTGATGGAGATACAGGGCTCAGAGAAAAGGAGGCACTCACACAGGGATCAAGTTAAATACCCTTGGGGTGCAGACCACAGCCCCAGGGCTATGAGCCACCAGGCTCACAGACACCCTGGCACCAGAGGGTGAGCGGACAGAGGCTTTGGGTGTGTGTTGAGAAGACTCTGGTGAGAGGCAGTGAACGCCCATCCACTGATGTGCAGACCAGCTCAACTGTGGGCCCCTTGGCCCGGGGAAAAAACTCATCCACAGCAGAAGGGGTGACATGACCCATCAAAGGTGCCCCAAAGGGGTCCCCAGTCCCTGGACCAGAGCACTGCAGCATGATGCAACAGACCCTCAGGGTTGCAGGGTACAGTGTGAAACTGTCCTGCAAGGAAGGGGTATGGGCTTTCCTACCTGGCCCAGAAGTATGTTAACCCCCGGGATTCTATACTCTTTGGTGTGTAGCATGTGGTGGCAGTGGTCTGGAATCCTCACCACCAAGAAGACCAGATGGAGGGGAGCAACGAGATGCTCTTGGGACCCTTGGATGGGTGGCATACTTCCACCTAACCCCCGTCACTCTCTCACTCTCTCCCTGTCCTCCCACCCCTCCCACACACTTCACACTTTCTTTCTTTCTTTCTTTCTTTCTTTCTTTCTTTCTTTCTTTCTTTCTTTCTTTCTTTCTTTCTTTCTTTCTTTCTTTCTTTCTTTCTTTCTTTCTTTCTTTTCTTTCTTTCTTTCTTTTCTTTCTTTTTCTTTTTTTCTTTCTTTCTTTCTTTCTTTCTTTCTTTCTTTCTTTCTTTTCTTTTCTTTTCTTTTCTTTCTTTCTTTCTTTCTTTCTTTCTTTCTTTCTTTCTTTCTTTCTTTCTTTCTTTCTTTCTTTCTTCCTTTCTTTCTTCCTTTCTTTCTTTCTTTCTTTCTCCCTCCCTTTCTCCCTTTCTCCCTTTCTTTCTCCCTTTCTTTCTTCCACCCTCCCTTCCTCCCTCCCTTCCTCCCTTCCTTCCTCCCTTCCTTCCTCCCTTCCTTCTTTCCTCCCTTCCTTCCTTCCTTCCTTCCTTCCTTCCTTCCTTCCCTCCTTCCTTCCCTCCTTCCTTCCCTCCTTCCTTCCTTCCTTCCTTCTCCTCTTTCCCTCTTTCTCATTGCCTGTCTTACTACAAATAAAATATACTTATTTTTCAACACCAACATCTAACCTCTTTTGGTTTTAATCACAAATTTTCAGTATATAGTAAACCTTTTAAGTTCTTTCTGTTTTATACAGAGACTTAATTTTCTTTGCTATTTTGGGTTTAAACTGTATCGTAACACCTTGGGAGAGGGGATTTTTATCATGCACATAAAAGTAATTGGCATTTGTGTATAGAATGGTGGATAGACTGACTTCAAGGTATGGTTCTTAGGATATCAAAATTTTGCATGTGATCTCTCTTGTTCTGTCATGTACTGCCTGTGACTTGTTTTCTTAGCAAAAAAGTGTTTTGAAGCAGTAAAACAGAGATGCAAATACAGGAGTACAAAAATACAAGAGTCATGTAATATAAGTAATACTGGGATTTTATGACAGACCCAGTGTATTATGAATGGCTTGTTCTGTTACTTCAAAACTTTTACTCAGTATTTTTGCATTTCTGTCACAGGTCCCTCATCAGTTTGTCATCAATGAGAAAAATCATATTTCTCTAGTTCTTGCAGAGGGCATCTATTTTTGAAAGGGTGCAGTTTTATTTTCTTGCTATAAACATCACTTCTGCTGGCTAATATGTACATAAGGATTGAAGTTATCCACCTCTCTCCATCTTCCCACAGATCTCTTATAGAATTATCTTATCTAAATAGCAGTCCTGCTTCTTGTGTGACTTCCAGGGAAAAGTTCTCAGGAATCCTAAGAGTCTCCAACAGTATGAATTTCAAAGGAGTAATAATTATAAGAGAGGGTTGAAAGTTTCATCATTTTAATTCCACATCTTAGTGAACTCCAAATTTTTTACTTGAAAGTAGGATGAAGCATATATCTCAGTACAATGCTTTGAATACTTCAAGAATGAACATTGCTAAAATAATTAATCAGTCTGAAACAACTTTGAGTTTAGAACTTGAAAGCAAAATATAAGTTCAAAGTACTTTTTAATTTCTTTTGTTGAAACAGCAATTAGATTTCTAGAAAAGAGATAAAATGAAGAACGATTATAATATTTTAGATGTCATAACTAAACCTGACATAAAAATAAAAAAAATAGATAAACAAATTCCTTCAAAAAGAGTGGCTTAATTTACGAGCAAACTGAGCATATAATCACAGAGCTGAAAGCCTGTTGTGGTCATGCAGAATCTTCTGAAATTAAGTGCCTTATGTAGCTTCCTAAATAATGATATAAAAGCCTCTTTTGCTCTCCTACATTCAAAGATTTTAGTTCCTAAATTTCTCAGTGTAGTAGGCTGGATTCTCCTCCATGACATGAAAAGGTTTTAGCTGGGCTCAGACTAGGAGAAAATGAACTCATTTTCTACATGCAGAAAAATTTCCAAAATAGATGGAGACTGTGAGAGAGAAAGATTAGGTAGAGAGTGGTGAGAGTATGTGGAAGGAGTCTGCTGAAAGAAACATACAAAAAATGCAAAGTGAAGAAAAGATAAATACCTAGACAAGTAATTATGATAAAAGGGAAAAAGAAGAAAGAAGCAGATTTTAATGGAATTTTTAATGAAAGAAACCAAAAGCATATTCTCTCTTAATGTCTTTTATTACTGTTGGCTTTAGTCTGAATGCGTAGGGACTAAGCAATTATTTTGATCTAAATACTTAATGTGCTGTCTTTACCTGTGAAAAATAAACATGCCTGCAAAAATATTGAATTGCCATTGGCAAAAAAAAAAAAAAGTAATTGCTCATAAATCCTTAGAAATTGCATTAACTTTAGTATTTAAGGAAATCCCTGGAAGAGAGTCGGAATTCAGTGCTGTGGCAGCAGTGCTCTGAGTGCATTTGCTTATTTCTCTGTTTTCAAAAACCTTATTGTTTCATGAAGGTTTTGTTTGATAAAGCTAAAGATTTATATATATTATTGTTTTGTACACATTTTCTGGGATTTATAATCCTGCTCTAGCTTTAGACCTTAATTTTAAAGCCCAGTCTTGTAGATGCTGGTATTGCTCCCTTTGTTTTTTGTGGGACAACATACCACTCCCTTTCAGGTATAGTTACTCCTTCTTAGAGTCTAGCAGAGACATAGATTTTAGACTATTGTTTAGTGCCACAACCACACATAAACTAAACAAGGAAAATGAACATATGTTGGAGAATTTTGGAGCTAAGTGACAATTCATTAGCCAAGCTTAAAAAGAATTGGAGTTGGCCTTTTATTTCAGTGTTGCAACATTTCTGGCAGTTGGCCAAAAGGCAGGTTATAAGCATGAAGGAAGCAGGTCAAGTAGATAATAGTGTTATAGAAGACCACAGCTGCTCTTTAGGCAGAATTTTGTTTCCTCATGGCAATTCTGTAAAGCCAGTTTTTACTTTGAATTTACCAAATTCTTCGATTTAAAGTTCAAAGTTAATTACAAATTAAAAAAAAAAAAAAAGAGAGATCAAGCACATCATAACACAGCAGAGATCAAGGACTATCACATCCTGAAAAGAGACAACCAATGGCAGCTAATAAAATCAAGAATTGCTGGTTTAAGTGTTTGAAAATTATATTTGTAGGGCTTTGTACATACCAGCACACACACCTATAATGTTATCTATTTTAATTCTATTTTAATGAGGGATGTAATAGAAAACTCACCAGTGCTTAAAGCAACATCTTTTCCTTGTTTTCTACTAGCTAAGCTTGGCTGCCAGTGAAAAATTGTGTGGAAATGGATTGGACTAGAAAGATACATGTGCTACTCAAAATAAAATTAAGTTAGAGTTATAATGACTGAGGGAGAACAGCCACAGGCTGCAAGGATTAAAACAAACTGAAATCTCATTCTCCAAAAGTGATTATTTCAGCAGAAAACAATGCAATTCTTGCTTACTGTCTAGGAAATATGAATTTATAGTTGATGATAGACATTAAAATCCCTTAGGGAGATCACTGTGAAGTAAACTGCATATTTTAATTGCAAAAGAATGAAAACAGCTTACCTTGAAAAATTGCTGATATAAAACTAGTTAAATTTCATTGGAGATAAGATGTAGATTTTCAGAAAATAATTTATTACTATTTTCAAGTGGTGGCATGCAAAATATTGATGTTAGAAGCCCATTGCATTTTCAAAAAACAAGACGAGAGGATCAATTTTGATCAATTTTCTTATTCAGTAGTTAGCCTTACATCATGGATGGAAACACTGATTACTAGGGCTAATTAACTTTAATCCTCTCATGACCCAAAATGTTGAATTTTATAGTAATAGACGAGAATTACATGCACTAATCACCAATCTATTTACCTGATATTGCACTGATATTTAATTAAAAATTCTTTACAGTGGTCTCCACCCTTCACTCTGATATGTGTGGATATGGATGAAATATTTATGTAAGAATCATTGAAAATTAATTCACCTCTAAGGAGGTTCACTTACCAAGATGCAAAAGCAAATACATTTTACATTATGCTACCTGCATATCAATGTTCCTGTTTCCTGGTAGCTGAGAGGTCTGGATTCTAACTTTTGTTCTGACACAGTTCTTCTATCATCCTGAACAATCACTGGTATCCAGATTTTCCAAATTGACCTGTAATAAGGTCCCTCATCACAAATTTCTGAAGAAGGGCACAAGTAAGTTTGGACTATGACTACTGACTCAAAGCATTTTTTAAAATTGTGACTATCAGTGTTTTCCAAATGTTCATTATGCTTGAATTACTATATCCATGCTTATCTGCAAGAAATAACAAATCCACTAATCAGACACTGTGAAGGTCTATATATCTTTATTCAATAAATGCCAATTATTGTTTAAATTAAACAGCGTCTTTAGTAAAGGATATCTCAAAGCTAAAGGCATCCCAAATGATGAGAAGCTGACAAGGGAAAATCACTTTAGCAGTTTTAGACATAAACTGAGTGAAAAAATATCAGCCCAATGATGAGAGTGGAACAAGGATTTAATTCTTTTCCCAGATGATTGAACACAAAGGAGTTACAAAAGGTGTGTTTAAAATTGCGCAACTTCAGATGTCTACATTATATGTAGACATAGATGTAGTTGAGTCTATACTATTTATCCAAACCTTTTTCATACACAGCAGAAAGAAGGACATCTTCCAGAGTAATTTTTTTGACCCAGCTCAGACAACCTGCTTAGGTGAGTTGACTGAAACTCTATAGATATTACTTTCCTTCAGTGACTACAAAAGGAGGTCAGGTGACTGGTCCTCACTTAGACATTCACCTTTTATTTTTCAGATTTACAAAGTCGTATGAGACCAAGTGTCTTGACCTGGTTTAACTTTGGACTTTTGTTTCCTACAGGCTCCCCCACCAGGGCATGGTTTGTGACATATTTCTTTTAAGAGCATTTCTAAATTAACAAATCCAATAAATTACAAAGGAAGAGGTAGGACAAGAGAAGGAAGCGTAAGGGCAAAAAAATAAAGGAGAGACAAATGGAGAAGAACAAAGAACCAACAAAGAATGGATAGAGACGAAGAGAATCAAAGAAAGAAAGATTTAGAAAAGGAGAAAAAAGAAAGACTAAAGAAAACAGGAAAAAGTTAAAAAGAAAAAAGAAGACATGGAATAAAGAAAGAAATTGAAGAGAAAAAAAAGAAGGAATATGAAAGATGAAAGATAAGAAAGCAAAGGTGGAAAGGGAAAATGAAAAATCTAAACTCTACTTAGTGGAACAATAAAGAGCAAGAAGTGTTTTGTATGCATTTAATGATTCCAAATTGCACAGTTGGCACAAAGACACAATTGTTAATAGACACTTTGGAAATGACAGTGATAATACGCTAGATTAGGCAATGACCATTTTCTGATCATTACTAGCACTCTGTTTAAAGGAATTACTACAAGTGACCTTAATTCCAGTGAGGACTTGGTTTACTGAAATTAAGCTTCCAGCATCAATGGCTAAACTGCCTCACATAGCTGTTAATGTTTATACATTTATTTGTTCAGAAAAGAGAAAAAAAGAAAAGTGTCAGATAAATCTTTATCTGATGCAAATTACCACAGTTTGCATGTCCCCTAAGTTGATTTACACAGACTGGTCAATATGCACTGCAGTTCACCAAAAGCCAATATTCACTTTATTTACAAATTGGAAAATACACATGCTTGCTGCAGGGAAGAGTAAAGCGTGTCTTTGATTCTTCCTTGAACAAATGAAAAAATGAGCTATATTCTTTCAAACATAAGGGTACTGAGTCATATCGCAGTGTCATTTGCAAGAGAACCCTGGGGCTGTGGCAGGCCAGCTTATCTTACTGTTGCCAGGTTTATTACTAGCAGAGTTTTGAATGCTTAACACTTTTTGAAGGATTTCAGAATGTCAGACTCTGACTGACAGCTTTAGTTGGTGACTTCCTTGCTAGTGAGTATATGACAGTTTGACAGGTATCCTTAGGGTTCATTTAATTATTTTTTGCAACTTTCCTTACTGAATAACATTAATGACCGTTTTACATTGTATGCACAGCAGCAGAAAACTTAGGCTGCCACATTGCATTCTGTCCTAACCCCCATTTACCAGCTCCAGGCATTCTTGTACTTTTCCCCTTCCTCCTCCTTTAGCCAAAAACAAAATTAAAATAGCATATTCACACAAAAAGGTAACAGATTGAAGACAAATGTTTGTATGGTTTCCTACGAAATTAAAATATCACCAAATATTTTTAAAATTGAGAAGATTTTTATGCTGACACAAAAGTGTTGTTCAGGAAACAGGCTTTTAAAGGAAAATTAAAGCAGCAAAGGAAACACAAGGAAAGAAGGCAAGAAAAGTTTTAAGTTGTGAATAAAAAAAATTATATAAAATCATGATTAATTATACCATTGTTGTTGTTACTATTTTCATTTTTATTAAGATATACTCTCCAAGAAGTAAAAGCATACATCTATCCCCAGAGATACTTTAATCCAGGCAAACACAGATTTTTTTTTTCCCATTATGGCAGGTGTGGCTCCTTTCGTAACAGTCAGAGAGTCTTGAAACAGCTGCCATTGATGTGGAATGGCAGATGTGATCTATAGAGTCATTAAGTAGCTAACCTGCTCTTGAAATGTTCATTAACAATTCTGAGGTTCATGGAAACCTTACATTCATTCTGACTGGATAACGCAGTGAAGTTGTCTTTTCCTGTGACTCACACGTCTTTGGTCTGTAAATTCCTTGTCATTTTTTATTACAGCACTTGAGAAAAAAAGGCAGACTGTAGTTTAACAACTCGAAGACTTAACTTATGTCACAGATCTAAGTTATCACCTACTCTGATGAGAGAGGGAGAAGAAATTAGTTAGTATTCTTTATATTTCTTTAACCATTCTGAAAAGAAAAGCTCATTAAAACATTAGATAAAGCAAAATTTGAAAGCAAAAATATTCCTACTTCATAGGCTATGAACATTACTCATAGAAAAATTAGCTTTTGAAACTGTCGTATCTGCTGCTTATCTGCAGAATATCAAACATACAGAAGGGTTAACTCAGGGTGGCCTAACAACAACCTCCTGCTTTTGTTTGCTTAAGAACAAAGTACTTAATCAAGGTTAAAATTTCATCAATTAAACTCCTTAATAGAAAAATAAGTATATTTTTCCAGCCAAGGAAAGGAAACTGCCCAATTTTTTCCCCTGTCATGAATGTGATTCAGCTCCTATATACTGGTTCACACAGTTTCTAGTACTGTGATTGACTCAGAGGGTCTGGATGCCATGTTGAAAGCCATGGAATGAATCACTATTCAGGAATTGTCAGATGTGCATAAAGTGATGCATTAGCAGTGCTTTTGGGACCTCCCAAAAGAAACTGAGAAAAAAAAAATAGGGTAATGTGCAGTTTAGTAGCTGAGTGTTGACTAGGAGAGTTTAATATTAACCTGGGTGTTCATCACTTCCTACGTAGTAGTAATTGTGTAATCAAAATGTAGTTTCACGAACTGCATGTTTGTTTCTTTCCAGAAGACTGGTTTCTGATACATATATTAAAAAAATATAATTAAGTGTTAAATAATTACAGCTACAAATGAAATTGATGAAAATGCTTGGCATTTATATGTCTGGGGCTATGATCAAGAAAAACAGAAAATTATGTAATGGAGACATTTATGGCTCTTTCACTTGACATTGAAAAAGTAGTTCTATGATAATTCAAGGGTTATACACATAATAATAAAGTGATTAATCAACCTAATATTTGCAGGTGTCAAGCTCAATCTTTTACCACTTTGACCTTTATACTTATTTAAACAGCACAGAAGGCATACATTTTATTCTACAGTTCAGGTCTCTTCTCTCTTCTCAAAGAAGCTTAATATTTTTAATAGAAAAATGGACTTGGTTGCCTCTTACAAGTTAGGCTTTGAGTGGGAAGCCAGTGATAATGGTTCTTGATAAAAAATTGATGGATAGTCTCTGTGGTGAGATTTCATTAGAATGTGGACAAAGTGCAGAAATGATGATTCATTCCATTCTCCATCAGGAAAAATCACCACCAGCTATCATTGTGCTGAATGGCACTATTTTATCAAAAATAGGTATAAGGATTTGGGATGAAGAAAGCTATTCTTATGCTGCCATTCTTGAAAAGACCTTCTACCCTCTGTTCCATCCCTTGTTGTTTTTCATGGAGAAAATAAATAAATTGTGTGAAAATAACAGATTATGCAGTCTATTAATTATTATCATCATACTTTCATGGCTTCACTGACAACTCTCATCCTGTGATTATGTTGCGTGGAGGTAAAAACATCTGTTGAATTAATGACAAATCTGTCAGTGCCTTTATCCTCTGCCCTGTTTGAAATGATTAAACTCACCAAGTGTTTGCTTAATCTATTTTTCTTTTTCATATACCATGCTCACTGCCTGGGGCAAACCCATCTAATAATATTCAATTGAATAAAACCATAACTCATGACCCAATAAATTATTAAAAAACCCTGCATTGCATGAGATTCATCATTCATCTTACCACAGTGTCAAAAAGCCCACAGAATTCCTTAACAATTCTTGCTGTGATAAATAGTTCTATTAAAATTTATGAATACAGTGGTATATATTAACACATATTTTGTTTCTGAATTATCTGTCATAACTTTTGTTCATTTCATGCACCAACATGTTGCATTAATAATTTCATTGGTCTTCAAAACTCACATTCAGCTATCATAATATGTTAGTTTTTTATTTTTTAACTTAACCCTGAGATCCCTTTAAAAACATGACAAATATGCTGTTTTGCATTGCTTTTGCTCATATTTTCACTTTAAATGTCTTAAGAATTTTTAACCTCTATGTCCATATGAAGTGATTAATTGCAAAACAAATGTAGAACTTTCTTGTCACACAATCAAAATAATAAATAATGACTAAGTAAGTAACTGCCAAAAGCTGAAAGACAACATAAATTAAGAGATAGCTTAGAAATGTGTAGAGTGAATGTGAATTTTTCTGTCCTGTACTCTTTTGATTTAATGAAATCATAAATTCATACAATATTTTAGGTTAGAAAGCACCTTAAAGATCATCCAGTTATCCTTCTTCCATGGGTAGGGGTGTCACCCACTGGATCAGGCTGCCAGAGCCCCACTCAAACTGCTCTTGAACACTTCCAGGAATGGGGCATCCACAGCTTCTCTGGGCAGCCTGTGCCAGTACTTCACCACCCTTTGATTGAAGTAGTCCTTCATTACAAGTGATAGTTTTCAGAGAAAATACTTTCATAGCATATTGAAAAATGAGAAATTTGCCATTTCAAGTCAATTTCAGATTCCATGTTCCTGAATTTGCAATAGCAATCTTGTTTCTCCATAGGGGAAAAAAAAATAAAAATATACATCCCTTCCTATTTGCCTTTGCAAGATGAAGCAACTTCACTTTGGAGACATTCTTTGATGGGGAGGGATATGAGAGACATCATTGATCTCATAACCTTTTATTTTTTATAGGCTGAGGGATGAAAGTAGTTTACATTGTTAAATTGTGTTGTACAGCTCTTTAGCAGAAGAGCCTTCAAAAATCCCTATGGCTGGACTTCATGCTTGTCAGAATAATGATAGAAAACTATTCAGCATATGCAATTATTCTCTTCCTACTTGCTTTTGCATTTATTTCTTCCTGTGACATACTTGCACAGCATGATGAAAAGGTATAACCCAGAAGTATTAATTTATAATGACATGTACAAAGACACATATTTTCTGCAGATAATACTAGTCTATAGTCAATCTCCCCTGCTTGTGCACCGGGATTTGACTTGGTCACAAAACCACAGATTCTATTAAAAAATTGTCTTATATGAACAGTAAAGATATGTTTTAGATAAGTTTTTAAATCAAGGCACTTATATACTCTAAAACATGTCATTTATTACAGGGCAAAGAAATCAAAACTGACTTGGGGTAATACACTTTGACCATTCATATTATTGACAATGTAGAAATGCTCTGTTTTGGTTCAAAAACAGCTAAAATTAGTAAAAGCATTACCAGTTTTTAAGGCCTAATAGAGTGTGGCTAGAAAAGCGAAGTTATTAAGTATTATTTCAAGGAGAACCTTAATGACAAAGCCACACTTGATAATGGAAGAACCACCTATGAATTCCACTCTTTGAAATGCTTGTATTTGGATGCTTACCCCAGTCCCCAAAAGTTAACTGCAAGTCCTCATAAAAGCTGCATCTCCCAGGATCAGACCCAGAGAGGAGCCAGTGTGGGCTCAGGCACAGTCTTTGCTACTTCAGTGCAAGGTGAGCAGAACCAGTCACTTCAGCTCAGTTTGAGCCCTCGCTTGTGATTAATCTACAACTTTTAATCTACCTGGTTTTACAGACCTCCCACTGGTGCTCTGCATCCCCCCAGAGGAAATGCTTCTTGTTTGCCTGTGGTCAGGAAGATTCAGTGACTGCAGCACCAGCGGCACCATGGGAACATTCAAAATACACAGTTAATGTATAATGCACATTTAAGACAGATACCTTTTTATCTAGGGGTGTAGACAGATAAAAGAAAGAGAAATAATTGTGCGTTCATGACTTTGTGTTCTTTGAGCCCAATTACCTCATCAAAAAGCAGCTTTTACCTGCAGTTGCACCACAGCAGGAGTAGCAAATTATAGGAACAGTACAGAGGAGTTCTGATACAAAGTCTTGCATGTTTGTCCCTCTGCCTTGCCTTTTTCACCTCCTTCTTCTGTGCCTCCCTCCCCTCCAAGATTACTTACATTTTTCTTTATAAGCCATCATTTATTAACTACCACCCTTTCTGCTACAGGAGGGTTCCCTCACCCACAATGTACAGTGTGTAAGAGAATCTTACAGAGAGTAAGTTGATTGTTTTATTCCACAAAAAGCTTTAATATAATTAAAGTACTCAGAAGTGGATATGCTGGCACTCAGATGGCCTCTGGTCTACAAGGAGGTCCTAGCTCTGCTATATAAGCCCTAGTCTGAATATTTGTCATTACCCTGAAGGACATCACCAGAAGAAAGTCATGCTCGTATTTCCAGGTATGATTCTGCCTAAAAGAGAGCTGTGAGTTCAGACTAGATTACAGCTAAGTGATCAGTGCAGAAACTGAAAAACTGTTCCCAAGGAAATCCTCTCTGCTCTGACCCCAGACGCAAACAATATGGATTAACCAGTTCATTATCTCTGCCACAGTGCCTGCAAATTACTTACTGAGGTATAGAGGTGGCTGAATGAGTCTGTTGTTAAGCATATTTTATTTAATCATGCTTCACCTTTCTTTTACTACTTAGAAATGAGCACTGCCATGCTGTTCTGCCATTCAGCTTTCCTTCACCTTGCATAGAAGACAAAGCAGTCTTATTCAGAAGTTTGTTCATGCAGCTTCTAGCAGCGCAGCTGCTCTTGCTGGGAGGGGATTTCACAGCACTACTGCTGTGGAAATTGGAGAAGACAGGGAATCTGCAACATCCTCTTCATCCTTAGAGTGACAGCTTAAACACAAGTGTGGATTCTGTAAGCAGGTAGAGTCAGACAAAAGCCAACACAGCCCAATTTCAACACCACATGCTACCAATCAAACACATCTCCATAATTTAGGCTTTAAAAAAGCAAAAAACCAGTTCCTTCCACCTACAGTTTTCTAGTGTTAACAAGTAGGTATATTTTGGGGACATACATCAACAACAAGCAAATTGTGATGAGGCAAATATATTCAGTCGCTTTGGCTTCAGAAATTTTACGTTAATTTTGTTTACCCTATAATTTGTAGGGAAAAAATGCATGCAGATTGAAAAATTAAACAGCCTTTATTTGAAGCATAGTATGATCCAAATATGATGTTATATGGGCGAGAAGGTATAACTTAAATCAGGCCTGATTTTAAACTGGTAGAAATTGTCAGAAATCCCTGAACTTCAGTATTCACTGACACTTAAAGACAGTTTTACACCCCAAGTTTTGGCTTCAGCATGCAGACCAGCAATAGAATAAAATTTGCTTATCTAATCTGTTGCTTCATCAAAGCATTTTATTGTTTGCAGCCAGTTTTATTTACTTTACAGGGAAACAACTGAACGACTACCATGTTTATGTTTTCAGGTTCCGAAGTCCAGGTAAATCCCTCAGTCTCAAGACTGGATTCTTCTAATTCCAGCATGAGGCATGGGATGGGAAACTCACTTTAAAATAGCAAGATTTTAAGATCACTGTATCTGCATCTGACAGTATTGTAATTTTCAGTTAAGAAATTTATATAAAGCTCTACCAATGTACAAAAGTATGGGAAATAAATCCCCTAAAAAATAAAGAAAAAAAAAGTAAGCATTTTTTATTTTCTGAAGTATACTATGGTGTGCTTTCTTCTGGAGCACTATGTCACAACTAATGATATCAAAATTATCTTAGTAATGTAATAATCTAAACATATATATATTATATATATATATATATATATCCCTATAACCCTTTATGAAAGCTACTTCAATGTTATTTTGTGTACCTTTCAGGAAGCTGACCATGAATCCTGTAAAACAATTGTCCTGATATATTCACCAAAACACTGTGCCTTACAAACTTGCAAGAGCCATTCAAAGTTATCAAATGAAGAGAACATACCAAAAGAGGGAGGTGTGGGCAGGGAATTTAAGCTTTTAGTGGCTGAAGATCATAGTCACTTAGGAAAGGGGAAAAACATCTAAATTATCTCTTCCATCTGTGTCCCAAGACTACAAAATTTTGAAATCTGAATTACAAGCTGTAAATGTCCCATCAGACATATAAGGGGGTAACAGATAACTAGGAACAGAAAAAACCAAACAAAATGAAACAAAACCAAACCAAAACAAAACAAAAAACAAACAAACAAACAAAAAAAACCAAACAGAAAAACCCCACCAATCAAAACAAAACGCAAAAGAAAACAAAACCTAACAAAACCAGGAACAAAATAGAGGAGCAATGTATATATCCTTTCAGAGAAGACAGAAGTGAAGGTAAAAGTACTAAGATTCTATGACATCTGGGTCATAGAATAAAACCCAAGCACTTTGCATGAATAAAACAAAAGGCAGTTTAAAATATCTTTAGGGAAGAATAGTAAAGAAGTATAGTTAAAAAATATTCTATAAAGTCCTATTTGTGACAGAAAACTGAAATATTATGAGAAGTACTAATAGCCCTGAAAGCCCTCCTATTATGGTAGACACCATTCCAGAAGAAATGTCACTAGTAAAAAAAATACTGAATGTAATAGGAGGGAAATTTTCCCTTCAAATTTTGCATAGATTCAGATAAGAGGGTGTCACAAGGGAAGTGAAACTAGAGAACCTCTGATTTAGTGGAAGCTTTAGAGAAAGAATGGGGAACTGATTATAGAAAAAATGGTCAGTGTTTCTGGGATGTGCTGGAAAAGGAAATAACCAAGAGGCATAAAGATTTCATGTAGTTTTAAAGCAATCAGTGTTTAACTAGAACACTTTCAATTTTTTAAATATCAGTGAGATAGATGCCTAAAATATGTGTGTGTTAACAGTGTAATTAGAGATATGTATTTTTGGATAATTGATAAAGCAGAAATTATGTAAAATATAAAAAAGATGGAGTGAAAGTTCAGTAGTACAGAATTCAAGGTCGTGTATTTGACAACAGTAACATAAACCCCTACTAGGAATTTGTACCCAAGAACAGCCTAAATTTGGGTAGATTGCTTCATCACAGCAGTTTACGTAGTATAGTTCAGTATTGGAACAAGAATTACAATCTGACTCAAGTGTAGAAGGAGGATATGAAAACTTTTTTTTTTAATCTTCTTTTCAGGCAAGAAAACTGAATTTCTCTTACTAGAACTTCTGCTACTTTCTTTTAAATGCAATAAAATTTCCTTCAATTATCGCTTTTCTTCAGGCTGCTGGAAAAGGAATATGTTGGTATAGCAGTATGTAATTTCCTTTTCCCTAGCTGAATAGTCAAGAATATGTCCAGCTCATGCTTCCCCATCATACTGTTAAGATTCACACTATTTTGCTACTTTTGATCTTTGTTGATGGATCTTTCTATGTGTGTTTTGCCTTTTTTATCCTTTCATTTTTCCTTATTTTGTTCTATAGCAATCCTGATAGGTAAGACAACTACAAGCTTCAACAGAAATAGCAGTCTTCCCAGTGCTACCTATCTCATTATTTCTTCTCTTATCATTCATTTCAGCCTAATGATTTTATATTTTTTATAGGAAGAGCAAATATTGGCACCTCTTGAGTACCTTACTGACTCTACTCCTGCACATTAGTAATTACACACACTCACATACACAAGCATTTCAAATGTAATTTGTGTATTAGTGAATCCAATGGAAATCATGCAGAGTGCAGTGTTAGGTAGTAGGAAGCTGACTTGCCACATGGGTTGACCAAGGCCTGGTACTTCCTGCCTTCATTGGGGCAGCCATTAAAACAATACAAGAGTAACTAATGGAAAGGGAACCATAAGAGTTTTTTTTTTGTTCCTTAGCTTGTCACATTTTCAAAAATGCTGCAAGATAAAAACGTGAATCAGAAAATGAGAGGTGTAACTTCAGAGAGTATTTGATTCTCACTATTCTTTATTTTCAACGTGAACAATTAAGATACTATTCCCCCCCTATTTTCCTGATCTGTCTTTGTGGCTCAAACAGGTTGCTGCTGATATACAAAGAATATAGGTATGAAACAAAGCATGTTATTACTGGAGCTTACAGGGAATAAAGAAAATGGCTCCAGACTCCTTTTGTGTTATTCAATAACAGGATGAGAGACAACAGACAGGAACTTAAATACAAGAAATTTTGTTTAAATATAAGAAGAAAAAAAACCCCAAACCAGCCTCTTTTGTTGTGATGGTGGTCAAACACTGGAGCAACCAGAGAGGTTGTGGAGTCTCTATCCTAAGAGATATACACTAGATATGAACCCTTGAGCAGCCTCCTGTGGATGACTGACCTTACTCTGAACAGAAGGGTTGGACTAGATGATCTCTGGAGGTACTTCCTAACCTCAGCACTTCTATGGTTCTGGGATGGTGTGTAGTTCAGGATTATTTTTCCTGAACAGGTGGTAATTTTTAAGCTCTATTCCTGAATTTTATTCTTTTTTAATTAATGTCTCCTTCCTTTTATTTTTGCTAATGAGGCATAGTAGAACAGTAGCTGTCATGAGGCTCTGGAAACAAGTATTTCTCATGACATGTGGTATTGTATTTGAAGGGATAAATCACACAATGTAAATAATCTTTAACTTATTAGCGAATTTCTAGCATTCATCCGAAATTTTTACAATACGTAAGTTACATGCTTTGTTGACGGAAATCATAATAAAATATTGTCATATCATAGATATGTCTGTGAGTTATTTGTAGCAAATATTTTGTGGGAATGAAACTCCTCTACTGAAGGGGAAAAGGAAAAAAGAAACAGAGAAAAAATGAAAATATTTAAAAATAATTGTTCTGCTTTAATAAATGTTACAGCCCCAAATTGGATAAAATAAGTTTTTCAGTTTCTTTATGAGATTCCACATAGAGCAATATTTTGACTGCTTTTCATTTACAAGCACAGACAGTCCTGAAGAGTCTCATTTTGCATGTCAACTCAGCTGATTTTCCACCCACACTTCATTACTTCTGCCATATAATGTCACTTTTATGATTTTGCTTAAAGTAATAGCTATGGTTGAATAGCAAGAGAAAATGGTGTTTTCCACCTCTGCTAATTATATTTTTTGCTTTGTAAAGAAACCATGAATATTTTACTGCAAAATTTATCTCAGTAATTTATATACAGCAATATATATAAATTGCATGCAAGATTCTAGATATAAATGGTAAATGCACAATATTTATTTTTATAGTTAGCTTATTTTTAAGCTGAGGGAGGTGTTCATTTTCCGACTACATTAGTCTCATTTATCTCCATGATGTCCTTAATGTTATAAGATGCTACAGCCACATTACAGGCTCCTGCAGGCCTGTGTCAGCCTTTAGCTACTCAGGCACATTATTAGATTGTCAACATAATTCAGACATCTCATATAAAACGAGCCAACCCACTGGCTCCAGTTCTTTGTAAATGTATTTGCCTGATTTAATACCTTTAAATTTATCAAGTGTACTTTTTGATTTTGGTTACAGACACACTACTTGGAGGATCTTGTTTAAGGTTGCTAAAAATACTGAGAAAGGTAGCTGTTAGCACAACCTCTTGCTATTTGCACGTACTGTTCTATTCTGGTGTCACTGATATCACTGCACAATACCTGGATGAAGAAGAAATCTCAGAGAATATTTTCAAAACAAAAATAGAGAAGTGTTTTGAGGTGACTGTGGCTAATTGATAAAACTCTGTTCAGAGCCTTCTGATTTTTTCAGGAAAGTTACCTGCTTTTCATAGGGTTTAATGCCATAAAGGTTTTTTGAACATGCTAGTTAATTTGTGCCTTAAAAAGAAGATATTTGAAAGAAAGACAATTCAGGACTAATTTGGCTGTGAATAAGTAGCCAAACAAAGGATGGATTCTTTTCAGAGTGTCTTCTCTGATATATTTTTCAAATAAATCCCTTGAAATCCTACTCTGCATAATTAGGACAAGCATCTAGGTACTTTTTTTAGTTTGGAGTTTTATATGCATGAAAGTACCAAAAACATTAATCACCAAAGCCTAAAGACAGAAAGAAGATTATCAATAGAACCTTATGCATAATTGCGTGAAGTTGAACCATGACAGGTCTGAGGCAAAGCAAAGTATTTCTTTGGAATTCAGTGCATTTTCACTTCTTCAACTGTCTCAACTAACCTAAATTAGACAACGCTAAACACAGAACAAAACACGTCAGCAAAGTTCAGTAACTCATTCTGCAACTCCAGTTACTTCTGTAACTTCTGTAACTCCAAAATTTTATTCTATATGCACACATACACAACTGCCTATGTTGGACATAAAATGTACAAAATACTATTGTTAAATTTTCTCAAACAAAAACATTAGCTTTTTCTGGTCATTATAACAGCTTTTGGAAGTAAGTTATTAAAAGTGCAGAAGCCTCAGAGGCATAGCTTAATATTTATGTATTTTTCCTAAAAATATACAAATGTATTGTTTAAAAGATTTATACAAATTAACTACATGTTATATATTAGGCAGTACTGTATACAAATTAGTAATGCAAGCAAAATACTTATTCACCTCCCAAACGTCATTTCCAACTACTGTAATGATGAAAAGATCGATCATGGAGCAAAACTGAGTCGATACTTTAAATCCATCTAGCTTTAGCATCCAAAACTGAAGCCAGTGAGCTAATAAATGAGCTATTTTCAGGAGAACATGAGTGTGCCCAAAATCCTAAAAACAATAAGCAGGTGCTAAGTCTAAGTAGATAAGACAAAGTGAAATCCTCTTCTGAAACCTGATTTCTTTGTGGGCTTTAGTAAAATTCCCTGTATTTTCATAATTTTCTCATGCAATCGGGATGGAAAGTGGATACAGAAGAAAGCCAAACAAGCAGCCTAAAACTTCACCAATAATAAATCAAGTGTTTTGGCTAGGTTTCTATCCTTTTGGCACTCTGTCTACATACAATATTGTGACCAGCTTTTTGTTTGTCAGGATTTTTGGAAAGGGAGTATGACAGCAATCATTCAAAATCTCTGTAACTTAAAAATGTCTTTACTACTGGTTCTGCTATCTCAACCCTTTCCAAGGGCACACTTACTATCCTGTGCCCTTTGGCAATATCTATCAAAAACTAGTATTAGGCATGTTAGCATTTGTGATAGAATTTATGGGTTTGCAAAATTTCTGATTTGCTGAAGTCATTAAGTCTATTAATATTCCTTAAAACTCAGAAACATCTCATTGAAATGGAGGAGAAAGTATGAATGAAAGCAGGAAGAAGGAGCAGAGGGAATGAAGGAGGGGAGAAGGAAATAGATCATATGCAGAGCCATGTTTATGGTTTTGTAACCTCACATGCTTATCACTGATTTGTAACTTACTGTTTTACTGGTAACATTTACTATTAAAGGACAGAACTTAACAAACTTTTCTAATGATACATTTTTTTCCCGAAGTTGAGTGAAGAATTTTCAGATGTTAACACATTTGTGAAGGTCCAGTCTTTCTCATGATGGAATACCTGCTGGTGGGTATAGAACTCCCTGTGTGCACATTTTCACTCATCATCTATGCTTTTGATCAGGTTTTATTTTGTTATGCTTCTTTTACAGTGATTTTCTCTTCAAAGAAAACAAAACAAGAAAACAATTTGTTAATATTGTCTGTCTCAGGAGCCAAACACACGATTTGATCCAAGCTAATCCAGAGAGTTTATACTGCAGTAATCAATTTTACTTTGTTTAAAACATTAAATTGGTGTGAAACATCGGATTATTTTACTTAAAGTTTTTTCACAGTCACCAGTATATTGCCATCTTACCTCTGGCAAAAAGAAGAAAGTTGTTTTTCTGTATTTGTTTTGGCGTTTATTTTAATCAATTAAATTCATGGATAAATCTAGTGATCTAGACCTAGTTGCAGGCGTCCAAAACAAATGTGATTTTTTTTTTCCAAAAGAATATCAGTAAGAATTTTTGTGAAGAAGAAAAGTTGTGTTCCTAAAGAGTAAGAAAAACCAAGGCCAGTTACAATAAACCTCTTTGCAGGCTAGAAGCTGCATTACAGCTTGAACATGTTCTCAGTAGCAGGTGTTTCAAGTGTTTCAAGAAGATGTGACATTTATTCAGGAGCCCATGACTGAAGAGAATGATGATGTTCAGAAGAGTACGCAAAAAATTCTTTTTGGAAAGTATGAAGTTGTTAATATTGCAGATGAAGACAATAAAAGCATATAGATGCCAATTTGCACTCTGTTTTCTACATTATGTGCGATGTTACAAGTTCAAAGGTAAGCCCTAAAATGCAATTTCCTAATAGATTAACTCAGCAAAAACCTGTGGGTCTTTGCCTTTCAAAGAAAACTTTAAAATAAGCACATATCATTGAGTGGGAAGAGAACTGCCTCTAAAGGAATGTAAAATGCAGCTAATGGAAAATAATTAATCTTACCCTGGCCATTCTGCTGGCTGACTTCTCTGCAGGTGAAGAAGAAAATGCCTGTCAGGATTCCGTCCCTGGATGCTTAATAGATCTGAAGTGATACGGTTTTACCAAAGGGGAAATGTCCATTAAAAAGAAGTGGAAGCTTCCTTTCATGGTGAAACTGCATTACATAGTGACAAAACTCTCGAACTATAATTATTTTAATATTGTCTTTGCAATCTAAGTGAGTTTTCATCTTCCAATCAGATTTTTTCTCTTACAGATAGTGACATACAGTGTACTGAAAATTTAGCAAGTAAACCAGAAAAAAATCTATTCTGTGAAAGATATTTTACAGCCTGGAAGATGTAAAGTAGGTTACAGAGCTAAAACTAATACAGAAATCCCTTATCTCAGTGATAGAAGTATGTGGGATGAAATTTCTTCTCCAGATAACTCAAAAGGAGGTCCACCTGGCACTCTGCAAGATGCTGTCAGTTACATTGAATTTTACATATCATTTATAAATGAAAGTTTGACCTTCACATTTTTGCAATATTAATTAAGTTTTTCCCAGGGAGAGTAAGCGTAGATCAAATGCATGAAAAGGAATAGATAACATTCTTGTCATGCTCAATCTCATTGTGAGGTAGAAAGCAATTTTTTTTAGCAGCGTGAGGGACTGGTCATTATAGCAAATTATGGAGAAAGTAAAGAATTTTTGGTGCTTTCAAGTCAGTTTGGTTCCTTTCAGAAGGAAATGTTTTATCCAAGCACATATTAGAAGATTCAATGACAAAATAAGTTGGTGACCTAATATGGTTTATGCTATGCAAGAGGCATAATAAATTACCTGATATTCTCTCCTAGATGAAGTATCTGAGGGCCTGTTAATGAGAGACACAGAAAGATTTAAAAGTTCAGAAAAGTAATTAATCACCCGCAGATAGATAAACAGGCATAAAAATCACTACCATTTTAGTTACTCTAAAAGTAGTTTGACATTTGTCCCTGATTTTCCATTATAGAAATAAAAGACTGGATAAAAGATTATGCAGCCTTGATTTCAAAAGGAATGATATTTTAAAATGAGAAGTAATTAGCAACTTCTGAATAGAGCTCCAAGTGAGGCTCATAAAAGTGACTGGTGAGTTTCTCCTCTCCTATAAACTTCAGCACTGTTTCACATGGGTAGGTACTAATGACTCAGTGCATTCAAAAATGATCAGAATTTAAGTTAATATACTTATTCCTGATTTTTTACTTCATCAGGTATTTCATCTATACCTGAATATCATACTTTTATAGATTGTTCTTTAAGAAACATTATTCATGTGATTCTTCCACAGTATTCTATCACACATACAATATGTTTTTTTATAAATAATAGGTATATATAAATATTTATATAGAAAAGCTACATTTCAGAATAATTAATTGCAACCTTTATTATCAACAGCCAATACAAATCATAAAATTATGGAATCATAAGCTGGCTTGGGTTGGAAGGAGCCATAAAGGTCATCTAATTTCAACCTCTTTGCCATGGGCAAGGATGCATTTTACTAGATCATGTTTGCTGAGCACTCCATCCAAACGTGAGATCTAATTAGAGAGTATAGGCAGCATTAATAACAGAGTCTTAGCAAAGTCGAAGGGAAAGATGGAATCCTGAATCCTCAGCTTCTTCAGATGGTGGAAAAGTCTTGGTTCTGCTGTTGTTAAATTTCTGGTTTTGGGACTATGTAAATTGGGGTGGTTTAAAATATCAGATTATAAAATAGTTTACACTAAATTTAAGTTCATTCAATTTACATTTTTAGGAACTAGAATAAGGAATGCCTCTAGCTGATACTATAATGGCTAAATAAAATTCATCTAACAGAGCTAACATAGGATGAATTTATTTTTTTTTGCTGGCAAAGCCCATTCAGTTGCCACAGATTATGGAGCTACAAGAAAAAGTGGTGTTGTATGAGCAGCAGAGTATTCTAATAATATATGTGTTTGCCAGCTGCTATATATATTTAATGTATACATAGTTATTTGTTTTGTGTCTTCATTCAAATTTATAAAGTATTTTAAATGTTTAATTTAAATTTAATAAACACTGGCAGTGTTGACTCTGGTATCAACCAAGGAAGATTGCTGCTAGTAACTGGGTTCAGTTATCCGCATGCTCTGTTTTTCCTCTAGCTGTTGTTTTCACCAACTAGCTGCATCAACAATATTAGGTTGTTCAGATACAAGTTGTCCTTGTTAATTTATGCTCATTGTCCACAATTGCTCATGCACTGAATTGTGACTTCTCATGTACCTTATAATTTCTATATACCTCTGGCTTCACAGATGATCTATTTCATAGTCTTTCCAGGAATGGGGCTGAAGTTGTCTTGTCTGAGGTTCCCTGTATCGTCTTTTTTGACTTAGTCTAAGATAGACATGAGATCTGCAAGCAGTCATCAGGAACCTCCTCTAATTGCCATGACCTTCCAAAGTTAATTGAGAATGCTCATGCAATTGACATTGATCAGCTTCATCTACACTCTTGGGTTTAACCCATCTGATCCTATGCACTTCTTTATGTGAAATTTCTTCAAATAATTTCTAGCATTTTCTTTCTCCACTCTCCAAAGATTAAATGCTTTGGTCTCACAGATTCTATCTCTAGTCCTAAGGGCCTAGGCCTTTGGGCCTAGGGAAACCCAAACTTTCCAATAAAAATAAGGGGGAAACTCCACATTGAACACACCAGGCTTTTCTAATGTTTTGTCACTGAATGTCTGACTCCAATGAGCACTGGGACTACATTTTCCTTATCTTTCAATTTACTTACAGTTTATTATAGAAACTGTCACTATTCTTCACATCCTATGCAAGTTGAAACTCCGAGATTTGTCTTTCCTTACTCCAATCCTTTATTCTCAGGAACTGTTTCTGTATTGCTCCTTGGTAGCTCATCCCTCCTTATACATTCTGCATACTTTCTTTTTGTATTTGAGCTCAGTCAGGAGCTCTTTGTTAATCAGTGCATGCCTTCTGCCATGACTATAACTCTCTGCAAGGTGGAGCAGAGTATTCTTGTGTGTCAGGCGGGCAGTTTTGACTATTAAGAAGTTCTCCTGTGTGTCTTTGACCTTCAGGGAAGTCTTCTACAGGATCCTGCCAAGCAGATTCTTAACAAGCCAATATCTGTTCTCCTCAATTCCAGGGATATTATTCTACTATTAGTCTTGATCACTTCTCTCGGGATTTAAAAGTTTACAGTCTTGAAGTATCTTCTGCCAGTGCTGAATTCAGCCTTCATAAGTCTGACTTTTCTTTATAATTCATAGTAACCAGCAGGGAACAGTTGGCTCATTGATCCTGTGTTTCATCAACATAATCCAGAAATCTGAATCACATTACTATGTTGCCCTTTCAAACATCAGCAGTGTAGTGAAAGTCCCCCCGACCTGTTCCAGTGCTTGCAAATATAAGGCTTCCTCCAGTTGTAGTGAGGTTTGTCTTTTTCCTTCTTAATCCATAACACTTGCCATGATGTCTGCTGTTTTCATCTGCTTTTTGATCCTCAGCAATAAGATCTGAGCTGACTCTTCACTTGTTTGCACTCATTCAAACCCATCCTTTGCCTAGGTTGTAGCCTTTTTGTCTTATATTCTCTGTCTTGCCTAAAGAGTCAGAATCAAACTACAGAAATGTCCATTCATAGAATTATAGAATTATTTACTTTGGGAAGGACCTTTTAGATCATCAAATCCAAGTGTTAACCCAGCACTCTCATATCCACCACTGAACCATGTCCCAAAGTGCCACATTTTCACTTCTGTTATATAACTTTAGGGATGATGACTCCATTGCTTCCCTGGGCAGACTGTTTTAATGCTTGACAACCCTTTTTGGAAGATTTTTTTTCCCCCCAAAATCCAGTCTAAGCCTCTCCTTGTTCAACTTGAGCCCAGGAGATGGGGATGGTGCTGTCCCATCATCTCTTTCTAATCTCAGTAAGATAATAACTCTGCAACAGTGCACAGACTTTTAAGTTCTTGTTTCCCAAGGTTCCTGACTTTGCCTAGAAACATATGTGATAGTCCCTTGGGCATGAAGCTTTAACAGCAGGAACAGGAGAACTTTCTGTGTTATGCTGAGCCCTGGGGAGTACCTTCTTTTTTCTCCATGTCTCTTGGGTTGCCATTGCCATCCTCAAATGAATCTAATTTAAAGTCCTCATCACTAGGTTAGCAGGTCTATTGGAAAAAAAAAAAATCTCTACCCAGTTTGCATCTTCCTCATGCCTTTTTGTCCCTATAAATCCTTATTTTCAAAAATTATTCAACAGTACTAAAACACAAAATCCTGTTTCAGCACCCAGCCACACAACCAGGGTTTTCCTGCAGTGCACTTTTAACTAAGCTTTTCCCCTTCAACAGCAAGATCAAGAACACTGCCTACATTCTCATGGCCTTCATTATCACCCTAAGGGCCTTGATATCATTCATGATACACTAAAGGTCTCCCCAATCACATCATTTGTCTCTGTATGGATGAGCAACAAGTGATAATAGCTTGCAGACTGAATGAGCCTCAGCAGTTTCCCTGCAACATTACAGACCCGAGCCACTAGCAAGCAACAAATATGCCAAGACAACAAATTAGTTGTGTTTCTATCTCCTGCAGATGTTACTTGCTAACAGCCAGCGCCTACATCTGCAGCCAATTGATTACTCAAAAATGTTATTTCTGTGTATAGATATAGGTATGCACTATTTGCAATTGTAGCAAATAAAAGAGAATAAATAATAATAATAATAAAAAAAAGAGAATAAGAGATCAGGAGTCACAGCCAATTATTTAGAATTTAGACCTTTCAGCTTTCAGATTTTTTTTCTTTTATTTTACTTTATATTTGTTACTTTCCTCTATATTTCTAAGGAGACAAAACACTCAAGAAGTAGTATTGAGCTGTGGGAAATGCATCTTGTTCTCTGAGTTAATTGGCTGCTCTTGGACAGCTGCTCTGCAGCTCTCTCCTCTTAGTGAGTTGAATTGATTTCTGTGTCTTCTAGTAGGTAGGCACAAGACAAGTTTCCACTTCACAGAAAACACTACAATAATTTAATTCTTTTATTGGAAGTCCCCGCAGAGATACTAGGAAGTGAAAGAACTTGGAAGAATTACCGTCTCATCCTGCCTTGAATCAAGCCCTCAGGTCTGGGAAGTAGGTTAGAAGCAGCATGAGGACTTTTGTATCCTCAGGCATATGCTGCATCTGTTCAGTGAGGTGAATAACTTTTGCGTGCTCTTTTCATTCTTCCAGTAGGGACTTAACTATTGTTGAAGGCACCATATTGCAGTCTTGTCCAGCAAAGATGTACCAGCCAGGAAAAATATCCTTTACACTTATTTTACTATAGACCTATTCTTTCTTGTGTTGCATCAGAATATTTCTGATACTGCTTCAGCCAAAGGGCAATTATTTTCCAGTTCAACACTACTTAAATTTCTGGGCAAAGCTTTAATCCTGTCTACGGCTCCTTCTGGGAGAAGATTTAATACGATCCATAGTTGCTTCCATCCGTACTCTTGACCATCCTTACACTGTTCTTGATTTTCACTAATTCCGGAACCTATCTAAAGAAATGAAATTTATTAATATCTTGACTGTAGACAAGGGGATCATTTAACTCTTTGTCTCCCTCACCCCTCTTCAGCCTCCAACCAATCTCTTTCTCTTGTCCACATTCTGTCACACATTATCATGGAATTAATCATATGTCAAAAACAAGCTTCAGAGAAGTGCATAACATGAGAAGGAAATCTAATATTTATATTTTTAATAAATTTCAAATATTCTAATATTTTAAAATTTCAGAATAAAAAGAAAAATCCTGGGTTTTTTCTTCTACTCAAAAAAAATCCTCAAAAAGACAAAGTATTTAAAAAATGGGAAACAGCTTTCACATGAGATCATAATACTTAAAAGAAGAAATATTAAGCTGAACCAATAATATTTGATTTAACATAGGAAAGTCTATGTTTAATCTAGATTTTTTTAAAAACACAACAAGACAAAAAAACCCCCACAGAAACAGACAAAAACAAACAAAAGCCTGTGGGGTTTTTTTTTTTTTTTGGAGGGGGGGGAACTACATGCTTTTAATATAATTTAAATTCAGTGTTCTTAAAATTTACTTTTAGTATACATATATATATATATATATATATATACACATATGTCTGTGAGATTTGCTACTCAGAAATGTGGATAATGAAATATTTGGCTGAATAGTCCTCTGTAAAATGTCTGAACAGCAAAGAAAATATCAGATACATAACGTCTGTGAATCAAAACAGCTCTACTTTGTCCATGGAATTTTGCTACTGAATCCAAGGTAACAATCAGAAATAGTACATGTCTGAATGTCTGAAATAATTAAATAGTCAAACAAACTTCTATTGTATTTAGGAATTAAAATACCTTAATGTAAGCATTACTAAAATGATGCAGTGTAGCAAATTCAGCAATGATCAGATTTCATTTCACTTCTTACTAAGAGCAGGGAACACTGGACACTTTTAATTGAGGCTTTCCTATCAATGAGGCTTGTTCACCTTTTCTTAGAGGTGCTTTGGAAGACAATTCCAACCTATGTCCATAAGAAAAAACTTCGTCTTTATTAGTTTATGAGCAATATATGTTTCCTCTTCTAGATATTCTGGCAATGGTAATCATGAATAAATTCCTGGAAAGTGTTGTGCTAGAGACTGAAGATTACACGTTTGTATTTACTTTTCCTAAATGAATCAGTAAAACAGAGATGGCTGTTTAGAGCAGGTGATGGATGGCAGATGAAATCCTAGCACCCTGTAGGTACTATAATTTACCTATATGCCTACATACTCCCTGCAATAGTTCTTAAAAAGGGAAAATAGAAGTAGAATGAAATCCTTAATATTTCTGTCCAACAGATACAAGGAGCAACAATGAACACAGAAATTTTCCAAATACGGAATTAGAGCATTAACAACTTTATGTCAGGAAGTCCCAGAATTATTTCTCTATGTCAAATCTCTTTCTGTATTAGTGCTTTATTCCTTACTAGTCTGAACTAGAAAAAGACAGCAAAAACAAAAAGTAGAAATACAGCATCTTAATATCTATAATAAAATGTGTGATAAATCTGAATGTACATTCAGAATTTATCTTTGATGTTGTATTTACCGACTCTGGGCTATTAGTATCAGTGGGAGTTTTGCTGCAGATAGAGAGCTGTGTGCAGCTCATTGTATTAGACTGATAGCAGGAGCAGACAAATGCTATTTAACCACAGGAGGTTTTGCTTGTTAGCTGAGATGGAACAGCAAAACAGCAGCTAAAAGGGGAAGATTAATTAAGTCTACTAATATATTTTTAAAAATCATCTGTTCATCACTTTTCTGTCATTCTATATTTTATGAAACCTAGTTTTCACTAACAGGTTATTTTTTGTGGTGTTGTAGTTTTGCCCCCCATCTTCTTCCTCCCTGACCCAGCCTTCATTTCAATAAATAGGTTTAAAAAAAAAAAGGTTGACTATTGGTACAAATAAGGAGAGAATATCTACCTTGTGGTCTATTCTTATTCTTCTGGTAACCAGCCTAGAGGAAAGTGTAATTCAATAATTCCTGTGAATATATTAAATTCCTTGTTATTATTTTCTAATAAGCAGTGAAAAATACGTGATAAAAAAAATAACACCTACATCTATTCTATAATGTTATAAAAAGTTAGAGGCTGCAAGGGTTTTCCAGAGAAGTTTACCTCAGGTAAGAGCTGAAAAATGGAACCGGATTAGGTGTTACATTATTTTGCAGAATCTCAGAATCATTTCAGTAGGAAAAGATCTCTGAGATCATCAAGTCCAGCTTTTAATTGATCACCACCTTGTCAACCCGACCGTAGCACTAAGTGCTACATCCAGTCTTTTCATAAACATCTCCAAAGATGGTGACTTTACCACCTCCCTGGGCATTCCATTGCAATTTTTAACAGCCCTTTCTATGAAAAAGTTCTCCTGATGTCAGCCCGAACTTCCCCTGGTGCAGCCTGAGGCCATTTCTTCCTATGTTTTGTCACTAACTGCCTGGGAGAAAAGGCTGACCCCCACCTTGCTACAACCTCCCTTCAGGCAGTTGTAGAGTTAAAAGGTCATCCCTGAGACACCTTTTCACCAGGCTAAACACAGTCAGCTCCCTCAGCTACTCCTCATAAAACTTACTCTCTAGACCCTTCACCAGCTTCATTGTCCTTCTCTGGACCCATTCTAACACCTCAATGCTTTTCATGAAGTGAGGGGGCCAAAACTGGCTATTGTCATACATCAGAATTAAATAAATTAAAGAAAGGAAGTGCTCAACAAATTATCCACAGTCTACAGCCATGAATTAGTAAGAATCAGTTCAAAATTGTCCTGTTGCTGAGTTGAGAAGTTAATAGTTTGCACAAAGCTTTTAGAAGACAGACCAAGTTGCCTCTTTCACTTTGAAGTTTACTTACCTCTGTAGTGTTAAATTGCCAGACTTTAGTTTCCCCATACTCAGCTCCATCATACAAGGATGAAGAATTAGTGGCCCTGACTGCAAGCAATTGATCTTTTCCCTGGAATCCAATCTCTAGAAGACCAAGCCAATTAAAATACTCCTAGTATTTCTTTCTCTGCCTGCCTTAAGAAAGCACTCTGGTTTTTAGAAAGTTTGAAGTATTCTGAAGAATTGCTTCTCAAAAAAAAAAAAAAAAAAATAAAGACAGATATCAGAAATCCACCAGATGTAGACCCTTGGAAGTGTCCCTATGGTGAAAAGTCTTCTGGCAGAAATGATTGGATAGCATCCAAAATAAACCAACTGCTGAAAAATATGGATAGTCACAGAGAGAGGGAGAGGGCTTGACCAGGGTAGATGTAGGTTACAATAATTCACTGCCAAGAGCTCAGCCTCCCAACTGAAATGTCAAGTATTGCAGACAGTGCTGTTATGGGAAATTGTAATAAACTTTTTAAGAAGACATATGGAAATGAAACAAATGTTAATAGATTCATCTAGCTCAGGGGAAACTGTGCTTCTTGTTTGTTTTATCATTCCGTCCACCTTTCTTGCAGCTTTCCTCCTCTCACAGTTTCTGCCTCCAGGCCTCTGAGTCTATAAACAGGAACAAGGTCATCAGTAAAATACAATTTAGCTCTTCTGAGAGCCTGAAAATTAGTGTTTACATTATTGAAATGGAACAGGATGAATTCATTGTTGGCAGTGTATATTCTGTATTTTCTAAAACAAAATCAGCTTCACCTGTCACCTTGCTGAAAATCCGTCATCCTAGCTGAGTAAACACTGGTACTCCTGTGCTGTGATTAGCTAAGAGAAATCTGTGAGTCCTGGTTAAAGTAAATAAACAAACAATAAAAACCAAACAAAACATGACTTCCCTGCCTTCATCGCGCCTTTCTTTGCTGTCTTCACTGACTGAGAGAAGCTGCAATGGACTCTGTTATTTAATCCCCCATTTCCCATCCCCTCTGCACTGCACCACACAGTATGGGAAGACGTATGCCTCTGACACTAACTGACAAATGATCTCTTTGTCTTTATGTCAACTCAGAAGCTTTCTCATCTTATATTTTTTACCCCTCTCTTAGTAAGGAAAAGGAGTTAGAGAGTGACTGGGTGGGCATCTGGCAACCAGCCAGGATCATGTAATGTTGTATTGCTATATATGCAATATACATACTTCTATATACATTACTAGGCTTACTTGAAAATGTTTCCATCCCAAAATAATGTACAAAGATGATTGAAAAATTATACGTTGGGTTCTGGAGAGTGTGCTGACAATAGTTTTAGGACAGAGAGTGTGAAAATGGGAGACAGGAGAAGGAAAAAGAGAGAGATAAATATCATAGAAAAAGAGGAGTAAGCTCCACCACAACACAAAATCACCAAGAGAAAAGTCAAAGTATGGGATCTGCGGGGAAAATATTTGCCAAAGCAAGGTAAAGAAAGAAAGTTTCTCTTGCTTCTTTTATTCCTGCTTTAGAAACCATGCTTATCAAGGTCACCTGACCTTACTGTCATGAATTCCAGCTTCTAATAAAAACAAACTGCAGAAACCACTATTTTTGGCTAGCCACTAACTCACTATTTTTGGCCTAAAGAAAGAAAATTCACACAATATTCTCAGCAGTATTACTGTTTGATATTCTTGTCTTCCCACACAATTAATATATAAAGACTGATTCTTTGAAAGTATTTGCAGAGTTCTTGATTATTTTATTTTTAGATTCTTAAGCTTTCTTTTTTTCCCCAATAACTGAATCAGAATGAGGCCAGGGCGTTCACTCCATGAATTTGGCTTCACTTTATTCCCCACACTGCATTAATTTTCATAATAAGTAATTTTCTTTATATCATTCTCTTCCATAAAGGAGACATTGTTATCACTAGCATTTCTGTTGATTCAAACAAGGGCCCATATATAATTAATATAGTTTTAACTTGCTTTCCATATTGTTCCCCTTTACCTTGTCACTTGACCTCTTAAAATGTCCCAGCCTCATCTTTAGAAATAAAATTAAAGTGGGAAACCAGATAAGGCCTTTTTCTGGAAGGTAAACCAACATTTAAAGAAATTAGTAGAGAAACTTCCAACTCTAAGTGTAGCTATTCTGAAGGGGAGCAAAGAAAACTACTCTCAACTCTTTACCTAAATATTTACTATATCCTGTTGCACAAAACAAGAGTTCTGTGTCATCTTTGCATATTAAAAAAAAAATCTTTATATCTTTATATCCAAATAATGTGTATCACAATGAAATGCAAACAGAAAAGAAGAAAGATGAATATAAGTAACCAAAATTTTTGTTTTCACTGTTTTTTTTTCATAATACTTTTGCTCACTTGAAGAATCCTATTAAGACTGAGGTAGGCACAGAATTTAAAGTGCTTGCTGTACTTCAAGTTGAAACAAGACTGAAAATATTAAAAAATTGTCTTCCAGAATTAAAATTAATAAGATAAACATATCATTGTAACATATAGGGCCAGAAATCTTTTAATGAAATATCTTTGTAGCACTAGAAACCCGTTGGTACTTGGAAAAGATACACTTAAGACCTGAGACAACAGATAAATATATTTCAAAAGAACATTACATATGTGGGTAGAAGGTAGTCACAGCTAGCCTGATGAAATCCCAATCAAAGCATACAGTCAACAGTCTGTACTAGTTGGAAAGACACATTACAGAAATATCACACATCCCTAGTTAAAAGTGACAAAATGTTTTCAAATCATATTCCAGTACATGTACTAAAATATCGAGCCCTCATTACCCCTCCTGTATGGCTACAGCAAGAATGCTTCTCCAAGACTGTTGTCTGCATGTGGTGGATGTTTCTAGAGACCCCAGCTGGTATTTGCCTGCCTCTAACCAGTGCAAGCAAATTCTGCTGTACAGTTTAATAACCTTGAAAACATTCTGTTTCTACTTTAGATTCAGTTTTGGTTTATTTTTCACTCATTTTCTTTCATCTCTCTCCTGTGATGTCAGCACCACTTTTTGTGAATATTCCTCACAGATTGTTTTTTTCCCAGGGGACACAAAATCCCCTATGGTGTGTTAATTTTGAGAAACTACATCATCTGGATAACCTGTGCCAGAACAAGTCTGGTAAGTTATTTTATTATTTACTGAAGAAAGGAATAATTTTAAAGAAATTGAATCTTATACTGCCACATTTATATTTTTTGTTTGTCCTTAGGTTTCCTTATCAGGCTAAATCCAAAGGCATGATGCTGCCAAGGATTTATCTGATAATAACATCCTCTCTTTGTGATGTATCAAAAAACTGATGAAGCATTTCATGGCTACCTTGCCTTTCAGCCTTCTGGTGATGTGAAAGAAAATTGGGGTTTCTTGCTGGAGTTGTTAGAAAATTTACAAGATAAATCCTGATGTTATTAAAAAAAAGTGAACTGCGAAGAAAGATTTTACTAAAGAATCAATACTGAAATTTGATACTCATCTAGGAGAGATGGTGTTTTTCTGATTTGGTGGACTGTTGTCGAAACGCTGAGGTGTACTCTTGACCGTGTGCATAAGGTGGCAGTAAAAAATGCTCAAGTAACAGATGTTTTTATAAGAATAGACCTATATGGAAAACATTTGCATCCTATCAAGCCCTAAAACTGCTAGAATCTTTATGAAAATTAATGAACTAAGAAAGAAGAAAACAGGCAAGTCCTCTTTTAAAACATGATTTTGACTTAGTGAGAGTCTTTCCCAGTAAAAAGATTTTCATGTGGATGTCTGTCTTATGATGCTGATGCTTAAAGAATACTCTTTCATTGTAAAGAGAAGAGGACAATTAATATAATAAAACTAAAGTTCTAATTACCTTCATTCTTGAGCTTTATGAAGAACTAAAATCAGAACCTTACTGTTTTACATTTTCTTCTGAAGGTTATTTATTTCTAACCTGACCTGTATACCAAGACCATAACACTAACACATGGCATGCTGTTGCACATTCAGCAACGCTCTTCTAGTACAAAGAAGGCTAGGACTTGGTGATATTTAGAGAAGAAAAACTAGTGAAACCTATTGGAGCAGACAGGAACTCTAAATAATAATTAAATGCATGACACACTTCTTAGTCTAGACAAAAGGTTTAGAAAACAGACCTTTAGCAACACATTATTAGCAATCTGCTAGTCAGTCTCCTCTTGTCCTCAGTTACTGAACTGGAAGTAATAAATGGTGATCTGTACTCAGAGCAGGTAAGAAATATTCTCAAGAGGGAAGAAATTATCTCAGACATGAAGTTGATATTAGTTATTTCTATGTATTTTAGGTGTCAAAAAGATAGCATCTACTGTATTTTATTAAAATACAGAATCACAGAATCAATTGTGTTCAATTTCTATGTCCAGTCTTTCCTTAAACACCTCCAGGGAGAGGATTCCACTACCTCCTTGGGTAGCCCATTCCAATATATAATCACCTTTTCTGTGAAGAAATAATTTCTAGCATTCAACCTCAACCGTCCTTGGTGTATCTTAAGCCTACGTATTTTCCCATCCCTAGTTACCTGGGAGAAGAGATCAACCCCCACCTGGCTGCCACCTCATTTCAGATAGTTATAGGGAGTCATAAAGTTGGCCCTGAGCCTCCTTTTCGCCAAGAGAAACATTTCCTGTCTTCATCACACTTGGTGCTGCAAACACATGAAGGTTCCTGAATCACTTGCAAACAATGATAGGAATGAGTGCTTAAAGGGTTCTATCTGTCTTGATGTTCACATCTTGAGAACAAATTTTATCAACAGCAAAACCTTCCCAGAATGAATTTGAGTAGATGCTTTCTTCCCTAGCTATTCCTACAACAGGCAATGCCTAAGAAAAGCTATTTCAATGTGTTCTTGCTTCTCATTCTCCCTCTCAACTTCTATCATTTGGGTTCTCATTGCAGTTCAACTGCCAAGTTTTATGTCTTGCTTTTATAAAGTCCTTGAATGTTGTTATTCCATGGTAATGGGGTGTTAGTTTCTCAAATGCAGCTGCTCTGATGCCATAGGCGCAGGGTATAGATTGCTTCAAGGACTCTTTGGATGCATATGCCTTTATCGATTTAATGTCACCATTAGTTCTGAATGCCTCTTTAAGTGCCTTCTTGTGTTCTGTTCAGGGTATTACAGATCCTTATTGTTGTCTTCTTTTGGGCAATTTCACTTTAATGCTTTGTTTGTTTGCAGTCTCCCTGATTTGTACAGGAGCTTTTGCCTCACTTTTCCTTCAAAGTGGATTCCAGTTGTGTTATTAGGTGAAGTACAAAGTGGTTTTCCATCACTTCAGACAGTTTTATACTTGCTTAATGAGGTTAGAGTTTCTGTTTCAGGGGATGTGACTTGCCTTATTTAGTGGGAGTTTAGTCATGCACAGTATTCAATGACTTTGTTGGCTGAATCTATACTATTGCCTCATATATTATAATTTTAATTATATTATAATATTTCTTGTAATATTATTAATTTATAACCAACGGCAACAGCATGATTAAACGGTTGATATTTGCAGAAAACTTTGTTTATCAATAACTTCTTAAAAGCTGATGCACTTTATTTTTGCATGGTATTAGGCTACAGAATTCACCAAGTCCTGCACAACAAATTTTGCTTTGATGTAATTTACCTGTGCATGCATGAGTAAATACAATTTTATGGAAATAGTATGTCTGACTAGAAAGGCCATGTTTCTCGTATTACAACCTATTCCCTGGTTAGGAACCACTTTTTAGGTTTTATGTCCTCCTAACAAACTTGGATCGATTATGTGAGACTGTTTTAAACCTCTGGGTTTGTTAATCCTTGAATTGAGTGAGTTGAGATATTGTAACTCCATCCTTCAAGAAGAAAAATACAACAGTTTCAGAAACTGACTACTAAATTTTCGTTCTGGATGCATTAATGGATGAAAGATTACATTTAGAAGGATAGTAAAAACCCAAATTACTATTAACAGCCTTATTTCAGACATTTAAACTATTAGAATTTTGGAAAATGAAGTTTTCATGGAGTCCGACATGTTACAGAGGAAAATGGCCTAGTTTCACTGTGGGCTTCCTAAAGAAGAAGCTTTGATTCATATCCACAGGGTGGATGCTTCTGACGTGGTCACCACCATTCTTCTGCCACGAAGTTAAACCAGATCAGGCTCCTCTGTGACAATGGGATTTTGGTGCTCTAAAAGCTGTTTATTTTTTTATCTGTTTTATCTTAGCTCAGCTAAATGTATTAGTCTTCCAAAGGTAAAAATACAGTGAGGATAAAGTAAGATAGTTTTGCTTTGAGGATAACTTCAAGTATTACACCAGGAGATGTATCGTATCACCTAAGGTAAAAGCACAGCATTTACTGCTTTTTCTTCTTTAAAGTCATGAAGCCATGAGACCTGATAACCGTGGAGATAAATTGTTTCAGTTCTGAAATACTTCAGAAAGAAAAGCTTCCCATAGCTGCATTTTAAGGATTATTTCCAGGGAAAAAGAAATTTGTCTTGTTTTATGTTTCTTCATGGCTTATAAACAAGTCTGAAGAGATTTGTTTGCATTAAGTGGGATGATTAGTGGACTCCCCAGTATCAGAGACTGACTTAAAAAAAATGGAATGTTTAAAAAAAAAAAGCTAAATTTTAATTTTCAATTCCCTGTTGCAAGTCTTTGGATGTAATAGGGTCATATTTTAAAGTCTTTCTCAGTGACTGTCAAAACAAGAAATTCCCTGAAGAAAATAAAGGTTGTAAACATGGGATCACTTCTGTGGGGTTTCCTTGTGAATGGGATAATTGGATTATGGGAGTGTTGCTTGGAAGAAGCTTTGGAACTTGCATCTGAAACACAAATGAGATTTTACATGCTTAGATTCAAGAGTTTCAATATCAGGTGTGCAAAAGGCAGGGCATGGCATCTTTATTGCTCTTCTAGTTGATTACTCAGATGAGACTAAATGCATTTTGAGGAGATAGCTCATCTCATGCCAAAAAAAATATTGTTTAGGATAGGTCAGATAAATCACCCTTCACTTTGTTTTTTTTATTGGCTAATAGGGAAAATTAGATTTATTTTCACCCTTAAAAAAACCACAATAATCTAACCATTTTAGTTAATATTATGTGATTATTCCTGATATCCTAGATGAACTTGTTTACTATTTTGGTAACAAATCTGTGAATCACACCTTCAAGAGAGGAATTATGAGGTGTATTAATGTGTGTGTCAGGGAATAAAATATTTTCATGTTAAAATAATCTTTGGTAACTGCCAAAACAAGACAGTGCAATTTTTATGAAGACTGATCACTGCTTAGTTTTTCTGAGCATCATTTATATTCTTGTGTACTCAGATTTGCAGGTATAAAATTCTGTGATCATTCAATGATCTGGAATCAAGTACTGTAACTGAAAATAATTATTTCTATATCAGAATCCACTAAATGTTAAATTGCCTTGTAGTCTTTAAAAGACTAGTTGAGTTTAGACTGCTTTTTGAATTTTTAGCATTTTATTCTTGAAAAGTTAGGAGGACATTTTAACAACTGTCGGAAGATACTTGTTCACTTCTAGCAGTCAAAATAAATGAGAACGTCAACATTTATGAAGATTTGTTTGGCATGCTTTTGGAGTTTTATGCTATCAAAACCCTAAAAATGAATTAAGTATAAAATTTGATTGAATTATGGGTCATATTAATACCAATATTCCCCTTGATTCAGGAACTAGTACTTTGTAACTCAAAAACAACTGTATTTTGACTTTTCTTTAATATCTTTTAATAATGCTAACATTCATTGTCTTCACAAAAATTCTTGATTTAGGTCATCCTGGTTTAAGAAGTATTACTAAAAATGCAAAGATGTGTTAGCATAAACTTCCAGTAATGGAAGATGTCATTCTACAGAACCTTGAGTTCACTTGAAGAAATACCCATTGAAACCTCATAGCATCATATACAATATGACAAAAAATTTGAACAACTGTCTGAATTAAAATGTTGGAGCAATGTTTCAAAAATATGATAACATTATAAAGCTATGTGTTTACTACGGAGAACAACAGTTCAAAGAGATCAATCAAGTAAAACATTGTTTTTGTCTTACTTTTCATTACTATGCATGTGGGTGCCTTACAAATGACTGGTATTTTCCAACTTTCTTTGAATCCAAAGATGAAAGCAGAAATCCTAGTGTGAAAAGTTCAAATCTGCCTATGTGATTTTTTTTGTTTGTTTGGGTTTTTTTTTGTTTTTTTTTTTAAATCAATGAGAATTAAAGAAGGTTCTTCAAATGCCAATATCTCATACCTTTTGGTGAAGTCTGGACAAAGTGAAGGATTTATTTTCAAGATGTGTTTGTTCCCAGACCCTCTGCATTCACCTTGGGATGCAAAATGTACACTGGAGATATGAAGCCAAACAAGGGGGAATTTCTAGGCTTGTCATTCTTACTGAGGCTTTTTAAAAGACTAAGAGCTCTCCTCTAACAGCTGTGGCCATTATTCACAGACTCTAATCCTTTCCTCAGGATCTATTTTAGAAAAAAAAAAAAAAAGAGCATTTCTATGTTCTGGAGTAAATTGGGTACCACTTTAACCATTTTGTTACCCTTGGCAGCAAATCTATCCAGATACCTGCTTATCTTTCTTGTGTCAACAGTTGATCTTGGCTGAAAAGTAATTACAAAATCTTTGTTGTTGTAAGGGGAGGAAGGATTCTCTGCAAAAGCAAGGGAGGTGGAAGAGAAGAAAGGCTACAGTTGCTGATCTGTATATAAATGCATGTGTACACAATTATTCAGACATTCTGAAAAGAAACACAGGAGAAAAATAAGGAATTAAGTGCAGATGGTAGGGAATAAAATCGGCAGGTTGGGACGATAGAGAACTCTTCAAGGAAAGAGAAGCAGTGTCCTTGGCAAGAAATCAGGTATTACTACATGAAGAGAAATCACTTATATAATGGAAGAATTCTGAATAAGAACTGGCTCATCGAAGGTTTCATTGAATCATGGGAAAGAACATGGTGTTGAACATTGACAAAAAAATTGTCCACAGTCCTCACCTATTTCCAAGTTCTCCTGGATAAGTATAAATAGAAATAACTCATTTTCTAACATATTTTAATGTCATAATTATGACTCTCCACAAAAATAAGTTAATGTCTTATTATGAATAATTTGTATTTGCAATTTATCATTTTCTTCCACATAAAATTTCTCAGAATAATTTCTAAATATCTTTTAATTAAAAGTTTTCAAGTATTCCTCCTTTGTCTTAGGACAGCTTTGCATTTACATTTCTAGGTAAAGAGATTTTGACAATTGATTTTTTATACACTATTGGAATAAAAAGTGGTTGTTTTTGTTTTTTTTCTTTTTCCACCAGTTTTTCTCTTCCATAATTCATTTGAAACTTTAATAGATTTTCATTGTTTATTTGTGTACTGTCCAAAATAATGTAAGGAGGGAAGATTGTTCATCATAATTACATTCCATGCATTTTTTCCTTGTTGGAGGGCTTCATTATTTCTTCAGAAAGAAATGCCAATTATAAATGACAGAGATTCTTCTTTACTTTTTAGAATATTATTATGGACAAAGTATTGGACCAAACAGTCTTTCTGATTGTTCTTAATAATCCTCATGGTCCAGTCCATTGATCCATTTTCATTAAGGTAGTGTTGCAGAAGTCATATTTCCATCAAAAACCTTGCTGATTTCTTTTGGTAAGACAATGCTATTTGTTTCTTGAAGTGGTTTGTTTTGATGCATATTTTATAAATATCCCTGAAGAAAGGGATATGTCCATAAAGAAGCCCTTCATGCTTGTGTTATTGTACTTATAACTGCTCATCTTCTCATCGTACCACTCATAACTAGGCAAGTTTAGACTCTAGAAAGTGCAATCCACGTTTATCTTTCAACAGCAGTGATGGCAGCACACCAGAAGACAGTATGGTATTTTAGTATCCCAAATTGGTAGAACAGCTCCATGGAATACAGAGCAAAGGTTTTGAGAAACTGCAGGTGCTGTCTACTGAACTTTTTAGAGAGATTTTTCTTTTATTTGACAATGACATACATAAAAAGTGTGGCAGCACAGCTTGAAAAAAGCGAGGTCATGCCCTTGCTCTGTATTTATCTCCACACAGCACTTGAAGCCATTAATAAAGACAGCACTGACAGAATTCCTGCTGGGCAGGCAGCTGGACATTTACATAGGGCTTAAAAGTTCTGGATATGTTTTGGCCATACCACTGGATACAGAAAGCACAAACCTAACTTTTCCTAGGGGAATGGAAAAACCCTTCAAGTAGTTGAGGAACTACTGAGAAGGATTCTGACATGATGGCTATCTGTTTGCTTTCAAAGGACATTTATCACTATCACAAATGGGAGCAAGTCAGTGCTAGTACTTTTTTCCTGCCAGTGACTCGTGGCATTGGACATTTTTTCAAGACTCATAAATTGATGTGCTCTTTAAAGTAGGACACACTGTGCACCTCTGAGTGATAATGCATATGTGATGGATCACCCTGTTAATTCATAGAATAGCTCAGCTGAGGAATCAGTAGAGTCAAATTTCACATTAACCTCACTCTGGCTTAGGAATATCAAACACCCATCAAAACAGCAGAAGCCAGAGGTTGCCTGTTATAAATAAAGTTGTAGAACATGTTGAGATAAAATCAATGATTTGAACCCTATTATGCCTTAACCTGTCCTTGCCACATCATTTGTAAAATGTGATTCTTCTTATCATGAGCTCCTGTCACGTTACCTAGCTTGAATTTTCAGGCAGAGATTAATAGTGAAAGCATCAATATGGATGACAAGCAGGCATTTAATGATGAATATTCCATATCAGGCATGACAAGAAGTTAATCTTGCCGAAATATTTCTAAAAGTATTGAAACTGATATATTCATTGCTCATATTAGAGAATCCTAATTTAGAACAAATCTGTCTCTGTCTGAACCATGGTTTTGAGTAATATTAATTAAAGTATCTTGGGAAAGTTGTGCAACCTAAACTCGAAAATGCAAATTGGGTTTTAAAAAGTTAAGTCCGACAATCATCCAGAGGCTTTCCAGCTTAAAAAAAAACCCCAAATTTTTATTTTTCATATCCATTGGTGTTCTGGGATGACAGCTTTCAAAACAAAAGTTTGGACTTTTTTTGACACATTTATTCTATGTACTTCAAACTGTCAGCATTAATGAAAGCAAATACAGCAAGTTTGCAGAGAATAATCCTCAACATGTGACAGAATTGTCCAACAAAGCAATAAAATTTAGAACCAGGGTGAAAAAATTATGTCATATTAGCAATAATTCGATAATTGGGAAAAATGCATATTAGTCCCTGACTATAAAGGGAGACTTCAAAAATTAAATACAACTGCAACAACAAATTAATTCTTGATTCTTTAGACTGTTAATTTCTTTTTAATTATTAATACCTTTTTGTGGAAAATAGCTTTAACATTATAGTTGACAAGAAAGCATGCAGAGATTGCAAACATAAGTAAGAGTTTTTACAGTCTGTTATGAGAAAATATTCAAAATACTAATGATACAGCTAATTCTAAAAGGTCACAGAGAAAAATTGAAATGTGAATGTTCAATTTAAAAAGAGGCTAAACTTCTTCATTAAACTGTGATTTTAGACAGTTCAAACATCATAAAATATGCACTGGGCTTTCTGTGTTACACTGTTTCTCATTCTTTATGTGTATGTAACTGCTTTTCATCTTATCACAGAATAAGTTATGTATCCACTAAGTTGGTTCCCACTTAACACAGAATGGACTATTCTGGTTTACTAACATACTGCCCTGCCCATTTGATATTTTGGTTTTGATTTGCAACAGTTGTACGAAACTTGACTTCTTCTACCAGAGTTGCACTGTGAGAATTAAAGGCTAATAGCTATCCTCTTTCAACGTAAATGGGGAAAAAATTGAAAAGAAGATTCCTGCTTACCTTTAAAAATTATTAGTATGCCAAATTGACGGGATTTTTCATAACATTCCTAGTGAGAAAAACTTTGCGGATGGATATGTTTTGGTTTTTTTAATTGTGAATAAAAATAGAATTATTTTGAAGATGAATCCATGATTCAGTTATCTACGCTAAAAAAAAGATAGCTAATCAGTAGGAAAAGTCTAAGTTTTTCCAGAGAATTAGATTTTTCTCTATTAACATGTTTGGAAATTAAATTCTATTTAATTTAACATAAAAAAATAAACATTCAGAGTCAATATTAAATAAAGTCAATATTGTAATGACAAAAAATATTTCCTCCAAAATGCACTAACTTTGTCATAGCTGCTGACAACAGCTTCATTGCATTCTTGTCTGAACTCTTAATCTTAGAAGAATTTAAGTAAACACATGGATACGCTCATAATATATACAGAAAAAAATCTCAAAAGGCATGCAAGGGATATGATGTAACTTTTTTCCTAGTGCATTTTTAAAAATCAAAATAAAGTAGATGACTATTGATACAGGATGATAGATCAATGATCCAAAATCTATGACAAAATGAAGAAACTATAAGGAAAAAAGTCAAAATTAGAAAAAAGAAACAAACCCACCAAACAAGAAAACAAAAATCTTATGAAAAACTCAAATGGAGAAACAGGAGAGCTAATTCAGAAAATAAGTACCCTAGGGAAAAGTGAAAACAATAAAAAAAAACCCCAACATTTTAAATTTAAAAAGTTGAATTAAAAAATAAGGTAGTAATGGAGTATTAAATGTACTAGATGCTGAATCTCAACATTTGAACAATAAATCTTTCATTCAAGCAGATATCGACAAAAATTTCAAAAATGTGTTGATGTTTTCTGATTAGAAATAATTTTGAATTTGAATGATCATATTTTCATAGGCATGTATGTTTTGGATATAATGTTGGAAGGTCTTTGCAAGTTTCAGAAAAATCTGTACTTCAGTTATACCATATGCCAAAGAAAATTTTAGTTCCAGATGTGTGAATTTTCATTGAACAAATCTTTAAAAAAAATCTGTGAAAATCTTAAAAGACTGAATCAATTTAATGTTATACTGAAATATAAGAAACCACACACAAGGGAAACTATTATTTTTAAAGCAAATATTAGACGTATTTTCCAGAGCCTGGAATTAGCCACAGTGCAATCTTGTCAAATGATTTATACTGAAAAAATAACTTTCCATTTTAAGATCTATGTGTATTTAAACATGAAAACATTTTTCTTTAGTATAAAGGCAAAATGCAGGTGAAACTACACTGCTGGATTTCATACAAGGTGGTGTGATTTTATACAGCTACTTTTAGAGCAGCACAGTGTCTGGGACTTGCAAATTCACAGCCTCACTGAGTAAAATATAACACAGACATTTAGCGAAAGGGTGTAATATTAAAAAAGAATGTTAGAACAATCTTTATTTTTTAACCTCATTGTTTGCTGTTGAAACTGTAGTAGAAGGAAAAGGTGCTATTCTGAAAGACAGAACTTAATGAGTGACAGCGGTGCTGACCTTGTTGTTCTGATTCCTTATGTTCAAATGATCTCATGTTTTACTTTAACCAAAACTGTTCTTCTGAGACTGAATTTCCTAACACAGAGCTTACATCCAAAAACTGAGGAAGCGAGTCAGTTTTCAGAACTGCTTTGAAGGGTGCACTTTGAGGACCTCAAAGGTGCTACAGTCTGCATTCATTCAACATCTAGGAACACTGGTGAGATGTGCATTTCAGCACCCTGTCCCCCACACAGAAAGAGGACAAGAATGCTTTCACAAAGAAAACCTATTTTAAACCATCGTGATGAGCAAGCTACCTGGGAAACAATCACTCCAAAGCCTTCTTCTTCATCAATATCTTTTTCCAGAGGTAAAAAAGTCATCAATACCTGCAGATTAAACCAAATAGCACTTGACATTCAATCTGTCAGTGGCAGTGTGGTCTTGAGCTGAGGGGAAGTTAATTCCAGATTTATCAGTGTCAGATTAGTTTCTTTAAACTCAGAGGTACATATGTAAATGAAGATGCAATGTTTCAACACAGCAGGAGAAAGAACACCCCCCTGACATTTTTAAAGTGCTACTGCCTGAAAACTGGTGTAGGGAGAGACATGCAATATTATTTAACAGATCTTGACCTGGAAAACATTCAATATACAGTCTGGGAGTTTTGCTCTTTCCATGCAAATTCATTCCTTGGAGAACACATGTAAATTCTTTTTTTCCTAGTGATCATTAGTGATTATTTACTCATCTCCTTGTATAAACTGTAAATGACTGGTTCCTCTATCTTTGAGAGAGTAGCTGTTTAGTCAAAACAAATATAAAGAGATAGGCAAATACAAAAGTCCCAAAAGAATTTTTCAAATTAACATTAATTCTTCAAGTTAACATCTCTACCAAGGTAAGCAGAATAAGGTTAAAGTCTACCAAGCTATAAAAGTTTCCAAGTAATGTAAATTTCTAAGTCTTAATAAATAATCCCCAGAGATGACTGAGAATCAAGTAATTTTAAGAATTAATGTAATTCCTCACACAAAACTTTCCATTAATTCAAGATTGTGTTACATAATCTGACAAAAAGAGCACACAAATAATTACTTTGTGTCAAGTTTTTGTAATATCTGTTTACCACACTGGAGTCAATGAGATCATGTCAGGGACAAATCAGGTCTCGAGAGTATATCCAATTTGTCAGTGCTAGGGTGAATTCCTGGTTTAGAGTATTTATATTAGGCTAGAATGTATTCCATCACTCATAAACCAGTCTTGAGTGCATACCCAATTTATCAGTGCTAGGGCAAGTTCTAGAATTATAGCACTTAATGTTAAACCTCAAATGTACTTCATTGCTCAGACTAGACATATTCTCAAGGCAGAATTCATCTCTCACAGAACTCTATCAGCATTACTGGGTTTACTGACCATGAATGAATTTGCCTAATGGTCTTACTAATGTAAATTTTAAGAATCAATTTTCTTGTAACAGGTAAAGTTGAGAAGGTTGCCTGTTATTTGCTCAAACTGATGTTGAATGATATCAGTTAAGTAGAATGAAGTATAGTGCTCATCCAAAATCAGAGTAAAATAATTGATTTAAAATAACTCCAGTTAATAGCTTTATTCAAAGAACTAAAATAGTTTTTCAGAATATTTTCCATTATGAACTCCACCCTAGACATAAAAAATTAAAATTCTTATAATTTTTTTATTTCAATTAAACATAAATATTTATTTTATTAATATGCTTGTAAGAAAATAACAGTGACAATGAAAAGCTAAGAACAATTCAGACCACGCTCAAATATCTCATCTATTTTCTTAACAAAGAGCAAGGCAAGCAAACTAATGAATGAATTATCCCTTAAATAACTGGATTTTCTCAGATTAAGCAGCAAAGCAGTTCTCTAAATTTAGAAACACTTGAAAGTCACCTTCTTGATATGCTTTACTTAGCAGAACCAAGGTTAACATGGAAACACCTTCTTTTTGGTTTGTGTTTATTTGCTTTATCAGTGTTTTTATCAGAACTGTATCCATGTGACCTCGTAGTCAATCTCCCAGACAGATGAAATTTGCATGACACCCTCTTACATGGGTTTAGTTGCATTTCCATCATTGGTGGGAAGTGTTATCCTGTGAGAAAATGCTTCCCATTATAGCAACCACCAGCCTTCACTCATTGAACAGCAGCTCAGATAGATCCTTCCTTCCTTCCTTCCTTCCTTCCTTCCTTCCTTCCTTCCTTCCTTCCTTCCTTCCTTCCTTCCTTCCTTCCTTCCTTCCTTCCTTCCTTCCTCCCTCCCTCCCTCCCTCCCTCCCTCCTTCTTGACTCCATGCCTTCCTCAATTGACTAAGTGTGAAGAAAATTATGTGAAAGGAAGCAATCTTACTTGTTAAACATTTAGAGGCATTGCTCAAGGATAGTTATGTTTTTTCCCTTATAAAACACTTTTGTGTTTATTTACATTTTCATTTTTATTGGAAATACATGTGTTATAATAGATAAGCACACTTCAAGAATGCAAACTTGGAGATAATTAAAGGTACATCTTGAAGCCACAAATACCAGAAATTGAGTTCCCGTGGATTTCTCCAGAAGTAAAATTGGAGATGCAAAACAAACAAGTCTTGATTGCAGTGAATAAGCAAATAGTTGTAATTAAATTTGAGACACTGTAATTGTTTTGAGCTATAAAAAGAGGGAGTAAAATAATGTAATAATTAAAATACGGCTCAGAAGATTTAATGAGAGGTTTTGCAGTCATCTAAGAAACTATTATGTAAAAGCACGAATGAGACAGTAAAAAAATCACTTATTCAAAGATTATTTTTAGGAAATTAATTCTGGAAGAAAAGGAAAAAGCTAGGACCATTAAAAAAAATGTAATGTTAACTGGGGAGAATCAAAGTGTGCAGGCATAGAGGTTATACTGTAATTAGCAGATTATTTACCTTTTGGGTTCACATGTCTGTGCATTCCCAAGGTGAAAGATGAAATGAAACAATAAACTAAAACATGGAGAAGTCAGTGTTTAGCTATGTTAATCAAGTCTGCAGTATAAGTGGGTTATTCAGATAACATAGCTGCATTATAATTTAAAAAAAAAAACAACACAATGTGTCTTTCCATAAGACTTATTTCTCACATCCCAGACCCCCAAGATCCAGGATAACTGGTTATTGCTGAGCATTGCCTGAAACCTCTAGGCTGTCTCAATGAGTTATTTCCTCAAAATGAAGTAATGAAAATAAAATATATCAACATTAAAGTAGTTATTTTGGATTTCCCCCAAAAATATTCACAATTGACATATTTTTCTCTATATTTTGAAAGCACTATAGATGATGATACTAATTTCTAGAGCAAAATGAAAATCACTTGTAAAAAAGGTGAGACATTTCTGGTGAAAAGCCCATGAGATTCAGTGTTTGTGAATTAACATGGAAGCCAGAAGCTAATATTTTTTGCTGCTGGAAAACCCCAGGGGCAAAAAGAATATAGTAATTCTTCTTCATTTTAAGTTAAATATATAACCTGAGGGTAACAAGCAGGGACTACTGATTGCCCGAGGTTAGAAAAAAACAAAAACCAAACAACCAACATGTTAAATGTCTTCTCACCAATCACAAGACAGTATTGAAAATAACCACTGCAAGCTGGAGAAGGTGTGGTTCTTGCTGTGGAATTTCTTGTCCTATTCTGTTTAAGTGCGTCAGGGAAAAGTAGATAGAAAGCCTCAGAATTACGTGTGAGTGCATTCAAGGTATTTCATTTCCCCAGAAAGATATCTGAAATTTAGACTGAAAAAATCTTAGTGGAAAATCGAAAGGAGAAAAATTGTCTTGTCAAAGAATTCAGAGCTATTAAGAATAACTGATTTTTTCTTTAAGCCTTTACAGTCTCTGCTGAAAATTACTAAAAGCAGGAAAGGTTAAAAAAAGAGTCCATCAACCTTAATCAAATGTTTGCATTTAAACTACTCGGCAGTTAGAGGAAGCTTGAAACTTTCTCTGTTGCCATTATGGCAATATCTAAATATACATGCTGAAATTTAGTCTGGCTCTCTCAGTACAGTAATTTGCATGAAATAACTTGGAAAGCAGTTTTCTCAGAAGTCTTCTCAGTAAGATAGAAGGAAATTTCCACCATGAAATGGAAGCATTGCAAGTGGATAAAAGGATTGTGATTTCTCATCTGTGTCACCTTCATCCACAAAATGAAGCATGTATGTCTACACACCAAGGGTCTTTATGCATATATGTATTTATATAGAACCATCTCTGGGAGGTTTTCAGTCATATTCAACCTTTTTTTATGGATATATAAACTTAAGAGTGGATTTTGTTTGATTTTTGTTTATTTTTGTTTTTTGCTTGGAATTGTGCTTGTCATGGACAATCTTTCCTCTCTGATTTAGATATATTTATGTAATTATTAAAGGGAACCATCAACTCAAACCCTTTACAGTGTTGCAGTGCATTGAATTAGATAATACAATTAATTTGTCTGAAAACTCCAATGCAGTCCTATTTGAAAACTCCAGTGTATTTCTGATTTATTATTCCGAGTAAAGCAAACCATTAAACACAAGTTAGTCAGCATCATTGCCATTATCAATGTCAGCAATCAAAAGTATTTGTGTTAAGAGAATATTTAATGATTTTTAAAAATAACATGGAAGTGTAGGTACAGCAGGTTTTAGCTGAACAAGTATTATATTAAAAGAATATTATTTTATTATGTATAAAAGTAGTATAAAGTGTTATGCCCTCTATATTACATACTACATTCTATATCCTTTGTAATATATTCCCATAACCTGAAAGGTATACTCTCGATAAAAAAGGAAGCATTTTAGCAGAGATCCGAGGGTTAATTTGCTATAAGGTTTAGTAACGGAGGCAATGAAATATTTTTAAAAGTGAAACACTCTTTCTTGCTGAAGAAAATTTTTTGTACTAAGGTTTTTCTTCAAGGTCACAGAAGTAAAAGCTTGCCTTTTTTGAGCCTTCATTTATTTAAAGAGAAAATTCTGAGAAATTCCCTAAAGGAAATAATTACTTTGATAAACAACCTTTATTGAATATAGTTGGAGGAGGATTTCTTCAGGGTATATTGCATTTGAGGTATTTTTCAATAGAATTAATTAAATCCCTGTTCCAACCACATTTCTTTATTTTCTAAGCAAGTCATTTGCTGTTCAGCACAAAATCAAATTGAGTGTACAACTGAATCAATTTGTCTGACAGTGAAATCATGAAAACTCGTAATTAATTGGGAAGCTTTAGTTTTATTTATCTTAAGTAAAGAACACTATAGCCATGCCATACTAAACTGGCAAGGAAAAACATTTCCAGAAACCATGGCTTATAGTTGAGCTGAATCACAATGTAAAGGATTATTTTTTTTAATATCTCTGGACATGGTTTGGAAATATTTGTGCCTTTTTCATGCATTCAGGGACAGAGCAATCAGCTTTTATAGGCATGGCTTGGAGGGTCAGATTGTTGTTCCCACATTAGGTGTAGCATATGTGCAAAAATGTGAAGGCCATCATCATGCCAGGCAAGAAAATCCACATAATTCTGTAAAGAACTTAGGTCTAAATGTAGAGCTTTTTCAGCCTGGGAAGCCTTGGACTTCATAGTGAATGTAGTTCACTGTGTGTGTTTGTGTGTTTCTATAGTTGTTTATAGATATGGCCAAATGTATGTATATATATAAATATATGGATTTTAATGAATATAAAAATAATTTAAATTAATATATATACAGATGTTAAAAATCATTAAGCATTATTTATATGTATATACTCATGTATTTTTAATTTAAATATAGGTAAACCAACAGAGACATAATAATTGACACAAAAGATCAATAATTTTTAAATTTAGAGACTAATTTAAAAATAGAGAAAATTTATGACCTCTCTTAACATGTTGAAATGTTCAAATATTTTAGCATCCGGTGTAGTTTGTGTGTACCAAAATTGCATGTAAATACAGACAACTTATTAAAAAATAAAAAAAATCCTTACAAATTCTCTCCTGAAAACTGGGCTTAAGCGCTGTGGACCAAATCTGGTGCATCATAGCAGTCTTACTGGGATTTTGTTTCTGTTGATATGGAACCTATGAAACATTGTCATACAATTTGAGATTTTTTTGTCTACCAAAAATCAGCAAGATTGACTAGAAGTTTTTTTGTTTACTGTCTAAAGGACAGGATATACACAAGTGTTTGCAGTTAAATGGAGAAGATAAGTAAATACTAAAAATGATGGTTAAAAGAGAGAAAAGAAAAAGCAGTTTTAGAGAAATTTAAAATACTTAATAAAAACATTCAGTGCAAATTCTTACAATCCAATTAAATATTGAAACTCATTTTGCTAAAGTAAGAAGCATGACTGAAATAAATCTTGATCATTTTCGTTCAATCATGCAAAAATGTTCTAATCTCATGCTCTAAAGTTGTTTTCTTTTTAATATATATAGACATAATTTCTTCTATCATTAAATCATTTGACACATTTTGCAAAATATTTCTAGTCTCTGAATTTCAGCACTTTGATCAGGATTAGAAGTAAATTGATGATGAGGGAATATTGGTGTGGCCAGTCATGAAAAAAATAATGTATTGCTTTTCTGGTAATTGCATCTCATTTGAATATTAAAAAATCAAAAACTTGATCCAAAAATTGGATGAAGAAGAAATTTTCCCTAGTTTAACTTGTAAAGACCCCCATTTATTTTCTGAACCATGACATTGATCTTTCTTGCAAGAAAGGTCGTATTTCCCGAAGTGCCTTCTAGCAAGGACATGAAGGCCTTTTCCACAATATGTAAATATATAAAAAGTATTAAAACTTAGACCTGAAATTTGGATTAAAGAAAGAATACCCTTGTGACAATAGAGCATTTTTTAAATATATATTGATTAATTCTGCCAAAATTTAGCTAAATTAAATACTTTTGAAAAATCCCTGCTCTCCAGAGGGTGCTGCAAATTTTAGAAGTTGACATTCAGCAATTGTAACCTCTTAAGAGTAATGTGTTTCACTCATGATTCCAGGGAATGGGATCTATTCAATTCAGGGCTTCTGGGGCTATTTGAAACGTGGATTTTAAACAAGGAGCTGAGGCTGTGGAGGGAGACTGCTGCTGAAGGAATGAATCTGTTTCATTGTCTTAGGATAAGGATATCAGGTATTATATAGAAGACAAATAGAATAAGGAGCCTCTAAAGAGTGTAGGAATCACAAGGAAATATTGAAAAGCTTTACTGGGAAAAAGGAGTGAGAGGAGCAGGTAGGTACAGTATAAACGTTGGGAAAAGAAACAAGGACTTGAAAGATATGAGGAAATCCTGCTCAAGAGAAAACAGAGACTGGGAATCTGCATGCCATTTCAGCATTGTAAAATGGTCGTTTCAAACAATTGTGGGATGAGCAACTTGAAGTTACACTTGTTCAAATCCAGGCTGAATGGGGTTTTGAGAAGCCTGATCTAGTGGAAGATGTTGCTGCCCATGGAAGCAGAGTGTTGGAGTAGATGACCTTTAAAAGTCCTTCCAACATGAAACCATTCTGTGGTTCTGTGGTGTCTGGAACTGTTGAGGTGGAAAGAACAGAGAAGGTGAGAGAAATTAAGAGAAAATACAGTTAGGCAGCATCAGCCTGGAAAAGACTGACAGGAAGAAAAAATGTAAATAAAGGAAAATTGGTTTCTAATTTTTTTTTATTTTTTAATAAATTTCATATGTTAAAATCCTGATTCTGGTCTGTTTGAGTAGGAAACACGAGTAACGTGTGCCTCAGGAATGTGTTGTATGTTATTAATCCTTATTACATCATTCACTGGATGTAACATGGAGTTGCATGATATTACTTATTTCATTAGTTCAGTGATCTAGAAAATCTAGAGACACTGGTGATAGTTTAAGAACTTAAATTATAGAATTTCAGTCTTTAAAAAATATTTCCTTGGCTAGGGAGCTACAGAAGCATGTACAACTGTATTTGCATTTGCTCACAATATTTGTAAATGAAAACATTTTTATGGTTGAAACTCTAAACACTTGAAACTTAGGAAACATCTGACTGAGTTTCCTATGCTTTGTATGACCTGATCTCCTTTCCACCTTTTTGGGAGTATGGCTTCCAATTAACCACAGTGACAACTCAGGCTGTTGTACTTTCAAAGCAAGATTTGAAGATATAAAAAATTAATTAAAACAGCTATGACCTCAGTTTTATGGCATCTTCATTGTATATCTAAAGCATTAAATTTAGTACTATAAAGAACGATACAAAATACTATAGGTGAAAGAAGGGAGAATAATTACAGATGTAGAAAATGAAGTTGTTTTAATTAACCACACAAAGCAGTCAGTAACTCTCTCCTCTGGAATGCTGATACCAGCTTTGCATACATGACTAAGGTATGAGAATAGCTGCCACAGCTTGGAGGGCAAGGAAAGTGGTTACGGTGCTAATGACAGAGATTTCATTCAATCCTCAACACTAATTGAGGACTGTGTTCAGAAACGGATTTGCTGTATTCCCATACCCACGGTTTTTGTTTCATTACGACAGCCAGAGTTTAAATCTTTTGCAATCTGATGAGAGAAAAATGTTGGCTATCGTTTCAAGGAAGTGCTTAATCATGCACTAATTTTGAGTATGTTTCGAAGTTCTCTGAATTTAAATACCTGCTGTGTGGAAATGTATTTTAATAAAAGAACAGATGAGAATGAAGGTGTTTTTTTACACATTTCAAGGACAATCAGACAATACACACAAGTCATATACAGACAAGCATGGCAATTATTCAAATTAATAACAAATACCAACATTTTCACAGAAAATATTTTGCCATTCTTTACTTGTGGTGGGACTAAGCTCCTTTCATTTTAGATTTATAATCTCATCATTTAGTGGATATGGTTCAAAAATACCTTTGTAGTCAGCAGAGAAAAACAACTTCAGGGAGAAACCGGTTTGAAAAAAAAAGCAAAAATAACACCTTTCTCTCTCTGGTACATAAGACAGCCTGGATTTTTGGCCTTGGTAGGACACCTATACCAAAGATGGCTAAAATGTGGTGACATGAACCACATTTTTGTTGTCCGAAAAGAAACAGTCACCAAGGATAGAACTATGCTCTAGATACGGACTATTTTTAAGTTGACATCTAATTGTCAAATCTAGACCTGTAAATCTGGTTCATTGATCCTTTACTGTTTGGCAAAAATTTAGTTCAGCTCATGATTATAAACTGAGTATGCAGGATCACACAAGCCTAATTTTTTATCTCTTGAACAATATCTGCGTGGGAAGACTTGCTGTCTGGCTGATAGTGAAATACAGACAATTCCAATTGCTTTCAAAGTTCCTGACTTTGGTCAAGACATGCAGTGTGCCACTGCTGAGCCATGCGTTATACATTTGAAAGAACCTGATATTACTGCTCTGGCTGCATGAAGCCGATATCAGCAGAGAGTAACACTGCAGAAACTGTGAAAATGTATTCCTAATTAGTTCTCAAAGTGAGCAGAGGAAGAAAGGAGGTATTTACAGGTATAAATTGCTAGTACAAAAATACATGTGTGGTATCTTTGTTGTTGTCATTATGAACCTATGAGGCAAAAAAAATAAACAACAAAAAATATTTTATGCTGATGATATACATTAATGACTCACTGAAGACAATTGCTCATAGATGGCCTGAAAGACCCAGGTGTTCAAATCAGCCCTGTGTGCCTGTTCTGTTTCTTGTTGTAACAGCTTGAATTCATCACTCAGAATTAAATTTCAGGATCTATTATAGGACATGAAAAACACACAGGGTGAAAACAATTCAATTCAACAGGTCTGTGTTTAATACAGCTTTTAGATTTATTGCACTGATTCCCTCACATTACTATTAAATGTCTATTAGAAAAAAAAGAGTGTAAAAACCTCTATTCATAGAAATGCAAACAAAAGATCAAATGTGTATCTGTGTGAATATAAATAAAGAATCATATTGATAACCCATAATTAGTGAACTGAAAAAACATGCAGCATGAAGTGCTTTATAATATTGCATTATTCACTATTTTTGTAAGTCGCGACTTGAGCATAAGAAACATTATGGGGAATCTGTGAAGGCATGACAGCTTCTGTTTAAAACACTCGATTTCAGTTTAATATGAGAGATAGCAGCCAACATCAGAAGCAAGGAAGAGAGTAGAACAGGATAATTGTATTAATAGCCACATATAGGGTGATTATTAGCTAAAACTACCCAGGAAGCATACCCAAAATCTTCATTCTTTTAAAAAAATTTAGTTCAATAATGCCAGTCATAGGACATGGAAAACATTCGTTTGGCAGGATGAACTACCAAGTGTCAAAATCTGAAGAATTGGGTTGTATTTCTGGATCACTTGATTTTTGAATATCTGAAAGAAATGTAAGTTCAAAGCCATTTTCCCTAAAATACCCATATTAATTGATTGACTGCACCGTCATCAAATTTGCAGATGACACCAAGATGAGTGGTGTGGTTGACATACCTGAAGGATGGGATGCTGTGGAGAGGGATCTGGACAAGCTTAAGAATTGGGCCCATGCCAATCTCATGTCTTTAACAAGACGAAGCGTGAAGTGCTTCTCCTGGGAAGCACCAGGACAACCCCAGGTATCAACACAGGCTCTGGGATGAACAGATTGAGAACTGCACGGCTGAGAAGGACTTGGGGGTGCTGGTGGGTGAGAAGTTGGACATGAGCCAGAAATTTGCATTCACACCTCAGAAAGCCATATGTGTCCTGGGCTTCACCCAAAGCAGTGTGGGCAGCAGAGTGAGGGGAGGGGATTCTGCCCCTCTTCTCTGCTCTGGCAAAACCTCACCTGCAGTTCTGCATCCAGTCTGGGATCCCAGCACAGAAAGGACATAGAATTTTTGGAATTAGTCCAGAGGAGGGCCACCAAGATGATTAGAGAGACATAGCATGTCTTCCAAGAAGAAAGGCAAAGAGAAGTGGATTTTTGCAGCCTGGAAAGGAGAAGATGAATGAACCAATAGATTGAATTCACTGTGGCCTTCTAGCATCTCAAGGGAGCCTGCAAGAAAGATGGAGACTATTGACAAGACCATGCAGTGACAGGACAGGAGGGAATGGCTTCACACTGAGAGTAGGTTTAGATTAGATATAATGAAAAGAAATCTTTATTGTGAGAGTAGTGATGCAATGGAACAGGTTACCCAGAGAAGTTGGTGGATGCCCCATCCCTGGAAATGTCCAAGGTCAGGTTGGATGGAGCTTTGAGCAACCTGGTCTGGTGAGGTGTCCATGGCAGGGTGGAGTAGGAACTAGCTGATCTTTAAACTCCCTTCCATCCAAGCCATTCTATAATTTTCCTAATCAATTTCTCCGACATTTTTTTATTATTTGCCTGAGCTCACTTTTCCTCAAAGAAATTAATTAAATTTCTTTTGATATGAAGCTCTAAAAATTCATTCCAGAATCTAGAAGTTATTTGTGAATGGTCTTCCAAAGAAAAAAAAAAAAATATTTTCTGGAAATTTCTGTGAAGATAGTTTGCATTTATTCTCCTTTGATTTATATGCAGTTTTACATTGGAAGATCATAGAATATCTTGAGGTTGGACACAACTCACAAGGATTATCAAAGTCCAGCTCCTTTCAGAGGACAGCCCCAAGAGTCATACCATGTGCCTGAGAGCATTTTCCAAATTCTTCTTGAACTCTTGTCAGGCTTGGTGCCCACCACTTCCCTGGGGGCCTGTTCCAGTCCCCAGCAACCCTCTGGATGAAAAACCTCTTCCTAACACCTAATATCACAGAATCACAGAATGACTAGTTTGACTAGGAAGAGACCTTCAAGATCATCGAGTCCAACCCATGCCCTAACACCTCCTCAACTAAACCATGGCACCGAGACCCACATTCCAATCCTTTTTTAAACACATCCAGGGATGGTGACTCCACTTCCTCCCCAGGCAGACAATTCCAGAACTTTATCACTCTTTAAGTAAAAAACTTCTTCCCAATATCCAACCTATATTCCCCTTGGCACAGCTTAAGTATGTGTCCTCTCATTCTGTCAACTGTTGCCTAAAGAAAGAGTCCAACACCCATGTAGCTATGAGCACCTTTCAGGAAGTTGAAGAGAGTGATAAGGTCACCCCTGAGTCTCCTTTTCTCCAGGCTGAACAACCCCAGCTCCCTCAGCCATTCCTCACAGGGCTTGTGTTCCAAGCCCCTCCCCAGTCTTGCTGCCCTTCTCTGGATGCCCTCAAGTGTCTCAACGTCCTTCTAAACTGAGGGGCCCAGAACTGGACACAGCTCCCAAGGTGTGGCCTCACCAGTGCTGAGTACAGGGGAAGAATGACCTCCCTGCTCCTGCTGGCCACACCATTCCTGATCCAGGCCAGGATTCCATTGGCCTTCTTGGCCACCAGGGCACACTGCTGGCTCATGTTCAGTCAGGCTGTCGACCAACACCCCCAGGTCCCTTTCTGCCTGGGCACTGTCCAGCCACACCGTCCCCAGCCTATAGCTCTGCAGGGGGTTACTGTGGCCAAAATGCAGGACTCAGCACTTGGACTTATTAAACTTCATCCCATTGGACTCTACCCATCCATCCAACTGCAACCCAAACCTTGCCTGACACAACTTCACACAATTCCCTTGGATCAGGTCACCAGAGAGATATCCTTGGATCTGCTTAGACTTTACAACTCTCAAAAAAATTGGAGTTTATATTTTCAGGTTGCTCTAGAAAAGTAAAAATAATACTTGAATGTATAGATTTCTAATAGCATATAGGCAATTAGAGCATCTAATCTAATTTATTTGGTACTACTTAGCCTTTGGTTTAAACAAATAAGTTTATATGGCTCTATTTCTTCCACTTAATAAATGTCAAGCCTATTAAGCCAGGTTTAATTAGTAGAATTTGTAGAGTTTGTACATGTCTGAAAGTGAGAGGCAAATGAGAACGCATTATCTTTACTGTTTATCATGATTGTTTTCTTTTAATACCATCAACGTTTTGTAGTTCATTGTTAACAGATTCTTGTTCTTAGTAATTATAGAGTTGTCCCCTGAGCTGCACAATTTTGACAGATCTAGTTTAATTCTTTTTGATGAGTGTATTTAAAATTTGTATTTAGTTTGTTTGACATTTGAGGCAAGGAAAGTTTGTTTGACATTCTCCCAGCAAAGAAATGTTTTAAAACTCTGTATATGACCAAAAAACTTTACGGAGTCTTTAGAAAACTCACATATGAATTAATGAAATTTGAAGAGAATGTGGCATCTGAGTATCTCATTGATAAAAGAGGGCAGAGGCTAGGTAAGATGTGATAACAGTCACTTATTACTAAGCAATAAAATGTTGTCAGTAGCGACAGTATTGTTTTGCATTGCTCTGTTTTGTTAAAAGAATTTCTGATAAAGTACTTGAAAGGATTAAAAAAAAATCCCAGACAACAAAGAAAAGTTTGAGATAAACACTTAAGAATGAAAAGAACTAAATTCTCCTTATTAATTCCTATATTAATTCAGATTTCTATTGAATTTTAAAGATACATCCCCATGGGGATAAACATTCAATGCAAATAATTAAAACAATTATTTAGCTAGAGGAGTTTTCTTGGGAAGACTTAGGAGGCACAGGACTCCTTGTGATATGCTTGGGAGTATGCTTGTTGTACCAGACTTGACATGTTCAGATGGCATTTTTTCCTAGACTACCCAGACAAATGATTTCTACAATTTTTATATCTGACCTGTCTTAGTATTTATTAAAGGAATAATCAAAAGAATAATCATAAGATTCATAGAAACAGTCATATGCTCTCTATCAATGTCAACTTTTTACTTTATATTTTCTTCCTGAAGGTACATAAAAGCAAGATGATTAAATAATGGATTCACAGAGTCACTTGATTGTATCACCAGCTGCAGAACTCAAAACACAGCCTGCCTGGTTTATACTGCTTAAAAAGGATTTGAATGAATATAGATAACAAGGGAAAGATGGTCTGTAAATATACACATAAATTTGGAGGAAATTATAGCACTCTAAATGTATGCCAGGAAACAAACGTCTACTAATCTCATAAAAATGTGGATTCAAAAGAAATGCTGAAGTGCTTCTTACAGGTACGAATATTAGAGAATTAAAATAGTCAGAGAAGAGAAAAGAAACAGTGATTAATTAAAAAATAAAACCTTAACCCATAAGCCAAAGTAGTTTCAAAATAATTGCCTTTTTTTTTTCAGTTGAGCAGAATGCAATTCCTTGAAAATTTGTACGTTGTAAAAACTAGATTTCTTGTCTCTTTTTCTTTTTTTTTTTGCAAGACTGCCCATACTAAATTGCTTTTAGATTTTATTTCCATTAAAATCCCTGTAACATTTATTCCATCAGGATTCAAAATTATATTCCTTTGACATTTTATAATTTATAATATTATAATTTTCTGTGGAAACCTTTGAATTTGCATTTCAATTATAAATTAAATAAAAAAGCAATTTTGAATTTTTTTTCAAGTGGAATATTTTTTGTTTCTTTTAATTTTTAAATGAGCAGCTACTTCTCGTTAAATTGAATTGAGCAAAAATAAGGAAATTTTGAAAAAAAGTGCATTGTAAACAAAATTAAAACATAAACCTGCAAAGGCAATTATGATATTAAAGTGATTAATAAAAGCACATTATTTAAAAAAAATAGCTTAATAGAAGTAAAATGGGGATTTATTGTCTGCATGCTAATTTTTATCTTTAATTAGGTAACTTTTTGAAATAAAAATAATCAAGGTCAGATGAACAATCTTCCAAAGAAGTAGTACATGTCTGTATGGAATTTATTTGAATGAAATTTCTAGCAAGCGTCCTGAATTTCTCCATATACAATACTTCTTGTCTCGTGCAGTGAGGACTAATTATTTAAAACAACTGAAGAAAAGAACAAGAGTATAACTTACCAGTTCCCAAACAACAGTCTTTTTGAGGGGCATCATAGCACTTGATTTAACAGCCCTTTAAATGGTGGGATTGAACATGCAGGTAGCAGAATTATTAGGGATGATCATTATTTTGGTCAAGAAAATAATGTTTTAAAATAAGACAAATTGATAAAAAAAGAGAAAAAATCATTAGAGAAAGTGAAATGGTGAAATAATGAGCAGTGAAGTAGAGCTTCCTCTGGTCAGGAAGGGCATAGCAAGTGTGATTTCAGGCTGGATTTTTTAAGTCTTGTGCATATGGAAGGTTGTTACTGCAGCCGGGCTAAATTTTTGGCTACTGAGCCACTGCTCCTCAGAGAAGGAAAAAAAAACCTTCTCCAATGCAAAAGGGCATGTAAACACGATAACACAGCAGCAGCTGTAACTCATCAGTCCCAGGACTTCACTGAGTTTTAATCCTTGATGAGATTTTCTGTATAAATATTTCTGCTGAACACTAAGCAGAAATAAATATTGCTTTCTGACCCTTAGCCTCTTGTTGTCAAGAATATATGTCATCTTGTCATAAGATGAGTAGCAGGTGACACTTAGACAGAGCTCCATAAGGCAAATTTAAAGATCCGAGTTATAGTCCCACCTGACCTTAGTCTAGAATCAAGGTCAAAGCACTCCCCTATACAAGCAATTCTTTAAATTTAATAGATATCCTTGACTGAGATAATTATTATTTTAATCTTCACTATAATGTAAATTTTCAAAAAAGTCCATTATATATTTCAAATGGTCTTCACCAACAAATTCATATTAAAGTGAAATTCTCATTTTTCAGGCTTTCACATGCTGATTCTGGAAAAAAAAAATCTTCAGTTTTCATTTTACTGAGTGAATTTATTATCTTTGGCAAATATTTTCATTCACCTATATGCACGCTACATATTTTTCTGCAAACATAATTCTACCAAGTTTATCCCATTTTAATTATCCTGTAGGTGCCAGAGCAGTAAGGAGTTAATGCATTACTTTGTCTCAAGCGTTGATGACCGTTCAACTGGGGAAGTTAGAGCAGGATGTGCTCAGGAAGGAAGGCAGTATGAAGGTACAACAGCAACTTTCTGGAGACAGTTTTCTTGCTGGGGTCCACAGTAACAAGACAATGTCCAGCACAAGCAAAGAAGTGGGATCAAGGAGGAGCAGGCACGAACAATGGTGGTTGGGGGGGGGGGGGGGGGGGGGTGGGAAGGTGATGAGGGGATATTGAGATGACCTAAAACCCTCAAAACCCCCCAGCCCATTTCTGGAAAGCCCCAGAACAGACAGTGAATGCTAACTCATTTTCATGAAGAACAAGTGACTTTGTCCTCCTCCTCCTCCTCCTCCTCCTTCCTCTTCTTCTTCTTCTTCTTCTTCTTCTTCTTCTTCTTCTTCCTCTTTCTCTTCCTCTTCTTCCTCTTCATCATCATCATTATCATTATCATTATTATCATTATCATTACCATTCCAGGCATGTAGTGTGCTGATAAACTTAGCGAGCTTTTCTTTTTTAAACCCTTTTGACTTTTTCTCTTATTTTTCAAACTTGGGCATCTGCAAATCTTGGATGCTCCCTGCTGTGTAGGAGTGGGACACTACATACACATAACAAAATTTTTCTGACTTCATTGTGTTTTTGGATATCTTAATTGAGCTTCTCAAAACTAGCTGGACTGTTTTCATTGCATTTTCATTCATTTTCATTTTCATTGAAATTAAATATACAGAGGTGCAGAATGACAGGTTTAGCATGAACTGTTTTCTCCAGGATTTAACAACAGCCCCTTATACTTTGAAATATAAATGGTGGACCAACTTTTGCATCCCAAGATTAGTTTGACCTGACAGATATTCTGAGACAGCTAAGGGTCTAGAAAAGGAATGAGCCATAAATTCATATATTCTATCTCCTTAGAAACTCCTTTTTTCCTCTGTCTATCAGAAAATAAGGAGTATCAGTACATGTAAATAACCTAGAGTTTTGGGAGCAAGGACTACACTCCAGTTCCTGTTACAGAGAGGTTACTGATTCAGTTTGGTGATAGGTACCTGAGTAAGCAGAAAAAAGATAAGGAAAGGATTACATCACAAGGATCATATCACATAGCTGCCATCAGCCTAGGATTTGAAGGTGATGCTAACAGTAACATGGAGGCTGAAGACATTAGGATAAAAACGCATTTGGAAGAAAAAACTCAGTGCCTTCTTGGCAGTAGTGTCCACTGCTGCCTACAACATGGTGATTTGAATCCAGATGCTGGAAATTCTAAGCCGCTGAATGAAGAAAAATGCACGTCACAAAGAGAGTCTTGTTTCTAGTTTCACTAAATATCTGTTATTGGCTACTATTGTCTCCTGACCTGGATAGACAGAGTCAGGCTGATGAACAAGTGGGGAAGAATTTGTTTCGCTTTCATGTGTAGCTTTTGTCTGATGCAAATCACCCTTACTCTTTCTGACCCAGCCATGCAGGAGACACTTGCTAACTCTCCCATATGGAAGAGGATTGGGCAGCATGGAGTAGGCATTGGTTAATGGAAGCAGATAACCTGGAATCTTCCCTGGAGTATATCCATAAAGTTGGTCTTTTTAGGATTATCTAGTATAACTTGTAAAAAACATAAAACAACAACAAAAAAAAGAATCAAGCCAATCTTTAATCTAACTCCTCCTGAAACTACTAGGATATTTATTTACTTTAGGAAAAAAGAAAAAAGAATCTGGGTAACAAATTTTTCTTATAAAACCTTTCTAAGATATCAAGATTTTCAGGTTTTGCTATATTTACAAATAGGTTCTTATATATAAAATTTGTATTCTTAAAGCATCTTGTGCCAAATACAGTAGGACTGTGAAGCAAAAAATTGATGGTTAAATTTTAGTGCATTGTCATAATATTAGTCATTTATTGATGGTATTAACATTAATGAACCTGGCTTGTTATGGAAATCCATGCATATGTCTGTTTGGTTTGAGATAAATGTTGCTTTTATAGCACTCTTCACTCAGTTTTATATTTACTTTTTTATTTATATTTAAATTTATATTTAATTTTAAAATCTCATAGCTAAACAGGGAGGATCTGGCTATTAATTTTATTTTCTTTCTTTTTTTCTTCCTCTCCTCCCATGTTTTAATGGGAAATACTTCCAATTAACTCAGAAGAGTCTAACTGTAGTGTATTTTGCTATGGGAAGGTTAATGCTAGGAGGACATTCTGTCTTGCTCAGTTAAGAAAACGTCACTTGGCATGAGAGATTAGAAAATTTTCATCAACACAGTCTAAAGTAAAGGGCCGTTGTATGTCAGTGATGGATTACTCTTCTGAAGCCAAGCAGAGTTCATTAGTTCTTGTGCCTTCAGGGCCCTGTTCCAGGTTTTAGCTCTCACGTGACGCTGCAAATTAGGCATACACAGTATGCCATATTGTAATGACATATTTAGTCCTTGCTGTGAACAACAGCCATGCATCTGCAGCAAGTGGCAGGACGTTTGTCAGTTTGAGGAGGCTTTGTGACGCACAGAAGGCATCCTGTAGCGAAGTCATTTGGCTGAACTGACAGCTACTGGTGACTGTATTGCTCTAGTGCATGTTTAATCCATCCAATCACAGTCTCTCATTAAGATACAAGGCAGTTTTAATTTTTCATTGAAGTGTGTATTAAATATACTTGCCCAAGTTCACTGATGATTTACCTGTGGTTTTGCAGCTGCAGTTAGTTTCTTTGTTGTGTGTTGTTATTTTTCTTTTCTTGTGGGAATTTTTGGGGGGATTGTTTGCTTTTCTTCTTTGATTACTTACAATTTAAAAGAGTTCATCTCTTTCTGCAGTTTTATTTAAGGAAAACTAAGACCCTTTGAGGTTTAATGGTGTGTAATTTACCTGTTTTTGTGAGACTTTCTGAAGTGCATGTACATGTTTACTTTTATTAATTGATTGTAGAGTCACCATTAACTTAACTTTATCATAGGTTATAGCAAGATGACCTTATACAAGTAATGCTATTGATCCCATTAATTATTCACATACAGGTTGAATACATCATTGTGTTTACTCTATCTTTGTGATATAGATCTTAAAGAACAATATTTTTTTCCTCAGATATGTTAATTTAATAGTTTTTTCTCATTTGTAGAAAAATGCAATTTTTTGTTCTCCAACACTGATTATGTTGAGCTATGTTCTTTTTTAACCATTCACATATTCAGAAAAAAAAAACCCTTAAAATAATAAAACCATATTCCTGCTTTTCCAGGAATATAATTTTTATCAGTATAAATATGTGATTGAGGGAGTTAACTAATATATAAACTATTTCTTAAACTTTCAATGCAAATACATTGATTTTGAGGTGAATTGGCACATAACTATTTAATCAACTAAATTTTCTCTTGCAGAAGTCCATCAAATGCAGAAATTAGTTGTGAGAACTAGGAAGGAAAAACTGATGTTTTCCTCTCACTGCTTTCATCTATCTTGAAAATAATCAAAACAACTTTGAGAGACTACCTAATTTATATTCCCTGCTTTCAGTCTTGGACTAAAGTTATATTCCCATGGATTCCTTTGATATTGTGAAAACTAAAAATATTTCTAAATGAAAAATTACATTTGAAGTCCCAGGCACTGGGAAACATATATTCTAGCTAAAACTGTTGAGATTATATAACATGAAGGGTAAAATTCCTAACTTAAAGAGCACCATGCTAAAATTATTGTATAGAAGCAAGCAGTAAAATAGGAAACAAATAAAATAGAGAAACTATGAAAAGGTGTTGTTTTAAAAGAAAATACATACTATGTACATATATTATTATATAATGTCTGTCAGAGCAGAAAGCATTCAGTTGCTTAAAATGACACTTTCATAATGTTAATAATTGGTGTCTCAGTTTATTTGTTGTCTAAACAGTTATTTTTCCTGCATCCTGCTCATTATTTTGTGTAAAAATACAATTTTCTAAAATCTAAATAATTTATGTGCTTCAGGGACTATATATACATCCCTAAGCAAACTTTTAGCATCAACAAATACTTAATCTCCTGTTGTGAGTAGTAAAATAATAATCCGAAGCAAATATCAGTGCTTTAAACTTTTTTTAAAAAAAATCAGGAGCAGTCCTTCCCTATGATCTTCCTCGATAATTCTTGTCGTGGTCCTATCCTTTTTCCTTGAAAAATTACTTTATACACAGGTATTCTTGTATGTTTTCTCCCAGCCCTCCATCAAGCAAAAACTATCTAAAACTTGGAAGTACTGAGTGCCCAGATTTAGCCCTGCAACCTCCATTTCTTACATTAAACTTTTCAATTTCCTTGTAAATCAACCTCTCAGAGTCTCTGAATCAAACACTGAAAATGGATATATAAAACTGCAGTTAATGTTTTCTCTGCAACCCATATAATCATTCTGAAACTTTAGCCAGATGAAAACAATCCCAGAAAAGCAAAGTATGCCGGAAAATTACACAGCTACATAATTGTATTCTTAAACCTGTTTTCAATCTCCCAACAGCTTTAATTCTGATAAAGTTGTAATGAAAAATAAATAAAATAAATAATCATATCTGCATTATTTATTTTTACTTTTTCTACATTTATCAGTGTAAAATTGAAATCCAAACTTAAAATGAAAGAAAGAAAAGAAAGAAAAAAGGAAGGGAGGAAGGGAGGAGAAAGAAAAAGAAAGAAAGAAAGAAAGAAAGAAAGAAAGAAAGAAAGAAAGAAAGAAAGAAAGAAAGAAAGAAAGAAAAAGAAAGAAAGAAAGAAAGAAAGAAAGAAAGAAAGAAAAAGAAAGAAAGAAAGAAAGAAAGAAAGAAAGAAAGAAAGAAAAAGAAAGAAAGAAAGAAAGAAAGAAAGAAAGAAAGAAAGAAAGAAAGAAAGAAAGAAAGAAAGAAAGAAAGAAAGAAAGAAAGAAAGAAAGAAAGAAAAGAAAAGAAAAGAAAGAAAGAAAAAGATAAAGGTGTGTTAAGAAAAATGCAGTTTGTATCAGAAGAGTGTGACAATGATTCTTTCAGTCAAACTGCATGATGTCGCACAGGATAGCCATGGAGAAATGTCCTTGCTGCACAAATTGCTACTTTTACAAAACCTACTCAGAGCTAATCTGGCTCTGAATACAAGGGAACATGAGTAACTTCTCTGTGGTGCTCTATCTGTGCTACCTCTTACTGATGCGTTTTTATTGAGTGACAAGAGATCATTAGTGGGATTGAAATCATTGTTTCTCTCTTATGCTTTAACTTTTTGTACCTTGAAGCTTATATTGTTCTGACTTTGCATACCATGGCCCATATTTGCTTGAATACAGCATCTGGGACATCCTTGCTTCTCACAGGAAGCACTGTCCTTCATCTTTGGTGCCTCTGGTGTCTATTTGGACATTTAATTTTGCAAGAATAAAGTGGTGGGGGGACAGTAAAGAACTTTATTTAATATTTCTCAAATACATTTAGTTTCTGCCCAGTTCTAATTAACTAAAATATTGGATTTTTTTCTGAAATGAAAAAATTAAGGAGTTTATTAAAATTCTCATGATCAGTATATTCATCCACATGAAAATTATAATTACTTGTAATTGTATCTTTTTTTATGCAAAACCAATGCAGAGAAAATTTAGTCTTTCTTTAAAATCAGGAATATGCCATAATTTCTGCTGCAGCTGATGAGAGGAGCAAAATTTCTTAGATACATGTTCTATATATAAAAATTATACTCACATATACTTTAAAATAAAGTGTCTCATTCACACTTCAATCTATTATGGTTTTGTGCATCCTTTCTTAAACCAGTATCTCTCAGCCTATCATCACTTGCTACCATGATAGCATTTCCACCTGCAATTTGTGGCTGTAATTATGTTTGTCCTGTGATGTCCCCAAGTTACACTGATGGGAAAAAAAAACAGTTTTGTGTTGCTTCATCAGCAATACCAAACCCCATCCTACATAGTAAATCATTCTCTAATGGAATTACTTTGCTTCTGAAATGGTGGCATTTAGTTCATTGTTTAGCTCCTGATTTAGCAGATCTCAGGACTCTGTGGCTGCTGGATTTGCCTTGCCAGTGGGAGCAGGCAGGAAACTTTACAGACGATCCAAAGTTAAGAATGGGGACACTATTAAAGGACTCTCTAGGACCCTTGGTTCCACAGAACCAGAAATTTCCTTCAGGCATTTGCTCTTGAAATTGTACTAAACAGAAACTAACAGAAAGCAAAAGATGATCTTCAACAGTTATGAGTGCTGAGCAAGACTAAAGAACCTGGTGTTTGTAGTGGGGTACCTAATACCACATTTAACCTTACAACCATTTCTGCCTTTTGGCATTCAGTAAAGTTTAAATGTCACCAGAATAAGTATTTTTCTAAGTAGCAACTTTCCCCTTCTCAAAAGTCAGGAGAGACAAACTTGTGGCAGATTTTCTTTTTTTTTTTTTCACTTCACTTCTTAATGGTTGTTTCTGTGCCTTTGTCAACATGGAAAAGAATCTAGGTTTCTATGTTCAGCATGCAAGCTTATGATAATTTCATGAAAAATCAGGCACTAATTTCTTCATATCCTTAAAGCCAGTTCTATTTTTCTTTTAAAAAGGCATTATATGTTTAAGATAGGTCTTCAAGTAGTAGTAGCAGTAGCAGTAGTAGTAGTAGTAGCATTTTCAAGTTATGGAAAACATTTTTTGTCTTGCAGAGAATAGGAATATTTTCTCCCATATAAACTGCTGTAATCATAGTGATGCCTTGGTGACTCAGCTACAGTGGTATTTCTGTAAGATGGGACTTTCAAAGAATTTTCCTTCTTGCCAGGTGTTATGAGGTATGGATGCACACACACACACATATATATATATATGTATGTATGTATAAAAAAAAAAACAACATAAGCGCAGAGTATGAATTTTGAAGGAACTAAAATATGTATTGCTCCAGGGAAAAAAAGAGAAAATAACATCTTGAGCAAAACATATGCTTAGAATCCAGAATATTCATGCATATATACAGGAGGAAAAAAAAAAAAAAAAAAACAAAAAAAAAAAAACAAAAAAAAAGAGTCTTAGAGGAAAATGCAAACTCTTTTGCCCTAACAATACAATTACAACTTCAATTTTTTTTACTGTTTGACTTGGGGAAAAACTAAAGATTTTTTTTTTTTTAATTCAATGAATAATGTGATAAAGAAATATTTCTGCCACTACAAAGTCATACAGGATTAATAAGTTACTGCTCTATTAATTCAGAAAGCTCTTTTCAAAAAGCCCTACTATAATAGAAATTGATCTTTTATCTATGATAGCCCAAGTGAGTAACCAACAGTCATGTATTATGAACCCACACCACTGCACTGCTGGAACCTTCACACTTAGTTCCAAATGATTAAACTATATATGGGACTAGATAATCGCTACAAGGCACATAATTTAGTCTTGCAGTTCTGATATGCAAGAGAATAAAAGAAACTGACTGTTGAGTTGCTATCTGAATGCAATTAAGACATAGACACTCTAGAAAAATGTTGCCATTATGGCCAGAGCATAAAGGAGATTCCACTTTAAATTTTTATTTCAAATTTAGTTTCAAAGACAATTTTTAAAGGTATATATTTCTCTTTTGGTGTGAAATTGTGGAAATCTAATGTATATTTGAACAGAATATTTTCACAGAAGTTCACCTTGACCCTATATGCTGAGGAAAATGTTTTGCAGTAAGTAAAGAGTTCCTGACTGTCTTTACTTATCTTTAGCTGTATATACTTACAGAAAACCAGCCCATGAGTGAGATATAATCCTTAACAAAGCAGAGAAAGGGCTGTCAGAATAATACAGAATGAAAATATATGAAGGTACATATATATTTTGTCTAAAGTGTCTTTTTTCTCTAATGTTGCAGGCAGAGAGGTCTGATGGCTTTTTGTAATTTGATGTTCCCCTTTGACTGAGGACAAAACCTCACAGTCAAGGAAAACTTTTTTATGAACATTGTTTCAACAGGTAAGCACAGCACTCCACAAATGTGAGGTCTGGGACACTATTATCTGTTGTTACTCTTTTGAGATAGTTAAAAAAATATATTGTTTTTACAGTTCCGACATTGTGTCAAAGAAAATTCCTAAGTAAGTTTTGTGGATTTCTTTGCATAAAGCCATTAATAATTATGAAGGTTTTTATTTTTATGGTAAAAAACAAAAAAACATATTAACTTTTAACCACTACTTTCTTTTCCTTTCTTTTGATTTCCCTGGCAGGCATTAAAAAAAGGAAATAATATTCTGACCACAGGCACAATTTTTTAAAACTAACATTCTAAATAAAATAATAATAAACATCATCATCACATAATATTCATTTATATTAGAATCATTATTATTATTATTATTACTACTACTGGTGAGAGGAAAAAAGGTTGTCATTTCCTACCTGCTTTTCCCACTATAAATCAAACCCTTTTTTTTAAGCAAAATTATTAGCCTCTTGGTATTTGCATTCACAGCACACATGCTTCCGAGTGACTATAAAGCCATCGTTAGCTGTATGATTTAAAATATAATAACAGGAAAACACTGGAACGCTGAGTGTTTTGTGCATGTGTTACAGAGAAGCAAATGGCTTTGGATACAGCCCTCATAGTATCACCCTCACAATAATGGAATTGACTGATTGCTTATTGTCATGCTCTTGACTGCACACAGAATGTAATTATCTACAGAAAGCTTCTGGGATTTGAAGGTGCAAGCAGAATAAACAGTATTTTTTAATAGGAACAAGCCATAGAACTGGGTGACAAAAAGTTTTAGCACCCAGGCTTAACATTCACTTTCAAAATGAAATGAGACCAAATAACTACACCTTGCTCTCTCACATAAATAACAGGATAAGAGGCAAGGAAAAGTTTCTGTAACAAAACCCACCAGATGTCTGCTGGCAATGCATTACAGCAGAGAGGAAAATGTCTAGGAGTTTCTTGAAGTGTGTGGACAGTAACTTCATGACACAGCTGGTGAAGAAGCCCACTAGGCAGAATTCCCCTCAGGACCTACTGTTTGTGATCAGAGAAGGACTGATGGGTAATGCGAATGGTTGGAAGCCATCTTGGGTCCAGCAATAATAAATTATAGTTTTTTATTCTTGTAGCAGCAAGCAGGGACATCAGCAGAACTGTCATCTTGGACTTCCAGAGGGCGGACCTTTCCTGAAAGGGAAAAGGGCAACTGGAAGGCTGGATGTGCCGTAAGGAGGAAACTTAGTTACAGGGACAGGCCATCTCCATATGCCTGAAGACAAGCCAGTGGAGAAGACCAGCCTGGCTAAAAAGACCTAGGGTTGGAACATTATATTTTAGGTTGTTGTGCAGATATTTTGAAATTATCTCTACCATGGTACAATAGAATTCAAATAAACAATCTGTTTTCTTTTTTATATAAAATCTTCAAAAACAAATATGACAATGCGTCTTGGAGAAATCTCTAAATAGTGAAAAACACACATTCAAGGTGCATCTTAAAATCCTTAAATATTGTTATATTCTGAATATTTTTTGAGAAAGCCAACCATGGCCCTCTTTTAGTATCCTACAATAACTTTTGTTTTTGTTGAGAGATGACTGCTCTCTTTTGGATTTATATCTGAGCAAACTGAAGTCTAAGATATATGTTAAACAATCAATTTTTAACTGCTTTAATAAGATATTCCAAGTAACCAGAACCACAATATAATAGGTATATGTTCTTTGTCTTGTACACAGTGTGGCTGAGATGGCTTGCTCAGTTCCATAAGTTTTAAAAACCATTTTAGAAACAAAATTTAATTTAAAAATAATTATATCACACAGACATAACAAAAAAATTATTTTGACCGATAATCATCATGGAGTTATAGAACAGTTTGGGTGGCAGGGGACCCTAAAGATCAATTAGCTCCAATCCCCTGCCGTGAGTGTGGACACCTTCCATTAGACCACATTTCTCAGTCCCCATCCATGCTGGCCTTGAACACTTGCAGGGGCATCCACAACTTTTCTGGGCAACCTGTTTCGGTGCTTCATCACCCTTAAAGAAGAGAATTCCTCATATCTAATCTAAATCTACTCTCCTTTAGTTTGAAGCCATCCCCTTTTGCCCTGTCACTATGTGCTCTTATAAAAATTGCCTCTCCAGCTCTCTATAATCCCCTTTATACACTGGAAAACTCCTCTAAGGTCTTCTGGAGCCTTTTCTCCTCCAGACAGAACAACCCTGTCTCTATCAGCCTGTGTTTCTAGGAGCAGTGCTCCAGCCCTCTGATCATCTTTGTGGTCCTCATCTGGACTCTGTGTCCTCATCAACTTCTGTGTCCTCCTTATACTGGGGCCCCCAGTGCTGGATGCAGCATTCCAGGTGGCGTGTCATGAGGACAGCAAAGATGGCCAGAATCACCCCCCTAAACCTGCTGGTCACGCTGTTTTTGATGCAGCCCAAGATACAGTTGGCTTTCTGGGCTGCAAGTATGCACTACTAATCTCCACACAAACAAAAAAAAAAAAAAAAAAAAAAAAGCCTCTTGTCTTTTTCTTTTTCTTTCTTTCTTTCTTTCTTTCTTTCTTTCTTTCTTTCTTTCTTTCCTTCTTTCTTTCCTTCTTTCTTTCTTTTCTTTCTTTCTTTCTTTCCTTCTTTCTTTCTTTCTTTCTTTCTTTCTTTCTTTCTTTCTTTCTTTCTTTCTTTCTTTCTTTCTTTCTTTCTTTCTTTCCTTCTTTCTTTCTTTCTTTCTTTCTTTCTTTCTTTTCTTTTTCTTTCTTTCTTTCTTTCTTTCTTTTTTCTTTCTTTTTCTTTCTTTCTTTCTTTCTTTCTTTCTTTCTTTCTTTCTTTCTTTCTTTCTTTCTTTCCTTCTTTCTTTCCTTCTTTCTTTCTTTCTTTCTTTCCGTCTTTCTTTCTTTCTTTTCTTTCTTTCTTTCTTTCTTTCTTTCTTTCTTTCTTTCTTTCTTTCTTTCTTTCTTTCTTTTTTTCCATACTTATGAAAAAATATGGGTTTTACAAAATGCCCTAAAGATGCAAAAATTGAGCAGGCTAATGACTAAGTAAAAGCAACTCTGAAAAAAAGATTATATGAAACAAGCAATGTTCCAAAAATTGTGATAATATTAATGCTGTATCTCTGAAAGAGTAATTTATCTTTAAAAATCATGTTCAATTATTGAGGAAGAGATTTCTAAAGGGTCAACGAACAGACACCTATTTTCTGTTGAAAGGCGACAGGTTCTCTAACTCATTTTTGTGAATTCAAAAATCTACACTTCTGGGAGAATTGGGTCAAAGTCAATTAACTTGTAAAAACTCTGTAGAAACTAAGTTAAATAAGTGTGGATGAAAGATCACAAGTATAATCCCCTTAATAAATTACAACAGCTAATAACTAACCTTTCTGAATTTGAAGAGTTATATTTTCTAAAAAAGCACTGAAATCCATCCTGTGTAAATCATTAATCCTGAAATAAGGTAGGCAAACATGACTGTAGCAGGAGCTGTATCATAAAGTAAATTCCATTTCAGGGAGGTAAATGAAGGGAAGAATAAAAGGAAAAGGAAAATAAAAGGGAGGAACACTTGACCAGTACCTCTGTACAATTTCCCAAAAACTAGATGGAAATGCAACCACTTATCTACATTTCATTTTTAAGCAGATTTGCACACCCTGATTCAGCTCTGAGGCCAAAGCATTGTTACCCTTAACATCTTTTCCCTTCTACCACATGTTAGACAACACTCAAAGAGTTCTAATTACCAGCTACTATCAACTCATACTAGACAGTGAGTCAACACCACCGAATAAACCTGATGAAAGACAGAGGCAGTCAACGTGAAGGACCTTGTCTTGGGAAGTGTAATGAAGATGCGACCAAGGACCCAGTGAAAGAGGAAGAAAGACAAGAAGGATTGTTATGGGTGGCCATGCAGGACATTCCTGAGTGATAAAAACCAGCCACCAATTTACATGTCATGAAAAGTCTGTCTTTTAAAATTAATGACTGCACAACCAAATTTCTATCTATCAGTTTATGCAAAAATTAAATAAATAAAACCTATTTCCACTGTGATAGGCATATCTGAATCATCTTGATTGTGAGTTGTTATCTTCATGAAAAATAAAAGGATTTTTCTTCAGTGGCCCAAATTTCTGACTTTTAAGGAGTCATCTGCCACAAATTGTAACAATTACTGATGTCAAAGGACCAAAATTCAAATGATCATTTAATGTTGCTTGACATGAAAGAAAACATAATTGAATTCTAAACAAGTAATGTCACATTCTGTGAAATGATTGCTTCCTGGATAACAGCAATAACCCCCAGAGAGTTGCTGCATTTCACACAGAAAAAAGAATTGGCAAATAAATTTAATGTATTTTTGTTTAAATATGGCAATAAAAGAACCCAAACCAACAAATTAACAAAACAATATTTTTCTTTCTTTCCTTCTTTCCTTCTTTCTCTTTCTTTTTCTTTCTTTCTTTCTTTCTTTCTTTCTTTCTTTCTTTCTTTCTTTCTTTCTTTCTTTCTTTCTTTCTTTCTTTCTTTCTTTCTTTCTTTCTTTCTTTTTCTTTCTTTCTTTCTTTCTTTCTTTTCCTGTTTCTCTTCTTTTTTTTACCAGACCAAAAAATAAAAAAAAAAGAAAAAAAAAAAAGAAAGAAAAATTGTGGACCGAAAAACAGGCAATTAAATTCTTGCTGCTCCTTCCATATCACTCCTTGATATTGTTTTTGTTATCATGGACAACAAGGGATTATCAATCAAGGTAAATGTGATGGAATAATTTAGAAGGTTATATTTTTAGATGTATCCTTTTACAAAGGCTTGCATGACAGGTTATCTTAAAAACAGAAATTTTAGTGTCCTTGTCATGACTTTTTTGACCATTGTAGTTCGGTATCAGGATTCAGCTCAATACATCTTAGTGATGACTTCAATTAAAATTAGTATGTCCTCATTATGCTTAGAACAAAACTGTCAGACACAGTTCCTGTTGTATCAAGATAAATTCACTTAAGAATTTTGCTTGACCTGAAAACTACTATCTACAGGGAAAAAAAGAAAAGATTTTGAACCAAAGATCATATATTTAAATGGATCATCTTTGTCAGGACATAAAATATTATGGCGTAAATTTATGAATTTATGGTATTAATTCACATGCATTCAAATCAGTTGTAGAAATAAAGAAACCAAATGATATATATAAGTTTCACACCCTCAATCTTCTGAGATGCCCAATCCAAAAGACCATTTCCAAAACATTATTGCTAAATATGGATTCATGCTTCATTGCATAAGAAGGAAATGTACCTTTTATAAAGTGGTCTATTGACTGAGATATGGTGGTGTGGTTCCCACAGAAAACAAGAAAACATCATGGTCTGTTCTCCACTCTCCTGGGTTCTGTCAGGTAAGCAAAGGAATGAAATTCCCTTTTGGGAGACTTATCTACATATCAAATTATACACATAAAAATTACTATATTACTATAATTTATATATAGTATTATATATTAAATAATATATAATATATATACTTATGTATAAATTTATATATATATATAATTTTTATATTTTATTATAAATCACTATATTACAATGCTATATATATAAAAAGGTATTATAATGGTCTCAGTTAGGAAAACAAGTAAACAGAAAAAAAAAAAAAAAAAAAGAAAACAAAACCACAAACTATGCCACTTTCACCACATCTTTAAAACAAGGACTGCAGGTGGTTGAGATATTCAACAAATTATTCAGGTTTATAGATAAGTCTTCCTCAGCCTAGGGAACCTGTGTATTGATCCACACAGAATACCCAGTATTCTGTACAGACTCTGCTCCAAGTCCTGCTCTGGGGCTGGGTTCAAGCCTGCCTGGGAGTTTGGCAAAGTCATGGACTATGCTCCAGGTTGAAACTACGTGGAATAATATTAGGGAGATATTTTTGTCCTGTATTGAATCCAGATGCTTTCCTAAACCAGGACAATATTAATATATTAAGATTAATGTATTAGGGAATATTGACTTACTAATGTTGTAAGAAACTTCCACAAGTAAGCAAAGAAAATAATATGATCTTGAACACTATAGTAATCTTCCTTGACTTAGGCACAACTATCCATTTGTATAAGATTAATCACATTTAGAAATACCTTTAGAGTTTAACATAGAAATGGTCATACCCTTTCTAAATAAATTATTGGTGAATATGGAATGGAATGTATTACTCAAAGAAGACCCTCTTTACACTTCACACATTGCTGCCTTGAAATATCTATGTCCTCAGATTTTAATAATTTCTCTTTCAGTATTTGGTTAGGATTAATTTCTTTGGAAGTTAATTTTTCATATATACATCCCAACTTGTTTTACGCAAAATCCCGGTGTGATATGCAAAAAGACTGTCTCCAATGTCAAATTCTCTGTAAATCAAAAACCAAATGCACATTTTTATGGAAATGATTTATGCAAAGCAGCTATTTGATCCATAGTAATAGTCACACGAGAAAGAAACAATGGAGAAAGAGGCCTGAGAATACATGGCAGGAACACAAATGTAATTACAATCAGCTCTTATTTGTCACACTTAGAAATAGAAAATGTGCATTCACTAAAATAATAATAAAACAAAATGTCCCAGGGTTCCACTCAATTTTATTTCATTTGTTTCTGAGGAGCACATAAATATCAAGAAAAAACTAATTCAAACTCAGGGGGGGGGAAAAAAAGTGAAAAATTGTGTAAAATATAATTAATGTATTTGAAACATTCAATTGCTGACCCCGTCAGATTTATTTAAAGCAAAACACCACCTCCTGCATATCCAATTAATGGTTGCCATGGCAAATAAGAGTTCCCACTGCACTGTCTTATTGCAATATGCATGACAATTGCAAGTATATCACTTGGAAATTTCCATAATGATATTAGCTGATCTATCCAGCATCAGACAATTAATTTTGTAAAGCATCAGGTGTTCAATATTGATCCTCGTAAAAATTAAATGCAAACATCCACGTATCATATGGAAATGGATTCCTTTATAATCACTGCCATGCTTTCTCTCATTAAATATTTTTCTTAAAATTTAGATTACGATGGGAAACAGATTTTCAGTAAGTTTTCTGTATGGAATGGCCATAGTCAGTACAATATTTTAAGCTTTGAATAACAGCTAGTTTTAAAATTAGTTCAGATAAAGAATATATTTTATAAAAAATGTTTTGTCAATGAGTCTATGCCGGCTTGTAAACATGTTCCTCGGTGAAATACAAGTTCATTCTATCTCTTTTTGTAATGATTCTCTTGGATGATAAGGGCTGGATGAGATAGATCCAGCACTTAACACTGCCAGATTTATAAGACCATCCTAGCCAGATTTTGTAAGAAATGAGCAGAAAGAGTTTGCTGTTCCCCAAAATTACATGTTTATAAGGAATATGTGAAACTGAAAAGTAAGGATGAGCTTAAACTTCCTCTCCTTTGAATATGGGTATCTTTAAATTGCTGTGACCTAGTGCTCAGAACTTCCCTTTCAAGAAATTTAAAATGGCTTTATTTTAAGCAACTCATTGTGATGTTTTATATAATCTCCATCTGACACACTATGCAGTCCAGCCTGGAGAGATTGCTGGACATTGCTCTCTTCTCTAGGCTATAATTTCATCTTTTAGTGGTATTCATTTTATACATCAGTGAAGGTGAGTTTTGTGCTGAAATAAATGTCGGAAGTAATCTACCCTGAAGAGACCCAGAAAATAAGAGCAGTCAAGAAACCCTCTAGTTCGGAGAATCTGGAACAAGGGAGTTCTAGGTTATGTCCTTAGAAGGGTTTCTGGGTTTCTACACAGACATAGGTTGAATTACTCTCTCAGTAATTCTGAGAGAGGATACTAAATATTTAGGCAATCTCTTCTCTCCAAAGAGAAGAGATTTCCTATGACGTTATTCTTAATAACATATATAACATAGTGATGATCTTTCAACTTAATCTTTTACTGAAAATGTCTCTTGACAAAAAACCTTCATGTTTGAATCTTCAGCCTCCAACAGGTGAATGAGGAATGTAATTGGGGGGGGGGGGGGTGAGGGGGGAGAGGAAGTAGAGTGGTGTTGGTAAAGATCTAGGCATAGGAATTAATTCTTGTTAAAGGACCAATAATGAAAGGGAAGGACTGGTAAAGCTAGAGTTGACCAAAGTATTCTTATTAATAGCACTTCTTGTAGTAATACCAATCCTGTTATTTTGGCAGTTTGTTTTTGACAAATTTCAAGAAACAGGTGTATGTTACAAATAAATCATGTGGTCTATGAAAATAAACTTCAGAGCTCCTCATTTTTACTGCTTTGAGGATATAATTTTATGTCTAGATTGTGGTTTGGCTTGATTGTTTTTTTTTTCCTAGTGTGTTGGTTTTGTTTGGGTTTCTTTGGTTTTCTCCACCTCCTCATCCACAGGATCACTTTAGTAGACAGCTTGAAGTGTAGTTTTACATGAGAAAATATGTCCAGAATCTTTTCAGCATATTTAAGGACATCCTATGAAAATTAAGACAGAAACTTTGAAACAATTCCTTTTGGTATGAAATGAATATTAATAGCAAAACAAAGTCTTCAAATAATGAAATATCTTTGCAGGGAACAAAGTGTTAATTTATGACAGAATATACAGTTTGATTTTTAGATTTTTTGGGTTTTTTTTTTTTACTGTATTTGGCATCTGTAAATATTAAACAAACCAGAGAGCAAAATTAAGGTTCATTCCACATATTCAGATTCAAATACTGACCCCCAACCTACCAAAATCTGAAACTGACTGTAGGCAACAGAAGTATCTGGAAAAGCTGGAGTCCTTCTCAGCATATTTAACACAGATAATTTTGCTTGCAGTAACTTCTACCACACCAGCTATTACTGTTATCACTGATGCCATTGACATCACCAGCAGCAGCAGCTGCAGCAGCAGCAGAACTATAGTTACTTTTAGAAAGATAAATCAAGGAAATGCAGCAGTAGACATACAAATTGACATAGGGTTTTCTTTTGTCTGTGAGTCTTAACAGTATTACCTTATTGCAGACTGCATTGTCACAAGTTTACTGCTGCAGATTATTTACTGTCTTTTGATTAGATTTTTTAGAATTAATGGTGATTTCTTCCGTTTCTCTTGTGAAAGATGTAAATGAAAGAAATTATATTATCTCTTGACATTTTCTACAAAAGTAGGAAATCAGTTTTGTTTATATGATAAATAGTCTAATTGAATTTGCTTCTTGCATTAAAAAAGGGAACACCCGCAACTCAGCTGATCCTCCTATTATTTCCATCTAATTTATCTAGGTAAATAGTTATTAAAAGCCAAGAATAAAAATAGAAAGAGACACTCTATTCCACTGAATATTAATTAGGCACTCTGAATTAATAATACAGTCAGATGTCCCTTAGCGTTCAGGTATCAATATAATATGACCAAATTACACTGGATTGGGATGAAACTATAGAAAGTGAAAGGAAAAGGAAAATGTAATTAGTACCATATTCTGCTGTTTTTCTCACATTCAATAATTCTATGCACACAGTCATCTGTCCATTTATGGCTGGGTAATGTGAGAATAGCTGCAAAACAAAAATGTCATTAAAATTCACTTCTCTGAACTCCTAGCTTTAAATGTTGCTAGAAATGTGGATTGAACAGTACTTAAAGTCTGACTCCCTATTTTTTATTATCTCCACAGATAACTCAAACATGAACAGGAGCTTTTGCCACTGAAAATAAAAAACACAAAGCATAAAATCCAGTATCTTTGATTACTTCAAAACTCCCTGCCATTTTATTAATTAAAAATTAAATTAAAATTTAATTTAAAAAATCGAATCTATTATTCCACTAATATTCATTAAACACAATGGCCGTAGTATTGTCCAGTGAAACCATGGAATTACACATGTTTTTCTAGAGACAGGACTAAATTTCTGTTTTATGACACATCAAGATTGAGTGTGCAGTCTTTCATGAGTCTGAAGACCTAATCACCTATTTACACACACATTGTTTAGACCTCAGGGATAAGAAGGTTGTAAAGAGGCATTATATATTCTAACACTAATCTTTCCAGATTCAGATAGTTAATAAAACTCTTTGGAGTAAGTTGTTTTGAGCCTAGAACAATTGATAGTTTTCTTAATGACCTTCTAGAGCAAGACTTAATAAGATAAACTTTTTTCATGATAAGTGGAGGCATTTTTGAGTCCAAACATCCCTCATTGCTCTCATTAGGCTTCTCTTCATGTCGTAATTTTGAGACCAAATAGTTTCCTTACCTAGCACTCTGCAGTTCTAGAAAGTGAAACTTGGATGTAAAATTTTAGATTTTTCCTCTTATGTTGCTGTTTAATATTTACTCACATTTCCCTTAAAAATATTACAATAACCAACAAACATTTCACTTCATAAAAAATGCAAAATTAATTTCTCTGAGAGCAGAATTTCATGACAACACTGACAGTTATAAATATGCAGAAATGTTGCCAAAATTATACCAAAGAACATTAATTAGAAACTGAATAGCTTTTAATCTGATGAAGTCTTTGTTTCTACAGATTGACAAAGTTGCTGACTGAATGTTAAATAGTAAAATTCCTGTTAAAGAAAATGCACTTCTGATCTTCGTCTGGGAAACAAAACATAGTTCTAAATTAATACCAAGGCTTTTATTCAGCAACGCATTTAATATAAATTTAACACACAAAGTCCTCAAACGCTGAGGAGTTTGAATTATATGTTTACACATCTTGTCCAAAAGGGATTAATTTTTGTAAGCTGCCATTCTTAACTATTTTTGTTACCCCTAGTTTTCCAGAAATTATAGATAACAAATCACCTGGTACACTTGTGCTTTTTTCTCACCTGCCTATAAAGAAACAGCATTAAAGGCTGTCTTACGTCTCTTCACCATAGGATATCAAATACAGTGCAAGAGAGTATATTTGGATCATGAGCCATTGCAGTAGGAAAGTAGCAAACTAGAACTATCTGTTACTGTAATAATAAAGCATTACATGAAAAATGCACAAGGTTTCCCTCATTGACTGGAAGTACATCTTCTATTCTTTTAAATTTTTTACTTGGCTTTTTTTGGTTATCTCTTTATATTGTTTAGGGATTTTCCCACCATCAAAAATTAAAATATAACATTACTTATAGCATGAGAGGGGGAGAAAATGTGAAAGTAATTCCTGGACATACTAATGTTTTGGGTTTTTTTATTTTTATTTTTAATTTGAGCCTTTACAGGCCATTCCCTAAAATCAAATTTAGCCAGATGAGTTAATACCGCACTAATAGGAGGAATGTCTTACATCACTACAGTGCTTTCATTTTGTGAATTTTATGGTCTTCAGAGAACTGTTCTGAGAACTCCCTTTTATTCTATTAGTACACAGCCAAGAATAATTCAAAAATGAATGAAAAATAAAGCTAGTAAACTGACTGAAAAGAATTAAAAGGTTTTCTGGAAAAATTTAAAAAATAAAATTGATAGGAATGTGACTGTCCTGAGTGGATCCTCTATCTATAATACTACAAATGGGTCCACAAATTGATTTGCCATCACTGACTTCCCAAAGTAATCTGATAGAATTCAAAGAGGGAAAAATTAAAATAAATGAAGGAAGAAGCGAACTATCTGTGTTTAATCTTCAGTTTCATCAGAAATCGATTAACTAGCTGACTTTGGGTCCAAAAGAATTAATTATGCTCAGTCTCCAGTATAATTAACAACACTATGGCCATGTCCCAAAATATTCATTAAACAGTCAGGAACAATATGAAATTCAAATTAAAATTGGAAAAGAGATTAAATAGAAGTAGTCATCTCTAAAAAGAATCATACTACATCTGAGATGAAATCATTTAAGCAATACAAAATATGGAAATACATTTTGTGTTACATTCGATTATCATTAATTCCAGCACTGCAAGCTGGCAGCTATTTTAGGCTCATTACAAAGACTAAAATGGGCTGGAATTTTAATAAAAATCAATCCTCATTGGAATAATGGCAATATGATTCAAACTTACAGGAAGTTAAGTTCTAAAATTCAAGTTTTCTTTTTAATTCTAAGTTCAACTGAGGAAATTTGCATTCTGATGTACATCTACCATTAATTTCAAACACAAAGCAATAGGCACATAGATGGGAATGAAAGGAGAGAGAAGAGGGAGGAGGAAAGATGGAACTTAAATATGTGTTTTGGAATCCCTATTTTTCAAATTTCCCAAATTTAGTGTCAATAGCCCATGGATCTAAGTAATGTTGCCATGAGCAGTATGGAATTTGCTTTCAGTTTCCTACATGTGATTTTTTTTCATCCCCCGTAATTTTACACTGCTGTATTTGGCACATTATTCTCTTAAAGTTCAATATTTTTTATCCATCAAAGCCAGGATTATTTTGCATTGTGTGTTTTCTTTTTGAATTTGATTATCACAAATCTTCCCATTTTAACAATTTCTGTAGGAAGCAATTGAATCAGAACAAAAGTAGATTCATTTAAAGTAAGCCATCTTGGGGGGTTTTATGTTATACACCAAAGGTTCTATAGAGGAAAATATACATGAGCAAATCAGAAACAACAACAACAACAAAACAAATTAAAACAAAGCAAAACCAAACAAAACCAACAAACAAATAAAAAAACCCAAAAAACGCAAACAAACAAACAAAAAAAAGCTTGTATGCTAGTCATCTTCTATTATTTTATAATTTTATTTTTATTTGTTTTTAATCAAAGGTAGAGAAAGCACCTGTTTTTAATTATTGATTGTTATGTAGATCTCAGTTTTGGTTATGACTGACATCTTTACTAAGGCTGTTTAATAAGACTGCATCAAGAAATCTGTATTTAGAATAAAAACTTAAGAGTATTTAATAATTTGGTATAATTTCTTCATTCTGCATGTCTGTTTTTCTCTTCTTCAGTCCTCCAACTGGTTTCACTAATGACTAATCCACTGATGGAATTATGACATTGCATGCAACTTTGTATCTGTTGTGTGTTGATGCTGGCTAGACATGATATGCCATCGAATCTGCTCCTTCACTCCTCTCCTCCGCTGGACAGGGAGAGAAATTATAATGAAAAGCTCATGGGTCAACATCAGGTTAGGGAGAGATCAGTCTGTAATCACTGGTAAAACAGACCTAACTTGAGGAAAAATAATATATTAACAATCAAATTAGTGTAGGATGAGAAATAGAACTGAATCTTAAACAAACAGCTTCCCCCATGCTTCCCTTCTTCCCAGGCTCAGCTTCATTCCTGATTTAGTTCTTAACCTTCTTCCTTCCAACATGTCCTAGTTTGAAAGACAGGTGTTTGCTAAGAAAGGTAGAAGCCTCCCTTTGAACTGAAAAATGTGCTCCTTCCTTCCTACAGATTATTATGATTTTGAAATTAAGGGAGCTCTCAGGCAAAGATATGGGGTAGGAATAACAGTTCTTTACTAGTATAACTAACAAGACAAACAAGAACAACAACAGCTATGAAATTACCCACAAACAGAACAGTAACTCAGTCCCAGTGTTTTTTGGCTGCAGGCCCCTTTTCCCTGAGCTGCAGTTCCCGGTGCTGGGGGCGGGCGGGTCCCGCAGAGCTGCAGGAGGGCTGGGGGTGATGGCAGAGCTGTCCCAGGGGGAGAGAGAGATGGAGAGAGAGCTCTCCGCTCACGGTGTGGGTCCTGGTGCTCAGCAGAGTGCTGGATGGTGGTAGTTCACAGCGAGAAGACAGCCGGGCAGGGTCCGATGGTGGTTTCCCGACGCTGGGATGGGACACAGACGGCGATCGTCCTTCTCGTCCGAACTCCGCGGGGGAAATGGGCCGAGGCCCAGCCTTCCTCTTCCTCTTCTGGCTGTTTGAATCTCGCGGGGTTTCTCTCTTCCCTCCCGTCCCCTCCCCCTTGTCACCAGGGCCCAGTCAACAGGTATCTTAGCATGACAATGGGGAAAATTCCACAGAGGGAAAAGGGAAAGAACCAACCCCCAGCACAACAGTTCAGGGGGATGGGGAATGGGGGTTGCAGTCACACTGACTGCTGCTCCTTCCTCCTCAGTGGGACGACTTGTCACGTTCTTCCCCTGCCCCAGCATGGGGTCCCTCCCATGACAGACAGTCCTTCAGCAGTTTCTCCAGCACAAATCATTCCCATGAGCTGCAGTTTTTAACAAGCTTCTTCAGCATGGCCCCTTCCTAGGGCTGCAGTTCTTCGGGAACCAACTGCTCTACCTAACAGAGTATTTCAACCAGCTACTGGAGAAGCAATACAGCTGTTTGGATTGAAAAACAATCCAAAGGGTTCCTGGAATGCATCAAGGGTCCCTTTCTGGTTCAGGTATTACGCAAACCAACTGGAGAAGAAGCGTTATCAAACCTGGTGCTCACTAGTTCACCTGAGCTCATTAAAGAGGTTTAGATTGGTGGCAGCCTGGGCTGTAGAAATTGTGCCTTAGTTGAGTTCGTCACGATTTTGAGGAATGGGGACCTGGCAAATAGTAAAGTCAGAACTCAGAATTTTAGGCAACTTCTCTTGGAGCACAGGAGCTTTTCTCCATGTTTAGAAAGTAAGACAAGACAGCCCAGAACTCAATAGGGCTGAGCAAGGATCTACTTCTCATACAGAGAAGCAAGAAGGAAATGCACAGAGAATGGAAGGTAGGGATATGTGACCCAGGAAAATAACAGGAGTACAATTTAAATGTGCAGATATGGGATCAGGAAAGTTAAGGCACCATTGGAAAATGACGTGCTAAGTGATATGAAGAATAATAAGGGATTGTCTAAATACATAGATCAGAAACAAAAAGCCCAAGGAAAATCCAAGTACAATGAAAGAGTGAACCTGCAAAATGAATGAAAAGGGAGAACCAGTACTTACAGATATGGAGAAGGCTAAGGTACTCATTGAATTTTTCACCTCAGTCTTCTCAGCTTTCCCATGTCTCTTGAGCACCTGAACTTCTAGGTGGGAGTTGGGGTGGCAAAGTTCCTCTCACTGTAATCTAACAGGTTTGGGATACCTTGATGAAAGTAAACAGTCACAAGTCTATTGGATCTGATGAGATGCATCCCAGGGTTCTGAGGGAGCTGATGTTGTTCTGATGTTGTTGCCATGAAAAGTCATGGCAGTCAGGAAAAGTTCCTAGTGACTGGAAAAAGCAAAATATCTGTCTAATTTTTAAAAAGGGTATAACGGAAGATCCGGGAACTACAGATCAGTAAACCCCACATTTTCACCTGGGAAGTTCATGGAGCAGATCCTTATAGAAGAAATGTTAAATCTCACAAAACATAAGGAGGTGGTCTGAAGCAGCCAGCATGGCTTCACTAAGGGCAAATTGTGCCTGAACAAACTGGTGGTCTTCCATGACTGACTGCAATGGTCAAAAAATGAAAATTACTGATGTCATCTAACTGGATTTTTGTAAGGGTTTTGATGCAGTCTTACCTGACCTTAAGGTGGAAGGAGCAGCAGAGACAATGTGTGACACACAGCCCTCATTTCTGTCCATTGGTGTCACTAAGGGGGAGTAGATAGAGAAATTGGGAGTGAAGTGGGTGGAAGGAAGGTGTTTATTTTAGATTCTGTTTTATTTCCATTACCTACCTCTGATTTGATTGGTATTACACTAAATTATTTTCCCCCAAGTTGAGTCTTTTTTGCCCATGACTGCAACTGATCTCGTTTTTATCTCAACCCATGAGTCTATCCTTATATTTTCTCTCTTCTCTTCCAGATGAGGAGGGAAGGAATAGAATGACTTAGATAGGCACCTGTGTCCAGGCAGGATCAACCCATCACAAGGCATCAGGAAATTACATCAAGTCTGCTCTCAAAAGGAATGTATTCTTTCCTATGCCATTGCAAAAGTTCTTATGCAAGGATTTTCTATTCAAACCTTCTAATGCATTATTCATTGCAATGTTTGAGATACTTTCCTGATTAAAGATGGAACCTGCAACACTAAATAATAAGACAAACTTACAAGACCTCTAGAAATCTTTTAAAAATGCTTATTTCACAGAAATTTAATTAGATTGATTAGGACTATTGAGCTGTGCATGTGATATTCCCCTAGAGGCCATTTCTTCTCATGAGGTTTTTGCAATAATTAAACTGTAGTAGGACACTAAATTTTAACTTTTAATGGTTGTCTTGCCAAGTAACTACTAGGAAAGGAAAGTGGAAGATATACTTTCTGAAAGCCTCACAAGCAGAGAAACACATTCTTTGAAACAAAAAAGAATACCCAGGAAAATATAAAGAATGTACTGATGTTTAAATATTGGAAATTTCTGTAACAAATAAGTATGCTCGACAGATATTAATTAATTATCCAGACTGTCCTCAAGAAACACTTATTTGAATTTTTTAATAAAAGTCACAAAAAACCCAAATAAACAAAGAAGAACAAATCTTTTCCTTATTATGTTTCTGCATTTAAGTAACATTAAAAAATTATATTCAAAATCAAATAAAATCATGCTCAGATTCAGAGATCTAAAAATGTATCAAGAAATTTTTCTGGGATGTCTCAAACCAACTTCAGACTACAAATTTTTAAGTTATTTTTGGTTTAGGATTCATGAAGACAGTTGTTTGTTTCATTCAACGTTCAATTGTGTTCAGGTCTATGCGATTCTACAACACATAAATATACAACTCTCTTCAGATATGGTGTGAGGTTCACTATTATGCAGTCTTTGTTTAACAATTCTTTTCTACGTGCAATCTACATATGCATATGTTGTGTACACAGTAATTAAAATGACATAACTACCAGATGATTAGTACACTCCATTATTACTGGTCCATATCAGAAATGCTTGCATGGTTTTGTAGTAGCTCCTTCTAATTTCCAAAGGGCATCTTTTCAGTGGAAGTCTAAATGGTGGAAACCTGGCTCCATTTAATGTATTAGCAATACTGACAAGGTAGTTTGTCAGTCTGCACTTAGAATTCCTAAATTGGAAGCATTAACCATAGGATTGGACTTTTTTGCTTGTATATTCAAAAACAGAAGTATCGCTCAAGAATATTTAAACAGAGATATACAGATTTCAATGAAATATTCTTAGCATATTCCTTTGCCTTGATCTAAATAGATTTCCCTTTCTTTTTGTAAGCATATTTTAACATTAAGAAATTCTCTCATAATCACAATTTTATTTTGCTATTATTGAAATAAATTAATAGAATATAAGAATTATTTTCATTACTTTGCTATTAATAGCATGAAATAAATCTATCAATAGAATAAAAAAATTCCTTTTCAACAGCCTAAAGCAGTAAGGCAGTAATTTCACAGTATCTTACAACCTACATATAGGTGCTTCAGCAGTGTACATCCCTTTTAATAGAGTACAGTTAATATGTGCCACTTAACCTTTCCCATTTCAGGCCTTTTTCAACACTAGATAAAAGTAGTCATGTTTTCATAGACCTGATTCTGGATGGAGGGAAAATCAAGATCTCTCAGATTTTTACTGTGGGGTGGGTAGTCAAGTACAAACCAATATGGCCCAGAAAATTATTTTCTAACATTAGATGTAATATTTCCTAAATCCTATTTAACCACAGAATGACTACACTAAAATGTCTTTAAGGCAACATAACAGAATTTTCAGTGGGTTGTCATTCAGATGCAACAGAGGACTTACAAATATAGTATGCAGCTCTCGGGTCTGAAGTAATCACAGCAAAAATGCTTTGCTGGCTTATTTTCTCTTCATCTTGAACAGAAAAGCAGAGCTATGAAATGCATTTCAAATATTTTAATATTACCTCTAATATGCTATTTGAATGGTCATGTTTAAAAGTAAATTTTCAGGTAGATGGAATTTAAAGAATGGTCAGCTTTGTACATTTCAAGGCATATATGGCAATCAGTAAGGAAGCATGTAGAAAACATTTTTATTTTACCAGCTTTCTTTATTTTGAGGAGATAGGGGAATATTCATGTCAATATAGTGGCCATAATCTATAACTAAACCAGCCACATTTACTGCAAGTAGTGATAGAAGCCCAGAACAATTTTAAGCAGCCTAGATACCAGGAGCCCAGTAGAGTTTTTCACAGTGCAATAGGTAGGCTGCTTATCTAATGCCAGCCAATTTTTAAAGCCATTTTTGATACGTGCTGGACTTGTGTGGACAAGTGTGAACGGGTTTGTTGAGGGGGTATTCACATATACTTCAAAGGCTTTAAAATAAGGTTCTCTCTGTACCACACCCACATGTAGCTGGGAGAATTTATAGGTAATATTCCTGCCCAGATGAGTAATTCTATGCACCATGAAATATTAACTTTTAGCATATATGGGGTTTTGAAATAATCTGGTTGTTTTAAAGGTGAGAAACAGGGAAAGATTGACAAGGAGCCCTATTAGATATATATCTTGGAATTTTATACATCCCTGGTAATAGCACACCTACCTTGATGGTCCCAGGTATGCCAATATCCCCAGAGTTTAGTAAGACATTGACTTGTGGATGTGCTGTGTTATGTGTATCCTGACTATTTATGCGTACTCTGAAATCCTATGATGTTATTTTGACTTGCAAATTGCATATTGGTAAATCCTACTTGGTTGGGAGCCAGGAGCATTCCACAGCCTCACATTTCCCCTCAATTAATAGGCAATGGGCCCTCCATTCCAAAGGCAGTTTACATTTTAACCACCAGGGGACAATTATAAAGGTATAAGGTAATTTCCACAGTTGGGGTTCACAAAAATTGATTGATCTGTGAGTGTTGCAAAAAATCTTAGGCCCTGCTCAGCTGGTACAGGGAGAGCCACACAGATCCCCTGGTTTGTCTAATTCCAAAGATCCGTAAACCTCAAAATTAGCGTCCCTGCAAGTTTTGTGGAATTATGGCTTGCATTCCCTGATCCTGGCATCCTGGTCTTAGCAGTGAGCACACATAGCTGCATGTATAAAAAAGGACAACACACATATACCAAAGCTACAATTATTCCTACAAATAAAACACCAAAATAATACGTCATATAAATTATCCGAAGAGTTTCCTTCTCCTCCTTTCAGTTTTAGATTTCCACCTTTAGAAGGTCAGAACAGAAACTATTCAGTCTTTTCACTATTCACTGAGCAGCAACTGGTCAATAATTTGTCCAATTCAAATGACTCAACAACCTTCATCTTATTCATGAATATTAGGTATTACACTCCTTCTAGCTTGTTATGGTTTGCCATACTTATATACAATATACTCACATTAACAAAGATTTCTGGTATTGCTATTCTCTGTGATTGTCTTAATCCCAAAAAGTAGCAGTTCCTTCTGTAGTTTGAGAGTAATTATCTCTACCTTACTGCTGGGTTCTGATATTTGAAAGGCCATAGTCTCCTCCCCCATCACCCCATCCTGATTGTACTCAGCATAGGACAGTGGAACCTGTCCTTTTTTCCACAATTTCAACTCGATCTGCTCACTATCTTTTCAAACTAGCACAATAATAACCTTTTGCCAAAAAAACATGCGAAAAAAAGGCAAACTTGGCATCCACTGGATCCTGTAGCAATGAGTTTCACATTTAATTAAACAAAAATCCCTTCTGCTTGCTCTGAACCCATGATCTAACTTTACTAGATGTCTCTGAGTTTATTATGAGTAAAAGAGTGAAGTTGTTGTTTCTTAATAATTTTCATTAAGCTCATCAAGATTTTTGAATCTCTTTCCTATCCCTCCTAAAGTCATATAATTTCTATCATATACAGAAAATATTCTGGGTCTTTGTTATCTATGCTGTCCTTGTCTGTGCTTTGACATTAAGGGGAAGGATGTAAAAAGGAAAGAGCTGGGAACTGCATTGATATATGATGTGTGAAGGCATGGATTAAACACAGATGAAGGAGAAAAAAATTATAATGTCTGATGATTAGGCATACAATATAAGAAAAAAATTCAAATACAAAAAAATTTGGAAAATGTATAGCATTTCTAAAATAAGAATACAATTACTTAAGAATCTTTTCTGGTTTTAAAGCATCATCCCTAAACTTATTTAGATAGCTTAGTGTCTTACCTGCTGTTTGTCTTAACTCCTTTTTTTCTGCTTCTACATATAGACTGAAGAAACCCCAAAAAACTAAATACAAAACTAACATAACAAAAAATTCTACACCCTTAACCAGAAACATCCCAGAATTTGCACTTAGAATTGTAATACTTTATATCAGCATCTGGTTAATTTTAAAAAGATGACCTCAGAGATTTATTTTTCCCACCAGGTTATATCTGAAATTCATCATATGGTTAATGCTTCCTTATATCCAGAATGATATTCAGTTTTTTTGAACGAGAGAAGAGCCAGGTTCTATAACCATGTATTGGTGATGTAGATTTTGTTTTCTACAAGGCTCAGGACCAAAATTTTCATTCAATTGTTCTGCATCAACAGCATTTCAACAGAGTTCAGCATATTGTCACTCCCACTGCAGTGCTTATGACAAATTTAGAAAAAAAACCACAACAGCTACTGAAGTGAGGTCTTTCAAAAATCTGGCAAATAGTAACATCCTGAAAAGCTGAAAATTACAGCTGATGAATTTGCAGTTGTTTTATTTCAGATTTTTTTGTTTGTGATGAAATAAAAGATAATATTTTCTCCTATGTTCTCTCTTTGTTTAGCAAAATAGGCACTTCTTGTATTGCTCCTCTGTTTCTAAAAGAAAGTGATAAGTAGGAGCATACATATGTATAATATGAATGAGATCATCAAATCTAGAACTGCTTAACCTAAAAATTTATTTTAATAAAATTTAAATGTTCAGATATATTGTGTAGACCTGTTCATACATGTTGTGAATGCTTCCAAGTGCTCCTTTCTGAAGAGTGTTTAGAATATAGAATAATTTTCTCAGATTTAATATTTCTTCGGTGGTTAAAATCTGGGATAAACCGACAGTGATAGACACTAGTATTTCTGTCTCCACACTACTGTAGGAGAAAAAAAGGAGGTATCAGTACCTGGGTTTATAGACTAAGCATGTGATACCTTTAGCAGAAATGTTCACAATCAGAATTTCTCTATATCCTGTTTCTAGACATGAGATAACAATACCTCCCTATCTAAAAGCATGATGCTGGGGAAGAGTATATTAAAGATGTCATGATGCTCAGATACAGGGTAAATCACCGTCAGAGTTCTTCTGTTGCAGGTGGCCACATACTAGGTTATTTTTTATATGTAGGTATGTATTAGTTTTGATTATTTACACCTATATAGAAAATGAATTAAATGCATACAAGCTCAATACCAAGTATTAATGCTAGCTGAGCACAGAATAGCCCACATCTCTGCCAGCAAATTGTCTTGGGTTTCAATTTCAGGCAGCTGAAGGAATGCAGGCTATCAGGAATGGTCCATGGACTGCTTCTTAGTACTGTCTAAACACAAGCAATAAAGTTAAAAACTTCTGAAAAGTGCAAAGATATATCAGATAATTGCACAGTCCTTATAAATTAAAGTTATTTAATAACAACAAAATTGTTTAAGTGTTAAAGGCTTCACTTACAACTGAAGTGCTCTCACATTATATATGCTTCTGATATGATGGAAAGGAACAAGCAAAATGGCCTGATCTAGGAATACTTTGTCTGAAGAAAGGAAGATTTACAGAAGGCTTGAAGCCATAATACAAAATGAGATGAGATCCTATCCATGTCTTGAATTTTCAGCTGCCACTTAGAACACAAGCAAATTAAAATAATTTTTTAAAAATTATATATTATTCAGACATTTCTTTCATTTTGCCTTCTTTCATATATAAAAATCAATTGATTGTCTTGTACTTCATCTCTGGCTCTTCAGAGATTCATGCAGGTTCTGTAATATTCTTTATTTCCAATGAGAGCATTTAGGATGCATAGCGTTAAGGAAGGAGATGTTAATATACACAAGGAAATGAAAGTTTAGCTAAAAAAATGGAATATGGATTTACATTTCCATTATATTCATAATATTGATGTTTTACATACATTTTTTCTTTTATACATATTTTTCTTTCTTTTCTTTCTTTTAAATTAAAAATTGGTTTTTAATTTTAAAAACCAACACAAGACAAACATGCCTTTTGCTTTTAACTTTCATTCTTCAGAATAAAAATATAGCATTATATATTCACAAAACGTTGAAATCAATTTGCCAGTCACCACTATTTCTCAGGATCGTGCTGGGATGTTTCTAAAGCTGGTTTTAATACTTGCCTATAGATATGATATAGATATACTTGCCTATAAATATGATTCAAATATCTGATTCTCCCATACTTTAAAGTACTAATATAAATAATATTTTCTTAAAAATATATTTTCAGAACTTTCCACAACAAAACTAATATAATTGTCTTGTGGGGCACTAAAGATTTGTTCCTCTTTTATATACATTTTTTTCTAAACAAAGAGTAGTAAATAATTCAGTCTGTACAACATGTCACAGACCAATAATTACTTCTAGCTGTGTACTGGTCACTTGTTTATTGATAAAAGTTTTCAAGAGTTTTTATAGACATATTTATTCCTTTAAAAAAGATTAGGTCTTGCTTTCCTGTTTGTCCCTTTTCACCACAGAGCAAACACAGCTGCAAGCACTGCAGCCCTTTCTAAACTCCATAGTTAAAGATTTAGGGATGTGCACAGAAAACATGTTTTTGTGGAACTATTCCCTCCCCAATTTCCCATACTTTCATGTCCCACCATTCATTAAAGCTTTTTAGCCTGCTACACATCACTGAACTTCCAATGATCAGGAAATGGTTTAAATCTTCAGATGTTATAAATATGAAATATTTTTTCTTTATTTGAAAAAACAAAGCATCTTGAAACTTACTATAAAAACTTAGAGAAACCCATAATGTCATGGGTGTTTTTGTTTCCTGAATAGTGGGAGATCATACTCCAAATTCTTTTTCCAGTATTTTTAAACAAAAACGGAAATTAATAATTCCAGCATCAACCTCAAGAGAAAAACCTTTTTTTCATGACGGCCTGAAATAGGACAAAGCAAAAAAGCAGCTTTGGCTCTGTAGCCTGCCTTTCCTACTACTCCCTGACCCCTATCCTTTATTAATGGCAAACTGATGATTTCTTTTTCCTAATCACAAGTTCTCACCATCTTAATTTACTCAACACAGCTATCATGTTCGTGATTTTTTTTTAAAACCTTTCCAGTGTAAATGCAATACTCTGATATATGCTGGTCACTGGGGGCACTGATTTGCTCTCTTTTTATTTAATATTTCTAACTATATGCCAGAAAACATTTTATGTGAAACAGAAATTTCAAAGAGAATACTTTTGAAGATTCATATATCATGTGCATGGTTATTCTTCTAACGAATATCTGCTGTCAGGATGTAAAACTTTTTCAGTAGAGAAATACTCCTAAAACTATAATTAGATTATATTTTTTGTGTGGGTAAGAGAATTCAGAAAGCACCAACTATTTGAGGTAGACTTTTGTCATCTCTGTTGGTTCTAAATTGAAAAAGAAACATGAATGCATTTTGATTTTGATGAACCACGTATTTATCTGTGCTGACAGCCATTCTTACATTCCATCCATAAAGCAACAGAATTTACCTTATATGGGCTGAGATGTTTAATATAAATAAAAAAAAACCCCAGAGTGTTCATAGCGGAAAGCTTGACTGATTTTTAAATACAGAGATTATCAGGCATCACCATGAAGGAATGGTTCTTATTTTAAAGTCTCAGGATGCATTTCCTTACATTTAATAGATTTATTCATTGTCATTTTGGAGCAACTTGAAAATTATTCCATCAACATGATTTTCATGCAGTTATGATCAAAAAAAAGGTATATCAAGCCATGAAATTGCTTCTGACAAAGAAACTTCCATCATCTCATAACAGATTATAATACAAGTTCAATATTTGATGAATAAAAGAAGATTGAAGGAACAGCTCTGTTTGAAAATCCAGGTTTCTTCCCTCGCTTCTGCTTGTACAATGAAACAGTACAGAATTAAAATTTTTAAAATAACTGTTTCTTTCTCTTCATTAACTCTAGTAATTCAAAACAAATTAGTAAGTTACTACTGTGCAGAGCCAAATTTAAATCAAAGGCCTAAGATGTTTGGCAAGGTATCTCTCTGGAAAAAGAAGCTACTCTGATATGCTAATATTGTAAAGAACTATACATAAGACCTTTGTCACTCAGGACACTAATATTAACACTCGCTGAGTAAATGATTTTTAGGAATTGCAATTTCTTTTTATTTGTTTTTCTCACTAAGTTTGGAGTGTGAATGTAGAGTTCATTATTATGTTTCTTTCTGGCTGGCAAAGAAAAAATTTGCATTATCCCAAGTGGACTCCCTATTACTTTATATTGTTTACTAAGGCAAAAATTGAACTTGTGTTGCAGAAACACTAAGTAGAAGAAATATCTCTTCTCTGAACCTTGTTTACTACTCCACAGCTTATCTGGTTATATTGAAACTATTGATACTGGAAGTAGCATAATTAAAATCATCAGTACACTCTCCTATAACAATACTGCTTATACATAACTGCATTTTTCTTCTATTAGTTACAGTAAGTTTATAGACACACTATTTTTCTGTTATTTGAGTCTAAATATGGTATGACAATTCCTAGTGCAAAAGTCTGCTGAGATTGTATATACTGACTGCTCCATAAGGGTGCAAAAGTGGTAGGAAGGACAGTCACGGCCTGATATCAGGGAATTCCAGAAGAAAAAACTACCATCATACTTATCAAGAATAATGACATTGCTCATCCAAAATACAGGTGTCCCATACCATGTCAGGAGGAGGCAGAAGAAATATCAAAATAATCAGATGTGACTGGAGTAGGCAGCTATTCCAGCAAACTTCAGAACTGATGGAGTGATACTGTCAAGGAAAATTTATGTAGGATATCCTCCTACTCCTAATCAGAATCAAACTTGAGCCCAACTCTAGTCTAACATAGTAACTTCTGTACATCTAAGATATAAGCATAGCCATATGATCCTTATGAGCTGGTTGCAAACATAGCTTGGCAGCTGTTTTTATTCCAGCCCTTACCTGCATGTATCAGCTTTCCTTGTAGTGAATCCCAATTTTGTCTCTGCTCAGAACCAGTGTTAACATCAGCTCCTTTGTAGGAAGTGCTGCTTAAACCAAATCTGAACATGGGCTCATGTTGTGAGCTGACACCAGACCTGTAGTTAGGGAAATATATTTTGAAGCCTAAAATTGGCTTGCATCACAATATTTCTCATAGTAAAGTTTATTAGTTATGCAGAGCTTCCTGATCTGTATAATCTTTAGTGCAATCAAGTCCTACTAATGAATCGTATATGCAGTTCTCATTTTATTAAGGTAAGACATGATTATTAGCATATTCCTGAACCGCTAAGGTTATAATTGTCCTAATCTAGAAAGGTAAATATGAAAGCCTACATCCCCAGGTATAACAGTAAAGATTGCTGTCATCTGCTTTATTTGGCTGTCATATCAGCATAAAGCAATATAATTTCTAACATACTGACAGAAAACCAAAAAAAAATTTAAAATTATTCTTAAAGTATTTTTTTACAAGTTCACCCATTGAAGATGATAAAAAAAAATATTTTATTTGATAAGTATATCTTCCAAGAAAAAAGAGATTTAATCCATGAAACAGATTGCAGCTAACAGGCAAGTTGCAAGTGATGACCACCTCAAATTAAAGGTTAGGTTTTGATGTGCTTCAGTGACCTCGGACCTGGGGGAGGAAGTTAACATACTTTTAGCAAAAGGATGTACTGCTGATAAAGGCAGAATTTATGGGCCATCAGGACATCTGTCAGGACTCCCAAGATAAGGAAGAAATTAATAAAACCAACTCAGCTATTGTTCTGAAATCAGCTCCAGGTGGGTAAAAGAAGAAAGAAATCCACTGGCTCAAAAAAGGAGATAAACTGAGCATGCAGACTAATTAGGATGAGAAGTGAGATAATCATCAATGAGCAGAAGATAGAATACAGATTAAGAAGAGAACCTACGTCACCTGTAGCCAATGAACACTATTTCTTTTGTTTGCTAAAATGTATAAATAGTTAAAAGCTTTATAATTAGTGTACATGATAGGTGAAGAGTTCTGCCACGTACATCAGCGCTGAATAAAGTAATGCTGGCTTTCTAACCAAACAAACTGCTTGGATAGTATATTTCTGGGGGTTTTCAGTGACAGACCTTGGGGAAGGAAGGAAGGAAGAGCTGCAGGGCACCAGGCTGGGCACTGCTGGCAGCCACCCCATCACGTCACCACCACCTGGGGCAGACAGCGCTGTCTCCCATGGGGCAGGCAGCCTCCACACCTCCTCTGGGCAGCTGACATGGGATGACCTGCCCCAGGGGCATGGATGTGTTCTTACAGGGTCACAGGGAGCAGGATAGGCCAAGGCAGAGGCAGAGTACCACATATCCTATAGGAGGGTCTGCAAGCAGGCGTCCAAGCTCTCCCCAGTGAGAATGTGCACGTCTGTAGCACGGGCCTGGGTCTGTGCAGGAGGAGTGCACAAAACTGCGCAGCATTATACCTTTGAGGAATTAGTTATAAAAGACTGTTTAGAAATGTGTAGGCGTTTATTAACATTTCATAAAATCTGGTCTTGTGATTTATCCATTCTGTTAGTGATATTGATCCTGGATGAATCATTCAATGTTTGCAAGTTAATTGCGTGTCATTAGAGAGCCAATAAACCATTTCAGATATGATTTGGTTAAAGCTGTACAAACTGAACAGTTTTGCTTTGTGATAGCAGCTGTCTTCATTACCATAAGGCATTCTGAGATAATATCAGAAAAGATTTTCTATCTAAAATACTAATGCATTTCTGCTGAAGCCTAGGAAATCCTAAAAGAGAGAAATGAAGTTTGCAGCAAAATGACCTGTGGATATCTGGATAGATAGAAATTGTAGACACAGTAAACAGCACAGTGCTCACACTGTCTTGCAGAACTTAATCAACCAGTACTTTATTCCTGAGAATGTTTATTAAATGCTTTGATAAAAAAATATCCACGCAAATATTCTGCACCATCCTTCATTTTATTTCTACAGAACAGCTACTACTTAGGTTACATTAGTGCCAAATGAATATGTGACAGTACTTTAAATGGATTCCTTCTTGATTGCAAGATTATCCATTATTTACAGCAGGATCTCTGCAGTAATGGACTCCAAACTGCATCATCTAATGACCTATCTGGTTTAGCATTAAATGTTTTTACACTATGGGTTGGGTTTTAGTTGGATTTTGCTTGTTTTTTAAATGGCAGCAGAAGAGAGACTGTATATGCATATATATATATATATATATATATATATATATGAAAGCTAGGACCCTGAAGCTCTGTCCTTTCCCCCAGGAAGTAGTTGGCATTTTATTGGAAAAATAGCTAAAGATACCTTCTATAATATGCATGAATTATATATGGATTTGTATTTCATATTTTGTAAATCCAACTGGGCTTAAAAATTGCTTTACAGGAGTAATTTTCTTTTGGTTGTACCAAAAAATCCTCCTGATAACTTCCTTTGTGTGCTGAGGGCAGAGTAAGACACAACTATGTTAAGTTAGTTATATTCAGAGTAACTCTACCATGTAAGTAGAAACGTTCCACACACAAAAAAACCCCACCAGCAACTGTAAAATAAAGGATTAGTCTACCACCACTACTCTAAACCTGTCAGTTTGTTTTTATTCGTAATTCATGATTTCTTGTATTTTGTATATTATTTCTTTTTGTACATTTTGTGCCATGACGAGAATTTTAAAAATGAAACTTTTTTCTAATAATCCCAGAAGGAAAAGAAAAAAAAATTACTTGCTAGCCTTATAATAATCAGTGTCTCCCCTGGCATGATATTTCTTTAATCTTCTAGTTAGACAAACATGATTTGAAATAATTTTTACTGAAAAGCTGGAAACCACTACAGGTGGAAAAAGAATCCTTTCAGCAAGCATTAGAGAAGTAAAATGGCAGTGAATAGCTTAGTTAGTTTCTAATTGGCTTTTTTCTAATAAAGAATGTTAAGACTGGAGATAATAAAGCCAACACCATTTTTATCACACAATATGACACATGACTATTAACTTTGGCCAACCAGTGGAAAAAAACAATTTTTTTTACAGCCAAAAAACAAATTAAATGCTGTTTTAAATCAGATAGCTCTTTTTAATGTACCAAAACCAAACAAAAACAAAAACAAAAACAAAAACAAACAAAAAGAAAAACAAAACAAAACAAAAAATAAATAGAATCTCTGAGTGGAGTAAATCAATTAGATTTCAATTAGATTTTACCAATCAGGTAATTCAGAAGGCTGAACAATTTTTAGCTATCAAAGTTGTAAAAATTCATACTGAAACAAAATGCTAAGAAAAAAGCAACAGTATTTTTAATCATTTAGTTATTTTTATCTAACTTGAATCAGGAGGTGTTTTGTTAGGAAAAAAGCCCTATTTAACTAGACAGCATAAAAGCAGTTTCACATGGTAAGAACTAAAAATCCACCAAAGCCAGCACCCTGTCTTCAGCAGTAGCTACAAAGAGAGACAGAAAGAAGATGAAAGGTGTGTAAGAAATGGAAGAGAGAGATTACTTTGTTCTTGAGAACTTGCCTATCTTCTAAGATTTTTATTCTGAGAGTTCTTAAGCCTGTCATAATTTTTTCATCTTCTACTGTCAGCACATGGCATTCTAGCAGCCATGCCCTCTGTGGGCAAGAGATTCAAAAAAGTGGCTACAGTTTCTTGTTTTGACAGATTGTGGTTACTAATACTTACAATGTAATTACTAACATTAAATTAAAATCAGATTAATATGATTTTTCAACGGAGTATGGTTACAAATGGAAAGTTGGGAAATTTAGACTGAATATTACAAAGAATTTGTTTACTGTGGGGGGAGTAAGACACTAGAAGAGGTCACCAAGGGAGGTTTTAGCTCTCCCATCCCTGGCAGTGTTCAAAACCAGGTTGGATGAGGCCTTGAGCAACCTGATCTAGGGGGAGGTATCCCTGCCTATAGCAGGGTGGATTGGAACAAAATGATCTTTAAGGTCTGTTCCAACCTCTAAACATTCCATAATTCTGTAATAATTCACATTCACTTAGACTCACTGATATATAAGCTATTATGGACAATTGTGTGCCTACACAATTATGTGATTTTGCTTTGCATTAAATTGGTCTCCTGTTAATATAGCCCTACACAGTATTTCTGTGGTCAGATTTTATCCTTGAATAATTCTACAAATTAGAAAAATGAAAATGGTGAATTAAGCACAAGAAATTCTGTGATTTGTCTCAATCCTCATAGTAAGTGCTGGTTTCAATTAGTGATGAATTTCCTGTGGCTTATCTAATGTTCTTGTTATTGGAATACTTTTTCTCTAAAAGGAAAATAAGAATTTCCATGTCTTTTATTTATTCCAGCCTTTTTTAGGATCCTGCTATGATTAAAAAAAAAAATCTGTTTTTTCTTCAACTCATAAGAGCTATTAGACTTTTCTTGTCCTTATAGGTTTTCTGGCTGAGATTAGGACAGGTTGATGCCTTGAGAATGCTGTCTCTCTGCTTGCAGAGATACATTCACTCATGCCCTCCTAATTTGTCTTCATAAAAGTATCTTCTCGCTGACATCTTATCCCTTTTCCTGTTTTCTAATATTTTGCTTTTCTAAAGCATTCAAAAAGAGACAGCGTTTGTTCAACCTTTCACCAAAGTCCTCATAATCTTTCTTCATATTTTTCAAGTCCATGTCCTTTCTACTCTTGCAGACACACTTAGCACAAGCCATTTGTCTCCTTTGACATTATTTTTTTTTTTTTAATAAAAAAACCCCATGGTTGCAATATGAAAAACAAGTTATTTGCTTGAATGTACAGGCTCCAAGAAACAATTTCACAGCTAAATAAGAAATCACTTAACTAGGATTTCAGTGGTTATGGCTTCCCTTTTACACAGCTCTATTTCTAAATATCAGAGCTATGTAAATGGTACCAGTGGAGTTGGTCTCTATGTCTTGCATGAATGGTTTGATGTCTGAGCCCCACTGCAGCAGATATTTCTCAAGAATAGAGCCCTCTGAGACAGTATGTAGGCTTCCCTTACTCTGTTATCCTTTGCACAGTACATGCCCAGATGCACTTGCCCCAGAGACCTACAGGGCATGGCAGATTGCAGACACAGGTCTGGTAATCATTGGAGTACACACCCTTCGCTGCAGCTTACCAACACGGATTCACCTCCCAGGTGTAGCTGCAAGCCTGGGAGGAGCTGTAGCACTGTCTTGAAAGAGATGTTTAAAATATTCAGGATGGATGCTACCATCATGAGAAGTGGCTTAAACAATGTAATGTAAGTGGAAAAAAGGAAAAGCTTCATGGAATACACTGAACCCTGTTCTTAAAGAGAAAGGAAGCTAAAAACGCCATTGCTTTCTCCTGTTGCCAAAGATAATGTCAAGAAAAGATCCCTCAATATGCAATGAAAAAAAAATATACATTTTCTATTTTTGGGTCTAAGAAGTTTCAAAAACAACACATTGTTCCAATAGAGAATTTTAAAATTATGGGGCACTCAGTTGAAGTGATCATAGCACCAAAATTGGCAGTGTCCAAGAAGAGTTTGGGCAACACTCTTAGCACATGATGTGATTCTTGGAGTTGTCCTGTGCAGAGCAAGGAGTTGAACTTTGATGATCCTTGTGATTTCCTTCCAATTCAACATATTTTGTGAATCTATGCCTTTCAAAGTGAATTATACAATCAGTTGTATATAAGAATTAGAATTTCTGATTTTATGTACAATACACAGAGGTTTTCAAGATTCTTTAAGGAAGTAAAAATTTTGATAAGGCTTGAGAATCCTAAAGGTATTAAGCCTACTGAATTTGAGTATTACATAACCATTCATGTGAGATGATTATATACCTAATATCAGCATTGATTAAAGTCAGTGTCTTAATATATGTAGTTGCAAAGATAAAATTCTTGCCCTTCCACTTTTTGGCATCCAATCATATTATAGAAAAGGGCTGATGGTTTTGTTCTTTCCTTTATTTTAAAACATGATAAAGGGGACAACTGAATAGATGTTGTTCACCCACTGTTTTTTGAAGACACAGGAGTTACCTTGTGGGTTTTTGTCATAAAAGGAATTCATCACTATAGATTTGTACAAAGTCAGCTTGATTCACTTTCAGAACAACTAAATGAAATTTATAGCTGTCAAATAAATTTTATCATAATGGTTTTCTACTTAAAAAAATGCCATTTATCATAATTCATATTGTAGAATTTGAGGTCAATATTAAGATGTTGAAGATAATCTATTTAAAAATCATCTTGCATAATGTTCTTTGCAAATTGGCAGCACTTTCCCTACTGTAAGGCCTGTTATTCTTTTATCAATTTATTAGAGTAGCATGCTTTATTTATGCAACCCACTTCCTGAATTCCTGTTCATCTGTAATGGTAATTTGAGGTTAATAGAACCTGTATGCTAGTAATGGTTCAACTCAGCCAATTCCTATTACTCTTTTGAAGTAATAATTTATTAAGACAAGCAATACTCAGGTCTCCCACCTGAGGAGCTAAAGGAGCCCTTCAGACATTGATCCAGGGAATTTTCAAATTCAGACATCCTAATTTAGAGGGCAAAAATAACAAATTAGAATTTAAAAGGCTGGCATGGCAAACTTTAGTAAGAGTATAATTTAGGCTGAAAAGAACTCCAGATCATGCTACAGAAGACAATCAGATATGTGGCATATGCTTGTGAGGACTGGAAAAGCAAAGTGAAGCTGGAGATGTCACTAGTAAAATATAAAAGTTAACAAGAATTTTCTCTGCAAATTCAATCAGTTAAAAAAAGACTGAGGAAAGGATGGATAGGATAGGATAGGATAGGATAGGATAGGATAGGATAGGATAGGATAGGATAGGATAGGATAGGATAGGATAGGATAGGATAGGATAGGATAGGATAGGATAGGATAGGATAGGATAGGATAGGATAGGATAGGATAGGATAGGATAGGATAGGATAGGATAGGATCTGCTGCATAACACAGGAAAAGAATGACAAAGGAATGGCCTCAGGAAGTATATTCTTTACTGCCTTTTCTGTTTCAGTCCTCAGGAGCAGATCAGCTGAGATTAAATGACTGCTAGAAAGATTGTAACTTCAAGTGCTGAGGAAACAAACAAAAAAAAATGCTTCCTTGCGATTTTATTCTTAGATAAAATTGCAGAGTCAACAAATGATTTATCTTTGTTTTCTTAAAGATTACAATGGAAATTCATGACAATCTGATAAACATGAAACAGAGAAAACTACAGCAGTGTGGCTGGCAAACTGGCTAGAAAAGATAATCCCAAAGAGTAATTATCTAGAGCTTGTGGTTTTACCTGATGGATTTATTGACTGCTGTTCCACATGGCACAGAGGAAGAAAAAGAATGTGTATTATTGAATTTACTGTTAAAGAATATCTGGGAGGGACACTAGAGGACAGGATCCAAATTTTCAGTAAGCCCAAATTTGTGAAAGATTTGATAACGAAAATGAGTAAGGAGAAAACAAAAGTGCTGTGCCTGTGCAGGAACAACTAACTACAGAAATATAAGAGAAAAATGGGCAGCAAAGCAGAAGAATAATGGTTTATAATAGACCACTAAGTGAAGAAGAAACAAAAAAAAAAAATTGCATACTTACGAAAGAAGGCAGGTGCTATATTGGGATGTACTAATACCAATTCATACAACTCTTTAGTTTTGGCCATTGTACTTCAGAAAATGTGTAAATCACACAAGAGAAAGACTAGAAGAGAGCAGTAATGTTAATAATAAGGTTTAAAAATATGATTGACCTAAGAAAAAAAGTTGAGATTATTAGGTCTGGCTTGCCTTTTATTTAGACTTAGAATTACCTGGCAGTTCATTGAAGAGTGTCTGTTCTGATCAAATTATGATAAATGGGCTTATATTGCAAGGTAGATGACAGTTGAATTTTAAATATTTTTATGGCAAGGAGACTGAAACACTTTTTACACCTCCCTTGTGGATTACTTATTCATCAAGGCTTTGTTGTATTTGAATTTGATTTATTTTATTCTGGAAAAAAAAAATTATTTTTAGAAACCCTTCCAGATTATATTTAGCTTTAGTGTATTCCTAGAAACCTGTCTTGTTGCTGGAGTCAGCAACAAAGAAAAGAGGCACAACTTTTTGTATCAGGCCAAGATATCTTACCTGGGATGCTGTTACACAAGATGATGAGCAGGAAAAAATGGGATGAAAATGTTAGAGTTACAGTTTTAGTGAAAGTGGTAAGCAGCAATCAAAGAGCTTGGAGGGGCATCAGGAAATGAGTCAGTGATGTGTTTGCTACTCAGAGATCCTTCAGTTTGGTACCACTGACATGCAAATTACAGAAATTACAACTAAACTTAGAAGTTACAAGGCTAAAATATTGAATTTACTGCTCACACAAATGACTGGTAAAGTAAATGGAAGTATGTAAGTGCATCAGCTTCATACTGTCATGCAGAAACAGAAGATAGGCAGAAAAAGAGGACAATGATTAATATGCTCTATAGCTTTGTGTTAGTCCAAGTGTTAGAGTATCCTGAAAACTTTTAGATCATAGCATAAACCAGGATGTTCAGTATTGTTGGTTTGGATTTGCATCAGACAAAATAGTATAAAGAAACTCTTTTTCAGACTGCTTATTAGACCTCAGTTTTGGGGGTTTATTTATATCTAAATGTCTAAGCATCTAAACAATTTAGAAAAGCATGCATTTTGTCTAAAAAATGCAATGATGCTTCTCTTAGGTTTCAGTTAGAGCAGGGTTTGTAATATCTTCAGAACAATATGCTTTTCAGCCTTACCTAAAGAGAGCTGGATTTTATTCTTTACAGCTAGAGTGCCTCTTGGAAAGAAATGCCATTTAGTTAAACAAATGGGAAAAAAGAAAAAGAAAAGGTGAGGGTTTCTACATGTCAGAAAAAGATGGTTTCACTTCCCTTTACCTCTGCTCTTCTTTATGCTAAAGGCTGGACAGCTACATTTGATGCAAGGGCCTGAAGGATAATTCCAAGGGTGAACCTCAAATCACAGTGCAATTCTAACTGGGGAACATTACATTGGTGCTCTCAGGCATGGCTACATTGTCAGATGTGCATTTAAGTGAAAGAATAGTCTTGTTCTCTTCAGTCTTGATCTGTTGATCTCAATGGAATTTATTCTTAATAAATATTTCTCTTTTTATAGAGTAGCACTGCACACAAAAAAAGGCAACAGGAATGAAAGAAATTTGTTCCACTTACAGTCACCCAAATTCCTGAGATATTATTCCACCTTGGGAAATTAATTTCCAAAATTTAAATGAGTGCCTGTTGTACAGGACACAGAACTAGAAGGCTAGTTTTGCATGTTTTCCATAGCCTCATATTTCAAAAGTGTTTTAAATCATCCTAGAAATTTTTGAAAAAACAAATATGTTGAAAGGCATAATATCAAAGAGCTGGTAGGGACAATAGTGGTCTTTATAAAATCAAACAAACAGACAATGTATCAGTAGAACGTACTGAACCACAGCTCTTCTTCCTCTGAAGAAGGTCAGTTTTGCTTTAAAAATGGAAAATTAGAAAATTTCACATCCTAGTTTCCTTTCAAGAGTATTTTTCTTTCATGTATGTCTAATAAACTTAGCCAGTATAAAGACAAGAGTCGTAAAAGTATTGTATTGAAATTTCCTTGTATGTGGGGGTTAGCCTCTGCTCCTGGACCTGATTTAAGTGGTTGGGATATTTTTGTCTTTGACTTGGATGATACATCTCCCCCTGTCAGATTCCCTTTTTGGAAATTAAGTTGCAGTTGCAATTGCATTTTCTTTTGTATTCATCAGTAAAGATAATTGCAGCTTCTGTTACTAAATCAGTCACCAAAGAGATCAAGTTGTCTTTATTCAGCTTCTTGGAGTTAAGAAAACATTATTTGCTATTAACTCTTTCTTGAACTCTTCTATCTTATCCTCCACTATGGGCAAACTGAATAAGCTTTTATCATGGAACATTTTATGATACAAGCCATTAAATTAAAATATGGCCTTTTTGCTGTAATAAATGTGTTAGAGCAAGTATGATATCATGATTCATGGACAATAGTGTCTGATTTTACATGTGGAAAATATGCAGTATCCCAATTTATCTGCCTATGTGATTAGTTTCTTTCTTCCTTGAGTTTCTCAGTTAGACATCTCATCACCTAGATTAAATTTAAGAAGTATTATGCACTAAATAAATAAACTCTTATAAAAGCTTAGATTTATGTCTTACATGTAAAATCTCTAGTATTTTGTTCTGACAATTTGAATACATTAATTTATCAATATATTTTAGTTTTAGTCTGCTCTTATTTAACATCTCTTATTGAATATTTCTCACAAAAATGAATGCTAAAACCAGAGGTATAGATTTTGCTGGTATAAATTTGAGGAAAACCCTATGAAAAAATAGTCATACAGAGAACATCAGAGGAGTTTAATATTCAGGGGGAAAGCAGGGTATAATTTCAGAATCAATTAGGAACAATTTGCAAAAACTTTCTCCAAATATACAATATAGTATTTTACTTTTTTTGCAATTAGAGAAATTTGAATTCTCATCTGTCTGCTTCTTACCATAGCTGTGAAATTGTGTGGTTTTCAGTTTTGGTAGAAAGAAGATTTGACCAATATTTTGCGTATATGCACAACAATAGATGAAATTCCCCATGTCAAGTTCAAGAAATAAATGCTAAAGAAATATTATTTGGAAGGCAAAAGAATTTCCTGTTCTTTGTAGACAGAGCATGAAACATACTCTGCAAATCCTCCCTTCAGATTAGTATAAAATTTTTCCATCAAAATGTTTAAATATTGAGCCAGATATGTTTTGTTCCAGACATCTTTGTTTCAGTTAGTATTCATTGAAGCTTAAAAGATCTCCAAGAAAGACCATATGGATAGATCTATTTCCTTATTTCCAAAAATGAAAAAGAAAGCCCCATGCTGACTTGCAACATGTCCCACCTCAGGCTTTTAAATCCAGAGCCTCTGTCCTCTGCTCCTCTTTCTCAGTGATGTTTGGTTCTTCATATAAGCTAGGTCATTCTGCTTATTCCTCAATTTCTCTCTGTTTGATCTTTGACAATTACTGGATCACAGCTCTTCCTTCTCTGCATCCATATTCTCATGGAAACACAAAAAGAGTGAGTACAAAGCCATGGGAAAAAGACTCCTGCTTTTTGTCCTCATTTTCCAGTGAAACATTTTAATGTTATAACACTGTGGGAGAAAATGAAATTTCATCCCTGAAAACCCACAAATTATCAGGATGTCTGAAACCAAGGGATGCAAAAGTGAAGAGGGAAGGGCCACTGTTCCCCTTCCTCATTATTAAGATACCTGCAGAAATCAATAACATTTGCATGTTTATTTGAGTTTTGTGCCACAAAGTCTGATCACAGAGGCAACTCTGTGGATAGAAGATATGTGCACCTATTTAATTTCTAGGTATAAAATGAGAGGTCAGAGAAGATGAATATTTTAAACAGGAAAACATGAGATCAATACATCTGTAAAAAAATGGCTACTAGACAGTTCTTTAGACTTCCCAAGCAAAAGAGGCAAAGATTTCTATCTACAGGTATAGAAAATAGCAGAATTCTTTATTCCAAGACCCAGGAATCTGGTTCATTAGCAGAACATAAAAAGTACTGTTCAAATTACTATGATAAAGAAGATATAAAGCCATTGCCCTCTACAGAAAACTGAAGGGTTGTTTGTTCATTGGAACATAATTGCTTTAAAAAGATGTAGTATTTGGGGAAATATTAAAACACTCTTAGAAAAGATAGCACATAGAGCAAATTTCTTCTAATTTACACTAAACTAGCCCAAAGCACACCAGAAGTCAGTCTAAGAAGTTGGTGAAATACAAAGAAGAACAGTAAGGATGGAAGAACAAAACTTAAAAACTAAGAAACTAAGAGATGCAAAGCGAATTTAAAAAATCCAAACCACCACCAAAATCCCAAACAGTCAAAACCCCCCAAAAATCCCCAAGAAAACCAAAGATAAAAAAAAAAAAAAAATTAAAAATTAATTTAATCTTGCCAACATTTTTTTTTTCTTTTAATGTGAATGAGAGAAAGTCCGGAGTACTTGTTACTTTAATACAAGGAAAGGAAACATAAATGAAAGGGCAACTTCTGGGTTCTAATATAATATGATGTCTTGCAATGTGGTATCATTAGGAAAGAATTCTCTAATATAATTACCAAATATTAATCTGAAATTTAGTAGAAAGCCCCTTGTTTAACATCTATACTACCATGTCTCTGGTCTTTTCAATAAATTTCTTAGCATTCTGACAAGCTCCTGTGATTTCTTGGATTACGACACTGAGCAGTTTAATTCATTACCATGTGCTTCACTTTTTGTGTTTCAGACATGGCAGTCTCCTTCCTCCCTTGACAAATAGATTAACTGCTTTTAGGTGCAATTTTGTAATACGTAAAAGCACTTATCTCACACCCCAATTCAGAAAAGCATTATCCCTCCATCAGAATGGGCTTCCTACAGATTGGCAGGGATTAGAAAAGCTCATTCAGCAAACAGAAGACCAATTATTTAAAAACATATCAGAAAACTTCTCCTTGTCTATCTCTGTCTCATCTTATGTAGGTTGCCCTTTTATGTGCTTTGATATTCTTTTCTGCTCTTGCTGAAGCACAGTTCTGTAGAGCTGTAGATTTGCTAAGGAAACTTCCCAGTCTGACCATACAGAGAATTTCACTGCTGGGATGGAAGCTCTTCCCAGAGGGTGGGTTCAGTGCCTCCCTTGACTCTTCACACACCCCATTCTCATATGGTCAGGCCAGGATTCCTTACCAGACCGACCCCACATTTCCAAGGTCAGAGTCTCAAATAAAGCAATTTAAATTGCTCCATAAAGCAATTTACTCATGATGCAGTAACACAAAACAGCCAAAGTTGGTGTCTCTGAGGAGGGACCCCCAACAAAGGAACCCCTAGGCTTTTGCAGCCTCAGTCTAACCACTCCCAAATCTCCTTCTTCCTCTGAGTTTTTGCTCCTGCTGTGTCTCTCAGTGTCCATTCACCCCGTAGGCACCACCCTCTTCGTTCCTTTTGTTAACAAAAGGGTTGGCAGTTCATAGCCTCTTGTCTTGCCTTCCACCCAGAGCTCAACCTGCATCCCAATTTGCTTCTCAACCTGCATTTCAATCTGCATCTCAACCTGCATCTCAATCTGCATCTCAATCTGCAGTTTGGAAACCTGGCTACCTGCTCCAGATATATTACTCAGCAGTGTTTTCTTGAATAAGAATTTCCCATGTTAGCCAGTTGAAGGAATTGATTATTAGAATAAAGCTGAAATGTCTATTATGCCAGAATGGCAATGTTGCTTCTTAATAAATAACTTCATTATGACACTTGAATCCCAAGCAAAAAATTGGACAGGAAAAATAGTTTCCTCATACTTTCAAACCTCAACACTGAAACTGTTCCTGAAATCAAGAAGTAGCAAACTCAGCTGGCTAGAAAATAAGTTTCCATCACCACCAAGGAAGCATGGTGACCTGTACCACAAGAGAAAAACAAATAAAAAAACTGAATCAGGGTCTGTCCTGAGACTTTGGCCAGAGCAAAGCATATTACATAAACGACAAACCTCTTACACAAGGCAAAGATATCGAGACATTCCATCAAAAACTTTTCACTGGAGGTGACTGGGTCCATGTCCCTAATATTTATGAAGCAATAATAATTGAATTTCATAAAAGATGTTCTAAAATATTTCCAATACAGAAAGTAACAATTTTATAGCAAGATCTGGATGGAAATGAGAGGGAGTTTTAGCAGGAAAGGGATAAGTCAAATATGTTTTATCAATTCAAGTATCATGGAAAATATGTTGCTTCCTTCTTGGTTTAGAATGAGGTGAATTATGGCCGCATTCCTTACTCCTTTAGTCAATCCACTTCTTTTTAAGAAAGTCACTCCATTACAGCTTCAGTAAAAAACAATTTTCAATGTTTCTGTTTTTCAGAATAAAATCAGTTGCTGTGAAAATCAGCTTCCTGTTGTATCCTTTTCATATGTTTACTTAAGCTCCTTGAAAGACCTGAGAAAAGCTGATTGCTTTTAACTGCATTTTAAGTTATAACTTCTAAAAATATCTTTCACATATTATATGTGTTTTAATAGAAGATAAACTAAAACTGTCATAGCCAATCACAACCACACAATTGTTTTCCATCATAGTCAATAATTTTGGTGATTTTTTTCCATCAACATGTGACATCATTTTTATAACAAAAATACTAAAGAAAGAAAAAAATGATGGTGGAGAATGGGCTCAATCTTTTTTAATGCAATCGGAGGAATGAAGTTTTGGGTTTATTTCAGATTCTGTTTAAAATATTGGCTTTTTCTTTCCTTCTAACATAGTGGTTGGTAGAAAGATGTTGACATGACTGTAAATGGGTAAATCTGAACACTATATATATTATATATTATATGTTATATATTATATGTTATATATTATATGTTATATATTATATGTTACATATTATATACTATATATTATATATCATATATCATATATCATATATTATATATCATATATTATACATCACATATTATATATGATATATTATATATCATATATAATATATTATATATTATAAATTAATTATATATTAATTATACATTATATTATATATCATGTATCATATATCATATAATATGTATTATATATTATATATTATGTATTATGTATTATATAACTATATAAGCATAGTTATACCTTTACTGGTGTGAAAGTGACTATTGGAACAACCCTTACAAATAACAGGTAAAGAGGCATCTTAATTTACAATGAGTAGGGGGACACCTTGGGGAGAGAAGGAAGAGGTAGAGCACACCAGTTTGGGCAGTGCCTGCACCCTCCCAGTGGCCTCACCACCTCCCCCTGCAACAGGCAGAGCCCTCTCCCATGGGATGGGTGCTGCAGGCAGCCAGTTCCCCACTATCTCTAGGTGTTACTTAATAATCTCCAGTCTCATGCTTTATCTGTTGTATTCTCGGTATTGATTTGACACACATACTTCGCTGACTCCCAATTAATAATGTGCCTTTACTAAATCAATAAACACTTTCAGTTCTGATTTTGTTTCAACTAAGTAAATGGAGCAGTTTATCTCTCAGAATGCTTAGTTGTTTAGTTTTGATTTTTGTTTTTTTTTTCTGTTGTGTCCAGGAATTTCAATTTGAGATACCATTTAGCTAGACATTAAAAAAATAGTAGAACAAATGTTATCACTTTTCAAGTGTTTAAATGTTTCAGGATTTCTTAAATTGCTTTGCAAATTCAAAAATTCTGCTTTATTAAGATTAACATGATCAACAGCTGTAAAAGACAGAAAACTTTATTCTCTATGTTTATTTAATGTTAGTCAGATGATCAACTATGCTTCATCTTACTTTTTTCAGCTGGGTTTATCAATATTTTAAGCATTTCATAAACATTTTTCACAATAGTTTCTGCAAAAAAATTAAGTTCTTTATTAATTCTGTAGAAACTCAATAAGCACATCAAAACTTAACTTGTAGTGTTACATTTAGAACTCATTGCACATGCATTTCCTTAAGTCTGCATTGTCAGTGATTATTCTAAACTTTTTAATTGAGCAAATAAGTTTAATCAGGAGACTAGACTAGCCAAGACTTGCTCATACATGTTGAAGTGTTAGCTGCATGACTGCAGGTTTATTCTACAGAAGACATGTTTGTTTAAGAGAGTGGTATTGGGGAAAAACATAATTTTACACATTTCCTTGGAGAACAAAATATAGCCACGTCAAGGTATTCTATTGCTTAACTTAATGTAATTTTCTATATCTTCATCTGTATATTTGCACTAAGAAACCTCGATCAAGATCATTCCATTTTACTTGACATATTAAAACCACAGAGCTAACATAATGTCTACCTCCAGGACTCTGTCTTTTCCTTTGTCAAATTTAAGCAGTCAATGTCTTTAAGAAACAATCATTTAAATCTGTTATTCTGAATCGTAATTCAGAATTATATTATCCTACCACACACACATTTTTATTATTATCACTGGATATGCCTTGAACTCCTTTCATCTCAAATCAAGACTATTAAAACTAAGAAAATTTAATTACATGTAATAATAGTCAAACACTGTATTATTTATAATTCAATTATTGCTTCAAAGGTATTAATTATAAGCATTCATCCACTAATCTGGACATCTCTCCTATAAATTGCACATCACAGCATGCAACAGTTCATCTTAAATACATGTGTTTTATCTTACACCTTCCTGTCCTGATTTCATGCCTACAAAATTATATTGCTGGTACTGCCTCACCACTTTCTAGAAAATTATAACACCTGTCCTCCAGGTTGCAAACACTGAAGAGCAATGATGTAAGAAACAGCTCTACACTGTTTTTTAGCACTTAGTTAACTCTTTGTTCTTTCATTCTGATATGTTTCCATAAACTACAATTCAAAATATGCCACTTTTTTATCAGCTTCCTCTTTATATTTGATTTCATAAGGATTTGTTGTATCTACCTTAAAGCAAGAATAAGAATACTTGGGTAGCAAAGCCAGAATTTCTTCTTTCTTTGTGGAAATTTTATCAGATATTTGCCATGCTAACATCACAGCTTCACATCCCACTGCACTCCCTATCCCAGCTCCAGATTTTCACATCTGCTTCACTATGCCCTCAAATATACACACAGTTGCATAATAAAAATTATAAGGATTCAATATTCTTGTCTTGTAGTTGCTCTGCTGAAATGATTTTCACACTAAGACACTCATTCTGAAATTTTCGGGATGGGGTTGACCACACAGTTTTTTCTAAATATTCAAATTCAGGAGTAGGATAAAAAGTTGATAGTACCTTATCTCCTCCACAGTGAACGTAGAGTTTTGTTGATGTAATCTAATCATGCTGTCCTGGAAATCAAGACAGACTTGAAAGACAGATGCTTCATTATCTGTTTTTCACAGTTGAAGTAATAAAATTAAAAAAAAAAATAAAAAAGTCTCCATACTAACCTCAGACCCATCAGCCACAGTCATATTGAACAAAGATGTGGAAAAAAAACCAAAAAAACAAAAAAACCTCCAGAAATACAAAAGAAAATATAATAATAATTTCTCTAAATTCCATGGAATTAAGTTTCTCACAGTCATTCTGATGACATCTATTAAAAATTGCCTGAAAAAACCCCACAGGTGTATTAACTCTCATCCTTTAATAAATGAAGTAAAACTCCAAAACAGTGCTTCTCAAAATATGGACTGTACCTCTTTGACACATGGGAAGAACTTTGTTAATATGCAAGATGAATAAGATTTGATGCTGGTGCATGCTGGGTGACACATGGTTTTGGCATTTCAAGGTCAAAACTCTTCCTGCCTCTGCTGAACATAAATGTTGAATTATTCACTCACGTATTTACAAAATCTTCTTAATATTCTTCATGGAGTGCAGGTGCCCAGGTACAGGCAGTGGCAGAAACTGTGCCCTCTTTGAGGAGGGTCTTGGGATGCCCTGCCCTGGGAACAGCTGTTTCCAGGAGGCTCCAGCCCACCCACTGTAGGGCACAACTGAGCCACGCAGCTAAGGCTGTGACACCTCTTGGAAAAGGTATTTAGGAAAGCTCAACATGCCACCCAGGGCAGCACGGAATGACAAAGAGAAAAAATTACTCTGAGAAATACCACTGCAAATATCCAGGCCAGAATAGAACAAGGTGGGGGAGTTACTTTATGAGCACTGCAGAGATTACCATGCAGATCATGGTGCAGGCAACCTCTCCACCAGCAGTCCATGTAGGATGTGGTGGATCCAAGATCCATCTGTAGCCTGTGGAGGACCCCATTTAGCAGCAAGTGGACGTGTAGCCTGTGGAGGACATGCATAGAGCAGGTTGCTGACAGAGACTGTGGCCTGTGGACTGGACTCGCTCTAGAGCAGATTGTGAAGGTCCCACAGCAGGGACACCTCGCTGAAGCACGGGAAGAGGTGAGGAGGAGGAGCAAGTGGTAGGGAGAAACTGCTGTGGATTGACCAGGGCCTCCATTCCCTTACCTCTGCCCTGCTCAGGGACTGGAAGAGACACAAGAATCAGAAATGGAGGAATGAGTTTGAGCCTTGGAAGAAGGGAGCTGGGGGCAAGCATTTAATGGGTTAACATTGTTTCTTACAATCCTACTCTGTTTTTAATTAACAATAAACTATTTCAACAATCTTCTCCAAATCAAGTCTGTTTTTCTGTGATGGTGATTGGTAACTGGTCTCCTTGTCTCCATCTACACCTGTATGTTTTCTCTCTTACCTTCCACTGTGTCCAGTTGAGAAGAGAGTGAGAGAGCATCTGGGTGGGAATTTGGCAGTAAGTCATCCTTAACCAACCACATATACTTATGTCTACTGTCTGGATAAGGAAACAAAATAAACTCTATCTTTTGTGCAGATTTGAAAGTAGAAGCTATCCTTTCACACAGATCCTCCAAAAATATAAGGAGAGAGCTCTGTAAAATTCATCTTGCATTCAGCAGACAAAAAAAGTTAGTATATTTTGCATTTTAAATATTTTAATTGAAAAACATTGTGTTTTATCCCTGTTAACTAATCTATTAAAACTGTATTTTTTTTTGTCTAACGCGCACAGATCATATTTGATGGGATATTTGATATTTGATGGCATGAAGAAATGCATGATTCTTACTCGCATGTGAACTTTACAAGACAGAAACAAAAAAAATAGCAACACAATAAGATTGAGGAGGGAGCATCTAGTTTAAGAGCTGAAAACAGTGTGACTCTGCCTCCATGAACAAACAATACATACAGAAGCTAGGATAGAGCTGAAAACTCTACTGCACCACGGATAACTCAGAACAACAGAAAATTTCCAGCTCAACAGAAAACATGAAGCAAATGCCTGCATGATTTTATTTGCTTCACAATATGTAGTATAATATTCTGGACAATATATGTGATGAATAACATAATAATTTCAAGTTAATGTTGCATTGTGCAACAACTTCCAAGACACTGAGTCAGGAAATATATTTCTGTTCACAGCAGAAATGGGTATTAACTGAAGATGGATAAAGGGAAGGATTCATTTGAAATCAAAATGATAAAACAAAATCAATAGTAAAATGCACTTACATATTTTCCTCATTGTGTACTGATTATAAAATTTAAGGTGCTGTTACTCAGCAAAAATTGGCTTTCATCTAGAAATGCAAAATATATTCAGCAAATAAGGGTAATGAAGTTATAAGTGTGGCTCTTAGTTTTTTAAAAAGAGTTTGCTAGACCTGCTGCACATTGGATTTCCAAATATTAAACAAAAGTTGAGCAGATTATATCCAGATGTGCAAGAATATGGAAACTGAAGAAAACCTTTGAGGCAGAGTAACTGCATATTGAAGGATACCGTTTGAACCCCTGGGGGACAATGCAGATAAGTATGCAACCATGCAATGGATTCATCTCCTCTGTCTAAATCATCATAACTCGTTTTTGTCAATTCACTTTCTAGAAATGCTGATACAGGACATTTTTTCTAGACTTTTTCAATCTTTCAGTTAACTGATACCATTAAGTGTTGTTTTAAATTTAATATGTGTTTTTGGTGATATCTGAGCCAGTGGCACTACAGAGATTTCACAGAACTTTAATAAAAGCACTGAACTGTATAAAGCACAGAACTGCTTTATAAATAACTTGCTTGGGTGAAATATTTTATGGTTTTTTGTTATTGTAAGTACACAGATTGTTAAATACGGGCTAACTTAAGGTGTCTAGAATGAAACCTAAGACCATTATTCATATCATGTATGCGTTAATGGATAGGGAATAAATATCTAAGGTAGTTATCCAAGATACCTTCACAGTAAATAGAAAGGAATACAAGCATACATAAAGCCAGCCGTAAGTGTCTTGTTCACACTTAACTGTTTACACAACTTTTAGATGCCTAAGTTAGATGGGATAAAGCCTATCAAAATGAGTTCAAAGGACATACTCTAAAAATTAAGTATTCAGAATAAGACAGAGCTTAAATGCACAATGAGGTGGGAAAGAATATTAAATATTAAACAAATGGTGCTAAACAGTAGAAACCAGTCACTAGGAAGAAGTAATGCAAATAGACTGAATCAGTGATGGGATTACAATACAGAAATTCTGTCATCAAGAGGCAATAACAGCATTCACAGTAGCATAATGATGCTTGAAACTGGAAATTAAACACTAATGGCCTGCATACCTAATCTTTGACCTCTCCTGCCACCCAAGCCAAAGCTCATATTTATGTTCTCTATTACCATGTGTATTCTGTGGTCAGAGAGACATTGCTTTGATGTTGTACAGTGCAATGTAATCTTTCATCTGTTCTGTATAATCACAGAGTTCTCCCTAATGATGTATTTACATAAAACATATTTCTAGCCTAATTTCAATAGTCAAGTCAAGGAAAGCTCTAAAAGAACCCATGCAAAACCTTAGAAGTTATTTTTGCTGATGATGGTAATGAATGTTTCATAATACAAATCTTGGATATTTTTGATTGTCTAGCTTTCTAAAATGGAAATGAATATGTATATGCATCTCTATTTCATGCTATCTTGTTCTTAGCTTAATTGCATTTATGCTTTGACTTTGACTTCTGTTTCTGAAGCACTTAATGAAAAAAGTGTATATCTATATATGTATGTACATTTTTCGTACCAAGTTTTAGATAAACTGCCTTTTAAGAGAAAAACAAGCTTGATCTTTTGCTACTCACAATTTTAAAAAAATATCAACAAAAGCAATCACACAAAGCAACAAATGTAACTGGCCTATGTCAAACAGTATATGAGCATTTAATCATGTATATATAAAAATAAATATATGGTTGATCTTGCATATATTTCTAAATTTTGCTATTTGTTTTGAAAGGATTAAATTATTTCATTTCCATAGACAGATGGTGAACAAAATGTGAAATTTATAGTTTGATGAGAAATCAGGTAGCAGCAGACCTGTTAGTGATAAGAATTAAAGAGAGAGAAATATTATGCATTTAATACTTCAATAGTTCTAAAGAACTCTATTCCTTAAGAGAAGATTCATACACAAAATGCAAAGTTATTAATATTATCAAGTATTTATTGCAAAGCTCTTTTGGAATAAAAAAACAAAACCTAAAATTTATTGTGTGCATTTCAATTTCAGAATGACTAAAAAGTATCTTGGAAGTCACATAGCTTAGACAAAAGAGTGAGAAATATCTTTAGATCTTGAAAAAGTGAAAGAATGGAATTCTCAAAAGAGAATTAAAGAAAAGGGGGAAAAAGAGAATTAAAGAAAGAAAGGAAAGAATTCATAAAACATTTTTAATTAATGTTGCTGTTACACTTACCCTGCTGTTAGAATGTTTCAAAATGGAACAATTTCTTATTGGTTTAGAGGAAAAAAAAAAAAAAAGTTACAAATTAGTTGTATTAAAAAAAATGAAACAAAAAAATCTTTAGGTTTTATTTTAAAAGTTTAAACTGTGTCTCTTCTCTCAGTTAATGAAATTAACCACACGCATGCAATCACGCAAATCCTATTGGAATTTTCAAATTCATTGTTTCCTCCTTAGCCTTCTAGAATCATGAGCTGATAATTTCAATATCTGTGCAAACCCATCTGTTTTTAGATTAATTTCTGAAATACTTTACAGAATTAATTGTTTGCTTATCATTCAAAAGATGAAACAGCTTTTACTTTGTGTGAAATCCTATGGAGTGCATTTATAACTCCTTAAATTTATAATACCTCTAGACCATCAGTTTACCAGATTCTATGCAACAGGTGTTCTTTGACTGTAAAATAGCAATTATTTTAAAATATTTCTCATTTCAGTGGAAAGATGCAATGCTGCTAATGAAGCAAACAGTTCTGTTTCTTTTCAACCCTCTTGTTTTTCTTCTGACTTGAATGTCAAAGAAGTGAAAGTAGGTCGTCTGGAAAAATTAATAAAAGTTTAAATGTTGAGGATTGCCCTTTTTTTCACTAAAAAGAGGGCAGAAGAATTTTGGGCACGAAGAGGCGACAGACACTACTCTGTCCATCATAAAACTTTTAAAGTGCATTGATGTAAAAAAAATAAAAGATAATGTGGATAAGACAGACTGAAAGAGATTTTCTGTATCTTCAGTACATACCTTCAATTCAGATTTTACAGTTAGTATTCTTTTTTGACAGTGACACAAAGAAGGCTATTCATAAATATACACAGATGTGCACACATGCACACTTATATCCTATATATCTAATATAAGGTGTTTTAGTGTAATATTCAGGTATATATATATATTAATTCTATAAAAATAACTCTCTTTAACACATAAATAAAACATCAGATGACAGGGCTCTATTGTTTCCTTATACAAATTACCAGGAAAAAGGTAATTTTGAGATGATTTATTATCTCATTTCTAAAATAACTACAGGTAACACTGATCCATCAAAACAAAGACAGGAGAGAAAAAGTGTTGTAATTTTTCTTTCCAGGAATAATAAAATTCAAAATGCATTTTAGTGCAAAAAATTCAAAATACGGAAAAATTTAGTTTTCATTTGAGACACAGAGTACAGCTAGTGGTGTTTATGAAAACAGATTAAATAACTTTTCAGATTTAGAGGGTAGTTAGTGTAGAGAAACTAGTCAATACTATTGGGATGGAAACATCTTTCTTATTAAAAACACAATTCATTACTAATTATTAGATAGATAATTTCACCTGCTCTGAAGCTCCCAGTGACCTCAGTGAGATGAGGCTTTTGTGCCTATTTTTCTCAACTGCTTCTAAAACTTCCTTTGCCTGCTACTCTGATTCACTTTGCATGATTTGAAATGGGCATATTAACAATATTGACCCATACAGGGTAGGAAAGTTGTTGCATCAAATTCATTTCAAAGAAACACCCCAAATAAATTTTACTTGTTATCATTTAGCAAATATGCAAAAAATCATTTTTCGCCATATGTGTATTCAGAGATTCAAACCTATGAATTGTTTAGTAGTAGATACGTTATATAACTAAACTGGATCTTTAGTTGCATCTTTCAGTAATGATTCATAATTAAGAAATATTTTAACTAATACCATCATTAGTAAGGATCTATAAACCTCTATCATGATCAGACCTCAATACTACTTTTAATAGTGAGTTGCTCTCTCTTGTCTTTAGACATCTATAAGTATGCTAAAAACAACTTTAAAAGTAGGCCTTCCTTTCCTTTTCCATCATGTCAGCTAGATATTTAGATGAATGAGTCCTACCTGAAAAATCACTCTTTTTTCACCTACCTGAAAATGCACTCTTTTCTCAAGAGTTTATAGGTAAGTAAATACCACTAAATTGCTACTACAGAATGGCCCCAGTAGGCATTATGCCTTATTATGATGACAGTATTATAGTACTCACATATATTAGAACAGTCACAGCTAAGGGAAGTGATAACTTGAGAGTGTTCCCAGAGCTTCCCCTCCAAAGCTGTCCCCAAATCAGAGGGGCCCTGAGTGAATGTAGGGAAAGGAGTCCTGTGCTACTGTAATCTTTTAACTCCAGCTGCACCTGCATTGTTGGACCCTCAAAGAAAAGAAACTTTACTTATACTCACCTTGCAATTGCTGGTCAGCTGAAAACTTAGATAATAGAAGCATTACTGTGCTTTAATTTTACCTCCAGCTCTAAATTTAGCTGCAAATATATTTGATCCAACAAACACTTAAGAGACTTACATAGTTTAGTCTCACCTGTTTTAAACCTCTGGGATTCCTCTCTAAAGGAATATCTGAAAAAGCTGATTGTGTTGTATAAAGTGTCTACTATTTTAGGAGATAAATTTGAAAAGTAGACTTTGATGTGTAGCTGTGTGACATATAAATACATCGATATAGGAAATCCACATTTGCTGATATGCACAAACAATGAAGTTATATTACAGAGTTATTCTTGGAGCTACTGAAACTTGTAGAAAACAGATTCAGTTCACAAATCATTACTGTAGCACTATACAATAAATAAACAAAAATTCATTTCATGGTATTTCAATTTTTATGGTATTGTACTGTACAGACACAGTCTGTAGATTGATATCACTTCTACTATAAAAATTGTAATATTACAGTGGTGACTGGTAGCATGGACCTAGTTAAAGGTCTGACATCTTTTCCATTATAAGCCTCTATTTTGAAGGGCTTGGAATTCCACTATAAAATCTTCTTCAGATGAGTATGTTGCAAACAGCTTATACACATACAGAAACACAGACACATTTAATGCACATATCTCTGATTTCAAATATAAATCTAAAAAGAAATTAAAATGAGACACAAGAACAACGACCTGGATGCACTAGGAAACACATCTTCTTCAAGCAAAATTAAAAGCAGGGAAATACATAGTTAAACTCACGCTACAAAAAAAATTTAGCAAATCAAAATATATTTCTTTTGTCTCCGTAGGACAGTCAGAACAAGTTGGTAGTAACTGCACTAGTTGCCTAACAAACCTTTAGGGAGGCATCCGCAGATAAAGATAATCCCAAAATATTTCCTATCCATCTTTCACCTACTCTATTAGAAAAGAGTAGTTGTGTTGATTTTTTCCACAGTATTTTTGACATATAATAACTTTTTCCATCTAGTCCTCCCATACTCCTTGCTCCCATACATACACAGCAAGATAGAAGCGAAAAAGAAACAAATGTTAGAACAATAGATTTAGCATTACTGAAATCAGAAATGAAAATTCCTTAGGGAATTCTAAAAATATTTCTGAAAAAATAGAATTCTGTACACTATTCTGTTTAAACCACTTTGAAGAAGAAAATCTAAGCTTTTTTTTCCTGAGAGAAAAAAAAAAAGACAAAGGAATAATTTACTATTCTTCCTAACATAAATTTCTGTAAAAATAAAGAAAGCACTGCAAATTTTTTTCTAGCTATGGTGTTAATATATTGTCAGATTTTGTAATAAGCAAAGACATGGAGTCTTTTACCCATTAAATTTCTTTAATTTATTGCAGATTGTCACAAATACTGAAAAACAATCACCACTAACAAGTCTATCTCCATAAATATTCTGACCACCAAGTATACTTATGATTAATTATATATATATATATACATATATATAATATACACACTACTAAAAATTGCTTTCTGCAACCAATAATATCAATAAGGAGTATGGCTGTGTAAAATTATAAAGCAGCAACCAATGACAGGAACAATCAAATAGGATCACATTATGACACATTACTATGAACTTCATTGGTGAAACAAATTATTAACAATTAAAACAGTAGATATGTTTATTATGGACATGGATAAGGATACATGTATCAAGCATATGAGACAGATTTCAGAAGGGACCTATCCGCCCCAGAGAATAAACCAATTCCAAAGAGGGGCTCAACCATCCCAAAGGGGACAGCAAAATGAATCAGACATTGTCCACGCTGATCTAGAATCACTCAGGCCTCTCCAGGGACAGTCTGTGATCCCTTAGAACGTTTGTGTGAAGTGCAGCCTTTTTATGTAAGAAAGTTCTCACAGAGAAAAGCTCCATTTTGGATAAAAATTTAATCTTTTTCATGTCATAGAGACATAAGGTGACACTCTGATTTGAAGCAATCAATAAATGCTGTTAAGTTCTGTTTTTCATTTGTGGCATCCAAAAGCCAATTTTCTTTTGTACTTTACTACTCAATATCAACGATATGTTTGGTATTTTCAAAGATACACAAGAAGTTCATTTAGAAATGGAGAGCACTTCCTTATATTTGTATAGTTTCAATTTTTTCTTGCCAACTTATACTATTTTATTTCTGAGATTTTTATAAATGTAAGGCTATGATTTGTTATTGATTTTAGCTTCTTCATAACCTCTGTCTTATCTTTTCTTGTACTAGTTATATCACCATTGCTGTATTGACCAAATATAAAATAAAAAGTTGAAAGAATTACTCACTATTGTGAAATAAATCATGAATCAGACACACTGATTTATGAAGAAAAAACATTTTACTTTTTAAAGGCAGTGGCTGTACTTAAAAAGCTAAATATATTTAAAATCATATTCAAGATTTTATGAAAACACCACTGAAAAAGGAAATATTTTAAACATGAATAACAACAACCAACACTTAGCATTTTAGCATAGACAATGTTCTTATAGATGCATGACAAAGACATTGAGTCCTTCTTTCCGAGCCTGTTCTAACCAAAATTATTTTGAAGGACAAGAGAAAAAAAAATATTTGGTTACAGAGGAATTTACTTAATAATCATGCTAGTAACTGTAGTACTAGTAATGTTAGGACTTTTCAAAAAGTCACTTTTTTTACCTTTTCTCACTTTGAAGGAGCTGAGCAGTCATATAGGAGGTGCATGTAATTTTATATTAAGAAATGCTATAACATTTATATTAAGAAGTGTTATATCCACAAGCTTTGGATGGAATTTGCAACTGTGATTCTTCTCAGAGATTTCTCATGTGACTGGTTTTTGTGGGCTTTTTTCCTTTAAAACAGTCAATATCAGTGGGTATGTAGATTTCATTTGGTGCAGGTGTGTGTTTGCACTGTGGATGTTCATAAAAATATCCACCTGTTCATTAAAGATGAACTAAATATGTTCTGATATTTGTTTTCAGGTAAACAATGTAATTGGAAAACAGTACTGATGCTGTACCAAGGTGGTCTGAATGAAATACTGAACACATAATAGAACTCTTTTTCTTCCCAACTATGTCAACAGAGTTTATTCATAATCTAGTGCTAGCTTTTCCACCTGGGCAACTATTATAAACTATTACAGTTTTCTTATATAGCTGTGATTTGTACCCTGCTTCAAACTCTCTTCTGGAGCTGCACAACTCTGCAAAACATCTGGAGTTTTTTTCTGCATAATTTTTTATGGTGCTGTTTGGTTTGGTTTTTCCAATCAGCTTTACATATATATATAAAAATATATTTAAAACCTTATTTTGAAAATAATATATCTTTTATTTACCATTAAGCCAATTTCCACATATCTTCTCTTAACATTGCAATTTATAGCAATTGGCTGTGGATTTATTTCATGTATACTTCAGTATTTCGCTTTATGGTTTTCAAGGGAAAAATTACCCTTTATTTTGGATTTTTATCTGAAACTGAAAATAAGTTTGCTCCATACAAAGTTCTTTACTACTTCTGTTAACAGATGCAGTGCTGGAAGGATGGCAGATCTGCATTGGTCTGTTTAAGCTAAAATTCTTCACTGTAAGAAGTTCCACTCATATGCACTTTTTCAAGCTGTTCTCTGATCTGCAGGACTGTAGAGAATTCATGTTTTTCTTCTGCAATTTGAGTGTCCTCAAATTGTACTTAGATGTTTTTCTATTAGAAGTTTTGTATAAATTGACTCTTGGAGGTTGTGTCAGAGGAAGGATGGGTTAAAAGGCAATGACTCAAAAAAATGTAAGAGAGAGCTAAATGATATCTCTGCAATTCGTCTTAGCACAGGTCAGAAGAGTGAAAGAAAATTAAATACAGTTTAACATACCGTTATGTACATAAAGTAACTTTAACAGTAGTTTTTTTCTTTCTAAAGAAATTTCCTCAAAGCCATGAGACGATAATGTTCTAAGGCATGGTCTACATTTAATTCTAATTGCAATTTTTCCTCCCCCTTTAGAAGTTGTCACTTACATGTGCCTTACTATGCCATTTCTCCTAACATTTTCCTCCTAAAGCCACTGTCAGCAGTGACCTTAAAATGAACACAAGACATTCCACAGTCAAATGCATCATTTGTCCTTTACAGACAGGCCTTCTGACCTGTTACTTGGGCATCAAACAGTGAGAGCAATAGCCACTCAGAAAAGATCTCAAACCACTATCAGTTGTGGTATCCTGTGGTTGGTGCTCAGAACTTGATACCTTGGAGTATGAAACTGTAGAGTTTATTTTGCTTGTTGCCCATAAAGAGCTTTGATATTGAATGAAGGGAAAAATGAGACTGTATTTATTGACTATTTTACAGTAAAAGGCTGGAAATGTACACCTTCCAAAACCATTTTTATTATCAAAACTGTTATTTGATTTTTCTGGAGAAAGAGAGAGAAGCTTCAGATTTTTGAGCATGTTGGTAAAATATATGCAGAACCCAGTGATATACCTGATAACTCCAGTTTAGCACTGAGTGATTCCATTGTGTGATGGTAGATATCTGTGTCTCATTTACAGGCATAATTTTTGTGGTCCTTGTCTGCCAGTGAGCATTACACAGAAAAATCTTTCTCTGTCTTGCTTATTCCTTCCAGTCAGGTATTTATGAAAATTACTATGTTTCCCCCTTAGCCTTCTATTCTCCAGGATAAAAAGCTGTCTCTCTCTTTTAGCTCTTCATATGACAAATACTTCAAGCACTCAGTCATCTTTGTGGTTCTTTGCAAGCCTCGCTTCAACGGGAAGGAAGGATAACTTCCCTCAGACATCTGGTAACACTTGTCCGAAACAGCACACACTACTGATGGCTGCCTTTGCCTGAAGGGTATATTGCTGGCTCACAGTCAGCTTTTTGTCTGCCAAGATGCCGAAGGCCTTTTCTCCAAAATGGAAAATCCCTTGGAAACAGTCAAAGTAAGATTCAGAGACACTCTGCTTTAATCACCTCTTTGTGCCAGTTTGATTTCTTGGCAACATGGACTTCAATCTGTATTTTCCAGTTCATGGCTCTCCTAACCACATGCTATTGGCTATTTTAGGATGAGGTTTCTTGTGTAAAGTAATTATTGATTTTTTTGATCCTAGAAAACTGATTTAATCATTGAATTGCCAATTCTTTCTCTGCCTTTTTTCGTTGCTGACCAGCGATGTCAGGTACATTATGTCATATGAAATTTCAAACTTCTGCTTCCCATTTCCACACTGGAAAGGAACTCATATTATCCACTATCCTGAAATACCTTGAGACCCAACAGCATAGCTACATTACCTTTCAGATCCATAAATTACCCAGAAATTTCCTCAATTCCTTTTGGGAATACATATTTTAAATATATATATATATATATATATATGTATATGTATATGTATATGTATATGTATATGTATATGTATATGTATATGTAGCCTTTAATTAGTAGCATGGTCGGTTTGCAATGCAGAATATCCAGAAGATTATGCAGACTTGGAACATCCAGCACTATTATGAGCTGTTCCACTGATGAAGATAGTGACCCTGATGAGTTTAATGACTTCCCAAGATTATACCTTTTTGAAGGGATACTAAATCCTGTGCCATTTCCAATGGAGAAAATATGTGATAAATATTATAGCTGAATTGTGTATATGCCATGTGCCATTTCCCTCTTGCATTCTCATTGGGAGACAATTATACACTTGTGTAACAGACATGTAGGATCTTGCTCTTTGTTTACAACATACCTATTAGATACGTATAAGAAAGAAGGTGAAGATGTTGTTTTTTGAAGTTGCCTTTTGCAACAATCCTAAGGTGTCTAAATGGCCTGCATTTTCTACAGAAGTTAATTGCACAGAATCTGTCTCCTCCAAGACAGTTCTTCCTCTACAAACTGCTTAAAATTTCTCAATTAAAAATTCAAGTAGAGAAACTTTGTCATATTTTTCTGCATTTGGTATCATCTGTCCTGGGACATACATCCAAAGCTAAGAATCAAAATTAACCAAACATGCATTATTTCCTGTTGAGCAGAGGAGATTAACATTTTGAAGGAGAAAAAAGTCTTTTTGGAAAAAGAACTTAATTTTTAAATTTTTGTTAATGCCAAAATGTAAAGAAAATGCCTCATGTATTATATTGGATCTGTGTATATGTACCTGGCACCAGCCATGTTAATGTTAAGGAGAATAGTTAAAATGAAGGCAAATGGCTTTTTTCAACATTTTCATAAGAAACTGTGACAAGAAGAGTAAAAGAATGGACAAAAAAAAAAGTATGATAAACAACACCCAGAAATGGCCTAACATCTCAGCTATTCTGGATTTCTGACAAAATATTAAATGTTTTGTCTTTGAGTATGCCTAACCTCAACATTGTTATATATTTGGAATTCAGAAACATTCCAAGAATGCTATCCAATTAATGACACGTATAAGATTCAGAAAGTGGGTGGATTAGACTGTTCTTGAAAGTATTGTTCCTGCTACCTTTAAATTAAGTAACATGGAAAATATAACCCACAATCAGAAATTCTAGTAAGATATACATTTCTTACACACATATACAAAGGAAAAAAAAAACCACAAAAGCCATCAGATAATACAACATAAGTCAACATAATGAAAAACACATTTCACTATGCACTATCTACAGAAAGTAGAGAAGAAAAAAAATACATGAAATATGCAGGGATGTTTAATTATTTCTCACAAACTATTAAATTCTAAGAAAATTCTCTGATGACTGATGCTGAAAATGTTATTTTCACATCTTCCTTCTTGCTGCTTTCAGGTAGCTGGTTTATAGGAATAAAAATCTGGTTTATAAGACTAAAAGTATGAAATGTTTTTCTTTAGCAGAACTAGATTTAGACATGTTTTCTTAGTAGGGGGATTAATTTCCTAAATAGGAATATTGTCTTATATTTTACCACTTTTCATTCCTAGTCATATTAAAGTCCATTGGGTGAATTTATTCCATTGGTATGATAGTGCATGGTGGGAACCTGAGTAGCTTTATAAGAACAAATTATGTGTAGTCACAATTTAAAATTCACTCTGGTTAAGAAAGGTAGTGACCTTGTTTTGGAAAACAAACAAACAATCAAAAGTAAAGCAAGCTCATTATCATAATGTCAATTTGAAATTAGCAACCTGAAACTTGTGACACGACTGGTTACATATAAGCAAGTCATTAGAAAAATGGCGGATGGTGCCATCATCCTTTTAAATCTTTCTCCTTTGAAGAGACTATAAATATTGAAGATTGCATGTTATGAACAATTATTTAAGGTATTATGTTGGTTAGCAACAAGCACAACTAGTAACCAAAATGATAAGATACTGCTGTGATCCAAGCATGCTGTGTGGTGTCCATCAAGCATTGGAATACATTGATCAACACACACTTGAAAGACATTTTCAATTGTTACTTCACACTACACAATTTCCTACATAGGAGAGGGTTTAGTATCAAATGTATACAAAATTTCTGATAATTTTATTTAATTTATCATTATTTCTGGGAAGGGAAGGGAAGGGAAGGGAAGGGAAGGGAAGGGAAGGGAAGGGAAGGGAAGGGAAGGGAAGGGAAGGGAAGGGAAGGCAAGGCAAGGCAAGGCAAGGCAAGGCAAGGCAAGGCAAGGCAAGGTAAGAAAGAGGACAGGAGAAGGGGAGAGGAACACTACTTTCATATTACATCACTACAAACCTTGTTCCAGCTTTAAATTTTCTTGACCTTAACAAACTCCCACAAGCAGGTTATTAATGAAATATAAACTGAACTAAGTAAATATTTTGCAATTAGTGATTTTGCTATAGCTTCAAATAGATTTTGTTGTTGTTGTTTTCCTTTTTCTCAGAATGTAAAGAAGCCTGATAAGATACAAGGAAACCTATATTTCTCTTTATTATTATAAGACAATTTTTAGATTCATATATTTTAGAAATTTATATATATACAATTATCTATTAAGATGTCACACTTAATAAGTCAGCATGATCTATACGTTAGTTTTAATTCTTCAGTGAGTGTCAAAACAAACAAAAAAAAGAGGACAGAAAGTACCACTGTTTATACAAAAAAGGAGATAATTTACATTCTTTTAATAATTGTTTTGAAGTTGTCTAAAGTAAAAAGCAGATACACATCATGGTGTCTTTCTAAAGAAGTCTGTGTGATATTCCTGAAAAATTATGAGATTATTTCTTCCTATCACAGAATCACTGTGATCAAGAAGATTAAAGGAAATAGATGATTAAAAGATATATACATACATATAGTTCAATGTTGATCTTGAAAAATTGTGACCTGCCAGCAAGCTAGAGTTTCATATTCATAATAACACCATTAAAGGCAAACATGCCTTTCAAATAGGTTTGGGAAACAACAGACTTAATCTATGGTACATGAAGGAGGCAAACCTCAGGTGTTAAATATTTGCTCTTCAATTGATTGCTAAGAACTATTCTTTGTGTATACCTAGTGATTAATAACTTGAACTTCCCAGTTTCACTCACTGTAAGTTAATCTTCCCAGTATTTCATAAAGTCATAAGTATAGATCAAAATCATCACCTTTGAGTGAATGTCAAAACTTAGAGCATGTACTCCGTACAGTTACAATGAGTTTTCATTTTAAAATTACAATGATACCTATTAGGCAAAAAGCCAAAACAAAACCCAAAAAATCTTTCAGTAAGTAAGAGATATGAAAAGCACTTCTGCTCTGAAAAATACAATCAATGTAATAAATCTAGAAAGAGTTATAGGGATCAAAGAAAATATTTGATTTCTTAATATGCCTTTTTAGGGAAGCATGATCTGAGACCAGCTCTACAATGCAGTCAATGCATTACTTAAGAAGTGAGGAGAGTGAAAGAAGGGGTGATAAGTTTACAGCAACAATAAACCTGCAAATAAAAGAGGGGATGGTGTCTGCTGTTTGTGGTTTCATTATGATATCATTGAGGCATTCAGAGAAACACTAAGTCAGTCACAAATTTGCCGAATAGGTCATGTCTGCTTGTTTACATACATCATAGGAACATCCGTCCCACCTGGTTTATAGTCTTCTGTGAGAATATCCTAGACTTGTGGTTTAGATAAAATTATATGCTAAATTATTTTGTCAACAAGGTAAGGCTATGAAAACAGATGCTGTGGTCTATGAACTAATATACTTCTATAATACCTCTGCTTAATTACAAGGCTGTAGAATGAAAAGGAAGAGAAAATGGTGGTGTAATGTAAGGTTGAATCACACTTATAAAGGCAATAAATGGAAATATGCAATAGCTGACTGTGATGTATTTATTCCTACAGTTATCCTCCTTGTGTATTAAAAAATCCAAAAGGGTTTAATGACAATGCCCTATGATTCTGAATGAGGGTTAGTCTTGTATTCCTTCTGAATTTGACCAAATCAAACGCATAGTTAACATTACAGAACATTCAATGTTAAAGGCAAAAAAATTGCTTCATTGTGTCAGTGTGCTATATTTATTGACATTTCAGGAATTTACATCTCCAACACAAGACCTGAAGATGACCTAAAAGAAAATTAGACTACTAAGAAAATTAGAATTGAACTCTAAAAGCACCTGAAAACTTGAAAACACCTTGGTTTTACAAATCTGAGATGTTTTTTCCTCTGAGGCGCATGGTATTCAGCATAGAAGATAATTTCTGAATCTATCATTATGATCACCTGTGCCCTGTATACTTTCTTCTCTTTGATTCCACACAGAGTTTCTGGAATCCATGGAAACTTCCAAGCAATGGTAACTTTTGGAGATGAGTTATTCATTTTACCCTCTATAATTCTGGCTGAAATTGATCTGTATTCAGAAGGAGTGTAGACTTCCAGCAGTAGAAATACAATCTCATCATTACTTGATTTTCATTTGCCATGGAATGGAGTTATTCTCTTCTCAGCTACAAATCATTGCATGACATTTTTGTCCTGGAAAAGAGTTAAGAGGGAAACTTTTCCAAACCATTCATCATAATGCGACTTCCTCTATTGTAAGAACATAATCCTGTGGGAATCATTGACTGTTTTCAAAATTGTCATTTTGAGATTAGATTGTGGGTATTTTTAAGGATGAGATAAGGATTTCCATGCTGCTGAACCCACAATACAAAATTATGCTTCTGTATTTGATTGTGCTTCTTATATATGTATACAGATATTTTAAAAATGTTTGAATTGCAGGCACTTAGGAATTATGATTCAGTGCCATCTGAGTCAGGGCCTACTGTATTACCGAGGATTTCTGGAATATGATCAAATGCTTAAAGGGTCTCATATTGGTGGATTCTTTTTCAAGTTTAGCTACACACTATTTTGTTTTCCTGCTTGGAAATATCGTATAAATATCACACTCTATAATTTTTTTGTGCCTTGCTGGTAAAGTGACCAACAATTAGCCTTAGCTTATTGTTACATAGCAAACTTTATTTTGCTACTTTATTTTTCTGTTTTTCTGCAGTTCTTCCTCATGTTAGAGTGTATCTTTACAACATTTAGTTAATTATAAGATTTAATAAGGTAGAACTGGTAGCTGTAATTATTTGATTACAAATAATTTCAGAATAAAAATAGGTGCTTGGACACTCATTAATTTGTACCTTGTGAAAAAGCAAAGAAAGCCAGAGCATGGGATAAAATGAAAGGAACAATGGGTTTTAAGGAACACAACCTTTGTGTGTTGGAACCCTTCAAAATATGAATGGCTTGCATATCAGGTCAGTATCATGGGAAAAGCAGGATAAATGGGAACCCCTTAGGGGATTTGGATATTGGTGCTTGAGAACTAAGATTTGAGTTTTCACCCAAAGTGATTATTTTACACACTCACTCAGTCTCACACTCCTCTCTTTCCCAACAGCATGCAACATGAAATCAACGGTGTTTGACATTTTCTGTCCCTTGAGTAGCACTGTTATACATTTTTGTAGACTTTAGAGTCTACACACCTTGAATTTTTCTTCCCATATGACTATACTGGCAATGTCAGACTGATTTTGAGATGAGATCACACTAACTCAAAGGTAAGTCTTTCCAGTCCCTTTAGTAGGATTACGTTCTTATCTGTTTGCATTTAAAAATAGTGACCTATTTTTTCCTCTGAAATTACTAAATATTAAAAGACTTAGTTTTTCTTCTGAATTTGGAGCAGTTTTCTACTGAGAACAGTGTTTTATGATATCTTCAATTTCTTCACAGAATAGACCACTTAAGGAATGTCGCAATAATTGACCTTTTACTTCCATACAGACCAAATGAAAATCTAAGGATCTCCACACTTGTATCAACTTAGAAGTGGGAAATAATTTTAAAGCAACCAAACAATATGTTTTTTTCATACTGATGTCTTATTTTGGTTGACTGGAAATTCAACAGTGATATTGTGTGAAGATAGTGTATATAATGATATACTGCCTAAATAACAATTGATTGCTGAAATTCCACAGTGGATCATATACCACTTAGTTCTATACTCTTTTCCAAGAACAACTTATAATGTACTAGGCATTACAAGACCCCATACAGGTACTTGTTTACTTTCTAGAATTATTTCTATAATTAACTTCTAAAAATATTTATTTTCTTTGTTCCTTAAGCTATAAAATATTACATATCTTACAATAATTTTCTCTAATAAAATAGTATTTGTCCTTGTCTTCATGTCTTCATTTATTTCAGTGAGAAAACTTTCAGCTTTTCTGCTGGAGGCTTTCAATGTCAATCGCAAAGTAAGCTAGTAGAAAATTCATAGATTTGGTGAAGTTCAGTTTACAGAAAAATGATGTAAAAAATACAGACAAATGCAAAATAAAACAATGAGGAACATAAACAATTTTAATAGCTTCTAATACTTCAGGCATGATGAACTTCAAAACTGTTGAGATTAAGGCCCTTCTTTTGTGAAGAAAAATATATAGAAATGGAAGACAGTGAACCTGGGAAATTTACCCACGTAAATTTACCCAAGAAATATTTTGGTACAGCTGCAACTTGAATTACCATAAGTTTACATGCAACTGAAAACAAGATTAAAAATAATTACAAAAAAAAATTAGAGCACAATTCTGAAAACTTTATGTGAGACCAATAACTTAAAGTTTACACTCCAAATATTCTTGATGCTATGCCTTTTTATTGCAGACCAGCACGTTTAATACTCGTACAATCCCATGACTCTCCAATATATATATGAGAAGCAAAAGGTGTGATAATATGAAACTGACACTGCTTAGGAATTGCTTTGCCACATAGATAGTAAAGGCTTTATTTTAACAGATGTAGCAGTTTATTGTCTGTATCCCAACACAATTCAGAATCTGCTACCCTACCTTGACTCTAATGTGACTTAACTTGTTCTTTAACTTAAGAGTTTAAATTGTATAGTGTAGATTAATGGTTGTGGTAGTATTGAAATATTCTTAAATATGTTTATCCAACAAAACTTTCTAATTCTGTTATTCTGAAATATAACATCAATAGCATCCCAAGGGTTTTGGTATTTTTCTTCCAGCTGCCTCTATTTTTTTTTTATCTCACAAAAAACTAGGACTGTAAACTAGACTAATGTTGTCCTTACTTTCTCGTGCATGAGATATAGAAAGTTTTATTCTGTTGCAAAGAATGGAACGGGGCTGGAGGTCTGAACATAAACTGCAGCTGTTTTAATATGCTGTAGGGCAGAGAGACAGAGAAGAAAAAGAAACAAGCTTTCTACCTTCCTGACCTCTCCGCACATACCTAAAAATATGTAAGTGACAATTTTAGATAGAATCAACTTCCCCATCACTTAAAGGTGCCTCACATCATAATGCATCTCCAAACCTTTCTCAGTCAGAATGCTGACTTTAGAAACTGACCTATGACCTCTATCTATATTTTTATGCTCTTGTGGAAGTCAGCCTATTCTAACCTGAAACATATCTTAACTTCTGTGAAACCACATCCAGATTTATATAGAAAATAAGTTTCCAGTATAATGTTTCTGGCTGATTTTCTCCTAAATTCATTGAGTAGATGGATTTCTTTTTGTAAATTTCTAAGTAAGAATCCATACTAAATGAGTAAAGGAAAAATTTGGGCAGACATTAGCACTAAGAAAAGCAGTACCTTAAAGATATAAGGATATAAGGAAAAGGGAAACAACTCTTTGATCACAAGAAAGTCAATATAAAAAAAAAATCCACTATTAGTATGGAAGTTTCTAAATAAGTATTTGCTAAACAAAGGAGTTGGTATGTACATATAAAGATTTCAATTACTAGTTCCAAAAGACAGGTAACAAACTTTTCACAGGAATGTTCCACAGACATTTCTATGAACATAAGGACCATTGAAAAATGTTTTGTAATTGCTGCCATTTTCTGGTAGCCTTCAAAACTTTGTCATATATATTGTTACTCAGCTACTTTTGTTATGAAATCTTAATGTGTAACACTATATAGAAATTAGCATTTCTATACACTGTATAACCTACTTAGAAATAACTTTTATCTTCCACAAATTTGCTACTTTTCTTCCAAGACTGAATAATATTTCTTATAGTTGATTATGATTAGCCCAATTTTGTGTAATTACTATATATTTGATACAAAAAGGAAATAGACATTTCAGGAGAATTTGAGTTCCTTACAAATCCCACAAGCAATATATCTAAATTGTGCAAACCACCTGGGAAGACATAGCAAAATATTTCCTATTCACAGCAAAGACAGAAAATTTCAGGATTTGAATCTGACTTTCATATGGTAAATACACCAGCAACTTTTCAACAGCATTAACAGTCCCTGAGTGCTCTGCACTAGATAACAATGCGTATTGCAATCTTCTTGGATATATCTGTCATAACTCTCAGTATTTCTATCTGCATTGCACCTGTAAATTGACTTATTACCCTGTCTCAGTGAGTCTAATCTTTGTGCCTGATACCATGTAATCTGTGCCACTCCAGACACAAATACCAGATGTTACAATTCCAAAAATCCAATAGTTGTAGTTCGAGGAGGAAATAAAATGTTACAGCCTTTACCTTGGTCCATATCTTGCTCCCACACCACCTCTATGCTGCTGACTACTTATTAATGTCATGATAGAAAAAAGTATGCAAATGAAAATATCTATACATTCAATTTGTGTCACTCCTAGTTCCAACCATGGCTCACCCACAGGTTTCCACACAGGATCCTCTGAGCAAGGAACCTTACATCTTCCATACTACATATACTATCTCTGCCTGGAGGTACCTCATCAACAGCAGCAAAGTGTCTGGAGAAAAGGAGGTGCTCTCTGGTGGCATTACTGGAATTCTACAGTACTGGAGTTGGGCAGGAATAAACTCTGTTCAACCAAATGAAAATTACATTCTGGTCACTAGATGAGGGCAGAGGCTTCATCTTCGTCTATCTATTAACTTCTCACCAAAACAGTAAGAAAAATTACAGATCAGCAGCAGTTGTCTGTATGTATGTATCTGTCTACATATATATGTATGTATGTATGCATGTATCTACATTATCTATCTATCTATCTATCTATCTATCTATCTATCTAATTTTACCCTGGAATAGCCTAACGATGCAAATACCCTCAGTCAGGCAAAAAGAAGTTTTCGCTAGTCTTTCAGCTTCATCTGGCCTTGTAGTCAGGCCCATAAGTGAGTTCTTAATGAATTAATTAATACACGTCATAAATAAAATAGTATCTATTTCATACCATGATCAAAATCTATTCAATATTTCATATAGTTCCTCTTTAATTTACTGTGGTCCAGATTCTGCCAATCTAATTCAAATTGATGGTTTTCAAAGACTGACCCTATTTCTACTTTATTTTGAAAATAATTGTAGCTAAAATTTATTCTGTAATAGAATCATTGCTTGTATTAATTCTATAGCTTGTAATTTCTTAATATGCATTTTATTTTCTTGCTTTTCTTTTTGAAGTAAATATACAAATCGTGATCCTTCTATTTTTTATTTTGCTCTCAAAAAATTATACTGCTAAAATAGAAAGCATACATAACTGTGCAGTCTTAGAAACTTAATTACTGCTTCTTTGAAAACTTCCCAAGTGATCAGTCATATTTGTGATACAGCACAAATTCTGATTTCTATGATATCCAAACACCTTAACACCCATTGTGACATCAAATGTAATATTTTTCTCTACAGCCACAAGTATGTGTGTTATATTACTGGCCTTCAGAGATGACCATATACCTCTTCTGAAGTCCTTCTTAAATTTGAAAGCTTTCAGATGCAAAAAAAAAAAAAAAAGGTATTTATTGTTAGAATTACTATGATATATTTATTCTATTATTAGTAGGGTGTCAAAGTTTTTTAAATTAAGTCAATATATGTACAAGAAGATCCACTGAACTGATTTAAGCAGGAATATACAGAAAACAATCAAGTTAAGGGAGATCACAGTCAAAACATGAGTGTACAATCCTATAAAATTATGCAGTGGCATATTATAAAAGAGAGCAGAATACACGTCAATCTTTTAAACTGCAAGTGGCTTACATCATGAAAATGAAAACTCAACAGTTTAAAATTGTAAAAATTGAGTCCAGTTGTTACCAATTTGTTAAAACAGTGTGTTAGACAACAACTGAACGAAATGGACTTTCTTGAAAAAATGCTTTTGCCAAAACCATTGCAAATGGATTTGTTCAGAAAACACAAGCCATTATTAGCATGGGTGAGGATAACTTGGAGGTGAATGACCACTAACACTGATATTGATCTTAGTTGAAAGCATTTTCATGATACTCTGAAGCTTCACTAACTGACAGAGAGGCTTTCAAAAGTCAAATATAAGTACTGTGTCTAACTGCCGCATGCAAAGAGTAAGAGAAACAATCTTCAAAGGTTTTAGAGAATTTTTGAGAATATTGCCTATTTCTAACCAAAAATCAGTGCAATGCACCTAAGAATTAAGCTATTTATATAAACTTGAAACTAGTATGCCTAATAATCAAAGAAATCCCTTTAATGAATGTATCACCTGTAATGGGAACCAAGACATTACTTATGGTACTCTCATGAAAGGAAAGGACTGTCATGAAAGAAAAGCCTTTTTCTATTCCAATCAGTTACCAGCTGTTTTGTGCCCTAAAGCTTGATGTTTTATTCCTATTATTTTAATTTCTTTGTGTGGAAAAAAATACCTGTCCATCTATATTTATGCTGCCCATTTTGGCTGAAATTTTCCCAAGAGCCTAAGGGAGTTTAATTCTATCAGATATGGGTGTCTAAAGCTTTTAAATCCCATTGGAAATCCCATTTTGAAATGTCTAATCTTCTAGTTCCATAGAACACTTTACTGACTGGCATCCTTTGGCAAGAATTTTTTATAGTTTCCTTTCTTCATCATCTTTCTCAAAATATTATAACTTCTATGTATGTGTACTATATGCGTATATTAAAATCTAGGGAAAGAGGAAGAAACATTTTCATGGCAAACAAAAGAAAAATAGAAGAAATTTGGTACCAGATATTTGTGTCTGATGGACAGCGTTTCCCTTATTAAATCAAGAAAAATAAAAGCTAAGAAAATACTTTAAAGGCAAAATTATCTATGTTTTGCTCCCTCTTACTAAGTTTAGTCATGCAAAGTTGCCATGGCAACCTCTTTACTTTTTGCATGAAGTGTGATAGATTTGGTTGTAATAGAGAGTAGATGACAACAGCCAAAGCTATTGTCAGGGATTCAGGGGAGGTAGTCTCATTTAGAAAGAGTTGCTGCATATACCGCATATACGTACGTATTCCTCCTGACAAGAACTGATGACAGGAACAACCCGTCCTTTGACTGACAAACTGGAACAGAGCACTGTTTCCCAGCCTTAGAGCTGATATGACAGCTTGCCTTTTTAATAAGAGCATAAAGAACATGCACAATTTAAGAGGTTTCACATGGATACGTATATCCGTATACAGGCATAAAGACTTTCCAAATCAGGAGCACACTGGCACTTTTCAAATTGGCATTTCAAATTAGCTTCTATTTTGACCTTGTTCATTCTTATTAGTTGGGTATTAGACAAGAATCCCATGCTACCTTGACAAGGGCTTTTGTTTCTATTATACTGTTATTCAATCCTATACAAGTGATGGATGAGAACAGGACATGTCTGAATAAGCAGAGGGAATCACCCTAATGAATTATCTTCTGCATTGCAATACACCATGGGTGAAATGACGTATCCATCCTGTATCAACTGATGTGACCGCTTCATCTCAACTACTTTTCATAGGTACCATCACTCAGAAAGGCTGGTGTTTACAGCTCTCACAGGAGGAATATTTATCTGACAAACTGTGTTAGAGGTATGAAATCTAATGGCAACAAAGCAGAGCCATAAGAGTGTGCACATCAGTAAAATACAGCCCTGGGATCCTATTAAGATTCCAACTTTGCTCTCAAATTTATTTCTTTCTGTTGTACATTTCCTTAGGTCAAGTCAGCTCTCTGCACCATCTAATTAACAATCAGAGCCTATTATTTTTAGTCAGATAATCTAATTGGACTAATTCTTAATCTCTGAAAGATTTTCTGGTCACCTTAATACTCAGGCTATTGTTACATATTATAAGTATAGGACTGTATAGAAGCTTGTGAGGATTTTATTGGGTTTTGTTTGTTTTGTCTTCTCTTTAAAATCATGTTTGTTTACATTTAAATTATTCTGCAAACATATTTTGTTTCTTGTGATCTAAGTCTAGCTTTCCCTGTGTGTTTGCAGTCTGTTTTTCAATATGCTGTCCCTGTTTGCAGATTTCCATCTTTGTTGACAATTAACTTTGTTGTCAAAAAAAGAGAAAGTTCTTTTGAAGTAAATTATTTACAAATCTCAGTTAAACCCAAATCATTCATGGCTTGTCAACAGAGTATGTGGTTCAGAAGAAGAAAATTATTTGAAAATTATTCTGAAAAAAAAAATTAAAATGGGACACAAATGGGTTTTAAATAGAAGGCAACAGTGGTTTTAGAAATTATTTGTATATTTAATGAACAGTTGGAAATAATAAGAAAAAATGGCATTTTGCCCTAGATTATGTATGTGTATAGCCATTTTATTATAATTTATAATTTAGATCTCACCAGAGTTTTGTGAAACATCTCTGAGGAAAGCTGTCACCGGGCAACACTTGGCACCCCAGCCGAAAACAGACAAGGAAGTTGTTTGTTAAATCCACAGCTGATATAAAATGGCATGGGTCCATTGACTTCGATGAGACTCCACCCTTCAGTTTGACTAAACTTACAGTGTACTTGAGAAGAGTCAATCATCTCTGGATAAGAAGGAATACAGTATTCAGTTCCTGTGCATGGTCACCATGTTCTTATTTGGAACAGTTTGAGTGACAGCATAAAGCAGGAATGGAGTCAATAAATCCTTACAGGTAATGTTTTAAAATTATTCTAAGGACAAGGAGATTTGATGTAGGTTTTATTAAAGATCCTGAAAATATTCTATACTAGGAAATCCACACTCTCTAATAAAAGATAATAAGAAGATTATTAAAAAAATTTAAAACATTTTCTTAGGAATTCTGTAGAATTGCTGTTCATGGGAGACATGCCTTAAGGATGCTGTGGACATTAACATTGTCCAGGGATGCCATTTATCCAGCTAGCCTTAATTACAGTCAGAAGCATTCCACTTTTCATCTCCTACCAATGGGGAAAAGAATTCGCGGCACCAGGGAGTAAGTTTTATTTGTTCTTCTTTTCTTCATTATGCAGTACTTTCTTTTTATTATGTTTTATTCAGTGAAAAAAAAAATATTGCATCTCACATATTTGTTATTTCACTTTTTTTGTTGCTTCTAGGCCAGTGTCTCAACACTGTGAAAAACTGTGTGGGTAAGTTTAAACAGTAGGAGGATTATTTTAGTGCATTCATTAGGAAATTCCTTGGACATAAGCATCTCACCATTTTACTGGATGCAACCTACCTTGAAATCCCTCTTCTTTCAGATGTTCAGTGTTAAAAATCATACGTGAAATCTTTTAACGTCTCTCTGATGTTGATTTGCGTCTGGTAGCCTGAGGAATTAGAAAGGCTTCCACAGAATAGTCAAGATTGTAGAATTATTCATCTAACAATGACTTGACATGTAAATAAGGCAGACCAGTAGGAGGGATTCTAGTCCTGATTAATTGAAAAATTTAGTATTACTAGTTACACCTAAATTTTAAAACCTATATTCATTCAATTGAGAAAAGACTTAAATGATATCTCAATAAGAATAAAACTGAAATGGAGGCATAAATGCCCTTATCTGAACTTCCCTTATAAGTGAAGAAGTAGAAACCAATAACTCTGTCAGTACTAGATAAACTGTTGCAGAAGGTGAAGTTACAGTACCGAACTGGAGAGAAAATGCAGTTATGAGTAGATTAAGTTTTGATACCTGCTGTTATGGCAGTACTCTTACAATAATTTGTTGCTGGCTGCCTGGCACAAAAAACACTAAGGATTTAGATTCTGTCCTGTCCTGCAGGCTACTGTGGAGTCATGGAAAGGAAATGAAAATGCTCTAATTGCGAAAAAGACATACTACTGGTGTAAGAAGTCTAGTTAGAACCTGAAAAACAAAATAGCAATATCAGTCATAGGCAATGGTAGTAAGCATGCAAGTATATTGTAGAAAAATTAACTAATGCTCATGAAGATTTGAACAACTTTTCATACAACCATTTGGAAACATGTCCATTTCTCAATTTTGTGCTCTCAATTTCTTGAAAATTTATCTGTTTGCCAAGCTGAGTATTCCATGAAACTTATGTCATGCTCTACATCTGCGGCACACTGCAAAATTGTATTACAATGGTGAAAATCTCAAAAAACAGGTACTGTTTACAGGTGAGCACCAGTAAAATACTGCAATTCACATATACTTTTTCTTAATGCATTATTACAAAGTCCTTCAATACTCACACAACCCCTTCTTAGTTAGCTAGGTTTGGAGAGCTATTATAGTCCAATAATAAAATATTACCAGGATAATTTACTGCTCTCCTCCCTCTCACTTCTTGCTTATCTTCCTGTTGGAAACAGACAGAGTTGCAACCTCAAAACCAGCACACAGCACAGACATGGAAAACTGGCAAACTCTAAATCCGGGGGATAAAAGGTAAATAACAGTGAGAGAGACAAATATTTTAAATTCACCTGAGAATGAATTTTGCTTTGATATTGTAAATTTCTCAAGCATTTCAAAATTAGTCCTTAATTAAAATGTAAATTGGTGTTTCTAGGGTTTTTAATGTCTATATTGAATTAAATTAGATTTTAAACAGGGTTCTGAAAGGTGAAATTTTACTTCCTAGTAGGAAGATCGTATTTGCTAATATTTTATCTTAAATTAAAAATTAATATTGGCATTTGCTTAAAGGCAAATTTATCCATTTTAAGTTTATTGATTTCGGCTTACCATGGATTGGCCTTCACATGACCTGGAAGAAACAGCAGAAGACAAAACCACAGTATAGCAGGGCATGACATATGCCAATCTATCCAGATATTTCAGTACAGGAGGCTTTTCATTAAAAAAAAATATATATATATTTGGAGTATTGACTAAATATTACAACAACATACAAAGAACGAACATAACCAAAGAAAGTTCTTTAGGTTTATTCTTTTCAGTCAACTATATGGAGAATTTGCTTGGTTTTCAAAGTTAGTATTATTTATTATTTTATTTATTGTTATTTTTCTTTTTTTTTTTTTACTCCCCCCCCTTTTTTTCTTTTACTTTGGAATGAAATTAAATCTATCGATTTCTGCAAACAACCTTTATTTACAATTACATGATTTGCTGTTTCTTATTTCACAGTAATTATGAGGTAAATATAATTTGATGATGGAAACATTATGTATAATGTTTTAATGATACTGTGACAAGGACTGAAGAGTCTAGGACAGAAAATTACCCTGCCTTCTTTATTGTAGTCTTTGGTTGTATCAGCTTGTCCAAAGAACCTTCATGCAAAATAACACTTAGCTGTTCAGTATTAAAACTTTTCCCAGAGTCTATGAGGAGTTTAAGTTATAGTAATGGACACAGTTGTGATAACTTCTTATAAATCAATATGTGGAGTTCAAATCAGAGAAAAACAACAGTGTTTACTTCTATCATCATAGAAAGTTATTGTTTCCTGAGCTTCAGGAGTAATCAATATGTAAGAAATATTTGACTGAGAACTTTTTTAAACTATTGTTATTCATCAAGTTTAGGTTAAAACCAAAATACACATGCAAAGAAACGCATTCCTATGAGTCATAATATATTTTTGCAAAACATAACAAAAGAGGATGTTTTAAGTTATCTTTTTCTTTCTTCATAGCAGCTAATATGTATGCTATTTCACAGGAAGCAACAACAACATACCTGGTCAGTTTTCACCAGATGTAATCTCTTTGTGAGATTAGGATTATATTTAGTAGATTAAAGGATGAAGTGAAACATTGCATGGGCACCTATGTTTTTAATATGCCCATGTAGTGCAATTGTAGAATCAATATTTACTCATGCTGACAGTCTAGTGCACGTGTTGACAATTTGATTTAAATTGCTTGTGTTGTGAGGACTGAAGTTTTGAGCAATAGATGTGTTTTGAATGTACACCAAAACAAAACAGAACAAAACAAAACAAAACAAAACAAAACAAAACAAAACAAAACAAAACAAAACAACCTAACCAAACCACCCCCACCCAAAAAAAAAAAAAAAAAAAAAAAGAAGTCAGTGAAGGGCCACCTGCTCTCTTGTTAAACCATTCCCAGGAAGAAGGCAGTCAGTCAAGAGTAACACATTTTTCAACTGTTGATCTTTTTGACAAAATGAGTGGGGATGCATCTGCAGAAATGGAGAAAATCACTACTTCTAAACTAAGAGGTAAATTTAAAAATAAACTTTTATTTAAAAATAAACTTTTTCTAAAAGTCTATTCTTCTCCATACCTGATCTCTCTTGACTGCCTAACATTCTCTTTTCCTATTACATTTGCCACAACATAGGAGAAGCACAACAGTCTAGGGAAGACAGAGCAATGGAGATTTCCACTTAATTTTCTGATTCCACTACTCTGATGTCAGGCTGGGGTTGTGTTGCAAAGCAGACACACATTTTAATCAGTCATGTCCATTTCCCTAGCCCTGAGCAAAAGATTTTGTGACGGAGCTTCCTGCAAAACAAGAACCCTTGTCAAAATTCTGCACTTCACTGTTTGCAATTCTCATTACTTTTGTATCCCGTTATTTTTTCCTTTGAATCCCATGGGATATGAGCACATGTTCAAGCTACAATGGTGATTACCATAATTTACCTAAAAGGATTGGCTGTTCCTGTTGTGTCAAGGGTCATCTCCTCTCTCTCTCTTCCAAGGGGCATTGGAAGAAAATGCAAAGATGCCTGGGGAGATGAGGGAAAACTGTACATTTATTTTACATATTAAACTTGACTAAAATTATTACTGTTCTCTGAAAGAAATTTAAGTGTAGTAGAAAGTCGTCCAAGACTGAATTGCAAACATTATCCATTATTGCATGCTTTATAGTCATATGAATTAATTCTTTTCAGTTTGATCTGTGAGCTAATTCCAGAACAAAATCACTAGGGAAATATGATGTTAATGTGTACATGCTAATAGACGTATTTAATGAATTACTTGGTGGGTGTTTTATTACAAGTATAAGCTTGAAAACAAAATGTTCTACAGGACCAAGCTGCTCTGAACTAACACTTTTAAAAGTGATGCAAATGTCAATCTGTCTGCCTTTGGCTAGCAATATTTTTTTCCCGCCTTTTTTTTTCTATTTTAGTCTACTTTTCATAAACCAAGAAATCAAATTTCAGTTGAGAAGTGCTTCATCAAGCATGAGTTATTCTAAAATTCTTTTCAGTAATATATGGTAATATAAAGACAATATACTATACATCAAGAAGACACGAGTTTTCAGAAAACTACTGTGCAGCTAAACCCATAAATTTTGTCTTAGTTCTTTTGAGTTTTCAGATTTTTTTAAAATATTTCTTAACTACCTTTGGAAAAGAGTTAATAAAATATATACTGTGTAGGGCTAGGGAATACAAAATAAGCCTATGTTCTTTCATTTTGTCATCTTATCTATTCATGCCAGGAGTAGTATTCTCAGCATAGTCAGGAGCTTTTCATGCAATATTTCCCCAAGTTGACTGTTGCACTACTGTGAACTTTTCTTAGATTGCTAGGTGGACAGCTCTCACAGTTTCAATAAGTGATCAGTTTTCAATTTAAAAACAAGTTTTATAGCCAAACTAGAACTGATACACCACTACTGTTAATACCATACCCGCTGACATTAAGATTGCCTGTACTATGACTATTATACACTTGACACATCAGTGAGACTAAATTATGTTTCTATCAACAGTACTGATAGAAATTTGGCATAATGTTACATTTTTATAACACAATGTGATTTAACATTATTATGACCCCTATAGAGATTTGACTGGCCACATTGAACTACTCTCAGTATATTATCTAATTCTAAAAACTGAGAAGGCAAAAAGTAAAAAATAAAATAAGGAACACAAAAAAAATAAGCTGCATGTCAGAAGTGAACCACATACAACAGACTACTATACATATCTGAAAATCTAAAGATGACACCAAATTAAGGGGAGTGTTGTTCTGCTGGATGGTGAGCAGACTCTGCAGAAGGTTCTGGACAGGCTGATAGATAGGAAGAATCCGATGATACAAGGTTTAAAAATACCAAGTGCCAGGCCCTGGATTTTGGCCACAATAACCCCTTGCAGTGCTACAGGTGTGGCTGGACAGTGCCCAGGCAGAAAGAGACCTGGGGGTGTTGGTTGACAGCCTGACTGAACATGAGCCAGCAGTGTGCCCTGGTGGCCAAGAAAGCCAATGGAATCCTGGCCTGGATCAGGAATGGTGTGGCCAGCAGGAGCAGGGAGGTCATTCTTCCCCTTCACCTTGAATGCCGTGTCCAGTGCTGGGCCCCTCAAATTAGGAAGGACGTGGAGATGGTGGAGCATGTCCAGAGAAGGATAACAAGGCTGGTGAAAGGTCTGGAACACAAGCCCTATAAGGAGCAGCTGACGAAGCTGGGGCTGTTTAGGCTGAAGGAGACTCAGAGGAGACTTATCACAATGCAGCTCCCTGGAAGGAGGGTGTGACCAAGTGAAGGTCGGTCTCTTCTAGGCCAGCAGCAACAAGACAAGACGACAGAGCCTTAAGCTGTGCCAGGGGAGCTTTTGGATATCAGGATGATATTTTTCTCAGAAAGGGTGATTGGGCATTGAAATGGGCTGACCTGGGAAGTGGTGGAACCACTGTCCCTGGTAGTGCTTAAGAACAGATTGGGTGTGGCACTAAGTGCCACATGGTCTGGTTGACAAGGTGGTGTTGGTTCACTGGTTGGACTCAATGATCTGAAAGGTCTTTTCCAACCTAGATTATTCTATGATTCTGTCATATTTTGGAGATATCAGAAAGAGATTTCTCAATGTGTTTATAAAATTTCTGTCAATTTTCCTTATATTTCAGGCTCAAAAGGAGAAAAACAGGTAGAATTTCAATTTTTATGCTGTATTCATCAATGTAAGATTTTGCTTAGCAACATTAGGGCCCAGACCTTGCAGTAAAGACAGCAGCTTTTTCTATTTTAATTTTACTCTTTTCTGCTTTCGATTCTGAGATAACATGCAGTATGCACTGTGAGATTGCCTGGCATTTCGTAACTAATAACTTCACCTCATTCATATAAAGGCAATATTTTTGCTAGTTTGGATGAGTTTGTGTTCTGTGTTTACAAATTACTGTGGTTTAACAGGTATAGATAACTCAGCCCCACATAAATGCTTGCTCACTCCATGGGATGGGGAGAAAATTTTAAAAGTAAGAAAACTGATGGATTGAGACAAAGACAACTTAACAGATAAAGTAAAACCCATGTGTGAAGCAAACACACGGAATTAAGTCACCTCTTCCCATTGACAGACAGCTGTTCAGCCATCCCCAGGAAAGCCAGGCTCCATCATGTGTCATGGAGGCTTGGGAAAAGAAACACCATCACTCCAAATATCTTCCCCTTTCTCCTTCTTTTCCACAACTTTTATTACCATATGGTATGGAATTTACGTCTGGTTGCAGTCAGCTGTCCTGGCTGTGTCCCCTCCTTGTGCACCTCCAGCCTCCTTGCTGGAAGGTCAGGCTGAGAATCAAAAAAATTCTTGACTCTGTCTAAACACTGGCAGGCAACGACTAAAACATCTTTATCAACACTGTTCTCATTATGAAGACAAAGCATAGCACCATAAAATATACTATGAAAAAAATAATTCTATCCCAGACGGAACCTGTAGGCAAGTGCAGTCAGATTTAAAATGCCACGTGAAAAAATGTAGTGCATTTTTCTTTTGCTGTCAGTTTAATAGCAGATATCAAAGTAAATGTGATAGTTGTGTGTGGCCAAGCATAGTGCATGATGCTGAGTTGAGCATGTATCCGTATAGTACATGTTGGCAACCTTATTTACATCTCATGAAATCTCACATATCTTTAGAACTTCAACTATTAATAATTCTCCACAGTGCTTTATTCATCCGGAAACTAAAACAGTCTCTCTTAGAGTCAGCACTGACCCTCTTCCAAGCCCCAAGATAATTTTAAGTTTTTCTTTCCAATTCTGGCACTAGATGGCAGTAAAAGCGCAATTCTGAACATTTCCTCCAACACGGATAAACACCCAGAGAACTCTGAGGCAGGAGAATGGCTATCATTGTAAATCAGCTTGCCTTCAAAGGTTAGCTAGAAGCAGGATATGGAACACCATGCACAATCACTAGAAAAATATATATTTATATATATAAAAAGTCTAAGAGCTAAAATAAAAAGAAAAAAAAAATAAAAATGGCAGAGTAATGGGGAGCTTTAAGTAATCTGAAATATCAGGAAAAACTGACTTCATATGGTTTGCTAAAATCTGCCAAAACAGCAGATCAGTGATCTGCAAAAGTAAGATATAAAGGCAAGTGTCCTACCAGTGTGCCAAAAGTATGATTCATTGCAATGAAAAGCTCTAAGAAAGGAGATGGAGGAATGTAATCTGCACAAGATTTTTTTATTCATTACTAAATTAGATTTTATTAAATCTCTGAAATTAATGGAGTTGTATTTCTTTGTTTTTAAAGTCACTGAGACTGTGTATAGAATAATAATGCACTGCTAAAAAGAGGAACAAATTTTCTGTCTTCCTTTTCTTTTGAGATTGGAAAATTTTATGCCCTCCAGCAGGATGTATGTTCTGTGGTATCAACTTGACAGTACCCGCTCACAGAGTTTAGCTTCTTGCTTCAGTGCTGTAATAGTTGAATCCTGGTAATAGTCCTACCTTTGTAAACATCTGTATCTGTAATGGACAGAGAGGAAAAAACCTTAAATTAGAATTATACAGAAAAATTTATGTTTAAGATCTTCTTATGAGGACACTTTCAAACTATTTACTAGATGTATTTCAAAGAAAAATCTAGCAGTGGCATTCAATTCAGGTAAGCTTAAGCTGAACGTTTAATGGCTCTCATGTTGTTGCACATTAAATCAACAGAGTGAATTGGATTTAAAACTGCAAATTAAAACTGATTCAGGCTTTTATAACAGTTTTACAAACATTATTTTTAGTCACCTAAATGGCTAGATTCTATTCTGGGGAACTTAGATAGGGAAGCACATTTTCTAATCTCAACCTTATTCAAGAGGTACAAAATCTCATAGAAAGTATTCCAAAGTGTTTATTACTTCAGGATGCAGATAAAATCCATCTTTCTTAGAGGCTGAAGGTATAAAGTACTTGTTGATATCATACTGACTGTAAAAAAAAAAAAAATCTATTGCTAAAAATCAGAAAACTCAAAATTAAATCCTCATAGGAGAGTTTGGGTATATTTTTTTGTTCTGTAAATCTTATTGTCTTAGAAACTTCTCTTAAAGCAAGTACCACTTTTCATTACTTCAGTTAAAAATACTCTTTCTTTGGATATGATGGCAAATTTTGTTAGAATATATTCACACTCTGTAACAATATATGGCTCTGGTTTTCATAGAAGCAAACACGTATAACATAAAGTGTAGAAGCTTTTTGGTATTGAATTATTTGGGGTCCAAACACAAGCAAGCGCACTGCATGTTCGTGTCATCTCTTCCAGGAAGAAAAGCTCCTTGCTCTACCAGAGGTTAGACAATGGAAGCTGGGCTATCAGCAAGCTTTTAATCACCTTTTCCACCTTCATCTTGCTCATCATTTCTCTGTGATGCCACAAGTAATGCCATAGGAAAGTACTTGCTGTATTTTATACCCAGCCCTCAACACCTATTGTTTCCTTAAGGGAATACCTTAAGTAGCTGAAGAGAATACTTGCTTTCCTTATTGCCTATCACCAAATTGACGTACAACCCTTGGATCTTGCAGGATACACCCTCACCCCAGTCACAAAAACAACAATATTGGTGAAAATACCTTCTTCCATCATCTTCTGGGCTGGGGAATAGAACCATTCATTTTTGAGAGCAGAACCTAAGTGACTCATCCATCACCACCAAATCACTTCTATGTATTCTGTGTGATGAAAAATAAGTAGATGTATGTATCATAGGACTTTTTGGACTAGAAAGGCTACAAAAAGAAAAACAGAAAAAAAAAACCCAAGTTTTTTTCTGGGCCTAGAAATTCTTCCTTCTACTTTATCTTATTCTTTGTGGTTTAGGGAGGGGCAATGTTCCACAAATACAGTAAAATCAAATGACTGTCAAAATGCAGGGTGTTCTCATTTATGATCTCCTGTTGCTACATAAAAGTCTTCCAAATAGTCTAGTCCAATGGAATTATTAAGTTGCAAACGTGCATCCTAAACATTAGGCTTTTTTTAAGGCAGTGAGTTTATAAGCATTAAGAGCAATACTGAATTTGGTATTTACCTATTATTATGTCTCCTCCTCTGTGTGTAAAATCTAAGTATTACCATCACGTATTGAAAATATATACTATTTTCAAAAAACACTTTTAATTTAACATTTTAATCTACTGGTTGGTTTGTTAGTTTTCCTTCTATATCTAGAATAATTAATGAAAGAAAATTCAACTTTTCATTTGGGAAACTAGGAATTTTGTCCTTGAAGTAGAGTTTATTTGCAGAAGGATATCAGCCCTTCTCTTGGTTTCTTCTCCAAGAACAAGTGAAATAACAGATATAAACACTGAGCTTTGACTCTTAGAGCACACTTGGCAACCTTTTGATTATTAAATCCAAGCTTCAAACACCCTCCAAATTAGTCTTCTCTTTCTTCTTTACTTCTCTATCTTCCAGTCATTGGTGGCATTTTGTTATTTTTTTCCAAAGTGCAATATACTACTTTCAGAGGTTTGCATTATACAGATGTTGTGGTCTTTCACTGCATTTGCTGGAGCATAGACATTAAAAAAAAAATAAATCTGTAATTAAACAGGGGAACCCTTGTCATGTGCAGAAGAAACTGGAGGATTTTCATGACACACTTCCTATGGTGAGATACAATTCCTGTCACAGGAGATCACTCTCCATTAAATGTAGTTTACAAAAGCAAAGTAAACACAGATGACCCGAATGACTGCCATCCTTGTGTGCTCAATAAATTACTGGCTTTACTGACTGGATTAACATAAGCCTTCAAGTACAGGAAAAAAGTCCTTGAATCTCCCTGAAATTCTGGCATTGCAAGGATTTTAAATTTGAGCCTAGGATCCTCTACAATAGCTTGTTATCCTTTATGGAGAGATAACCTTGTACTCATTTTAGTGGATGTATAGACCTACTCTTTCTCACAATAGAAAGGCATTCTTGATCTCCACAGAGTTCTGAATATCACCTGCAGTTTTGACTTTTATTCTTCATAGACCTTTCTTCATCCAAGCCACTTCAAATCCTATATTAACAATTAACCCCTACCTGTAGATAACAGTGAATATGAATATTAATTATGTAGGCTAAAGAAAGTGATTTTCTTGACTTTTTTTGGTTTTCTTTGGTTATATTTTGCTGTTGGTTGTGGATTTTTTGTTTTTGTCAAGCTATACTCTGGCACAAAAATGTTTGACTGACACGCCTTTGTAATTAGGATGGTTTTACTTCAAAAATAGCACTCGTACATAGCAGAGCAGAATGAAAAACTGGTATAATATTTATTTGAACCTCTAAATTATTCTAGATAGCTGTTAACTTCAAATTTGAAACAAATAAAATATGATTTATCTGGGAAAGTTTGAGCTATGACTGTATGACAAAGAAAACATTTTGAATAGGGCATCTTCCATGATGCTGATTTTCATGTCTTGCAGATTTGCTTCAACAGATCCATGATCTGCCATTATTCTAAGGTTATCTAGGGTAAAATGTTTAGTCAGCTACAGTAGACCAAATGATGGGCATCATATTCCTCTAGCCTATGCCATGTCCAGAGTACTCAGGCAGCAATACATCCAGAATACACAAAAGATAAGAACATGCAGTCAGTATGCTCAGATATTCCAAACTTTAACCTACGTCTAATGTGAGTATAAGGGTTTTTTTTTTTTTTTTTTTGTTTTTTTTTTTTTTGCTGTTTAAAAAGGTGAGGCATAGTCATCAGTACCAATTTTGAAATGCCTCCAGTCTGACTGAACTGCCAAGGCCAAGATGGTCCTTAAAACATGTAAATATGTAGAAACTGCTATAATGAATCAAGGTTTTCTCTGTTTATTTCATCTTCAATGGTCAGGATTGAATACATCAGAAAAAGATACTAAAATCTCTATTCAAAAATCTGCCTAAAGGGAAAATTTCCTCTGAATTCTTATTAGATAGTTCCTAGCTTATATCTGAATGCATGAAGATTTATAGCCCTCACTTTTTAATTCAAACTGATGTAACTTGAGTCCTACTTAAGTCTTGGCCTTGCTTATGCCTTGGGGCAATAAGAGCAATGGTTTTATTTTGCAGTAGGTAAGAATTTTCCCCTTCTGTTATTTTTAGATATTTTTAAATAGAAAATGAGAGTGATCCTATGAATCTTCATTTTTCCTGCTCTGAGACTTCCCCAGGTTTAAACTAATCTGATTACTAGCTAGAATTGCAGTAATATTATTTGTGCAAAAATGCAAATGTTATAAATTTCACAACTTTCAATAATGAATAATAAAATATTATTTATCTATAATATTAATTACATTTAAGGCATCTCAGTGCTGAAGAAAAGTGTGAGTGTCATCACTATAAAAAGAAATGTGAGACTATCTTTTCTCTGTAGGTTCAAAACTTAGAATTACACCTGGTTCAATACTTGAAAGACCAAATGGACAAGTGAGTTCTCTATAATTATGACCATGCCCCAGCTCTAATGCAGGCTTATTAGTTGTGTCTTTAAGGTTAATTTAAAGTCCAGAAATCTGACATTAAAAGCATTATGCTTCCTAAAAGAGCTAAGAAAATCTGGGCACAGTGTTCTTAATACTTACTGAAATGTTTGAAATGTCATATACAAGTCCAGATACATAATTTTTCTCCAATAATTCCAAATATTTTAGAGGTCCTTTAACTTTTTATATAGCAAATCTAAAAAGCTTAAAACAATAACTAAAGAAGATTTGCTTGTACTACACTATGTGGTAAATCCACTATTTACCTTTCCATGGATAATGTGTGTGTTTACATCACACTCTGGTTCAGGCTTCAGACAAGGTACATAAGTCTCCTTTGAAGAAAGATGGGACAATTTCTTTTTGCACCTGATTTAATGAAAAAAAAGAAAACAAAAACACAACAAAACCCAAAAAACTAGGAAGTAGTCCTTCCATGCTTAAAAATAATAAAAACTTTCCAAGTCAATTTCAGTGCTAAGCTTTCACCACTTTTCCTAGACGACATCATCACTGTCTTTGACTCTACGACATGTACATGGCATTTGAAATCTCTGAGTTCTCTGCTTTCTGATATTTCAAAGACAAATGTCACTCAAACACTGCTGCTGCACACTTTAACTACTGCATGTCAGTAGTTACCAAAGCAATATGTAAATAATTTTATTTTTGTTTCAATGATGAAAATTTAATATATGCTTATGTCACAGCCAAACATAAGAAAAATATGTTGTTTCTGAGTATATTAATCTGCTGTTTTTTCTTGTTGTCTTTTCACTAAAACATCCTTGATTTGTTTGTGTAACTGTAGCTAAAGAGGGATCTTAATGACTGTAGTAAGACAAACTAAGAATATAATTGATGCACAAGTCAGTGCAGCATAAAAAATTACTTCCCAGCTTCTAGAGCTCCACTGTTCTAGATGATGAGATTGAGCATAAAGAAACACTATTAATAAGTATTTAATATTTTAATTATGATCTCTATTGATCCTAATGGATCATAAAACCTGGAATAGTAGCATTATTCAGTAATCCTAATGCATGTTTAGTGTCCTTTGAAACCAGACTTTTATATGCAATTTTTTTCCCAATTACTTTCATATGTCTTCAGTTTTTCAGTTTGCATATATACAGATGTATGTGCATTTAGTTGCCAAAGATAGAAAAGCCAACATGTGGTGATTGTTGAAAATAATGGGTTTTCCTACCTTTTACCAGAAGCTGTGGCAGGTGGTGCTATAATTTGCAAGACTTCCTCTCCTGCCTCTCATGGAGCAGACTAATTAGTTCATGACTGTACAATACTTTGAAAGCAGTCAGTAAAATATAATTAGCCCTATATATTACTAGAAAAGCCTTAAATATCTTCAGTGACTCTGTATCAATGATTTTTCTTATGTCACTCTCTAACTGGTCTTCAAAGAATTTTCTTAATGTCTAATTTGATTTTCACATTTTATGGATTTTGTTCACAACATGATGGTTGGCTGGAAATTGTCACCTGTTCAAAAGATATTTTCCAAATGAGAAATACCCACAGAAAAACTGGCTTCAGTAGGAACTTGAATAGCAGATTAAAAATTTCCCTATTATAACAAACCTCAAAATCATCTCAAATATAGATTTTAGGGCCTAGACACAGGAGATACTATATATAATTTATCAAAAATCTAACACTCAGATGACATTCAAGGTTTGCCACTCGGCTTTTACCAGCAAGGATTACCAACAAGCTGTTTGCAATTTGGAGAAGGTTAGCTTCCAATCTGTACTTTGAAATCCTTCCTCAATGATTTTTTTTCCTTTCTTAATGTACTTTTTAATCCACTTACTATGTAAGTATTTAACCACCCTCACCTTACTTTTTTGACAACTTTAGGCATTCTTTTTGTGGAAATGTCTTCATGATCCTTACATATATGGCATATTCATATGCAAATACGAACATAAATATTTATATGGTCAAACAACATTAAAGAAATGTGACAATTATTTCCTGAAAATGTGACTGGCAGTGAAATGAGAAATCTAAAAAGAAGAGACCCAGACTGACATGCAAGATATAGAAGAGGCAAAGAGATGACTTCCACCTTTATTTCCTGTCATGTCCTTGGTGCAAAGGTGTGTAAAAGTGATCTCCCTTGACACATCTGTGAACACAAACAGCAGCAGACAGAATATCCACTGCTCTCTGGTCTATTTTCAAGACATCCAATCCAGGCAGGTATCTTCTCTGTTTCTGAGGTGAAGGGCTTCTGGGGCCAGCAGGGGAAGACAGGTAGGTGAAGAAGGCAGGGATTTTTTGGTGGACATGCGGTCTGACAGTGGAGCTGTCACTTGAGCATTTATTTCCTCCTACTTGCTGACTGCTGGTCTGATAGAAAATCCTCTGCATGAGCTTTTTCTGTCTGTGTAGCCTGATGTTCTCTACAACCCTGTACTCTCTCCGCAGCTTTCTCCCAACAATATTTCCTGTCAATCTTTCCTATGTTTCTTCAACTAAGCACTTCCTGTCAAAATCTCGATAGGAAATAAAGACAAAATGAGTAAACAGAAGCATTAACACATTCCCCCCCCCCCCCCCCCCACTGATTAATGTGCTTTCTCTCTTTTCTTGTCTTTGCTTTTAGAATATTTTTTTTAGTTCTTGTTTCCAGACATTTCTTAATTTGCCACATTTGCAGTCATTCATACCACAAGGAGGGAGGAATTTCACCATTAGGCTCAGGAATATTAAAAGTAGAAATGCTAAAGAACTGCAGTGTGGTACAATCATCAATTGTAGAGAAACATGGAGAAACATCTAACTGCAATTATGAGGTAAAACTCAATACTTTGATCTAGGCAAAGTACCACAATCTTCCATGAATTTTTGCACATCCTTCTTCAATTTAATAAAGTTCTAAAAAATAATGCAGAAAATGGTACAATAATCTCAAACCTTATTCCAGTCCATGAAATTACCTACACCAAAGAAAAAAATACAATCTATGCTTCCCAGCAATTAGATTTCTTACAGGTTGCTGAAGTTGTAGGCAGAGAAAAGATCTTGGTGTTTCTAATAGAGCAGCTGTTCAAATATTCTGCCTTATTTCTCTACTTTCTCTAGTGCTTGTGAGATAGAAAGCCAGTGAAGCTGTAACAGATGAAACTAAGTATGTTTACACAAATTTATAATCTAAATGACAAAAAAAAGTATAAGAACAAGAGCAGATTTTTTTTTTTTTTGCTATGTTCAGGGATTACTTGATGTATGATCTAGTATTCATAAATGCAAGGAGCTGATTTCGGTAAATTACACGTCCCTAATCTAAGAGATTTTTTCTGGTGTGGAGTTTGTTTATTTGTTTGTTTTTTCACAAAAATATTTCTTTTTTTTTTTTTTTTTTTTTTTTTTTTTTTTTTTTTTTTTTTTTACCTTGGTGGTTTGATTATGGTGAAGTTTTGATTTATAGTCCCAGAGAATCACTACATCAATTGCAGGAGAGCTGGCTCTCAACTGACATCTTCCAGGTACTCATTCCTTTCTCTGCCTCTCAGTGTTCATCTTGCACTCTAGCATAATGACACTGTTTCTTTATTGTCTTCTCATTTCAGATATTTGAGGTCACTTGGCAAGTCGTGTTGAATACTGTATTGTCTGTGTTTGAGACAGCTACATAAGAGTCCATACTTAAACTTAGGTATAAACTCCCAGACACTGCATCTTTAGAAGTTCTTTTAACAGAAATCATGTTTGCCTAGTTGTAAACAGAGGGTTTCCTTGTAGCCATGATTGTTTGCAAGCTCTTTTTCTCATGCTCAGTCATGTACCCCCCCCTTCCAAATATGTATTCAGTATGACCTCAAATAGATCAAGATCCAAAATCACTTCAGCAGAAAAATAGTATTAGAAAAATATAAAGTTTCTCATGAAAAAAAAAGAAAAAACAACAGAAAAATAATGACGTAAGAATCAAAACTGAGCATACTTTGGATAAGAGCTTACTTTGAAATCTCTTCCTCTGAAAATATTTTATGAACAAATGGGGAGGGGAGGGAGTGGGGGATTATATGGAGTTATGCGTGTATTTAATAGCTGTGGTGAACCACTACCAGAGGGATTTCAGAGAGCTATGGAAATGAGATTCGCTGATGGATTTCCCACCAGGGCAGGAATGCTCCCTAGAGTACAGTGTTTACTGCTCTCCTCAGATAAGTTTCATATTTTTTGAGAGGATGTCAGACTGTGGCACTAAGCTTCATCTAATTATGTCTACAAAGTGTCAGTTTGCAGCCTCTAGCTCAAAAGTTGGAAGAGACCTAGGTGTGTATATTGCTACCAAGCAGTATAATGTTTGGAGGTAGAGTCCCCCATGATCAATGAACTTGTCCAGCCCACCTCTACTCCCACTTCCAGAGCAGTTTGGCTGTACCCAGTAGAATGACATATGTCTTCAGACCTACCAAAAGTTATTCACTCCCAGCAGCTATGACAGGGAAAAGGTGCCATTTTCCATGCTTGCCTGAATGCCTTATCTCAGTGACCATTTTTGTCAGGACTGATGGCTTTAAGAATGAATGCAAAGATCAAGCTGTTTCAATAGTTCTGTGTCAGCCTGTTCTCAAAATCCAGCACTATCCTGAGCTGTGGATGTGCCCGTGGTGAGTTTCCCCACTCAAATAAAAGCCAAACAGGAGTACAGAGGGCCCTACACATTCCTCCATTATTTACTTCAACCTTCTCTGTAAAGGAAAGGAGCAGAGACAGATTGTCTTAAAAAAACTTCTCTGAATTCAGCATCTATCAAACTTAAGATGCCTACAGATGGTAGAAATACTAAAATGTTAGATTGTCAGGTAAGATTTGTTTCATTAGTCTTTAGACATTTAACATTCCATATAGGAAACTGTAATTACAACAAAGGTAGCCTCTAGCCTCTAGTCCCATGAGAAGCTGTTGGCCTTCCCACAACCAATAAATGATGCCAAGCACATTTATTTGCCTTCTTTCTGTTTTCAGTGGGGTTTTACTCAATAAAAGTTAACAAAATATATTTTTTCCAGTATGTATTTTGCATCTTGAAATAAATTAAATGACAATACATAGTAAGTTGTCTGTCCTAGCCTTTCTTACCTTAAGGTATATATTCTGCATTGCAGTGTGCTGATATTGTTTAAATATGTTGTTTACTCTGCAATACTGCTTAACCAAAAAATCACTTGGGACCTAAGAGTAGGATAAAGGGCTAATTACATACACCTTTATTGCACATTGCTTGAATGCTGGTTCTCACGCTTTTCTTTTGAGCATACTGTGCAGTTTTTTGCAGAGGATACAAGTGAAAGGAGGGGAGATGAAAGGTTGTTTGATAAAAACAGTGTTCAAGAATGGGCAAAGGCACTTTTATCTTTTACTGTGTGAGACCACTCTGGTGTATGACATCTTTTGGGGTTTTCATTCATTTTCTGTAGGGATATGTGATGTATCTTGGTATATGCATGCATAAAATTCATAGATTTTGATAATTGTCTTGTGGACATACCTTGCAGAGGTACTCATGAAAATCAGTCCAAGATATTTATATTTGCTGGTTTAGAAATGTAAACACAATTTGCTATATGCTGACCCATGGGAAAAAAAACCCAAACTCACAGCATTCAAAATGTGACATCATTAAATACTATAGGTGAACAGAAAAATTTATTTCCAGGTGTGATTATCATTTGACATCACCAAAGTTCTTAAATTTTCTGATTTTCTGCCATGTGGCAATAAAATGAACAACATCCAAAGATTTTGGACTCAGGGACTCATCTTTTCTTTGCAGTATTTATCAGTATTTATAGTGTGCTTAGTTGGTTGCTATTTTGGGAAGATAAATATCATGAAAGCTTCCAGCAATTTGGAGTCAATATTTTTAATAAGGCTATATATGGCATAAAATTAAACAAATTGAGCATAGCAATAGGTGAAATGGCATAAACACTCAGAATACATTTAAGTGGTTTTCAGTCATAGTGTGTTTGGAAATGTTTCAATCATTCATACTTTCATTTCACTAATGTTGTGACAAATCATGGAATATTTGCTATTTGCTATTTGTAATTGTTATTTCTTCTTTTAAAATATATTTTTAAATTGCCAGTCTTGGTGACAGGGAAGGATCCATCTGTACAAATATAATTCCTTTTCAGTTGTATGCTAAAAACTAAAATGTGTAAGGGAAAATAGGTGAAAAAATGGAGGACAGAAATCATAACTGTTGAGCACTGTAGAGTTCTTCAGAAAGTTAATGCATTTATTTCAAAAATGTGTCTGTTCTGCACACAATATTGAGCCAGTATTTTGGTGCAGTATGAAGTAACTTAATCATGCACAACAGTGTTATTCTTCTTTAATAGTGCTGTAATTGATTGGAATAAAACCATACAATGTTAATCTAATAAGAGTTATGAATCAGATATTCCCATAAAAAAAAGTAAGGATAAATATTATTCATTCTTGGAAATAAAACTAAGAGTAAATTAACATATTTTAATTAGAAAATAAATCAAGATCCAGTTCAAAGTTATAAAGCCTATCTATAAATATTCATCTATTTCTTTTTTCATATGTCTAATTGGAATTCCATACTTGTGAAAAAACTTTAGTTTTCCAGCATTCATAAAGAAAAAAATGCTTTATTGTAGTTTATAATTTACACTCAAACAAAAATATCTAGAAACACTAAAGGTAATAGATAGATAGATAGATAGATAGATAGATAGATAGCAAACATTAAATCCCCATTGCCCAAGTTTGAAATGTACAAATATCCACTCATAAATTTCTCTTTTTATATGAAAGCATACTAAAAGATAACATTCAGTTTCTGAACAGTGTTTTGAATTGAAAGTATTCAGTCTTTCACACCATCTTTCTAACAAGTGTATTTGTAGTAGCTGTTAAATCATTGGAGTTCACAATAGAATATTCCCACAAACAATCTAAGACAATTCTTTTAAAAGGAAAAAAATGACGATAAAAATCCCTAGAATAAATTGCAAATAGGTCAGTAGATTCTGACTTAATCAAGTGATATGTGAACAGCAAAATAAATATTAATTTCAAATTAGTCTCTAATTATAAATATTACCTGCACATCACAGATACCCAGATCGCTAATCTGCAAACTAATTAAGTAGCAGCATCTACATACAAATGAGGATGTGTGCTGTAGGAAACAAGGAAATAAAGCATTACCCAAAATCTGTAGCATTCAGTGAATAAATACAGAATTATGAAAGTTTTATTTAATATTTATTTTCAGATCAGCATACAATTGTACATGTATGTTGATAAATTTCTACAAGACAATGGAAATAACATTCATGTGTCTGTTCAACAAATGTGGTATGTCTCACATTCTTGAAGTGGCATACGAATAAGTCAGATATTGGGAAATTAAAATATTGCATAACCAGACTACAGGAAGGATCAATTCACCAAGAAAATAATGGAACACTCCCACAAATCTTGGAAATTTGATTATGCCCTTGAGGATAGTTACTGAATTTGTCTTGCTTTGAAGTAGAAGCTCCAAAATAGATAGCATGGATGAGCTCTGCAAGTTCTACACATATTTTTACTTACAAATAAAAAAAATAAATAAAACTTTGCTTAACTCAAACATAAGGAATAATTGACTTTCAGAAAAGTCCCATTACTTAATTCAGTCAGTAGTAAATAAATCTAACACCATGGCTACCCAGTGACACATCTCCCTCCTCTTTAACTATTTGTGTAGTGGAAACTCCCAAGTGACTACAGGGAATAATCAGTCATGCATTCAACTCAATCAAACTTTAATGACGGACACATCTATTAGATGCAAGTGCAGCACTCCTCATGGATCACAGGCCATCTTTCAGAAGCAATTAATTTTCTTCAGTGACTATCATGGGGATGACCCAAAACATGGCTGATTTAATATATTCATGACTGTGATACTTTCTTTTGAATTTGCATGAATTTCAAAATCAACATGCAATTCTCTAATGGCTTCAGAGAACAAATATATACAGAATTTGAACTTTGATATAGTTTGGAGGGTTTTGTTTTGTTTTGTTTTGTTTTTTGTTTTGTTTTGTTTTGTTTTGTTTTTATTTAGATGTGAACCATTCATTTGAAATCATGCTTTCAGATATCAAACAGGATAAATATACTGTATGTCCTTTTAATTCCTTATTAAGGTTATCCTTCCCTCTTCTAAGAAATTATGTTTATGATTTAAATGCACTTCTGCCTCCAGTTTACAAGTGTGTCATTCTGTTTATTCTCTATTAAGAGCTGTCATTGAGCCTCACTGTTTTATTCTTGTGCAGAAAAACATATAATAAAGCTCTATATCAAAAAAGGAGTAAGATGTTTTTGTCCATTTCCACATAACAGGAGATGGTATTACTCTTGCTCACGTATTTGTCACAAAATACTGTATTTGTACTGTTTGAATAAATAGGTACGCCTAGTACAAGCTAAATTTGTTGATGAATCCTTTTAAGCTAAGTATGTCGCTGTACAATTTTGCTCCTTTCCGATATCTGAGGAGCAACATTATCCTCCTATTACAGAGGATACAGGAGTTAATTAGTTGAGTCGTTCAAGCTGTCAGGAATACAAAATCCCACATGCAAACTAGTGCTCCACAGAATGGTGATGATGAAAGCCATCGTCCACTTAGGTAAAACTTTGTACTTTGAAGGACTGAAAGCAGCTTTAAGTAACAGTTCAGACTTTCTTTGGGAGTCATCTTGAACCTTGACCTCAAGCTTCTAAGTCAAAGTTATCCTGGAGAAAGACCAAGCCAGATGGTCTTTTTTTTGCAATATTTCTCTGTCTTGATTCAGTATTTCTTACACTGTGCCTTCTAATATAAAAATACGCACTTTATATTTTTCTTAAAATACATCAGCTGCCTGACTGGCAGTGCCTTATATGCCTACCCTCAGTAAGGTACTCCCTAAAATTACTTAAATTCTTCTTTGCTCTGCTGGAAGGTATGTTTTGCAAGTTGAGAATGCATATCATTTGTCACAGGAAGAAGTTAGCCAGGTAATGGTGAGGTCAGATGTCAGCCGTAGCTTCTTAGCATGCATCAAGATCTGTGACTCTGAGGTCTGCTGGGAACAGAGTGCTCAAGGGAGAGTCACTGGAGCTTTTTTTTCAGTTCACTGACAGCTTGGAAAGCTACTATGTTGATCACAAATACTGCCTCACACAGTTTTTATCTTATTCAATGGCCAGAAAAGGCTCTGTTTTCTCCAGGCCTATGATGTTTTCTGTAAACTTGTTTACGACTGTCTCAGATTTTTCTTTTCACATTCTTTTACGGTGTATCAGTTCCACACATTGAGCCAGATGATATCCTCCCGCCCAGTCTTATTGTCATGGTTATCTTGAGCTGTAAATTTCATTTTGTAATGGAAATTTAAAAGCTATTACACTTGAGATTTTAATGGAATCATTATGGTCAGAAAGAGCTTTAGAGACTGTTTCAGTATGATGACTAGTTTTCAATTATTTTAAGAGGAGAAAATAATTTGGATATGTTACAATGTTTTGTTTATATCACCTAAATTTGTTTTTATTTTTATATTAAACCTGTTATGTTATGAAATATTTTTCTGCTGTTCTCTGAGAAGGAATAATGATTTAATAATTTTGAAACACTTTGCTAAGTTTGGCTTTATCCATGTTTTTAAGTGGATTGAAAATTATATATTTTTGTATCTTTTTGTAAAATTTCATGAAAAATAGTCATTCCTGACTACACTTTACTGTCATTCTTTGGATTAGCCAAAGAACATAAATTCTTTTCCTGTGTATACTCAAAATATTTATGACACTTAATGCGTAGTCTGTGATATACAATAACAAAAGAGTGGCCAAGATCAGCATTCACAATTCCACTCTTCCATTGAAACCTTCTGCACAATCTAGGAGAGCTCTGCAAGCATATGTTGCAAATCATTAAAATCAAATAAATGATGCTGAACAATTATTGTCAGTGTAGATTTTTGCTGGGGTTGAAGGAATTTGCTTCTCCTTTCAAATGGTATGATATATCAAGGATACAAACAAATAATACAATGATAAATGCAAATTTATTAAAAACTACTTAAAAAACAATCCTGAATTTTATTTAAGACCATTGCAAAATATATATTTAATATATACACACATAGATGTGTATTTTAAAATAGTTTTACTTCTATTTGTAGAGATGTGTAATTCCTAAATTTTTTCTGCTAAATTTTGAGTTCTCTAAATTCAGCTCAGCTTTGAGTCTATCCCATTACAATTCTTTATTTCTTTGTCTTGTCTTTAACAGAGTCCCACTTCATGTTATTAATTACTTACTGCAAATTAATTTATTTATATTTTAGATTTAAAATTATAAAATTAATAGTTGTATCTATTTTATCTTCATTTATCACTTTTACTGTCACTTAAAAAAAACCTGTCAACATCAGAACCCAAAACTCTTTTGCATGGAGGAAATAACCATTTTTTAGGTATATAGTCCTCTTGGTTTCTCATGAAACATTCTGTGGGTTTGTTTTTATTTATGAAAGAATAATTGTTTGTTCTCATTTTTTACATGCTTTCCAGCTGGTAAATGCTTCTAATTATTGTCATGATAAGAGCCATAAATAAGCATAAAGAGACATTTATGTGTTTTTTAAAGAATTTAAGTATTCTGACTTTGTAACTGAGAGCTGTTAGATCACTCACTGAATGACACCTGTCAAACATCAACATTTTCCACAGGACTTTTCCCCGGTACTCCTAATTCCCCTCTCTTTCCCATTTAGCACCTCAAGACTTAAATTATCCTGCATCCGTCCTCTGTAGGGCACACAGAATGAAACTATCAGTTCTGAGTAGTGTTCAAATCCCTTGGCTTGGATAGAGCAACCTTGACCTTCAGAAATAGAGCTGGTTATAAATAACTCTCTTTCTCCATGGCTTTGGGAAAGGGACTTTTTTCTACTCCCCCCAAAAGTACTGAATGACAGCACTAAAGAAAGGGATTACTGATCTGCCAATTACTATCCATGTCAATTTGAGTATAACCTTATTTAATTTATTTCTGGTCCTTCCACCTCTGAGACTTTTAGGCCCAGAATGCTTGCTCTGTTCTTGGAGTAGGAGAATCTTATTGATAAACCAGTGTTGTGCTGAGGCTGGTGACTAATGAGGTAAGGCCTCAGTTAGTCAGAGGAAGACTTGGCTGCAGTTGGTAATAGGAGCATGGAGCATAGAGGCTGGAATGAGCAGTGGTGGGGTAAAGGACCCAAAGGGTTCCAATAATGGTCAGTAGGAAACAGATCGGAAAAAGCTCAGATAACGTGCATTAATTATTATCTCTCAAATGAGAAAGAAATCTTTCATGGAGTATATTGGTTTACAGTTATAGCTCCACAAAGATGAAAGTCCAACAGGAGATCCTCAGAAAGGTAGTCAGTTTTAGTTTGATTATTTCTGGATTTACACAAGTGTGTGCTTTGGGACCAGATAAACCTTCTCATCTCCTTCCCTCGATCTCTGAAGTTTCAGTTGGTGCTTATAGTTAGATTTTGAGACAAGGACCTTAAAAAGGGCTAAAAAAGCAGACACTTACAATCCTAACAATTCTTCTGTTTTTCTTGCACATTAACATTAAATTGCTTTTAAACCTGGAAAAACATACAGTTCTAATTGGAAAAGGAGATAAAGTGGAACTGTCTGCCGACTTCAAGATCACAGAATGTGAAAACTAAAAATAATTCTTTTTAGTCAATCTGAAAAGTCATGATAAACCATGCCTGGTGTTATTGAATACTGATGACTATGAAATTATTCAACAATAATATCAGTAATAGAATATGCTATAACTTATATGATTCTGATGTTGATGTCCAACGATAGAAGTACATTCTTCTAGCAGTTACTGGGCTTAAAATATGAATCTGTTCTTTCTAAAGGAAATTTACTTCTTGATAAATTAATTAAGTATTTATAAAGAAGATAATTTAAAAGTCATCAGTTAGCTTTCTAACTGATAACAGACATTCCTCAGCAGGTTTTTTAAAATAAAATGTTTAAGGATATACAACCTTTTGCAGTGATTTCCCTTGACATTTTCTGAATACTTACCGCATTGCAAAACCATATATATAACAAAATACAGATCCCTCCAGTCTGAGGTTTCTGTAAACACCCTTTATTTTTTCTTGATTAGTTATTTAAGATTTGTTTGTTTGTTTTTTTTTTGTTGGAGTAGTTTGGGGTTTTTGCCATTTTTGAAGTTATTTTATGTAAGATATATGAAATGCAGAAAACTCTAATGACTCTGTGTCACAAGAAAAAAATATTTTGTTAATATATTACTATCTCTTAATTATACATTTGTTCAAGTCTGAATTTTGCTGGTTTATGATAGTAAGGCTCTGCCATAGAAAATGAAAAAACAACTTAGGAAATGAATGCTCAGAAACACCAGCTGGGAAAATCTCATAGACATCACCAGTGTAGATGAGAACAAAGCATGGGATTCAGGTGATATATAGGAATACTGGCATTTATGCATTGTCTGCTGAGGTAGGTGGTTTACTTCTCCAAAACAAGTACTGCACAATTACTGTTCTGTTTGTTTTCTAATGAGGAGGAATATTTCTTAATCAGGAACAGCTCTGTGGCAGAGTGTCACAGCATCACCACTGAGAGAGAAATACTCTCACAGCATGAGATTCCAGAAGCTCTGTTTCTAAAAAAGAAATGTTCTCAAGGGTGTCATGGATGAGCTGTGTGAGGAATGATGATGAATATGAAGATGAGGGAATGCAGCTGAAGAAGACTAATGCCTTTTCAGTAGGTTACTTTTATTCTTTGAGGTAAGCTGAGGGAACAGCTTCTAAAGTCTCTGAAAAATTGCTGTAATTCTACTTATTCAATGGATTAGATGATATGTAAGCACATAAAGAGACATGTAAACTCTTAAAATTATGTGCTTTTCTACAAAAGAACCATTTTTGTTATTCCTTCACTTGCTTTACCTCTAGATACTTGAATACAATTTGAAGCAAAATTATAGCAATTAAAAATATTTTTTCTTAAGAAAGTATGCAAAAGCTTATACTAAGAAAAATTATATTGTCAGTATTTTTACTTGAAATTTAATCTTTATTTGCCAACATCTGCCCAAACAAAACAATGAATCTGAGAACCATTATCTGAGCTTCAATTACAGTATAATCCACCTCAACTAAATACAAAGTTAATTTATGCTTCAGCTGTCACACTTTTGCATATGTTACAACTCTGCAAAGTTACTTTAAAAGTTACCTACATAATCATGTCTATCATGATAATACAGAAAATAAACTAAAATTATAATAATTAAACCCCACAAAAAATCCCCTAGTGGTTTATTTTTAATAAACCTGTCTCTGATGTCCTTTTGCTGCTCAGCACCTTAGCTTCTGTGCTCTAAAATAAGTACCAAACTCTTTGTAAAGTGTTCTGCAACAGCTTATAATTGTTTCATGAGAGTGTGATATTATAAGGTTGGTTTGTTTGGATTTTTTTACCTAAATGGTTAAAAAATCCTTTCATGACATAAGCAGGTTTTCTGTAAAGATTGATGAAGGCACTTAAAAAACATTCAATATTTGGTTAAGAGTTAAAAGCTCCATGAAAGTACTATGATGCAATTATATTTAGCTCTTTGATACAAGGCAGTGTTTTTCTTTGTTTTGTTTTTTAATCCAAGCCATAAAAGTGGTTAATACTTCATAACGGGGCAAAATATACAGAAAAAATAATAATTAGAATAGTTGCAAGTTGGCTGCAAGGAACAAACCATATAAAAGATGTTATGTCTCAGTACTGATATAACATTCCTTAAAAGCATTACTAACAGCAAGATCCCTTAACTCTCACCTTGTGTCCCTGGAGATTCATGGGGGATATGTTGGCTCTTACTTTGTTCAATCTCTGATTTTTGCTGCTTAAATTTTATAGTTCAGACACCCAGTCTGTCAACAATCTTCCAATATTTGAATGACTTTCCTTTTCTTGCTACAGAGCACCAGAAAAAACATCCATAAATCAAGATTCCCTTTGAGCACAAAAAATCAAATAATTTAGAAGTTGCTCCTGAAAGCAAAGATATTACTGATGTTAGCTCACAAAAACAGGGAGTCAGGATGTGGACACCAGTGCTATTTATAGTTCATCTCATAATCCACGGGTAATGTGGTACACAGTCCCTCAGCAACACAGTTTTTATCTAAGCATCACAAGGATAAAAATTACAGAAAATTTTATCGAGGCTTAGGGAGATCAAATCCATGAATGTTGATAGCAGCTGTGGGGCAGGGTGATAAAGGAAACAAGGAAATAGGAAGAGGTGAATAAAAACGGAGGACAATTTATTTGCCACACAGAGCACCTCTGTAAAGGCTCCAGTTCCATATTCTTAGCCTGTCTTTCAGGCCTTAATTAAGCCTCCACAACCGAGTTTTACAACAGGGCTTTTAAAAAGACAACTTCTTAAAATGGGAGAAATCCATTTTTCACTCAATGTCAGCACACTATCAGTGCCTAATTTCAGACTTCTCGAAAAATGTCATTGCAAATGCTTAACTAAAGAGTGAATGGTTTCTCATTGTGATTCTCCCCTGACTGCTTGAAAGAAAACCTTTAGTTGATTTCTTACTGAAAGCAAATTCCATGCAGATAGTATATGTTATAGCTGATGCATGTTTGTATTTTATCAGTTTTATGAGATGTAGTTTTAGTGACTTCAGATCTTAATTCTGAAGCATTTTTCCACCTTGAGCATTTTTCTTCCTTTTCCTCTGAGGTTCCTGACTGACACACTGAAAAAAAAAAGGCAGTGTTATCTTCTTCAAATGTACATCCATAGGAAGAAGAATTTGGTGTAACAACTGCATGTTTTTTATGTTCTGTTCTCTTTAGTCCTTATATAAAAAACTGTTGTAAAAACCACAATAAATTTATTTCAGCAGCTTTCAGCAGGATATTACCTAAAGTATTCTGTTAATTCTGCCTCCTTAATCCAAAAACTGAAGGAGAACATAGCCCGGAGATGAAGTTAAAAGACTTGTGGACTTAGGGAACTACTTTTTGACAGAAAAACTCCTTGAGCAATGACCTTGAGCAAGTCATTTAATCTCTTTGTTGCAGATCCTCAAAGGTGCTTAGGTGTATAATTTCCATTAATTTCTGTCAGACCAGTGAGGAGCTGTGTGCCCCAGTCCTCTCTGTGAAACAAAGAGATTCTGCTTCTGTACGTCACAGAGGCCTTCTGTGTATCTAGTAAAAAACGTGTTCATTAGTGTACTTTGTAACTCCGGTGATGATGGCTCCGTCTAAGATGAAGTGATTCAATTCACTAATTGCCACACAATACCACTGAGACAAAGAGCTGAAAATTACTCAAAATGTGGGAATATAGATTTAAAATAGATTAAAAAAAAAAAAAAAGAAGAAAGAAAAAAAAGAAAAAAGAGAACTGGACAACTGGCAACTCAAGAATTTCAAGAATTTTATGAGAAAAAAATTACTTTTCTTTCAAATTTTGAGAACAATTTTTCATGTCTGAAAGTGTAAGACACCTTGTAGCTGTGGAGAAAAGGTAGGGTATTTCTTCTGAGGGTAGTTTATTCCATAACTAATCTCTTCAAGAGCCAAGAATCTCATCTCTAATATTCACTGTTATGCCTGGAGTTATCAATCCCTAAAGAAGTCACTTAAAATAAATGCCCTTTCCCCTCACAGATATCAAGTAGGTCTTGAAACTGTAACTGATGCGCTGTTTTGCTTGTTCTTTTTTTTTTTTTTTTAAAGAAGGTGTTTAAGATGGGATTTTTCAAAGAATACTAGAGCGTTAAGTACTGGGAGAGAACTTATTGACATTCAAAAGAAATCTGATTTTTTTACTCCCCTGAAGCACCTTGGAGAACTTCAGTTTCAGAAAAAACCTTCAAGCCCTTGCTAATGCAGAGTACATAGAGGAAAGTTTGATGGTTAAGATTATTAAGGACTGTATAACTTTAAACAACTTGTGTTGTCAGGAGAACTGTGCCATGCATGAAGACACAGTAGATTTTATTGGAGGCACAGTGGTCTCTGCTCCACTTCAAAGTGGGGGTTAAGACTGAATCCTGATTCCAATATTCAGAAAAGACAAGTATAACAGTATGTGTGCAGTTCACCCTTACCATGAATGAATAGTCAGTTTTGAATACTGCTAGGAAAGTATTCAGAAGACAATTATATGATTGCAGAAAGGTGGGAGATTACTGCAGGAAACTTAGTGTGACTGCTCGTTAGCTGCAGAACTTGGAGAGTTTCAGGCAATGTCAGGTAGTCAGAAAATTTAAGGGCAGCAGCTAAAAAAAGAATACTACTGTTCTTGTGAGTTTGTTTTTCAGTAGAAAAAAGCACCTAATTACACCATACTGCTTTGAATTAAATTCAACATAATTACTGGGGCTTAGCACAGTTCCGTGGGTCTAACAAAATGCAGTTGAAAAAGTTAGAATAAGTTAGAGAAGAAACCAGATTAATGGCTTAGTATCTTCCTTAAAACATATACTGAATACATGAGAATGTATGCATAGACCAATATTTGGACAGCAATTACTCAGCCAGATCAGAGTACTAATTATGTGAAACAGCACAACCTTTTAAACATAAGCAAGAATCCTTCTCCTTAAATCATTGCAATCTCTAATTGTTTTCAAAAGAAAGCTCTACATTATTTATATGAATTCATGTACTCATTTGAAGGACAGATGTCCTAAGAGCTAAAGATGTTCTGACAAAATTTACTAAGAGAGTTTCTGAACTGCACTGAAAAGCAATTTCTGCTATCTATTCCAATCGTACCTGTAATAAGGGAGTTTATTTTTTTTTTCAAATGAACTATTAAGTTCCTGTGAGTTTCTTTCTTCCAACTGACATTGATCAGTGCTGATAGTACTCTTGGAATGTGAATCCAGATTTTATAAGTGTCATGTTTTATATTCAGCTATAAAAGTACATGGAGAAAGTTAATCTCCAAATTCCAGTTAAGAACTTGAACTGAGTTCTTAAAGATTTAGGTGGTGGAAGCACAGAGTAGTCAACTTTTTCACAAACACGAATTCAGAAATAAATAATAGTGAAGATGATTCTTCATCTGTCTGTGAGTGAAAAAGGAGTATAGGAATGAAAGGTATTTAAAAAAAAAGAAAACTCAAGGGTGTGGTGTTTTAAAATTATTTTCATTTCTATTTATCATTGTTATTTTGACTTGGGGAGATTAAGGAGTAGCCTTCACTTTTGATAAATCATAAAGATGTAAGCTAATAGACTCAAAGCACTCATTTAAAGGATGAAAAATTTTAAAGAAAGTGCTCACATACTTCGTTCTCCTTGAAATTCCTAACTAATTTAACAAAACTTCAGTACAGTACAAAAATAGCTACATATCTAGATTTTTTTTCCCCCCTAGGACTTCTTTTCCAATAAAGAAGCTTTCCAATAGCTACATTTTTTCTCCTTGCTTTCTTCAAGTTCTGTAGAATGACAGAAAAGTACAAAACTATAACTTGTTTCTTAAGCAAGATTTGTGCTTGTGCTTATTCATTTATCTAACAACTTAATTCCAAATATATCTTTTCAGAGTATACAACTCACTATCCAAAGGAAACTTGAAGTAGCACTTAGCAGAATACTCATGAGTAAATACAAATCCAGATCTATAAGATAAATTACAAGTGAATTATATACAAACAAATAAAGAAACATTAGATCTCCATTTGAAAATTACAGAAATGCAAGCATATTTTTTTTTGTGGATCTGCTATTGTTACACCTGAAATATAATTTAAATGCTGCCATTATTTTCATGACTGCTTCTACTTTCTTGCTGTGTTTTTTTCTTTTTTTTTAATATATTTGCAAAGAATACTATTATTTTTCAATACATGATTGCCTGGAATCTCCTCCAGAAATGTCTTCAGGAAATCTATGCATGCAATCCTTAATCTCAACCTTTTGATAAGATTAAATAAAAAAAGCATCAGAAGTTTGTATTACCTAAATATCTTAAGTCATCACACAACTAATTTTGTTTAAATCATACTAAACAGGTATTTTATTTGGTTTCTCAAAGTATGGGAATGCTGTTAAGGTATTAACATTTCTATGTTGTATTTATAATTTCAAGCACATTGTCCTTTTGAAAGTAAAAGCAAAAGTAACACAGCACTCTGTTCATTTATGTTTTCTAATAAATTGAGATTATTTTATTAAAAAAATCTGTTTTCTTATAAGAAATTTTTGTAAAATTACCCTCTAGTATCTGAAAATGACCTTACACTGCAAGACAGTTTCTTCTATTTTGTTGCATACCAGTAAACCAAGCAGTAAACCAAGTATAGCAGGCACTTTTACTAAAAGAATAGTTTCAATTATTTTAAAAAGTAATCTTTTTGACACAGTTGAAGTTTTTGACACTATCTCTCTTTTTTTAATTTAAGGAGTAACAAACCAACTGCAGTTGTTATATTGCCTACATGGAATGCTTGATAAATCTGAGAAAAGTGATCTCTTATCTATGCAACAAACAGGGACACAAACAGCTTAGAGCTCCTGTAGCTAAAAAAAAAATATGTGGTAGAGTCCAATGTCCTTGTAGAGGTACAGTGGTAAAGTGTAACATCCTGCAGTGGTTTTCTTTTCACACCAGCAAGGCCATGCATAGTGGTGAGTACACATGTATCAAAATTCACTGCCCCACAGCCTGTTTGGGAGGAGAAACAATGATCCTATAAAGAAGCTGATACTGCATCAGATTCAAGTATTTGACATAGGAAACAGAACATATCACACCTGTGCATGGGACAAACCTGGAATGGCTTCTCAAGCAAATTTTTCAAAATGGTATCATCCAAATTCTTCTGGAGCGCATTGGCAATTAATTAAATATTATTATTATTAGTCCAAGAAAAAAAAAGAGACTAAAACATTCACATTTTTTTCCTGATAAAACCTCCTCTTGACAGAAGTTGGTAGCATTTGATGCACAAAAAGTCCAATGTGGCATCTCTGACTCACAGATGCACGTGAGTTTTCACTAGTGGATCTCTCATAATTGCTACTCAAAACCTCATGCTTGAGGCCACTGTCTCATTTTCCAGGCTGCACTTCTGTACTCAAGTGTCAATTCATCTTTTTGCCTGGACTGCAGCATTCCTTCTGAGTAACCAAAATTTTCTTGTTTTAAGTGCATAGCATCTCTGCAAGTCTTGATTTCTGCTGCAGGAGAGGAGAAGAGAACACAAACTTAAATCTCACTCTGAATTTTGGACAAAATGAAGCAATCAAAATTTACAGCTAGATTCCTGCTATCCAAATTCCATAGCATATGTTTAAATCGTTCATTTCTCTGTCATTATGTGTTAATTACAGCAGTTTAAAACATGTTTTGTTTTCATTTTAGACAAGAACCAGCTAAAATCCATGTACGTTAAGTCTTGACCTGGTTACTAAATTTTTCAGTTGCATTTGCATTTTGTTCTGCATCAGATTAATACAGCCTATACCTGTTGTTATTTCTCATAAGAAAGGAAACACTGCAAATGGCATGTTTGAATTCATTCTCAAATTGTACCTTTGCACAGGGTTAAAGTCAAGTACCTGGGAGGTGAAGTTCTTTCATGCTTGTAATTTTTTCTGGTATTGCTTTCACTGACACATATCCTTGAGTCTGGTTTCCATTAATTGTATGGCTTTTTGCCTGAAATCTATTTCTGTGCACTATTAATTGGACATGTCATTTCCATTGAGATTACAATACTAAAAAGAAATAAAAAGAAAAAAAGAAAAAGAAAAAACCTCACAAACTAAAAGAAAGAAAAACTTGGCAACTTTGATCAGGGGAAATGAGAAGTACCTTAGCATTTATTCTATGATTTTTAACATTTTGCTCTATTCATTGAAAGCTCCTTTCCTCCAAATGAAGGCAGAGAATTGGGAAATTCTTATCTATAGGAAAAGGTAAATAGGACTTTTGTCATGCATGTCTTAGACCTTCATTCACATAGACTATTATAAACCAAGACTCTGCTTCACCACCCTGCCAGTAAAGGATTTAAAAGCACTTCCACTGGAAGAAAAAAAAAAAAAAAAACAAAAAAAAAACAAAAAAAAAAAAAAAAAAAAAAAAAAAAAAAAAAAAACAAGCAAAGCCAAAGCCAAAAAATTTTTCCAAATTCCCAAAAGCTAATGCTCCAAAAGACTGCTGCCTCCAGTTTGCTGTCAAAAGAAAGATGTCCTCCATATGAAATTTCTATTCCAATTTCATGACCTTACTACTTTCAGATGCTGCTGACTGCAGCCTACTGTCTCAGCCCATCTGACACTAGAACAATTTAATTCCTTCTCTTTCAGGTCTGTCTTTTTTATCTCCCTTCCCCAAGTCTGATGACAATCTGATCGAAATTAAACTACTGATAAATTTGTGACAATATGAGGTATTCTGAATCCAAGCTTAAATCCTCACATGCCCATGAGAAAGCAAAGTAACAGCTGAAGAATTTTGGAGAGAAACAAGAAGCAGAAATGTATTTAATGAAAATTAAATCCTGGTTAATATTGTTTATTTGCTTTATGTGGTGAAATGCTGCTTATATGCTAAATACTAGAAAGAGAGGGAGGACAAAACAGACGTGTGCACAGCAATGGATGCAAAATGAGGCGCTGAAGACTGAAAATGCAGAAAAAAGAGCTCTTTTCTCTATAAGCATGTGACTTCAGCTATTTATTTCTGAAACAGTGGGGCAACTATCATATATTTTCTTTCACAATTTTTTGTGAAAATTATTTGTCAAAATTGCTGGAAAATTATGGCACACGGGTCAAAAAATATTAACAAAAAATGCTCAATACCTGTAGCCTCAGACCTGTTGAGTAACCTGGCATTAGAGGTACTAACATATGAACAAAGTGGGACGAGACCATCATCGCAGATATCAAAATGCCCTCCAATTCATCATGGGACTGTATTGCTCTTACTTATAAGCATATATTTATTAACTTCACTTTAAAATCTTTTTGCATGGGCTGGATTCTCCGATTAATAAAGAAATTAAGATTTTTTTCCTGAAACCATGTTGAGGACAAAAAGGACGAAGACAGGAAAAGAGAAGGGAGAAAGGTAACCTGAATGATATTTTTAGCCATCTCTAGCTCTTTATCTCAACTTATGTTACAGTACTTTTTCCTCTAGCATCCATCACTAGAAATAAACATGCTGAAGGTTAAATAAGAATTTTATTCTGCTTTTCCTTTCTCCTTTCTCTTCACAAGGGCATCCATTTTCATTTTTGTACTTGGTCATGTAATATATAACAATATATTCTAGATTTGGCCTCCCTAGGAGCTGTATTTCACCTTTGGAAGTTGTTGCCTAAGGTACTCACTGTTGCTGGACTCTAGGACTGTTTATTTAATTACTCTTTCTTGGTGTACTGCCAGTACACAGCAAACAATAATGTAGTTTGTCTTTGACTTTGCTCCATGCTCCTGTCTCTTAACTAACAAGCTGAACTAAACTAACAGAAACCATAAAACAAAAACCAAAACCATAAAACCCCACCCAAACAGATACAGAAAAAAAGCCACAAAAAGAGCAAACGAACAAACAAACAAAAAAAACCCAAAACAAAACAAAAAGAAAAAAAATCAAAAGCTTTCAATTAAAAATGGATTAAATCTATGACTCTTGTCAGAAGAACCCAAAACACTTGTTCTGCAGGAAAAAACAAATTAAAAAGTTGAGTAAATAAAGTTATATTTTGTCTGGAACTAAGACTATCTGAAACTAGGGTTTACTTAATAAAAATCGGAATTTAAATCATGTACTTTCAGTACTTTAATCTAAAACCTCTTCATTTTACATTGTCTCACCTATTCTTAAGGCGCCTTGTGGCATTATTGCATTATAAAATTTTACCTTTGCCTTATTTGCCTTTCTTCATGTCTCAGAACCCCCCTTACCTTAGAAGTGTAGCACTTAGACAAATTTTAAGCTTAGTTAGGAGTTTATACATTATGCACAGGGGACGCTAAGGATCTTAGTCTTATGAATATTCTGTGTTCACACTAAAATGGCACTTGCAAAAGGCTGCTTGGAAAGATATAGATAAGACTAGTCTTTTTTATAGAGATGTTAAAGGAAGGGATTGTGGCAAGAAGATAGATCCAAAGTTAATGTGTAATTCTCTGGCTTTTATGAAGCAGTTTGAATATTTAGACCCTGAGAATTCAAGCCCTGCCTATCTATGAAGGGTTTGAATATCTATCTCCTATCTTTTTAGATGCAGAGTCTTACTGGAATGAAGCTCTTCTAATCTATCCAAGAAAAACATTTCTTTCTATTTTTTTTTGTTTTGTCAAAAAGAGAGCTTAAGAGTAATCCTATATCTCTATGATTAAATCACTATTTGAACGAGAGACTTAGTAATCCATGTTTCTTCTAATGCTGACATTTTTATATGAAATGCACAGCCAGGTCTCAAAATCCTTTTTGTGATTTAGGACCTATTGAAAGATGCAACAGGAATTTCAGTGCTGGTATACAACTAGTAGGAGGAATAATTTCCTACTGTTCAAATTCATGAGCTTGGTCTAGGGGAGTCTTTCTGTTAATGCTTCCTACAGTTACACATAATGCAATGAAAAACAGTAGGCATTAGCTTAGTAAAGCTATTGTGAAGTATTGCCAATGACTAAATGGAAACAGGTATAGATCGTCCCTCATAATGGCATTACACCAAGTTCTGTATTGCTTTATTCTTTTGCATGACCTCATTCCATTCACTGGAGCTCTCCAGAAATAAATGTAGGCATGTGTATGGTAACACTGCCCCATGAAGGTGCAGCTACTGGAGCTGAATGCCAAGCATTTGCAAGCATTGAGAGCTACTGAATTAGAGGTTATTTAGTTCTTTAAGGGACTAATATATTGAGAAAAAATGTTTCATAGTTACTGACTTTTTCTTCTCCCTTATCCATTCTGAATCCAATTTTAAAGTTTACGAATTTCCTTAGAGTACTGCCAGATCCTTATACACTGTAAGAGATGAAAAATGTATGTGACTAATTGGTAGAAAGCTCTTAATTAAAATAGGTTTCTGCCAGACTGATACAAACAAAGGTCAGAATGCTCTGCCAATTTCAAAGCTTTGATCAAAAATGACAGGAAATGCACCATATATAGGAGTGAAAGATCACAGGACAGATGTGGGGACAACTAAGGCGCTGTCTTGATCATGATCTATAGGACTTTGTGGGAAGGGCTGGCTGCTAAGACAATGTAGAAAAAGCAAATATCATCCTTAAGGAAAAATGCCACTGAAATGTCAGGAAGACTAGGTTGGACATGCCATTGTCAACATCTAGTACTGCTAATGATACCTGGTCAGTACAAAGTCTTTTACAAAAATAATGTACAGAGACTTCTAGGAAATGCAATACCTTTCAGAGGTAAGATACAGACTGATGATGTGAAGAGCTCTATGCCCTCGACTCCTCTTGACAGAAGACACTTCATCAGAGGAGGACCAGAGGTGTTACACTTGAAGGAGAAGCTACAGAAACAGCATTTTATTTATAGCAAGAGATATAAAGCATAAATGAAATAGTGGAAGATAGAAAAGACTGTATGGAAAGAATAGGTAAATAAATCAACTTATGAAAACACATGTCAAGACAATGAATATGACTGGAACAGAATAAGAAAATACTCTCCATTGACACAGATTGTATATTCAGGATGCAATTTAGCTCCAAGGATTTAGACAAAAAAAAATCACATGATGCAAAGTCATTTACCGCTCTTTCATGGAAAGTCATTGAAGGCTGATTTCTGAATCCACTTCTCACAACCCAGTGGTGGGATTTTTATAGCTTTTCCCCTAAAACTCTTGCTTGTCTGAGACTAGCTTTCAGGTCATTCAATAGATTTCTGTTTCAGCCAAATTGAAAAATGTTACAAGATATGATCCATGATAAATATTAAAACTGCATCAATGCAGGTGTTCATTGTCACAGAAAATGAGTAACAATTTAAACCATGAATTGGTTTGGAAAACAAACCAAAAAACAGTGCTGAAAAGGACACTATAAGTGAGGTTTTGGGGTTGCATTTTGCAACCGGCTTTAGATTTGGAAGTAAATAAAAAACAAGGCTCAAGTTTTCATTCCGGTCTGAATTTTTAATGGAAAAATAATTTTTATCTGAAGTAAATGTTTTGGCTAATGCTTTCTGTTCTTTTTTTCTTCCATGTAGTCTTTGCTTGCTGTCCTTTCTGGTAAATATTGGTGCAAATCTCTACCCTCACCTCAGTTTTTACTAGGAGTGATGTTTGCTAGAAATAACAATACAAATGGGAAGCTGTACTTTTCAGAAGAACATGAGATATGTGAACTACAACTATCTTGAAAAATTGCAGTAGAGATATAAAAAGGAATTTTGGTGTTTTGGTCATACAGTTTTCAATTTCAATACAATTTTTTATGATTTTTTGCCAAATCATATATTTATTTTCGTTACAGGGAAGGAAAAAACAGGTTTGGTTTATTTTGCTCTCTTTCCTTGACACTGTAAAGTTTAAAGAATTTATTTGCATGTTTTGTTTGTTTTCCCAAAGCAAGTGGTGGCTTCAATTTAATATCAAAAACTAAGTTAATCACAAGGCAAGAATTATTTCCTCCACATTTTCAAAAATCACCTAAAACTCAATAAACTTTCAGCCCATTCTGTACTCAAATTAAGATCACTTTTTTCGCCAGTATTATAGAGATTTGGGGTAATTTTTTTCATAATTATGCATTTTTTTTCCAGGGCTAATGCTGCAGTACATGCACGTGAACCTTGGTCAAGGTAAGGAGAAAGGAATGGAGATATGTATTCACTTTTACTTGTTACAATGGGTTTTCTGACCACATCAGAGACCTAGTATTTTGCACTCCTGAAAAAGTGAGTACTTCAGCCACACTGAAGAGAAAAATCTCAGTCCTAATATTTGTTTATGGCTGACGGAAGCCTGGGGAAGATTTGTTTCACTACTAAAGGGAGGAAAACAGATGTCTAGACTTTGAGCATGCAGGTGATAAGAATATTGTCTGTAAGCAGACCTGTCATAGAGACTTCAGTGAATTTATTTCCACAGGAATATATTATTCAGTACTCTTAGCAACTTTAAAATATCATATAAATTTGATTTCCCTAAAATGGCAACCATTTTTCTTTCTCTCATCTGTATATCTGCAATTGCAGGATATTGCACTAGTGGAGAGACTTTTGGCAACCATGCTAAGACAGATCAATAGTATATCAAGCTCTTTGTGGTATAAACACTAATTTGAAGTGTGAACATGTTTCTTGCAAATGCTTCTTACTAGTAATATTGGAAGCCAGGCAAAAAGTTGACATCTGAAATATCAGATGAGTGCTAGCTATGATAGATTATAACATACTTGCTAATTAATGTAATTTTAATTGGAAAAGAATAATAATGAATTAATTATTAGGAAGGATGTTATCACCAAGGCAAAAATCTGCTGCACTATAAAGACACCATAAGATCAATACTTGCAGAATAATCTCAGCTGCCAAGGATGCCACTAGGAAATTAGAGATTTAGCTCCAGCCAGGAGACACTGAAAACACTGTAGCATCAAACGTGATAGAAACATCTCCATTGTCAAGTAAAAATTAACCTGAGGTATGACCCAATCATAAAGGTTAAATGACATATACTGACATGTGTCCATGCTGTTCAAACTTTCTCCTTAGTAGAGGACAGAGGTCTGGAAGATGATGGACAGTGGAGGAAGCCAAACCTGCTCAGTGTTTTGCATGTTTAAATTGGAACAACTGTCTCCAGACTGATGAATTCAGCCTGTAGAGATAAGATGCCAGAGGATCATGAGATAGAAGTGGATGATGCAACAGCCCCAAAAGAGAGTAAACTCCAGTGCAACAGCTGGCTGAACTGTCTAAACAGAGACACAGCTTTTTAGAGCTGTGTATGACCAGGAGTTCATCGCAGGTCCAATTCCTGATCCTTCTTTTGCTGTATCCTATCTTTTTGCATACCCCAAGCACAAATTATATGTATTCTACAGCAGCCAAACCTTAAAGACACATCTAATGTGTATAAATCTGTTATTTTCTACAGAAGCAAAAAAGACCTGGAGGACTTTATCAAACATAATGTAGGAAAACATTGAGCATGTAGAGGTTTTTGCAGACTTTCACACAACAAAAAACAAAATTTATTTTTACAAGAAAGCTTTAGTTTTTCACCTTCAAATTGCTGATCTAAATATCTAGAATTACACACTGATTTCTTGATTATTTTTGTAAGCATAAAATGTAGAGATAGAAGAGGAAACGAAGAAGGAAGTGGAGTATTGCTAGCATATGATATGTTATAGAGAGCATATTAATAAGAATGCTATTCCATTTCAAATGAGGTGTAACTCTCCGCCTCTGTACCAGTAGTTGCTAGTTTCCATATTCTGAAATCTTCATATAGGTGTAAGGAACAGCATCTTTCACCTATATATTCTCTTTACAGAGATAAATAATTGGAAAATTTTTGGCTTAGTTATTCATGACTTTTCAAACATAGATTTATATTTTATTTTAGCATTTCCTGCCATAAAGTAAAACATTAGTAGCAAAGGATTAAATGACAGTTATAACTGAGCAAAAACTTATAAAATTCTATAAGCATTTTTCAACATTTATAAGAATCACTGATGGAAAGGATGTGCCAGATAAATTTTTTTTCTAAGATTTCTCATAGTAGTGCTGCAGGATCCTGGGAAATATTTTTGAATTGCATAAAGGTGGTTGATATATCTGCCTTGATGTACTTTCCCCATACTGCTATACAAGTGTGACTTGATGTGACTGTTGAGAATTTAATAGCCCTCACTTTCTCCCTTAATCCTCTTGAAATAGTCACATGTCATTAGTAACTAAAATATTTTTCATTCTAGAAAGTTCTCAGTTTATGAAATTACTCTATTTTAGCCCAGTCAAGAAGCCATACAATTTTATGGTGAAAAGCAAAAGGTGAGAGGATTCAGTGAAAGAGAATATTTTAGGGGAGTTTAGGCTTGGAATATAGAACTGGAAAATATTAGTCTGAATGCTTGAAAGATACAAGTAGACAAAAAAAGATGAATATGCTTTGGCATACATTTCAGTAGATATTTATGAGAAATCTCTGTTCTTGGGAATCTAAACACTGATTTAATGTAAACTGGTACTTGACCAAGTTCTTCAAATTGCACTGTAGAAAACAGGCTTTGACTGTAGCACTCTGTGGAAAGCACGAACAAGTTTGTTTGTTTTGTTATGTGGTTGGGGGTTGTTTTATTATTTTGGTTTAGGTTTTTTAATTGAATATTTGAATTCCTTCTTTGAATTGAATAATCAAGTCACTGTGCTTTCTGATCAGAGGCATTCCTGGCTCTCCCGGAGAAGTATTGGATCCCACTCAGAGGTAGCAACAAAGATCCCAAAGCTATAAAGCTTGAGTTGCAGATAATTACCAAATCCTGTTACAGACAAAATAGACTCAAATTAGAGATATTAGTTGAATTTATTATGAAGAAAATCAGGACATGGTAATGAGAAGAAAAATAAATCTTAAAACTAGCTTCCCCCCACCCCTGTCTCTTTCCTAGGTCTACCCTCCCTCCTCCAGCAGTGAAGGGAGAATGGGAATAGGGCTTATGGTCAGTTCATCATGTTTTTTTCCACCACTGCTCAGGGAGAAGAGTCCTTCCCCTGCTCCAGTGTGGGTTTCCACCCATGTGAGACAATTTTCCACAAACTTCTCCAGTGTGAGTCCATCCCATGGGCAATTCTCTACTAACTGATGTAACATGGGTCGCTCTTCCACTGGGTACAGTCTTTCGAGGACAGGCTTCTCCAGCATAGGTCTGCCACAGGGTCACAAATGCTATCAAGAAACCTGCTCCTGTTGGGATCCCCTCTTCATAGGTCTGCAAGTCCCTTCCAGGGCCCTGCTCTAGCATGGATTTCCCATGGGTTCACAGCCCTCCCTCAGGCATCCTCCTGCTCCTGGCATGGGTCTCCTCCACAGGCTGCAGGTGGATCTCTGCATTCCAGTGGTCCTCCATGGGCTGCAGGGCACAGCTGCACCATGGGCCAGGTTATCTCAGCTCCTAAGCCTGAGTCACCTCCTGCCCCTCCTTCTCCAGTGACCTTGGTGTCTGCAGGTTTACTCCTCTCACGTATTCTCATCCCACTTGTTCTCTGGTTGCAATTGCATCTGCACAATTACTTTTTTGTCTTCTTAAATACGTTATCACAGAGGTGTGATTTCTGATTGGCCTGGCCTTGGCCAGTGGCACATCCATGTTGTAGCCAGCTGGCATTGGCTCTGCTGGACATGGAGGAAGCTTCTGGCAGCTTCTCACAGAAGTGCTCCTTGTAGCCCCTCAGTAACAAAATGTGGACACACAAACTAATACAAAAATACAGGCCTAAATATTGGGGATCTATAATAGCTGTCTTTCAGTCATTGCTCAGATATGTTCCTTACTGTAGAAGAGTTTAGCAGCATTCATTGCCCTGATATAAAACCCAAGTCTGACAAAACTCAACAGTCACGACATATCTTTACTTTCCAGCTATAATGTGAGGCCATGCTTAAGTTAGAGCACACTAAAGGCAAATGAGAAAAATTGACACAGGTAGCCTATTAGTAAACCAGACATTGTTTAAAATTGTGCCTTCCAAAACTGTAAATATTTACTAACAAATATGAATCTTTATCATACAATAACTGAAATCTTGTTTCTCTTCTGTCACTAAGCTGATGCAATTAAATCATATGAGTCCATTTGACTGAAATACATGGACAGCTATTTGTCTGAGCGCACCTGCACAATTGCAGTGATTAGTGGTCACACACAAATGACACATCTTCTGAACAAATAAACAATATAATTTTTGCAGAATTCAAAAGTGCAAGAAGAAAAAGCTCATATAAGCCCCAGCTTTCCAAAACTAAGGAATGCAGATTAGTATACAACTTAATAAATTTTATGAAATCATATATTTTTCAGTCTTAAAAATATAAAGAAAAAAGAAATCATTAAAAATACATGAATTTCAGAAACCAAGCACACTTAGTGGCATCTTTGTGCTTTATTCTCCTGATAAGTAGGAAGCTCAGTAATCTGTTCATCCCATTTTGCTAAGTTTAATGTCATTTATTAATTGTCATCCCCTAGGAATATATCTTTGTGACTAAGTCAATATCATGTTCTGATCAAAGATATGAAAAACTTTCTATATTTTTACTATTAAATGTAACTTTTTCTTGCCCCCCCGCCCAGTTGTTGTTGGGCAGGGGAAAGTTCCAAGGTTTGTGAGTGCTGGCCTTTCAGGCACTCAGCTTCATGGTTTCTCACACAAACCTGTAGTTTCCAGCCAGCATAAAAAGACCAGGAGAGCAGCTCAGACTTTTTCCACAGGCTTTATTATCGTCCATGAAGGGGTCAGGCTACAAATCCAAAGATGGGGGATCACACATGTGCTTTTATAGGGTTTGGGGGAATCACAAGTAAACCAATGGAAAACAGGGTTAACACATTTTGGCCAACTACATTATCTTTCTTTGTTTGGGACAACCAATCATAAAGAGTCAAACCTAACCAATAATATTCTAAAATGATAAGAAGAAGAGCTTACATTTTTTTCTAACATGGGTCATTCTAGGCAAGTAGTTTTTCTTATCTCAAAGGATGTGCCAGGGGGCCCTCACAGGGGTCTGCAGAGGGATTCTACTCCCCTACAATTAAACATAGAGGTACTACCATCTGTAAAGGTAACTGCAATTGCTAAGTTGCCATGCTGATTACACTTGAGCAAGAAAACACAATGATAATAAAGTGATCTTCTGCCTTCTGAAATATGTTTCACAACTTCAGAATGGCAATATTTCCTTCTGGAAGATTATATTTCCTCCTTTAATATTATGATATTCAACTGCAACTTTGGACTTCTTGATAAAGGTGTTTTTTTTTTCACAAATGTTCATTATTTTAATGTGAAAAAATTTGTTCTTTTTTTATATCCCTCCACCCACCCCATTCTTGTAGGACATATTTGCATTTGTAAGATTACAACTTTTCTCAGAACTGAGAATTTGACATTAGAAGGGGGGTCTACTAATTTTCATGTCAGTGATACAGATTTGTTTCAGCCCCCTTCCTCTGTAATATGTACCCCTAGTGTGAACTACAGTGCCAGTAATGCAGTAGAAAGTGCTTAGTACATTTGAAGCTTGTGTAGAATTAATGTTATAAAGATGATAAGAGCCTCCAAGCAAATAATTGCCTCACTACAGGGAGTGCAAATTGTTTGGCTACTGGTCTTTCTCTTGTCCTTTTCTTTCTTACAACTGGTTGACATTAGTACATATTAACAGCAAAATTGAACAGATGAAAATCCAACTGTTTCATAGGCATTAATTTTTTTCCTAAAGATATTTATAGAAAAAGAATTGAATCGCTCATAGAGGGCTAATGAGATATAGAGAATTTGCACTTAAGTACTCAATGTAAATTCTAATCTAGGTTTTAGGGACACATAGTATTTGCATAAATTCTATTATTTCAGTGAATGTTTTTCTCACAATCAAGCATATTAAAATAGTGCATCAGAACAATGCATTATAAACCTTAAACATATTTGGAAAACTATAAGCAACTTTGTTCCAAAAATATATTAATGTATGAAATAAAAATGCAGAAAATAAAATTAGAGGAGACAAAAGAGTAGGACCTGTTGGCTGTCCCTGACTGTGTTACTGAATGATATTAATGCAATGGCAACTCAATTACTCCTGCAATTAGATTATCATCTGTAGCCTTTAAAAGTCCTATTGTCCTACTTATAATTTGGCTTGATAATTTAACTTATGTTTTAATTGAAAATACTTATAAGCATTGTAAATAATGTGTATATGCATGTAGGTGTGTATGTGTTTAGTGGCCCCCTGAATATGACGAAAATTGAACCCATCCAAAACACGTAGTAGCTTTTTTTAAAATTACTTCACTGAAACATGTATCATTTCTACCAGAAAACCTCCTGCCTCAGGTATGGGTTCCTGCAGTTGTTTCATACTGATAGACTTCTACCAAGATATAAATTTCATTGAAAAGATCAACTTTTAAACACTGATGTCATGCAACAATACTGAATCTGAAATTTAGGTGAAAAATTATATGAAAGATATTATCCTCACTGTTTTTTCATTGCCTGCCATATGAGGATGTTTATGATGAGCACCCTCAAATGAGTACATCAATTCTCTAAACACAAATTTAGTGTTCTGCCACCACATTAGATGAATGGATAATATCCCAATCTACTAATACTGTTAAATCTCAGTGAAGTGTAGTTAATTTTCCATAACGTATGGATAGACCTCAGGAACAGTAATCTGGAACCTACCCCTTCCTGTAAGAACCTACCAAAGGCCTCTCTGTGCAGAAGAAAAAGAGTTTGAATCATGATTTAATCCACAACCGTATTTCTGATTATATATATTATTGCAGCTTTGATAATAATTTAAGCTAGAAATTCAGAAAGCATTTTCAGCTAATGATGTATTAATTCACCAACAGCAGGATAACATATTAAAAGAAAGAAGAAAATTAATGTTAATTTAATTTCACCAGATATTTCAGTACTTAAAGTTTTAGTTTCCAAAAGCATGGAGTTAGAATTAACATCTAGTTTCTTCTAGTTCCCTTGCTTTATTCACTCTTGCCCCTTACCATGGACACCAGTACCTTCAACTTCTGTCTGCAGAAGAGCTGCTTTTGTACTATTATCTGTCAGCACTGAAACCCATAAAACCCAAACCAAAACCAAAACCCAGACAGATTGGATATTGATAGATATTGAGAAGTGTAAATGCTAAGTAATCTGATTGATACAGTATTTATCAGTATTTATGTGCACTAAATAAATCGTAACCAATAGCTGTTGATTGCCATTTCTCTTTAAGGCATTGCTATGCAACAGACAACATGGATGAAGGAAGGATTCCAGGAAGGAAGGATTCCAGGAAGGAAGGAAGGAAAGAAAGAAGGAAAGAAGGAAAGAAGGAAAGAAAAGAAACAGGTCAAGGAAATGAAACCAAATGTGCTGGGAACATTTTTAGATGATCTTTTCATTATCTTTAACAGACACTCTTCAGGTGATTAGTCAGAGCAAACTCAAGCAACAAATCCATATTCCACATATTAAGGTACAGTTTCCTGACAATGAGATATACTTGCACATGTAACAGTAAATGGGCTCTGGGTGGTCAGTTCTGCACACCAAAGTCTGAAGTCATGCCTGCACAACCAGCTCTTTTCAATGCAGGCCTCTTTTTATACTTTTAAAGCCATTTTCATTAGGCTGGCAGATGTGAGCAGCTTTGCTAGCTCATTACGCAGTTCTGCATCACTAGCTGGTAGTTTGCATAAAAAAATGGCCTCTAGTATAATCTTGTTTCTGTGGAGTCTCAAGATTTTGGGGTTTTATTTGTTTAATATTATTCAGTGGAGGGTTGCACAGGTTGTTACTCTGGTCTCATCCTTACTCACTTTCCCACAATTCTTTTTCCAAGGTCATTGATGTGTTATTTGCATGGGCTAGAGTTTTGTTCTTTGCAAGTTTTAATAAATCCAATATATTCAATGTATTCAATAATATATTGATTATTACTGCTTTTAGAAAAACAATGTGACAACATTATCATTAGTATTTGACTACCATTCCAGTAGTTAAACTTCTTTTAAACTAAGAGTCTACTAAGTTGTTGATTTTCTAAATGTAGATTAGTTTAATAGCTTTTAGATTATCCTATGAATGCTGATAAAGCTGAGAACTGTCTTTCACTGGAAAAAACAGGAAAGGAAAAACTGTCATGTTGAAGAACTGCAAGAAAAATTGTCAACTTAAATGGGTAACATTGATGGAGAATAACTGAACAGTCCTAAAGTGCAGCTAACAGAGGAGCCACTGGATACCACAGTATGTGCAACAGGCTCTGGGTTTTGCTTTGGAAGTTTCTGGAAACTCTGGTTACAATGTCCAGAATCATTGGTGTATACCTGGAAAACTGAGAAATCTGAAAGGGTGCCTGGTGCTGCTATGTTGTGGTGGGGGGAACCTATGCAAGTATGAGCCAGAGGGAGCTCCAGCGCCTCCTAACAACCTCAATCTCACCTCAGCCCAGGGTGACTGGAGCCTTCCTTGCACCTGAATGCAATAATAGGGAGGGTTAAGTACTCTTTAGGCCAGTGCTCAGGTGATGGCTATATAAAAGATCCAGAGCACAGTGAGCAACCCAGGCATTTGATTTTACTAAAATATTCCAGAGTGTTCTGTATCTCTGCACACAAACTGCAACCTGGCAGATGGAAGTAAGTTCTCATAAAAAAAATTGTGCTAGAGTGCTCACCATGCTTACCCCATGGCAAATGATCCTGCTTCTTATCAAATATACCTAGGGTTAAGTAGGGATGCTGATTTTGCATGGTTCAGTGTGCTCTGTCAGCAAATATGCAAGAAATGTTTAAGAGTTATGATTATTTTCAATAAGTCCTGTTTGAAGACATTAATTTTGAAGTAAATCTTACAGCTGTATGCTATTTTATATACAGAGTATTACATTTTTTGCTACTTTTTTTCCATTACAGGAATGACACTGCATCACTTATTCAAAGGCATTTATCTTCTGTATTATACAATCTTTTATATAGTGGTCTATTTTTTTTTTCTTCACAATTTCTAAATAATGAACAGAAACAGACTATTCATCTACTCTTGTACTTTTTTGCACACATATGATTTCATCATACTTCCAAGGAAACATGAAACTTCTGAAAGTGAAGAAAGGTGATTCCTGGATACTTCATAAGTCTTTGCAAAATAGTGTTACAAGCTTTTAGTGCTTTCACTTTAAACAAAAGTGTCATAGCAAATTTGAATTGCTACTGGACAATTCATTAGCTGTGAATCAATATGTATCTTGCTGTAGAATTTTAGTGTTCAAAATGTCCACATAATACATTTTTCATATGTCCTAATTTCTCACATGATTGAGAAAAAATATGCTTGTGTAAAGAAACAGAATCACTGAGAATGTAAGTGGTGAATATAAAAAAAAAGTAAAAATACAAGGACATCCTAAAATTGTGATTTTTATGTAAGTCAACACTGCAGAATTATAATCATATTCTGTGGGTACAGTATTGAATAAAGTATATGGAAAAGCTTTTCAGTAAATGGATAAAGTACTTACTTAAGCATAACTTGACAATGGACTATTTTTCAAGCACGCAGTTCACAGAATTCAATTACCATACTACTATACTACAGTTCATTATAAATGCAAGTTTAATGTTTAAACTTCTAAAGATACTTGGATAGAAAAAAATGTTAAAAGAAAAAGATGTTAAAAAAAATTTCTAGTTTAAGTCTTTTATACAGGTAGTCTAATATTATTTTTCAAGGTGATTTGCATCTGAATATTGTTTTATCAGTGTTGCTACCCTGCCCAGCAGTGCAAAGTTTTTAGGCAGTGTTCTAAATTATAAAGAACCTCTGGCTCTCTTTAGCCACGTCCTGTGCACTCTGGCTGAAACTGTTCCAGGTTATTCAACAGAGAAACATTTTGAAAGTCACCCCCTTAAGAAAATGTTGTTCTTATCTTACACCAAACATCCAATTCCTAGCTGTTACAAAATTCATTTGCTACTTTTGGCAAATTCAAGGGATTAAGGAGAAATGTTATAGATGAAAACACTGATATTGTCTCTCTTAATATGTTGTTTAACTGAGTTTTTCTATTTCATGTACCAAAGTCACGCAAACTTATCTAGCCTTCTCCAAGTTTCCTAAGTTCAAGCTGATTGCCTTTAATATTTATTAATCTAAAGATATTTTTCTATTCTGTTTCGCTACAGAAACCTTTTCTTGTCAGTCCTCTGAAAACTGCATTTCAGAAGGCTCATGGGAAGACATAATATTACTTACGTGAGAACCTATATTAGAATCCCTTTAATTCTGAATGTTGCTTTTAGTAACCTAAAAGAGCAAAGATTTTTTTCTTTTTTTTTTTTTTTAGGTGTGATACCTACATGCACACATATGAAGTAAAAAAACAAACTTGTTTTTACATACAAGTACATGTTTGTATTGGATCTAGCTGAGATGCTGTTCCCCACAGCAGCCTTCACAGTGCTGTGCTCTCCATTGGTAGCTAGAAAGGTGTTGACAACACAACAGCTTTTCTGGCTATTGCTGAGAACCACTGGCACAGCATCAGAGCTGTCTCTCCAAGGTTCCCCACACACCACTAGGCTACGGGTGGGCAAGATCTTGGGAGGGGACACAGCCAGGATAGCTGATTTAAACTCACAGAGAGAATATTCCATGCCTTATGGCATCTTCTCAGATATAAAAGCTAAGAAAAGAGGAGGAAGAGGGGCTGTTTGTTATTTATAGTGTTTTCCTTCAAGAACAAATGCTACGCATGCTGAAGCCTGACTTCCTGGGAAATGGGCAGCTATTAATTGCTTATCAGAAGTATAGAACAATTTTTTTTAACATTCTTCCTTTGTTCTAGTAAAATCCCTTTGTCTTGACCTAAAAGTTAGGGATGTTCTTCCATCTTATTTTCTCCCCACCCAGTCAAGAAACACAGTGATAGAGTGGCTTGGTGAGCACCTGGAAACTAGCCAAGTTCAACCCACTACAACATTTTGATAAATACACATATAATTGAAAATATGAATTTGGGATTAAATGCAAAAAAATCATGGCTGAAAAAAATAATAATTTTATGATATCAGAACTTTTGTACTTAGACATTGGTTTTCATTTCATCTGGTGCAGTCAATTGTAAAATTATGGACTTATTAACCACAGAGTTAATACAAAAACTCCCCAAATGAAGTAACAGTAGAGTAGATGTTTCATGACGTATATATGCTTGAAAATCAGGACCATAAATAAATCATCATCAGAGAGAAAATAAAATATTTATGCCAGTGAAGTTATTTTACAGAATGATTAAAAAGTCCATATATGTAGAAGAGTAATAGCAATCTCTGGTAAAGGTTATATTTTATTCATTGATGGTTATCATCAAATGGAAATATTTTAATTTATGGTTGATCATGTAATTTTTTTTCCCATAGCTGTAGACATCTGCTATGTTTTTATTCTGGTTTTGTTTGGTTGTTTTGTTTTTCTGCACCTCAAAAGATAATTAGGACAAATAAAATATATTACAGTAGACTGAAAAAAAGTATGCCTTTACATTTATCATAGACAGTGTGTAAGACCTTGAGAATTCTGAGTACAAGGTAGCAGCAAAAGTCATCTGCAAAATGCAAAGTAGTACTGAATGTTTTAATCTCATCTTTTTAATTTGATCACAACTTGATTATAGCTTCATTATCTGTAAACGTGCAAGTAAATCTAAGTGCTGCTCTGATGCACAAGGAATGCATTCATATTTCATTTAAAGCAGTATTTCCCTACCAAACTGCTCCTTTATTAATGATGCACAGGTTCACCAACTCATCAGAGGTTGTAGTATTATAAGCTCTTTCAGCTGTGTTAGTTGAAATAACTTAATACACTAGTATTTTGTCTTGCTGATGCAGCAGCTGATCACTCCTGTTGCATTTTATACAGAAACGGGCTAAAAGGGAACATACTTTCAAAAAACCCCAAGAAGAGACAGAAATGTTGGCTTGATATATTCACTTAACGAATACATAACAGAATTTCTGTATTTAACAAAAAAATCCTTACTCTCCATACTTTAAAATAATGACAGTATTTAGTGATTATTTTGTTACTACCATAATACTCCTGAATATTTTATGCAATTATTAGATAGCAATAGCTAGCTTTAAATATACTTCCATCATATTAATTTACCCCTGGATTTTGATAAATGCCGAGTTCTAACCCTGTTTTTGCAAGATTTTTTTTTTTGTGTGTTAAATGTATTTACCTGGGGAAGAAGTGTTTATGAGCAATAACATCTATCTACTTTGTTTTAGACACAGGCATCATAAGGCAGAAGAATTGTATAATTTTTGTGGTGAGAAGATGAACTGTATGTATAAAATTATATTCTTCAGCCTTGGCATATTGAGTCTAAAAACAATTTTTGTTCATAGTCATCTGGACATATAATTATTCTTTTTCTACCAAAAATAATTTACTGTACTGGTAAAACCCAAGCAGGGTTTTAAAGGAGGAAAAAAAATACACAAACCAAATACATTTGCAAAAAGCCTTTCTTTCAGTATGAATCTTGGCACACCTTTTACCTTAAAATATCATGCTACAAATGTAGAAACCTCTCAGTAAGGCTAATAGTTAAAAATTCTGGGATAATAAACAGGATACTCAGGGCTTCAAATGTTCTGCACATTTACACTCTCACCTTGCAGTCACAAGTACCAGTTGCAGTAAAAAGAAATTGCTGTGAATTGTTGTCCTATGGGTAAGCACTTGATGTTTTTTACCACCAGCACTGTAAAATAGACTGTGACTCCACATTTTCATGGCAGTGGTTTTCCATGATTTACAGTACTATGGGAAAAGTTTGCTTTTATTCATGTGAAGGGGAAGAAAAGGTCTGACACCTAATCAAGGTGCTTCATAAGTTCCACAACTAACAAATTTTCAGCCCAGAAATTTTGTTAAGTTTGGAACACACACATGTTGGCTCTCAACCAGTAAGACTTAAGATATTGATATAAGGGTAAAGCCTGAAGTTCTAAACTTAGGATCTAGCTTTACCTACATTAGATACGATTACTGAGAACTATCAGGAAACAAAATTAAATCTGCTCGGAAGTAAAAATGAAACCAGTAGTTTTTGGTTTAAAAACACTGAATTGCTATGAATTATATGTACAATAGATCCCAGAAGCAGAATATTTTTTATTTTAAATTTGAATTTTACTATTGATGCGCTGAACATTAAAACCCATGAATAAAACTAAATAAGATTTAAATAGTAATTTTTAAAAGATGAAATTGTAAAATTGCTGGGAGTATGATCACATATTAGTACTGTTGAATAAGCAAAGCAAATAATGTAGATTAGCCTAAAATGGAGTAAGAGTTAGGCTGATACAAGACAGACTCTAAGTCACTACCTATAATATATTAGGAGCCTAAAATATAGTCAATTTAAGTATACAAAGTATTCTCTTTAATTGCAGGTAACTCTATATCACTAAATTCAAAATGCTCTTTGAGCCATTTCTCTATGTCAAAGGGTCATTGAATTTTTCATGGACAGGCTATGCACTATTGCTATAATAAAGAAGATTAAAAACTACATTTGAGGACTCCAACACAATAGAAAAGACAGCAAGGGAGCAAGGAGACAGGATTAAGGAAGGAAAGTTTTTAGAATAGGAATTTTTATAAGTATGAAGATCAGTAGATAGAAGGGACAGATGTGCTCCAAACAATGGTCTTGGCACAAAGGTTTTGTGTTATGGTACCTGCTGAATTGTCCCATCCTGAAAATCTCTAGTTCCATCACAGAATATTTGAAGATAATAATTCTGGACATTTACTATGGAAAAATCATCCAAGTACCATACTTTTCCCTGATGTCCATGTTATAAAGTAATTCTGCAGTAGTTCTAATATATGATATTCATTTGGATTTTTTCAGCAGTCTATTGGGCCTCAATGGCAAAAGACCTATTTATGACAAAAAAAAATCATGTCTGCATGCTAGGTCCATTTAAACGTTCAGCCCTTTCTTCGTGAAAATCACAGAATCCCAGAATCATTAGGGTTGGAAGCAACCTCTGAAGATGACCCAGTTCAACCAACATTCCAAGGCAGGGTCACCTAGAGCAGGTGACACAGGAACTTGTCCAGGTGGGTTTTGAATGTATCCGAAGAGGGAGACTTTATGACCTCCCTAAGCAGCCTGTTCCACTATTCTTCCACTCTGAACATAAAGCAGTTCTTCCTCATGTTGAGATGAAATTTGTGGTTCATGGGCATTGTTCCTCATCCTGTAACGAAATTTTCTGCTTGTGCTTTAATACTGTTACTGTTAACCTACCTCTGAGTGCTGTGTGCCTTAGTTTTGCAGACTGTTTTTGCAGATTAGGTAGGGTCTCACAGGTTTAGTTCATAATAAGAGAGATGGTATTAATTTTCATCTTGATGTTACTGACAACCTAATTGCACTTACTCAACTCACAGGACCTCCTATAGTTCCTCATGCCTTGCTCATGTGTTTTTTTTTTTTATTTTATTTTTTCTATATTTCAGGATGTGGTGGATTTGGTTTTACCAAACCTTTCATGGCAAGTATTGTTTTCTTGACTGTGCTAAGATGGGAAACAACAAAAACAGGTTGTCTTTTTGACAATCACAAAGGACTGTCCAAAAGAAAAATTCTGAAAATTAATGAATCAAGATGTTTTCTGTTAAGGATATGTTATATTCTTGAACTGCCTGATTTAATTATTTAAAATCCTTGCAAATTTTGAATGTAATAGACTTTAGTTTGATCTTTCCTTACTATTAGTTATAAAGCCATAACAAGATGTCCATTCACACATATACTATTAGTTATTTGTAGCTTATTACTTTGAATATTTGTTTTTATATTAAGTAAAGACACTGGTTTTGTTTTGGTTTATTTATTTATTTATTTATTTTTTATTATTTTAAAAATGGTACAGAAAATGTCTGTGTGGGTTTGGAGGTGCCCATGTTCTGGCAGCAGGGGGACTGAAGGGCAGACTTTCTGAGGATGGGCTGGGAATTCCCTGAACCTTACCTAGCCAGTTGCAGCTTGGTCCAACAAACTACAAGGCACAGCTGAGCCCCACATCCACAAGGAGCAACTTGTGAGAAAGTGTGTGTCCTTTGGAGTGATTTCCCTCCCTTTATCTGAGCTCACAAGCTCATGAGGGAAAGAAAAAGAATGGCAGGCAGACAAGGTCAACCCACCATAATATTGTAGTATCAACATGGATGATGAAGCATCAGATTAATGAAATATGTCTTCCTTCTAAAATAAAACATCTGTATGAACACTCTCAATAATAGGAGTGCCAGGTATAAGATACTCTGAATGAGACGTCTTGTTATGGGCTAATCTAACACATTGCTAGAAACTCATCTTAACAATGAAACAAAAATTTCTAAATAAAAACATTTAGAAGGTTTTCAGCACTACAACTAAATTTCCCCTCTTGCTTGCTTGCGACTCATAGCATAGTTAACAATATTCAAGGAGGAAGGAACTCCAAAATAATATTTTTCCTGTAAAAACATGCTTACACTTATTTTTTTATGATCCAGGAAATAGAAGGATTTATAGGAATTCCAGGAATTTATAGGAAAATCAGTTTGCTAAAAGACTCATTGTCTTTTACATAATTATCCATAAAGCAAATTTAGTTAGTGAAAGAAAGGTAGCTACAAAATGTTATGAGTTTCTCTTGCTTCAGGTATTTTACTTATAGACATGAAAATCATGAGTTATCAGTGACTTTTCATATTTGCTGCTTGACTTCAAAAACTTTGGAATGAAAATAGTGCTCTCTAATCACTATTTATCATTCATCTTTTGCATTGTATGAAGAAAATGATCTTCCAAATGTTACAGGAAGTCCTCTCTATGAACTATGTAGTGAAGGAATACCTAAGAACGCACTATGCCTATTTTTTCCAAAAGATATGTAATGATTACAGCAAAATGGGAAAGGAAAAGGAGACACTAATCTGTAATAGTCTTTCCTTGAGATCAGATTCTTTTCTTCTCCAGCAGCTTTCCCTTTGTCCCATATATATCTGTTCTCTACTGTATCTGTTGTCACCTACTGTATTGAGGTTCAAGTACTTCTATCAACTCCCACTGCAGTCTGTCTGTTTATACCTTCAGGTTAGAAAGTGATTGGCTGAGTGCCTCGACAGTGATGCCAAACTTCAAATATTTTCTAGGATTGTTGACTGCAACACGCTTGTTTCCACTGCTGGAGGAATGCTTAAAAGTTGCCAAAAGGCAGTGTTTTTTGACTTTGATTTCAGAGGAACACCACAGTTGTTACATTTCTGCAGACCTATGCTGTAAACAAGAGTAAAAAATAGTTAGGTATCTGGAGTCTAACCATTCCTTATTTTGATGAACTACTGAAAAGGAAACAGAAGTATTTCAAAAATTGCAACAGTTTCAGTTACATGAAAAAGAATGAACTATGAGACAAACTGCACCACACTCCGTAATTAATATAGCCCCCACAGATTTAAAATATAAACCACTTCCCTCTATAAAATATTATTTATTTATGTGCAAGAGACTTTTTAAAAGCAGAGATGCCGCTGGAATGAGTATAACTGTTGAAATTCCAAAGCCTGCCCAGACTTTTTTTTTAAATTCCTTGCTTACATTGAGTGGAAACAAATTTCTTCTTGTCCTATAACATTGTTAGTAGACCAAATGTCACTAAAACCACTCCAAAAATAGCACAATATTTCAGTGTGAATTTAAGTATCTTCTTCTTACCCAAAGATTAGGTTCTGCTGCTTAAGGTCTCTCCTTTACATCTTCCTCTTTTATCACAATTTTTTTGTTTTGTTTTTTTCTTCCCCCAATTCCTTTTGAATTGAGAAGCTACGACCTTTGAAAAGAGAGCTGATCTGTCTTTCAAAATATGCTAATAATAAATGATTGGAGAAAGTTTCCAGTAGTAATACAGTGTTGAAAATGTTACTGATAGTATTATACAGTTAAAGGTTGAGTTTGAAGTTGTTTACATGATTCTTGGATGTAATTTCCTTTTAAAAGTAAAAAAAAAACAACAAAAAAACAAACTTTAAAATAAATTAAAAGTTCATATCAGAGCATGATTTTTTTTTTTAATTTGGAAATGGTACTCAGAGTGGAATGTATTTTGTTAGAGAGCCTGCTGTCACAAAATTAATGTAGGATCTCACGACTTTGCAGTTACAGCTGTAGATGAGACTATGCCAAATGAGAAACAAAACCCAAAACATATTTCTGCCTCTACTCTTCTTATTTTAACTTCATTTAATCCTATTTCTCCTCAACCCCTTCTTCTATCATGCTCTTGAACCCTGGGATAATAATTCTTCTCCTGTACAATTCTAAGGCATCTCTGAATTCCCTATCAGCAAATAGCTTTCCTCCCTACTGATTCACCCATTCTGCTTCTCTCTCAGATAATAGTTCTCCTTACAACCACTCCTTATTCACCACACTCTCATTTGTCCCTCAGCTTCTCTGTCATCTGTGATTTCATTCACTCCTGACTGTCCTGAACCTTAAAGGAGAGGGAATAAATCATGAAGAAACTTGTCTCATTTTTGAGGTCTGTGCATGTGAAGCAGTACTAGTTCAAGTCAGTTCTGGATATGGCTGATTACTTTTTTGGAGGCTCAGAGTTCTTCAGCAAATAGAAACTGTGTACCCTCTCTGGATGGCATGCAAGGCAGTTTCAGAGTTCAGCAGTAAATGCCTTAACAGATATCTCCTGAACTCATGTCAATAATGTCATTGAATTTTCCCCTCTATATGAATTTTTGTAGCCTGTGGATCCTTTTTGTCAAAATTTGTAATTGAAATGGTGCCGCATGTACAATTCATTCCAAATGTCTAAAGTTTAGCAAAACAATCAACAACTGAAAAAAAGCTTTAGAACAGGAAGCCTTAGCCAGCATTAGCTTGCACTGTATGTGTTATTATCTGCCCAAATTATAATTAAAATTTTTAGCATGCAAATTTTATATGAAGCACCATCAGGAGCTGTGACCTTCTAGAGACCTTTTTTTCAAATCCAATTATTTTCATACTGTGCCCTTTGCACACCCACAAATATAACTAAGTATTCTATTTTGAACACTCCTATATTAGCCAGGGCCAAAATGTGAATTAAGAAAAGCCATTTATAATATCAAATGCCTGTCAACACATTGCTGCAAATATTTTGGTCAGAAAGGAAACATTTGCCTACAACTAACATTTTGTTTTTTGCTTTTTGCTTTTTTTTTTTTTTTTAATTGTTAGCTTAATTCAGTGGCCCCAGAGGTATTCTGACGCATGACAAGGGTAATGATCTAGGAAAATGGAAAAGTGGGATACTGATTAGGCAAATGAAAAAACGTATCTCTGTATGAATTGTTACAAAAAGATTTGATAAATGTACTCAAAACATTATTTAATGACAGAAATAGACATTTAGAAGGATAAAAATAGAAGAAAAATCAGAGGTCATAATTTTATAAAAGTAATGATAAGTTTCCTACTGAAACAATAATAATGAAAATAAATATGCCATCTTGAAATCTCATTGAAGTGGATAACCCTTTCATTGAAGGATGATGAAAATTATATTTATACTGGAGAAGCTTTAAGTTTGAAAGTTTAAAATTAAAAATGTGGTAATTTTTATTACCACTTTGGTAACAGCCTCATTGGAGTCAACAGCTTTTTCCATTCCTCTTGTCTGTAGTTCAGTTTCTAGCCAGCTACCTGTGTTAGCATGGAAACACATAATCACAGGAAGATTATATGCAGGTGTTTTTATTGAAGAGCTCTGGGAGTTGGGGTACAAACCCAAATCTGACTCCCACATGGATTCCAGATGAACATGTTTTTATACCCTTTTTGATATATAACTATATATTAATTATTAAACCCATATTGTTCTATTGTATACTTTGATCTTTTCCTAGCACGAATTCTTGTAATTTTCATCGGGTCCCCCAACACCTTTTCTCATGATTCTTATTACAATTAAACAATAACTATATTCAACTACCAAACAATCATGTCATTTATCATATGATGATTACACAGGTGCAGTTTCACCTGATCTAATTTGTTCCAAGGCCCTAGTTCCTTTTCCCAGGCCTACCAGACCCAACCTTTCTTACCACCTTGAGTCTATAATTCCCATGATTTTAGAAACAGTTTAACCCTATATTATCACCTGCTGTAAACAAGCTGCAGAATAAGAAAAAGTAATTGAGCATTTTGTGAAGAAGGGAAGGATAAAGGCATTATTAAATACTCTGAGCAGTTTCCCCAGTTGTAGACAATAGAAAACTTTTAGTAGTACTATACCAAACTTTTCTTTCTTGTTTCTAGGAGACTGATGGAAAGAGCACTAAAGAAAAAGATAGGGTAGGGAACATAACTTGTATAAAGTAGTATCTTGAAAAAGAAATAGTGTGGAAAAAAAATCCAGTAATTTAGGAAAAGCAGTTTTTTAAATTTAGTTGAACAAAATTGATATGATCAAATGAATCAGTTTGGGATAATGTAATTACACACCATACAAGCTTCTAAAATTATTGAAACATGACAAGACCATGTCACTAACAATGACATTTATTAATTACATGAATTTATCTTTGAAACCCTTTAGTACTTCAAGTCTACTATTTCTGTTATCAACTCACCTTCTGTGAGATTGGGAATAATTCTGTAGCAAATGCATTAACGTTATTGCCACATGTACATTTTGCCTTCCAGCTTCAAATTAATATTAGCTAAGCAATTCTGTGAGGAAAGGTTTCTTTTGAAACTTGTGGCTCTGTAAGCACTGTTTTAGACAACGTTGTTGCATTCAAAGTACCGAAAGTAAAGTATACTGCTGTTTCAGGAATAGTTATTTAGCATGTATTTATGAAAAGTTGTTTTATTATGGCAGGAAGACAACTAAAAGCAAAGGTAGGGGTGCAGAATCTAGGCGTTCCCACAACTCATTATCTTGCAAATACATGGATTGCCACAGCACGAAAGCAGTGGCTGTATTCAGGAACAGCCAACAAATCTCTCACAGTGAATAGTTACTGTCAGAGGTTTGACAAGAAGAAAGTTGTAAGAGACTTTTGGGCTGCTCAAAGACTCATTCAGGCATGTAGGGGGTGAAGCTTCATCTCTCCAGTTTAGTAAACTGGTTCATTTTAATTAAGCAATAAGGTATGGTAAGGCATAAACTGTAAGGCATTAATTCATAGTTAGTGTACCACTGTTAGCCATGAGGCTGAAGGATGTCACCATCAATGCAACAGGCATCAATTACCTCCACTGAGAGTTCATTTCAGAGTGTCTTATGGCCACTCTAAAAATGTTACTATTTTAAAAATATTTTTAAATTTTGATTGATATTGTGTACAAATACAGGTCTGTTTTAAGCAATTTCCCTTTTTTCAATTTTTTATAGTCTATCCCTTTATTTATCAATGAAGGGTTTCACTTCACCCTGCACATTGTCCATTTGCTATGAAATAAGTGGCAGTGGAGGAAGGGAATAGTTAAGAGTTCTTTCTGTTTGGCTATGAATTTTTTTTCTGTTTGGCTAACTCTGAAACTTCATATCTTCTCTGAAGGGTTAGTATGCAGATTTATCACAAATATACATATATATAAATTCAGTGATTAAAAAAGAGTTCAGATTAAACTTTGAAGCTGAAAATCCCTAGTGCTGAACAGGAGATCAGATCCTTTTTCCCATTTTGCTGCTCAAATATTGAGTACAACCCTTGCAGTTCAGCAGAATAAGTCCACTTACTTCAAGGAGCTTCTTTGTATTCAAGTAACAGAATATTCTGTTCTTATGGCAGGCACTAGAAGATGAATGAATTGTGCAAAGCATTTGCCAGCTTTATGTCTCTTCAACTATTAGAGATTTCATGTGTGTTGAAGAGTGGAACCACAAAGAAGTTCCTACACTGTCTCCCACCATAGCCCCTCTGAGTTACATCTCACCCAGCTTTAGCCCAACAGTACTGCAGTCCCACCACCATGGGAGAAAAATGAAAGATGACATTTAATAATGTTGTGAAAGACACAACATCCTTGGTATTCTTCCAAAAAAATCCTTATATTTTATTTTAAAATATACACATATTTTATTAAAACTAGAAATTTGGTGTCGATTAATTATGGAATGGATGGGAAAAAATACTAATAGGACAAAAAACATGTTTAGTAAAACTTTAAATATCTTTCATTCATTCTTACAAGTTCTGTACTAATTATCATTCCTTCCATTAGTGTTCTTTTTTTCCTTGTGTCACTTTTAACATGATTAGTATCCAGTGAAAGAATTCCTGCCTTATTTTTAATTTTGAGGAGAGCATGTTAGTACTGAGAGCATGTTAGGGCTGAGACAGGTCCTAATAATATAAGCTGGCAACACATTGTCTGCCTATTATAATCAAAAGTCAATTTTTGTCATAATATGAGACCAAATGTATGGAATATACTGCATTTGGAGCATATTGTATGATTAGATTTCTTTATGCTGGTGGAAACCAATTAACAATACAATAGGATATGATACAATACAACCGCCCCATCTCATAACAAAGTAATCATTAACATTAACTCAGGATTTTCTTTTCCATATGGTATATGAAAAAAAGTAATTGGCAGTGTTAAGATGCTATGGTTGCCAAAAGTCCTCTTTGGCAAGCAATAATTCAGCAAGCAAATAAGTTTTCATATATAATTAGCTGATGAAATGACCATGTGAAATTATATTATTCATGAATATTTAATATCTGTGAATATATTACTGGCAATAGTTTTCTCTAAAGAACTATTTTTGAGATACTTAAGAAAAATAGGTAATCTTTTCTATATTAATAGCATCAAAATGAAGAAAATAGTATAGTGGTGCAGCAACATCTACTGGAAATACCAAGGTTTTGTATGGCCAGTAGTTACGTAATTCATTTTAACTTTACAGAAGATAGCAGAAAATAGGAGTTGTAACTTCATTATGGTAAGAGCTTGCTCATGATCACCTGGGGTGGAAGCGTCACTCATCAATAGAACCTGCCTTCAAACTGCAAGTTTGATCTGTTGACTTAGTTTCAACTAAACACTGGATTGTAACTTAGCCACAAATACATTGGACTTTTAAATGACTAAACATCCTGCCAGGGAAGAGGGAGGATATTAATGATTCCTTTTCTGTCTCCTAGGAAACTGACAAGACCCAACAAAATTACTAAATATCTCAGAAATGGTCTAAAGCTAAACTGTCTTGACACAGTTCTTAAAAACATAAGTCGTCATCCATTCTCCTCATCCTAAATTGACGCTTAAAAAACCCAAAAAAATGTTAGGTTTCCTTTTTCTGTCTAAACACACAGCACAGTGAAAAGAATCAGTGCATCTCATCTATCTGATTCTCACACAACTAATGACACTAATGATATTTGCTTCTAATCATAGGCAGAGTACCAGTTACCTTTCTAGGTCAGCCATAAAATTACTGAAACACTGATTTTCACATTTCTGAAAGCAGAAAATTACAAGCTGGTAGACTTGTATTATACCTATAGAAGAAGCAATAGCACTGACAAATAGTGTAGGGTGGACACTGAGTAAGTAACTGGAAAATTATTTCCCTAGTGTTGATCAATGTTAGAAGAGGTAGCTGAAAGAGGGTTTGTAGCAATATTGACATACACTAAGGCTCATGTATAACATGTTCAGGTTTACAAGGAATTAATTTTATTACTGATTAGACTGATAGGAAATTTTGTGTCTGTTTGCAATTTCAAATGAAGAGATTTATTTCAAAAGATAGACACAAATATTTTGATTCGAGCTGAAATCTAAATATGTTTCTAAAAGAAGTTATATAAGCAGGTAGATCAGTAATAGCTTAATGTGTTGAACATAATAACATTGTCTTTATGGTTAGTGGAGGCATTTGGGGATCTAGAAAGTTAACAATTATAGGAAAAAAATTATCAAGAAATCATTTACAATATGTATGTTTGAGGAACAGGTTAATAATCTCTAGATAAGCCTGCTATACTACTTCATATCTCATTCTAATGTTTTTTTATCAAATTCATTTGCCAGTGTCACTAACGTAAAGGCAGAACAATTTTCAGTAGAATATTTTTGTGCCATTATCACATCAAATCTGTGATAGTTACATCAGCTGTATCTCTGCTCTTCTAACTTTTTGGTTTTTTTTAAAGCTTGACTGCTTAAAAACCAGACAATTTGTTTATAGTCATAAGAGGGCTTGATTTGGTTTCTTTATTTGAGAAGCATATCACTGTGGAGAAAAAAACAAACATGGTTTTCATTGATAGCCAGCCTCATACTGACAGCAAATGGATATTTGAAAGTCTGACCTTCACTTTGCTTTCTATGGTCACTTTATGAGTGACATAGGATAAAATGTTTATGAAAGAATATTAGAATTAATCATAATTTTTGAGAGCAAGAAGAGAAAATTGGGAGGGAAGTTGATAGACTTGAAAGCAAGATAAACCCTTCAGATTTATTAATGTCATGTGAAATTTAATAAAAGTTCAGGGAGACTAACGTGGCAGAGAGTCTTCACAGACAAATTGCAAATGTGTGCAGCATGGTACACTCTGTAAGGCTGCAGAATAACCACATTAACATCCCAACATCTTTAAAATAAAAGATCTGCAAAATTATTCACTTGCCATGCATATTGAATGTTAATGACATTTAACACTGCACTTTATTAACCTTTTGCATTAGTGGTCAAAAATGAAACACGCTGGGAACAAATGCATGACAGAAGGGAAAAATTTTTCTGACGGTTATTGGGGTCCATTTGACAGTTAATAAAAACCATCAAGTCCGTGTTATGTTAGATTAACCAAGATCTGGATTCTACTTGACAAGTCATTATTATTAAAGGCAAGTGGAGGGTATTTTCAAATACACCCTGGAGTGATGCATGTTAAAATATGTATGGCAAACCCTTGAATGTCAAGGACATTCTGTGCAGTGTATAATGGAAAACTGCATGTAATGTGCAGTTTGGGAAAAATTTTATGTACCTCTGAAGACCTCAAAAGCATCACAATGAATGTTTTATTGAAAGCTGTCATACTTGGTACTGGGACCAACTATATTGCTGATATTTATGAACAGTCATCAGTTCAGCAGTTCAATGCTTCCACTAGAGGAGGAAAAGAGCAGACTGGCCCATCTTTGTCTGTTTTCACTTCATCACCTGAATTATTCTAACATACTAATTTAGGGCTGGAACTTTCACCTAAATGTTATTTTTGAATACACTAAAAACCTTCTAATTTTGGTATCAATGCTGTAAAATGATATTATTTTCCAAAAATCATCTGTTTTCCATTCCATCTCCAGGTCTTGTTCTAGTGAAGAGAGTTATTTTTATTTTACCACTCCTTTGCACTGTTTTTTAAAGAAATTTAAGATTTGGGGACATATTTGTTGGGAAAATCTAAATTTAAATACAAATTCTATTTCCAGTAGTTTCTGAACTTTAAAACTATAGTGTTGCTAAAACAGAAAAAAACCCTGATTCAGCTTCATAACCATCATTTTCTAACAGAAAATCTCCTTCATATTCATAGTTCTGTTTTAGGAAAGAAGGAGTATTACATCAAATGTAACTGTTTTCTTTGTACAGAAAACAATTTTGCAACACATACTGTCCTATGATGTGCCCACTGCCTCTGACTCCCTCCTTTTGTTAAAAAGGTATTGCAATACCCAGGTAAGTGGAAGAGTAGCAATGAAAAAAAAAATACACAAAGATTATTCTTCATCAAATAAATATTTGATTCAAATTTTTATATTTTTTGGTTTCCTTTTTAAAGTCCAAGTGCTTTGAGCTTGGATTCAGGTCTTCAGGTATTATCAGTCTTCAGATCATTTCAGGTCATCTTCCAATGTTTTTCAGGAGAGGATGCTCATTTTTGAATGAACCCTTGTACTTTTTAGTGCTGAATGCATCGCCTTATGTTTGGTCAGGACATGTTGAAATTTAAAAAATGATGAGCGAAAAAAAAAATGCCAGAGGTGAAAATGATAATTAATTAATGTGAAACTGGTGGTTTTGAGGATATATGCCTGCTACAAGGAATAAAGGGGGTAAGGCAGAGCACAGAAAAGTGCTTCCTCTACATGAAAAATGTGAGATAGTAATGAGAATTTTTCAATATGTCCACAGCTAATTCTTGCTTTTATCCCACCTTTTATGATGTCTAGTGATGAACCATGAAAAGGACATTAGTATTATTCTTTTTGTATATGGTAATGTAATCCTGTCAAAAACTACTACATTTACTCATCAGGTAGTAGAAAATTATATGACATTTTGGAAATAAAAGTGTATATGATAATTTCACGCCACGTGAAAGTGCAAAGTTTTACTGTACTTCATGCACACTTATCATAAAAGTATTGTGAATCCTGGGGAATAGGAAGTTTTGATTCTCTGATTGTGCAAGCCTTGAAGATTCGAATTTCTTATTGTATGCATAAGGCTCTTAAACATAATCCCAACTTTAGCAGGGAGTTGATCTCGATGGTCTCAGTGGCCCCGCCCAACTCTACATATTCTGTATTCATGAATCTCTATTCATTATATTCATTCATTGAATATTCATTAACTCAGTAATCTTTCAGTGAGACCTGACTTTGCTGTTGTCCAGATCTAAAAATGAACTGAAGAGTGGACACTTAGGAATGGTGGACACTTAGTCTTCCCTTTCTTATCTGATTTCCAATTTTTAACCAAATTTATTTACAGAATTCTCTGTAACCTTGTGTAACATTAGTATTATTAGGTAAAAAATATTACCAGTCAGATTGAGATAGGATAAAGAGTTTAAAAAGTTGGAGGAAGATTCATGATTATCCCCAAGATAGTCTTTATCAATCAAGAAAAATAATGATCAAGGTTATGCCTCTAGGGGTACAAAGAAACACACAGAGACAAACCATTTAGTTTAAGACCTTATCTCCCATAATGACTCATATTAAGAATCTCAGAAAAAAAAAAAAAACATCAAAGCTGAGAAGAACTCTAGAGAGATCACTCATCTGACTTTTTTAACTGATCATTTAGGAACTTTGGCTTTCTGTCTGGACAATAGTATTTATTTTCCTGGAAGTATTCCCCATGTATTATTTAACTTTTTTTTAATTTGAAAAAAACAGAAAAAAAAACTTTGTTTCTAAACCACTGATAAAATTATCTTTTTTTTCTTCTTTATCTTCTCTTCTATAAGCAACAGAAAGTAATCATTCCTTATTTACCTTTACCTGAATAGCATGGTTTTATATACCTTTCAGAATGCCACATTATGTTCCAGACAAAAAAAACCCTTCTCTTGTGACAACTTTACTATACTTTTAATAATATGTCTTGCCCTTCTCTGTTCCCTGTGTGCTCTACTGCATTGTCTTTTATAGGTGATCAGCCTGCATAAATATGGCTTTCAAGTGTGACCACAAATATTTAAGTGGCACTTTACAGCTTCATTCAAAACCATTTCCGACATTCTTCATCACTACTGTTGTTTAGCTCTCAGTAATATTCTTTTTTTTTTCAACCACCTATGGAGAATAACTCCAAAACGTATTTTCTGGGCCCCAATAATTGAATTAGGACTATGCCTGTGTCTATAGCCAAATTTTTAAAGGTTTTTCATGTGTGTTTCTTTTTATTAGCTGATGTTGATTTTTAGCTATCAGTAGTATCATGAGACAGTTTCAATAATATTCTTATGTATGCAGGGTGTTGGTTTTTTTAATATTAAAAATTGAATTATTCTGAATATTTTTTCATCATTAGAAAATACTTAGACATCAGCATTCACAACTTAATCTGAATCACACAGACGTTTATTATAAAGCTCAGTTTTCAGAACAGAATTTTGATATTCTCTTGATGATGTACTTTAGTCATAAACACTGACTAAATGCTCTGAAGTTTTTTTCTGGTCCTTGTTTCTTGCATCTGGACAGTTGTTAATTCATAAGTATCTTTCTTGTTAATTTATGTTATTATAAATTCTTGAAAACTTTTCAGAAGGATCCTTTGAAAGACTTTGAAAATCCATGTTTTTATGATTAAATTGTTAGATTTTGAATAATTCCAGTCTCTCTCATCTGCATAACTAGTTGGACATTAAAGAGATATTTGTGTGAGATTGATACTGAGATATCAATATGTGCCCTAGATGTGTTCGATATATTTCAGCATGAACCAACAAGTTCCCAGTGACTCATATTTTCAAATTACTTGTGTCTTTTTTTTCCCCAATTATGATAATTACTGAATACATTATAGGAAACAGTTTCTACAAGAGATGATTGAAATATATGGCTTACATTTAGAGATTAGCTGTTCTGTTGGGTGCTCTACCTGATCCTCTGAAAGGGAGTACTTCTGTCACAACATTGCTCAAAGACCAGTGTAATTGCCCAGTGAATTCACTTATTACTAAAAAAATGAGAACAAAATTCATTAATTACATCAAAGGCTGAAAAACCCTGTTTGGACTCCTGCCCAAAGCTAAACTAACATACTAAGTTTTGTATTCCTTCTCTTTGAAATCTGAGTCCCTGAAATCCTCCTTTTACTCCTCTAACATGTTAATCTTCAAGGTTTTTAGAGTCACAAAGTTATCATAACTATACGGGGTTCAATATCCAGGAGCTCTACACTTAAAAGAAGATTATGAAAACTGGACAGAAGATTCAAGCTAAATCTTCAAGGTCAATAAACAGTATAAATCAAATACTATACAGTCTCATGACTGTCATCATCAATTACAGGTAGAGTGTGAACAGCATGATATCCCGCTCAAATAACACACAAGAATGATGTCTTGATACTATATCAGTATTCTGGGTAATAAAATGGTCTATCTGGGGCTGTACAGAGTGCTGCAATTTCGGGCATTCTGTTGTAAATATTATGTACAATATATTTCCCCCTCAAATATGCAAGGTACTTCTGAGCTATGCATTTTCTAGACCTTTACTATGTAAGCAGAATAAATTAGTAGATATTCTGAAGAATTTTCACTCCTTGAAAAAGTTTTAAGCATTCATAATTTTCCTGTAAATCATATACTAACAAAATTTCCTTATTTAAGTGGTTCCTGTAAATAGTTCAGAGTAACTCCTCAGACATAACAAAGTGTATCTGGTCATTATTCAATTACAGTGAGGTTTCCCCCTCACACACAAACTTTCTCTTAATCATATATTTAAATTCCTTCATTTTCATGTACCACTTCATTTCAATATAGAGTATTCAGAGAATTCCAGAATTATTTGGGTTGGAAGGGACCTTAAAGATCATCTGGTTCCAACACCCCTGCCAGGTACAAGGACACCTTCCACCAGGTTGCTCAGAGCCCCACACAGCCTGGCCTTGAACTTTGCCTTGGATGGGGCATCCACAGCTTCCCTGGGCAACCTGTTCCAGTGACTCATCACCCTTGCAGTCAACACAATATCTAATCTAAATCTAAAGTGTTTCAGCGTGAAGCCATTCCCTCTTGTCCTAACATTACATGCCCTTGTAAATAGTCCCTCTCCAGCTCTCTTGTTGGCACTCTTCTGCTACTAGGAGGTTGTTTCCAGTCATAAAAGAAGTCTTTCCTAGTCAAGTGACCTGCCATTCAGACTGCTTCATAATGAGGATTGGCTTTCTTTGCAGAACCCCATGCCAAATGGTTATCCACAAACATGAGTCGGCTTGCAGTGACTGTTACAAAAGTTAAAAAAAAAAAAAAAATCAGAAATTTGTAACTACCGAATGAGCATTGTTAGTTTGGAGAGGTCCTGGCACCAAGCTGGTGAGCTTTCCCATCAGCTCTGGTAATGTCACTGAGTTGCTGCAGTTAAGTTCACTACAGTACATTACTTCTCCTCCTAAAATCGTTGTGTGATGCAAGGCAGCTGATGCAGTTACCCCAGAGATGTCCCTATTTTACAGCAGCTGAAATGGGGACTGGCAATAGCTTGTACCTGTCTGTGTTTGTGAATTCCTTGAGCTAAATGGTATTTATATAGTGTTAAGAGCGGGTATTTATAGAAGGAAGCTGATATGATAACTGACTAAGGGGAAAACTGCCAGAAGTATTAAATTGCAGTTGATGTAGAAAGTATTTGTGTGTGAAATATGCTCTATTTCCAATCTGTTTTTTAAACTTTTTTTAGTATCTTATATGAAAGACAACTTTTTTTAAATTTATTTTTTTTTAATTTTTTTTTTTTTTTACATCTACTACATCATCCAAAACCAGAAAATTTCTGTCCATTTATTATTTTCATATACATAGATGTGTGAAAATACAGATTATGTACCTGAATTTTAAATTTAAATTTCATGTAATCACTATTTTAACTTTTTAAAATATATTTTTTTATAAATATATTTTTTTTTTCAGTGGGGAACATATGTTTTTGCATTCTATTTTACAAAACAAAATCATTCACTTTTTCCAAATCCAAAATTCAGAAAATACTTATCTTTGCTCTCTGAAACCATGCATCTAGCAATTTGTGGTGTTTGCATATGGCAGAATCCATCTATTTTTCATATCTAATTTTCTTTCAATATTCAGATTTGTCATTAAAAAAAGATATTATTGACATAGGTTAGACACTGAGATTTGAGGAAAATAATTATTTCAGACTTACAAATATAATTCTAAAAATATCTCCCTTGTCTGTCCTTCAAACTATCATTGCTATCCCTCTGATTTTCCATAGTCACAGATTTGGCTGAACTGCTGCAGTAGTGTGCACTTCTATTAACATCTTATTTTCACAAGTTATTTAGTCAGTACTGACCTTTGTCATAAAATTCTTTAGATGAGAAATATAGCTCATATTGAAATTGCAGAGCCATTTTTTGTAACACTTCAGTAATCTTATTCAGAGATTTGTAAGGAGCACGACAGCCCTTAGATGGTCCAGCATGATTAAATAAAACACAAGATTCAGAAATATTAAAAGTCAACCAAACCAAATGGAATCAAAAAACAAAGAAGCAAAAGACCCAAACAAAAGAAGGGGAGGGGGAGGGGAGGGGAGGGGAGGGGAGGGGAGGGGAGGGGAGGGGAGGGGAGGGGAGGGGAGGGGAGGGGAGGGGAGGGGAGGGGAGGGGAGAGATATAAGATAAGAAAAATGTATATGTGAAGAAATTGCAATATAAAGAAGGGCCAATATGAAGGTATAAAATTTTAAGGTTGACTTTTCATAGGATTTTTTTCTTCATTCTACATTTAAAAGAATGACTATAACATAGTAGAAGTAGAATAATTTAGAATAGCTAGTATTCTCAAAATGTTGGATAATAAGCTATTCTAAGTTTTCTAAAACTTTTTTTATGAAGGGGAAATAGTTGCAGATCCATCTACAATTTAAATTACTTCATTATAATACCTTGTATGTTATGTAATTTTCTTGAGCTTTTTTTTTAATCTCTAAAAATTAATTTGAATAAAGCCATTTATATGTCAGTATTCTATGAGATTGAGTTTTCTTAATCTGTAACCCATCCTGAAAAATCCATGAGACTAACACGAGACCAGAAAAGAATGCAAAATTATGAAAATATTTCTGAATCAGCATGAGACTAGACAGCAGAAAAAACACATGAAGATCCTTGCTTTTGAACTCAGCAGTACTGATGTGATTTAATCTGTGCCTTCTACACAGTTTAAGCATTCCTCTTAGGCACTCTTTCAAGTGGATATACATGCTCAGAATAAATATAAATCATACCAATAGCTCTATATAACACAAACACTGGAGAAGAAGAATACAATTTGAAAGCAGAATTTTTGTTTAAGACTCAAGAAATACATAAATGTTTCTCTATTAGTTTATTTTATAGACTTTAGAAGATTTATTTTGCTAGTGTTGAAAAAGCAGGTTGACCAATAGTGTGTCAATAGAATTCATGTCTTTTACAATTAGTTATTCAGCTGAAATTGACTGAAGATGTGAATAGTTATGACCAAGACAGGTAGATTGTTTTCATTTTGAAAGGGTTTGATTTTCAATTTCCTGTATATATATGAAAAGACTAATTTGAAGTTTTGCACTTTAAATTTGTTTATCACATAATAGGCAAAATTGGAACATGGAGGTGGAAACTGGGCAATTTTCAAGGCTTACTCGCACACATCCCAGGTAAGAGAAGAATTTTGTCTAGAGTTTGGCATATAACTACTCATATACTTTATATATTCAGTTTTTGCTTTCTCAACATGATTTAAAATTGTCATCAACTCTATCTATATAAAATAGGGAGAAAGGTTGAAATTTCTTCAAATAAAGATGCAGACATAAAATTGATAACTTTGAACTCAGCATGGGATGAGGAGATAAGAGCATGCTGATTTCAGACTTACCTACTGTTTGCACTTACAGAATTAGTTTTCTGTTTGATAATCAGAAAACAGAGAGGGATAGGAGATTCACAGTGATTTTTTTTACTTTCTTAGATTTTTCAGCTTTTTTTCCCATTTAATTTCCAGACAAATTCTACCAACAAGTGACATTTAAGGCTCAGAGCAGGATAAGTAGTCTAGTTTGATCTGTAGCTCAGCTAGTGTTAAGAGAAAAACCTAGAACTTCCAAGAGATAATTTAAAGCTTTCAGATTCCTGGGCTGTTGGATTGTTTTTGGTTTGTTGTTTTCTTTTTTCTTTCTTCTTTTTTTTTTGGGGTTTGGTTTTTTGATTTTTTTTTTCTCCCCCCTGGAATCAGGATTGTTGTACACTGTCATTACTCACTTGTCAATGCAAGAAGTTCTGGTTTTGACTTGATGCAAGACGTCAATAATGGAGACATGTGACAAATGAGCCTTTCTCTTTTTTATGTGCTTGGCTATTTTGTTCCACCATGAACGCTATTGTTTTTGTTTTTTTTCCAGAGATTTTCACCTCCTGAAAATTTCTTGCTGTGGAACTAGTACCACTTTTCCATCACTGAGGATGGATGCTTGGTTGCTTTTCCCATGCGGTGAGCACACAGCAGGAAAACATATGCTGTATGGTGGCTTATATGGGAATTACTCAAAGCTAAGGAATCTGACAGATTTTAGCCTCATTCAGCTGCTGCTCAGCAGAAAAGGCACTAGAACTTGATTTGATACAAGTCATTGCAATAAGCTACATGAAAATCAGGTATAATACCTTACTGATAACTTTGCAAGTGCTATTAATGTAGCATTTCAAGTGTGTGTATATATATGTGTGTGGGTGTGTGCTGTTTAAGCAACAAAATAGTCAGAAAATAAGTCAGTTAAACAGATGTAACAGGATTCAAAATTCCAAAGTTTCCATGACAGTAAAGGAAGCCATCCTGTTTCAGAAAATCCTCTAGGCAAGGTACTAAAAGGAAGTATGGTGACTGCTCTGAGAAAATAGATATTTGTCCCTGCTAACAACATAATAAAGTATAACATGAGACTTCCATTTTTATTTCTACTCATCTATCATATTATTTAAATGAAGGAAGAAGAGAGCAGGGAAAGAAAGATAAAATTGTGCCAGCAACCATAATGTCCCAACCAGCTCTAAGAAAAGACATTTTTACAGCTGAGATTTGTTGCAGTATGTTCTCTTGTTCAGCAGACCATACAGGGCTGTAAATATGGAAAGAGAGAATACAGCAAAGGAAGAAAAGCTGCTAGCAGTTTTTGACTTGATGGAAAAACTAAACACTTGGTTTGACTTTTGGTTAAAAAAACTCCACAGTCTTAATGTCAGCTCTCTGGTTTCTGAGATCTGTGACCTATGAAAGTGGTTTCCAGCTAGTGTCACTGACTAAAAGCAAAAATGGAATTCCAATGAACAGCACAGGATCTAAACCCAATCCAGCAGATAGCTGCATGATATTAGGGATCCATACGCATAGTGTAGCAACAAATTTAAAGATGCTGGCAATAACTTCTTAATGTCACTTTTCTGTAGCTCATTTCTTTGGAAGAAATAATTTTAATAACAGCAACAGTATTAAAACAGTAATTAATTTAATCTTCTAAGAATCTTACTGTCAGTGTTTCAGCATGTCGGACTGTGTTACATAAACTGACTGCGACTCAGAAATATTGCAGCACTGATACCTGATGGCAGCTGGACCATTCACCCTGAATTGTGCCATGCCCTGGAGTTTTATTTGACTGTCGTGGTCATTTCCTCCCATTTTCCAGGTGATGCAGCCTGCCAGGAGTGAGAGAAGACATCTGTAGCTGGAGGACTGCAATAGATTTCAAAGGGCACAAGTCTCTGCTTCATGTACCCTCAGGTCTGTACTGTGGTCAGATTTCTGATTCTGGCACAAAGCAGTAGGGCTTTGCAGAGATGACTTTGGCTGGAATAACCTCTGAGTTTAATTGGTTTGAGGTCATCATAATTTCTGGTCTCCTGTGTCTGCAAAGTGGGAAGACCTAATTTCATAAGTGCCCATGTCTTGGCTTATAATGTTAGCATATGTCATAAGTCTTCACAAAGAGCATGCAGTCATTATTCATTCCAGACTTTGTAAATGTGTCTTTATTTTCAGATTCTCCCGATTCTGGAATTATCTTTGTGAATGCTGTTTGTTTCACTGATCCAAAATATTAATTGGGTGACCAGGAACAGAAAGATAGAAATCCACTAAGGTTTTCTCATTTCAAGGAGAATTCTTTGCTCACTGTCAGTATGTTACCTGACTACAATACAAAAGGTGAATTAGGTGGCACAGCAGTTAATGCCCAAAGAGTATACAACTATAATGACTTGCATTTGAACAAATTCTGGAATTCAGCAAAGCCATTACAACTGATTAATATAATAATATAAGTGAAAAGAATCATTACTGCATTACCCACCATGGGACAATTAAAGGCTAACTAGCAACATTTTATATAGATTTTGTTGATCAATCAGTAAAATAGTATTATTTTCCATAGCCACAGGAGGATTAGTAGCAATATCTACCACTTGAAAATACTTAAATAAACCAAATATAGAGATGTTGAATTTTTAAAGCAAGGAAAATTTTCAGAAGTAACTATTTTATTTGTCAAACTAATATAGCTTAAAAGAAAAAAAAAAGTTTAAAAAGCTGCCTTCTTCCCCCCATAAAAGCTCTGCCAGTTTTTTTAGGCAGTGGAAATTTAAGCCAGTTGAAAACAGGTTTTTCCTGGTTGAGGCTCATTATTGTGTTTTCTTTTTTTTTTTAATTTTGTTTTGTTTTGTTTTTAATTTTATTTCCCTTTCTCTTTTATCTTATATCCTCTTTTCTTTTATTCTCTTGACTGTCTTATTTCTTTATTTTTTTTCTTTCTTTTCCTTTTTTTTTTTCTTTTTATTTCCACTTTGGCATGGGGATTGGAAAGTGGTGGTATTAAACCTAACATGGCATTTTGGTGTATGTTATGTCCTATTGAATGTGACACTGGGAGTATAGTTTTATTTTGGTAACAGGAAAGATGACCTTTTCCTGATTGCATGGAAATTACAGTGAAGCATAAACTCCCCCCATGTTGATGTACCACAAAAAATCTCATACTGTGTATTGCTGAGTAGACCAAAACTCAGTCTCCCAAGTATGTATTCACATGACAAATTTAATAGAAGCATAGGGGTAATGCCCAATAGTCAAATGTGTTACTTGTAATTTCTAAATTATTGCAATATCATGCAACATTCTTAATACCTTTGTACAGATGTGTGTGCACATGCGTATATGCGTACATGCATACATACATACACATATAATTAATGCAATTTCCCTTCACTTTCTTCAACAAGAGAACATTTCTGAAAACAAGTAAATAGAGATGCAACAATACATTTAGAAATATACAGATTTTGAAAATTAGATTGTAGAAGATCTTTTGACAGTTATTTCCTCTCATTATGACAATAAGTGTTGTAAAACCTAGAGCTGTATTTATTATTTTCCTTTAAACTTTCGTATTTTCTCCTGTATATTGCTTTAATCTTTATTTACTAGGAAAAATCTCAAAGCTCCTTCTGAAATCAGATTATTATATTATGTAATTTTTTGCTCTATGCTGGTTTAATTCTCAAAATTTCTGCCTCTCTATAATATATGATAAAGGAGAAAGAAACTGGTCTTTTGAAAGCTTTATCTTAGAGGGATTTAAATCCTTACTTTTCATTTTACATGATATTTGGACAGAGTATAAAAGCTGTATGTTTGCCTCTACTATTGTCTCTCTGGGCTTTTACATGTGAATACTGAAATTTTGTAACTTACAAGGAATCATTTATCATATTTAAGCACAGAGTAGCTTCCAAACGTTATTATAAAAGGAATAAGGACTGCTGTAAACTCTAAGGCCTTATTTGATTTTTCTCTATATTAGCTCTACATTTAATTTTATTGTTGAAAATTTCTTCTTCGTGCTTTCTGAATATTGTTAAGCATAAATGCTTGCCCTCTTGTGGTTGTAGTTTTCATTTTCTATTGTGCCAATTTTCCTTTTCTAACATGTTCGTCTGAGAATTTAAATCAGCAGAGTGCAACATTTTCCAGCCCTTTTCCCCCACTGACTTGAATCCTTTTTTCCCTGCAGTTAAGGAGAACTGCAGATTATCTATTGGCACTTAAAACCTCCACAAAGCTCCCAATAAATTTCTTCTCGTTAACGGTTACCTCTATATTCTCTATATTGGAGATGGCCCACTAGCTGATCCTTCCTTCCAACTGGCAAGTTCAGTGAGAAAAAGTGTCAGTTTCATCATTTTTATTCTGAACTCTACTCATTTTATTTATGAATAGTTCCCACAGAAGTCGTTTACAAATGGAATTGCCTATAGGACATGCATCCCGCTGCTGTTTTCGAGGACTCACAAATGACTTAAAAGGGTCCTATTTTTACTGCCTTTCCCATCAATTTTCATATCAAACATTCTCAAACTACAGACAAAAATCTGCTTAAACTGTTTGTCTCCTGCCAGCTCTACTTCAGCTTTGAGGGTTTAGCTGTAGTTCCTCTCTATATAGTAATAAAATGTTAACAGTTTTACACCCATTTGCAAAATTTGGTTGTTCTGTTCATATTTATGGATTTCAAATTAAAGTTTATAATTTATACTAGTTCAAAGTGGAACTGTTTTTAATTCAAAGCACTTGTATCCTTGAGTCCACATCTTTATTAGCTTTTTCCTACTTCCTAAAACTAACACCATGAGGTAATTTAACAGAGAGAAGAAAAGAAGGAATAACTAAAAGTTAGTAAAAGATCCCAGAAGCATTTGTAGAAATTCCTAACTGCAGAGAAAGAAAATAGATTCACTGGCTTGCATCTTCAAGGGCCAATAACTGTTGATGCCTTTCAGCAAATAAGCAGAAACGCAGCCACCGATACTTAGCCAACAACAAGCAAAAGAAAATTAAGATCTCTGCTTCTCTCTGAGATTAGGCTTCATTAATCAATGAGTTCAAATATTCCTGAGGTGTCAGAATGTGAGGGGGTAAACAGCCTATGTTGACTCTGTTACTGCATAGGTCTTTTTTTAATCCAAATACAGGTTCTTGGAATAGTAAAAGTGTTTGTTGAAACAGAGAAAATAAATCAGACAGACCTCAGCAAAAAGTGAATTTGCTTGAATTGAAGAAAATAGCGGTATTCCACTGCACAAAGACAGCAAAGAGAAGGAAACAATTTTCATGATTGCTTGGGACATAGGGCTCATTCTCAATCTGCCACAAGCGTATTTTATCACCTGAATACCTCTTAGTAGTCTACTGCTCTGTGGAAAGAAAGTAAATTTCCTACCACTCTTTTTAAGAATCTGTAGTAATGGGACTCTGTGGAGAGATTGCGATACTTTTTGAAAATAGAGGAAATGGTTTGTGATAGTTTTTTCTAACTCAAGTATAAACAGCACAGTATCATAAGCTTTGTTTCCATAGGGCTTTCTCCCATGTTTCATTAAATCAGACATTCCTGTCTTCTTAGAACCTTGTTTGGGTTTCTAGACAAGGTTATTTTTCTTTTCCCTTAAATTAAGTCCTCACCTTCCTTGTACAACTGCTAAGTCTATCTAGTTTCTGTTGCAGCAGATTACCTCCTGACAGCAAAATTTCATTGAGCTGGCTGTGGAAGCCCCTGAGAAATATAACAGAAAACGTCAGTTTGACTAACAGAGATCTCTTCTCGTTATCAGCTGGGGAAGGGAATACCTCATGGCTTCAGAGAGCTTTACAGGGGTCACTGAATGCTCAGTAAAAGCCACAGTTCTCTTCTGCCCTAGAGAATTAACAGTTATAAAATCTGCTTGAAATTCAACCACAAATTTAGACTCCTAAGTTTGTGTGTCTATGCATAAGTTCCCACATGCATACTAGGCATCTAAACTCCTGTTAAAGTTGTGGTGGGTCCATTTTCCCATGTTCTGGACTTGGTTTGTAGAACAGAAATAGGGATTTTAGTAGTGAGACTACTGTAAGTAACCTTCAGAGCCATTGCACAAAAAATACAACTTCTTGTAGCCCCTGGTAAGAATATGTTGATGATTTTGCTAGTAATGTAATAGCTTTTACTTTTTGTTCTGGAGTTCAATGGCTCAATTCTTATTACGTCAGTCAAATAAGCAGCTGCCATATCTGCATTTAATATGGTTCTTGAATATGGGGCACAAGCTAAAATTCAGCAACATTACTGGTAGAATCTTGTATAAACAACTTTAATTAGAGAGAAACTCATAGTTTGTTGAAAAGAAAATTAACTATGATCAGACTTTCTATTTAAATGTTAGTTTAGGCATCTTAAGTTTTCTGGTTTTGATATAGAAGGGAAACATGTTTTTTTAAAGTCTAAATTATAACATTTATTAAATGGGAGGAGAGCAATATGGCATGATTAGGATGAAGACTCAATCTCTGTGAAAACTCATGGCGACCTTGTGATGTAGTTTTTACTTTGATTTTTTCTCAATATTTGCATTTCCTAGATTAACAAAGAAATAAAGATTTGTAATCAGTTTCCTAACTAAGGCTAAAAGATAGTATGAAGGCAAGGTTTCTAGTCACTGTGTTCACAGCTGGAGTATTCTCTGTTAAGTGCAGGTAACCATTAACATTTTGGGAAGTTATTCAATCTCTATTAACTTAGTCTTGATATTATGTGATTCATCCAGCCATAATCAAAGAAGCCTTTACACTATGCATGAGGATAATCTAGCATAAAAAATTGCAGCAGGGTATTTTTTAAGGGGGGACACAGAGAGTGCAATTACCTCAAATATTTACAGGAACCAGTTATCTTAGTGGAGCTAATAGAGGCTATGATATAGTCAGAAAAAGAATATCAAATATTTATCAGGTCTTATGAAATTAAAAAAAAAACCCTGTAAATATGCTTTATAATTATTAAATGTATATTATTTGCACATATCTTTACAATGTTTTCCCTATAAATGTTGTATCATTGGATGCGTTTAATGCTATTTTATAATCAGCAATTAAACAAAACAATCACTTCTGAATAATAGCTTACTATATTTCACATTGAACTGTAATTATGTAGTTAGAATACCACCGCTCTATTTTATTAGGCTGTAATTTTGTTCTGGAATGGACAAACTATAAGACCAAGGTATAAATAGGTCCATGTGATAAAGGGATAAAAATTGTTTCCTCATAAAACAGCACAGAGGAATTGATGTCTCTACTACACTGAGAGGTCCTATTCTTCTGAAGAGTATGTCCCTGACAATTCTGGGTCCTTTGTTTGTTGTTCCACACTAAGATGACCTACATATGTCCTGTCACAGCTTTGGTGGAAATGTTGGGCACTTACCAGGACACTCTGTTCTGTTAATCCCGAAGTCTGAAAAGGAAAGCCTAAGAGCCGGAATGCCTGTTTGACTTCTTTCTTCACTATTATAAATTAGTTTAATTAGACATAGCATTCCTTTCAAACTTGAAAAAAATAGCACTACTGTTCATGCATACATAAATCACAGACTAGATAATAAGTAGAACTAATGCAAATCTAACTACCTAGACAATTATTTTAAAATATTAAGGTAATTTATAAAATCTATATTTTGTTGCTGCAATATGGAAATGGATAAAAATAATAAAAAAGTGAGAGGAAGAGAAAAGGAGACAGACAGAGAGAGAGAGAGAGAAAATTTTAATCTTCCAATGCTGGTTTTTCCAATGCTCTGTATTTCCTTGTTTGATTGTTTCTGTACGTTTTTATCATTGTTATGAAATAAATTGTCTTATTTTGAAGTACCTTTTTCCACTTATTATATCTTAATAAGCACCTACATATAAGTTTCTGCTTGCATTCTGGCTTCTCTTCAACCCAAAAGTATCACACGATTCTGTATGGTTGATTTAAAGATCTGGGGGAAAAAATGCTTTCGCTTCTGAGAGACCACTGGCTGAATTATTCTGAATGTTTGGGCAGTTGAGTTGTTCGGACAAACAGAAATGTTTATTGGATGTAAGGCTGTTCTCTAGTAGCAGTAAGTGAATGGATTTTTCAGGAAAATCTTTAAACAAAAGTTCTGATCACTAAAAATATTTTGAGAATTCCACTCCCATTGGCTGTATACTATAAGTGTCAGGAGTAAAACTCACAACAGAAAGAGCTGGAGCTGTATTTGCAATCATAAGTTCACATTTTCTGAACTTCATTCACAATAAATCATTTTGCGTGAGATTTGACCTTTTTATTTTTTGTATTTAAGGGAGAAAATCATACGTAATATTAGCACTTTTAAATAGCTGAAAACCTCAAACATCAGAAAGCTATTAATTTAGATCATGCAGGGTTCATATACGGTTCACATTGTTCTGTGTTTGTTGGCAATTTTCTCCTTAAAAATCTGCAGAATTCTTTGATCAGGTATTAGAGTTTAATCTGTAGATAGGTAACTCTCTTCAATGGGGCTCCTAATTCTGCTGTAAAACATACAGAAATCATCTTGTCTACATGCTTCTGCAGATCTCCCACCCTTAATACACATTTCAAGTTTCACAGGTGTTGAGTGGAAAATCAATGGGTTTTTATAGCTAAATAAAAAACAATGAAAGGCCCCCAGGAAATTAATTTTGGTGTAATTACAGCAGTGAACTGTAATTTTTAATCAACAAGATTTAAGATAAAACAGATAAAACAATGAACCATTCATTCTATGGAAATTTTCAGTTTGGAGATTGATGAGCTAGTACAAATGTATTTTATCACTTTTATAAACACCTGTCATTAATTAGAAAATGATTTTCTGAATAAAATCATGTGTTCACTTTTTGCAATGAAGGAGGACAAAAGGACTTTCTTTTAGAATGTTGCCCAGAAATGCAAGGTTGCTTGTGTTTATGTAGAATACGGGAAGAGATAAATCTAAACAGGGTCAATCTTTCTAGCCTGAACTAGCTTAAATATATCTCAAAATTCTCCGATGCTCAAAATACTACTTGAGTCTAAATCCATAATTCTAACACAGGGCACGTAAAGAGGTAGCTTGCATGTAACCAGCTACTGAAGGTCTAATCCTTCTCTATGATTCTACTTACATAAATAAAAGACTTCTATTCACAGACTGCAATAAGTGACCCTTTCCATTCAAGGAAAAAAACCCCTGCCATTCATTTATGATTTTCATATGTATTTATAAATTATTTTATTTATTTATTTATTCTTTTAGAATGGGGTGTGGGGTTTTTTATTTTGTTTAGCGCTTTTACTCTAGAGTTACTTGAAAATCAGGATGTGTGAAATTTAAAGAAAAGTTCCCACATCTGAGACATTGCAGCAGAGGAGAGAAAAACAAGAATATTTTCATCTTCACTAATTCCTTTTTTTTTCTTCAGATGAAATGCCAAAAGATCATTGGTTTAAAATATATTTTATAAATTGAAGATCAAAACCATAAAGCACTGCTATCCCTCCAAGCTTATTTCTGTTTGTACATGATTAAAAATCTGAGCTGGCAAATCACAGTTTCACAAAATGCCAAAAGGGCCTTGTGCTTGTACTGCACATGGAACAATCTTTTTGTCATGGCCTTCTAGTCAAAACTTATTGCTTCTCCTTATAAATATATAAGATAAGCAAAGCTAGGCATAGGCTTTTGTGGTCTGCAGTTTCATGGGTGCCAATGACATCTGACAGGCTAAATTGTAACAGGCATGAGATTTAAACTGTGCCTTATGTTTTATGAACAAACGATTTAAAGTGAATAATATAATCACAGTTCTCGTAGTTTCTTTAGTGTTTCAGTTTTGCACTGATAGTGCAAGAACTACACACACTTTTTTTAAAACTTGGATATCTAAATCCAAAGATTTTCTTGAGATGTTTAATGCCGCCAAACTCCTATTTTCAATTCCATATAAACAAAAGTGAGAGTTTTAATCAAAAACTATAGACATACTGATAGAAGCAATGTTAGGTGGTTTTCTTACACTTAATTATCAGCATATATTTTCCAGCACCCTTTTACTCTAAAGTACCATCCCAGCTGATGTACAGATGTCCTAAGCATGACATCTTCTATTCTTACATAAACCTAGAAATTATTTTTTAAAATAACTCATGCATAATCATAGGCCAAGCTAGTTCAGATTTTATCACCTGCCCCCCCCTAAAAAAACCTAGATTTGGTTTAATTCAGAATAAATACTTTTCAGCTCTGTTCCCTGCCATTCTGCAGAGCTACTGTCTTCTAATTCACAGTAGGTGTTACATTCCTTCTCTTTTCCTGTCAAATCAGCTCTTTCTCTGTTTCCTTTAGTTTGTGATATAGTGTTTTCTGTCTATCAGTGAGATCTTTGTTGGGCCACTTCCCTATTTCTATTGTTTCTGCCTCCATTTCATGTGTGGTCTTACATTTTGATCGTTCTTTCTAAGTAACAGGATAATAACTCTGTCCACCATATTGAACTCCTAATAAGTTTGCAATTCTCTGGTGTGTTGGAAACCCACTTGAAGGCTACATGAAGTTAAAAATTAATTTATTATGGTAGAATTTATGGAAAAGGCTGTTTCATCTGTATATACAAAGGAAAAGAAATTAGATTCTAACAGCAAGTAATTAGAAAAATAGAGGACTGGAAGCATTTTTGATCAAAAAAGAGGAAGGGAAGGAACGATTGTGACATAATAGTTTAGGATATTTTATTAAAATTATTTGGATTTAGATTCACTGTGAAGGAGTAATCGAGAATTTAGTAACAGAATTTTATTTTATATTATGAGAATATTATGTTTAAGTATCCCCTGATTTTGAACTGCACATTAAGCAAGTATAAAGTTGAACACTGCATATTAAAATATTTACCTCTATAGGAATTTGATCTCAAGATTGATTAGGAAAATGTATGTGCAATTATACAACACACATTCAAATGTGCATACACTGAGGTTGCTTCAGTGGAAGAAAAAAACTTAAATAATTTAAATAATTAGGGCTCCAAAAATGCACGATATGCTAACACACAGAAAACAGGGAAGAACATAATCTCTCTGAATATTCTGCAAATATTAGCTTACTTGGCAGGGCATTATCTATCTGAAATGTAGCTATTTAGAAAAATATATATATTTTCAAGTATTGTGTATGGTAGTTAATCTTCCCTTCACCTCTTGTGATTTTAGAGTGATTATTTCTACCTAAAATAATATTCCTGCCTATACCAAAGAAACACGGGAGCCTGTCTAGCAGACTTTACACAAGAAACTGAAACTGACTGTAAAGTGCTGTGGAATGCACACACTAAACACACTGGAAGAAATTAGATTATCCTCCCATCACCTTTCTTTATAGAAGTATGTGTGTTTCCTGTAAATTATAACAAGAGCAAGCACCATGTTTTCCAACTGAAGTAATTTTTGAGATAATAGTATTTCTTAAGACACTGATCTATTTGATTATATTACCTAACATAGAAAAGCAACCTGCCACTGCTTCAGAATTGCAGATGAAAAATAACAACACTAGAAAATAAAAATGGACTCAGGAATAATAATAATAATAATAATAATAATAATAATAATAATAATAATAATAATAATAGAAACCAAAACACTACCTATTTTTCCATACAGGAAATACACGAGGCCACAAAAACTGCTTTGCAGCACAGAAAATGTATGTATATTCCACTTACAGAAAGCTAATATAATTGAAGAAATCAACCTCTTCTTCTTTCACCAAGACAATCAGCAAGACCCATATTAAAAAAAAATATAAAAAATTAAAGCATTTTTACTACTTGAAAAAGTTATAGACTTTTTTTTTTTTTTAAATTAGTGCAAGTGGAAAAAGTACAATTAGGCAAATCAATGTTTTCTAAGCCTTTAGTTTCTAGAAACAGATTCCATCTGCCTATGTTGCTACAATTACTTGTACAGAAAATCAGAATCATAAGTTCATTTACTGTAAGTGAATGTCAGCCTCAGTTGTTGTCAGGAAACAGAACGTCCAGAAAATAAGGTCATCCAGAACTGAAAACAAATTTGTTTTCTTCTCTACTTTGTTGTTGGCTCTTAAGTTCTGAACTAATGCGTGAGCAATGCTAGAAAAATGAGGCATTTGTCATTTAATAAGCAAAGACCTAAAGTTCAAAAAGCTGAGAGAAAGGAGGAAACATTGAAATATGTGATATGTAGGGGGGAGAAAAAAAAATAGTGTGGAAATCTTTGTGGAAATAGGGGAAAATATTAACAGTAGAGGATATAAAATCAATTCTGGGGCTATAACACTTCTTATTGTCTTCTGATACATGAAATTGATGTGGGGGGTATAGATACATAAAGTGATAGCACTTGTGACCTGCAAGAAAATAAAATTTTAATAAATAGAATACTATTTTTGCAAGTTAAATTATACACTAAGAGTTGAGCATTAAGATCAGAAACCCTTTTCTCAATCAGTGCACATATCCTTAACTATGAACACAGTCTCATTTTCTATAATTTATAATAAAATCAGAAAAAAAAAAAAGAGTGAAGGAAATTTTTTATGCTACACTTCTCGTTTATGGGCCTCTTTTTAAGCAAATTTAGGCAGTTCTGTGGAATCCATATAAATTACTGGAGTGTCTAGGCGGTCTGACTGTTTTTTATAGACAACAGCAACAACTGGGGAGCAAGCTATCTTGCTTGATATGTCTCTGTCTTCTACTGCTCTGAGCTGTGACTAATAACTAGGGTTAGTGAAGTTGCAAATGAACTGACATTAAACAAGAGAAATTACAAAGGGAAGGGGAAAGGCATGCAAAAAAACAAAATTAAATAAAACGTGTTCTGTAGGAAAACCAGAGCACAGCACAATGCATTGTAGCTACTCTGAACATTCTGAGTTTTGCATTTTCCATTCAAAGTGTTTACACCTTCACTATCGTGCTGCTTTCACTAGAGAACACTGCAAAAACTTACTGTACTGAAGCTTTTTTTTCCCCCAGTTTGTAACAAGAGAGGTTCTTGTGGAATTCTCATGGCAGCTGTCTATCAGTTCCTGAAAGTATGTGTCTGTTGTTAAATTTGTGTTACAAAATCAGGAAGGTTAAACATATGAACCAGTGAAATTCCAAAGCAATATAAACATATCGCACAGTTCTGTCAATGGTTTATCACTGGTTTCCTCTATTTGAATTTATAGGGAACAGGATAATGTAATAAATGTAAAAAATAGTTTAAAATAAGCTTTCATCAGGAAAAAATTCCCCAAGACAGATATCAGGGACAAAAATTATTGCATGAAAACTTTAGGTAGGAAATAACATTTCATAGTGATTACATCTTTAGGTCTTTCAGAAAATTTTCAAATTAATAAAATATTATTATTTTAAGAAGAACACATTAATGCATGTAGTTGAGTGGAAAAGGTAGAGTCAAGGAGTTTTTAAACTTATTATTAGTCTTAAGGGTTAACATGAGCAGACCTAGCAAAATCGCAGCGAAAAAAATCAGAATCGCAGAGTGACTGACAGGTGCCTGGATCAGTATGAAGTTTGAATCTTAATATCAGTTTTTTCTAGCAGCAGAACTTTACCACAGTTCATGTGTAGACAAGAAATCTGCTGCCCTTTGAATATGACATTAAATATAACAGGAAGCAAGTTGGCATTTTGTTAGTTCTCTTCTTATCCCTCCTGTATGTTTGCTAATGGACTGAAATCCTCATAACAACAGCAGTAGGAGAAGCTACAGTTCTCCAAATCTCAATCCAGGGACTTTTACAATTCTTTAAGCAGAGTTTGAAGCACTCATTGTGCACAGTCTGTGGGAGATATTATGAAAAACTGATGTCTTCTGAGAACTTCAGGCACTGAACAGCGATCTGTATGTTGAAGGCAAGTTTAAAAAAAAAAAAAAGTAGACGTTGAATTGAAGTTTAACTGCTAAATAGAATGGCGCGGCATTTTATAGAATGAAGGCAAGAAGATTTTCTCAATTATTTTTCTTAATTGAAAACTTTCCTTAGGCAGTAAATTGTCCTACTCAAGCTGTAGATTTCAGGGCAAAAAGAAGTTAAATTCCCCTTTCTGAAAGATAACATATTTAATTGTTTTGGAAGACCAATCTTGAAGAATATTTTTACATCTGTAAATATCCTTATATCTTTTTATGCCACAGTAATGCATCCACCTTGACATATCCTGAGACGTTGGTGGACAAAACAGTATATTTTCCTTCTCAATAATAAAAAAGGTAGAGATTAATGTGGTTTTATATATACATGTGTGTGTGTCTGTGTGTTTTGCTCAGTATGTCTAGAAATTTAACTGAGTGTTGAAGTGTCAGTTATTGAGCATAGAAGAATCACAACTGAAAAGGCTGGATCAGAGAATTTTCAGAGACATCCATGAAATAAGTCACAGTCCCTCCTTTCCTGACTGCTGATTCCATTATCATTACTGTGAAATGCAGTAAAATTTTCTGTGTTCAGAAATCAACATTACTTGCCCTTTCTTCTATGTGCACAAAACAGAATTTTAAGCCCTCACACTGAATGTCTATGATTTTTTTTTCTGAAGAAAAAATTCCATGTTTAGTCTGAAAAAGCTAGTCTGGAAAATGACTCTGCATAGTAAATATATGCACAGAAATTTAAAGATTAGAAATCTAGTAAATCAGACAAAAATGGAATTGCTCATAATGTTTCCCCTTTTTTCCAATATTGGCTGCAGAATAGTTAAAGCGTAAAATGGCTTTGCATACTTGGGATAAATTAGGAATAAGGAAAAATATGAAGAACTTTTTGAAAGTACTATGTAAGATGAAGTGCAGTAAGAGTTGCTTTGAAGTTTGAGCATATTGATAAACTTGCCTACAGTGGCCATTATCCCATTAAATCACTGTAAAATATCTTAACCTGTTAATCACTATAAAAAGAGAAAAAATCCTCTAAAATTTTCTTTTCATATGGAAGTTCTGGACAGATGCAGATTTTGGGAAGGATTAATTACTTTAGAATATTTTCTACTTCATACATACATACATTCATACATATCTACCATTAATTTCTAAAATTATTTTTTGCGTTAAAAATAAATATCAACATTTTGACAGGACTTGGGAAGACTTCTACATGTCCTCATGGAACTTAACAGCCATCAGAGCAGTGCCTTGGTGAGAAAGGTGGAAAAAAGCCAGGACCAGTGGGCCGTGAGAAGGATAAGGTAGGATTTTCCAAGAAGCCCTTATCAGAATAGTGTAGCAGCAGTACCTGAGTGCCCGGTGCCCTCTGAAGGAGAGATCAAATAAGGGGGAAAAGAATCTGTGAGCTATTAAATCCAGGAAAAATCTTGAAAGCCAAACTGCTCACAATAAAACCATAATTACTCTCAAAGCATCACATCTGTGTCCAGGGCAACATTAGCTATGATAACTCTTGGCTGCTCCTTAGTTTATCAGGATATTGAAAGTAGCTGTAAGGTGCAGGACTCACATACAATATATTTTTTAAAATGGAAAGACCGTGATAATTCTGCATATACAGTTCATATACTAGATGGGATTGAAAAAAAAGTGAGAAGCATATAAATAGCACAAGAAAACAAATATTCAGGGTTAACTCTACCTTTAAGTATAGCATTCTCCCTGCTGAAAGAGCTCCCATTTAGTGTTTCAGCTGGAGAGCAGCTTATTACAATTCCTCTATTGCTGTTGTTTGTTAGTTTTCCTTAGTCTAGAATAAAAGTAAATCAGTCTGAATAAAAAAGAGGTTTGCTCCATATGTATAGCAACAAAACCATGACAAGAGAGATTGATGTGTCTATTAAAGAAGTAAGTGAGGGAAATCATATCTTAGTTTTGCTAAGGTTGTTTGCTGTTCTTTTTTCTAAATGCTTTGGACTATAATTTTCTGTTTAAAAAAAAAATTTAAAAATGACCTGTTCATCCAGCAAAATCAGGCAAATAATGATTTAGTTTCCAGGATAATTTTGAAAATAATAAAGTATTCATGTCAACACCCAGATTCCCAATACACTACAGGTTCAATGATCAGAAAACTTTCCGTGCAATTACCTGTCAGTTTCTTTGAGACACAGTAGAGCATAAAATAGGCTTGTGGAGTTTTTTGTTTTGGGCTGTATTTTTTTTTTCTCTCAGTGAAGACGATTCGGTTTGTCACACAGAAAGCTGCAGCATCAGACATTATAAACAACTAGAAAATTCTAGGTATCATAAACTTTTAAAACTACCATTAAATATATTATGAAACATCATGGTGCAGTTTAGCTGGTTAGACACTCGTCCCCTTTTTGTCACTCTTTCAGTTTTGCAACTGCACTTGTTTACTATCAATCCACATCAAGTCAGAAAAGTTATTTGTGCAAAAAATTGGTGGCTTATGAAGCAGTGTTAGGGCCAGATAGGATTAATGGAAGCTGATGAATGCCAATAAAACTTAGAAATAATACAGACAAGTGAAAGCCTATAGATGTTTTCACAGTTTTCATTTTCACAGTGTTTCATTCTACATTTTAATTATACTACTGGTCACCAAAATCTATTTCTGTGCAATGAGATTGGAATATTGCAAATGGGAATAACTTCTTAATGTCTATGATAATTATGTGATTGGAAGCATCTTATTTAAGAAGTATTTACTCCTATCCCTGCATAAATGCCTATCTGCATATTTTTTATCTCATCTGATCATATAAATGATAATCACAAGGCTTCCCACTGCACTTAGTATTAATAAATCTCTTGAGAGTGCCTGAAATAAATCAAATTTCAAATGAACCTGAAACCTTAACTAACCTGCCAAGACTTAAGACAAAGAACATAGCTCAGAAGTGGAGGACATGCAAAATTCACTGGATTGCAGAACTTGATATTACTTCTCAGTTGTGCCCTGGCAGCTCCTCGGGGCAAGGCTAAAGTCACTACTGCCTTGTCCTTTCATCTTTCTGCATGGAAGTAAAATAAAGGGGGACAATCCAGATCTAGCTGCAAACCAGCACGACAGATGACTGATGTACCTATGTCTCAGCAAATACACAGAGATACAGTGCAAGAATGATAAATAGCCTGTAGTTAAGCAGAAAATTAGTTCTCCTTGACAACTTCCATTTTTGTGATTGCAGAATAGCTAGCTTGAAGTCCAAGGGTATAACAAAATCAACTAATAGGAAAGAATTTGCAGCAAGTATTTTGACAGCATGGTAAAGCTGGAAATGTATTTTAAGGAAAAAAAGACTAATTTTCTTGGACTTGCAAGCATTGGTATTGTCTTCTCGTAGACTTTCAAACTTTCAAATTAACATAAAGCGTAAAACCCTGGTTTTGGACAGATTCTTCTGCATGGGAAGTGTCTTTGAGCAACTGTGAAGCTGACCAGCATGTCAGGTTCCTGTAATTTCATCTAGGAAACTAATAATAAGCTCCAGAGTGTCAACGAGAAATGGCAAGTTGCTCAAAAACCATGTCAGAGTATAAACCCTTCAATTAGATGATCCAACACAATTTTTATGTTACCATCCTCCCTTTATTTTCATTATAATACATAGTCTTGTTTACAAGTCATTCATGTAAGCATGCATATTTGAGGAGTCACGGGATCCCACCTCTGGTGTTGATCTCTGTCCTTTGCGACTACTACTGAAAAGGTAAAGGTGAACACAACACCTCTGTGACCTTGCATGCTAAAATGTAGTTTTGTAATTTGCCATCTGGAGGATACTTCCAGAAATTTCCTATGTCAAGGTTACAATAGAAATTGAGAAATTATTCCATCTTCCTTAATTTGGATCCTTGTGACTTCTAAATAGGGAACACAGAAATCCTAAGGCAGTCTCCTTCTTACAGATCTCAGCTGTTTTTCCTGCTATCACAGCAGCCACAGACAGCTTGCTTGGACACCATGCTGAGATGAGTCAGATCCCTCTATGCATCAGAAAGTTTCCTTATGCCCAGCGCTTCTGAAGACTGGACTGAATGATGCAGATAGGGTGGTTTGTACCAGAGGAGCTCTCATATTGTGACAAAAAAATTCTGCAGATAATTTTGAAGAAAAAACTTGTTTCCATCAAAGCATAATGTGGGTGGAACTGCTGTCAGGCACATGAGAGGCTCCAGGGTCTGGGATCTCAAGTCTGAATCCAATATCTTGAATCAGAAAAGCCTAATTCTTTTATTGATTAAAAAGCATAGGACAATAATGTTTTTTCCTTAGACATCTTCTGACAATTAAGAAAGTAGACTCCTGATTTAGACACTCATAAAAGTTTTAAAACCTACTATTACTCACAGTAAAAAATCCCATTCATGCAAAACTCATATATAGCATGTTTGCTGTCTGCCTAATATTTATTCAAAACCCCTTCCCACTACAGCTGGGAATGCTGCTTCTAACCACCAAAGACAAGTGCAGAACGCTGGGGATGTAGAACAATTGGCATTGTTAAAGGCAACAGGGACAGCTTTCATCCAAAACATGCTACGCATCTCACAGATGCTGGTTATCTCCCAGAGCTGGTACTGATAAATGATGTACAACACGAGTGAATGCTGAGACACAGCCAAGCAGAGAAAAGGGTACCTAGGAGGAATTCCTTCACAGAAAGAGGCAACTCATTAAATGAAGAGAGCAGGTACAGTATTTATTTTTCCTTTGCACATCTGTCTTCCTTCTTTCTTAAATTTGGGAGTTGTTTGTTTGTGTGCTCTGTTTCAAGACAGCATCTTGGTCATGACAGCAGCAAAACCTTTATTTCTTTGTGCCTAGGATGGGTTTATATAGGTACAGATGTGACCAAGGGCATCTAAAAGAGGTCTTGAAAAGCTCTTCTGAGAAAGTAGGGTGCACACTTAAAAGTGTGTACTTAAAAAGGACTCCATGGTTCAATATGCCTTACTCTAACTCCCCCATAATGGATAGCAGGTTCCTAGTTTTCCTCCTTTCACTTTAATATTTCATGTTTGTTATTTTTTTTTCTCCAGTTTCAAAATATCCAAGTTGTCCTAAAGAACATCTCTATTGTTTGAAAGGTTGTACAGTTTTTTTTCTAGATTTCCTGGTTTGGGCTGAAGTAGAGTTAATTTTCTTCACAGTGTCTGGTATGGGGCTGTGGTTTTGATTTGTGATGTACACAGGGTGTTCATGTAACAGAGATATTTTTGTTATTGCTGAGCAGGGCTTACACAGAGCCAGAGCCTTTTCTGCTTTCTGTACTGCCACACTGGGGAGGAAACTGGGGGTGCTTGGGAGGTTGGGAGGAGACACAGCCAGGACAGGTGACCCAACCTGACCCGAGGGATATTCCAGACCATACAGCAACATGTTCTGTACATATAGTGTGGGAATAAGGAGGAAGGAGGTGAGGTTTGAAGTGATGGTGTTTGTCTTCCCAACTCACAGTTACACATGATGGGGTTCTGCTCTCCTGGGGATGGCTGAAGTCCTGCTTGCCCATGGGAAGCAGTGAATTAATTCCTTGCTTACCTTGCTTGTGTGCTTGGCTTTTGCCTTCCCCATTGAACTGTGTTCATCTCAGCCCCTGAGTTTTCCAGCTTCCACCATTCTGATTCTCTTTCTGATTCCACTGGTGGTGGCAGGGGGTAGCGAGTGCGTGGCTGTGTGGGGCCTCATTCCAAGCTGGGGTTAAACCACACCACCAGTCTAACCTGTCTCATATATTAAATTGTGTAAAGAACATTTGCAACTAATTGAAAACACGCATAAACTTCACAGATGAATGCCTCAGTCATTATCTTTCAATTATGAATCTTGGCTCTATCTATTCTTCAATATCTGGTTTTGAAATCACCTTCAAATCCTGACTTATAAGCTCAGGAGCCTGTGTAAGATCTAGAAGAAAAAGAACACTTTGAGTTTTGTCTCTGCATTATGTCAGATCCTATTTATGGGGAAATATAAAAATTGCAGTCTATGGTGACTACAGTGTGGCACTTTTTTTAATAGAATAAGCATAATTTTCTCAGAAACACTGATGTTTGAAAGCAGAAATCAAAGAACTTGTGATATGTTATACCAGGCTCTGATCTACTTCCAGAAATAATAGGAGATTTTTAAAAGAAATCATAGACTTTTATTCACTCAGCTCTTAGGTTCAGAACCAAACAGTGGTGAGAATTAAAGTGTGACTCACTGATACTGATTCAGGAGTCACTGAGGATATTTTAAACTCACCCCAGTGTAGGTTATTATAGATCCACTTGAAATGGTACAATCCAGCAACCACAAGAACATACAGATTTCAAAACCTTCAAAAATTGCTTGTTTTAATTTGTTATTGATGCTAAAATGCTTTCTTTAAAAATTGTTTCTCTTTAGGCAATTGCTGACAGATACAGGGGAGTGTTCTAATGAAATTTTAATTTAAAAATTAAATTTAAAAGCTATATAAATAAGTGAAGAAATGTAAGTATTCAAAAGTTGTTCGGGTGGTTTGTTTTTTTTTTTTACACAGGAAAGGAAAAAATACTTTTGTTTTATTGAGGTATTATGTTTTAACATTTTAAAGTTTGAGTTGCTTTTCCAGTTGGGGTTATTTGATTGAAATGACCTTTCATTTTGGAATTTTTTTCATTTTAGGAAAAGAGTACACAAATTAAAAATTTTTCATTCATTTTTGAGATAAAAAAATGCTGTGGATTAACAAGTTGCTATCTTTTATTCTTCATTTCTATTTTCATTGAATTCAGAAATCTTAAGGGCTGGGGAGACAAAATATATAAACTTCTTTTTTAATTGTTTGCAGCTAGGAAGAGAAAAGTGAATAAATTAAGCAAAATTTTTCCCATTTGTTTTCATAGACTTTATTTTTCAGTTCTACTTCATAATGTGAACACAGAAAATGTTGCAAGTCATGTCACGCCTCCTTTGATCACTTTTATAATATTCAGTTCAAAACAAAATTAAATAGGTACAAACTGGTCAGAAAGTAATTTGGCTGGTAACTGGAAGAACAATATTAATCATCAGAAGATAATGTATTCTTTTAGCCCTATTCATTCTCTCAGAATTAGTTCTAGAGCTTAAAATTATTCCATGGCCAAAGTAGTTTGGATTTAAGCAACAAAATCAATTAAGCCGATTAATCATAGATCCATTTGATCAATGGAAGGCGTGATATAACAGCAGACTATGGTACTGAATAGTTAAGGAATTTTCTTTCAGTCCTGAGAAGCCACAAATAGGAGTGTGATTTTTCTGTTCCATTTCTATCAGTAATTATAGGCCTCTGTGCAAAATGTCACACTAGTTTTATAATAATTTTTGCTCCTCTAATGCACGCTAAGATTGAGAAGAGACTCGGGTATTTACACCTTCCCTTCTATCCCTTCAGCAGTAGTAAGGCTGACTAAACAAAGGGACTTTGCCTTCTGGGTTTGGGTCATGACACAATAGATGGCTGGGTCCAATTACTTCTCCTAACCTGGCCTGCTGCAAGAAAGATCATGTTTTAAAATGTAAAAGAAAGGAGTAAAACCTCATTTTTTCCCCAGAAAAAGAGCATGAAGGAAGCTGGGAAGAATAATCAGTATCTATGTCTGGTCTTTCTCTTCCTTACAGAGGAATCACATTTTTATCCTTGCATTCCACAGAGCTTAGTTTGCAAATTTTTTTTTTTTTTTTAAGTCTGGGATACATTTAACTCTTTTCTTCTACAATGGTGGTACAAAGTCCACATCACCATAGTAATTGTTTATGATATCCTAAAGAAAGTCAATGAGTGGAAGTTTTATGGTGTGAAGGATGAAATCTTTGTGTGCAGACAGGACGGAGTGGGAAAGTTTGTATGGATGTTTTCCTATGGACTGTACTATGAAATTGCAAATGTAACTGAATAATCAACAAAACTCATGTTTCACAGTCTAACAGTTGTTTTCTGTATTCTGAACCCAGAGTTATCTCTCCCATGGAAACAAACTCAGTTTGAAAAAGTGTTCTTCACACTACTTGCCTAGCTGTGCTTAGCCTTGCACTGGATGACTCAATAAACTTTATGACACACATACTAGCCACAAATATTTATTCCTTGTGCCTCTTCAGGAGTGTAAAGAAGCACCCATGTTCCCCTTTATCAATTTGTTAACAAGATGGCTTATTTGCCCCACTGTAAAGCTTATTTGCCTAGAAACTTTAGTACATTACAGTACACAAAAGACTGTACAGCTGCTTCTACAAGTGCTTTATGAACAACTCATCCAGCAACAGTGCACATAATGGATGGGGTGTAATCCCCATCCTTGAGAAGAAGTCTTCCTTGAAAAGACAAAACATAGAAATTAGCAGAAGAGTTCAATCTGATGCCAGTGCACACAAGTGTGAATGCTTTGTCTATTTTCCTCACAATAGACTGATGTAAGTCACTAAAAGAAAAAGAAGTCATCACTTTTTCACTCTGTCAGATCAATGGTCCATGAATAAAGAAGCCGTCACCCCAAGAACTAAAATAGATTTGAGATCTGTTACCTTTTTCTTCAGTGTGCTTGAAAAAATCAGGCCATTATGAAGACTTGTGCATGCACTGGTTTTCTTCTTATGTTTTGCTTTTTTTCTTAATAGAAATCAAATTTTTCAATACTTTCTTATATGCAAAACCAGAATTAATACACAATTGCAGCTCTATGGGAAATATTGAAGTATGTGAAATATACACATTAATTTAAATATTAAATGCATTTTTACCAACTTTATTGGGAAAGTTTTGCAATTATTTCAATGATTTATTAAAAATCAGATGTTATACTTGTGCAACATATTTATTTGAGTAAAACTGAGGATAACCAAGTGAGATGAGAGAAGAGAAAAACGCACAGGTAAGATAAGACTGTCTTTCATTGAGTTTGGCTGTGGCTGTTATTCTGCTGTGCAGTTACCTACCCAGGACATTGAAGATCATTTCTGGATAGTATAAGTCAATACAATGAAGTCTAGTATTTCTTTAGTATAATTGACTACATTTACAAAATTTCATAAGTACATCCATATCAGAGAAGGATAACAAGGAGCATAGAGAAGATTCTTGTTGGGGATTTTGATTAAAACATTAATGACAACTCTAAAATAAAGTAATCTTTTAAAGATAGAAACACTCAAACAGAAAAACAAAGCAAAATACAACTATTCAGGCCTTTCCTTCAAGTCTACCAAAACATTTCCAGTGCAATATTACCCTTCTTCCATTGTTCCACACCTGCTTCTGTGCTGCAACAGGGAAATGAAAAGCTGTTTAAACAAACATATGTAATGGGCTTTGTGTGATATCTTTCCACATTTAGACAAGATAACAAGTGATGATTTAACTTCTAGACAATGAAAGCAAATCTTAACTGAAACAATTTAAAGCATTTAATTCTGTTAACTTTCAGTCATCAATTGAAGATTACTGTAAAATCATATTTCTCTATTAGAAGTGGATTTCTTCTTGGAAAGAAAGTTTGTATATTACAGTTCCTGGTTTGTAACTTGTTCAGACCTTACAAGTTCATTCCAAATTCACAGACCCGTGGAAGGGATGTGAGAGATACAACAACAACAACAACCAAAACAAAACAAAAAAGGACACAACAAAACAAAACAAAAAACAAAAACAAAACAAAACAAAACAAAAAAACAGAAGAGCTGAAAGATTTTGTTGTTATAGAATAAAGCATCTTATCCCAGGTAATTAGAAGTCCAAATTGGTTGAAATATCTCCTTTATTGAAATACATACAACATTTTTGTTGTGTTCTATGAAATATTGTTCAGGGAACATATTTTTTGTTTGTTTTTCTAAACACTGAGTCTATCTATGTATGTATACATATGATGATATGTGCTCCTATTGTCTAGTTTTCTCAGCCCTACTCACATACAGAAACAGTGTTTGGACTTGTGATGTTGTAGGCAAAAAAATGGTATGTCTACCCCTCCTAACTTGTTTAATTATTTCAAATTTTAATTTTTGAGCTAACAATGTTATCTAAGCATCCCTCATTAAGCTGCAAGAAAAATAAATAAGATCAACACAGGATTTGAAGATTTTTTTTCTTAAAATTCATGCTTTGTCAAAAAACACAAAAGCAAAATCCCTAGGTTAAAATATAAAAAAAGGTGAGATGTCAAGGTTTGAAATATCCAGGACAAACTTTGATAACGAATAAAACAGACTCTGATGGGGACTTTTCTTAAGATTCTGGATTTCAGAGGAGCTCTTGGTTTTTGTTTGCTCTGTCACATTGGATGAGCAATTTGTCTCATCATGATTTAATTTGTCACACACCAATTACTTACCAAATCCAGGGAAAAGAATAATCTTAAGGACACTTATATTTGATTGTTTAAGTAAGGCAAACTTTATGCACTCAGTGTCCCCTCCTTTTAATTTGGTAACATGAAATGAATAACCGAAAGTGGTAACAGATGGAGTCCAAACACTCATGATAAATGAAGTTGTTTAAAATCCAGCCATAATTTCGTGTGAATATAAAAGCTAATATATTTTTCTTTTTGAGCTCAAGGCTTTGAAACTGTTAATACTTTTTTTTTAATTGTAATACCAAGGAATTAATAATTGTCATTAATAATCGTAATACCAATGATTATACAATATTCAATTGAAGGCAAGGAGTATTACAAAAGAACAAAAAGGTGAAGCAAAAATTTGGTACATGTGAGATTGATAGTCAACTGAGTTTTATGTGTGTGAAACACAATAATTGTTATGGCAAAAAACATCAAGCTGCAATAAAGCAATGTTGATGACTTGCCTTGGCTATTGTAAGACATCTATTGTCTTGTTCCTATTAATGCTGTGGTAGACTCACTGGGATTTTAAATGTAATTACTCCTATTTCAAATAAAATTGAGAGAAAGAAAGAGGCATCCATAATAAAAATATATTTGAAGAGCACAGATGAAAAAAATAATTATGAGGTTGATGTTAATCTATAAATTGTACTATGTATTTCAAGTCAATTGTTTTTAATAGATTTTGTCATGCCTTGACTTTTTCAGAATGTTTCTGGATGACTTTTTATATTAAAGATAAATATTATTTCACACATGTGTATAAACATACTTACATGCAACCAAAAAATATGCTTTATAAATTTAGGTATATTTAAACTTCTATTTAACTATAAATAGAAGTCAATAAACTGGACAGACAACTGTAAATGGAAGGTATGTCAGATCAAAAGTACAAATACAGTGCTTATATTGGTATACTCTAAAATTATGGATTAATTCCACAGCATAAAAAATATTTTTCATATCCTTTTTTTTGAGATAGATATTAGACCAAAATAATCCATCAGTCTATTCACCCTTCAATATTTTTTATTTGATTATTATAACGGTATGAAAAATGGAGTTTAAACATCACAACTGAGATGTAAAAAAGTCAAAGACAATATAGTTCTATTTTAAATTTTATTTAGGTTACCTGTATTCACTATTTTTTCCTCTAATTGTTGTGATCTTAATTCTTGAAGAAAATTCCAAACTGTGGTGAATTTAGAAATCAGATCTTCACACTAGTCCCTAAGTGGTTCATTGAAGTGGTTAAAAAATTCAAATTTGAAATTTCTACCTCCATGTTAGATTCATACATTTTGGTGTAGTTGATAATGTGATGTCTATAGGAATCTCTTTGTTGGCAGGCACTTCTTACATAAAAATAACCTTATTTTCACTGCTATGAAGAGAGCACTGCATCACTGAGCCACAGACTAATGGTGAATGTTCTCATCACAAATCTATAACATTTCTTTCAAATGCTGATGTGTGTATGCTTAGTGTCCAAAAAAACAACAAAAAACCCCAAAACCCAAAACAAAAACAACAACAAAAAAACAAACAAACAAAAAAAAATGGAAGAAAATTATCTATTAACACCTATGCTTTAAATGTCACAGATGAAGTACCTGTGACTCCTCTCAAGGAATGTAAAGTATGACTTTTTGTTGCAGACCATCAAACTTCAGTCTTGATCTTCAGTTTAAAGTAAGACATGCAAAAGCTCAGGAACATAATCTTATCATGGAAAGATCACTACATCCTCTGCCTAAAATGAAAGGAACAGACAACTTGGAAGATGGGATCACTTGCAATGATCCACCGTTAACATCGATAGCTAATTTCAATTCTCACTCTTGCTGAAAGACTGTAATTAACATTTCTTCAGCCTCAGAACTCCCTCAAAACAATCAAATATCATTTTACAGTTAACTAAGTATGATATTGACAAAAAAGTGAAATAATTGGAAAACTACTTGGCAGCATTTTAGCATTACTTATCAAGATTATTGCCATGATGTTGCCAAATTTATGTGCAAGCAAGGACTGGATTGGAGTTTCAAACATTTGCTTTTGGAAATGCTCCTGTGTGTGTCTGAGGTAATATAAAAGATTATGTGCATCTTTGTAGGTGGCAATTTTGTGGAAGCACATGTTTCAACCACGACATGAGAGCAGGTCATGTAAATATTATTCATCTGTTTTTCATTATATATCTTGAATATTTGATAAAGCAGCTAACACAGCAAACTCAGCTGCATAGGCCTCCAAAGCATAAACAAGCAGCTGTTTCCCAGAAATTTCAGTGCTGTTGAAACTAGACTGTTATTCAGATACACAGTTTAATTTTGATACATCTGTGTGACCCATACCACTGTATTTTATACAAATAACCTTGAGCTACTGTGGTTTTTCTTCCAGTACAATTTCATAGCTTGCATGACTCGGGCAGTTTTAAATGGTAAAAAACACAAACAGAGGAAACAGAGCAACTATGATCAGTATTTGAAAATGCAGGAGTAATATTTGTTTCATTGAAAACTTCATGCAAAATTTGAATTAAGACATAGTTTATAGTTTATTATGGAAAGCGAAACAAAATCATTGTATTGCAGGTTCCATATAATGTAATTTTAGTCATTTAATCTGCATTTTTTTCATTGTTCAGAATGCAAAATCCTGAGCATATTATAGAATATGCATCTGTACACCTATGTCATGCAAATGAAACAAAACTATTTCCATAGCTAATAATCATAGCATAAAAATAATAATCATTCCCATAGCAAAATTTAAGTTACATAAAAGGAAGATTTTGTTTACTAAGTTTTCTTTGACATTTGAGATCGGTTACTGCCATGGCTGAAGACAAGTTGATTAGGTCATTTGCATCATCTAAATGGAATTCTGAGTAATGTCATCATTCAGTGGGTCATTGAGAACAGAAAAGTGATTGTATCCCATCAAACCAGGCTTTATAATCAGGCAAAAAATACTTGGAATGTGCCATTAGTCTGTACAGATAAAAAGTTTGAGTGGCTGATATTCAGATAAGGAATATGGACTTTGAATTGTAAAAGTGTGCCTAAGAGTGGGAAATAAAAAAAGCATTAAGAAGGAGGAAAAGAAAACCACCTTTCAAATGAATCCATGTTTGCATTCAAAATTATTTACATTAGTCAGATTAGAAATCACCTTTAAATATGCTGAGATGCAGACAATAAAAATTATTTTCATAAACAATATAATTTTATTTATATGCACTAGTGTTTCAATAGCAGATGGCATATTTTATTATGTAGAAATGTCCAAGATATCCCCACATTTCAACAGGAACAAAAGATCTTAAACCATCCTTAAACAAACTTGTATAGAAACATTTTACTTCAGCTGCCTGGAGCACTTGGCATTCAATCAGTCCCAAATAACTGAAGTTAGTCCAAACTATAAAATCACTTTCATTTAAAACACATACCACCACTGGAGAGGTGTTGAATCTGTTGCATATTAAGTTAGCCTTTGTCAGCGGAACATTGCAGGGATTTAAATGTGTGTTAACAAATTACCTTCATCCAGAACACCAACTTGACCTGAATCTCCTGAGCTATAAAATACAGCATGATCATAAAAGAGAAAGGAAAGTGACAGTCTAGGTTAGACTCTTTTGGAATTGTAATGTTTTCATTTTCAGTACAACTGGCAAGAGTTTTAAGAAACTGGAGAATATGAGAATATCTTCTATTGAATGGAATATGAAAGAACCTGAGAATAATGCTGTATTTAACCTCTATACTATAAGGAACATATATTCACATGTGTCTGTATATCTTGCCTTAGGCCAGTGTCAAAGAAAAGAGAGTGTTCAATCCTGTAAGGTACTGAGTACTCTGGCTGTGATCCAGCACAGCACTCAACTATGTGTTTAAATTTAAGTACATGGATCATGCCACTAACTTCAATGGGATTATGCTTAAAGATAAACTAACCTTAAATGCTTTGCTGGATCACAGCCACAGTGCTCAGTATGGAGTGAATACAAATCCAGTCTGAGAAGAGCGTTTTCTTCTCCATTTCAAGTGAGACTTCACTAAATACATTAAAAAAGTTACTTTCAGGAAAGGAAGTTCATATGATAACCAGACTGAATAGATTCAGAAGGGAGGGGTGATTAATAAAATTTGGTGTCCTGTTGTTCAAACAAATAGGCAAAGCAACAAACAAAAATTAAGCTTTGACTTTCCCAGGCTCAGATTTTTATTTTTTTTTTTTTTTTGTGAAACATAATGACTGAGCATGGACTGGGATATAGATAAAGCAGCAGAAATTGAGTGAAAGAGTAGAGATAGAGGCAAACAATGTTCCCTCTTTTCCTTTGCCAAGTTTCTCTCCTGATTTTAACTGTGGCCTTTCTTAATTCTGTATTTGAAAAGAACTAAAAGTCTCTAAGTCTAAGCATTTGTGAATACCCTCACAGAATACATGTCAACAAAAACCAGACAATATGGTTATATAATTAGAGGCAAGTGACATTCTTATGGGTCTAATGCTGTTCCAGAGGAAAACAACATGAGAGTAAGCTTAGGAAACAAAGAATATTTCAAAAAGCAAAAGAAAACCTGTGCTTTTCAGTATTTATATGGAGACAACTAAATTTGTCAGTTGGTATACTGTTTTGTGTCTCCTGTCAGTGTAAAGAGGACCTGGTTAAAGCATTGGAGCCTACTGAAAGAAGTCGGATGAACCATACTTGTCTTTCAAAAAGTGAAGCAAGTGATAAGAGAAAGAACCTATCATGTATACACTTCCATCACTCACCTATTCTTTTAGGGCAACAAGAAAGAGTTGTCATCAAGATTTCTTTTATTATTATAATTCCAGGTTGACAAATCTTTGGGCAAACTTGCAAGTTTGTCTTCAAACAGTAACTGTCACAACAACTCAGATGGTGAAAATGGACTGTGCAACAGTATTTACCAGGGCGATGATGTGACTTGAAAAAAACATGAAACAATTGCAAAATCCTGGGCAGCCTGACTGACAAAATGACAACCAAGTCACATTTATATTCCTGTAAGAAAGAAAAAGAGAACACATTCCCTAAAATAGCATTCAAAAACCTAGGACTGCTTCAGAAAACTTGGTCATATATGGCTTTCTCAAAGGCTTGAATCTTGTTTAAAAATAACACACAATGCATACAATAGGGCTTCATATTTCAAGAGAAATAATTAAAGACAGCATTGCACTTTCTAGCTAACAGCTCTTGCTGAAGCAATGGGCAGCTCTGGCAAAAGTCTGCCACAGTGCACCCTGAAGTACAATCAAATCAAACTGATAAAGAATTCTATCAGAGGTTAGTGAACATGAAATACTTTTCAACTACAAAGCGCCCAAGCAACTCAGCATGTGTATTTTTTCCCCCTAGGTTTATCTTATTCACACAATTCAACTTCTCACCTTTTCATCATATCCATCAATTTCTTCCTTGTTGAGAAACAATTATACCTTAGGAATCTCTTGAACTCATTTATACTCTACTCTTGAACCTTGAACCATATTCTATGGCTTTATTATTTTTTTTATAGAAGTCCTGCTCTAATTTTCTATTTACTTCTACATCCTGAATGCTAGAATATGCTCTTCAGATTCAAAATTTGTCACCAGCAGCTACCAGTTTCTTTCAGAAACTGAACAGCTTTTGATTGAACTTTTGAAATTTGAAGTATGTTTTCTATTTATGTAGGTGCATTTTATGTTTTGACCAAATATGCGTAATGTTTTAAAGGAGGAAATATTGCCTTAGTTATATTCCCATAGATCTACCTTTTTAACTACATAATCAAGTCAGGGGAAAAAAAATTGAACTAGTTGATATTTCTTACCCATCATACACAGATTTTTATCTAACTGTGAAGAGAATACACAAGAGTTTAGTAGTGGTGTCAATATCACAACTCATTGCTTAGTTTTTTGAAATGATTTTGCAATTTTTTACAAAACCTTAATTTTGTTTGACTGAGAATTCCACTTGGCTCCAATATGGGGAAATATTTAAATCTGTAAATCATTGATGCTTATTTAACTCAAATCAAGAGATAGTTACACTTTCAAAGTTCAGAATTTCTTCTATAGCATCTGTTAAACTCACTGCAATAACTGTAGCAGCTCCTTTCCTGGGAGGCAAGTGTCCATCAGGAATTTTATCATCAGAATTACAATTCTTTTGGAACTTCAGCAAAAAGACTGAAAATTAAAGGCCTTATAAGATATAATTTTCTTTTTAAATTCTGTACTAAGGCATTTTGGTGCAGTTCTCCAGGGGTTTTCGACAATTACAATTCCTTGCAGAGGCCCTGATGGCGTTTAGGGTGATCCCAAGGTCAGTTCTTTATCCAAGCTCTTAGTTTGTTTCCACACTGATGCTAACTCAGGTTTTCAACACTTAGGCAAACTCCTTTGATAAGTCACTTCTCAGTGTTCACAATGTCAGCACATAACAACTGAGGTCTTGATTTTGAACCCAGAATAACACACTGGCAGGCTAGCTCAAACTTAAGGTGCTTATTAGCTCTAGGGAGAAGTCTCCTGCTTTGAGTATGAATGAAGTTAAGATCTAAATGAAAGCCAAACCTTGTGTTTGCACTCCAGCAGGAAAAGAGGCATTCAGAACTTTTTACTGTTTATGTTTTAGATTCCCAAGGGAAATGAACAAAAGAAATCTTACATAGAGGTTGCAAGCATGCTTAGGCAGAGAAAAGTAGAATATTTCTTTTATTTATTGCCATATGAATATATTTGATACAGACTTCTCACTGTGTGAGTCTTGTTGGGTTAAGAATATTTCACTGCAGTGTAGTTCCTCTAACCCCAGCAGCACAAATAAAATAAAGCTTAATTTTCAAGAAAACCAACAAATGCCATCCATCCCAGGAAGCAGTGGAGTTATTCACATTGAACTTCTATTTTGAATTAGTGACTAAACATAAGTACAATTCAGACTTCCTTCTACTGGTAGATAAAACCCTTGAAAATTAGGAAATGGGAATTTATGTAGTAATTATGACGTGTTATTTATGTGGCACTTTAATCAAAATTACTGCACATTTAAAACTGAAAGTGGGAAAAAATTCATATGACATAAAATAAGATTTAATCCCTTCTTTGGATGTAGCTCAATGAGACAACATAGCTGCCACAAGGTGTTGAGGTATCTCCATCTTCCTGATCCAATCATTCCTCTCTCTTCTCTAACTCCTTCTTTCCCACTTCATATTTGCATTCATCTCTGTCCAGCAATCCCACTTCTCTTGTGTCCACTGGAAAATCTGTTTTTGAAGACAAATGCACATTAGAGTCTGTGAAAGCAAGGAGTTGATAAACCTATTCTATTTGTCATAATAATACAAAAAAATACTCTCTTGTTTTTGCTGGGGTTGGGTTATGTTTTATAGTTTGTTGTTGAGGTTTTTTTCCAGATAGATTTAGTTTATTGAATTGATTTACCACACAGACAATGTTTTGGTCGCTAAAGATTGGGAAGGGTTGTACTGTAAGAAATGGGGAAGCAGCAGAGGTAGAGGAGTAGAATATTGTTCTTTCCCATTTGAAGGTAGAAAGCTCTTAAGTCATCTCAGCTTTCTATATAACTACACTGCTAGGTTGATAGTTTGGAAGGGATAACAGGTAAATTTGATGTGGTATTGCCACATAAAATCCTAACTTATGGTCAGACTTTGTGAACCTACTTCAAAAGACTGAAATTAAATTCTGCCTTTAAATTTATTAACTTTTTTTTGAGGAATGATTTGACATTTACCAAAGAATCTAAGAGCCCGTCGACCTCTAAATCAGATGCCCAAAGTTAAATTAGGTTAAGACATGAATATTCATATTAGCACAGCCCTGAGGGCCCAGTGTAGAAACAGGGACCATGAAGTTTCTCCCAGAGCCCATGTTTTGTAGTCTATAAAGAAGCTGAAAAGATTATTTTTGACCTGGTAGATCAAACAGCTGCAGAGGTAGGAGTCTCTTACAGAGAATATTATGGCAGAAACCACCATGTTTTTGCTGAGAGTTGAGCTATTTTACTGCAAACAAAATGTGATGCAGCAGCTGTCTATCTGTACTTTGTGGTAACTAGGATTTAATGGAGCTTTGCTGACACAAAACTTGAATAATGTAATAAAAATCTGTCCCGTCCTGAAAAAGAGTGTCAGCTTTTACCAACACATTTTCTCATATTATTCTCTATCCTCTCACAATTAAATAATAATAAAAAAATAACGTTTCTAAGCACTTACTTGCATTGAGAAACCAAGTTTTCTGTCAAGTGTCTTCATTTTTGTTTTCATATAGCCCTTCTGCTTTTCATTAACATGAGCATGGTCTAAGCTCATAACAGTTTTTTTTTTTTTTTTACTTCTATTCACCCTCCTCAAATCTCCTAATTATTTTTCATCTCTGCTTTAATTATAAAGTTCCACAAATACATTTCTCAATTTTACTTTTCGTCTGTAGTCAAAAGAGTTCCTCTTTTTAGCTACCCTCAGCTTTTTGGTACAATTGTAGAGCTACCTGACTTGCTTCTCAGTAAGACCCTTTGAATTTTGTTTTGTGGACATTTGGTTTTCCTTTGCCAGGAGAAAACAAATGAAACAATTGTGTGTTATGTGTCAGAGCACAGTGTTTACACTCTTACACCATGATTGTAGTTGCTGTCTCAGTCCCAGTAGCACTGCTATCAGGAATGTTATATCTTGCAATTTTATCTAAAAGGCAAATAATTCTCATATATGTTTTGATACTGCCCAGTCTGAGGGTATGGTTGCATTAGGTCCAGTTTGGAAACAGACTGGCATTCAGAACACCTCTTAAGAATAAAAGGCATATATTTCTGTGTAAGTAAAAGCTCGAATATTTATGCTTTGAGGGTACAAAGGAGTTGATCTATAGCTTAATCTAAAGCCTACTGAATCAATGAAAACACTTCCACTGTCAGCAGCTAATTTTGTAGCAGGTCCCTTGTGCAGTGTCTGTCCTCCTCTATTGGCCTATGCCTTGTTCTGTGACTCTTTCAGCAAAGAAATGGAAAAAGCATCTTACTTAACAGCTGACATAGCTGCTAATCAGAGACAAAAAAATAACACTTCAGTAGAAGATGTTAACATATTTTTAAAAGCCAGAGTAAAAATGACAGACCTTTACAACTAATTTATCACTGTTCACAGTTTCCAGTCCATGGCAAAAGAAATGCTAATAAATATTTACCAAAGGAAAGTGGATCTGCATTTAGAGAATTTTAATAAATGTTTAAAAGAAAATCAGCATAGATCACTTGGCTTTGGCAATCACTTTTATCTTCTATCTGTCTATCTTTGATAGATGTTGTTCATGCTCTTTAGTTTACAGTAACAAGCAAGTTTTTAATTTTTGTATCTTCCTTCTCTCTAGTGCCAGGCTATGATGGATGGTGTGACAAAAATATTAATCAGTAAATTCTAAATCCTGAATACAAATCAAATTAGTAATATAAGAAACAGATTTGCATTCTCCTCTGACATTGCTGTAACTTCATCTGCTACTCTCTTGGTTTTCCGTTCTACTTGTTTAATCTTGATAATAATGCTAAATCAGCATTGGGATGTCTTGGTTTTTTGCTTTAAGATGAGCATGCACTATTGTTATAGTATACTTTTTGTCATCATTTGAGCTTAGGTGTTTGGATTTTGAATTGAAGCAGCAGAAGCTGAGTGATAGCTATCAAGGCTTCGTTTTCCAACTAACCACGTTCCACTCTCTAAACAGCATGAGTAAAAAAAAAAAAAAAAAAAAAAAAAGAAATTGCTAAATTGCTAAGTAAAAAGACTGGCTGTCTGACCAGGCCCAGAGAGTGGTGGTGAATGGAGTTATATTCAGCTGGTGGTTGTTCACCAGTGGGTTTCCCCTGGACTCAGTGTTGAATAAGGTCCTGTGTAACATCTTGTATCCATAATCTGGATGAGGGGACTGAATGCATCCTTAGTTTGCAGATTATACCAATCTGGTGGGAGTCCTGACCTTCCTGATGGAGCTGAGATGGAGCTTAGGAAGGGTCTTCAGAGAGATTTGAACAGACTGGATTGATATGCCAAGGCCAATACCTGTAAACTTTTAAAATGTTTGTACAAGTGACAGTTGAGGACACGGTTTAATGATGGGCTCGGCAGCGTTAGGTTAATGGTTGGACTCAGTGACCTTAAAGCCTTTTCTAACCAGAAAAAAATCTATGAATCTGCAACTCTACTCTGTTATCCAATTGTATTTATTTTACTCTCCTGAAGGGCAGTTTACCCTGCCCTTAAAGTCACTTTAAAGTTAAAGTCACTTTAACAATTACTTTCCTCAAGTTTAGGAGTGTCTGAGTCCCCAAAGGTCTGCTGCATCTAAGTGGTTGCTTTCTGAGCTTTTTCTCCATGTAGAGAAAAAATAGTACCTCATGACAAAAAGAACAATGGTAGAAGAATTAAAGAAAAAACTGATCTTCCTTTTTAAATGCATTTTTCCTCTATACACAGTTTCTACTTTAGAAAGGCATTTCATTTTAAATTAGTGTTGCATGAAACAAATGAAAACTCACACACACGTTCACACAAACACACACACATGCATACACACACAAAGAGGATAGTGATGTTGATGTTTTCTTGAGAGAAGAAATATCTGTTCAGGAACTTAAAAACTGATGCTTATGGAAGTTGGGGATGACTAAAATAAATGTATACAACTCAAAATATTGCTAGTTAAAAATCAATAGGGAGAAGAAAGCCGGATGAATTTAAAATGTTCCTTCTTATAGATACATTTTTAGTAATGTTATCTTAGCATTGCAGTTATTCACTCTTGCTGGAAAGCCACTCTAAGGTCAATCTCAATAGAAGCTTGGATTGACTCAAAATAAAGGCTTATTTTCATGGTGTGGTGTGCATCTTCTGCAGCCTCTTTTACAGTTCTCTTCAAAGGTAAGACTGACCAAGTTGAAAAGAGATGTTAAGGCATCCTTATTCATTAATCAATCTCCAGCCACAGGGTTAGACTTTTTGGTCATCTAATTTAACCTTTTCAGGTGACAGATTTTATCTCATAATTCTTGTATCTACCTTAAGTGGTTTTTTTATACATTTTTTCATAGTATTTCTACATATGAATATAGACAAAATCTGGTGGAGCTATAAAATTTATTTTAGAATGGTTCTTAGTCTAATGTTAAAGACTTGCAGAGACAGAATTCAGCAGCATATTGATGAAAGTATTTCAGTGTTTAGTTATTGTGTGAAAACTAAGTCTGATTTCTAGCATGAACTTTCTTCCTCTGGTTAGTGGATTTTGTGATAAGCATGAATAAATTGAAACTACGTAAAAAAAAAAATCATCTAGCCACATAGTTTGTGCTTTGGTTGGTTAGAATGAGCCCCTGATGCCATATTTTGAGACATTGAATTCCATCCAACCTGAACATCTAAGAGAACAAAGCAGCCAGCAATCAAACATTCAGATCACACTCAGCTTCCCCTGCAAAGTAAATAAAACCAATATATCAGCACCATTTATTAGATTAAATACAGGCTGCAAAATCCATCCATTTATGTTTTTCCTATTGTATCATGGAAATTTTCAGAAAGTGAGGACGCTCCTGTTTGCAAAAAGAAGTTGAAACAGATCTTTCTGGGACTAGGAACAGAGAGATCATCAGGTCTGTGTTCCCATCATGCCGTGGTGATGCCCTTGGAAACCAGTGTGCCCTCAAAGGGATTATTATACTATCTGTCTCAGAGGGAATATAAAATTTGTGAGACTTGAGCAATGAAAAGTTGTAGGACACAGAATGGCAGAAACACATTACTGGTGAAATGAAACAAAGGGGTCAAATTTACAAATTCACAGAGAATATTTTGGAAAGAAAAGAAAATTATTGATTTCTTGCATTCGGGAAATTATCCTCTTAAGGCAGAGAAGACGTAGAATGATTATCTGGTTGAATTATAAGACCAAAGATGACCAAATTAAAAAAGGGCAAAGAAGTGATTGAGAGCAGCTCTGCAGAGAAAGATTTAAGTGTGCTGGTTGATGAAAACCTCACCATGAGCTGGCAGAATGCACTCATGGCCCAGAAAGCCAATGGAATCCTGGGCTGCCTTCAAAGGACTGTGGCCAGCAGGTGGAAGGAAATGATTCTTCCCCTCCAGTCCGCACTTGTGAGACCCCACCTGGAGTACTGTGTCTGGTTCTGGTGTCTTCATCCTAAGAAGATGGAACTGCTGGAGCAAGTCAGGAGTAGGGCCCCAAAGTTGATAAAAGAGCTGAAACATCTCCCCTACAATTATGAGCTGAGAAAGTTGGGGCTGTTCAGCCTGGAGAAGATTGAAGACCTCACAGCAACTGTCCAGTATCTGAAGGAGATGACAGGGAAGATGAAAGGGGCTTTTCATCAGGAACTATAGTCATGGGACAAGGAGTAATGGGTGTAAATTAAAAAAAGGAAAAAAAATAGGTTAGATATTAAGAAGAAATTTTTCACTGTGAGGGTGTTTAGACAAGTCACACAGGGAAGTTGTGGATGCCCCAACCCTGTCAGTGGTTCAAAGCCAGGCTGGAGAAGGCCTTAAGCAACCTTGTCTATTGGGAGATGTCCCTGCCCACGGTGAGGGATTAAGACTACATGACTTTTAAGGTTCATTTCAGCCCATTAACATTGTGTAATTGTATGATTCTATGAAGTACAGAAGACATTTTATTTTAGAGAATCCACAAACTGCAAAGGATATGCAAAAGTATGGTCTCAGAGTTATCCCAGAACACTTCGGAGCAATGAAACCATTAAGTCAGGGAAGAATGTTTTGTTCTTTAGTGGTTTTGTCTGGCTCTTCTTATGTAGTCTGGCATATAGTCCAACACCAATATGCTTTCAGGTATGAACGAAATGTCCATATGAGTAATACTCACACTTATAATAAATTCTTAAAAATATTTATTGTAAAGGCAAAATTTAGTCTTCAACCAGAGCTTCCGGAGGTGTCTGGGGAAAGCAAACCTTGTTTCCAAGACCTAGTCATTCTCAGCACTTTGGTGCCAAAGGATTATCACAGTATTAGGGGAAGTTCCTATCTTATGTATGTCAGGCAGAGGCAGAGGATGTCCATAAGAAGAACCAGAAAATTCACACGAAAGCTCTCACAGCTCACAATTCTGCAATGTTCAAGCAAGGGTGCTCAATTATATCCATGACATATTTTGTTTTCTTTGTGTTGAATTTGTACCATTCATACCTGAGAATTTAGTCTAACTTGAACAAAACTTACCGACAATATGCATTCTCATAAAATTTATATTCTGATTGTAAATATAAGAAAAACATATGAATTCTTTCTTTTCATCGTATGTATCATATGGTCATAAAGAACACCTACATATATCTCTCCTTTTTCACCTCGTAATCTTCTCCCCTCTAAGATGTACCATAAGTGTGATTATACAAATTTACAAAGTGTTTCTCAGTCCACAAAGCAAATCAGCAGAGTTTTCACCTTCTACTTTATGTCTCCATCACTGATGCCTCTTGATAGTGTGTAATGTGAGTGAACAAAACTGGGACATCCTATCTGAAAACACATTTAGATGTTCCAGCTTGAGTGGAAAAGAGACATCATTTCAAGTAATGCTCAGGAAAAAAAACCCCAAACATAAGAACATTTTGTTTTTCAGTAATTCCAAAGACTTAGCAACAATAGTGGCTATTAATAGCAGCAGTTACTGAAAATGCTGTGGAGTTTATTACAAATGTGTTTGAATTACTGTACTGGTGCTGTGTAAAAGGCCATATGTAGTTGCAAAAACATGCTGGATAATTAAAACTGGAGGAAAAATAGTGGGATACAAAACAAACTATAAACACCAATTCACCCATTTCTGCCCTTGAAGTTAAGCACTTCTCATGGAGGTGAAGCTAAATAAATACTGAAAATTAGAAGAGAGAAAACCTAAAAGCATGTTAAAATGAAAACTTACAAAGAAAAAGTTAATGTGTTATTGAAGTTTACATTTATTCTTTTTCTAAATAAAATAAAAAGAAAAAAGAGACTACAGAAAATCTTCAGCTAAGCGCTACAGGTTTCTTCTACGAACATAAGGAGATAAAACATACCCAATTTTTAAGACTAATCTCAAATCTGTGTTAGAAACACAATTAAGAAATCTCATCATGGCTTCAGTTTATGTCACCAAACCAGATAAGAAACATCTTACTGTCAAACACTGGGACATAGATCTTAGCTAAATACCTCTCTTTTTATATAGACTAAAAAAAATGGGAGAAAATACCATATATGAAATATTATTATAAAAGTAATACCCTTATGTGCTAAAACCAGAACTATTTTGAGAGGCCGAAGTTGTTCCTTAAAGGAGAAGCTGTCATACTTCTGATTTATCCAACATTCTTTGGATAGGCAAATTTAAACCAAAAGCAAACCAACCCATCCAAAGGATGGAAGCACCCCCCCAAAAAAAACCCTAAAAACTTTGATTAAAAGCTTTATTAGATTCTCATTGGATCTGATAGCTAATCTAAAAAAATTTTGCATTGCCCTCTTTTTAGGCATTTAAAATTTTCACTTCACCCCTGACAGTATAAAACACACATCATGTACTACTTCCCCAGTTCTAACATGAAAATTAAAATGAGAAATTAAAAATGAGAAATGAATTTTCAAGGGACCATGATGGAAAAGGAGATGGAAAAGGATTCTTATTTTTCTTTAGATGTATGAACCTGCTACATATAATAAATGGCTCTCTGGATCCAAGAGATATCCATGAGAAGCTTTCCCCAGTCCCATGACTCTGACCAGCCAATACATAGCTCCTAGATTTAGGGAGCAGTGAAGAACACTTCTGTGGCACATAAACAAGGTAATTTCTAGCATGTGTCATATTAGAAGAAAGAATGCTTGAGTCCTTGGCTAGTACTTTAATAGCTGGAAAATCCCACTTTTCATTTTACTTTTCTTGAAGTGAGGAAAGACAATCTCTTTCAGTAACAACTGCCAGCCATGTCTGAGAAGTGGGACCTGTGTGGCTCACCATTGCATCCATGTACAGGTGTTGTCAGGTGAGAACAGAAGTTTCAGGAGGGTTCTTCATGGCACCCAACACTGACACTGCAATCTACAGCTGCAATCCAAAGGCTAAACCTCATTTAAAAGAAGCATGCCCTTGTACACAAAAAAGTACTTTAAAGAAGTTGCCAAATTTTTATGCCAGTATACAAATTCATGATATGTTATGTTGGGTGTCAGAATTCTAGTTTTCCTTACTGAGGTTTCAGAGAGGTACTGAAAGGCACTGAATATCTGTCGGCTTTAGGCAAGAGAAAACTTCATATAAATATCAAATTTAGTCAGGATGGTTTGTGTTCTGGATGTCAATGAAAGGCAGAAGGGGGAAAGGACGGAGTGGAAGAGGGAGCTAGCGTGTATGACTTTAAGCCTCTGGGTGAGCTCAGGGCAGACCCCGTGCCTATGAAATCATTTTCTATTGTTAGCCTGTACAAAATGTTTGACTGTAAGCCCAGAGGGAAACTAGGCTGGTTTTGTGCCAGACCACTGTTATCAGGACAGTGTAAGACTGCTGCACTGCACATACAGAACAAAGAATTACAGATTTATTTTTCTCTTTTCTTTGAGAGTCAGCTTAATGACCATTATTGTGATTTTCTACAACAAATCAGGAAAAAAACATTGTGTTCAGGCAGATGTGTTTCTCATGCATTAGAGAAGGAAAACCTTGACTCTCTGTGTACTGAGGGTGAAAAGAAAGTTATTTCTACCCTTGAAAAGGTGACCTGCCACCAAATATCTCAGCAGAGATTTGCTGCCCTGTCTTTATACAAGCCTTTACCTTTGCACACACAATTATCCTGGTTATCCACCTTATTGAATAAAAAAATTATTTTTGCATATAAAGGCATATAGCTTGGGCTTTCCTTGAGAGAATCAATGTACCCAGAGTACATAATGGGGGGAGGGGGGTGGAAAGAAAATTAAAATGGAAAACTTTTTTAGCGGTATTTCTGGTAATAAACAATGAAATAATGATATACATGAAGACATCTTATGATCCTATACCTCAGTAAACTCTGCAGTACAGTGTTCTAGTAAGCATGAGTAAGAGATTAATGTAGAAGTTAATTTTAAATATTTTTATTTTATTACATTATATGCATTCCTCTCAATCTCTGCATTTTAGCATTGTCTGAGAGTGATTCATCTGTTGAGCTGTATTTCTGCTTTACTGGTTGGAATAACTACTCAGTTTGGGAATCTTAGTTTTGGATATTGATGGACAAGCCATTTAATTTTAGATCCAGGTTATACTTTCTACTCACTGTCCTCAGATATAAAGGTGTAAGGCTATAAAAATAGAAGGTACTTTTCACAGGTCATTTGATTCAGCTTTGGAGAAGAGAGTGTTGTGATATCGATCATGTCAGGATCTCTTCCTCCGCTTTAACTAGACCAGCTTAACATTAATTACAGAGCATTTAAAAGTCATCTGTTTAAAGGGGAATAGCTGGGAGGAAGGCTAGATGAAAGAACTGAATAAAGTTCTATTTTGGTTGGCATGTATTTGGAACAGCAAAGTGTGTTATCAACCTTGAATATGATTCACATTCTGTCAGCATGCTCAGAAAGGGTAGGTTCCTTTTCAGCCAAAGTAGAATGAATGTCATTTTGTATGTGAAACAAATGCATAAAACAAGTATCCTGAAACATAATTTCTCTAAGAAAGTTATCACCGTTAAAAGTCATGAAGTGATTTAGTGTCAAGGAAACTCTAGATAGTTTTGCTTCTTTCCTCAGGGCTCACTGATATTAATTATTTGCAGGAATCTGTACATTCCTATGAAACAATAAAGACAAGGAATATTGACTCTGAAATAAACAGTTTCATTAAGTAAATGCCTCCAGGTAAAATTATGCTCTGTGAAATGCAACTGTCTCAAAGGTCTACATATGCTTGTACTGACAGATCTTAAACTGTGTTTTCCTCAGAACTTCCAAAGAGGTAAAGTATGCACCATTAAATAAGCAATATAGCATATCTACTACGTTAAGATGGTTTTAAGTTAAGTTAAGCAGAGTAGAGGACAGGGGGTTTTCCTTTATGTGTTACCTGAAACTAAAACTTTTGGTTGTTGTAAACAAGTTATGCTACAGCTTGTTCTAAATAAAATGCAAACTTCTCAACTTGGTGACAGTTTTACTCATCTCAAGTCCTTTTTAGTGGGACAATGGCCTTTTAAAATCCTTTTAAAAATTTGAAGGATTTTTAAAATCCTTTTAAAATTGAAGTTGCTTTCCAAATTCTGAAAAATTAATATTCATAGACTCTTTTTTGATAATTTAGGTGTCTCATCATGGTGATCCCATGTGTTGACAAGGACCAAACATAGCCATATATCAGCACCTAAATTAATCTTAGTAACTTGGTAACATAGTAACATATTTTCTATAGTATGAATGTATAAAATGATCACATCTGGATAAATTCAGTTTTTGCATTTGAAAGCATAGCGTCAGCTTGTCTTTTTCTGGCACTGAATATTAGATGATACCTAATGGTATCATCTTAGCATGTCTTTTCTGCTATGATACTTGTGAGAAACAAAGTGCTGTACTTGTTAACTAGCTCTCAAATATCAGCTCTGGTAGGTTTTTTATGAATTAACATGTAAAACAGTAGACTTATAGCAAAATTTCACCAGAAAATACTTGAGTTCATCTTTCTAGAGGTTATGTCCGGTTCTACTGGATATGAACAAACAAAAGATGGTTAAAGTGATTAATCTTGCAAGTTGTATGAAGTATAACCTCTTCCTAGAATCACAGAGTGTCTCAAGTTGGAAAGGACCCACAAGGAATATTAAATACAACTCCCTGCTCCTCAGAAGAGTAGTCTGCGTCTTATAGAAGAAAAACCCTTGTTTTATCCAGAGCTAATCCCGCACTTAGGGGTCCTACTGAACACAAGACACTCCATAAACAAGACAGATACCTTGTTCTGATGGTAGATACCTGTGAACCACCTCCGTGTAAATAAGTGTTCATCTTTAAGGGATGCTTGAAGTCTTCTGGATAACCAGTAATTAAACATTTCTTATTCCTGGGGGTTTTCTTGTGTTTTTGTTTGTTTGTTTTTAGTTTTGGTTTTGTTTTTAATTTTTCTATCAAACTAGATGATAAGGAAGCATTTACCAGTTTCCAAGAAGTTTTTCAAAATTATTTTGATCTGTTGGATGACTGATGTCCTTCAGTATCAAAGGTTTTGTTGAGAAAAAACAACATATCTTCTTGAAAGTGATGTAATGGGAAAACACTGGCAGATGGGAAGTAATACACAGCAGGGCAAAAACTTTGCATCATGCCCCTATGAACTAAGACAATAGCATGTTATTTTCATGACATCACAATTCTGGAAAATTAAAAATTGTAAATGAGGATATAAAAAGCAGGAAAAAAAGTTGCTACTATAGATAGATTTAGAAGATTTACTCCATTATTGTTTTTAGCATCACTGGAACTAAAGTTTTAGATCCTTCAATCCTACTCAATCTGCACAGAATGCACTTCTTAATAACAAAGCATGAAAAAATGGATCCTCTCTATTTAAAGAGTGCCTGTGGTGTTCTAAAACATGTAGTTTCAGTTGCTTACTTTTTATATTATATATCTATTCAGGAACCCTTTGTAAGTATAGTAGCCAGTCAAATAATCTGTGGTTTGAGTCAAACAATATATCAAAGAGGAGGGCTATGAAAATGATCAGAGGGCTGGAATATTTCTTCCATGAAGTCAAGCTGAGTTGGGGCGGTTCAGCCTGAAGAAGCCACCAAGGGAGCTGTCTGTGGCCTTCCAGTACCTAAAAAGGCCTTAAGAAAAAACAAACAAAACAAAACAAAACAAAACAAAAAAAACCCCAAACAAACAAACAAACAAAAAAAAACCAAAAAAACCCCCCAAAAAACCCAAACAAACAAACAAACAAAAAAAACTAGAGAAGGTCTTTTTACCAGAGTATGTAGTGATAGAACAAGGAAGAATGGCTCCTAAATGGAAGAGGGTAGCTTTGGATTAGATATTCGGAAGAAAGTTTTTGCAGCGGTGGTGGTGAGACACTGGAATAGGTTGCCCAGAGAAGTTGCACCATCCCTGGAAGTGTTCAAGGACAGGCTGAGTGAGGCTCTGAGAAACCCGGTCTATTGGAAGCTGTCTGCCCATGGGGGTTGGGGTTTGGGGGATTGGAGCTAGACTGTCGTTAAGGTCCTTTCAAAACCAAACCATTCTGTGTGTCTATAGTCTGAGTCTCCCAAGTCCCCCTCAGCAGTACAAGTAAAAGGCATTATCTGTTGGCCATCAGCCCAATATCAAGACATCAGAGACAAGTCAGAACAGGCTCTTAGCCTGAAGGTGAGATTGGTGCCTGAAGGGAACATTTTTATGAATGCTGAGTTAACAGAGGGAAGCATGATATCTTTGATATTCAGAAATTTCCTATTAATAGAGCAGGCATCTTGGTACTGAACATACAATTCTGCTCAACCTCATCAACATGCATGTTTTTTCTGCTTGAATCACAGCAAGGAATGTTCGGTGGAAAAAAGCTTATATCATCAGAATGAAAATTGAATTCTAACGGTGGGAAGATTTTAAAAATAAAAGCTGTGAAAGTCTCCTGAAAGTGAAATTCAGTACAATCTGACACAATAAATTGTTTTACTGTTGAACAGAGTCCCACTAACAAGTATAGATTACATGTGTAAGACCTGGTTTTGCCTGCAGCTAATGTACCTAGAAGATGTATTAACTGCACAACTCCCCTATTTACAGGCAGTAGAAAGAATTTGTTTCTATTTAGGGTAAAATGGAAAAGAATATGAACACTAAAGCTTAAAGTCAGCCAAATATTCAAAATATTTAACACCAGTAACTGACTTAATGTTCTAAATAATCTAGGGAGTCTACATCCCTACCTACAAGTAAAATATGCATTATTATTTGCTGGAATATGAAATAAAAAATTACATTAGTCACTGATATTAAAATGCCAGACGGGAAGAGGAGGTGTGCTCTGTATTCTGTTGTATGCCTCCTAGGAGCTATTAGTACTTCACGCTGTAACAGGCTGAAAATGAAGTGCAAACTCATCAGTGTAATTATTTCTTCTCTTCCTTTGTGGAGGCTGTGCTGAAGGGTGGACATCTTTAGCTTAATCACTGATTTCATTTGTTGCCATATGAATCTGTAAAACAAGTATAGCAAATCTATTGCTATGCTGAGTTGTTGGGAGCCCCAGTTCCTGCTCTCAAATTTGTAGCTCTGCTGTATGAAAAACAGAAAACCCACTTTTTCCTGCTGGTGGTTTGAATTGGTCTAATTTGTTCTGGTAATGGCTCCAGATGTCACAGTATAAAAGGAAGCCCGGCCCCGCAAAAAAAGATTGCCATTCTGACCTTCTATTGAATTCTAGAGCTCTTGCCTTTTTTTGTCTTCTGAACAAACCCAGCACTCACAAACATGCTGAATGGAGTGGAAAAAGCAGCTTGACTCTTGTGAAAGAAGTTACAAGCAGAGCTGAGATGGCTGCCTGCCACTTTCCCTGTCAGGGTGACATCTGCCACAGCTTGCTGAGCTTTTTTTTGGGGGGGGAAATGAACCTTCACCTCAGCAGGGCTGACCCTATCCCCCCACCCCTGTACCTTTGTTCTGTTTCTTTTTTTCTAAAACATTTGCAATTTTCCTTCCATTTCTAGAGTCCATCTTTTAGGACAGATGAAAACTTTAGGGTTTTCACTTCTTCAGCGAGATCCTGATAATATTTCTCTTCACTTACAATAAAAATTTAGTTTATTACATTTACCACTCTATTTGTCTTGGCAAGAAAAAGCCCATCAATTCCAAATGAATACAGAGAGGCGTCTGCTCACATTGATAACAGTTCACTTACATGATACAGGCAGGGAACATACTTCATGCATCTTTGCCTTTAATTCATGCATTTGGTTAACTGATCTTGCCATGTTCAAGACCAAATGGGTGATATTTCCCTGTTTACAGGTGGAAGTAACAAATCTTAGCAATACTGATTTTTCATTCAAATATGTGTGTATATATGTATGTGTAAGCACATGGGTGCGCATTTGGGTGCTTTTTTCTCAAGGTTTTGTCACTTACTTTATTTCCATAAATGTTTTTTTTAAATAAACCTAAACATAGCTGTGCCAAAACCTGGAGACGGAGCATGATATAGTTGCAGCTTTCACAGGCAGAGAAAGGGTCATTAAAAAAAAAAAGCCAAGAGAACATACTCAAAACCCTCCTCTGCTTGGTGAGGGTGTAAGTACCCTTGGCAATCCAACAAGAGGATAGATTTTGATCAGTCCTCCTGAATACCTCAGATGTACTATTCAGCATCCTCTGGGGCAGAAACATGCTGCTTGGCAGAGGGCATAATCTCACAGTGCTACGAGGCTGTCTATTTAATGAGTGCAGAAAAAGGGAATAATTAAAAAAAAGAAAAGTCCAAGTGACAGTCAAAGATATAGCGTGCAAATCACCCATAAGAACATTTTAGAAGAAGCCTGTATACCTTGCTCATGCAAATTCATATTTTCTCAAATTGAGAAACCCAGAAAGCATGTAGAGTACTTCATGGTTTTGTTCAGCAAGCAGAATTATGTGGATACGTATTTTGCTCAATATAAAGAATTCAAGTGGGAAACCTTTCATTACGCTGAAATAAAATATTTTTTTTGAGCATCATATTCAAGAGAGCGGAAAGCAAGGGAGAATTAGAGACTAATATTAAAGCAGGCTGAAAATACAGAGGATTTTTGAATACTAACATTTGAACCTGTCTTGGACATTAAAATAGTGTTAAGGATCATTCCCATGATGTTTCTTGTAGGAAACATATGGGAGAAGAAAACTCTGTAGAAGAAGTGTGTCTATTTTTATATTTATCTTTATAACAATTTATCTGTCTTCATATCTTTATGTCTTTATCACTATCTTTATCAACAACATATTTTTTATTAAATTTTTTCCACACTGAATGCTTCATTGGGCTAGGTCACTCCTTTTTGGGTTCCTTTCAATTTTCACGCAAGAAGCAATTAAATATTCAGTTACTTGGTTTCTGTTCTTGCTTTAAAATTTAATTAATGTAAAAAGTATGCTAATTATGAGGTTTCTACTTTGGATCAAGCCCACAATGGACAGATTAGACAATGTAGAATATTGGGACAAGTTTATTATTCACTTATCTGCCAGACAATGCTGGCGTTCAAAAAGACTCGTAGTCTACTGAAACCCAGAATAAGAGTTTCACTATTTAATCTTGTATCTGATATGATCTTTATTCAATTTGCAAAGTAAGTTTCCTTTTCTTTGCAGAGTATTGTGGTGCATTGCTAAGCTATTTCTTTGTTTGTCTTTTGTGTTAGAGGCATGTAAGTGCTGAATTCAATTGTTCTTTCATCAGAATAATTCTTATTTTCACAATGCATAAAGCATACTAGGATGAGACTCATGAAAGAAAAGAAAGAAAGAAAGAAAGAAAGAAAGAAAGAAAGAAAGAAAGAAAGAAAGAAAGAAAGAAAGAAAGAAAAAGAAAGAAAGAAAGAAAGAAAGAAAGAGAAAGAAAGAAAAAAGAAAGAAAGAAAAAAAAGAAAAGAAAGAAAAAGAAAAAAGAAAAAGAAAAAGAAAAAGAAAAAGAAAAAGAAAAAGAAAAAGAAAAAGAAAAAGAAAAAGAAAAAGAAAAAGAAAAAGAAAAAGAAAAAGAAAAAGAGAATGTCAGCAAATATGACACTTACTGGGTCAACTGTCCTCCAAGGATTCATGCTGTCTGGAGATTTCTATCCAGCTGTTAACTGTTTCTCCCTCCCTCCCTCCCTCCATTCTCTGTTATTTATCATTAGTCCACTTTTTTTTTTGTTTGTTTGTTTGTTTTGTTTGTTTGTTTTGGTTTGTTTTGTTTGTTTTTTTGTTCTTTGCAGTAGTAACTGACTCCCACCAGCACTAGCAAGTAGCAGTCACTAAAGCAAGTGCCTGTGTCCTGCTAAAACTGATCATTGATCTGGGAGTATGACACACATATGACAGAGCAAGGTCACTCAACTTCTTTCCCCCCATTTTTCATTTCTATTCAGGTAGCTATCACTTCAAGGTTCTTCCTCCCAGCCTGTCATGTTGCTTCTTATTATACCACTGCATGAAAAATAGAGAGTACTCCAACCTTTATGAGATATTATCTCCTAACTATTGTTCTGCTAAAAGTCAGAAACACACTCTTCACTTAAAAACATATGGCTGAATTATGCTGCTCTAAAAATACAGGGGTTTTTTTTCCTAGTAACATGTTTCACTATGGGGAAAAAGCTGCAAAGAAAGAAGGAAGCCAACTCATTAGGAATAACTTATTAAGTCTTAATGAAAATATGTTGTAGAGGAGTCATATATCTGCAGGGATGACATAAATAATAATTCAATGTGAAGTAAAAATTCATTCAAATACCTATGATAGTAACTATTGTTGATGTAAAGCACTTTAGGATATTCCATAAGTGCCATTAGGCTATTTATCTTCAAGCAAAAAAAAAAGCATTTGGGAGCAGTGCAAGGTCTTTTGTTTAAAATGGATAAACTTACTTGTATATTAAAAATCAGCCTCATGCTCTGACATCACTACTCCAATCTCAAATATTCGGTGGTGCAAAAAATAGATGTATTTTTGAAAGTATGTGAAGCAAATTTCCTACCTTTTTCTGTTGTTTGCTTGACTTGCTTTAGTTACTTTATTCTCTGTAGGAGTAAATAGCACATGCATTGACAGATATCTAAAATTGTCTAAAAATTTCTATCTGACAGCCAGTGTCTGAAGCCTCAGAAATATTCGAAAATTAATCTTAATCCAGAATTGGAATAAATTGCATGAAGGAAGAAAAATTATTGATTATTATATTTCACTGATTTTCAGGAAAAAAGATTGGATAAAACTTGAGGTTAGCCCTTGCTAGACTGTCTTCATTATCTAGCAAGAATTGAAAGTGTTATGTTTTCACAGATTTGTTTTTAACCAAGTCAAAATGAGAAGAGAGTTTCATATGAGGTCCAGTTGCTGTAGTCTCTAGTGTAAATCAAAATCACTGTCTTATACCAGTTCTGGTGCCAGGTTATCTGACATTGATGAGAGCTTACAGTGGTGCAAGAACAGGGAAACAAAAGACAGTTTAAGGACTATGATATAAGAAGATTTAAAAAAATTTAGAGAAGTATAGAGAAATAAAATTTTAAAGAGAAGATCCTTCCTTCCACATTTCATTCAATGGGTTTAAAAATTTTTGAAGATTTAAAATATGTTCCCCCATGCAGTATAAATCAATCTCTAACTCTTGAAAAATTGGTAGAAGATTTGGCTAAGGACAATTATTACATTGTTGAAAACTGACTTTTGGAACAAATTGTTATGACAGTCTTTTGACATTCAAAGACATGATCTTAAGATAATTTATATCCCTAGCCCTTGATATCATAGAAAATAAAACTGGGATGGGCCTTAAGGCATACTTAGGTCTTTCCTTCATCTGTATCATCTGAACTTGAAACAGATGTTTCAATAGTTTGTCTTAAAAACTAAATCTTATCACATTTCTTCCCTCCGTCATCTAGACCTCCATCACCCTCAAACTATTATTTTTGCTACATCACATTGTAAACTCCTGTAAAAATTGCCCTTAATGCAATGCCTAGCAGTTTTTAATCAAGAAATTACACTTACCTCTTCTTACTGCTAGATTTATTCCCCTGATATCTATCCTCATGCTGTCTCATATAGAATGGCATTTATTATTTTTTGTCCAGCCTATGAAGTACTTATTTTATCCTATTACTTCATATATTGCTTCTCTCTTTTTCCTATCCTCTTAGAAGATTTCAGTATTTCAAAAAAGTTATATATTGTAATAGACGACCCTTTCATGATTAGGCTTTTCTTTACTAAACACCACAATAAGTGTGTAGGCGTTACAAAATATTCTGCATGGTGAGGTTTTCCTCAGTTCTGTGGATTTATAGCCTTATCCATACCATAATCTTATTGCCTGGGTGGTTCAAAATCATTCAGATGTAATGATCTGTGTGCATCTCTAACAATTTTCTTGAAATGTTACCCTCACTTTGATCTTTAAATTTCCTTAAAAAAACTTGCATTTTCTCTCCATCCAAGATGGATGATTCCAATTATTTGTTCTCAATCACATTTTGCCACCCTGACAACTTATATCTAAATCATTGCAATGTTTACTCCTCGGATTGTGCAAATGACCAAAATTAATATTGATGTCAGTTAGTTTGATGAAGGTCCCAAAACAAAGAGAAAAATACATGTTTGCTTTATATGTGAAATTATTAGTGCAACCAAAGCAAAATGATGCAACTAAACTGGCTGTGATAAACTGCATATAAAAAGGTTCAGGTCTATTGCATGTGTGCAGCTATAAGAAAGAAAATATATATATATGTGACCTTGTGTTTCCTCTGGAGAAAGACATCTATAGCTCACAGAAACAGGATATATATGTGAAGACCTCCATATGCCCATATTTTCATAGGCTTACCACGCATGTTTAATTTTTGACAGTTCTGTCTCCAGATAATATATCCAAGTATGATGCCACATGCTTATAACTTGTCATGTTTGCCATGTCACTCTGAATTTGTGAACTTTCTCCAGAATCATTGCAAAAATACTGCCCTTCATCCCTCCCTCCCCCAATATCCCCTGAATTCCCTGCCACCACTTCCATCACTTCAAAACACCAGCAATGCCCACTGCAAGCTGAATGGCTTACAAGATGATTAGAAATAATATAAATACTTTGGTTTGATAATTTTTTGTGAAAAGATGAGTTTGTCAAATCTGAAATGCTTTGAAGACAGATATCAATGTATATTTTATTGGAAGTTATTGAAGGCTGTAGCCCACTTTTCTCCAAAGCAGCTGCTTCCATCATTTGCCAAGTTTCAAACTAAAGACCTTTTGGCTCACAAATGGTACTCTGAAAGTAGAGTACATTACATCTGGTTTACTTCTATTGATATGATTTCTCTTTTCTGCTTCCTGTCCTTTAAATATCAGAAAGATTACCAATTCCAACAGTGTGCAAAAGAGAACTGGAAAAAGAATAATGGGAAAAATCATAAATATTTGAAGACATAGAGAAGCTAGAGAATAAGTGAGAGCATTCTAACAACCTGAGTGTTATAGTAAATGAGATATAAATTAATAATCAGAAAGTGCTATGTGTGTAATAGGTATCAAGAACGAAAAGACACCTCCCCCACCCCCGATAATTCAAATTAAAATGCACAAAACTTCATTGGAGTCTAGGGCAACGCTAGCAGTGGTAGAACATGCTTGGCTATATTGTCTTGGAAGTAATTTAAAATATTGTAACTAGAAAAAGTCTTCATACAAGTAGATCAAAGAACAGAAATAATCTTAATATTTTGCATTATTCATATTTGTCCAATAAAATAAAAAAAAATAATTGCTGTTCTTTGAGGAGCTAAATGGTAGCTCACTAATCAAAGGTGACATGGTAACTATCAGATGTACTTTTGTAAAGCAGAACCATACATCGATTTTGAATGTCAGAGTTAAAGTCACCATCCCCAGCAGTAATATAAATAATCATAACACCTCATCAGTTTTTCCTCTGTGAGCATGAAATAAAACTGCTGAAGCCTGAAATGAATAATTTATCTCTAAAGATGGCAATAGCGGTAACATCAACAGTTACAGGAAAGGAAATATAAACTTCTGTTGTCTTAATCATTTTGTGGTGAAACGCAGCACTGTGCCCTGCTGCTTTGTTCCCCTCCTCTGGGAAGGAGGAAAGGAAGGAAAACTGACCCAGCAGTGCCAGTGAATGGGGCAGGGAGGTGCCCCTTGCCCGCCTCTCTCTGCCTTTCCCGTTCCAGCTGGGCTGCCCACTGCGCCATTGCTCTCCATCCATCTGCAGGCCGGCTCCTCTTGCAGGAGCAGCAGCCTGGGATGCAGGCAAGCCCTGCTTGGAACACACACCAGAAGCCATACCCTCGCTCTGAGGATTCATGCCTTGCTGATAGAGGCTTCTTTTTTAATTCAGAAGAAGGGAGCCAGGTGTGAACACATGGGGCTTGGAAGGATTAACCCCATTTTTTTATCTGCAGTCCTGCTTTACCTCTGTGTTGGCAGTTTAAGAGACTTTCAATTATCCTCATCAGTGTTCACTCATGCAGCTTCAAAAAGTAAAAAAACTGGGTCTAAGCATGTGTTTTTTTTTTTTTTTTCTGATGGATGTTGTGGTTAAGAGGACATGACAGTGAGCTGCAAGAGTCATTATCTATTAATTTTGCTGGTTTATTTTAGTAAGCAATTTATAGCTTTTCCAGAATGTCTTTTACATTTTCCGCTCATTAATTGAGTCCCATTTATACTATTTCTTTTGCATTAAAAGATGTATTGCACTATTTAAAGTCTTAATTTAGCCCATATGTCAAAACTATATCTAAATGAGCCACTTAGAGCACTTTTGTATGAATTACATTATGTATGTCTTTTCCTCTCTGTCTTTTTTATCCTTGCAGTTTCAGTTTCCTTATTAGATGGTAGGAAAGGAGCAAATAAAATATAAGTATAATAAGCAGAAACATTAAAACACAACTTGGGAGTACCAAGTCAAGTTCAAGCTGTAGAAGATATTTTTAGTGCCTGAAAATCTCTGGCTTTTCATTTATCTGTTTTCCTATCTGTGTACTGAAGGTATTACTGTGATCCTTAACAAAAAGAAGGTGCATACTTTCTCAGGAGAATCTCTTTATGTAAACCTATGTTAGGGAGACACAGCAGCAAAAAACAGAAGGAAGTATCAAGGTGGACCATTACCAGAATGTCTTTCTCAAAGCTCATCTACTCTTTCTTCTTTTGACAGTCCTTTTACTCCAGGAAGAAAAGACCAAAACAAAGCAAAACCAACCCTCTCTACCCCACAATCTTCCTACCCCAGTATTACTGAGACTATGACACATTCTCTGTTTAAAAGGGTTTTTGTTTTTTTTTTTTTTTTTCTGGAAATTCTTCTGGAGGTTTTGTATGCATATTTGATTTCTGTCAAGTAATTTCTTCCTGTTTCATATATTAGCTACCTAAGCTATGAGCTAGATAGTTTACTGGTTTACATTTTTATATTTTTCCTTTAAGGTCTCTGCTGAATGTCTCATGGACTCCAAAAGAGTATATTTACAACAGGGTACAAGAAATATAGTTTTTTCCATGACTTGAAGCAGGCAGTGACACTTCCCATTGGGAGCAGCACATTTGCACTGTTCAAATATGGATGTTCACAGTAATGATGTTTGTCATCTGCTCCATTGCAGATGTGAGAAGCTCTTTTCCACTTATCCCTACATGAGGTGTCACTCTTACTATTCTTTATGCTTCTATCTTCATTCAGAGAGTTTGGTGAACATAAGCAAAGTATGACTCTTTTGGATTACTAAAGGCGTATACTATATTTTTAGGATCTCAGTTAATACTAACCAAGACTTTTTTTTTTCCAATAAAACTACGTTTTCAACAGAGTTTTACTTTCCTTCTATGTTTTTTTTTTGTGCTAGTAAATTGCGTAATATAAGATATAATATTGCCAGTGGTTACAATAATGATCTTTAACATCTGTTCTTTGCAAATACCAACTGTTTCTTAATTTGGTGCTGTATTTAAAAATAATTACCAGCTTTCAGACTTCTAATTTAATGTCAAGTCATATTTCATTTCAATGCATTTTACTTTGTAGCTGAATTTGTTTCCTTTGTTATATAGTTGAGCTTTATAATGGATTTTTTAATAACGGATTGCTATTTCTCTCACCTTGGATATATTTGATGATGTGAATAGCGCTACTCATTTTCTTGATCCATTGGCTGCCTTTCTTTCAAGCCTGGCAAAAAAACCCCCAAAATGATTGCAACCATTTTATTAATTTCTCCACTTTATCCTCAGCAAGAATTTGAAAGTATTACAATCTGGAGATATCTCTACTGATATGTAATACCTAACAATGTTCTTTTTTTCTAGTAACTACTTTTTACATGGATCTGAGTATTTATTTATTTATTTATTCTATACTTTGGAAGACTACTTTGTGTTTTGGGCCAAACATCTTTCTGATACTCATATGGGAAATCACTTCAGTCCCTGGACTGTTAATTTACCTTCTCCAAACACAAGAAATAGAACAATTCTGAACCCAAATCTTCAATGTTGCAGGTGAGATAGTAAATTTTTAGTTATCACTGTTTGCATGTTATTGGGATTATTTGCTCAGATATTGCTTGCTCTTTGTTCTTTGAAGGAATGCAGCCTAACCAGTCCTTGTGCTCTTGTAGAGTCCTTTTCCCACCTTCATAGAGGGAATTATGACACATTTTCAATTTACTCTGTGGAAAAGCTGCAGTTATTTGGACCATTCTGAAGTATTATCACCTTTACAAAAACCTGTTCTCTCTTCTAGATCTGCTCTGCTCTGTTGGAAATGTTTTTTTTACCTTTTTTTGTCTTCAAGATAATGTTGGAGAAACCTGAAACTGCCTAAGGATTTGATCAGGCTATTGATAAGAGCAGTTCAGAAAAAGAAGAGAGAATCATGTTACCCCCTCCCCCCCCCCCCCCCCCAATGCCTTGCTACCTAATTTTGATAACTTTCTGGATCAGTTAACATTAGAAGCTGTTGAAAACTGGCTCCTATTCCAGCTAGACCTCATGTTCATTCAATGGCAATTTGCTATTCCAATGTTCCTGCAATTACTTCTGTCCTGGTACTGCATCTATTCCAGCTTTCTGCTAAACATATTTTAAGTACCCTTGAAGTTCATGGTCATAAATATTCTAAGAAGAATGCATGGACTGAAAAAATATTTTTAAAGATTATTGTAAGTAGTTATCGTTGTTTATTGTAGTATAGATAAAGAAGGATGGGTATTGCATTAAGTGAATATGAGGAACATACCTTGTAAATATTGATGCCAAGGCTGGTGCAAAATTCTGGTACAAGATTGGTTTAAGTGACCAGTATAGTTAAACACAGCCAAATGCATTTTATGCGTACAAAACACCAGGAATACTTCTTTTCCCTTTCGGACAGCAAGGTAAATTGAATTAATCAAGAACTCAGTAAAAAGCAAGTAAAGATACACAGATTTTTACTTTTAAAAATATCTGTGAGTAAATAGTTTTCATTTGTGCTGGTAGCTATGCTTCCTGAATGACAATACACCGAAGTTTAGGGCTCAGAACCTTTTCCACCTGTTCCTAATCTGCTAGGGTCACTGAACAGAATATTCATATTTTTATGCAACCACAAACTCTTAGAAAATCTTCAGCTTTTCAGACTCACAGACACTCGTAAATTCAAAGATGATAATTTCTCTGTATTGGAAGTGCTATGGTATGAACATACACATTTTTCCAAGTTTGTTTTTTTTTCCTCTTGAATGAAAAATCCATTTTCTAACATTTTTCTCATTATGCTCAAAACAAACAGATCAAATACAAATGGTGAATTTTTAATTTATGAATATCAGACAACCTTTAAATTAATATCAGAACCTCTGATTTTTAAAAAGCATATTTAGGGTATATATATATATATATATATTTGGATAAAGGAACTTTATTCTCTGTAAGTACAGTACCCAACAAAATGAAAATATTATTTTTTAGAGTCTCCTCGACATTACTGTTCACAACATGAAAACTAATAATATTATTAACCTTCTGGGGTAACACTTCAGAATAAATTTATTTCTTGAGCAGTGCCCTTTCTAGTACTTTGAAGGTTTTATGAAATAAAATCAAATGGTAAAGATGTAACATGAAAGAGTGAATTAGTTTATGACAACGTATTTGCATTTGAAGCAAAAAGGGCAGAAAGTCAAATACAACTAAAAATGAAATGTCTTATCATTGACCTCTAGAGAAGGAATATCATTCCTTGTCACATTCCTGTGTTAATTTTATTAGCCACAAATTGCATTTGGAACCTCTCTGCATTCCCTTTCTATATCTTATTTTAAGAATGATTGTAAAAGTTTATCTATTAAAATTACCGAGCTATAATTTGTAAATATTATATTATGTCACATTGAAAAAGGAAGGCGAGAAAGACTTTCTACCTTGTTTGATGAAGCTTAGGGTATTATTCTGTATACTTTGTTTCTGCATTTGTTGAAGATGATGTTTTGGAAAAATCCTAATGACATATAGTGCTTTATAAAGCCGTTCTACCCCGTTAGTCAGATAAATTAATTGAGAAAAATTAATCTTTGATGTGTGATCAACTATTTCCTCTGGAAATATCATTACTAGACTAAAAACAGAATTTATTTATTGTGGGTTGAAGAAGAAACATTTGAATGTTCATGTTCCTAGAAATGCAGGTTCCAGAAGTTTTATGATTCAGGAGAAACTGCCACTTTACACATCAGCCAATTGACGTGATATGTTGTTTGCACACCATTTTTTGGAGAACTTGGTCTATTGCTTATAATAATAAAATGGAAGTTCTTGAATTAATGAGAATTAATTTATTCATACCAAAAACTACACATGAAGAATATATTCTTTGACTTAGGAAGAGATGGTAAAACTAAAGGTATAAACATCCTCTGAAATCTTCCTCTTGAATCTCTTAGCTGAAATGAGAAGGTGACTCCCTTTTTCATTTGTTATGTGTAGTGTTTTTCTGTGTGTAAATTAATTTTTTGCTCTGTTGTACTCGAATGCTGAGCAAAGACATATAAGTAGCTACTTACAAGTGTTTTATAAGCACCTTTCCTTATAAGCACCTTTATTTTTTTCTTGAATACCTCAAAAGCTTTGTGCTATAGGGCAAATAATACCTTGTCTGATGAACTAAGAATCTCAGATTCCAAAACATCATGGTAAATGCATATTTGTGAAAACAGTTTGGTGCTTCTGATTTATAGAATGGGTTGCTTAAATTCCTTTGGAATTAACTGGTCTCAAATCATGTCATAAACAAAGATCAACAGACATATTCTCTTCAAAATCAATAACTTTTTTTCAAATTATAGTCTCAAGAGTCAAATGAAATGGTAACTAATATTATCACAATTACCATATTAATAAGTTGTGGTTCAAAATATGGATAATTAAAATTACTGTGCTCAAATTTCCTTGTATGCTCACTTTATTTTTCTGGTGAAGTGTTCATCCTTTCTAGTGCCCTGCTGTGTGCTGAGGTCACTAGCTTCAGTGAGAGTTGAAGGCAATTTTGCATTGAAGCATCAGCATCTGTAGCCCTTCACTGGAAGTAGCTAACTCTTGGTATGGATAACACTTTCCCCCTCAGTGCCTGAGGACCCTTTAAAAAAAAAAAAAAATTCATTTGTAGTATCTTGATCTTTCTTCACTGGTCTGCAGGACCATGTCAAATCCAAATGCACTATATAAGGCAGGTTTTATATGTTTACCCACGTTACCAGGTTACATTCTTCTCATAAACATTGCATGTCATCTCTGTTACCATGCCATGCCCATAATTTTAATGTCTCTGTTCTTATCCCATGCCTCCCCTCCTCTGTGCAGTATTTCACTCCAGGGTCATGGAGAGTTCATTCTGCACCAAACACAGCTGCTGAATATGGATATCAAACAGCTGTCAAAGCGTGTGTAGCTATACACAAAAATGCATATCTGTACACAGTTATGCAATTTTACAAAGCCAAAGAAAGAGAAAAGAATCAGATAATTATTAAACTGATAGTTGGATAACCTCTTTCATTGTTAAACAAGCTTTTAAAAAAAAGATTTTCAGACATGAATCAGGGCAAAAAGTGATAAATCCTGGAGCATGTGAGGTTTCCTCAACACAAAACCTTTAGCCCATAACTAGCAACTACCTTATTCTGCAAAGCTTGAAGGCTGAGCTTGCTTTCTTGAAAAGTGGTCCTAAGATATAGTCCATTTATAAGACATTACATCACTGACTGACTGAACATTCTAAAGTCAGGCATAAGTCCTTGGCAATGGAAATCTGATAAATCTGATAAACGGATTGTCTTGTTAGACAGGCACAGTAGATTTTTTTTTAATAGTTATTATAGAGCCATGTGACAGTTTATGCAGAAATTATTCTCTGTAAGTCATGCCTGGAGCATATTTTTAATAGAGAATTTGCAGGGGCACTTGCCATTTGATTTTGTTTTCTGTAACATAGCCTAAAATAACAAGCTGTAAATCTTGAAACTGCTAGTTTCTTCATATAGTCCCAGTTGATAGTGGCAAAGACCTGAAACACTGTTTGGATTTGAGAGTTTACTCTATTGGGAAACTACAATTCTATAGAAGTTGTAAAATGGAGATACCGATGGCTGAACGAAAAAACTACCAAGTCAAATATAGAGTAGGCTGCTATGGCTGCACTCTTTATTAAATTTATCTCTGATATTCCTTTTCATACCAGTTTCATTGATCTTCCACACACTGACCAGTAGCTGCCATCACCAGAGGATGCTCCATACTACATATGGGCCCTGCATACCAGGACATGTTTAGCTTTTTAGCACACAGGGCACTAACCACTGAAATTAAGATGAGAGATAAGATAAAGAGCCATATTCATCACTACTACAGTGCATGCCATTTTATTGAAAAGCAGATCAATTTTATAAAGTTACATACAATCAGAGAGGATCAGAAGTGCAACCAAGCAGATAAACCGTGCTTCTAGGTACCTTTAGTAAAATGGTACCTGTTAAGAAGCTACATATATACATATCATCCATGTAGCTTAGTTTTTTGATTGCTAACTGAGTTTTCCTCTCTAACATCCATTTTTTCAGAGTTTTATGGTGTAAACTTTCAGATTTCAAATCTGCATTTGCATGCAGGCATAAAATTATGTTAAAGAAAAGAAAAAGGAAGACTTAGCCTTTACAGCTTATAAAATATTCCCATACAAAAAACATGATGCAGAGGAAACTTTTGCCAAAATGACCAAATTTGAGACTGGTCATAAAATACATGTTACTGCTGATCTTGAAAATACTGGGAAATTTGAATTTCTGCTTCAGAAAGCATGTGAAAGGTGAAATATAAAAAGTAGATCTTTCATGTTTTGCATGAAACGACAGAATCAAAGCACCCCATTACAACCTTGCTAGATTTAGCTACCTGATTCTCTAAACCTTCCTAAAGAGCAGAGTCATCCAGTGCCAATAATAGTTGCCTCTCCTACCAACATCCTTCCCTGTGTGAAGCCCCACAGCCTTGCCATTGACACGGGAGGTGGGTTGGCTCCTGAAGGCAGCAGCCTGACCGCTGCATGAGCTGCTTTCCATCTTGCTGCGGGTGAGCTGGCCAGCACCCAAGGCAGGGCTGACCTTGCTCCTGGGCTACTCACATCTTCATCTGTCTGTGGCCTTGCTGTGCTTCTCATAGGTTGCTCTCCCCTTCCTCCTGGCTGCCAGAATAACTGGTCCTCCATCTGGCTAATGTCCAAACCAATCCAGTCACAGTTTCTCCATCTGGTTTATTCTTGGAAAGATGAACTGTATGTTTTAATTTAAAATAGTCAATCTCTTCCTACCCTCTCTCCACGGCCTACTTTGTTCATCTACAATTTTGGCTAGATTTCTGCATAACTGTGGAGAGATGTGGCTACCCCGTGCACCCCCCCCCCCCCCCCCCCCCGCCCCCATTTTTTTTCCTTTGACACTTTTGTGTCCTCCAGTAGCAGAAAGCTTCCTAAATTCTGTGAAATTGTCCCTCACAAGATCGCTGCAGCACCATTACACAACTTTCTTGCTTATTCTCTGCCATTTTGTGAAAACCAGCCTCCCTTCCAAAAAATAGAACAGCTTGAAATCTCTATTTTTTTCATTTGTGCTATATTTTAATTGTTCTCTTAATACACCACCATCAACTACATACATATATCCATTCCTTCCTATCCCGTGGATAAAGATATTTACAATACAAATTCATAGAAATAATTGCGTATTAACCACTTATATCCTTGTAATGAAAAAGTAAAACACATGAAGAGATAAAGTTTTCAAAAGGAAGATGGTTTGTGAATATTTTTCAGTTTACCATGAAATATCCCATTAAACCGGCTGATTCTTCCCCTCAGATTTTGTCACACAAGGTCTTGTTCGTTGCTTGACTCTGACTCTTCGAGGTCAATGCATTTCCATGCTGTTACTCATGTAGGATTCACGTCAGGGCTTCAGCTGGTTTAATTGGCAGACTATACACAGTGGCCAATGAAGCAAGGCACATTTGCATGTGCCTGTCCTGCTCATATATCAAATAGGAGTATTTTGCAAACAGCAGTTACTTAGTGCTATCTTTCATGTCTTTGATGTTTAAAGATTATAGAATCATAGAAAAGAATCCCACAATGATTTGAGTTGGAAGGGACCTTTAAGGTCACCCAGTTCTGACTCCCCAGCATAGGCAGGGATGCCTTCTACTAAACCAGACCTCTATCCAGCCTGGCATGGGGCATACACAGCTTCTCTGGGCAACCTGTTCCACTGTCTCAATACCTTCACAGTAAAGAATTTCATCCTGATATTTCATTGAAATCCACCCTCTTTCACTTTAAAGCTATTACCCATCCTTGAAACCATTATGCCTCCTTGCTGCCCATCGCTACCCTAAGAGAAAGATCTTGGGACTTGCTGCAGTCTGAGGTTTGCAGGGGAGACTCCCCCTTCAGCAGCTCCATTTGGGTGGAGGCATTGGCCCACCACACAGGGTAGATGGTGTGCAAACCCAGTCACAGGTTCCTATAGGAAAAAATTAAAGCAAACAAGTTAGGATTATTGTCATTATACTCACAGTTTAGGTTAAGTTGTTGTGCCCAGAATGCAATTGCAAACTGCATTAAATTCTCCTCTGAATCTCAATGTAAAAAAAAAAAAACAAAAACAAAAAAAACAAAAAAAAAAAAAAACCAAAAAAAAAAAAAAACACCCCTCTCTGAATTAGAAAAACAGAGGGAAATACTCAAACAAACAAACAAACAAAAATCAAAAAAAAGACCAGCAAACCCAAAACCAAACAAAATGGGAGGTGGTATTGGTGTTGAAAAAAGCAAGGTTCTTCAAGGTTCTTCTTTCAGTTTTGCTGGATAGAAAACGCTTTCTCATGGCGTAATACAAATGCCCAGTTTTTTCATTCTAAGAAATCAGAACTCAAAAGAATTGCTCTACTCCTTTCCTCTGTTCCCTAGAAATAAAAACAAGGTAGAGGTTTAGGGTGGTACATTGAGCATAGATTGAGAGCACCTTGCTGTATGTAATTTTTTAACATCGATTTACAAAAATAAAACAATATTTGGCATTCTGTTTTCATCTTCCTCGTGGCAGAAGTGATGAGGGTTGGATCCTTACTCAGCAGCTCATCTCAAAGTATTTAAACTTTACAGAATTGTCTTCCAAGCTATCATTTATGCATAGCTGCTGGGATATGGGATGAGGTGTTGACATTATGGAATTCATCAGATGGGAATCCTTCATTTATTTTGTTCTATTTGATTTTATTCATTTTTTGGAATTGAAATGTCATGAGGATTAATTAAAACAAAACAAAATAAAACAAACAAACCAAAACACATTGACATTTCTGAAATTGGAATATTTAATTTAGTTTTTCTGAACTAATCCAACACGGTTCTTTTTGGCCACTGACATTTGTGTATAAGTGTCTGCTCCATAAATGTCCCATCCTCGCAGTCATTATTCAGTTATTGTGCTAATCTCTACACTTATTTTCAAATTGGGACATTATAATGCAGCAGGATACTGGGCTGATCAGACACAGTTGTATTGTTTCTTCATAAACACACATTTCATATTTCTAATATTTATTTTTTCATGCTTAATTTTTTCTACATGTAAATGGGTATGCTAAGACATATTGTTGCTTACATAGAAATAGAAAAGCTCTAACATTTGTATGTGACTCATCATGTATGTGAAAAAAGTGTATGAGGTTATGTAAACAAATGGAGAAAATATTTGTCTTGTTATTCTTCAACACATTTTGTTATTCACACTGAATTGCAACTTGCATTGCATAAGATCTATATCTCATGACAGGCACTGTCTTGTCTGCAGGAGAAGGGAGAATATGAACAAGTTACTTACAGATACCAGCCCAATTCAGGCTCTTAAGATCTGATCATCAGCAGGAGACCTCAGGCTAAATAAAGAGATGAGATGACATCCCCTATTTAATTCAATTTATTTCTAAACACTGTTTAATAATAAGACAGTAAGAGAACTCCATTCCTTGAGGGGATCATCTGAATCATTTACCTGCTCTGAATTAATTCACGTTTGGTTCTATCTTGTGATGGAAATAGAAATGGAGGGGAAAAAGACAATCAGGAGTCTGCATATTATTTTCCCAAAACAATGTATTCTATCATAACAGTATTCCCTTAGAAAAGAAAAGGAAAGGGTAAAAAAGAGTAAAAGAGAAAGGAAAAATCTTTGAAAAGGTCTGGTAACTGTGAGATATTCAGATTCTTTTAATGAATGGTTATGCACCATTTCCACAGAATTTTTACACAAGCCACTAAGTACACACATAAGCAATTACATTTTGTTGCAATTCATTAAAATTGATTCCCTCTGGAATAAAAATGTCATTAGACAGAAAGCATGATTATCATTAAATAATATTTTAAAAGACACTATTATTTTTAAATAGATTCCAGATAGTTCAATGAAAAATACTTTCATTAGTACTGTAGATTAATCCATGCATTTTTGTATTTACAGTGACTCATCTTTAACTTCTACCTTCTCTTCCAGAACCTATGACTCCTAAGATATTTTAGTGGAAATGGATTGCTAGTTGTAAAATAATTAAAGACTAAAGGAAGGGGGAAAAATGCATTACAGTAAAAGAAATTCTTTCATTCAGCATTGTATATTTATTTTGTATAGTGACAAGAGACTGTTCAGGAGTGAAAGAAAATGTTATTGCGTTTCAGCCTATGAAGCACTCCAGGCCTCATTTCTCTGCTCTCTCTTGGCACCACTTGGCTCCTCCTGAAGCCATACCTCCCTTAAGTGGCTATAAACTAGCTTTAGGAAAAGCTGCATATCAGAATCCCCATTAAAAAGTCTGTCTAGAAATGGCAAAGATCCCAACAATAACAAAACAAAACAAACACCACAAATCCCACTAATTCAGTATTGAATCTCCAGAGGTACAGATATTATGAATGGCTTCACTGATATTGTGAGCTATAAAACTCCTATTATTACAGCACTTCCACTTTCCAGAAGTGTTGTGCTGTCTATTTACTAGTCCTGGAGTAATTCTACTTAGCTTGATGAAAATTCCAGATGCAAATTCCAAACACAAGAGCCATGATTTGGACAGAGGTAATATGGGAGAATCATCCCCATTGAACTCATGCACTCTGTCCCTCTCCTCTCCATACTTCCTTTCCTTCACTGAATAAATTAAACTTCTTCTGATATCAGACCACTGAGTGAACCCAAAGGAGTGAAATCTTATGAGATCAGTCCAGTTCAGTAAATGTCATCTTGAATGAAAAATGACCCCTTTAAAAATTCTTATGGTATTCCTTGCTTTTTCAAACGCCAAACAATTCTTTTGCATCTTTCCATCTTTTAACTTTGTTCAATTTCTGGAAAATTGAATATATTTCCTTAAAAAGAAAAAGTAAAGAAAGGTCATTAACTCTTTGAATTGTTAAGACCATCCCTTCAAATCATTAGAGCGGGTACAGATCTATCCATAAAATATGGTTGATCATTATATTTCAGGTTTGCTTTTAAAAAAAATTAATAAATATCATATTATAATTGGCTAACTAAGTCTTAAATTATATAGCTATTGTAATTCCAAATTTATTATGTTCTCATCTCTGAGAAACCAACTAATTTAAGTTCTAGGTTTTGAATGGATAAAATTCCTATCCTAAATTACAATAAAGACAGTGAAAGAAAATACTCTAAACAGGTTAACTGTATTTTTTAGTTCCCATTGTCTACATAACAACTCATTTATTTATTTATTTATTTAGGCAATAAAAATTCATCCATATCTTCCAAACCTCCTGAAAGGTTTTGGTAAGTTGATGAGTAGAGTTATTCTCCTAAAGTCTCCCTTTTAGCTGAGATCCTTCTCTGCAGGAAATATCATGGTCTATGAGATCAGGAAAGAGCTAGCAGGATAAAAGTTTTTATTCAGAAGTGGCAGTCCAAATTATTTCATCTCTATGTTAATATCGAAAAGCCCTTTGATTATTAACAGATGCCATACAGAGAGAAGCAGTGAATGTTTATCATATGAGAACATTGTACTAGAATAAGTATGTGTTTTCTTCTGAGTTGAGAAAATTTTTCTCATAATTGCATGAATTAACCTTCATTTGACTTCTTTTTTCAAGGTGCAGCCTATATGACTAGCTTTAGTTTTTTCCTTATAGCTGCATGCTATCTTCATCTTGTCAAATTCCTGGCCATTGCTCTGGCCAGTCCCCTTCCTCAGTTCTTCAACCAGAATTTCTAAGAAATCCTATTTTTGTTTGTTTCCTTGTGCTCATTTATATTTGCTTCACATGGCACGTCTTACTTAGATTACATCCTGTGACAAGATCCAGCATTCTCAGTAAATAAGAATACCTTGTTTATCAACTGTCAGCAATAGTTTTGCCCCTTTCTTATATCTGTGTCTAGGTAATTCTGTCTTTGTGAATGAAATGTCACCTCTTCTTTATTAGAAGAAAGTCAGTGAGAAGTATAGTTCTTAAAATTCGGTTTTTTTTTCCAGGTGGAAAGTGGTAACATATCTCTGAATTTCAGTTACACTTTTTCAGTTTCCACAGAGCTTAAGAGAATGTCTGTCTCTTCTTCACGTTTTTCTGGCTTGCTCTACCTCTACCTGTACAGAGCATGGTCAGACCATGAATAAACAGTAAGTAACCATTCTCACTAAATAGCAGCTCTCACCAAATATTCCTGTTTCCTAAAACAAGAAAAGACAAAAGAAAACAAATTATGAAGCATGATAAAATGTGTAGAAGATGAAAACCTGACCTTAGTTCATTTTAATTCCTTTACTCAAGTCTAATGTTAAGATTTAGACAAATCAAGCTTTGTCTAGCACAGGCAAAAAATTCTTCAGGTAAGAGCAGACAAAAGAAATCTCTGTCAGCTTGTTTTTGATATATAATTTCATAGTTAAATAATGTGTACTAGAAGCATAGTATAGTCAAAGAGCCTTAAACTGTATAATATTATGATGTTTGATTTGATTTGCAAAAAAATAAACAAACAAAAAAAATTAGCTGATCTATCTACTTCTAAAAGCTAAAACTGTATATAAGTTGATAAACTGATACAGAAATTTTGTTGCTTATGCTAAAGTCGTTAGCATGAGATAATCCTCAAGAAATTTCCCGATCATCCTCAAAAGGCTCACACATGATTCTGAATAATCTTACAAAAATCCAGCTCCTCATATAGTTCACACCATACTTTCCTATAGAGAGCAAGTCTTTCTGACTCTGTCAGGATGCACATGATAGGTGGACAGTTTTCCTGTGTTACTTGAAGCCCATTCAATTCAAGTTTTAAAGTCTGTGATATTAGGGGAGCTTGTGTTAATTTGGTAGAAGTTAATTTGACCTTGACATCTCGTTGTAAATGCAGTAAACAGGGATTCAGGTTTAACGAAGGCACCAGACTTCACATCTGCATCAATCAGAGCAGTTCCCTTCGCAGACCACTTGTTTTACAGCATTATCCATGCTAAAGAGTCACATTTCCTCATTTGCCATCTCTTTTGTTCTTCCCATGAAATTCCTGAACATCTAAGATCCGCATAGCTGACCATAACTTATTTTAAAAAAAAAACCAAAACAGAAAAAGAAAAAAAAAATTACAATGTATGTGACAGAAATAGAGACAAGATATTTTCCACTTTCACAGAGAAACAGTTGTTAAATTTTCTGAGACTTTTTGAGGAAGGAGAAAAAGGGAGAGACTTGTGTTGAGATGTGTGGCTTGGAACTTTTTAAGTTTTAGTTTCATCACTGGCAGGACACATTTTTTCTGAAAAAAATGTCGTCTTTTTTTTTTTTTTCCATTTAGGACTTCTCAGAAATCTTGGCCTGGAGTTATAACTAATGTGGCACTGGGCTCTTAATTATTCCACCTTAAACATGTCTTCCATAATAATTACTGAAGTGCTACTGCAGTACATAGTTCTTGTTTTTTCACCAAATATCCTCATTACATTTTGAAGGCAAAACGAATATTTGAATTAATGCTCATAATTTCCTAAATTTACTTAAGATAAAAGCTGCTGTCTATGAAAATTTATCATTTGTTGCATATTCCATAGTATTTTTAAGTGCTTTATGTGGGTTTTGTAAAATTTTATTATTTTTATTATATTTTTCATTTGACTAAAAGACCCCAAAACTAGCTAGTAGATAAAATTCAATTTTCACATAGAATTATAACAAAACATATTAATTTAGTGTCTCTGAAAACATGTAAGAAGATAAACCAATATCTTGAGCATGTATTTTTTATTCTCAAGGTAAAAATTGTATGATTCTTGAAACTAAGTTATTTGGTGGGGGAAAAAAATGGCCAGAGGGAAAAACCCAGACTATAAAAACTCTCTTCTTTTACTAACTTTCGTGACTACACTAAACTGATCACTTTTTTCCCCTGAATAATCTCTAAGCAGAGGACATATCCTTTCACTTGCAAAATGCTCTCACACAAAATAAATTACCTTCCCACCACCCTGGTTACTTGCCAGAGAGTACTTTATTTTTCCACTAGGAAGAAGAAAATCAGCTTGTATTTTGCTTGCTAGAGCCTTCTGCATTTTAATTCTGGACTCTGAATGAACATCAGAGAGTCTTTATGATGTTTTGCACAAAAGTGCCTGTGTTCATAGTTTTACTCAGGGCACCCAAAATAGCATGCAGTAAGCAGTGTCATACTGTGAGTTTTCAAAAGTAAAAGCAGAACTGGCTTATACTGGCAGGAAGCTGTAACTCCTAGAGCTTTCTGAGGATCTGTGAAGTAAAACAGAACTGCTTACTCCTCTGCATCCCATGTTTCATGCAACTTTTGCAATATCCATTCATTTATGCCTAGAAGGCCCTGAAGTTACACAGGTAAGAGACTTTTTTATTATTATTATATTCTAAAATCAAAATTAAAACATTTAACAAGGTGCACCCAGTGCAAAAGCCACAAAAGTCAGAGACAAACCCAAAGCCCCTCAACACCTCTAGAAAGAGAATCTGCTTTGGTTCATCAGAGTCCACCGTCTAATTTCTATATCTGTGAAATTCCAAATTTCTAAGTTGGATTTACCAGAGAAAATGCTCACTATGCTTGTTTTGTGTTCAACTTGCACATTCAAATGTTCATGCTATCAGTCAATTTTTGCAAGACCCCCAGCTCTGACAGAAATGCTTGTTTGCTTCAGCTGCACTTATGCAAGTGATTGTCATGACAATTTCTCAGGGTGACATCAAGAGTGAAAATTTTCTCATTTTAAAGGAACAGTAGGAAACACTCCCTGTCTTGTTACTCTTCACTCTACCGTAATGGAAATATCTTTTTTTTTTTTTCCTTATTTTCATTCATATTTTTGTTTCCGTTACTCTTTATAATCCCCCCGCTAGCAACTGCAAAGTCTTTCAGACCAGAGAAAATGTGTGCCTCTACTTTTGGCAGATCTTGAGTGTGAAACGTCAATTTCTTAATAAATTAGTTTTTCAAAGAACAGTGCATTACATACACTGGCAAAGTATTTGCATTTCATGTTTCTTTTGTAACACTTCTATTAGGAGGTATAGCTACAATTTATTTTTAAAGACCAGACTTTTCAAATAGACTGTGGCCTAAAAACATCAAGTAGAATGTGGCCCTGAGATATATAATAGTTGTTGATTTGTTATTAAAATACTGAGTGACTGTCAGCTTGTTCATTTCTGCAAATTATTTTGCTATGAAGCTCATAGCAATTACGCAGCTTTTGGATCATAACATTATTTTTTAATAGACTGTTACTTAGAATCAGTTGTCATTGCAAAAGCACTCCAGATAAACTACTTTTATTTTCTACCTGGATAAATTTGCACTAAAATGCAAAAATTGATCTGTGGACCCAGTTTTAAGAGTTATAAAGATACATTTCAATGTTCAGCATTTTTCTATTGGAAGTGTTGCACCAAGCACTTACATAAAATGAATATAGGGCTGTGAGTCGAGTTCAGAATTTCTGCATTTTTACAGAATAAAAAATGCATTAGTGAAAGACCTAGACAATAAAAATCTATTCTTAGAATTATTTTTATGTAGTGGAGAGAGGATGAAAGAGGGCCTTGCTCACAAAATACTCTAAGGAAAGTAGTTAAAAATTAAAGAACAAAGTCACAAATCTTTCCACACTATTGAAAGGCACGCATATTTAGAAGCAAAATGCAATTACTTTTACCTAATGCAAGGTAATTTATGAAAATATAAAGCAAACTTTACATTCAAAACTGAAAAATGTATAGTATCTTAAAAATGAAGTCTATATACTTCTTCCATGACTCAGAATGTTTTGCAAATACTGATACAAGTTAATTTTTTGGTAATATAAACACAATTTGAATTGAAAAAAGAAAACAGTATAATATATGCTATACAAGGAATATTTCAATAATGTCTGTGGTTTAAGCTACTTGCTGGTGTTCATCATTATTCTTTGGCTTATTTGCTTTGATACTTTATAATTCTTTTGAATGAAATTTCCATTGTGTAGTCTTTGTGTCATGTTTTGTAAAAATGTACTTGGAATCTTCTAGTTTAGCTTAATTAGAAAGATTTGGCTATTTCTTAAATGAGTTTAGATTAAAAGGTAATTGTGACAACAGATCTAACAATAAAACAGATAATATTGAATTAAAATATTAAATCTTTTTTAAGGTGAAAACCATTATTTTCCTTTTACTTTGTAAGTCACAGAAAGTTTTGATTTCTACCACAGGCAGTAGAGATAGGTTCCACCACAGTCCCTTAACTTTTTGCTGTTTCAACTGCCTTCAAACCCCTTTGATGCTAAAGGGAGTGATATGTAACACAATATTTTTATTATCTGTCCTTACAATTTTCTTTATCCAACAACATATTTGTTTCTGAAAATGGATGAATAAAGGGCCAGAGAGCGTCTGTGGTCGTTTCAGCTATCCTGGTTATCCTGGATCCATTCCAGACTCTGCTAAACAGACAAGGTACACATCCATTACAGAGGAATTTGATGTGGATCAAGACCACACGGGACTGACCAGGGGACAAAATTCTGCTTTGGATACACACGTCAAGGTCTCTTCTCCACATGTGCATTGCCTGTAGCACAAAAGAAATTGAAGTTGCTGCTGCTAACAAGATGTAATTGTTAACAATGTTTGCAAAAGAACATTTCTCCCAGGCTTTCTATTAGGGTTACAAACATAGTGAAGACCTTGCCAATGGAAGGTGGTGTTAAATTAGAATCTTTCAGTCTCAGGCCACTGATTAAACTGTTAAAGCAAACTCCTTTTGAGACAGCATAATTAAGGAAAAATGGATATTTAATTACCATAAAAGTAGAAAAAAAGAGAAAGTAAAATCTCACTACTACACGTACAGTACTGGAATTAAAAATGCAATACCTAAAGATTGCTAAGACAACCTTGATGGAGAACTCTAACACATGTATTCTGATACAATGCTAAATTTGTGGAGTGAAAATTCTTCATACATATATATATATATACATATATATGTATATGTATGTGTATATGTATAGTAAGTAGTGAAGGACAGTTGTTGCTACCTTTAAGTTGTTAACAAAACATTAGAGGAAGTGTAAAATATTATTTAACATTTTGCTTTTTGCACATAATTTGAACACCTTGGAAGTCAAAAGACATCCTAGTAGAGTAAATTTTAAAATATAAGTAACAAAATAATATCTGAATTGTGTGACTGAAGGCTACCTTTAAGTGGTTAATTCGATTAAAATCTAACCATGTCTGCAAAATATGTTTGCAAAATTTCTCAGTATTTGACAGATCTTTTAGACAGTGTTAAATAAAGCAGAAAATTAAAGTTCTTGAGGTTTTATTTTGCTTAAACATTTTCTGTTTAAGACTGCGTTTACAAGCATATTAAGCAATAATATACATTGCTATTAACAAATACTTCAAATGCTCTGTGCTTATTGTCATGCAACATAAAGAAGGTTTTCATTGTTAGCATTTGGATGGTGTAGTGTCAAATGGTAAAGACACTGTAGTTACACACTCCTTTCCCTGTAGAGGACCTTTTCAGAATGGTGAATAGGATATCTAGTGTACACAGAGAATATCAACCTCCTGTGATTCACAAGTTTAGGAGGGATAATGTAATCTGTCAAAACTGCTTAGAAAAAAACAAGGAGGATCAAAAAGGTTTGTAAAGAAAGCTACATTTATTTAATATCTATTCAATAATTTTAAATTGCTGAATGAGATCTATACATCCCCAGCAGAATTTATCAGGAGAAGGGGAAAAAAAATCTATATCTGATCTTGCTTTGCAAAGAGATTGTGGTTCACTGGATGTGGTCACAAGTGAACAGAGCTCACTCCCTAGGAGTTGTGCCCACTCCATGGGTAAGACTAAACATGGAATCCAAAATCAAAACAGATATCACTCCTTGTTAAATCATTATTCTGTGATTTTTGGGGAATTTGAAGCACTCCGAAAATTTCAAGAAATCTGCCAACAAGCTTCAAAAACAAAATCATAACACAGCAGTTTGTAAGAATTTATATAATCCAACACAATCCAAAACACTCTAAATATTTTCTGCATCTTTTTTAGACATTTACTGAAAATAGCCATACAGTTGTTGTAACGCATGCTGTTATACAAACCCATACTCTGTGTTACATGTTGGCATCGGCCCATACACGCAAAGTGATCGAGAAGCTCCCTAGTGCCTTGATGCATTGTCATGCATTTTTGAGGAGATGGAGGCAAACAAAAGTTAAGAGCAGTCCTAACTTTGACTTACCCATGACATTTAAGCAATTTTTGAGATTTTTTTTTTCTCTAAATGGAGTGAATTCCTTTTCTCTTTCATACTTTGTGTGAAAAACACAAAAAGAGGTTATTGTCCAAGGGTCCATGAGCCATAACAATTTGTCACACTCATGACATCCTTTCCAGGCACTTCAGCAGCCCATGGAGCCTGCAGAAAAAAATCAGGAGTAGGAAAGCAAGGAGGGTGTGTGCAAAGACAATGCAAACTACAAACCTTCCATCTTAGCTAATAAATTAGAAAACAGATCTCCTTTCAATTACTGCCCAGTTCAATTCCAAACAGCTGACTTCTCACTCTCTCCATGAGAGATGCAAATAGTTTTTGGAGAACATTAAAGGCATTGTTGGTGCTGTTTTTATGTATCACTGTGATGTATACTGACTAGGCCAAAACTTACCCTTAACAGTAATTCCCAGTAGTAGAAGAGCTAGAATGACTTATGCTCCTTTATATCTCATGAGATACTCCTGGAAAATAAAAAGATGTTTCCAGACAAATTAAGACGACAACTAGTCATACAGAACGAAAATGTGGTAAGTGTATTGCTTTTCCCCTAACATCAAATTTAACACATAAATTGAATTGGTTTCAAATGCCAGGTCATTAAATAGCTGGCATACATGGCTATTTTCATAAAAGACTGACCCAGAAAATATATAAATAGCATTTGGAAATGTCACATAGAGATAAACTGTAATGATTGCTTGGCTTTTCATATACACTCTTTCAGGGGTGTGCAAACGTTACAAAATTAGACCCATTTTCTGGTGCCTCACGTGTAATTTTCTTCTACTCAATTCTTTATCTCGGCTATTTTGTTAAGCGATCATATAATGGAATTTTTTTTTTCCACCTAAAGATTACAGGAAAATAGAGTCTAGACTCAAAGATAGTCATAGCATAAGTCCAATTTGACAGTATGCTGAATAAATGGGCTCAGTTATCTGAACATTTTAATCATAGCTATATGAATTTTTTTGAGTGACACTACCCCTCTGTCCTGCAGCCTGTGGCAGTGACACTGCCCTCCAGGAAGTTCATGCAGGTTAACAGAGCAGTCTCAACCACATGGTGCACAGCATTGGATGAGTCTGATTCCCTCCTTGAGTTCTCCCACATGCACACAAAGGGCATCCTCCCATACTGTGGGCACCCTCCACCATGTAACTCTCTCTGAGCAAACCCAACCCCATGAACTACTGGTCCCACAGGTGGATATTTGACAGGGATTCCCCATTCAAACACTCTGCACGAGCCCATGGTTTTGGCTGTGTGTGGGTTTTTCTAAGCTTTCCTCCTCTGCAGAGCAGCACCACAAACTTTACAATGGGAGCCTGAGCTGCCCTCAGGTCACAGTCCAAGACTGGATTATGGAGCATCCTCATTTGATGGCAGAACTAGTTAGTTCCACCACTGTCATCTGAAGGACCCAGACGTGTAACTGAGTGCTCTTAGCAATCCAGCACTTAAAAAAAAAAACCAAAAACAAGAACAAAAAAAAAAAAGAAAACCAACAATTTTCTATTACACTGAGTCTTTAAAGACCAAACCCAAGAATAAATTAACCTGAACACCCCCACCCTGATAATAAAATATTTAAAATAAGTTATTTTCAGTAGATAATATTGCTTATTTTCCCCCAAAATTAAATTATTCTCTCAGAAGAGAAGAAAATTTAAAGCAAGAACTTACTCCCAAATGTAGTGTCTACAAGCACGATATTGGTGCATGCATGAAACATTCAAAGAAACTCTGAAATATAAATTTATATTCACATTTGCCATCTATATTATACAAACTGCAAAAGTAAATAATTCAGGGATGTGAATAACTGTGAAGTTGTTATAAACCATGGATTTTTGCTATCTTTTTTCCATTGGGTTTTTGTAGCGTAATTTGCCTGTTTATTCTTATTTTTTTTCTTTTTTTTTTTTTTTTCCTCTGATAGATAGCCTTTTCAGAATAACAGCTGATTTCCAACTGGTGAAATATTGATTAAGTCTGAGCTACTACAATCTGATTCAGTCCATTTTGTTTCAAATGAAAACTAGACAGCACAGCAAAAACTATTGCATCATAGAAATGATAGAGCATATTCCTGAGTATTACTAATCATAAATGTCAAAGGGAGTAAAATGCATGCTATTTCAGTAGGATATCTGAAAATAAACTCACTTAGAACAATTTTGGTGGCCTTCACTGGCACCAACCTTAGATTCCTAAGAATTCATAATTGTTGCCTGTAGGCTTTCTTTTTTAATCTATGGCTATGTTGGAGCAATGTTCACTATACCCAAACCAGGGAAATTAGGTGATCCTATATAGCAGATTCTGATATAGCAGAACCTATCAGAGAATTAATTCATTTCAGTGAGACTGAACTCATATTTGCCTCTAATACATGAAAAATGTGATCATTTTGATGTGTGTGTGATAAAATCACTATAAACTGAGGTAATAAGACTTTGTTTTGTTTTGATGTTTTCTCATATGCCAAAGACATGTGTTTTTTGTTTATTTTTTTCATTTTTCATGACAGAGTGATTAGGATTTATATGTTAGCCTGATACCATAATACTATGACATTATGATAATATTGATTATTAATCTTAGTAATCATATGGAGACAAAACACTCTGGCAATCATTTGCATTAAGCAGGGATTAAAATATGTGAGAAAAAGTTTTTTGAAGATTTTTGTTTATGTTTTTGTAAATATACTGGTAAAAAAGAAGAAATGTCAACTCCTTTGGATAACATTATTCCATTTGTTCAATCTAGAAAAAAATGGCTTAAAAAAGAGGGGCTTATGTTATAATTCGAAGTAATTTATATCAAGAAGATAAATAACATTTTTGTTAAGAATTTTAAATATCATTGAAACAATTTTAACAATATTTGATAAGAATTTTGATCATTGTTTCATTAATCTATGAAACATCTTTGTTCTGGTCTAATTTCCTTTACTGGAATCATCTTTCTCTAGCTGAAATTAAAACATTCCTAATGTGACCTACTTGTAGGTGTCTTTAAGTAACTTATTACCTTAGGTTAATTGCAGAGGTTCTCTAGACAGAAATATAGTGGTTTAGACTATATATGCTGCTTACCTTTCTTACAATGCTGTAAAGCACAGATACTTTTCTCTTTTTGTTGGCTATTTATGGAGACTGCCCAGCACGTTACACTAAGTCTTTAACTTTCAGGTGCTTAAAATAATAAATACCGTCTCAAGTAAACATGGGAGCCCCAGGTTCTGAATTATTAAAAGCAAAAATATTATCCATGCCATAAAGTGTAAACACTTGTGTGAAAAACATTAAGTGAACTCTTAGGTTATTACCAGGCCTAAAACATCTGTAGGTTCTCAGTAAATGCTGTAATATTTCATATTGTAGTCACTATTTTTCAATAAAAGAACTTTATTACATATTATGTTCCATTCTTCTTGTGATAACATTAATTTTATACCACATTTAGCAGCTTATTAGGCAGACAATTGTAGAAGAAACAATTTACACAAATAATACTAATAAAGGCAAAATAATAAGATAATAAAAAAGGTAACAAAGAAAGCTAAAAAACGGGGTGGGGGGAAGAAAAATTAAACATTTTGGACAGTGTAGCTTTGGGCAAGGCTCTGCTAGATCTTGTTAAAATGACAATGGGTACTGAGGAGAAGCATGGGATGTTTTTTACTCAGCAGAAACTGTGAATAAGTTTGATTTAACTGAGGCTGAGAGGCTGCAAATTGATTTCTTGATTCATTTAGGACACAGTCAGGGGCAGCATATAGAAAACCCAGGAGAGAAGAGGACAGCATTATTGTTTCCTTCCTTAATAGGTGTAAAAGGTTGGAACTCTGTCAAGCGGCAGCAAGTTCATCCGTGTAAAAGACACCGCCAGGTATTTGCCCATCAGACACATCGATTGCTGGAAGCCAGGCTGAACCAGGGGTGACAGCCTCAGCAGCCGCCGGTGGCTCGCTGCCTGCCAGAGCCGGGGGATGGAGATGACGGGGGATAACCGGGATGCTGAGCAGCCCAGCCCTGTGCCAGCCCCACCGCCGAGCTCAGGCACTCAGCCCACGGCCGCGCTGTGACAAACCACGGGGGACGGGGACATCAGCCACAGGCTGCTCTGTCTGCGCTGCCCGGCACTGACTCGTGAGATTAAGGCTTAGTTCAAGACTACTTTGAAATTACTTTGCAATTAGTGAAAACTCACTTAAAAGAAAAAAAAAAAAAAAAAAAAAAAATTCTCATGTCTCTCTCGAGCGAGGAAACTGAAGAAAACAAGTTTTGGGAAACTGAGATGCTAAACTACATAGTTTTCACATAGAAAACCAATGTTTTTAATTTCAAATACCAAGATATTTATTAAAAGAAGCCATAAATATTATTAAAACAATTATCTGTATTAAAAAAATAATAATTCAAGTATCTGGCACTGAAGAAACAAAGCCTTAAGGACTTTAAGAGGGCATATCTCAGCAGTAATTTTTTTTTCAGGTATTCAGGTGTACCCCATTAGGAAGCTAGTTATAAATTATACATAAATATATAGATATATAATAATAGTTTACCACTATTTACCATTTAAAAACAAAGTTACATACACATGTATAAAAGATAATCAAATTGATAGCATTTCCTTAAATCACATACAAGGTCCTCAGTTTGTAAACATAAACCATTGGAGTTGGTTTTCATCATTTAAGAGCTACAACCTGCATGTACAGAAATAGTCCACCAGTGATGCTAACAGTGTGTTAAAAAACATCCCTTCTAGTGCTGGAAGCTATTTTTTACTTGGAACTTCTGAACTATTTCTAAAATTTAGAATACTTGTGTATAGATGTTTTATATGTTCATGTTTTATTTTCCAGTAGTCATAATGCACTCTAACTCTCCCATTTCTATATCTGTGATAAAGAAAACCAGTTACAATTATAGCACGGCAATTTTTTGGCATGGCTTCAGATAAGTTTGCCATTTTCTGATAGCAGTAAACACAACATATGGAGTTCAACTGATTCCATTGAACTCAAACGAGTCAAAACCTCTTTCTATAAAGAAAGAAAAATTCGGAAGGATCTTGGTTACCAGTTGGATAAGGAACTTAAACTCCAAGTACTTTCTATTATGTAATATTTGCATTTCACTTAGGAAAATATGCTAAAATAATTAAAAATATATGTTACCTTGAATTAATAACTTTCAGTTCTTTTGATCCCTCTGCTTCCTCAGCAGAAATAAATTCCATAATTTTTGGCGATATTGTGCAGGCTTTCTAAAGAAGAATGAACATTTGGATTTATATGCAGTGATGTTGGAAGTAGTTCTTAGACCTTGTATTAGAATGCTCAACAAACTCAACACTGTATAATAAAATGTTCTGTGACAATAGATTAACCTTAGCCTTCAAAAGAAACCATCTTTACAAAAGAGTTGAAGCAATAAAACATGCTGTAAGCATGACCGCCACTCTATTACCTTATCAGGCATTTTTTTCCTTAAAACCTTCTCTTCTATTGTACAAGAATAAAAAACCTGGCAAGAAAAAAATAGCATTTTAGTTTAGTTTTGGTGTTTGTTTTTGTTTGTTTGTTTGTTTTATTGTTTTTTGGTGTTGTTGTTGTTGTTGTTGTTTTTTAAGTAGCTTGTTCAACTCTCAACATACAATTTCTCCATGCAAAGAACAAGAGGGGCTGACCAGGGGTAGCAAAACTATCCAGTGTTAGAAGAGAGGGAAAAGGCTGACTACTGTGAGCAGCTGTCAAACTGTAAGGTATAAATTGCAAACTCTTCTTTAAGAAGTTTGCAGAAATGCAACATAGTCCTCTATGGGTTAAAAAAGGAACTCTTATGTTCATTTACCATTAAGCCAAATTCCCCCACCCCGAATTCTCAATATAGAACAATGTACAACTGAGAGCCAGTGGAAGTGCTCTTCAAGGTGAAGTGCTTTCATTTCAGATGAATTATGTGCCCTGTATATTCAATCAGTTTCTGTTTCCACAAAGATTATAAATCCAAATAGACTGTACTGCAAGAATCCTGATAATAGATCATATTTTACTTTAAGGTTGCCTTTTCACAAACCCTACTTGGTCTTTACTTGATCATATCTGCAAATGGTTCAGCATCCAGTTTGATACCAGTATTTGAAAAAAAATCAAGTTTTGTGATCCACATATAAAAATGCCCACCCTCTTTTTCTCTTTATATGGATTAACAGGATATTTATGAGATATTTTTCCTTCTTATTTTCTTTCACAGAGAAAAAAAAATCATTGAAAAATTTCAGATAATTTGACTAACTTGGAAATTTTCAACTTTGAAATAGCTCAGAGTCCAATCATTTTCTCAAGGTAAAATGTTTTGTTCAAGCATATTTCAATTTTAAGCTGTACTACTTCCCTATTTGCTTATTTTAAATATCTCTGTTTGCATTCAGTAAAACTCACTGCATATCAAGTGAAGGAAATGTCAAGATATCCCGAAAGACAAGTTCAGATGATCTAAAATCCTTTATCCCCTGTTCTAGCTGGCATGTTACCTATTTTCTCTTGGAGGTTGTCTGTGAATATACATACATTTGTTTCTTTCAGTTTTACCTAATCCTTCTTGACACTGTTTCAGCAATGGGTAGAATCAACACACTAGATTTATTCATTGCTCTGCAGAGTACAGATTATTTTAATGTTTTACTAAGAAAACTTGAAACCATTGTATTTGTTTGGAAGATGACACTTTCTATCCAGCAGGGATTTCTCATTTTCTTTTCACATTGCTATGCTGGCTCTCTTAGCATGGATAATGGCCCTGGCCCCTTCCCAAAGAGGGAGATTTCTGTGCTGTGTTTAAGATTCCATAGCACCATGCCAATACCCTGCCCCTGTTCATGCTCCTTTGATACTGCACAGCGAAGGTGAAATAGTACAATAACATAATCAGCATTAGCAATGTATATTTGGAGTCATATTTCAGTTAGGGGCAAGGAGGTCACAGAAGTAATTTGAAGGAAAATGAGAGTGAAAATGCGTAGAATTTACTTTCCTGGCTGACAGGAATTGGCAATAACAGCAAGAACTCAGAACTAAAATATTGTTATTGTCCTTTTGTTCACGTTTCTTTGTAGCAAAACTGTGAGACCACGGAGTAATCCCAGTTTATCTCTACTTGAATTTTCAGCCAGTTGTCTAGATACTTTAAACTGATTTTTGATTAAAAAAACCCCTAGTGAAATTATGAAGCACTGTTAAATGAAGTTTCAACCCAAATTAAGTAAACACATATCTGTATTTTGCAAATACCCACCATTCATTACATTGACATACATTATGGCCTGTGGGAAAGTAGTGAATTAGACACTAGGTTCCTTCTAATTCTGAGTGTCCAGAGGACAGATAATTTCATTAAAATTAATAGTAACAGTGGAAGGCTAACTAGGTTATAGCCCATACAATACAAAGTTTTTATGCTCCATAGCCAACCTTGAGAGAAATAAATGCCAAAAACACGAGCAAAAGAAAAACAAACCTAGATAGATAGATAGATAGATAGATAGATAGATAGAGATGATATAGATATAGATGATATAGATAGATATAGATAGATATAGATATAGATATAGATATAGATATAGATATAGATGATATAGATATAGATGATATAGATATAGATATAGATATAGAGATAGATAGATAGATAGATAGATAGATAGATAGATAGATAGATGATATATATAGGAAGTTCAGAACTAGAGGACATTTTCTAATGAAAAAGTATGTTTTCTGTAAGAGACCCCTAAAAACTCAAGACTGTGTTGAATAGAGTTTGGAAAGGGGAGATGAGAGCAAACCTATGGGTAAGGCAACTGCCTATGGCATCTCAAAATTCATGAGAACTTCCTGAACAGAGCAAAACTTGCCTAATATCGCAAAAAAAACCCAATCCTTTTGTTATTATATGGAGTAACAAAGAAATTTATGATAGTGGCATGTCTAGCTGGTCCATGTTTTTTTTGATTACTGGTAACAATCTTCTTTTTATTTATCTGAATAGTTCTTCATGTCCTGTTGCCTTTCATGCTGTTTATCGAGAGTCTACAAGTCATGAGCAGGAAACTATAAAAGGACCCAAAACACTGGAACAATAGGAGATAGCTGGAATGACACAAAATGTAAATAGAAGGATAAAGTCTGATTTCATGATGACCTCCCATCCCAGAATAAATATAGTTGTCAGTCTACTCTTCAAATTAAATGTGCATGGGAAACTTTCAGGATCAATATCTTATTGAAATCTGGAATATAAATTAAAATACTAGGAAAAATAAATAAAGGAACATAAAATACAATAAAGCAGTAATGGTAATTCCCACATGAGCTGTTCTTTTTGCACTTGCAGGATTAAAATAAATACCTGATGTAGTAATGAAAAAGACCTACAGAATTCATTAATCAAGTAAATTAAATTATGTAGAATTTGTTTTCTAAGACACTTTAAGTTATTGGTAGATTTGATAATTAAAATGTCCCTATACTTTTACTAGTGCAATGCTCCTAAAGAATGTTTATTATACTTATATTTATCAATGCTATTTAAGCAAGTTGTAATGCAGCAGACCTGGTTTATTATTTCAATCTACCCAGTTGTTAAACATGACATAAAGCAGAAGGTGTGGGGAAGGAGTGCAAAATTAGACAGAAAAATAAAACTGTTATTGTTCTGCTACTGTATAATCTCAAATCAATTCTAGGCAAAGGATTTTCAGTTTTTGATCAAGACCTGAGAAGCAGAAAATTAGAGTAAGAAAATATATAGTTATTTTTTATTACTTTTGTCACATCCATCTTGATACAACCCAGCCTAACTGTTGATTATGCCACACTATCAATCCAAAATTATATAGTGCTCCTCAGTAAACCTTGCTGTCCATGACAAAATTGTGTGGTTCATTGTGGTTCAATGTCTTATTTTTCAACAGACTTCTTCTGTTTTGGTGCTCCACATCTTGTTACCTCAACACTGTTACTGCAAATTATATTTATGAACGAAGAACAACAACAATTGACACGAGTCCCGTTGTTTTAACTAGACTGAAAAATTCCAAGTGTGCCATTTTCTCTTTCTGTTAAATCCACATGGCCTTTAAGGACCTTAACAGCTCATTTGAGGGATTTTTTTTTTCCAGTATAAAACCTCAATAAGCTAATAGCATAACTCATAGCCTCTCTTAACATGAAAATTACTACTTTTGCCATACCCTGGTTTCTTTTCCTTTCCATTCCCCTTGGCTTTTTCACTGGCTTACTATCTCCCACACAAATACTTTCGAGACAGCATGGGGCAATCATACTCCATTTCTCATTAATTAAGGAACTGACACTTATTTATTACACGTATATAGTCCATTGACTTTATAGACCTAAATAATTTAACACCATTACTGGCTGCAGGATATGAATTCTGTCTTACATAATCTAGGGAATTAAGTCTTTGTCCATTGAGTTACTATGGCAACTTCATGGACTTCCCACTTTCTGTTGGCTTGCATTGAATTAAACTCAGAAACTCAGGCTCCTGAAAGAAGGGGAATTATGTGCATGAAGTTGCTTTTAAAAAGTGAACTATCCATAAAAATCTATCACAGTAATTTCTATTGTAAGGACTTATTTTTCAGGGCAAATTATGATTTAGTGAATCATGATATCTCTGAAAGCTCATGCATATTCATGCATTTATATGCATTGAATTTATCCAATTGGCTCCTCAGGAACCAAATAAAGCTCCATAGCCTGATGAAAGAATGGAAAACTCTACAAAGCAGGAATGTTGATGTCTATGTCCAGGGCCAAGAAGTGGCTTGAAAAGTTTTCACTCATTAATGAACTCTGAAATGCTATTCCTTCAGTGCTAATTTCTATGCACCACTGTGAGGAGAATAACTTTAAAAGACCCAAAGCCTTGCACATCACTTTTTAAAGATATATGTGTGCATCTATGAAGAGGCCTCCTATGTCCTGTCTTGAGATTTTATTAAAACATAACTTCCCAGAGGAAATTCTCCCATGTGTCTCACAAATCTGGTAATTAAAGCAAACCATGTTTTTTCTTTCTGTTCTTCTCCATGAGCTGCTGTTTGAATTTACAGAGACATATAAAAGTTACCAATAAAAACTGGTAAATGTCACAGAAGAAAAAGTTCTGGTCATATTTTGCCAACTTAGCACCACCTGTCTCTAATTTTTATAGGCAAGTTTTCAAGGTGAAACACTGGTTATTATATAGTCTCTTCTACTTAATAAAATCAATATGGATAAAGGTATGAAAACAGTTGTATAAAGTCAATTTTACCCATAATATATTTTAGAATTTAATTTTGTTTGGTATTGGTGGGTTTCCGTTTATTGTTTTTATTGCTTAGGATTTTTTAAAAAATATAATATTTACCTTTTTTCCTTAAGTCTACATTGCTGCTTTGTTTCTTCATATCTATAGATTTGAGTCAAGTATGGTTTTTAAAGCTAAAGACAAAACTGAAACATACAAAGGACTTGTCTGCTCTTTTCCAAATCCGTGCTCAACAGAACTGTGTACTGACCCGGAGGGAAGTTGTCTTCTGAATGTACCCTGTGGACTGAAAATCCCCCAGCTCATCACACTTGGTCCCCCTTTCTGATGCAGGCTTTACTCCATGTATAGCTCCTTTCTTTCCTAATCACTGTATGAAAATGCAGTCTTGCATTTTAAACATCTGACTCTTCCAGTATCTCACTTCTTGTCACTTACCATTCATCGTGGTTCCTACTGTATTAAAGTCATCCTAGACAGGAATTTCTTTCTGTTTTTGCCTGTCTCCTCCATTTGCTTCTTGGCTTAAGAAGCTTCTTAAATTGGAAGAAAAAGTAGGTGATGAAATATAAAAATGTTGAGTCTATGCATTTCAATACTCTGATAATATATAAAGTCCTGATGATACTTGCTCGGTTGGAGATAAAAAAGCTAAGGCTACAAAATACATAAGAGCACTTGAAATTGGCACAACTACCCTCTGAATGACACACGGGGACTTTGGCTCAACAATATAATGTTTTACAATAGGTTTCTATGAAGTAAAATATCAAAAGAAATCTGCATGGAGAGGTCTGATTGAGAGATAACATTGAGCAGAGAAGTAACAGAGGGTCACACAGGTAATGAGGAGAGAATGACACACAAAGATTATAAAGAGGTGGGGGGGAATGCAATAAATTGTTATTGCAGATGACCTACAGCACTGGGGATAGAACTGACAGGTGAATAGGTAATTCATTAATCTGAGGTGCAAACAGGAAATGTTTTTAAATGAAGAAAGGAAAAAAAAATGGAGTGGAACATTCAGTGAGAAAGTAGCCTTAAATGTAGGCTAGAGAGATGAAGAATCGTGGTTTAGTAAGGTAAAAAATGGTTGGAAAAGGAAAGAAATTAATTAAAATGTTTAAAAAAACAGAACAAAAAATATGGAGATATGGAGAAATAAAAACTAATATTTTTCCAGCTTCAAAGAGATCTGGATGTCTGGCTTTCTTCTATCAAGAGCACCAGTCCAGAACCTAAGTAATCCTGTTAACTAACAATAACAATTAACTGAATTAACATCATCTGAATTTTGGGGGTTAGGGTTACTCTGAAGTCTGTAGCCATAATGAATTTTTAATCCAATTTTCCATGGCTGTCACACCATTTTTTTTTTCCCCCTCTCTGAAACAAGGTAAAATTTGAAGAATAACCAAAATATAAGGACCTGTGATAAAAATGTGTTGAAAAGGCAACATTTGTAAGTATTCAAGGTACCAAATAATAGCAGGAATTTTTTTAAGGCTCTTTCCTACACAGATAACTTGCAGAACTCATCCAACAACAGAGTGAAACCTGAACAATGACTTTTCAAAAGGCTAATTTCAACACATATTCTAGTGATGTTCATGACTTCCTTATTAGTGGAGTTTTAGTCAAAGGGAATTAATAATTAATAATAATATCCAAAGATATCCTATTTTCATTCATTGTAAGGACTATGTTGAATGACAATGGAAGTATAAACAGCATTTCCCTCCCTCTTTATAGGAAGACTTGCATGTACCAAGTAGCAAGGTAATAAGAGAAATTCTATGGGTGAGCATGAAAGTAATGGATGAAAATTATGCTCTGAGATAACACAAGGCAACTTGAAGATGGAGAGCGAAGTCCCTGATACTATGCAACTTAGATTTTAGTTTTGCTTAACCTTATAGTGTATCTTGATGGTATGTCAGAATATAGGGATGTCAGAAAGCTCTAAATTCACATATATCCTTCAAAACTAGCTTTTATGTCAAGAATTTTTGGAGGATGTAATATCAATTAATGAAAATGAAAATGAGAGAAACTTCCTTTCATTTTCACATTTTTCTTTATTTATGACTCTCATCAAACATTATTTCATAAAAAACCAAACCAAACCAAACCAAACCAAACAAAAGAAAACCCACCCCAAAAAACCCCAAAAAACTAAACAAACAACCAAACAAACAAAAAAAACCAACAAAACAACACAGTTTGCAAATCTCATGAGCTTTGTTGAACCCGATCTGGAAAATCTTATTCCACACCTCAAAATGCAACAGAAAAGAAAAGAAATCCTTTCTGAAAGATTTGATTTGATTTATTATACAAAACCCTTTGTGTTGCCTGGATGATGCAATGCTCTGCTCCTTTACTCTTCTGAATAACTCAGTGCCTGAAAATGCTTACAGTGTTTAACTAAATCAAATAAAAACCATATTGAATTAAAATCTTTTTTATATATGAGACATTTGAAAAGGATATCAGCCTTTAATGTTATTCATATAATGAGTAAAGAAAAGGTACATTTTTGGTAGTGAAGTTGAACAGTGACATATTGAAATCAGTGGTAAAGGAGAGACAAACCTCTGATCATTGAGACCTAAGCAAAACAGAAATAGAGTTTATTCCACTGCAGGAGATAAGGGAAGATTTATCAACTCAGTACTAGATTAAGAGAATAAAAAGGCAAGGAAATATATTTTTAGAAATTTTGTCAGTTAGGTATTTTCTATCTCTATTTTTTACTATTCTGAAAATTTGCATGCCCTTCAATGTATTCTGTCTTTCAAAAACCAAGCAAATTCTACCCTTTCCTATCTGATAACAACTGCAGACTCTCTGAGGCAGATGCATTCTTGCAACATTTTTCCAACAGACTTCCACAGTTGTGATGCATAAACTTTATCTGTCCATGAATTTAATTTATGCCTTTAAATTGAATGAATGAATTACATATCAGAGCAGATATTCTAGTTTCTAGTGAAAAATCTCCATACAGTTAAAAGCAATTTTTCCTTGCTTTGTTTATCTAATATGCTTTATTAATAAACAGAGAGCAAAGTTAATGATTTTTTTTTTAATGGCTTTTTTTCTCTCCTTATGTTTTTTTGTTTGTTTGTTGTTTGTTTGGTTTTTTTAATGCAAAGATTTAATTTTCTTAGTAGTTTGTAAGGGACTGCTTTCTTTAATATTGATTTGTTTTAAAAATGGATCCTGGTAAGTTTCCTCAAATATAAGCATTGAAATCTGATTTCATTCTGGTGTTCCATTGACATGCACTGGATTATTTCATTTCAGGGTGTTTCTGATTTGTCTCATCTTATGTGGAATATTAACTTTAAAACCAAACCCAGAAGTTTAACATAAGTCAAATCCTAGTAAAGAGCATCCTCCTAAATTAAATATCAAAGCTTCTTTTTATCTTATGTTTGGAGGAATTAAATCTCCAAAACCATGGAAAAGGTGAGTTCACTGCACTATTAGCTTTAATATATGCAAAGAATAATTATGAATTAAAGAGATTAAAAGAACCTAAATCCTAAAGAGAGTTTTGGACCTTTTCATGAAGTGCCATGCTGAAAATCATTTGGCAAACAGATTCAAGTATGAATCACAGAATGCAGTCTACATCATTATGCTGACAAGTGGTTCTTCAGTACCGAGTGGTATCCTGCAGAGCCAAAAAATGTTCCAGTAGGATTTGCCCAATGAATCAAACATCTTGTAATTGGATTTGCTACTTGCTTACAATAAAAAGCAATTGCCAGAAGGCAAGACTTTCTGTTTTTACTGTGGACATGTGTTAGTCTTTTTAATCAGCAAAATATTTATGCTAAAATACATGGGATTACTATCTTAGAAATAAATACTAGTCCCAGTTAAGGAAAGCTACAGTTAAAACTAAATGCTTGCTTATTTTTAGTGTAGACATTACAGTGTACCACAACTACTGGTATTGGCATAACTGAATCTTTTAACATATCAGCATCTGTGTAGCAAATCAATTTTTATATAAAAATCAAATTGCTGAAGCTGTTGAACAAATGTAGAGAAAGAACATAATTTTTCATAAAGTTAAGTTCTAAGATAAGCTTTTCCATTTTTTTTTTAGCGTGGAAACATCTGGACTGAAGTAGAGTTTAGCTGTATGACAGGAAGTTTGTGAAGAAGAACAGAATATAATCATTATTTTACCAGTGTTTGTACAAGAGACACAGATATTCCTCCTGCTTCATTTTTCTTCCCCACAAAGAAAGTGAAATAGGAATATCTCTATGTCTTGTCAATTAAACTATTTATAAAATAACTTCATAGCTCAGTTAATAACATGTGGAAAAGCTATGCTTCCAGAAGAACACAAGATGCCACATCAACCAGGGAATAATCTCAAACGTTGAATTGCCTCTCGGGAAATACATCACATCTGTGTGTTTTGTGTGGCAGCATGATGTTCTTGGTGATACTTGCTGGTCCCTTTGGAGGAAGTCAGTAGACTCTGAATGAAACACTTAATTTCTTTCTGATGTTGCAGATTTAATTTTAGTATTGTCTTAGAAACAGTAAAACACTCACAGAGGAAGTTTCCAGAAACATTAGCTTTCCCCTGGCTCAGTCCCTATGCAGTGTTTACCTGAATCAGCACTTCCAAAGGTCACCTTTGTGGAGCAAAAGGTGTCTGACAGAGTCCTGCCCAAGGGAAGTTTATCCTTGCACACACACACAGTTTTGTCGGTGGGAATGGTGTGGGTGAGTTTCTTTGTACCTAGAGATTTTAAGGTGGATTGGGTCATCTTTCCCAGGTTCTTTCTAAAGTATCTCAAAAGAAACTGCAATGACAAAACATGGGTCTCCTTCCTCAGGCAGGACTGAAATGTTTGAGGCTGTGCTTACAGCTCTATGTTATATGGTTGATAACAGTGAGTGAAATAATAATTTTGTGTTTCCATAATCATGTATTTCAAAAATTCATGAGAATCTTTGTACTCAGGATCACAGCACTGAGTGGCAGCAAACCCCTAAGCCAAACATAAGAATACTGCACCACACACAGAAATACGGAGCTGGTCCCACCTACCTATGTCTTCAGCAAATTCACAGTTCAGCAACCAGTTATTCAGCTGTAAAAATACTGGTGGATCAGAGTTGAAAAAGACAAGAGACTGGTTACAACATCATGTATGCTCATGGCCATCAGGAAATAGGTACTGTGAAGCCAGTTTTACGTGCCATAGTTCAATTGGAATAAAATATTGCCAGTAGTCACCAACTTCTATAAATTAAAGAGTTGTTTCTCAGTATTGGTTCACTCATGTCTATTAGTGATTAATAAAAGGAATTTTCCACTAAGGAAATGACAGCTACCAATAATAGTGCAGAATGGGGTTGTAGAACATACATTATGTCATCACATCCTCTATACTATCTCCTTTGACTTGTAGGCTGAACAAGTAACAGCTCTGCTTCTCATTTTCTGTAGTTATTGCAGGGAATCTTATCCTTCACCTTAGCCCCTCTTCCCCTCATTTTAAACAAATCTGTTACCTTTCCCTAGAGTTGCCAGAGGTTTTTAATGGGTGGCATTGTTTTTCAAGAAATAAATATCACAATCTGATACAGCAAAAGATGTTTTGAATATCTAGTATGGACAGAAATCAAGTTACTGCTTGTTGTGCTTTGAAGACTCAGGATTTTTTCGTTTAAAATGTCATTTGGAACTTTTCTACAGTGTAACAGATATTGTAATAAAGTATAGGGGTGTTTTATTATACTATGCTAATATATATAAAACACTACAAATGACAAGATTTCTAGTGAGTCTGTGCCACACTGAAAAAAATCTACAGCCTTAAAGGCACTAATCAACTTAAAAATTCCTTTCCCTAGGCTATTTTATCCATGTATATATGAAGATAATTACACTGCTAATTCTATATAACAGTTTGAAGGCCTTCCCTAATGACACAATGGTATATTTTCAAAATGAAGAAAATAATATGCCAATTAGAGTTAAGTGACATTTAAATATATTCATAACATCTAAGTAATTGCTCTCCATGTAAGTGAAGTTCTGGGTGACTGGTGGAGACACATGCAGCCAAACTGTGTTAATATGCACTACCAGTCAACATAATTTGGTCAAATGTCACATCAAGATGTGCATTAAAGAAAACACCTCTCAAGGTTAAGTAGTAGTTTTTAAACTAGCTAGTTGTGCAGTAGAGGGGAAAGACAACTGTTGATTCAGTTCTAATTAATTGACTGAAGATAATATTGCATTTAGATGTTAAGTTCTGATAAGCACAGTATAATTATAAATTCAAAATACTTATTAGATGTAGCAGTCCAGATTTATTTTAAAAGGAAATATATGCAAAAGACCAGAAAGTCAAAACAGACTAAATGAAAATATTTAGATTAAATAAAAATAATAGTTAAACTAGACTAACCATAAAGACTAATTCAGGCAGATAAATGTAAGCTGAGAGGCCAGTGGAAAAGGTGCCTTGAACTACAGCAGGACTGGTGTCAATTTTATCCAGTCAAAAAAATCAATTAATCACTCAGTCAATCCCACAAAATGTATGTATGATAAATGGCAACTGTGATTGCATTTAGTAAAAGTTAAGTTCAAATTGCAAAGTAAATTCTTGTAAATTTTAGTCCTTTCTCTTCACTGCTGCTTTTTTATAGGCTTAGTTAAAAATTACTGTCTCAATAGTGACTTCCAGATTAGTTGAAGGTAGATATGTCTGCCATATTTATTCCGTAGGATTTTATGCCTTCTTCATGTGTGCCCAAATGAAATAGTTAAAATACAAGCAGAGTGGAAAACTTACTTAAAAATCATGGTACTTACTTGGTAAAAATACTTGGATTGCAAATGAGCAAATCACAGATAAAATACATGAAAAAGATAATGCAGAGCTTTAACCCAAGAATGCAAAAATTTTAATATCCTACTCTATCTGAAATTCAAAAATGGTAAGAAGTAGTAGAATAAGATTAAGCCCAGTACTTTGCACACACCAGAAGATTTTATCATTTTTCTGTAAAGATTATAAACCCAAAAAACAAATAAGCAAAAGTAGTATCACAGAAGTAATACAGCCTAGGTGTCTACTATATTGTGCAAGACCTAAACTAGTCAATGAAAATGAGTCCATTATCTAGTGTTTTCTGGAAAGAAGATAGAGCAGTAGCACTTATAATAGACTAGGATGCTCAGTATTCAACCACATTAAATGCAATTAGGACAAATAGCCAGTAGACATAGAAAAAGGAACAAGACTGTAGTGGGGAAATATGAAGGTTTATATTCCTTTAAGCTTTTCATAACATGGTAATCTGTAGGGGTTAGTTACACATACCCTTTCTTCTTTATCCTATTAAGTGAAAATTAAAGATAGCAACATACAAGTGAGACAAATTGCACCACAATCATAACACCAATGCATAAAGCAGAACATGCAATTGAAATAACATCATGTTAAGGCTGTTCTCGAGATAAGAAATATTTCAGAAGCTGTATATTAATGAATTAGATTGGCTTACATTAAACATTCCTCTTGTTGTTTGCTTAATGTTATTAAATCAAACAAGACAACACCAAATTCCATAAAAGGAATGTCTTTCACTCTGGTTTTTTTTGTTTTGTTTTATTCTGGTTTTGGTTCTTTTTTGGGGGTTTTTTTGGGTCTTTTTTTTTTTTTTTTTTTTTTTTTTTGGCTGAGTACATTCAAGGACAAAGATTTTTTTTTTCTCAGGAGTCACTGTTTCAAAATTATAGCATCAAACACATATAGGAGATAATGGTCTCTAATGGTCTCTAGCTTAGGAGCATCTACCACATCCCTTGTTACCCTACTTCAGTGTTTTGCTATCTCCTAACTAACAGGCTTTACTTATATAAACTTATGGGAGTTTTGGTTTTGGATTTTTTTTTTTTGAATGAGAAACTATTCTATCAAAAATCTATCTATTTTTTGCATATTACTACAATGGCCAGAAGCTCAGTGCTTTTACTAATCCTCCCTTTTGCTGCTATACTATAATTATAACACAGAGTACAAGGTCATTTCTTTTACAAAGACCATAGCAAATTAGTGTAAAACAAGAGACAACTGACAGATAGGGAACGACAGGAAAGTACAAGGGGATAACGAGGCAATACTAGACACAGTGATAGGCAGCAGTCTCAACACAGAATCATCTTATACAGTGTGAGCCCTTTTATATTTATTTTTCTTTTAAGCAGATAATACTGAAGTTTAGATTTTTAAAGAAAAGACTAGAAAATGATGAGAGAATAAGAAACTACTTTCTGAATAGTTTATGAAACTCACTTCTGAGACTGAGCTAGAATAAGTGGAAGAGAAAGAAGGTGATTGTTTCACAAGGGAACAACTGGATTATAAAAAATGGCCAAAACATGCTGGCCAGAAGCTGGAGGCAGTGTCTCAATGCCAAATGAGTAGGAAGATGTTGGAAACAAATAGGATTTGAAAGGTTCTGAAAGTAATGGCAAATTGAGAATGCTTGATATAGCAGAGGAGAGAAAAAACATAGATGCATATAGATCTCAATTCCATTAAATAGCTTTGTTTCATAAAGGAATTTGCCTACCATCTATTTTCAAATTAAAATATTCTTATATGCTAACAATATGCACAGCATATCAGAATCAAATAATATTTACTTGTTCCAATTAGTTTGAGATGTGATGTTTAACTCCATGTAACACAGGATATTAACATAAATTAGTAAAAAGGAGACACCAAAATGCTCCAAAATATTCATTGCATGCTTTATGCTGTTCACATGTGACTGCTGAGCACATTGCAAAGGGCAGCCAGCAGCAGACCATAATAGCCATATTCTGCATCCTCACTATGTTGTTGTCCATATATGGTGTCTTCAGACAGGTTTGATAATGACTCTTTAGCATTCACTCTGCATGAAATACTGCCCCAGAAGCCAGAGATATTTTGTTGAATAACATGAAAAATGCCAGAACAAGCATCCAAAACAACAAAAAAAAAACTATCCAGGAGTATTTGCTACTGTTGAGACTGAACACCTCTCCGCATATAAACAGAGTGATTGAAATACATTTTTCTATGATTCCTCAGAAAGGTCTCCTTGACTGTTCAGCTTTTGTTGTTTGAGTAGTCTGTCCTTTTCAATGTGCTGCAATAAAGTGAATGTTCCTTTTCAAGGTTACTTTGTGTGCAGATTGCTGTACAGCATTAAGTACGCCCATAGCATAGAGACTCTCCAAGGTCTTTAGGCCTTCTAAACCCCACTCAAGCCTTATTTCAGTGCCAAGTTGAGCTTTGTTGGACTTTTCTTCCATGTCACAAATATTATTCTTGCAGCTATGGGAAAATAAGCAGTTTTCTACAGGAAACTGAAAAAGAGGGTACCCAAGTTACATTCCTTCTATTCAAATCTTGTCTTGCACAGCTATCACCTTACATTCAAAAAACACAAAATGTGAAGAAATTGGGATGTATACTTTAGTCTCTGTGGTTCTATTTTACTTTCCTATTAGAACTGCTCTCTATCTGTCTCTGCAGGTTACATTTTAACAAACTGCTGTCCAACATCGTATAAAGTTGTTGGAAGGAAATAAATAGTTTTCTGTATTATCGGCCTGTCTTTTTAAGCAATTATGGCATTTACCTTTGGATAAAGATGGGTATTTAGAATAATAATACTTAAATCAGACATTTAAAATACTTAGATTCATATTTTATCCTGGACAGCTAAAAGACATGGATTTTTCAGGTCTAAGATAAATTCATCCAAATATTTATTTAAGTGGGTTTTTCAAACTGACTTGCATGTCACAAATCCATAAACCAGACTTCTCCTTCATAGGAAATGCCTTCAATGGTAAAGCCTTGAAAGGAATGGCTAATGCCATTGCCAAATGGGTTTTAAGACTTGAAATGTTTATAGTAGTTGTTTTTAAAATTTTTCTTTTTGCCTCATAGAAGATGGTTACCTTAACTGAGCATAAAATTATATTTATAATTTTCTTCATTGTGCCAAAAAATCACTGAAAAGTCAGTAATAGCTTACAGTGTGTGAAAAGTCTCCATTTTCTGAAAGTATACATAGAAATGAAAGTATGAAATGAAACTAGCTGCAGATACTTTTAAGCTTTTAAGATAGATTTGCCCTTTGTCAGTTTAATTGGAGAAAATAATGTCAGAGATGGTAAAATCTGTTAAGACACAGAACCACAGAATCACAGAATGTGTTGAGTTGGAAAGGACCCACAAGAATCACTAAGTCAAACTTTCAGTCCTGCACAGCATCATCCCCAAGAATAACACCATGTACCTGAGATCATTGTCCAAATGCCTCTTGAACCCTGTCTTTAGGCTTGGGACTCTAACAACTTCCCTGAGAAACCTCTTCCACAGTGCAAATACTCTCTGGGTTGAAAAGCCTTTACCGAATATCCAACCTAAAGTCTTCCCTGACAAAATTTCAGGCCATTCCCTTGGGTCCTGTCACTGGTCACCAGAGAGAAAAGACCAGTGCTTGCCCCTCCTCTTCCCCTCAGAAGAAAGTTCTATACTGCGATGAGGTCTCTTCTGAATCTTCTCTTCTCCAGGCTGAACAGACCAAGTGACCTCGGTATCACCTCATATAGCCTCCCCTCAAGGCCCTTCACCATCTTTGCGGCCCTTTTTCAGATGCTCTCTAATACTTTAATGTCTTTCCTATATTGTGGAACTGAAAACTGTACACAATATTCAAGGTGAGGTTGCCCCAGTGCAGAGCCGAGTGGGACAATCCCCTCCCTTGTCCAGCTGGTGATGCCGTGCCTGATGGCACCCAGGACAGGGTTGTCCCTCCTGGCTGCCAGGGCACTGCTGACTGAGGTTCAACTTGCCATTGACCAGGACCCTAGGTCTTTTCCTGTGGCACTGCTTTCCAGCATCTCATTGCCCAGTATGTCCATACATCCAGGGTTTCTGCTTCCCAGATGCAGAATCCATCACTTTCCCTTGTTGAACCCCATACAGCTGGTGATTGCATGGTGCCCAAATATTTTTGAGTTTTCTTTGCAAGGTCTCCATGCCTTCAAAGGCTCCTGCCAGTTTTGTATCACCAGCATACTTGCCTATTTTTCCTTCCAGTCCTGTGTGAAAGCCATAAAGATGTTGAAGAATACTGGGCTAAGAACTGAGCCCTCTGGAACACCATTGGTGACAGGTTCCTAGTTTGATGTCACCCCATTCACTGTAACTTTGTGCCAAACCTGTGAGCAGGTTGCTTACCCAACACATGACATGCTGAAAATTTTGTCTAAAAGGATCCTGTGAGAGAAAGTATTGAAAGCTTTGCTGAAATACATAAAGATTATATCAACAGGCTTCCACTGATCAGCTAGGTGAGATACCATGTCATGAAAGGAAATCATATTTGATAAGCAGAACTTTCCCCTCATAAAGTCATGCTGGATGTACCAATTACTCTGTTGTCCTTCAGGTGTTTTACAGTAACTTCCAAAATAGCATTCTCCATAACTTGATGAGGCACTGAAATGAGACTGACAATCCTGTAGTCTCTGGTGTTCTTGTTCATGCCCTTCTTGAAAAGTGGGACAACATTCACCAGCTTCCCAGTCAGCTGGGACCTCTCTGGATTCCCAAGACAACGCAAAAATCATCGAGAGAAGTTTTGCAATGACAGCAGCAGCTCTTTGAGGATTCTCAGATGAATCCCACCAGGCCCTATAGATTTGTAGGGATCCAGATGAAGCAGCAGATTTTGCTGCACACAGCAGCAATTGCAGCAAAATTTCAGAATCAACTGGGAATTGATAATGTTGTAGTCATGGTCCACCAGCTCAGGGCTCCAGGAACTCCTTGGTGCATCAGCTGTGCCAAAGGCACAGGCAAAGAATCCATTAAACACCTGCTTTGTCCATGTTTCTGTTTGGCTGGGAAGGAGAAAGTTGTAAATTTTTGCTTCTTCTTCATGGTACCATATCACCTTTGACATTTTTGCAGGAATTTTGCTGAGCTAGGAGATTGGATAAGAAGAGGTTAAAAAAAATTTGCACCACTCTGTTTCAGCTGTCAGTCATTAGGACTGCTAAAGCTAGATGTCCACCCTTCAGGCAGTTTTGTGACTGCAGCTCAAAAAGAGCCCTGTCTAAGCAGAAACATACAATTATGCCAACCAAATTATTCCTAGGCTATACAATACAATTACCCAGCCTAATCTGAAACATAAATTAATTGAAGGATTATTTTCCTTTTTCTTTTTTTTTGCATAGATGTCCCTGTGTAAGATATTCATAAAGAAAAGATAAGTGCTTGATTTCCATGTTAGAGACTCTGAAAGGATATCTATTTTAATAAGAAATGGGCTTTGATTCAGCTCTTTACTTTTGGGGTGAGGAGGAGAATTTGGCAGCGCAAATCAGTTCTTACATTAGCACAGAATCAATGTATGAAAGTAGAACGACAAAAGTGATGCTTTTTCAAAGCTTTTTTTCTTTTTTTTTCCCCCCCTCTTTCATAGATTAAGATTGATTGAAAGAACGGTTCAGCATGAATTCCTCTGTATGCCTACATCTCATGGTGATGCTGGTTCAACTTTGGCCTTGCTCTCCCAGCACGCAAAGCTCCAGCGCTCAAAACACAGTTCAGTCTTTCACAGCAGTTCGAAGAGTGAAACGTGGCTGGCTGTGGGACCCTCTTTTTGCAACTGAGGAACAGATTTCACCGAATCCTGTGTATATTGGACAGGTACGATAAGTAATGATTCAAGGACAGTACAGGGTTAGATTTAATGTGCTGATTAGCACCTTCTACCTGGGCTTGGAAGACCAAATATCTCCAGTGTCATAGAAACATCAGCAAACATGGAAAGAGGAGATCAGGAAGCTGTAATAAGGCAGTGCTACATCCCTCCATTCCTATGACCTTACTCAAGGTCAAAGAAGTCTGAGAGCTGGAGGCCATGGCACTACCAAGTACCTTCCTTCGTTGAGGACTGCTGTCAAGGAAACTTCACATGCATGCTGTTACTAAAACTAGCTCCATACACAGCAGATAAAGGTATAAAGCTGAAAAGTTCCTTTCTTCCTACTGAATGGAAGTTAAGGACTCATTTATCAACATCTGGCAATTTGCTTGTGCTATTTCTGGCACTGCATCAAAGCAGCCATACTGAGTGTAGTGTAGTTTACAAATAGTATTTAGCATGATTTTCTATTACACTAAGTAGCAGCTGATTTACCCCTCATTAATTTTTAATGAAGCTGATTAATACTAAATGCTTTTACCACCAAGAAACTACAGGAATCTGCATGGTTCATTAGATTAACGTAGGTTTAGCACAAGGAGCAATTATTTTTCACCCTTCTTTAAAAATGTGCTTTAAGATAATTTTCTTAATGAGGGTTTATCTGCCCCCTTCTCTCTCTGCTTATCATTATTATTATTGTATTTATTATTATTTATTTGTATATTAGAAAAAATTTTAAATTGAGATCAGTTTTTCTTTTCTTGAAGGCTCTTTTTAGATGAATGAACCAAAATAAGTTTAACTGCTAATTAACTAGCACTAAAATTTAATTGGACCCAAAGGGTGAAGTACTCAAAATTCATTAATTACTTTTTCACAGCCCTTTCAAAGTAGTTTCTATGGAAGTGTGATGTCTCACTCCCTGAAAGAACAAGTAAAGACATACGGTCTATTTTTTTACAATTATTTTTACTTTTCCAATACCTTGAAAAAAGTTTCCTGCAAAGAAACATTATAAATGTAATGTATTTTCCTGATCTCACCTTTTTTATTTCTCACAGGTTAACTGGGGAATTTACTGAAGATTATTGTTAATTTATTTCAGTGAAACCATTGTCTAATAAGCCATATTTACTTGTGTCTTTTTATTGAGTAGAATATGCACTGCTTTCAGCAAATGAAGTGGTAGTCTATGATCTACACTTGAATTTTTAGTAATTAAGGCCCTGAAGAAAACTGCATCAACGAAAATACAAAGGTAGACAGTTCTGTTTTTACATCACTATTCCATATCAAAATACTTTTACAGTCAGAACTAAATTTTCAAATTTCATTCAACATAGACTCATAACTCCTTTTCTATTATCATGATTAAGAAAAAAATTAATATGTCCATCAGCACTGCAATGACAGATACACAAGGATGAACACCAAAACAGTTATTCTCTGTTCTCATTTACAATGATAAGACCATTTATTTTTTTCTCAGAATACAAAAAAACAAGTAAACTGAGTACCTTCGCTATGCTTTCTCACAAATGTCATCTGTAAGGGACCTCTCATTTAACATGTTCAGGGTCATGAAGTCTTTTGTGTATAAATGATCCTGAGTGAAATTGCTAAACACAGGTTACGTCATAGCAGCCAGTTGAAGGCATGCTCCCAGAGCCTAAGGGTTTGATACACCCTGCGGTCACATCTGAGCCCCATGTTAGTTTAAAGATCTAGTTATAGATCACTTCTCCCATGTCCTGGGTTTTGTGATAAGGAAACCAAGATTTATGGAAAACAAAGAATCTGTGTAGCCCCTTAGTGGGATGTTAAATTTGGATGTGCTAAAATGAGTTTGACCAGACCACTTATAAAGGGGATAGCATGGCCCATGTTTAGCACACAACTACTTATGTTGAAAATATGTAAGTTGTTCATATTTAAAATGGTTCTGAACCCCCTTGGACTTGAAAATTCACTCTTTTGTATGGGCAAGGATAATTAAGTCTGAATATTTTAGGATTTAAATACCTTTACAGAAATCAGAGTAGGAACTCAAAACTGTTCCTCATATCTCAGAAAAATGTCCCTGTCTCATTCTGAATAAATTATCCATCTGATGCATGCAGACAATTATGCATTATGAAAATCTTAAAAGGCATAGGCATTCATCCAAAGAAAAGTTAAAACTATTTTTGCAAATTCAGAAGTTATTACAAAATATTTTAATGCATCCAATGGGGAAATGTTACTTTCCTCTTCTATGGCCTCACAACTTACAATGACCTTTAAGGTGAATAACCATAAACAAAACAGTGAGATAATTAAAGTCAACAGTTAGGCATATTATTTGCATTTTAAACATGCTGCTTCACAAGAGAAGCAAGTTGAATAATATATTTTTTTGTAATTTCAGATTATTAATTAGTATCCAGGTTCTTAGAAAGTTTGACTTTTCTTGTTCTAAAACCAAGATAAGTGGAGAAAAAATAAAGAATTAATGATGCAATGGAAATTTTTGTTCCCATAAAATTCAACTGTGGATGACTGCCATGTCAGGAAATAAAGTTATTGCTCTTAAAATATTGCTCTATTATATAGCACTAACATTAGCAGAACTATTTTGCCATGAACAAATGCAGCTGGACAAAAATTTTCTACAAGACTCAGCTTCATCAAAGGAATCATCACCATAAAGTTCGTTTGAACAAATAAAACAGAGGATGTAGATCAATGGGAAATGGCTATCAATTTATTTTTGAATAAACAATACAGACTTTCACCACAGAATATCTTTTCACCTCTAATATTTCAACAGATACAGAACAGAATATTTCAACTGTTGCACACATTTGCACTTAGCACTGCTGAGTAAAAAAAAAATAATAAATAGTACATGTGTCATCTGCAATAATAAAAAAATTAGATAATGTTTAATGACCCTTGCATTGTTTCCAGCAGAATTGTAGGGGAGCCGATAATACAATGAAATAAAGTAGGCACTTATGTGCATTCTCTTCACTTTAAAGTAGCTGAAGCATCTCTTATCAGGTATATCATGCATTTATATGTTTGTTATATCAACACTTTAAATAATTTTAAATATTTTAAAATTAAAATGTTTGGCTGAAAATGTTTGACAGTATCATCTTTCAAATACTAGTGTCCAAGAAGGCTCATTAGTGACAATGTTCACAGTAGAATAAAAACAAAGCATAAAATGAATATTTCAAAACTTTGTTCTTCCCCAAATGTGACTTATTTTTCTCATTTGTACTTTCAGCTGAAATCAGATTTAGACAACCAGGATGGCAACTTAAAATACATTTTGACTGGGGAGGGAGCTGGAAGCTTTTTTGTCATTGATGAATATAATGGCAAAATTTATGTAACTCAAAAGCTGGATCGAGAAAAGAAACCTTTCTACACTCTAAGAGCACAAGCAATTAACAGGAGCACTCAGCTTCCTGTTGAACCTGAATCAGAATTTATCATCAAGGTTCGAGATGTCAATGACAATGAACCGCAGTTCTTGGATGGACCTTATGTGGCCACTGTTCCAGAGATGTCACCTGAAGGTATGATATGCTGTGAATCAAACACTTTTTTTCCTCATTTCCTGATTTTTTTCTAGACAGCTGTATTGAGGTAATATCTTAATAGCATATTTTACAGACTGCATCTCAGTAAGAAGGAAGCAAACTTTTTTACAGGTTTGGAAATTTGCTAAGGTATATTCTTAACTGGAGACGATTTGGGGATACGATTATCATAAAGTCACCCCAAGACAGGGTTGCAAAATATCTCTGTTTAACATTCTTGGTTTTAAATATTTAGGTAACTACATCTATCCAAGTCTTTTTACAGATTCTGGATACATGTTTGGATTGACTATAGATATTTGTCTTTCCCGTCAGTGATTCAGCCTTGAAATTTGCACTTGTTTAAAAATATAGCATTCCCAGCCAAAATAGGTAGAGTACTGCAGCCAGTTGTGAAGATGATGTGATGGCCACCCTCACTCTCTGCATGTCACCTACCTATTTACACTGCCAAGTCTCTTTCTTATCAGTGAGCATCTCCTTGTTAGGATTAGATAGTGTGCAATGAAGGACTGCCTTCTGATTTCCCAAGTACATGAATCATATTTTTCCTGTCAAGAGGAACAACTGAATCCCTGTACCCCTTCTTTCTCACTTTCACATGACCAGACAGACCTGTACTAGTGTCTGTCATGTGTCTGGAAACTTATTAAAACAAATGATATATCATAGCATGTGTACATGTATGTTTAAAGCCTTCAAAAACCCCAAAGTGTAAATACAGCTGACATAAAGAGGCGTGTTATAGATAGTATTTCCAAGTAAATATCCTAAGAATCAAAGAGAAACTAGATTCTTCAGATCTTATAGAAAAGATCCCAGTAATATTTTAAATTTATATGCCTACTTCTTTTGCTTATTTCTGTTGCAACTGATATTGAAAAGAATTTTAAATATTTTGCTGCTTTAAATGGCATGAATCAATGAGGTCATTAATGTAATAGTATCAGTGATGCTATTAAGCATTATCTGCTCAACTTTTAGAGAAGAATCAGTGAATATTTGACAGCAACCATAAACTTTATCTACTTCTTGCCAGCCAGGATAGCCGTTGAAAGAAAAGGATATCCGTGCCTGCTATTTAACTGAGAGTGGGGTTAGTATCCTAATTTCTGCCAGGATGCAGCAGCTCCCAATCACTACAGCAGTAGACAAAAGACATGCATTTGATCAATTTACTTGCTAGTGATACTTGTTATCTGCTTTTACCACCTTCCACCAGGGAAATCACTTCTATTTTTACTTCACTGCCACATCTGTGCAGGCAGACAATTCTGATCCTGACCTCTTGGTCAAATAAATTTTTCTAACATAATCAGTTGGTTGTTCAGTGATTTTTTCCAGCTTTTGCATCTTGCTCACTCGCTCAAGTCTGGAGACAAGATAGGTGTCTTATCAAAGTCCTTTGCATTTTTATTTTTTATCTGTTCATAGTAAAAATGAGTATAGTTCATTATCTAGAATTAGCGGGGGTTTTAAATATTTAGGACTTTGATAATTCTTTTCTGTTCTTTTTTTTTTCTCTCTCTGTAGTAAAAGATTGTTTATAGGCCCCTTAGTCTCTTACAAAATGTTTTTAATTGGTTGATTATTTAGTGTCTTCATTTATACTCACAGAGCCTTGTAACCATTTGCATAAGTGTATGAGCAACTGAATTTTTTCCAATTTATTTTTCTGTCTTTATGATGACTATATAGTCGGGTAGGGTGGTTCTTAAGACCAGAAAACAACAGTAGTAATCTTTTTCCATATACCTCTGTTTCTCATCTGAAACCTTCAACAAGCAGTTGACAATTGAGAAATTCCACTCTATACCGCCTTGAGTTTTTTATGGATAGATGTCTTTTTCCATTCCTGTGTCATCTATTTAGATTCCTAAAATATGGTATCACTTCAGCATAAGATTAACTAAGCTGCAAAAAATATAATTTGTTGTGTGATATTAATGTAATATTATAAATAAAAATATTACATTGAACTATAGAAATAGATGAAATTTTAAAAAAGTAAATTAAAAAATCAGAAGTAAAACAATGTCCCATTTGTCAGAAAGGGTGAAAAATGAAGTAAGATCCCAATTTTCTTTCTCTCTCAGACACAGACTTCCTGAGATAGTAAACTCACTGATTTATGATCATCTAGTGTATGATATGTGAATCCAGGTCATCCAAGATCTTGAAATATTTTCTGCATTACTGCTTCTATGCTTGACCTCTTTAGCACTAATACCATAGCTATTCCAAAGATCATTCTTTCATCTACTTCTTCCATGGAGACACTACTGGAATACTGATGTGTATGTCTGGAATATACAATGCAAGTGGAGTGTATACCTTGATAATGGTTAGCTCCAAAACATGAAACAACTGAGCCACACACCATGAGTACTTCTTAGGAAGCATGGTCATGACTTGGGAAAGCAGGTCACTGCTAGTGCACATTTTGTCTGGAGCTAAGAAAGCAAGTAGAGACTAATTCAGAGCTGGTCACTTGCCTCAGACAACCCCAGTAAATAAAGAAAATAGACACAAAAAACTGTGCCTGAAGTTAGTTACAAGTACCAATATAAATACAAATGTGCCAAAAATTTGGAATACATTTTAATTCTTTATTCGCTCTCTTTCATATTCAGTACTAAATTTTATTAGGGTTTTATATGCAAGTGTCACAGTAAATGAAAAGCGTGTCAGCAAATGAACTGTCTTCTGAGAACACAGGACTCTGCTTTACCCTGAGGCATTTGGTACAATTGTACACTGTCTTCCTCATAGCTGTTAAACTTGTACAAATGTAGTATATCTGATGGAGTGCTTAAGAGTCAGATGCAATAATTTATCAGTACTTAATGTCTTTATAGATCTCAAGCTCTAGTTAGAAAAATGAACAGCTGCTTGCCATATGAGGGCCCCATAGTATACTTAATGGGCTGCAATGTATAAATGGTACTCTACCATATTTTGCCTGAAAGGGTAAAACCAAGGCTGCAGAGATACAAAGAAGCAGTTTGCCTTAAACAAAGCTAATCAAAAAGTTCAATTGTCATGTAATGTTTGCAACGTCAGAACTAGGGCTTTGGGATTTCTTGATTTTTGAGGGTGTATAAAATTTTATGTTGATTGTTTTCAAATATACTATTTGCATCTGATCAAGTTTTCTCACAATCATGTAGTTACAAATAATGGCTTTTGGGAGTTTTTGTGTACAGAATATTAACATTTCAATTTCTGCCACCCAAATACAAATGTGATAAATGTGAATCCATTCTGCAAATGGTTTGAGTTGGGGTTTGTGGGTTTTTTTTGTTTTTTTTTTTTTTTTTTAATGTGGATTCTAGTTTTGTTTTTTTTTTTTTCCCTTGGGATTTTGTTTGAGTTTTTGTTTTGTTTGTTTTAGTGGATTGTTTTTTTCTGATGGTTAAATGTATAAAGAAATCCAGGTTTCATGAAAGTGAAAAATTAAAAGCTGAGAAAGTACTCTAAAGCCAGGGTAACATTTTTCTTCTTCTGACTACATAGTACATACTTAACGTAGAGGTTCATGGAGTTATCACACAATGTTTTTTTCCAAAAAAAGTATGAGAAATGATAACCTGCTCTTTACATGGTCTCCTGTTACCCCAATTTAGAAATAAATTTTCATCCTCCTTTTAGGGCAAGATATCTGTTATTTCTGCCTTCCAGGTCAGCTCTCTCTTTACTAGATTCCTTTTTAATATTCATATTTCCATTAATTATATCCACCAGCTGCATCTCACTGACTACAAATGGACAAAGTCCTTACTTCTGCATTCTGAAATATTCTAGAAGAGTTAACAGACAAGGTGAAAAGTGTGTTTGAATCCCAAAGAGGGAAATGCTGATTTAGATTCAATATTTCTTTATAATGCTTAGAAACTGTGCAGAAAATAGATTTACCATTAAATGTGAGGTACACAAAAGATGTGATGATAACTTTGAAGACCTATATATGCTGGATATTATTCCTGATTCACTAAATATGTTGCTATAAATAAGTCCATTTCTAAATGTAGTTGTGGACACTTGAGTTTGTTTAGTAGAAAATGGCATTCATGACAGACTAAACCTGTTGGATCATCAATAGTTCTTGATCCTTTCCTTACTAGCTTTTTTTTTTTTTTTTCAAAGCACCCATGTTCTAGTCAAGCTAAATTTTCTTAGGGGATGAATTTTCTGTGATTGTGAAAGAATTTTTTATAGATTGCAGCTGATACAAAGTTAGAAGTTGTATAGTTGAAGATTCCATTTACTCTTCAGTCTTATTAAAGAATTCTGTAATTTCTGAAGCATAGATGTGTTCTGATTTGATATGAATCTGTAATTTTATTTTTAAAATTTCTCCAGAGCAATAGGATCTATATATATATTTATACATCTGTACACACATCTAAAACATCTATATTTATGCATATAAACACACATCAGATATTTGATATTGTATGCATGTTTTGAAGGATATATAGGTCCAAAATTTGCTGGGAATTAATAACAGTTTAGTTTACTCTCTGCCTGAGAAAAGATAACATGCATTATGAAATTACTTTGAATGCTGCTAATACATTGAGAGAAAATAAAAAAACCAAAAACATTATAAAGAGAATTATTTTAATTTTCTTCTTTTTTCTTTTCTTCTCCAGACTATCTATATTGCTGTATTGATAAGCAGGTGCAACTGTGTGAACATATGCCAGAAATTTTTAGAAAGTAGTTTGATTTCCTGCTGTTCCTCACAAGAAGTGATATTCGTATTCTAATGCAAAATCTTGGCGAGGAAAAGAAGACAAAAATAATGTTTACCTTAAGAAATGATCTTAGGGGTGATATTTTTTTTTGAAGGACAGTCATTACAGATGGTGCCATGAGGTTACTGTCAATATTCTATTTAGGATATGAATAGCTCCCCATCAAAGAAGAAATCAAGCTCTGCAGTTTGATTCCACTGTGTTTTTGCACAGGGATTTCTGCCACAAGTCTTACACTGGGACAAGCTCATTAAAGACTCAAGAATAAATTTTTTATCATAGCCTTATTATACTTCTTGGCTGCTTTGCTTGTTAACAATTAATTTCTTTATCACCAACAGGCCTACTGGTGATAAAGTGACTGTGTTTTCTTATTCCTATGGGAAAATTCCATAAAATACTTTGAAGAATATACAAGAGGAGGAGAAGCAATTTGCTTTACTCTACTGACATATTAGAAAATAAGCATGATATATGTAGTATTTTAAGCAATATAAATGTAGTGCTAAAAAATCATATACAATTTATTTTTATTGAAATTTTGGAATGCAACAAGAACATCTGATGAGGAAATATTTTGACTTTTTAATGATAAATTTTAGTAGGCATCATTTGCTCCTGTAAATTTTTAGGATTGTTTATTAGTGTAACTGACATGTTAAAAGGTTTTTAAAGAGATTATGTTTTGTAATTATGACACAATTTATACAAGAAGAAAACAATCTATTTTATTTTTCTTTGAGGTACTTCGGTTACACAGGTAACAGCTACAGATGCTGATGATCCTTCTTCTGGGAATAGTGCTCGTCTGCTTTACAGTCTCATTCAGGGACAGCCTTATTTCTCTGTGGAGCCGAAGACAGGTACTACAAGTGAATTTTTAACTTGCAAACATTCAAAAACTCATAAAAAGGATGCATGCAAAATTGTCTTTCTTGATTTCCACACAGAGATGGACCGATATGGCCCTACACTCTTCTGCGTAGTTCCTAGATCTGAAGAAAATCTACTTTTCTTTCCCATAGGAAGATGGAATTCTTTCTCTCTAGCAAATCCAAACTTTATTTAGAAAAAGTATTTTGTTAGAGTAAAGAGTAAGACTCTGATTATCCCATTAATAAATTAATCTAGGAACACTTCTCAATTAACAGTTCTATGGCACTTAATGTGATATTTCTATCTGTAGGTTGGAGAAACCACAGACAAGTGACATCCCTCCAAAACCCTAATTTCTGAGTAAGAGAAACGGTTATACATGGTAGAGAGAATATATGGAGTATTCTGCTCCCCAGAACTCTAAATATACAGAATGGATTTGACAAACAGCATACTTGCTACCATGAGTACTAATACCCACCAATAGGACAGCTGTGCTATGCAGAGTCTAGAGTGAAAATTCATAACTGGGTTCAGTGATACAGGTTATATGCATATTATACTATATACCCATGTCAGATGTTGAGAAAAAAAATGAGACTTATAGGTTTTTATATTATACTTTTTATTTTTAGGAGTCATTAGAATGGCTTCCCAAATGGATAGAGAAACAAAAGATCAATATTTGGTCATCATCCAAGCCAAAGATATGGTTGGGCAACCAGGAGCACTTTCTGCAACAGCCACTGTTACCATCAACCTCTCTGACATCAATGACAATCCACCTAAATTTCAACAGCGTGAGTAGAGGCTGATTACAATGAAAGTCTTGAGGAAATTTAGATCCTCTGTAGCTCTGTTAGGTTTGCTGGTAGGTCCTTTTAGAACAGGGCTGTGCTTTGACTTTAGCATACAGCTGTAAAAGAGTAAAATAGTGGGGGGGGGGGGGGGGAGGAGGTCCATATTAAAGCTCAAAAACAAAGAGAAAAAGAAAACCTATCATTGGAAAAATCTTAAGCCTATTGGTTTTGCTTATCACTAGACTTTGGAGACAAATTGTTAAACTGCTTTCCCTACAATTTGCGCTACCTCAGCCTAAAATTTGGAAAACAGGATATTTAGCATCATTTTCACTCACCTTCTTTCTTTTTTTCCTCTTTTTTTTTTTAACATACTATAATGTTTTTGGCAAATGATGTGAACCTCTCTGTCCAGGTAGTTTTTGGCAGATGTGGGAGCTGCTCAGTAAAAAACGGTGCTCTTGGGAAGTGCTGCCCCCCATTCTTTTTTCACCCTTTTTCAGTCATAGAATCATGGAATAGTTTGTGTTGGAATGGACCTTTAAATGTCCTCTAGTCCAATCATCTTTCAAGGGGCAGGGACACTCAGAGCTGCATTCAAACTGACCTAGAAGTTTTTTCAGAGATGGAACATTCACCATGTCTCTGGACTACCTGTGTCAATGTTTCATCACCCTCCGAGTAAAAAACATTTTTCTTCTATCTAATCTAAACCTTCCCTCCTTCAGTTTAAAACCATTAACTATTTTTTTTTGGTCCTTTGCTCTATACACTGCTGAAGTAGGGGAAGGGCTCCCAAGGGGAAAGATTGTCCTGCCCTACACCCAATACCTATACAATGCAGGATTATGTCCATTGCTCTGGTAGAAGTTAGAGCTTCTCCCAGCTCTTTGAGAGCCTCAAGATACAGCACTTATTAACCATATCAGATCCCTCAACTTTGCCAGTATTTGTTTCTTTAGGGCTCTATTACATGAGTGTCTCTGAAGAGGCTCCCGTGGGCACCACCATAGGCAAAGTCTTTGCAGAAGACAGCGACACTGGTGACAATGCAGCCATGGACTATTTCATTGAAGCAGATAGCTCGGATGCTTTTAACATCATCACTAACAATGAGACTCAAGAAGGTATTATCTTACTGAAAAAGGTGAGATCTCAGAAACTTAAAAGAAAATCTCTAAATATTTGAAAGAAAATCATCAAGCTGGATGGATGTTTAAAAAAAGGCCTATTGTTTTACATTCTCGTTCTTTAAGCTTTGTGATTTGATTGAAATATTATGAGGGACAAAAAGAAACATACTTTTCTTTCTCTTTATATTTTTTACTCATTCCTATTACTGCTGAATATAATAGTGACAGTCAGGCTATCTTAATGTTAACCCTAACTGTGGAGCACAGTGTATCCCATTGTGAAAAAATGTTTTATTTTTTCTGTGCATCATTTGTAAAATCTTTATCAATAAATTGCAAGGGATCTCACCTCATTTCCAAGCAACCAGAATTTATTATGACATTAGATAGTGGAGTTTCTGTTGTGACATAGATTTGAGAAGATATTAATTACAATCAAAAAAGACCAGTTTATGAATTAAGAATATTAATGTTCTTTGATGCTGTGTAATTTGTTTTGGAATCACTCAGGAATATTTCTTGGTCACATCAGGGATCATCTGAAATGAAGATAGAGTTCAATAGCCTAGTGAAATCTAGGACCCTGAAGAACTGAATGCTATAAGTGTGAGAGTATTTTTTGCTTTTGTTTTGATCTTTTGGTTTTTTTTTTGGGAAGGAAAGCTATTTATTTAGTAGGTCTTTTGTTTATTTATTTATTTCAGGATAAAGAATATCTAAAAATGTAGTGAAACTCTGTTAGTAGAGGTGCTGTTCTATGGGAATTATTTTTTACAGTGTTGCTTGACTGCAGCATTGAATCCAGTGTGAAATGTGAAAACAAAAAAGTACATTTTAATTTGAAAGGAATTAATAAAAAGGAAACTTTAAAATTAACTTTCAGAAGTACACATTTTTTAAAAAATTCTTAAAAAAATATTATACTACTTTGTGTTTAATCTCACACCATTTATTAAGCTATAATTAATTTAAATATGAAGAATGAAAACTTCCAAATCTGTCTGTCTTAACAGAGAGTGGATTATGAGAGCAAAAGGAGATACAGTATTGAAGTAAAAGCTGTAAACAGATACATTGATGAACGTTTTTTGAAAGAAGGACCATTTGAAGACACAACCATCGTCAAAATCAATGTGGAAGATGCTGATGAACCTCCAGTTTTCACCTTGGAGAACTATGTGATGGAGATCACTGAAGGAGCTGAGAGTGGTTCACTGGTGGGGGTCGTAACAGCTAGAGATCCAGATGATGATGACAGTCCAATCAGGTGCCTGTCTTAAAATGTGAACAGGCCAAAATGCAAATATAGTTGGTATTTCCAAAGCATATTTCTGTTCCTTACCATAGCTCATAATTACAGTTAATTGTGCTTTTTCTGTGATAGCCAAGGTTATTGCAGACTTTATGGTTTAACCCACATCAGCAGGTAAGGATCATACAGGCACTTGCTCACTCCCACAGCCACTGGGATGCAAAAGAGAATTGAAAGGGTAAAGTTGCAACAACTCATGGGCTCAGATAAACACAGCTTTTTATTATTATTGATATATATTAAAAAATTAAGATAGTATTAAATAAAATAAGAGATGGCAAAACCCCAAATCTACAACAAATCCCCAAGAAAAACAAGTAATGCAAAAAGACACAAAACAATTGCTTACCACAAGCCAGCTGACACCTTGTCACTAAACCCAGCAACAGCAGATTCTGCTTTTTACAATATCAATGATAATTTTTCTATCTCTTAAGAGAGAAAACAGGTAATCAATCTTTAACATGGGATTTGTAATTAAAATAGCTTCTCAGATTGCCTTACATCACAGTGTACTAAGCAATTTAGACAAACTAGGATACAATGACAAATGCTTGAAACACAAAATAATTTATGGTGTGTAGATTTCTAATAGCAGAAATGCATCTATATTATGCTATGGCTTCAGAGCTTAAGACAGTGATTTGTTATGATTTTCCATTCACTTAGTGTTATTTATTAGGCTAGTAATAGGTTAAATTAAATAAGAAAAAAAAAATTACATGTTGTTTTTTTTGTTCCCTCCTTTAAAAGGTCTCATTTGGTGGTTTTTTAGATGACTGCAATATCTCCTGTGGAACAATTAAATGTGAGAGCATATTTCTAACTTCTTAGTTAGAAATGTTTTGGAAGAACTGGCTTCAAACTGAATATGTTCTGCATAGTCCCAAAACAGTGATACAAGTATTGCATCAATGAGTTCCTTTAGAATAGAGTATATCAGTTCTAATATTAAGATACGTTTTTTTGGCTAAGTGCCATGGAAATGAATCTAAATTTGAAATCACTCCTATCATAAATGACAGCAGTTAATTATAATATGGAAAACAACTTTTCTTGTTTTATGGACTCCAAAGGTTTCAAACAAAGAAATTAAAAAAAAATGATGCAAACAAAACATCACTATGTCAGTAATAAAAAATAACAAATGCCTAACATAGTTTTTCTGAAAAATGTTTATCAAGAATCAGGTTACCAAAAAATGCCCAAACAAAACAAAATAACTATGTCAGAAAAAATATAAATACCTTAAAAAGAATTTTATAAGTATCCAAACTTTGGTCCAAATTATAAAACTTGTACTGAAAGTATTGCACTGGTTCTACGATTTATCTTCTTACTGATTTTTAAAAGAGACAAAATGTACCTATAAATAACAAGTTAGAGAGTCACTTAATGGCTGACAAGTTGTCTGAGCTGGAGTCCTAAGCGTCAACAGGAAACAGAAAGGCTTTGTCAAGCAGAATTAAAGGTACAATAAAAAGGAATAGTTGCATGTGGGCATTCCAAATTGGAGTGGAAAGAATCTTTCAACTGTTCAAATAGGTTTTATTTCCATGAAATAGACTTTGCTAGCAACTGCATCATATGGTCTTCTGGCTTTTTAGTCCATTAAAAACATCAGTAAATATCTTTTCCATTTGAACCAATCTCTTTGGTTACTATTTTAGTTCATCTTTGTCCTGCAACAAGTGGTTAGACTTTAACAACTTGAGTGGCATATTTACATGTATGTGCACATGTACATGTCCACAGCATCTGGAGCCTTTTCAGCAAAGACTCAGGAGCACTGCAGTCATCTTCTGCATCAGAATTTTGCACTCTGCCTTAGTACCACCTCATTACAGATAGTTGTCTGTCTTTATAATGTCCATTCCCCTGGCATCAGAGCATGTCAGCAATGATAAAAAGGATTTGCCATTATACCTCCACTTAGATGTTGGTGTTATTCATTTCATAAGTGGCAATTTTGCTGTTTCTTTTCAGTAAAGTCATTCACCTGCTGTGAGACTGACTTAGAAGTAAGAATGAATAATGCATTTCAGATTCAGTTCGCATTAATATAGATCTGAGACATATTTAGTTTTATAAAAAGAAGAGCTTTGATCTTGGCAGCAGTGAATTTTAAATGTTTATAAGTGTACATTTTTCGTGTTCGAGTTGTTGCAGCACACATTTTTATGCATATATGCACAGCTCTGTTTTCTCAGCTGACAATAGCTTTCTCTGTTCTCGCCTCTGATGGAACATTTCAGTACTAGGGAATGTCTTTCCCTTTTTTGGTGCAGGTACTCTATTGTCCACAGCACACTTTTAAAGAGACTGTTCAGCATCAATGAACACAATGGAGCAATCATTACCACTGAACCTCTGGACCGAGAGATAGCTCCTTGGCACAATATAACTGTTACAGCAACAGAAACAAGTGAGTAAGAAATTTAAGGAACGGGTTCTTTATACTGTGAACTGTAATTATCCTCTGTATGTGCCTTCTTTTAAGAGGAGAATACATTCTTCTTTCTGATTATATTACTGTTGCTTGCTACACTAAGGAGCATTATTAAAATGATTAGTTAAATAGAAGTGGAATGTATCTGAACTCCAAGGTCCCGTGCTTTTTCATAAAAGATGACCTTATGAAGAAAGAAACTGTAATAGGATCGAGAGTGTAATGCTTTCAAGTTACACTGAAGCATAAGAATTGCTCCTGCAGTGCAAGATCTTATGTTAAATTAGACCCTGGTTAATTTCACGCCAGATTTTTGACTAGTGTGAAATTAGCCAGGGTCTAATTTAACACCAATCAGAAACCTGTGGCTCAAATTAATTGTGAATGTTAAGGCCTAAATCATCTAGACGTCAATTCAGTGACAATTAAAACCTTGAAGCATCCTATATATAGGTTCCACTTGTCAATTTTATTTGAAAGTCAAATGCAAATTACCTCTGTGTGTGTTTTTGGTGATTTGGTTGCCCTAACTCTGGTACAACTCTAGAAATTTAACAGCTCCTGATTTATAAGGCAGATTTATAAGGCAAGATTACTGGGATATTATTTAAAAGCTAATCCAATTCATCCTCAGGAAGGAGGAAACCCATATGAAAATAGAGTAAAATCAATAAATCAGACAGGTTTTGCCAAATACTCTTAGCACCTGTTCTTTACTCCTGAATCTCAGTTAAATGCCATTTATTGCTACAGCTACTTTAAACATATGTTAAATTACACTGTTCCCAAAAGGGAGCCTTCCCTGTAGAACATTGCTGCTGGAAGTCTACTATATAATAGTCAGTATCAATTTTCATTGATGTCTTTAACTTGTATTTAGGAATTGATGGTGCTATCCTCCTTTTCAGCTTCTCTCTGAGATTTTCAGCATGAATTTCATTCTCATGTTGCTGGGCAGATGACAGGTGTTGGAAAATTTGATCTCTGGCATGACTTGAACAGCGCTATGGAAACACAGCAGGATAACTTTGGCCAACACCTTTTTGTTTAGTTAAACAATAAAACAGGAGAGAACCAAATGTTACAAATTAATAACTGTCTCCTGCAGTAAAACAAAATGAGATTTTCACAGGAATGAAAGTTATTGTAGAGAAACTGAGTCCTCATTATGTTCAAATTCATATTCTTTATTTATTTAATGATGATAAGGTCACTGTCTATAATGATATGTGCAAAAGAACTGAAGTTAGGTCACCTTAGTCTGGGCACACCTTAAAGGAATCAGGAACTGGCAGTATATTATTTCTTGAAATATAGTAATAATATGTACTGTGTGCATGAGCCATTTGGTGGATGACATTGTGGCTCCACTGAAGCAAAATCAAAATGCCATTAGTGGTCATCTAAATAAGATACTCATTATATCTTAGTCATGTATGGAAACTGCATTACAAAAGCAACCTCCCCAGAAGCCTGTTGGTGCCCTGAGTTTCACACACTACACAAGACTTTTGAGTCCCTTACAATGATTGAAGGGATGAGGGATCAGTAAGAGAGGTTTGACTCTGTTATTTTGGACCTGTGGTGTGGATCATCCTATTCTCATGCCATTGAGGGACCATGTTTTAAAAGTATTCAGAAGTAGGTCTAATTTGTTGGAACTTAAATGAGAACAGGGAGAACTTGCAGCTAGCTGACTCTCATTCCACTTTATGCCTAAAGCTCAAGAAAAATCAAGTTTTCTTTCATCAATTTTTTAATTGGCTGCAAGAAACTTTCACCAAGTACAAGGCTCAAGCTACAAACAGTAGCATTCTAATCCTATTTGAGAGCAAGAAATCCTTAAATCATTATTATCCAATTGGCAGACAGTTAGTACTCGTTTTCCCATAAGCTCAGTACTGGGGTCAGTTCTGTTCAATGTTTTTTATCAATGATCTGTGTTGGATTGAGTGCACTCTAGGTTTACCTAAGGCACCTAGCTGGGCTGTGGGAGGTATTCTGTTGAAGGATATAAAAGTTCCATAGAGAGATGTGAGCAGGCTGGATTGATGGGCCGAGGCCAAGTTCTAGGTCCTGGGTTTTGGTCACAACCACTCTGTGTAGCACTACAAGCTGGGGGCACAGTGGCTGGAAAGATGCCTGGCAGAAAAGGACCTGGGGATGGTGGTCAAGAGAGGCTGACCATGAGCCAGGGTGTGCCCCAGTGGCCAAGAAGCCAATGGTATCGTGGCTTGGATCAGCAATAGTGTGGCCAGCAGCACCAGGACAGCGATTGTCTCCCTGTACTCAGCACTGGAGAGGCCTCACCTTGAATCCTGTGTTCCATTTTGTGCCAGTCACTTCCAGAAGGTGATGGAGCATATCCAGGGAAGGACAACAAAGAGGGTGAAGGCTTTGGAACACAAGTTCTACAAGGAGCAGCTCAGAGATCTGGGGTTGTTTAGACTGGAGAAAAGGAGGGTGAGAAGGAACCTTCTCTACAACTACCTGAAAGAAAGGTGCAGGGATGTGGGGGTCAGTCTTTTCTGACACGTTACAAGTAAGAGCATGAGAGGAAAAGGCCTCAAGTTGCACCAGGGGAAGTTTAATTAGATACTATGAATTTTTTTTCTTGGAAAAGGGTAGTCTAGCATTGGAATAAGTTTCATTTACATTGGGAAGTAAATGAGTCACCTTCCCTGGAAGGGTTCTGAAAACCTGTGGACGTGATACCTGCTGTCATGGTTTAGTGGTGAACATCACAGTGTTATGTTAACATTTGGGCTAGATTAACTGAGGTCTGTTCCGACCTCAATTATCTATGATTCTGTGATCAGTTTTACTTGATACTGTCAGTCACAAAAAAATGAACCCACAACAGACAAGAGTCATTTTACCACTGTATCTTGCACGTGTCCTTTCATAGGGGTCTCCAGACCTGGACGCAGAACTGAAGTACTTTGATTATTTCAGTATGGATAATATCAATTAAACAACTGTCACTCTTCCTTGGTCACACATATATTTTTGTTGATAAAGTTGTAACTTTTTGGAGTAATCCTTTCTTAAAAACCAATTTATGTTCATCTCTTTTAGGAAGGAAAGAAATTTGCCTCAGCATAAATGATAATCATGGTATAAAAATATAAATAATAAAGATAATATTTATGGCTAGTAGTAGTGCTGTATTATTAATATCATTACAAGTTTATGTTTACTGGCTGATGTCAATGTAAGCTTTCTTTAATCCCCTGCGAATACTGAGTTCTGTTTTGTGTCTAGAGATGGTCATTGCTTTTCTTTTCAAGCTAATAATCAGGTCCTTAGCAATTAAAGTGTCATCTAATTTTCATACTGATCCAGCCTGTTGCCCTTGACATTGTGTTCTCTTAGTCCTTGTTTTTCAAGTCCTGATCTTTCTCATAAAGATTGTGACAAAGAAATTTTCTGCTAATTGGGAGATATTTAGATATTGTGGGATATGAGTACATTAGCTGAATTGACATTCTGACATTCAGTAATTTTCCTGTGTAAGGAATAAAAGACAAAGTACATGTTGCCTACCTTCTCTTCAAAATTCAACCAATGCAGTACCTCTGCTTCACCAAAACTGTCATTAAATATTCACCAGACACTGATTTCAACAGCTTTGTAACATGTTGCTCCCTCCCAAAACAAAACAGTTGTGATTGCAGAAAAATTAATTTTTTAATGTTTTTACAATCTTCCTTACATATAGAAATTAGAGAAATGCTCTTCCTTGTTATTTAAACCTATACTAAGGAAAAAATACAATCCCATCAAGGCAGCTACGACACTGCAACCCAAATATACTAAAAAATTAGACACAGGGCTATCTGTCTCAAAAAAAAAACAAAAAAAAAACCCAAACAAACAAAACAAACAAACAAACAAACCAAAAAACCAAAAAAAAACCAACAACAAAAAAAATCCAAACAAACCAACCTCCAACATTTTAGTAGAAGAATACAGATGTGATTCAAAGAATGGGCCATCTAAATGTTTTGTGTGAGCAAAGGGTAGGCTTTAAAACCAATATAGTACCATGAATCTTACAAACAAACAAGGTAAGAATAGGCAAAACTATCTGGGTCCTTCCTGTGCCACTTTTTATACAGCTGAAGCCACCAAAGATATTCCCTGCTTTGTATTGAAGATTACAAAGCTTTCCTTTGAAAGACAGTGTAGTCAAATCCCTGCCCTTCACATCCAATTCTGACTTCAGTAAAAGAATTAAACTAACTCCTACACTCTTGGTATTATTTCTAAAAGGGATGTATGCTACTTTTTATGTTTATCTAACAGAAGTTGAGCACTACTGTATTATTATGGATGTTTGATTCAACAAGAGAAATGTCATCCCACAAAGAAGTATTTTTGAAATGATTCTGACAGATCACAAGGTTTGGTAAATTAGCACCGCTGTAATGACTCCACAGGAGGAACAGAAATGTGAAACTGATGAGTGTCTATGCCTTTATCTCTGTGGTACTTGCTTTTGCTGCCATATCCTTCAGCAAAAGACTCAAAGCTATAGGCATAGATTCCATAAGATCCAAGAAAACAAACGTTTGTTCCAAACAACTAGAGTATTGCACATTAAAAAGGTAATGTAACCAAACTGATGTAATTTGAAAAGAGACAAAAAGGAGTAGATTTTTCTTTTTTCTTAAAGGTCCATTTGACTAATTGAAATCAATGCCTTAAGAACTCCTGAACAGGTCAGATGCAGTGACATGCACTGATCATATTTTAATTATAATTACTGACATACTCCTCTTTTAGATATAGGCGACTGATATATTGAAAGATACTTAGGTTGAAAAATATACAGTATTCCTGGAATATTTTAAGATTACTTTTATCACTGGAAAAACATTTTCATTACCCAACAACACATCTGTGTTAACCAGGCTGTGAGCCTTGTTATTACAGAGGAACTTTTTGCCCACAAGAATAATAAATTACATTGTGAGGAGGTAGACATTTCTTAAAGCTATGCTGTATAAGTCAGGATTCAATGTGCTGATAGGTAAAGGACTTCCAAGAGGTATCCAATATTGAATCAAAGAATTAAAGAGTAGTTGGGTTTGGAAGGAACTGATAATGAATCCAATGATGAACTGCTAAGTTCACCACTAAACTATGGCCTACTGCTAGATCTATATCTGGCACTATAGATACCTTCAAGGTTGGTGGCTCAACCACTTTCCTGGGCATTTTATTCCAATGCTAGATAACCGTTTCCAAGAAGAATATTTTCCTAAAATCCAATATAAACTTCCACTGGGGCATCATCACTACTTACTCAGGAAAACAGACCAACCCCCAGCTCCCAGAAACCCTCTTTCAGGTAATTGCAGAGTGATAAGTTCTCACCTGAGTCTCCTCCAGGCTAAACAACCCCAGCTCAGTCATCTGATCCTTGGCTACCTGGACACAAGCTGGCTCATGTTCAGCTGCTGTAAATCAGCAGACCCAGGTCCTTTTTCCTCTGGTGAGTTTTCTGGACACTCTTCCTGAAGCCAGTAGCTCTGCTTTGGGTTGCTGTGACCTAAGTGCAGAACCTGGTACTTGGCTTTGTTGAAACTCATACAATTGGCCATAACCCATAAATCCAGCATGTTCAGATCCCTCTGCATGGCCTTCCTTCCCTCCAACAGATCACAACTTCTGCCCATCTTGGTATGATATACTAACTGATCGAGGGTGTACTCAGTCCCCTCATGCAATTTGTTGATAAAGCTGTTAAACAGAATTGGCCCCTGTATTGACTCCTGGGAACACCACTTGTTACAGACCACCAGCTGAACTTAAGTCCAGTCACCACTGCTCTCTGAGCTTGGATATCCAGTCAGTTTTACCCCAGCGAACACTGCACTTGTCCAAGACATGAGCTGCCAGTTTCTCCAAGAGAATGCTGTACCTGCTGTATTTGTTGTCTTTACTTTTAGATAACATGCTTATAAACATTCTCATTTCATTTAAAAAAATTAGATTTTCAGCCTAGTCTACATGGAACTTTTGTACCATGATACTAGTATATCAATGCTTTTCCTTGTCTGATGTAGTTTTAGCTGTAGAACCTTGTGTAAAGGCAGTAAATGCAGGAAAAATGCCTTGTAATATTAATTTTCCTTTACATACAGGAATATGCTGTACTGACATGTTTTTTTTATATCTAAAACCACAGCAGTAAAGTATACTTCAGTAACAGAAACAATATATCTTCTGTGAGCACTAAGCCTTAGAATTAAACCTGTAGAGTAGATGATTCTTGGAACAACAATACTGGTACCGAAACTAAACACTCATTCTATGAAACCTGTCATCAGTAATGCCTTAGATACGTCTGAGCAAAATTACACTTCTTTGTAAATATGTGTGTGCAGACCAGTGGATAGAAGAGATCTGTTTTTCCAAAATGAGTCTGAGTTTCTGCCTTGGCTAGGGTGTGTTGTCAGTATCCACTGTGATTTCTCCATGTCTAGCAGTGGCAGAAATATTTTTAAAATGTAAATGTTTTTGAATTTTTCTCCCAAAGCTTCAAAATTTGAAGATATATAAGAAGAGGAGGAGTAACAGAATTTGCTAAAGGAATGAGCATGACCAATCTTTATGGTAACCATGATGTTAAGTGGTTTAAGACAGTGCAGACAACTCTTCCAGTCACCCCAGTATGACTCTCCTGCTCATCCACCGGAACCCCTCCTAGGGTCTGGGGATCCAAGACCCATGCCCAGGTTCAGGAATACTGATGCCCTGTTTGCAGGCTCAGCCAGTAGCACAGCTGAGCACGTGTTCCAGAGAGTCACAATGGAGGCACTGACAAGGTCACCCGGATTGACACAGACAAGGCTTTGCCTTCAGCAGCACCTACATGCAGGAGGTTCCCATTGACTTTAAGCACAGGCAGCCCATTCCCCTCTTCTTCTGGGAAGGCAAAAGATTACTGATACAGACATATACACACATGCACAATACTCTCCAGGTTCACAAGCACACACACACTCATGGATCCTTTCAGTGCCTACTTCTGTTTGCTCAACACCCCTTCCTGTATCCCAAGTCCTCTCATCTAATTCATGGGCTCCCAACTTACCAGCTAGTCCACACTTGATGTTTGCTGGCAAACCCACAGAAGTCACTTGCTAATCCCTCATGCACCCCACATTTGCAAGGGCCCCTTTGTGTGGACCTCCCAATCACCTCTCTGAGACCCAAGGGCTCCTAATCACTGTAGAATCCAGTTTAAAACTTGTCAGTAAAAACCTACACAAACCTGATGTACTCCAAGTCTGAGGAGGACACAGACAATGATCCCCTGTGCTCCTGAGTCACTAGCTGGCATAACAGAGCCCATCCCACTCCAGTATCTGGAACCGATTTTCATTCACACCTGTGAAGGTCACACCAGTTGCTGCCACTTAGTCCTTGCAGCACACATACATATGCAGAGAGAGAGTGAGATAGTGCAGAGACATGGCTAAGAAAATATTTATTAAGAAGATGAAAGTTTATAAGACAGACTGGTGATCAGGTGCAAGGCTCAGCCAGACAAATGCACTGACTGGACCTGTTTTGCACACAAACAGCCCCTTCTACACCCTTTTCTAACTGAGCTCTCTTTGTTCCTCTCTGCATGTTTCCCACGGGTCTGTGCATCTCCACTGAGTACCCATTCCCCCAGATCTCATTTAAAGTCTTTCCAGTTGCAAAGTCAAGTTGATCTAGCTGGAATTGTTGTCCTGTGGTTTCTGGATAGTCCATCAATTATCATTAGGTTTGTTTCTTGTCATAGCCTCTGTGCTTGTTTTGTCAGATCTGTGTCTTGGTATGTTTTGTGTCTGTTTTCCCCTTTTTCTCCATTGGTTTAACAATTGTTAAGGCCACTGATCTGATGGAGAAAAGCATTCTCACACTTCCAGGTGCCTGCATCTATTAGTATATCTTAGCTCCTCATCATCCCCTCTCTTTATCACTTGTCTCAGGTTTTTGTTCCAGTATATTCTTGTTTATGGTTTCCTCTTTGTCTTACTAACTCCAGTTGCACTGAAAAATTTTTCTTAGGAGAGGTGACTATCTCCTATTGCATAACCTTATAGCTAGTACAGTAAATTTTTCTTCATAACAATTTTTAAATTTAATTATTTAAATAATTTAATTTTTCTTGATCAGGTTTTATTTTTTACATTTGAATCAGTTACTGTTTGGGTAAAGAAAAGCATGAACAAATTCAAAATTTTACATGAAATATCTAATTTCAAGTAATACTATTGTAACGGTACTGTATTATTATAACAGTATAAAAATATGTCTATAGGTCTGCGTGATTATTTTCTTCTCTGCAGAATATAGGTAAACTTTTATAATGTTTAAATGCTCTAATATATGTAGTAAATATTTTAAAACTTTTTTTTATTTCTCTCCTTTCTAACCATTAGGAAATCTTGAAAAAATTTCGGAAGCGAATGTGTATGTCCAAGTTCTCGATGTTAATGATAATGCACCAGAATTCCCTAAAGATTACGAAACATTTGTTTGTGAAAATGCAGTTTCTGGACAGGTAAGCAAGAAGTAGTTAGCCATCATTTTTATCACTGCAATGAAGATTTGGTCTGTGATGTTTAGCATTGATTCTTTCAGTTCTGTGAATACAGACTGCACCTTTTCTATTTCCAAAATTAGTTCCGCTGATACATGCGTAGTATGAAATTTAAATTTTATTACACTGATGCAGTTTTTCCTCCCTTTAAAATAAAACCTGTGTGTCTTGCTTGTTCTTAAATACAAGAAAGTACAGGCAGAAATTTCTGAAAAAATGTAGGGCACAAATTTTTTTCCTATTAAGGTCACAGATGAAAAACCTCTGTCCGGTAACTTCGGCAATAGCATAAGAGCCAGGCTTAGACCAAAATCAAACCAGGTTCATTGTGTCCTTCAGTTAGAAAGCATTTACCATGAACTGAATTCAAGCCCTGACTAGTTCAATGCAGTCTGAAAATGTTTAAGACACAGCCTTTACAACACCTTTCCGAGCTGGCAGCTTAAGCTATTGTTATATTTAACGTCCTTCCCAGGAGGTTATTTTCCATTTCCTATTTGGTATCAACATGAATGGGGCATCATCAATCAGCTGCCCCAATTCCCAGGTACACTGCTGCTTTTCCATTGTCCTCCTGTAAAAATAAACTTCAGGATGTTCAAAGTCAATTTGATTTTTTTTATGTTTGTTGTTTGTTTTTTTTTCCCCTTTCTTTAGTTTGGGTCTTTTTAAAAGAAAGATATACAAAATAAACAAGGAATTAAAAAAAAAAAGAAAACTATAAAGAGAAAAATCTGTGTTTTTCCACCACTCTAAAGCATTATTCTGATATTAATAAACAGACCTTTGAGATATCTGTGATGCTTCATTTCAAATGTTTTGTTAAGTTGATCTGTGAATCAAAAAGCCTCTCTTTTTATGCTGTATTGGTTTACTTTGATCTCAATTAGTTTGCAGTTAAATAAAGATTTCCCTGTTGCTCAAGCTATCTCTTTATAGGCTTTTGCATCCATTTATACATTTTTCTATCAGCAAAACTTTGTTCTGCATTTTGAAATCTTCCTCTCTGCAAAGGCAACCTCTGTTTAGGAGGTATTTGTAGTAAGTCATTTCTATTGGTCTTTGGATATCTCATGGACAGATAAAAGTGCAGCATTAAATCAACTGTACTTTATGTTCCATGGCTTAAAGACACCATGAATTGAATATGGATGCTTATAATATGGATATTTGTTATCCATGTTTTGGACTTGCCTACAAGATAAAAACCCAGGTGATTTATTTCTCAAGGTTTTTAGTATTCCATAGTTACCCACTGATAAATATTATCTGTATGCTAACCTATAAATCGGTACATTTCAATATCAATTACAGATATATATATATTAAGTATTCTGAGAATAACCGGATAAAACAGTTCAGTAAAGAATCACAGTGTTAACAATAATAATACATTTTTTAAGTATAGTACACTGAATAATTCTTCTTTGACATTGCAATATATGAAAGAGTGATGAACGTTATGTTTTTCTCAGATTACAGAAAGGAATAGTGTTGCTTTAGTTTTTTGGGGTTTTATAATTTATTTCATTGTCATAGGTTTTTGAGAGTCACAGGCATCTTTAGTTTAGCCTGTTGAGACCCTGACAGTAATGCTAAATAATTTTCTCATTAACAAATTATCTTAGGAAGAACAGGATATTGTTACTCAAGTGCAAAATTATCACAGTCAAAGTTTATGATATTTTATTCAGTGTTTATGTTTTAACCAGAATTTTTACTTGATGTATCTTCCTTGGTGTTATTAATAGATATGTTTTAAAAAAAAAAAAAAAATTACTCCCAGGAAAAATAACCTTTATTTTTCTCATCAAGAAACCTAAAGATTCAAATGCAATTTTTAGGTGGCCTGGTTGTCCACTGAATAAGAAAATTTACATTTCAGAAGAATCAGTTTAGGCAATTAAAGGACTTAATCAGGACAATATCAACCTTTTTATACCATAATTCTGCAATCAATTTCACAATATCAACCTTTTTATACCATAATTCTGCAATCAATTTCAAATAGCTATAGAATCTGCTTACATGTTGAGACCAAAGATTCTATAGCTACACTGTCACATTTCGGTTTATAAAGCAGGTATGTCTACTGTTTTAGCTGGAATCACTCTGCTGAGAGATGTTTTCAGATATATTCTGCACTTCTGCACTTCATTTATTTCCCTGATTTGAGCTGTGACTAATTTCATGGGATATTCAAAAACATATTTCCATGAGTTTACAGCATTAGGGGAAACAGAAGGATACACACTGCAGAGGGAAAGACACTACTAAAAAATGAATTGTCTTATTCAATCTAGACTTTATCTTGGTGTCAGCCTGGTTTATTGCAAAAGTAGTTTAAAGTCAGGTCCCAATTTAGTTATTTTTACATAGCCTAAAAGTACGCTGATTTGTGATATAGAATATAAAACACATAATGAGCAATACTAACCGTTGTCCTAATCATCCAGACTGAGACACAGTTAATAATGGCTTCAGTCTAGACAAGAGGGCTTGCTTTGAAGTTTTGGATTTTCTGAAAAATTATGAAAATTCTTGGTCTGCTTTTACTGAATGAATGCTGACCTTCAAGCCCCTCCTTCAATACCAAGTATGGTATTCTTATGAGTGTTACAGCTATGTTTAACTTAGCCTCCAAAAGTCATTCAAACAAAAGGTTTTGGTTTCAGTCTCTGGGACTATAATCCAAATTTGACAATAAAAATGGATGTCATGAAGATAGGTGTTTCTGACATCATACTGAATCATGTTTGTTAGACATTTTGAATGGAATGTTCACTATCCATTTGATGTTATAGTTTAGTACTGTCTTATAACACAGAAGTCAGCTGTATACTACACCACAACTTCAGGTTTTTTTAAAACATTGAAAAAAAATTTTCACTGTACTGCCACCATTATATAATTGTTTTCCAAATGAATTGAACATGAAAGTTGCACTGTTCAATAGCCTTCTGTCCCACTGCAGCTATAGTTATTGTCAGATAAAATATAACAATATTAATAAGGCATTCAAACCTGTGATTTCCTTTTGATTGGACCTTTTGATCTAATAACTAAATGTAAACACTGTAAGTGATGACCACAATGTTCTATTAATTTGTTATATTTACCATTTATGGGTGTGTACAGTAGGTATAAGCCTTTGAACTTCAAAGGAAATGCTCTTTACAAATAGCCAAAACACCACGGAGACCAAATCCACCCCAAAGGTAACACTAGAGACATCTCAACAAGAACATATCTCAAAAAAGCTTAATTCCCAAGATATTAATAAATTTATTCATCAGGAAGATGCAGCTTGAAAGTTTGGTGTAGTGTGTATCAAAATCCTTACATTATATGTAAGCATGCTGACCATCCAGAATGTGCCTATGCATGGTAATTTCAGCCCTTTTTTGAATATTGATCTTTCTTCCTATAAGAGAGGAAGCTGATTTCGTCTGAAGATACTGAACATACTTGTATTCTGAATTAATGTCGTCATCTCTAATACATAATTATTCTGGAAATTCTGAGTTCCTTTAATTTGGGGATCACATATGGAGTGACTTTGATATAGCAGCTTGTTTAGCAATTTTTATTAGATTCAAACAGGTGATTGAGTATACATGAACTTTGAGTCAGAGATAAAAAAAAACAAATTTATTTACTCAGTACTTGGCACATAATAAAATAATAGTCAGTTACACTGAAAGTGAAAAGTACTCATTTGCTATTACTTCTCTATATAATGAAATGTTGACAGAATAAAAGAGAGGAAATCTTTAAACAAATTCTATGAGCATATGATTAATGTCAAAAATGAGTAGTTAGCTAAAACAGATCCTTTCTAACAAAGCATGATGCAAAATTATTTTTCCTAGCAGAGAAATCAAAGTGAGAGATAAGACAATGTTTATTTAATATTGTATGTTTTCTTCAACATTTACAAAAAGCATCTGAGCAGTAACGATAAGAAAATAAGAAGTAAAAAAAAAAAAACAATGAATGCATCCTTCAGAGTGTAAAAACATGATGAAGCTGTGAAAGCAAAGTATAATGTAACAGACACTTACTCTAAGCTACATCTGCAGATACACTGAGTGTGATGTGTGATGTTTTGAAACAGTGGGCACAGTGACCCATGGAAAATTCCTTTTTCTGTTTTATGTGGACCACGATACCACAACATTATCTCTTAGCAGAATGGCACAGGTGGGAGAAGTTCATTAGAATGTGTGAACAAACATAAAAAGGCACCTCGGTGTCATGGCATGAGCTTTGTAATCGTTAATACTTTGCAGATAAGTACACAATTTTATTTATAGTTGAGGGGAAACACTTACAGTAGACCCAGATAAATCAGTACCCTACTGTCAATTTGCTTTTCAAAACTGAAGCAGTCAACAGGAGAATCTGAGTCTTGAGGTAAAAGGTCTACCTGGAACATGCAGTGCTGACTACAGTAATTAATCTTTTACCTGCTCTAAACTCTGATGATCAGTAAATATGAGACTGAGAAAAATATTACTGCTTATAAGACTTCTGTTAATTTAATCAAACCCAGTTCTATACTCCCAAAAAAATGGGTGATTAGGTCTCTTACATCCTATAATCCACAGCAGAACTCCTATTGAAGGGTGTTTTGTGGAAAACAAACCAAAGAAACTGAAGAGGAGAGAGGGAGGTGGCAAATATGTTTCTACTTCCTTCCATTTTTCTAATAGGATTGGTGAGACTAACACAAAAAGGACTCAAAATTCTACACTCAGAGTTCTCTAGCATCAAAATTAAGTGTACTAGATGTTGTTCAGATGGAAAATTTATGCCTTAAGTTTAACTTGGTTAAAGGCCCACAGAATCAGAAAGGGCTGTAACAAAGAAGCTTTGACCTTTCCTTCTGGTTGTCTCCATAATTCCGATTCAGTAAGACCATTTGGATTTGAAGAAGTAAATTTCCAATGAAGTTTTATCAAGATTACCTGGCAGTCAACTAATCCATAATTCAAAGTTTTTTTATTTCCAAGATAAACAAATATAATTAAATATAAGAAATAATTTATTTACAAGATGCCATTCTGGCCTCTTGGGCTGGCATGTGTATAAGGAATTTCTTCCTTTTTCAGTTTGCCAGGGTGGGAATTTTTTTCAGATAGATTACTCACATCTGACTTAACCATTCCTGTAGTTGCCATCTACTCTTACCACAAATCCTTGTGGAATTTTGTCCAAAGTGCAGATTTCAAACCTTCACCCCCATTTAGACCTGAAAAGAACACCTTCCTCTTTCCCATCTGTGCTTATGGTGGCTTATCTTATGGAAACTTCCTTCTTTGATAACGCATTGAGATATTTCACTGCATTTATTAAGTCTTCAAAGGCCATCATAAACCAGTTTTTCAAAAAGGATCAAGTGAATTTATCTCTGTTTTAAAGAAATATCAATTTTTAAATGAACTGCTGTATCTTTAAATCGTCTATATTAATTAGACTTGAAATAAGAATTTTTAAAGCACTTAAATTTCAGTCATGTCAACCCAACTTATATAACCTTGCAAAAGCAACAAATATTTTCTTTGTTTATATCCTAAAATGCAGGAGGTTTGTAACACACAAGCAATAAGTGCAGGTTTTCAGTATGTGATGCCAGTTTTCCTGGTTAAAGGCTAGAATCTCCTTGGTTAGATGTACAAAAACCCAGGAAACTGGAAAAAAATAAGGGATTTCCTTCACTCTGAATGATTTTTTTTAGCTCCAGAGTCAGTAAAATCAGAAGTACTTACTGCTCTCTGAATATTTTGTAGACTAATCTGGGCTTTGTTGAATCTTAGTGGAGGTGATACAGGAAGAAGTAAAGAATAAGGATTTTCCCTGTCCTTACATTCCAAGTTGTCCCCTGCTGCTAAGGTGAATCTTTGAAGGCATGTGAATATATCTAGAACAACCATAGGAATCTTAGATATGTGCAGAAAAGGATAGCACAGATCAAAGCAAGCAAAGGTGGTTTGTTTTTTTTTTTTCTCAGTTAGCCATAGTCTCCTTAGAATTTTATTGATTGAATCAGATAAAGATAAAATGTAGAGAGCCAAATGCATTCTGTATGTAAAATATGGAAATCAATAATGAAATAGCAAAACAGTATCCAATTCACAACTGCAGTAATTTTAGGATTTTCATAAATTATATAATCCTAAAAATATGTTTTAAAAGACAATGGTGATATCTGGTTGAATGGAAATCACCTTTTCTTTTTTCTTTTTTTTTTTTTTTGGTATGTACGTAGGTAATTTTTGTCTACCAAGTAGCTGAACTAAAAACAAAACAGAACAAAAGAAAAAAAGTCTAATATGTCTCTGTAGATCATTAAATTACTCTGCATATTTAATATACCTTAATAGACCCTGAATTTTAAGGACAGGAGTACATCCATACCAAGTTTTATCCTCATGTGTTACCATGAACATATAACCAGCAAATTTTCAAGAAAATCCAGTATGGTCTTATTTAGAATTGTTGAGGTAGGTGGCAAAATATTATAAAATGTGCCTTTCTTTTCAGGTTAGACTGGATATATAATTTTGTACCCTATTGCAGTTCATATTGATCATACTTTGGGACTTACACTTCCTTATAAAAACCAAGCCTGTGGTAATCAAGGAAATGTTAGTGGTCAGTTTCTCCTCACTGATTCCTTGACTTACATTTTTATACCTGTATTTGCATTGCCTCAGCTATTTTGTTAGTTCTGAGGAATGAAAAAAAAAGTCCTTTGAGAATCTTTCTCCTTTGTACACAAAGACATCACGGAAAAGAAGTCATTCATCTCATTAACGTCAATCAAAAAATAAAAAAGAAAAAAACTCAAAGGTCCTCATTTTTCCATATAGTGAAAATAAAGATTTAAAATAAATTTCTAGTGTGAAGAAGGAATAATGTAAAGAATACAAAGCTTTTGGTGTGTAAGCTACATTTTTGCACTCTGCTATGATGATTTCACCCAACTTGGTTTGCTCGAAAAGAAAAAGAACGTGCAATTAAGGTCTAGATTTTTGAATGAAAAAGGATTTAACCAGAACAGAGTTTTCAAAGGCACAAATGGAAAGCAGCAGTAGTCACTTCCACTGACTTACTGCTTCACTTTTAAAGCAGTGCTTGTATCATTCAGGTGATCTGTGGTTTGAGGAAAGTCTAGGGTTCAAATTCTTGTGTACAAATATCTACAAGGCATGATAAAATAGAGGCCAAGTTCAAATTCAACCTTCTCTTTTCTTGGTGAAAAATAGGTGGACTTCCAGCAGTTTTCTTTCCTCCTGATCAGCAAGGATGTTCACTGATACATGTTTACAACTAAGTATTTACTGATAAATATAAGAAATATAGACTTTTTTAAACAAAAATGTTGTTAATTATTAGTTAATTAGTTAGCAATTATTGGTTAACTCTGTGGTTGTTTATTTACAGAAATGAAAAACATTCTTTTGAATGCTGTTTTTTTTATTTTATCTTGCAATGACTGTCTGGTTTGACATATTTCCAAACAAAAGCTGTTTTGTTTTCTTAAGAAAAAGCAGCCAAGAATTTCCATAATTGTGGGAAATAGAAAAGGTAGAAAACTCTCAGAAGATGTGTGGAAGCAAAACTCAAAATAGATGAATGCAAGAATACATATATGCAAGGACAAGAAAAAATAAGGCTGTGTTTTTAAGCTGTGCAGAGATAAGCCTTAGAAAATATGTTAAGCAAGATAATAAAAAAATGTAAGTTTAATAATAAAGTTCTATCCACTGTTTTTAAGCCAACAACAAGCAAGCATTGTTAAAAGCAAAGTATATGTGTAAATTTAGTAATTTGCTTGAGCAAATGCCTGTAAACTTTTAACAGTATCATATCAACTAAAAATGTTTTAAAAAGACCTTGGAACAAAGAGAATTTCGGCTGTTGGTACAGCAAGAGCTTTCACCATCTTCCATGTCTCACCCTGTAATGAGGCTGATGTGTTGAAATAAAAGGTCTAAGACCACCATACCTGCAGCCCCATTCCATTATTACTATAAAGATCCAACACATGGTCAATATGTTATAATATCCAGAATCAACAATTCAGGATGTTAACTCTTCAATGTATGCGGTTTACTGGAGTTACAATGCAACAGTTGAATGATATCACTGTGATTTTGGACCCAAGGGGAATGGGTTTTGCATAGAAGGATTTCTTCAAATGTAGAATGATGAACTGCTCACCTTGGATTAAAAAAAACCAAACCAAAACAAAAAAACCCACCCTCTATATATGTTTTCATTATGGGAACTTTATTTGTTCCTGGTCCTTTGATCTGGAAAAACTTTTACAGTTTCTCAAGATTTTCATGCCGGCCTGTCTCAAATGGATAAAACCTTTAAGCAGACTACTTGAAGAATATAAGTCTCAATAAACCTATTTGGGTATTTGGTGAATATTTGCATACTATGTACTCAATATAGATTCATGGATCACACCTTCAGCATCAATAGTTTAACATAGCTGTTATACTCTTTTTATTGTTTTAGAGGATGAGAAAATTCTTGTACTCTTAAACAACTCTGTTCCCTTATTTTTCCAGCTAATTCAAAGCATCAGTGCAGTGGATCAAGATGACTCAGCAGAAGGTCACCATTTTAATTTCTCATTGGCTCAGGAGGACACAAACAGCTCACATTTTACTGTCAAAGACAACCAAGGTAGGGTCTGTCATGAAGCTCTTTAAGACCTTCCTAATGGAAGATGGATGCTTCCAGCAGGTTCTTAATATCTTAACTTTCCATTTAAATAGAAATTTTAATTATAATAAATGGACATGTCCAGAGGTCTATTTCAAAACAACAATTCAATAGTATCAAAGAGTTTATTTTCCTTTTCACATGAATAATATAAACAGCAAAAGGCAGTTTTATTTCAAGGAAAGAAAAAATAGCTGAGATGAAAAATACACTGGTAATCCTCAAAAATTATAATTTTTATGTTGAATATGGTGGTATATTACAACTTTTTTGTTAAAATTATTTGCCTGAGAAATAAGATCATTAGAAAGACAAGATTGATATAAATATAGGACTCTTATTTTATTAATTTAGTGGGATAAAAACAGAAAACTAGGAATGCAATCCTATTTCATAATGTACAATATCAAGCAAAGCCAGACTGAGATGAAAATATAGGTGTTATATCTCACGGAATTTCAAGAGTCAGTCTACTGAGACTAAAAAGAAAAGCTTCTTCAGACTAAGCTAAAGTACACATCGTTCTTATTGATCATGCTAATCATTTGAATGTTCTGGCTAAGGGAACAAATCAATGGAAATAAGTTTTGGAAAGTTCCAAATACGTTAAATGGCAAACTGCTTCTCAATTATCTTCAAAGTTAGTCAATGTGTCAATAAGAATATCAATTCCCATCTTCATTAACCTCTCACTCCCTTCCAGGAAGAGATAAGTCATTATATTAAGGTCAAATTGTGCACAAGCCATGCGCCTTTCCCACCTTTCCTCTTTCTGCCCCAAACCCAAGGCCCTCACACAAAGCAACCCATACAGTTCCTTTTGATGGCTACTAATGGGAAAAACAAAACGTTTTGATATGCTATGCAATCAGATTTCAATCTGTCAGTTTCTGCCATATCCTACAGAAATGGCGGTTTGAATTGTGGTAGTCCTAAGGGAGAGAAAAAGAGACTGCAGACTTACAGTATTTTATCCCCGTTTCATCACAGTTACTTTCTGAATTATGACAGAAACATAGAACAGCTTATATGTGAGGGAGTTAACTTCAGTAGATTATTTGCATAGATGTATTACACAGATAATGATAGAAACCTTTTTTTCCCCTACTTTTACATAAGCACACATGCAGTCTTTTGCTCTGCCATGAGAAAAAAATTCTGACATGGAAATATTTCTAGATTCTTTTTTCTTCTTTTTAATACACATGCATGTAAACAGGACTATTTAGTTTTGCAACAAGCTAAGTTACTTATTTGAAATGATTGATATGTAGCAGGACCTGGATTTAAGTTGTTTATTGTGTTTTTCACAGAACACATTGCTAAAACACTAATAGTTAAATACGAAGCAAAGTGAAAGCATCTAAATCTTCCTGCTATTTTAGGTGGTAGAAATCCAGTTAGCTCAAGTTTTTGTGACAGGGAAGGAAATAAGAGACTATTTTAGTGGACTTTTTTTTGCTTTCTCTTCTTTCCCTTACCACCTGTTTTCACTATGTGCTGCTAGCCACACGTTTTAACCTTTTTGATTGGCAAACTGTCCATATTTTATCTGTGAACTTCTGGCTTGGTAGCAGCTGGATACATGGAACCATTTAAAAAACCAATTAATTAGTCTGAACAGGTGTCAGGTACTAAAAAAGATCTCAATTTCTTTAGTTCTGAACATTAAAACCAGAGCTCCTCGGTCAGATTTCATTATTGCCCCTAGAGTGCCTATATCAAAAATAAATGCAATTTATTCACAATTGACAAAATATGCACCAAATGTCAGTGCCTGCTTTTAATTTTTTAACTTTCTTAATATGTAGCTTTGCAGAGTACCATTGCTTTTAAATAGATCAGCTTCCACTCAATATTATTGTTGTGGTTGCAAAATATATAAATGCATATTGTCATAATAATTTTATATTCTAGATAACACAGCTGGAATTTTCATAGGAAAAAGTGGCTTCAAGAGGCAAGAGCAGTTTTTTTTCTACTTGCCAATCTTAATTCAGGATAATGGAATCCCACCACTGACGAGCACAAATACTCTCACTGTCACTGTCTGCGACTGTGACACTGAAGTAAATACCTTCTACTGCCGATATGGAGCTTTCATGTATTCCTTGGGTCTCAGCACAGAGGCTTTAGTTGCTGTTTTGGCTTGCATATTAATATTCCTGGGTAAGTACAAGTAAGAAAAATTACTTCATTTTACAGAGGGGTTGGTTAAGTAACAAAGATGGACCCTTGACTCAAAGACTGGAAGTAGTGGGGCATTAGGAAAAATAGAAATAAGGTAAATGTTTCATGTCTTTCCTGTTTTCTTAACTATAATTTCTCCCTTCCCAGTTTTCAGTAAAATCTGAATTCTAACACAATTTCCTAAAAGTTGGGTTCAGTTGAGTCATGGTCCTCTTTACTGTCCTGGCATTGCACTAATAAAGATTTTAGAGCTCAAAGTCTGCATTGTTCACAGGCAGAGTTGAAGACAGCATTACACAAGAAAATTTGCTAGTGTAGGAATATATTAAAAGAAGTAGAACCCTACTCAATCTGCCTTAGGAATGGCAAATGTAGAACTGAGATCCGTTATGAATAATAAAAGAAAAAGGGAATCCTACATCAGGCAGAAAGCTCCAGACTCAGGGAGTTTCTCTGCCAATTAAGGTTACATCTCTAGACAGCATTTTCTCCGAATGCTGGACATCTCCTTTGTCCTCTCAGCAGACACAAACTTAACCTCCAGTACATTCGGGAATTTGTGGACATGAAAACTGGGATTGAGAGTGGTTCAAATGCACAGGCATTTTTTAGTACCTATGTAAAGGGTGATGCACAGCTGGCAAGCAGTGCACAAAACTGAACCAGCAACTCAAGGCTGGCCATCCTAGACACCAGCCTTTTTTTTGACTCCATAGCAAAGCCCAGGGATGCACTAGTCCTCCTACATCCATGTCTTCATTTCCAATCAAGGACATGGGAACATACAATCAATTTGTTTTTTTAGGCTTGCCTGCACTTCCAAAATTGTTTTATTTCAATCTAAGATGACATATCTGCCTTACACCTTTTAGTCAGTTTAGTCTTACAGGTAACTGTGCATTTCAAGTTTTGTTTGATGGTTGCAGGGTATCTGAATAGGTTCACTTTGTGTTACTGACTTCAGGGACTAAGGATCAGGCAAACTGTATCACTGTCCAGGCCATCAGGGGAATTATTCATCAATGATTTCTTGGGTTCTTGCAGAAAGGTTCTCTCTGCAGGTGGAATAAACCCATGACCTTTATTGGGCCTATTCATAAAAGCCAAAGCAGAGATATAAATTAATATATTAGTCCAAAAGAAAAAAAAATCTATCTACTGCACTCTTTACAGACACACAGGTTTTAAATGAATTAATTTTTTGAATGCATTTTTGTAATTATTTAGAATTAAATAAAAAATTGTTCCATATATAATAAGTTTGCCATTTATCTCTGAAAACTAATATTCAAGTAGGAAGTATACCATCAGAAGAGTTCATCAGGCAAAGTATTTGGGAAGTTAAAACCATCTGATTTGTGAATACGTAGTAGAAATTCTTGGTTTCAGTGATTTCAAGCCTTGTGTTGGTATCTCCAAAGCAAATATAATAATTTATTTAAAATAGGTAGAAAAAAGAACTATTTCAGATTCCTTATATTCTTAAATTGAGTAAAATTCTGTAATTCTTTGTAGCTGTATCATTTTATGTTATGAGTAAAAACTACAATCCACAAAATATTTATTAAGTCGGTCTGCAGCAAGATATAATTAAAACTGAAAGAATTAATCTCTCTGAAAGTCATTGACCAATTCAAAGGGATTGTTCAGTTAAAATTAAAATATGTGGGATTAAAAAAAAATAATGCTTTAAAAGAAAATTTAAGAAACTTTCCACATATGAAAGAAATAAAATCATCTGATTTTTAGATCTTGACAGTAAAATGACACAGAATTTAGTGAGACTTCAGATTTGCAAACCAGCACAACAGACATAGCTGAACACCATTCTATGGAACCAAATGATTCAACAAGGTGAGGAGAATATCTTGCTCATTGTCTCATGTTTCATTTGATCTTGATGGGGCTTTTATCACAGAGACTGATAGAGATTAGGAATTTAAATTCTGGATGTGAAATGGATATATTATGTGATAAAAAAAACACTTTCAAAAATAATAACCTGTGTTTCCATCAGTTTCAAATTTGCATCTACCAAAAGAACTGCTCCATTTATTTTGCCTTTTTTATAAGTCCCTTTGTAGCCATTTTCTCAACACATCCTTTGCTCATCTCAAAACCATAAAATCCATAAAAATTACAGCTCTATAAATTTGTTAAGATAGCTTCACTTTGCAACAGCATTGATACGAAGATAAGAAGCCATTTTTTTAGTGTTTCCAAACACATTCAAAGTCTCTAGGTCTGTTTAATTTTTCCCTTGTCCCTTCTCTTTCATTTTTATTTTTTCAGTGTTCTTTTTGGCAATTATAACCATAAGGCAGCAGCAGAAGAAGAAGCCTCCCTTTTCAGAGAAGATGGAAGAATTCAGAGAGAACATTGTCAGTTATGATGATGAAGGAGGAGGCGAGGAGGACACAGAAGCCTTTGATATTTCAGCACTGAGGACACGCACCGTCATGCGAAAGCACAAACCTCGGAAGAAAGCAGCCTCTGAAATCCAGAGCCTCTACAGACAGTCTATGCAGGTTGGCCCAGACAACGCAATCTTCAGGCAATTTATTTCAGAAAAGCTGGAAGAAGCAAATACAGATCCTCGCGTTCCTCCCTATGACTCACTTCAGACCTATGCATTTGAGGGAACTGGCTCTTTGGCAGGATCCCTCAGCTCGTTGGGTTCCACCACTTCAGACCTGGATCAGAGCTATGACTACCTTGCAGACTGGGGACCTCACTTTAAACAGCTTGCAAGCATGTACTCTTCCCATAGAACTGTGGGGGATTAAGCACTCTTTGAATTGTTCTTTTGTTTTCCTAAGTCTCAGCAACCAAACACAACTGCGGATTTTTAAAAAAGAGATCACCCCGCATTAAAACATGAGAAATAAGAGCCCAAGGGTTTTAATACAGAAAGTTTTGGATGTGGAAACCTCTCGAAAGGATAAAACACACGAGGGGCATTACCACATGAAGGGATAGAGATTATAGTTTGTAAACCTTATGGTTATCTAAGTGCTTAAATACAAGCTATGCTACTTTGTATATCTAGAGCCTCTTCTGGATACTGAAAATTTGGATCTTCCTTGTACAAAAGGAGGAGTAGAAGCCATATGGATGTTGTAAACATTCTGTTATCCATAAGCTTTAAACAATTTCCAAAGCTGACGGACTTTTGTTGTTGCAGTTGAATACATACATTAACCAAAGTTAAATAGGCATATTTGTATAATGCTTCATTATATAAATATAATTGTGTGAAAAAGTAGACCCTAGATATTCTAATGCTGTTGTCAGAAGTGCTCACAAAATCATTTATTTATTGTTATTAGGATGATAAAACTAAAACAAATGTCTTTTCCTATCAGTATATTAAAAAAAACCCATTACAACATCAGAAAGTATTTGCTGCCATTTTAGTTTTTAATGAAATCGTTAGAAAATGTGTAAACCAATATTTAATTTGGCAAATGAGATAGGAAAAGGAATCAATATTTAACTTAAATACTGCAATCGACTACATTATATATTACTGCACTTAGAACAAAATGCTGTCCAGATACAGGCATTTTTCTTTTTATTAAGAGTTTAAAGGATGAGTGATTTACCAGCACGGATTTATTTTTTTATTATGGAATATTAAATTTAGCTGCAGTAGTCAGTTTTATTATAACAATATTAAGAATCTTTAAAATGCTAAACTGGTGGTTATAAAACTTTATGTATGACATTAGATAATAAGATAATAAAATGCTTTAAATGTTAATCCACTTTGAAAATGATCCTGAATAATTCTGTAAGACTCAAGTAAGATTTCAAAATTAATTTCACACTGTATTTTTTCCCAACAATTCCATAACAAGTATAAAGCTATCTCAGAAGATTTCTTTACTTATAGCTCTACCCAGCAGCAATTTTGGAATTAGACCATCAAATGTTTTCAAAATGGTCTGCTTGGAAAAAACCAACCAAACTGTATTTTACTCACCTCTCTTTCACTGAGTGCTCATTTTACAGAAATTATTTCCCGCAATCAACTGATTCAATCACCTAAAAGCTGGCATCATGATAAAAAAATTATGCAAAATATTTCTCTCTGTTACCCTTTTTTAAATTTCCTCTTTTTCTAAGTAAGATTTTAGATAAGTGTAACCGAATTACAGTCAGAAAAGCTAATCCAAGGAAGAAACAAACAAATAAACCAGCCCCAACAGACAAATTCTGCAATGTTTACTACAGTTGCTCCTCACTGAAGAAAACCAGGGTATGTAGGCTAAGTGGAAAAGTGCCAGTGCAAAGTTTAAATTCCTGGTACCTAAAAAATAAAACATGTAGGTGTTTGAAAATCATGAGAGATTTTCAGTGTGAGGTCAGGTAAGGGCAGAAATATTATTCATTATATTCATAGCTGGAAAATTATGGGTATGGGGTAAGGGGGGAGGGTGGCCATCTGAGCAGGTCCAGATGAAGCAGCACCTGCTTCATAAGAAAGAAAAGATTCTTGCCAGTCTCATAGTAGGTAGTCAGTGTGAATGAGCAACTACAAATGAGCTTTAAAAGATGCACAAGTAAAAGCATTGTGTTAATGACTCTAAGCTTTTATGCCAATGGCTTTCAAACAGATGTGGCAAAATTACTTCTATTTGAGAAAATATTTTACAAATTAATAATTTGTTCCATGGAGAGGACTAGAGAAAGAGAGAACAACTATACACCACTGGATGTTGACAATAGTGAAAACTACATGTTGAGGATTAGGTCATAGATTTATGCGGGTTATACCCTAAACAAATCCTTATCCCACAGATGGTCCCAGTGGCTTTAAGAGTGGCTTTGAGCTTTCAGGTTGTATTTAGTACAAAAAGGATAACAGTGTCTGATCCTTTCTCAATCCAGAGATTTTACCCATTTATGAGGGAAAATAGCCTTGAACACTTAACCATGGTGTTCATAATTTTTTCTCTTTACTGTGAGGTATTTTAACAATAAATATTTTTTGTAAACAGTTCATACCACAAACATAGTTTTTGTAACCTGTGTAGGCAATTATAAGTAATTTCTATGTGAAAAAGAATAACAGCCTACAATGGATCTTAAATGATCTTTAACTAAAAAATCTTTAATCATGTTTGCGTAACAGAGAAAGGGCATGTTTTGCTCTGAAAAAATAATTTATTCCTAGATGTTACTGGACCATGCCTTATTAGGTTCCTGGTATTCAACCTAAGCCAACTTTGTCAATTTATTTCCACATGTGAGAAAAGAATCACGGAACTTACCTAGGAACTTCACATTTTCTTTAAGTTTGCTGAACAATGTACAGAAAAAGAATTTTTAGAATTGTCTTCTTATTTGAAGGAAGTAAACATTCTAATATAAAAGAATATATAAGAGATCACAATCATGAGTAACATAAAATTATTAAATAATAAGTTATAATGTGGAGTTTTTGATGATGAAACATATTAAATTGTGGCACGGTTTTCCAAATAGAATCTTCCATTATCTTTATCTTTAAAGTATGATTACTAGCTAGAGTTCACTATGTTATTGGCTGAACTGAAGAATGCAAGCAAGGTGACAGATGATACATAAATATTCAGCTATTCATGACCTGCCCAGGGGAATATAAGGAAGACTTATTTGCTGGTGAAAGGAAGTATGATCACACACACTGCTTTTCTGTATGAATCCTTTGAAGAGATATTCCTACAGATGTCTTTTTCTGTAACCTGGTAAAGAAAGAGTTAAAGAACTGGTGAAATACCAGACGAAAGATTAGCTTTCTGTTCCAGTCTCACTCATATGGATTCAAGTGTTGTGGCTTTTATTATCTAAAAGCCAAAGAAATTAAGACTATGCACATATAATAAATGCTTAGCATTCAGATGTCTAAAATTAAAAAAAAATATACAAATCACTTGATAGCATATTGCCGCTTCAGACTAATTGCTGTGCCTGGAAAAATAGATTTTGTTTATCAATTAAGCCAAAATAAAAAGCTTCAATCTGGTTTTGACTTCATACATTCCAATGCAGGTTATTTTTTTTTTATCATCATAACACTGAGAAGAAATTCTGCATATTACTGAGGACAATCTTAATCTTCAATTCATGTAATTTTCCTACCGCATTTTTTCTCACAGGTATCGTCATTGCACTCCTAGCTTTGCTTTCAAAATCTGCATTGGAAATCTGGTTAACACTCATTCGTAATTATAAGGGGTCACCCTGCCAGATGAGGGTAAAATTTGTTTGAAGAGACAGTGTGTGTTTTATGGTTGAAAGTCAGATCTAATACATGCTCTCTAAGGAGCAGAAGTTGAAGGAGTTTATGTGATTTTACATTCTGGAAAAGAAGACTTTTCACCAGTAGCTACCAGTAAAGTCTGCAGCATTTTTCTGTCAGAAAACTGGTAAACCTATGTCTTATAAAGAAAAGCAGAGGAAATTATGGTTTATAAAAAAAATGTTGACACATTTGAAAATAATAACTTGGTTGCTTTTGTAATTGTTTGGGAAAAGAAGAATTCTTCATACATGATCCTGTATCAGCTTTCTATCTCATACATGGAGATTAAGGAACAGTAACAATTAATTCTAATAATGTACAGAAGTATAAAACATGCATAGAGAGAGATTGCTTACATCAGTACGAAACACCTTACCTTCAGCAAATAAATAATAACATTAGTCAGAAATATGAATAGGCCTCCACAAGATGTGTGCCAGCAAAGGCTCACAAAGAGCAAAGATTAATAAAGACCAAAAATTAATAAATATGATTAGAAAACATCAGTGCTTTGAAAAACTGTCAAATAAGAGAAACTGGAACAGGATATGAATTCACCAATTCTTAATTTGCCATACATTTTAATTGTTATCTAGGTAATACTTTCATGATATTAAAGTCGACAATTTAAAACTACTCATATATAGGGGTTCAAATAGATTTGGTTTGTAGAGAGAATAAAATCTGCATGCACATATCTGACCAAATGGATTCTACAAAAGTTATTACATTAAAGACTAAAAGGATGGAGCCTTACCCATAGGAATGCTCCAATAGGCGTATTCTTATGGGTAAGGCTCTGTCCTTTTAAGTTATCCTTTTTCTCCTTTTATGTATATATTTATACATATATATTTATATATATTTATATATACATATATTTACGTATATTTATATATGCATATGTATATATGAAACATTACTTCTGACACTATTGTAAGTAAATTGGTCTCTGTCATTAGAATTTCCTCTGAAAATTCTTTAAAACGGACATCTTCCACACATTTTTTAGTAGCTTGGGAGCTGGAAAAGGAATGCTTTATATATTGATTTGGTAAATTTGACTTCAAAATGTCAAAAACATCCTGCATTATTAATAGTGAGGACACCTGAAAGTTAAGCAAAAATTGGATAGCCCTGAAAAATGAAAAATAGAAAATGGTTAAAACGTATTGACAAAAATAAAGATCATCCAGTGTAGAAATAGTACTCAAAAATATAAAAATCTGTTATTATACTGGGCATTTATCCAGTAGGCAATTAAACAGGACTAGGATAGTCTAGCTGCTAAAATAACTATGGAATTACAGCAACATTCATTCCAGAAAAGGAAAAAAAATATCAAATATTTACAAAACCTGTACCACACAATAGATAATATAAAATGTTGACTATGAACCTAAATTGATATTAGACTACCCAACTGTTTAATTATATGACCGCTCATTCTGTTTGTTGGACTCTGACCAGCCACACTAGTATTGTTTCTGAAGTTCACACATTAATTTAAACAGTATGCCAAATGTAATTACAATATTATTACTAAAGTATTTTCATAGCACAAAAATTCAGTTTTTAATTTATCATTTATTGCGTATGTACAAACACTTTGGCAAACCAAGATAAGGAGTCCAAGAGATATTAAAGAGGTGAAAAAAGAAGTTTCCAAGAGATATCACAGAGGTGATAAAATAAGTTATCCTTTATCTCCTTCTAGACTTTCAACAGTCTAATTGAATATGCCCACATTTCATTGGTATCTGATGAACCTCATTTCATTGGTTGCAAATGACAATTTACTTATATCACTTATGAATTTAGAGTGTTATTACAATTACTTTGCAATTATTTTATAAGAATTATCAAAGCATAATGTCTAAAGTAATACATCTTCCAGGTTCTTTCTGTATCTTGTTATCACAAAAGTCTTATTCTTGCTTTTCCACCACTGAATGTAAAAAAACGTCCTAGACAGCTTCTATAGCACTTTCATCCCCTGTGGTACATCTCAGCCTCAGCCATCTAAAAATCTGGAATAAGTTTTTCAACTTCCATCCTGTGTTGCCACTACCTCAGACATCATAAGAATTCAAGGCAGGCTGGACTCTCCAGGACTTCAAAATAAGTGAGACATCTTTCCTTATGGGAAAGGTTTAGACACAGTAGACCTTCCATAGCAAAGAACTCTTTCTAATACCTCTCCTTCGTCTCACTGTGGACACTAAGTCACGGGTAATCACACCCAAAGCTTCATCTACTTTCCCCAGTCTGACAGGGGTATAAGGACTTATCTTGCTCCTTTTGCCTTTCTGTATATTTGGATTAAAAAAAAAAAAAAAAAAAAATCTTTTTTTTTTTTTCCTTTGGGGATAGCTCCTGTCAGTCTTGAATGACTATCATTGCTTTATATTCTCCTAATAACAGCTAAAGGTTTCCAAGTCAGCTTTTTGTAGATATAGCTATTTTGCTATCAGAAATTTAAGGAAGTGCAGAGAAAGATGCATGAAATCAAGGCCAAAAGAGGTCAAATGCTTCCTTTAGCTGATGAGCTCCTGAGCTGGAAACAACTTGTAGATCCTGAAATATCATCCATCATTTTACTTTATCTCAGTGGCCATGCAGAACTTAATCAAGGTGATGAGCACCTTGCTTGCATGTAAATCACCCCTTCTTTTGTAAATTTTTGTTATTAATATTGTTGGTACTGTTCATTTCTCAGCCCACTAATGTCTGTTTTCAGTAAAATTTTTCCTCAACCCATGGTCTCTGCCTTTCTCCCTCTCTCACCAGAAGAGGGCACAGGGAAATGGGGCAGCTTATTTGGAGTTTTATTCCCAGCTGGTTTTAAACCACAACACTTCATATAAAAGCTATATATCCACCTGAGCTTGTCAGTTTTGGTTTTGTATGTCACTGGGAAAAAAAATTCTGTCATGTGACCAAAATATTTGCTTGAGGATGTTTTATGTTTGCTAGCATTCTTTACTTGCTAATTTTTCTTCACTGGTCTACAAGTCTGATTATATTTTATATAGTTTTTCTACATACATTGACTACTTCTTTATTCTAAAGCTCATTTTAACCAGGTTGCAATATTGCATCCATTCAGTGATCAGAAGTTAAGCACTAGTAAGCTGTTTGCACCTTGTAGCAAGCTGTTCCAATGGCAGCATCCTAGGACAATATTTTCAAAGCCTCTTCTCATTTTTTCATTTTATTATATTCTGGATTTTATTTTAAGATCATAGGTTCATTCTACAGCAAATAACCCTTTCAAGCAAACACAAAAATACAAATACAGATATATAGAATTACACCATATTATTACATAAAGCTTAACAATGCTGAAACAAATCAGATAATAGTTACCTGACAGTTGCATAATTCTTTATGTTTAAACAAGCCATAACATATTTTCTCTCAGGTCAAGACAAATCCAGAGAACAGCTGGCCTGAGTTATGTTAATACCAAGTCCCTCACAAACAGTTATATCTCCACAGTAGCTACCTACACATCTACAATCACTGGAATGTTTTCAACAGGAAAACACATTCAGAAACTAAGAATTAATTTCCTAAAATTTCAAGTATTTCTGGAAGTGGAATACCTCTGAAAGGAGGTGAAGATATCCCTAACTTTTCTGTTGCTCTGCATTACTAGAGAAAAAGTAAATACTAGAATAATATAATTTGTATGTATTTGTCAGAAATATATTTTCATCTTTGCTATTACTTTAGTGTATATTTGTAATAGGAAATTTCTAATTGTTCACCACATGTTTTGATTCATTCATCCCTTTCCCAGCAGAAAATTTGTTGATCCAACTGCTCCTATGTGATAGATGGTTTGGATTCACTAAAAACACCAACCAACCAAAGTAGTCTTCAAGACTTATTGCAAAAGGTTTGCAATATTTCTTTTTCATTACTCCTGGAGAGCGGCAGAGACAACGAGAACCTGATGACTAGAGAAGTAGTCTTCTTAAAAGGATTCACAAACTGCTTCTGTAAAAACTTGCAAAATTTTGGAACAGCAAAAATTCAAAGAGGAAAATACTTTGCTGATGTTTTCTTGTTTGCTTTTACTCCTGTCCAAGAAAAGTTTACCATGCAAATCGTTGTAGGGGCAGCCAAATGCACCAAATAGCTGTCACAGAAGAGGTCTCTGCTTCATTCCTTAGGGATAAAGCAGATGTTTTCAGGCTATTAGTGTAGTTGATATATTGGGTTGATACTAAATAGCAGTGTAAATAGAAATAAATAATTTCTGGGCACTGAAAATTAAATCCAGTTTGTACCATCTTTCTAATTTTTCTTTGCATTATCTGGGATGTAAATTAACTGTTCCTGACATTCCTGAAAAATGCACACTTCATTTGTATATTGGTTTTCTCCAAAGATTGTGCAGAACAATTTTAGCTTTCCAAGTTTCTCCTCCTTATTGATTCACTGGCTTGTAGGATTCTGACAAGTGTGCATTTTTTGCTCTGAGCATTTTCTTGATGTTTCTTTAATGTGCACCTCTAAAAGGGGAAAAAAAGAAAAAGAAAAAAAAAAAAGAGCAGGGGGGAACCAAAACCACTGTAAGCAGTTAGAAACGTCATTGTGGAATGCAGTTTGAAAGACAATCAGAAATGGAACCCACTGGGAGTTCTACAACTTAAGCTGTAATAAAAGAATTTAAACTTTTTTTTATTTTTTTTTTAATATGCAAAATATCCTTAGAGACCCTTAACAACATTCCTGCTATTGCAGAGACCTGAGATATTAGAAATGCTTTCCATTATATTGTTCCCTTAGAGTGATATGCTACTGATATTTCACTGTAAATTTTAAGTTGATAGTGTGATGGGAAGTATTTTTGTAATCCCTACTAGAGAGTTGAAAGTGGGAAAAATTTTCAACGATGTAATCAGGATCATTAAACACAAATTATCTGATCTCATAATCCTTTGATTTTGACTATTATTACCTTTTCATATGTGAAATAATGATTTGACCTCTGAAGTCTGGAAGTTTAACAGTGTAAGCATGGGTGCTCCTTGTCTACCGGTAATGTTTCAGGAAAAATAATGAAATCTTTATAGAGAAAAGAGAAAAGAAACAGAAGTTCCAGTGGTTCTTTTAGTGGACCTTAACCACCCCAAAATCAGTTTGGTTTTTCTTATTATTTAAGAGGTGCAAACAGTATTATGCATATATAGGTCGAGAAAGCATACAAACTGTTTTCTTAGATAAATTACTTCATCCTAATCCCAACAATTCTTGTTTATTTCTTTCTTTGATCACAGGCAATTTTCTTATGTTTTATTGCTTCTGACTTCCTGGGAATTTAATATTCCCTGCCATTTTTCAGAAGCTGGCATACCCCAAAAAAGTTAGATTCAACCTAGGCATAGCGAAAGGACTTGTATTCCTACCCGTTTACCAGTATCTCTCATAGTAGCTGAAGGGAAGCCCTGCAATCTGTACCTTAGAGAAAAATGTGGGAGGACGAGAAAGAAAACAAACGTCATGCATCTCAAAACCAGAGTAAGAAAATTAAGTCATAACTCATATTCAATAACAAAGCATAACAACAAAGAAATGAGAAAAAACTCAGACCTTGAAAAGCCATTAAAAGATAAACTTCAGAGATTAATCTGAGACAGGAACATCCATTTTCTTTCCCCTGTGATTGTTTTAAAATGACACTATACCTTGAACCATCCTTTGAGTTTTCAAAAGTACATATGTGGCAACAGTGTAAAGAGAGGAAAACATCATTTTCTGACAGAACCACTATTTTCTTCAATACCATTTACACTTTGAGTTTTTAGGTTAATCTTTGAGCACATTCTTGGCAGCAGTCCAGCTCAATCTGACATTACAGCTTTCAAAAACTTCCTTCTTCTAGTCTCGGATGCCTTTTTTGACTATGCATGCTCCTCCATCAAAACAGCTAATTATAAAAACCTAATTATCCAATTCACAACACATGTTCTGAATTCCTACCACCTGAAACTGATATTCAGAAGCCCTAGTGCGTCCTTAACCCTGTCTTATGTAAAACAAGTAGAAAATAAATAAATGTCTACTGATTTTCTTGGAAGGTATTTTTCTCATTACTGAGAGAGGATTCTTGGCTGGAACAATCAATCATCCATACACTAGAAACCATATTTTAAAAGTCCTTAAAATAGTATCATTTTGGGGATATTTATAGTGGTTTGTTTTTCTTAAGTGTGAAGCCGTTTACTGGGGGCTATGTTTTATGCAGATTTGCTTAGACTAATGGATGAGAAAAAGATAACTAAACAGCTGCACTGCTGAAAATTCTGTGTGTCTGTAGAAGCACACGTGCTCATTAAGGCTACACTCATATGCTTTAACAATGAGCAGTTTTATACAATGTTATACTAGAATTCTGAAAAGGTTTGCCCAACCGTTTTATATAAGCGTTATTCTTTATTTCAGGACTAGCCTAAACACTTCACTAAGAACCTTATTAATTGTCTTTTGGGTTTCTGCACCTTACTGCAAAACATCAGAGTAAAGCAATAGGCTCTTGAGTTTTTAACTACTACTCCAATACGTCTTTATTGTTGCAGTACAGTATTTCTGGTGTTAAAAGCTTCCATCAACTGAATTAATCTTGCAAATATATTGAAAAAATCCTAATGAAATATAGCCATGTCTGCTTTATTTATTTATTTTTCTGATGGTTACAGAAAATAGTTTTTTCATCTGTTTAAGCAATGAATTTTTATTTCTTTACAGAGGACCCAAAAATCCAGTGCTTATTGAGAATTACTGCACAAGAAGCTTCCACTAAGTAGATGATTATGTACATTCTTTCATGCTCCTATATTAACTTAAATGCTGATTATTGTGGTTCTTTTTCATTTTTCTTTCTTTCTTCTTATTTATTTTTTTTAACTTAAGATGGTTCATATGGGCTCAAGTCTTAGCATGTAAAGCATAGATGTGCTACTGTAGGACCTACTTTATATACCATGAGGCTTATTGGTGGGAAAATCCTAATATCCAGGATTAGCTTCACACTGTGATTAACTTTTCAGTGGCAACAGAATGGGATTTTTAATTCTAGGTTTTAATAAGTTTATGTCACTTATCAGTTGAACACTTTGGTTAGAAATACACTATTCTCACATAAAATATTTTTATTCTGCATTCTTTTTCATCTTCTAGTACACCAATTCTGCAAATAATTCTAATTCTTTCTTAAAGGATTCATTTCAGAATAGATTCACACAAGGCTTTCAAATGTTAATATTTCAGTTATTTTCCTTTCCAAGTGATTTTTCTGTCAAATGACACATAACTGTTAATGCAACATCCACTGGTAAGAAAATCAGGCTTGCTTGTGGCTTACCTATATGGGTTCAGTTGCAGGAGGAAAGGAGAAAAATTATACATATTTTTATGGCTATTCTGTTTAAGAAATACTAAAGTATTTGATATTCTTCTTGAGATAAGCATGAATGCATTGTAGAACCCTTAAGCCTATATAATTCAATATCATTCCATGCAGCTGATATTCCATGCAGTGATATTTTGTCTCAGGAACAACCATAAATTCAATTTGATTATAGATATACAAACTAACACCTTTTTTTGTTTCTTTGTTTGATTTTCTTGTCTAGGCCATTGTATGAATGGCATCTTTCTGCTTCACAAACTTTTTAAATTCCAGTTTCTAAAAGTATAGTTATAGTAAATCTAACTAAGAAAAAACCAATTTTTTAGTCTACATATTGATCCCCATCTTACAACAGCTCAAAATTATTTACTCTGCTACATACATAGACAATAAGAGTTTCTGTGCAAGGGTTTAGCAATGCTTGATGAGTTCACCAAAAATGTTGAGAAAAGTGGTACCCAATGAGGCACGTGGAGTCATGGAGTATGCTCTGTGTTATGAGATGCTACTGGGAAAGTGGCAAATGAAGTGTGACACAAATAGAATCTGCACTGGAGGTGTTCTGCTCCTGTCACTCTGGTTCATGTGTCTCACTATGTGTGAATAAAGAATCATGTGAATTTTCCCACCATCCCCTGAGCTGTCCAGATGCCAGCCAGCTGTAGATATAGAAACCATATTATCATTCAAGCAGATAAATAAACCCTTATTAGAAAGAAATTGTGCTAACACTCTAAAAGCAGCTCCACTGTGCAGCTCTGAAATCATAACAGGCTTACATGTGGCTGCCTTGACATATCTACACCTGCCTGCCTGCACTTCTCTGCAGAGAGGTGCTCTAATATTAGCCTCATCCTGAATAATTCTTTGAGGATTATTTTACTGTTGGAGTCAAATTCAAAAGAGCAGCTTCTCAGGAGAACATGAATCAGTATTTTGTGGGTTAACTATTTTAATAGCATCCAATAATGTTGCAAATTGAAGAAGTGGACCTGCCATTAAAAATCACTTGTTTCTTCAAGTGGTGCTCTGTTTTCTAATTAATTGATCATATAAGACTTATAGAAACTCAGGGCCAAAAATTGCTGGAAATTATGGGAGAGTGGTTGAGCACTTTAAACCAGATATGAAAGGTTAAATTCTGCCTTTGAGCAGTACTCGTGTCAGGCATACCACAGCCTAAAAACGCTCACTTTATGAAATAAACTTCAGCTATTTTTACTCTGCAGAGAGAATGTAAGCCAGATAATTTACTGCAGTTGAGCAGATGTTTGTTTTGTTTTGAAATTATTATTGTTATAAAGCATGAAAAATAAACAATACCAGCCAATGAAAAAATGTTGTTGCTATAATAACAGAAATACTGAACAAATTGAGGAATCAGACCAAGAGAGAGCATTATATGAAAAGATCTATAAGAAAAAGAATAAAGCAAGAATTCTTATAAAAGAGTAGAAAAAAGAAAATAGTAAAAAGGTATTACGGACTGAGCTTCCTTTTCTTCTCCATCATGATAGCTCTCTCGCTGTTCAGGGGCAGCAGTGGTTTCTGCAGGAGAGTCAGATGCCAGGAAAGGGAGCTGTAGATGAAAGAACCAGCAACCTCATCCAAAGAAGCCAGAGCTTAGGAAAAGCAAGGAGCACCCATCTCATCCTCCTTGTTAATAATGAGGTCAGAGTTTACACAAAGTGCCTCACTCTAAGCAGCATGGTCAGCTGATGGTAAGTTAGGGTTGATGATTATTCTAAAATATCCAAACCTAGTGCTCAAAAAGTTAAACTGAAATCCAGAAGGTACATGGTACCAGAATGAACTGCCCTAAAGCGTGACAAGCTTTGCCCTAAAGCACGACGTTCAAGGGGCATGAAAAAATATTTGTATATTCAAAATTGCCACAAAAGGCAATTTGGATAGAAGCTCCCATGCAGTTGGTATCTCTCCCCTCAACTTGTTTTACAAAATTTGCACAAAGGTTGTACTGACCACCACATTCTTGGCTGGTATTCCAGGGCAGATAGCTGGCACCAAGAATGACAAATTCTGGTTGTTCAATATGTGACACAGCTATCACAGCTAATGGTACTTACTCATTCTGTTATTCTGTTTAATTGACATGACCCTTATTTTTTTCTTGTTCATTTCTCTTCCTGACGGAGGACTCTGGAGCAAAACATTTTAAAACTGTTGCATCAGCTCCAGATGTATATGTATATGTATGTATATGTATATGTATATGTATATGTATATGTATATGTATATGTATATTTATGTCTTCCTGATGAACATTTGAGGCAATGTCATGTCATTGATATGAGTTTGTCAGGTATCTTGGAACTCCAGCATGAGCTCAGAGAAAACAAAGCTGTTGTAGTCTATAATAATATCTGCTTTGATGTACACTTTTCTTCCATATATTGTCTTATTGTTTCAGTTGGTATTCCTTTTAAAACATTTTAGTTCTGTTCTATATTAACATCCATCTCTAGGAATCAGCTGTCAAAGTAGTGAAACTTGTCTTTTTCATTCAGTAATAACTTCTCTGGCTTTAAGATCTTGTAGCATTTGGTTTCACATCCCACTCATGACTTTTTACTCTATTTATTTGAATGACATTTTTTCAGAAAAATTCTTATTAGGTAGATAGTTCCTTTTGAGAGTCACATAAGTTATCATTGCCTTGCATTGCCATATCTAGGGTTGGCAGGAGGTTCTAGGTTCATCCTCTTACCTCTTCAGAAGCCAAATATCTATTTTGTGAAACAGAATGTGCATGCTGTCAACATTTCCCCCAGATCATTAATAAAATATTGAAGAGGACTAGACCCAGTATAGATCCCTGGGATACACTGTCTGATATCTCTAACTGAACTTTCTGATCCAATACTTTGGGCTCAGGTACTCAATGCTTTTCAATCCACCTCCATTCTTATGCAGCCCATATTTCAGCAGCTTATCTTTGAGGATCTTACAGAAGACAGAGCCAAAAGCCTTCCACAGGATGAGGTGTCCAATGTCCACTGCTCTCCCCTCATCTACCCACTGAGTCATTTAATTGTAGAAGACTCTTAGAGTAGTCAAGCGTGGCTTCTCATTTGTGAATCCTTGCTCACCTTTTACCTTTTGTTTATGACCTATGTTCTACTGTATTTGAGTCCCAGTCTCACAGCAGAATCTCTATACAAACAATGCTCAAACCTATGGAATATTAGTGACTTTGAGTGAATCTTGATTGATTTTTCTCCCTGTAAAATAGACTAAGTAATATTTTACTCCTTTGTATGAAACAGAATATATTTCTTTTAAATGGGAACTTGAATTCAAAGTGTTCTGCAAAATCCAGGTGCTTTTTCTTTTTTTCTGATATATCTAGGCAAGGGGAAATTCTTTCTCAATCTTTCATCGTTAAATCTATTGTACAATTTGACTCATGAATTGGTTAAATAATGCAAAGAAATTATAAAATGATACATATACAATAGAATTTTCTGTAGCTTCTAAACTGATGAAGTGTTGTATTCCAAGTTTAACAGAATAATAGAAAATTATCTGAGATTTCAAAGGCAGAAAATTATTAGCTTGAACTTGTCATTCATTAAAATGTCTTTCCAGTCATTTATAAAGGCACTGATTTTGTAGACTAGCTTCCAAATTCAGGATGGCAATAAATTTTTAGCGTCAAATTGTAAATATGTGAACCAAAGGGCATGACTGAACTACAGAGAACTTGGGAAATTTCCAGAAATTTATTTACAAATTTCAAATAATTAATTTGATGGAAAGCTTGTCAGTGTTCATTTTTCATATAAAATAGTGGCTTCTATTAAAATTGTCTCTTTTGAAGTGCTCAATTTTTTTGTCTATCCACAATCACAGATAATGAGGGCAGAGAGGGCATTTTTTTTCTTTTTTTCTGGGAGTGAGTGGGTGGTGGGTGTTACTTGTTGGCTTGTTTGTTGGCTTTTTTCTCTCCTGGTTTACAATAAAACATCTGACACTTGTAAGCAGTAGTAGCTATTACTCTAAAGATATCTTGATTGCCATCACTAAAATTACCCTATAATAGCTAATACATTAACTATTTGAGGAATAAACTTTCAAAAATAACCAGGAAAACCTTATCTTCTTCTTTTCAGAATTAGTTAATTAGTACCTACCAGGATAAACTTGAGTACACAAAATTTATTTTTTTCTTTCCAAGAAAAAAAATGTTGCATTTACAGATCTGTGGGGTTTAATCTGTATTTGACATTATTTTCAACATTCTGCTCACAATTCATGTACAGCAAAGTGTGTTTTCTGCAGAACCAGCTTTATGACATGCGCAGAGATACATTGCAATTTTAGTATTAATTTTGTAAATGTACTTTTAAATGTATTATCATAGTTCTAAGAGAGCCAGTCGTGATTGAGTCTCTTTAGCTCTTGGGAGTGAAGAAATTGTGATCCAAATGATCACATCTGCTTCAAAGATTTCACATGTTAACAGTGCTAAAAGACAAATCCAGGAGCATTGGCAATCTACATGCAAGGACTTGAGGGAAGAGAGACAAACTGTTAGTTATATCTTTTGAGTCTTTTGGCAATATTTCTTGTTAGGAGGGGGTCTTTTCCTTTTATTCAGGTAAATAAAATGGTGAAAAGCACTGGCAAGGAAAAAGCTAGTGAATTTGGAAAACGGGCTTACTTCCTTGCTTTTTTATATAGTAGTGCAAAATTGGAGACCAGGAAGAGAATATTCTTCTTTTTCCATGAAAGTAGGTTGTGTTGCAAAAATCTTGGAAAATTTAAAATTCAAGATGACTGCCACATATGTGAACTTGAAATTTTCAAATTAATAGAAAAAATAAATGATGTAAATTTAATACCTATTTTTTATCTTAGTTCAAGTTTCAATCCACAATTCAAAAATAATGCAGTGTGAGCCAAGCAAAATAATCTCGTCTCTCTGATTATCTTCCCTGTGAGTCAGATTACGCATCAACAGTAGAGAGAGTTTTTTCTGGTATTTTAGAAACTACTTCTCTTTGTAAAGATGATACCTTTTCTCTCATTCTCTATGTTGTTTTTAAAATTTTGTGCTTTTTATATTATGGGTTTGATTTTACACAAAATTTTCATTCTGTGTTCAACGAAATGTGCATGGAAATTATCCCTAAATCTGTCTGTTAAGGATTATTTCTGTTCACCCAAAATGGATAAGCTCAGCTTCAAACATAGTTTTGAAGGTAACATAGATCCAGCCTTCAGGAAAAAAAAAAAAAATTATCTGCATGGGAATATTTCAAAAATCTGTAGAAGAAGGAGACCATAGGTGAAATAATATGGAATAGTTACACAATCTTTTATGCTTTTACATTATATTTAATTTTTATTGATGTTCTGTTTTCAAAATGAAGTTAGGCATAAGTTCAATTATTTAAACATCTCTTTTTTCAATAGGACCTGCTATCTTGTTTCCTTTGCAGCAATTCAACTATGATTGCATTCCAAAAATGCACCCACTTCCACTGGGAGAAAAGCAAGCAAGTAAGGACTCAGAAACCAAACAAATAAGCAAGTAAATGCTGAATTTATTTCAAATTTCAGCATATGCTTATACTCTTTTACTAGGGGATCAATTGGTAGGAACACTTAAATCTAGACTAAACTTTTTTTTAGTAGAAGGCTAGAAGTTTAGTATTATTAATGCCAGTGTATCTCTTTGTTCAACTGAAGAGGCCAAATCCTCATACTCTTGAAGTTTGGAATTTTGAATGGGGGGGTGGGGGGAGTGAGTAAAAGATTAAAAGGAAGACTAATTGATTTTGTTTAATATTTGGATAAAGCTCAAAGAAGGCCCTGTAGGTGAAGTATTACTTCTTATGCTATGTTTCCCATCTAGATTTTATTTTATTAATGTTTTCTTCTGTACCACAGTGTGAAGAGACATAAAGATTTTATCTTTTTTTTAAAAATAATGAGTATATTACTTCACTGAGAAAGAACATCAGAAGAAAAATACTTTCCCTTACAAAGGAAAGATATTAGTAAGCAGATTTGGGTTTTGGTTTGTGAAATGAACTTCAAAAAATTATTCAAAATGTTTGAGCTGAAGTTTCTGCAGTTTTATGTTATCCTGAAATATGCAAAGCTCTTGGGTACATTACATGCCTTGATTAAAATCTGCATTGAGATAGCAAAATTTCAAGACAATAACATGTAATTTTTAACGAATCAAAGGCTCTTGACTGTATATATTTCATTCAGTTCAGATGTTCTGAGGCAATTCCTTGTAGTAGAAAGATATTAACAGCTAAAAATCTTAGAATATGTTTTGTTATTTGAATTTAATGACTTTCCAGCTGAACCTGAAACAAACTCAACCCTCCCCATAAATATTCAGTCCTGCAATATGCCAATCAGTTCATATGTCACATGGGAAATATATCAGAGCATCATAGCTCTGACAAAAGGAAACCTTAACATATGAGAGATCACTAATCCTAGCTTCAATTAAGTATCCATCCTATGAAAATTTATTAATTAAGCAGACTTTCTCTAAAGTTATAGAATTTATTCTATAACTTTTTGTACAGTAGCTGTAGCTTTCTCCTACGTTACAAGGTTCTTGAGAACCTTCTGAACTCTCCAGCAGACATTTGAGACACTGGGACTATATATGTGAAATGTAGGACCCACCTCAGTAGTTTGCCCCTCTCACTTGCCTTCTCCACCAGACTTCCCAAAACCAGTGCTGTTACCACAGTCTCAAACAATTCTCTGTGAATTTCACAGGACTAGTAGTCTTCATCGTAAGTTTGCCAATCAATCAAACAAATGATTTATTTCTGCCAAATGGAACACTTCCAGAATTAGAAAAGTTCTAGGCTAGGTATTTTGACTGATTGGGGAATTTTTAAAGTAACCTAGGAATTAAGATGGTCTATCTTCTAACTTTTTATAGAAATCTATTTAATCCTGAAGATTGAAATATAAGACAATGTGTATATTTGACTCAGCAATTCACTTTTAGCTTCATCACTATAGAATCTGGGGCAACTGATTTAAAGAAAGACATATTCTAACCTATGTGGTTATGAATATGTAATGGTCTCAGGAAAACAAAACAAGTGCACACAGCAAAGCAACATGAATAGAGGCAATAAGAATATAGTAAGAAAATTGCAAGATAAATTGTAGTCCATAATATTGTCTTCCTGAAACACTAGATAGCAAAAAATTTGTCCAAACTATGTTTGTGTGAGAAAGGAATTAATAGCAAAGAAATGTAGGCATGATAGACAATCATCCCCTCAGCCGATAGGGAGTCATGGGATATGGATGAAATCTGATTTTATAACTTCAAAACTTTACATTTCAGATGAAGCCTAGCACAAGAGATAAAACAATCTCTTATTATTCTACAAAACTCATATTCACTTACTTTATTTCATCCTAAGTTTCTATTTTAACAAAGTCAATTACTTTCAATTATTTGTTTCTAATTTTTCTGAAATGACTGCCATTGCCCCTGATTACCACAAAGTTCAGAAAGAAATATACTCATTAACAAGTTGCTTTGATATCAGTAAGGTCTGATTCCACTGTATTGGAAAAAATCATTTTAAAAACAGCTAGATCCAGCATAGGTTGACATTCAACAGAGAATTTATTTGGAAAATAATAACGGTTCTAACAAGAAGATTTTGACTGTATTTTGTGCCTGCACTGAATTTTTTTTCACCCAGTTATATATGCTACTTACGTATGTTCACTGAATGACCTCAACATTATAAAATGCAGTCAAGTAACTTCTCATCCTCATTCACAGCAGTTTTGGTTTTTTATATCAACTCGTTTCATGTCAAATAGCTTAAAATTGTTGTTTTCTCATCTTCTGGCAAAAGATTATAGGTTTTTATTCTAACATATAAAGGGAAGAAAATGGTACAAAACAATCTGCGAAATACTATAATCATCTTGGCTTATCACTGTTCTTATTAATGTAGGTGCTCTTGTTATTTATTATTATTTTCTGAGCTGACATTTAAAAAAATTGCTGTTTATTACTCACATAAAATTGATCTTCTAATTTCCTTTTCATGCTATTTTTTTTCTCTAATAAATACTAAGACATGTTGAGACATCTGATTCTTTTAGGTTATTTTACCTAACTGTTTCTATACAGGATGGAACACAGCAGGGTTTACAAGTAAACTGAATTCCAGAAGAAGCTTTTTTTTTTTTCCTGTTTATGTTGTTTTACACATGTTTGATTAGGTAATTATTATTTAATTTTCTTCCTTAGGATTCTCTTTTGTTTTGCAAGGGGAAAATTAATTAGGATCAGTCTGAGATTACGCCTGAGAAAAGCCTAAGTCTTCAGCACATATTTAATTCAGCCATTTACTTCTTTAAAAGCATATCTTACAAAGATAAATCTATAATAGTCACTGCTGAAAAGCATATAACAGAAAAAAACAATACAAAACCAGCTGAACAGTCATGGTCTACATTCCTTGGACACAGTTTTATATACTTTTTTAAGACTGTCTTTATACTACCTGTCTATATACTGCCTGTGCTGCAGCATATGAGAAAATGGATAGCAAACAGGTTTGGGGTGTTAGGAATTCAGAGGAGATGACTGACCTTTGTAAATTAGGGTATTTAATCCATTTATGATATACCTTTCATTTGTTTGTGAAGAAAGTAATTTTAAGGGAAGAAAAGCCTCAGAAAGCCAGTTAGTATTCAAGTTTTTCCAAGCTCAAGAGCAATGCATCCCAAAAAAGAAGTAGTCAGGCAAAAAAAAAGCTGGCAGACCTGCGTGGATAAACAAATAGCTCTTGGCCAAATTCAAGCACAAAAATAGGAAGCCTACAGAGGATGGAAGCAAGGACAAGATAACCTGGGAGGAATACAGAGAAATTGTCAGAGCAGCCAGGCATCAGATTAGGAAAGCTAAAGCCTGGACAGAATAAAATTTGGACAGGGACATCATGGACAGCAAGAAAATCTTCTGTAGGTGTACTGGTGATGAAAGAAAGACTAAGGATAATGTGGACTGTGTCTGAAAGGAAATGGGAGAGTTGACTACCCTGGTATGTGATGAAAGCTGAGGTAGTCAACGACTTATTTGTTGCAGACTTCACCTGCAATTGCTCCAGCCACACTGCCCAAGCTACAGAAGGCAAGGCAGGGGCTAGGAAAATTAATAACTACTGTCCTCTGTAAATGAAGACCAGGTCTGAGATTAAAAAAAAAACAAAGGTACAGAGTTCCTTGGGAGTTGATGAGATGTATTCATGATACTTGATGAAATGTATCCACAGAGCTGGAAGGCACCAGTAGATGAAGTGGCTAAGTAACTATCCATTGCATTTGAGAAGTCGTGAAAATAGAGTGAAGTTACTACTGACAGGAAAAGGCAAAACAACCCTCAACTTCAAAAAGGGAAATAAGGAGGACTTGGGAAACTGGTCAGTACATACTGGTCAGTCTCACATCAGTGCCTGGCAAGATCATGGGGCAGATCATCCTGGAAACTATGAAAATTGAGAATGTGGTTGATGACAGCTGACATAGCTTCATCAAAGCAAAACCATGCCTGTCAATTTTGGGCATCTTCTGCAATGGGGTTATGGAGTTGGTGGATGAGGAAGGAGTGGCCAATGTAATCTACCTGGACTTGTGCAGAGAATTTGACACTATCTTGCATATCATCTTTATTTCTAAACTGGAGAGACATGGTTTTGATGGACGAACTACTCAGTGGATAAAGAATTGGCTAGATGGTCACACTCAGAATTTGCAGCAAACAGCTTGGTGTCCAAGTGGGGACCGGTGATAAATAATTCCCCAGGGGTAAGTATTTGTGCTGGTGCTGTTTAACATCTTTTTTAGTGACATGGCCAGTGCAATTGAGTGCACCCTCAGTACGTTTATTGACAGCACTGAGTTGTGTGGGAATGGATGCCATGCGAAGGAGGGACCCTGACAAACTCCAGAGACGGGCATATGGAAACCTCATGAGGTTCAGCAAAGCCAAGTTTAAGGCCCTGCACCTGGTTTGGAGCCCTCCTAAGTACAAATATGGGCTGTAGAAAAAATGGATCAAGAAGAGTCCTGAGAAGAACTCTTCTGGGGGTCTTGGTTGGCAAGAAGCCCAACATCAGCTGACAACATATGCTTGCACACCAGAAAGCTATGAAAGCAGCCTGGCTGCATCAAAAGTAGTGTGGGTAGTAGGAAGAGGGAGGTGATTCTGCCCCTCTACTCTGCTCCAGTGAAACCCTACATGGAGTACTGCTCTGGGACCTACAAAATAACAGTGTGGAACTCCATCTCTTGGAGTGGGTTCAGAGAAGAGCCATGAAGATGATTAGAGGGCTGAAGTACTTTTCCTATGAAGACACCTAAGAGACTTGGGCTTGTTCATCCTGGAGAAGAAAAAGCCCTGAGGAGACTTTACAGAAGCCTTCCAGTACCTAAATGGGCCTAAAAGAGTGATGGAAAGGCATTCTTTACAAGGTTGTGCAGGGATAGGCAAGAAGTAATAGCTTCAAACTGAAATACGACTGGTTTAAATTACATATGAGGAAGAAATTCTCTACTATGGGGGTGATGAGACATTGAAAGAGGTTGCCCAGGGAAACTGTGGATGTCCCGTCTTTAGAAGTGTTCAAGGCCTGGTTAGACATGACTTCAAGCAACCTGGTCTAATAGAAGGTGTCCCTGGTTATGGCTGGGTGGTTGGAACTAAATAATCTTTAAGGTCCCTTCCAACCCAAACCATTCTATGATGATTCTATGATGATTCTATGATTTCATGATTCACAACACACAAGGATACATGCTTCATGGTGCTAGATATTTTTTTCTAAAGTTAATCCCACTATTGATAGTAAAAAAAGTCTATTTAAAGTTAGTAAAGCGTGGAAAACGAGGTAGACAATTACTATAAAATGCACTCACAATTATATTCTTACTATGTCACTTTTTGGGCTTTTCAGATAGTTAGAAGGAAATATTGTTCAAATCATTCTACAGATTTTTTTTTTTTAGAAAATCAGAGGTTGTCTGCACTGCTAAGAAATATATAAGTTAAGAACAACTGCCTTTGAAGGAAAAAAAGCAGAATAGTGAGGTCAAAATATCTTCAAATGAATAAGCAATGTATATTTTTTATTAATGAATCTTTGCTTGCCACAAAAGCATTCAGGCTTTCTGTGTACAGGTTAGACTACCCAGAGCGCAGCCTTCCTCTGAGGCTATAGGCAATTTTGCTTCTACTGTAAACATTAAATAAAAAATCCCAATGTAACACTTACTTTCTGGCTTTCCATTGAATATATTTCATGGCAAAACAGTGGTGTTAAACTTGACAAATACCAGTAAACCAAAAGGATCCAAGACTGGCCAAGAATAGTGCAGTGAAATTTGTAGGTTTATTTTTATAAAAACTTTTTTCCTGTGCAAAATTGAAACTCCAGTTATTTTATTTGTTCACTACAAAAGAAACCTAATATTTCAGGTCCTTCCTGAAAGTGAATACAAAGGAACAGAACTATTTGCAAAATTCACCAAATAACCAATCTACACTAAGTGGCTGATAGCAATTACTTCTGAAATTAGAAAAAGATTTTATTAAAGTAGTGAACCTCATTATCCTTATTTGCATGAAGTGTAAAAAAACCATACAATCTTAGAAAAACACTGAAAAAACCATAGTTACTTGCAGTTGCATTAGAATAATTTCAGTGTTGTGAAATAGCACATTATATTTTTATGTAATTCTGTAAAATATGGGAATGCCACTCATGCTATTTTGCATGTGCTATATTTCCACAAGTAACCAAACTGTGCATCATATTGTCTAAATAAGGATGTGTAAGCAGATGCTTCTGAGTTGCTATTTTATGAATGAGATGTTTTAATCTCCATTAGAGATAAGATGTTGATTCGTCTCCTTTTATTGTGTAAATACATGGTGGAACACTATGTGCACAAAGGAAAAGCTTCACTTTACTAATCAGAGAGATCTAAAAAAACTCTGCTGCTATCTGCAATCTTAACTAGTAGTTCAGTGTATGTCCTGTGCTGAAGTCATCGTGCTTGTGCTTCAAATGCTCATTATTCATCCTTCCCTTAACAAAGCTGAAAAGACTCTGGAAAGAAATGCTTTTTAAAAATAGTGGTTTATTTTTACAATGTAAATGTATAAGTAATTTATTAGGTATTTTTCTAAAAAATATTCTCCTATACAAAAGTGAATAAGAACATGAGCTTTTTAAAATTTTTCTTAAGTAATAATGCGCACACTGTCCCAATTCACCCTTTTATTTTGCACGTCAGGAAAGGAACTCCCATCTTCAGATCTGAGGAGGTTTTCAGCATATTCAACTCCTTAAAGATATGGAGGTTTGAAGACTGTGTGCAGATTTAACATGTGGGGGATCCTCCTCTAGGTGCAAATGCTGGCTGGAGTTTCCTGACCTCATGTGAAGATGGTGTTTGCCAGCCCAGTTTCATAGCCAGATTGTCAAGCTGTGCCACCAACTCAACCACACTGGCTTGGAGAGCAGAACCACACAAACACAGCCTTGTAGCTCCTCAGATAGAGGAGTCTCCTCTCAAAGTTTTAGCTTCACCCTTGCCTCATTCTAATTCTACTCCAAGGAATCTCTAGCATCACTTATTAGAATTACCTAATTTCAGTTTCAGGACTTTTTTTTCTGCCTGGTTGGGTCTCTTTTCCTTGATTTTTATCACACTTTTCTAGAGGTGATTTGAAGTGCCAGAATAGCAAATTCAGCATAGCTCACTATCCAGCTGGGCTGAAGGTCTCTTCCCTTAATCCATGGCTCTTGGAACAGCTTTCTGTGAAAGGTAGTATTAGCTCCTGCAATCTGAATATAGCCAGACTCAGCAGGTGTGAGCAAACCCACTTGTAAGAAAAAAAAACACTCCTTGAGCCTGAGATGCAAAAGTCAACTTTGCCTGGAAGCAGAGACACAGGCACCTCAGGAAATACCATGCAGAAGAATCAAATGCTTTTCCAAATTAGGTTTGTGACAAACATGTAGCGCTTGAATGGGGACTGTGTACAAACAGTGATATAGAGGGGGCCTTTTGGGCCCATAATCCTTGTTGAAGGATTCATAATTTTTATTTCTAGCATATTAAAAAATAAAACAAATATTTAATTTGATTGTACTTAGCATATTTGTGCTGACCAATATGTTTAACACAAAAAATGAAATTTTTTCTTCTAGCTTGAGGAAATCCCTACACTATAAATCAAGGAAAAATTAAAAATATCTTCCCTAAAATGACATTTCATGCAACCCGAGTTGTTCTCTCTACAAGTAAAGCACTGGGGCAAGAGAAGCCGACAAGCATTATACATAATTCTCTTTGACAGATGTTAGTGTTCCTCTATGTGCGTACAAGTGTGTGCATATGTTACATCATTCAGAAAAAGCAGAAAAGAAATTACTTTTTCAACAAGTCAGAATTAGTCTTATTTCCTCTGTTTCAATTTGGTTGTTTTAAAATAAATGGTTAACTCAGAAGGAGATCTTCTTCCATACTATTTGCTTTAGATAAACTTTCATCTGTTTCTCTGTTATCTTTATTCTAATTAATGCTATGGCATTTAACAATGAAATTAGTTCATAATTATCCATACTTTTTTCTAACATTATGCCTTAGCACTTGGACACTTCTAGGTGATAGTTAAGTAATTGTTTTCCATTCATCAATATATGACCATCCTGTACAATGAAAACCACAGAGGTGACTGATTTGTTCTTAAAACCAGCAAAACACATCTAAAAATTCTATCAACTTCATACTATGTAGCATGACTTAAATAGCCTTAATATTTCTGTGCTAGTTTGAAGGCCCTTGTACTGAAATACTTAAAGGTGGGGCTTTTTCCTCCCCTGAATAAAGCAAACTAACAATAGCTCAAAACACTCCAGTAAGTGTTTATCTACCCGTTACGCTTTTTGGCTCTCTCAGTGTCAGGAACACAGACACAGTCCCATCCTGCAGCTGTCTGGTCCAGAGAACTGCCAGCTCTTGGCCTCCTCCCTCTGTTGCCTTGTAGCACAAGGCATCAGAGAAATTCACTGAGGTCATTCTCATAATGCTTTGTACTTGATGGGATGCAATATTTGTCTGTTGTTTTAAAGTTTCTGTTTGCAGGCAGCTCAGAGCAGTGGGGGTAAATGCAGTGGGTAGTAAATGCAGAATGCCTTTTCCAAGACTCTGCTGACTCTTTTCTATTTACACAGTTTCTATCACACTTATCACAATGGCAGATAAGCACTTTTCAGTGTTAAAGATGACAATTACACTGATGGCATTTCTAAACCTATTGAATCTTGCCACCAGTTGGCACAGCTTCCTCTCAGCTGCTAGATACAGTCTATGAGATTGCTAATAATTTCAGAGGCTGACAGACCAGCAGTGTTTCAGCCCAGGGATTACCCAAATTAATACCCCTTTGGCTAGTGTCTCAGCCTGTCAATTATAAGATTTCATCTCAGAATGCCTCTACATGCCAATTTTAATTGCTGTCAAAAAGCTGGTGCATGTAGCTGCAGATGCATTTTGCTGTTGAAGTTTACAGGACAGAAGATAACAGTAGGATAGAATAGGTAAAATGTGGAAAAATTGACAGTATACAGTTGTATTGAGTTTCTATGACATTATTTGAATACAAATAAACATGGTAGGACTTCATTATTTTTTTAATTATACTTGTCTTTCAAAACAGACTTTAAAAAAAAAAGTAGCAGCTATTTGTAGTCTGTTTGTAACTCCACATATGTTAAACAAATTTGTCTTTGAGTGTGAGCCTTTTCATGAAGAAAACAAAGATAACTTTTTGTTCTGTTTACCTCATGCATCCATCATCTCTATACCTCAGTAATAGAATTCCAGTGCCATTTCAAAATTACATTCTGAAAAAAAGCCCTACTTATCAAAATGCTGAATTCCAAATGCTATCCTTGGGAGATTCTGAAATGTCTACTTTATGGAGTTGAGAAGTTCATCTTGCCATGTAAATTTATGTATGAGAGCATTCAAAAATCTCTCTCCAAAAAGTTAATGATCCAGGCAATGACAAGTTAACCTTCTTTGCTCAGCAGGATATGGAAACACAAGGAAAGAAGGGGTTTTAGTGCCAATGGGCTATTGTCTTAGTTGGTATAAATTTGCATGCTTTATGAAATCCACACTGACCTTTTAGGATCTGATGATTTTCAGCAACAAGTTAAAATTAAATATCCCATTCTGGCCTATCTAAACTATAAAAGTATGCTGACCCTAAGAACAAAAACAAGGTCTCATATGCTTTTAAGTGTATAAATTAAGCACACTGGATAATCCAACTTAATGGAGAATTTTTTAAGATATCTCAAAACTCAAATTAATATTCATGAGCCTTGATTTATTAAGAACCTCTCCCATCCAGTAGGATCATTCAAATCTTATTGAAAGTGGCCATGAAATTACATAGTTAGCTCTCTCATCCTTTGTGGGAGCATCCTGCCAGGCCCATGGACATACAGGTGTCAGGTTTGCTTAGGTATCTACTTGACAACCTGAGCTACCTTGGTTTTTAAGTTTGTTTATGGTTTACTTTAGTTTACAGATATTTGTCCATGGCAGATTACTCTTTGAGTAAAGAACTGGCCTTTTCTTTCTTTAGTTTTGTGGCAATTGATCTTCTACATAAACTGCATCAGAATCAAAGGCTGTTTACTTGGGTCTTTCTGCAAGACATGAAACTCCACTGCTGCTATGGTGAAGAAAGTTACAACTGCATTTTAGGGTTTCAGAATACATCTAAAGCCTAAACCTAGACACTGAAGCAGGAAATGTGTTTTGGCTATATTTTAATGTACTTGATGCAGCTGCAATATAACCTTTGTAAAAAAATATATTATACAATAAATTGTATTTATTATATTTATAATTTTTGTCACAGAAAACAACCCAAATAAAATCAAATGTTTTGTTACCAGCTTACATGAAACTAGAGTCACATCTTTTGGATTTTTTAATTCATATTTCCATATCTTTTGATGCAAGAGAGACATCAAAAAGGAGTACCCATATCCGGAGAAAAAGCTTATTTTTCAATATTTGTCTAGGCAGATTTATGAACTATGCTAACCCTGAAATGGGGAAGTTCAACCTTCTTAGCACTTAACATATGCCTACATTGTTGGTAATACTATGGTTTTCAAATATGTCCTAGATATGTCACCCTCAAACATAACGCCATGAACTCCCATTTGTTAATCTGAATTAATGAGCAGAAGATGTCCAGCTAAGGCTGGAGAAAATAACAATCTTATATTGTTAGGGATGATTCATGTACACATACAGAGAGTATTTTCTCATTATTAAATCCTTTATCCCAAAAATTGTCTATGCTTTTCCATTTTATATAAGCATCCTTAATGATTTTTAGGCATGTAAGGACAACATTTTGACTAAATAGAGAAACTGCAGCTATACTATCTTTCTGGGGTTTTTGCTTATTTTATTTTTAGTATAATTGTTGGCATCAGAAACAACAAGTATTGTGACATTTTCTGTAGATTTGTTCAGGAGCAGAAACAATTTGAATATTTTTATTTAATATTTTCAAATAATAATTTAATGCACTGCTTATCAATTTTAACACTTTCTAACAAAGCACACAATATTTACTGAGGAATGATTAAAAACATATAAAACATCTTCTCATCTTAATCCATGCTATTCCATGTCTGAAATTCAATGTTTCCTTGTTTTTATGTTAATGGAGCATTTTGAGTTATTCTTCTATTTTAATTATGGGCAGTTGTAGCAAATGAAGCATAAAAAGTTGTAGCATATTCCCTGGGACTTTAAAGAATTTTTCTCAAAAGAAGTAGTCCAGAAACAGTGCCTAGAGACATATTTGTTTAAATTATAGTGCAATTAATGTTCTTGTATGTAGTAAAATAAAAAAAAATAGATTGAAATATTTAACAAAATAGTCATTGTAAAAGTAAAGAAGTACAGATAATCTTTCTCTAGATAACTCTATAGCACTATCCTTGAAATATTTTCTGTCGGTGTAGTGTTTTTCTTAAATATCCAATGGCTATACATATGATTATTAAAATGATACTGCTGCTTCCTATGTCTTTTGCTGCAGATTTTGTAATTATGATATGAACACTCCCTCGGGAGTATACATTTAATTTACACAGGGTGGGATGGTTCAGTAAGTCTGCTCTAGTTCAGATTAACAGAACAAAGTGCAACCCTTCAGAAAGAGAGATTCTGGAGCATTATGCCACATTTCCCCCTCCCTAGTTCAGGATTGCTTCAGCAGCTGGAACTGTTCATGGAGCATAGTGTGCAGTCAGATTAAGAGTCTTTGTAATGTCTTTAATTCGCTGTCATGACTGACCCATCCTGACTCCTCATAGCCCTTTCTAGACCCCATCTCACACTCTGAGGGTTTGTTCTTGAGTTTTTTAACACCCCTGACCTGATTAAAAAAAAAAAAAAAAATCAAACTTGAAGAAAGTACCAAAACGCAAAATGAGAAGTTAGAGATGTTTTTTCTTGCTATGTCTTTTATCTCTATATATCTCAGGATGGAAAAGATTGTGTCTCAGAGAGATGCTAATAAGGAGAAGGTGGCATATTTATTAACAACCTGGGTATTTTAAAAGTTTTATTCACTACCACCTCCTTAGAAACAATTTTCTATATTTAGTTTATGAACCCATACCAGTATTTTAACTTTGCTGAGGCTAGGGAAGAATGTTTAGGAAAACAAACTTGCTTGTAATTGCAGTTCTAGCTGCATAATCTTTTTCTGACAATCTTTATGTTGGCATATTTTATGCTATTATTATAACTTGGAACTTATAACTGCTGTTTTGTGTCAGCAAGAAATGATGGACAGAAGTGTTTTGACACTTGTCAGAGAGCTTTGAGAAAATGGAAGAAGTGGAATTTTGTGTTATCTAGAGCTGGATTCATCTGGTAAAAAAAAGGAAAAAAACATAAATAATAAATAACAAATAAGAAAAATGTGTTTTATTAACCAAAATCTACTATAAATATATATATGTTATAGCTTCTCATGTCGTTTTCAAAAGCACTTTCAATTGTAGTTTTAAAAACATTAACTCAGTAGGCAAGGGAAAAAAAGAAACAATAAGGGGAAAAAACAATGTTTTAATACTCAGGAACAGTCCGAACAGGTAAAAAAGGGTTTAGTTGCACTCTTCCATACTCTTCTCCTTTCTCTGGCTTTTCAGGAAAACAACTGTGTCAGACCACTGAGTGTTCTCTCTGAGTGCTCTCTCCCATGGCCAATAGGGCTGGGGTGATGATAGGGCTGGGGTGATGCCATTCTCTCAGGGCACTGGTGGTTCTTTCAGTTTTGCCTGTGCTGCAGAAAAGCTCTCATTCTTCAAAGCTCTCCAGATTTCACTGGTTGTATTTCCTCTTTGTCCCCACAGCCTGGGAACAGGATGTTTGCAGATGGGGACTGTCCTTGCCCATTTTCACAGATCCTCAGTGCCATGACTGAAATAAAGCCAAGCCTCCAAGGGTTAATCTTTGCTATAAAGAGCAACTCTTTGGCTAAGGTTGGTTACTGCTGCTTTCCTGTGTTCACTGGTTAAATAGTGCTTCTCCAGGAATCCATTTGTGTCATTTCCACAGCATATTATTAATTTTCTCTGGTAGATCTTAAGTGGTTTTTTGCATTAAACATATATAAAATTAATTTATTAAGCATGTTTTGGAAATCAAGAGTTTTTGCAGCCTGTTATCTTCAGGTCCTTTGTAGAAGTATATGTTACACTGACTGACACCTACCTTTAAGACATTTACTAACTTCTAGACAAATATATGTTTACAGGACTACTGAAAACAGATAAACCAACAGATATGACAAAATAGAATATCTTATTTCTTCATTTGGCATTTGATGAAAATTACCTTGTCTGAAAAAGTTCAACTGTGTTTGATATCTATGAGGGAACATCTTGGGAAATACATTTAAGAAGAAAATTAAATCTAGTTGTTATGATAACTTTAAATCTTGTTTTTGAAAGCCTTATGGTAGATGAAGAAAGGAAAATAAATAACAAATCAGAAACAAAATTACAGGAAGACAGTATATTTTTTCACTTGAAATTTAGTGTTACTGGAAGAATAGGTGTTGAAGTGATAAACTGCCTCTAATTTATAAATAAATAATTTAATTTTTTTCCAAATTTTTATGGTTAAGTAATTCAATTTATTACTAGAGTTTATAACGGATTTAAAATATATTATTATATTAAATATGAGGTGTTCAACTTTCAGAGCTTTATTTTGGTGGTATAAATACAGATTTTAAGTGATCCTACTAAACTCTCTCCTACAAAATATACTTTTACCAGAATAAATTATAAGTATTTAAACTGGATAAGCTTTCACTAATTTTAAGAAGTACTTCTAAGGAGCTTTTTTAGGACTGTATTTTGGTTGCTAAAAATCAAGATGGTTCTACTGGAACAATGTTGATTTATGTTACATATAACATATGCTAGGTTACATGTAGATTCATCTTTGTAGTTTCACTCTTGCAAAATATTGAGTATCTTCAACTTTTACAGAAATCAGAGCTAATTACCAGGGGAAATTATGTCAGACACCTCAGTATGTTACAGAAACAAAATTCTGAGCCTACAGGCTTTATCATATATGCTAATGAAAATATTATTTTTCACTCTCTTGCATGGATGTCACACTACAGTTTAGAGGATAAAGACAATAGTCTATAAATCTGTCTTGTATTCCTAGATGAATCATTGATTTACTGTTGTTCTAGCACACAGCATAGATCGTAATAATATTCTCAAATCCTGATCATATCATCCAGCAGGCAAAAGGACTCTTTGGTTTCTCCAGAATCCAGGAGGGTTAGTTGTTATTGCCCAAAGTATCCCCTCAGTGTAGCAGGAAACTGCATGATGGAATTTGGAAGACTGCTACAGGTCTCACTTAAAGACATATTTTTTATGAATTTAAGAAAGTCCTTTTTGTTAATCCCTGCATTTTTTTTTCTGTCTATGAGACTCGCTTCATGTCCATGGAGTATGAATAATGTCCTCTGTCAATATGTTTGCACATTCTCTATGAAAAGATGAGACTAACCTCAGCTGAGAGCTCCTTATGCTTTATAAAATAGAAGTGCAACAGCATAATTATTTTAAGTGGAACTAATTGCAGAGGTACAGCAATAGCATCTCCAGAACGCTTTGTTGTTTTCTAGAGTTTTACAAAAAGATATCTGTATCCAGTTGTTACTGTTTTCTTTTTGCAACTGCTGTTCTCAATTAACAGAAAATTTAATGGAGTATTTCTTTAAAGAATTAAAAACAATAATAATTTTGAAAAATTTATTCAATGAATAATCTCCTTGAAAACCTTCTTTATAAAGATGCTGATGGTCTTTCCAAGACTACAATTAAATGTTTTTTTAAAAACACCCAATGAACTTGAAGTACTGTTCTCAGCTTGTTCTCAATGATTGCTGATTGCTAATTTCTTTGTGGGACTTAAATGAACATAAGTATTTTTTTACCCCTATTTTGTCAGGTAAGTAGACCTGTGTGCCTACCAGCCAATGGGCACATCATTGCATATCGAGTTGTCTTGACTGACATTTAACCTGCCTCTGTTCACTTCCCGTGGGTGGCAGGTGCTACTCACTGCAATCGTCTTGACCAAATAAAGAGCCTCTATTACCAGTTAATGGGCTGTATCTGTGAAATATATGTACAGAAATAGGGAATTCTGTATCTACCAAGTAAATCTGGCAGCATGCTGCAGATACAGGTTCCAAAATACCTGACATACTCAAAGAATGTGAATCACAACTTTAAAATATTTTGTATGCAAGTAAATTTTGTTAACAGAAGAAAACAAAAATTTAAACCTTTGAAACATTTTTTCTTAAAAAATTTATCTAGAATGCTTATTTCTCTCTATTTGAAATGCTTTTCTATATTTTAATAATTTTTCTTCTTTAACAGAAAGAAAATGTTTCCATCTTTTCTAACTTAACTCAGAAGCTTGTTAAGAAAGCATACAGTCTAACTTCATTGAAAACGCAATCATCTTGTTTCATTATGAAATTCAAGGCACTTAAAATAAGTTTAATGGAGATCGATACTCATGGTCAAAATGCCAACAAACCATTTGTATTTGTTATTTTAAATAAATAACACAATTGAAAAATAATTTTATATTGCCAGAAAGACCTTTACTTTGAAAGGTTGAAAAATATTTATTGTTATAATTGTTCAGCTCCTTCATCTGAGACCATCAACTTACATTGTTAACTATTGCAAAATGCATAACATTTATTTTCATGAACTGAGTCTTTTTGCACAGATTGGGAGAGTCATAGTGAGAATACATGATAAAAAGCAGCTTGGTAAAAAGATTAGATTAAATTATGCTGAATTTTATAATTTCTTGAGTTGATTTTCTTGGCTAAGAAAAGCTATTTTGTGCATTTCTTGCTATTTAACTTTCACTGTTCTACAAAACATGTCGTTCTTACTGGCAACATTCTTTGCTTTCATTATTTTGTCTTTTCATATTGTAAAACAATAGGGCATATTTTCTGTTCAAAGAAATTTATAAGATGCTTTAGAAAGTATTGATTTGATGGCATAATATGGGTGAGAGATATTTTAAAAAAGCTAAATGAAATGTTAGGGTAGTTATTGAAAAATATTTTTTAAAAATCCTTGAATTTTGAAAGAAATCTATGTTATTACACATACAAACACACACAGATACAAGTTATAATAGTGACAGAATAAATAAATCTAATTTTGTACATTCTTGGGGTCACCTGAATAGCAACACCAAATGAAAGAAGACTAGTGATGGTCGAGGGAAGAAATCATATGCATATCCAAACTGAACATAATTTTACTTCTGGTTGTGTTTTCACATCTCTCTAACTCACCCCAAACTCTTCACATTGAAGTTTGTTCTTTCAATTTCATAAACATCTGTAAGAAAGTGGGGATAGTTAGTGTCTCATTTTGTTTCTTAAACTTTTCACTTATGTGTTAAATATCAATGACCACTAATAGATAGAGATGAATGAAAGACAATACTGGCCACAAAATTTCATTGCTACCTTTGAAAGAAGTTTTGGATCATCTTCATATTTAAAATCATGCACAAATGGATTACTTGATAGAAGGCTTGCAGATGCCCTGCTTGCACTCTTTCCCCATTAAAAGGGAGAAATATCTCTGGAAAATGCCTTTAGATTTTGTAAATTATTTCAGAAACTCAGAAATTCAATTAGTTTTATGTGACCAACATATTCTAGCCCAAGATTCAAGGCAAATGGGGTTTAAACTGCTGCCACAATATTAAAATTAAATAATACAAACTTTTGTTGAGTATTTTTTGAAGCAGGAAAGTCTTTTAATTTGCTCAGTCCCTAATTCAAGATTTAAATGTATTGACTTCAACATTAAGCCTTTGGGTTGAAAGGTACTAAAAGAGATTATTTTTAAACAGGATCGTATCTCACTCTGGGCTCAACATCTGCAAATAGAAAACTTTGAGCACATGTAAAGAATTCTGTATGTCTTGTGCACTTGGCCATAACTTTCCTATGGACCTTATATAGAGTCCTCTGTGAATTCACAGGTCAACTTTAAGCACAGACATTCCAACATCTCAGACAGCAGCCTGTCTTTTCCCTTTCAGCAATGGTATGTCCTTGACACCAGATCCCATCCCTTAAAAGTTTGTTGCAAGACCAGTTCCTGTGTCTTGGCCTAGATCATTAATGAATGTAGCAACAAAGAAATAGTATTCATAGTTTAGAATGTCTGAAATGTTACATAAATATGACAGGATCAAGTCATATTATAGGCCCCTGTCAGAGAATCAATTACATATTTGAGTGGTAAAACATCTAAATATGTGTTCCTGAGATTTTACCCTCCTGCACATTCCAGAATTGCCAATTTACTTGCTTTTTATGATCTCAAAGAGAGACTGGGCTCATGCAGAGAAAGCAATTCTGATAAATACATACTTCTCAAACTGCACTGCCTTATGAGCCATCAAAGCAATTTGAAATTCAATTTGATGTTTGACAGTGAGCCAGCATACTCCCTTCAGGATACACCGACATGCTGAGGCCACTTAGTGAGAGGAAAATTCAGACGATACCATTTTGCCAAAGTTGAAGTGTCTGGAGTGCTTCTCAGAAAGATCATAGAATAAATATGTTAAGAGCCAGAAGCTGCAAGTCAAAGTTCAGAATATTGGTAACCTTCAGCTGTTTTCTGACTAGATGTTACCATAACATTCTTCTTTTTTAAAATATCCAACAGATGTGATAGACCTATCAAGAGATGCAGTGAAGTGCTCAAAAATTCTTTATTAAGCAGTAGGCATTAGCAGGCTAGAGAAAAAATTCTATAGTTTTTTAGGATCATTCACTGATATTTTAAAATCATTTCTGCACAGATGACTAAAAGCCTGATTATTGAGAACAAGGACTACTTTCTTCTTTGGTTTGGTTAGGTTAGGTTAGGTTTGGTTTGGTTTGGTTTGGTTTGGTTTGGTTTGGTTTGATTTGGTTTGGTTTGGTTTTTCCTCTGAAATGGTCAGTGTGTACAAGATTATTGGCATTTCTACACATTTCCTATTGAAAATGTCTTTTTTTCCCTGGACTCTTTTTTTTGTAGCTATTTTGAATTGTGTCACTGGATTTTTTTTTTTTTTTTTACATCTCCAGGAACTAGATATTTCAATAGTAATATTAAAATCAGTGGTATTACTTTGAATTACACAAAATGATGTATTGACCCAGTTGCTTTGCATTTAGCTGAGAAGTTGCAGCAAACACCATATTTTCAAATGGAAAAGAGCAGCAATATTATCAGTTTAAAGTGTATCTGGTTGGAAACAGAGAATTCTACCAAACCAAGAAAGACAAAATTTGAGGTATTCTTTTCAAAGCGATAGACACAAATGTGGTTCAAAATGGCATAAATCAAGAACAAGTATATATCACTTCTCAAAAGACTAACCAATTAAGAATTTCTCACAGATCACTCACTATGACATGAAACTTCCCAAACCATACAAATTAAAATTGTACTTTAATAGATATTCCCAAGGTTGATCAAAATATATTTTTGAGATATTCTTAAGCATAAATGAAGAAATTACAAACTTCTGATTAGAAATTAGCAAATTAACAAGAAGAAAGAAAATGGGAACCACTTGGGAAAGCTGTAAATGTATCCTTATTGAAAGTGAACATAACTGTGAATGACATTGTCAGTCTTGAAAATATGTATTTATTATAGTCATCCATTGATCACAGATTAGAATTTTCATGGACACACTGTGTTGTGGAAGAGTTAAGGCTTTTGTCCAAAGTCACATGGGATGTCTCTTGCAATAGCAGGAATAAAAGTACTTCACCATCCTATGCTTCACCATCCTATTTGCCTTTTCATTAAGTCATTCTCATGTCACAAGATAAACAACTTTGGTGTTAAAAAACAGCTAAGGATCACTTTGTCATCAGCTAGAAATGAAGGTGTGTAAAAGATAGTGTGTCTGCTACTCCTCTGAAGTTCCTTTCAGCTAGACATGAAGCATAATGCCATTTGAGCTTGTGTTGTTCAGCAGTTTTCAAATGCAAGACCAGTACTACAGAAACACAGAGGCTTTGAGGTTTAAAAATATATCTGGCGTTTATCTGATCCAACCTTCCTGCTCAAACCATAGCATTTCTAGTCGAGTACATTTACCAATATATATTTTTTCTCCTATTCATTTCCCACAGTCTGCTATGTCATGCGGGTAAGTTATTTCTTGAGAGATGTAGCTGTTATTACACTTGGGGCCATCTAGCTGTATTTTTCTTTGTCTTTAGTGCTTCTGTGTTTAGTTATATTTACAGAACTCTGTAAATATAATTCTGAGGAAAAATGGTGTACTTTGTCATAAGATATAAATCTTCTTCACAAAGCCTTCTTCTTCATTTTAAATCCTGAACACAGGCATAGGGAAGGGAACTGCATTTGTAGTTTAGTTGTACACCAGATAACATAGTTAACACTATAGGCTATGGCAATTGTGATTATCAGTACCATTGCAATGGTGCCTTAAATATTGCTGGGCAGCCCAGCCTCCAAAAATGATTTGTAAGGAACAAACTGATAGTGTGAGTGAGCTACCTCACTTGTGGTGCTGTTCTTCATTCTTTCAGAAAGGAGAACAAAAGAAGAGATGAAGTTTTGCTATACAATGGCACTATAAAGCAAAATTATCTAATGAAAAGATGTGCTATTAACAACTGTGGTTAATTTGATTTTTGCAAGTGAAAATTAATTTCTTTTCCCCCAGTTTCCTGGCCTCTATGGAATGTCTTCCTCTTGCCTCTCAAAATTCTACAGTCATTCAGTCAGGTCAACTTCAGACCTGCAGATCAAATTATTGCTTTAGTAAGTCCTACTGAACTAGCCATTTTCACCTTTTAGTTTTTATGCCAATGTGTTTTCAGTGATTGTGTTAATTTATGTGAGACATACCCATTCTGCTAGACCAAATCAATGCAATTTCTTTTGTGAAATTTTATGTACAGGCTACCCAGTAACCGGTGTCAAATGGACAGACATTGAACTAATACTATGTCATCTTATAATTTCACACAACTAGAGGTGAACAAGAAAGCAAAATATTGGCAAATCATTTAAGTGAAGTGTCATCTAAAACACACATTTTTGTTCATATGTGAACTAGAGAACTAAAATACATCAGGCACTTTGCACACCTCAGAAATTAGATTTTATAAGTAGAGTTCTAATGTAAATCAATAACCTTAGGTTTTTACCTATTTGATTCTGTAAAGAAAAAAAGAAACATATTGAACATATGTGTTCCATCAGTGTAAGTGTATGTAATACAAAATATCCTCAATATGGCAAAAATACATCAGGTCAAATCCTGAGATATGTGTAACACGCAGAATTAAAATACAAGCAGACTCCACAAAGACAAACCTGTGCAGTGGGATTTTCTATTTGTTATTCTATGTGATAGGGAAGAAGACTCCCAGCAGATCTCTACATAGGTAACAGCACATGTTGTGCATAAATAAGGGTGAGATCAGCAGGTCAATTTCTAAAACGAACTAGAAATATAATCCTGTCATGGGAGAGCAAAAGAGAGTATCTGTTGTCACTAAATATTCTTTTCCCTTTAAGGTGACGAGTAGATCTTCAGGTAATAAACTTTAATAGAGTTATCTAGAGAAGTCAAAGAAAGACCCTTGAGCAACTAGAGAAATGACAGATACTAATATCAATAATTTAAATGTTGAAATATTTGAATGCTTATCTTTAGTCCTAAATTCAGGGTAATTGCATTTTCATTTTCTTTGTTCACGATTGAGCTCTTTGTATTTGTTATGAAATTCAAACTCAAATATATGTAGTTAATGAGTAAATACTATTCATCAAGGATGAGAGCAGTCTCATTTAGTGCATTTTTAATAAATAGCAAAATTGCAAAGGTTTAAAAGAAAAGCCATGAACATGATCTCTTATTATCAGTTACTGTCAGAAAGACCCTGCATGGCTGTCAATCATCAGGACAATTATCAATATAACAGTCTCAAACTGAGGGTTAAAACTTGTCATGCTGCAAGTGAAGAACTAAAATGTGAATGAATTCCAAGTTTAAGTACACAAGGGTATATTTCATTTAATTATGAAATTTTACTTCAACAATCATTTATCTACAGGCAAATGTTATAATCTATTGAGAAAAAACTGGACAACTGTTACAATCTTTAAGGGACAAAGATATTATGGGAAGAGATCATGTAGTAGGTTTCCACAGCGCCCTGAAAGGAGGTTGTACCAAGGCGTGTGTCAGCCTCTTCTCCCAGGCAACCAGCAAGAGGAGAAGAAGACAAAACTTTAAGCTGTGCTAGGGGATGTTCAGACTGAACATCAGGAATAATATCTTCATGGAAAGGATTGCTAAACATCGGAATGAAGTGGCCAAGGAGGTGGTGGAGTCACCATCCCTGGAGATGTTGAAGAAATAAATGGACATGTGGTGTAGTGCTGTGGTCTACTTGACAAGGTGGTGATCTGTGATTATTCCTTCCTGTTCTCTTCACATATTATTATTTTCACCATTTGAACAAGATTAGGAGTAATAAAAGGATTTAAGATTTTTTAAGAAAAGAATATTTTTATTCTGTCAAGCTGACCAGTGAGTTGTCCAGAAATGATAGGATAAATCAAATATCTGTTTGAGTATCTATCTACTTTGGTTAGGCCTGTATATGATTATTTTTCTGATAATATTACAACACCAAAAAAAAAAAAGTGCACTATAAAATTTAAAACTGGCATTCTACTACATTCAAGAAAGGAATATAAAATCAACTAATCAATCACATAGGACTAGCTAGCTTACAAGGAAGTAAAAAAAAAACAACAACAACAAAAAAAACCCAAATGCAAACAAACAAATCAAAACAAAAAATCCAACCAACCAAAAAAAAAAAAAGGAAAAAAAAAAACCAAACCACCACCAACAACAACAACAAAAAATAGAACCCCAAGCTAAATACTCCTCAGGATGCACAAGATGCAGCAACGAGAAAACCTTTGAAAAAATCTCACCTGTGGAGTTTACTGGTACCATTTTCTTGAGGTTCTGCCCTCCTCAAATGGGCTAAACCTACCAGGGCTCTAGCAGCAGTTTTCAGAGAGAATAAGTTCTTGCATAAGTGTCTTAGTAGAGGATTCAGGATGAGAACTTCATTTCTTCTTTTTAATAACATGTTTTCTAATTAAAACTACAGAAAGAAAGTGTGAAGATATATATATATATATATATATATAAAATTCATCCAGCCTGTTTTAGAGTTGACTTATTCATTAGGTTTCATTGATTTACTCTGGCCTAATTATTTTTAATATAGTGCCAGCAAACAACATTTTCTGTGAAACAACTGCTGCTGGAGTTCTAACCAGCTAGCAAATTCAGCAGAAAATATGTGTGCCAGAGCTGTGCTGAGAATCTGTGTATGCCACAGCATGTCCATCTGCTGTATACAACACATGCCAGTTTCTTCAGTATGCACTGGAAAGGCAAGGATGGAGTGTAGGGAAGCAGAATTAAATTTAGAATATAAACAAGACATATCATACATGATTAACACACCCATTCTTTTTTTTTATTTTAATGCATCCTTTCACATTATTCTGTTAAAGTCATTGGCTATATGTCATTTTCTAAGCATAAGACATAAAAGATAACTTTCCACAAAAATGAGTTATTCATACTATTCATGATAGCACTAAGCTTTCAAATTTCCAGAAATAAGCAGGATTAGAGCTGCCAACTTCTCCTATGTATCCCGGCTTCTGTGGTCACAATTTGTGGCACATATTTCAACAACAGGAATCTGTTTTTTTTTTAAATTCTGATATTACATGGAAAAATAGGACAACCTAAATTTACCACTAAGTATCAGCCAGGCTCTGTAAAATCCATACACTGATGAATCTCTTTGCATCTGCATGGTCCCACTGAGGATAGCTATTGCTATATATAATGCCCAAATCTGTCTGGAGGTCAAAGAAGATATGGTAGGCCTGTCTAGAGAAGAACAATCTTAACAACCAACCAACCAACCAACCAACCAACCAACCAACCAACCAACCAACCAACCAACCAACCAGCAGCAACCTATCTTTCATGCAGAAAAACCTGCACAGATAACACACAAATATCTGTTTGCTGTTATGCAGCTGTGCAGCTGAAATTTATGAGATTACTAAGATGTGAGTTTTTGTTTCATTCATCTGGGAAGTTCTTCAATTATGACAAAAAATCTCTAGACATATTCAGACAGGAAATTACACCTCTCAGAAATTGTGTAGAAATCTGATAATGTTAAATCCCAGGAGAGAGATGCAACCACTTTGAAACTCTGTCAGAAAAGCAATACAGATTTCAGCCATATCACTTAGGCACAACCTGGTGGTGTGAAACTAAAGCTTATCAGAAGCAGGAAAGGAAAGTGTTTGTGAGATAACTAGTTCACTTTTAAGTGGCAAGTGACCTCCCATCTTCAGTGAGTAAAGACAGCCAGAGAAGACAAAGAATTCTTAGTTTTTCTTTTTCTTTCTTTCTTTCTTTCTTTCTTTCTTTCTTTCTTTCTTTCTTTCTTTCTTTCTTTCTTTCTTTCTTTCTTTCTTTCTTTCTTTCTTTTTCTTTCTTTCTTTCTTTCTTTCTTTCTTTCTTTCTTTCTTTCTTTCTTTCTTTCTTTCTTTCTTTCTTTCTTTCTCTCCTTCCTTCCTTCCTTCCTTCCTTCCTTCCTTCCTTCCTTCCTTCCTTCCTTCCTTCCTTCATTTGCTTGGGTTTTTTGTTTTTGTAACATTTTTATTTGACTTCAGGGTTTCACCTTGGCAGGTTAGCAAAAGAAGTGTGCTTCTTTGTGGTGTGCTTGTCTGAGATGCTACGTTAATTTGTCATTTGTATTACAGTAGGAAACAACCTTGATGCAGTCTGGTAGCACAGCTGGTTTCAGGGACTTCCATCACTTACTTATGCAAATTTTTGTACAAGAAATGAAAGATAGATTGGTTTGGTCAGTGGTTTTCATTATGGTCTCTGCAGTTTTTGCTGACAACAGCTGGATGCAAGCAGAGATGCAACTTTTTCAGAGGTACGTTGGACTTAAAATTGAGGCCCATATTCAGTATTCATTTAGTTCTCATTAAAACAGTTCAGAGAGATTGACTTCACTGTGAATTTCAGTCTACAGGGCCTGAGTTAAAATAGAATGATAGTTTCCCAAGATAGCTTTTCATTTCATGTTGTCTTTGGAAGGTTAAGCATCTTTCTGTATAAGTTCAGAAAATTTGTTTTAGAATATGGGTTTTATTTTATGATACCATGATCATAATAATATCAGTTTTTATTGTTTATATATTAAAACATATATTTATTTATCTAAAACTCTATTTTTTATGTGTCTAAATAATAATTCAATAAAGGAAAATTTGAAGTCATAGGAAGAGTCCTTAAAAAAATCCAGATCATCAACATTTTCAGTTTAGACTTGATTAAATTGCCATCCTTTGCACAAAAACATTTATTGTAATATTTTTTTTTTCTCATTTGTTCATAGTGTTTTTCCACTCTTCAGGAACTCACAACACAATGAATATTTATTCTGTTGTCTCACCATATACCCTTAAAGAAAAGAGTCCCATATTTTGATAGCTACTTTCATCCTCCCTCTCCCATAATTCTCTTTTTTATCTAAGAAGATAAAGTAGACAGTTGCAAAGAACTCAAAGCCAAATTGACTTCAGTGGAAGGCCCAGAGTAATTGGACACAAAGTGAAGCACAGGAGGTTTTCCCTGAACATCAGGATATTTTTTTCCTGTGGGGGTGACTTAACACTGGCACTGCTGCTTGAATAATTTGTGGAGCGTCCCACCTTGAAGACATTTAATGGTCATCTGATTGTGGTCCAATGTACTCGACTAGAAATGGTACTGTTTGAGCAGGAAGGTTGGATCAGATAAACTCCAGATATATTTTAAACCTCAAAGCCTCCATGGTTCTGTAGTACTGGGCTCAAATTTGAAAACTGCTGAACAATGCCTTCTGGAGCAGAAGTGCAGTTTTTAAACTGTTTTCCTTCCTTGATCCTAGTTAACAGTACTTAATGAAGTATCTCTGAGCTGGAAACCAATCCAAAACACTGGCCCTGACCAAACACATTAACCTTCTAACTTTGCTGCAGAATTAGAGTCCAGAAATTTCACAGCATCCTTTACATCAATGTGGTGTTAATTAGACCTCATATGGAATGCCAACTATATGTCAAAGAAGATTGTATTTACTCTGTGTATTCAAGGCTTTTCAGGCTCACAGATTAGTCCTGTTGCAATAAATGCATACACTTGGGAAAGGGGAAGAACTAGTTAAACAACATATTTCCATTTCTAATGTTCTGTATGATCTTAAATAATAGGCAAGGCTTAAACAAGCTTTTTAAAGTCAGAAACTACACTCTGAGCTGAGTCCTGAAATCAGTCAATGATCAGGTTTTCTTTACTGCTCTATTGCATCATTTTTCTTACTTTTCTTTAGCCATCCTGACACGTATCTTTGTCCTCATGGCATCAACCCTCAGCCTCTCTGCTGCTCTTCCTCTGACCCCAGAGCTCTCTCTAGTGTTTTACTTTTCCAGCCTCCAGTAATTCTCCCATTCCTGTTCTTGAAACTCCATAAGAAGTCCATTGCCACTATGAACATGACGCTTCGTTCTGGCATAAAATACTCATCCTAAATTTACACAATCTTTCTCTCTCACTGGAAATAGAAAGTCTGAATATGTAATGTAGGAGGTTTTAGTTAAACACTAAGAATTTTAGTTAAACTCCCTTTTGCTATTTAAGGTATCTGTCACATACTTATTTTACAACTCACAGTGGAACCAGTTACACATATGCATACTGTACAGAAATAAGAACTATGGGGAAACCAAACCTTAAAATCTTGTTCAGTTGAGAAAAATGTTTTCTTTTCCAAATGTGATTTTTTTTTCATTTTTTTTTATAACTTGCAAACCAAATGAAGAGCTATAAAGGTCATACTGGAGTATAATTAGCATTTCCTTTTCTTTTTAATTGTTATTTTTGATATGTCACTGGTTCTCAGTATCTCTAATTTTAAAAAAAATTGAGTTAGCAATGTTTTACTAATTGTCATACTTGTAACAAAAAATACACAGTTATAAATGTCAGATAAAAATTGTAAACAAATATTTTTGCAGCTACTCATATATTTGTGAGTGCATGTATCTCTCACACACCCACTCCTTCTTTTAATTTTTTTTTTTTTTTTTGCCTTTCAATTTTCCATTTGGATTTCTGCATGTCTCAGATGTACTGATATATATTTTCTTGCTAGGAAAGGTTGTTGTCTCCAAATATGATCCATAGTGATTTAAACATGAAGTACAAGATTTCTAAGAGCATTGGCATACGTTTATCTTCAACTGTTTGACATACAGTATGAAACCACTTGGCTGAAACCTTTTTCATGTAACTTAAAAGCTAAAGTGTACTTGTTTCCCTATTCTCTTTCCCAGCTGGCAAATTCTAATGAGGGTTGAAGCAAGCACAAAATGAATCTGTTCTCACAAGTCATTAACAAGGAATGAGACTAGAACAATGGTATTAATTTCTTGCAACAACCTTTCTCTTGTGATCACAGATGCTTTTAAGAGACACTAAAAAAAGAATTTTCCAAAGCTCTGTGATCGCAAGCTTGTCTAGGCACAAGAGAAAAGCCTTGTAATGAAGCACAGAAATTCTGAAATTGGAAGCACTTTCTGACAGGACGACCTTCACAATCTAACAAAGTATTTCAGCACATTGAGATTTCAAGTATGAGCAGTGAAAATCATCAGGACTCGCAAGGGATTGTGCCCTTCCAAGGCGATGTGACAGTCTGAATTTCTGTCTCATCAAACCCAACAAGACTGGACACTCAGAGCAATGATGAAAACCATCAACAGACTGTGCAAGCTGTAACAGGTCAAAACAACAGGAAAATTTAACCTTCCGGTTTGGTAATATCTGCAAAACCTGCCCAGAAGACTCTGCTTTTGTGAGCAATAGGAATGGCCATATTTGGTCAGGATTTAGGAACGCAGGCAGGAAACAGGGACAGAGTACTGCTGCCTCTGGGCAAGTACACTTACACTTAGAGAGGCAAGCTCTGCTTTCTCTAATCAGAGTTCATTAACTCTTTTTTTCCATTGCAGAATTAAGCTCTAAAAATGTAAACAGTCTAACAGATCCTTGAAGATCACTCCCTAAAAGTGATTGGCCTTTGTGTAAATGTGATTTCCTACCTTCTTCCAACCCAAGATGCTGGAGAATCTAATATTCTTGAAAGGCTTCTAGAAACCTTCTAACAAAACTTGAACCAAGTCTTTGGTAATCAATATGGTCAAGATAGACTGATGTAGATATTTTCTCAGGAAAATTGTAAGTAAAATATAACATTGCCAAACAAAGGATTTAATCTTAGAATATTTTGGCCTTTTAGCAATGAGAAGGAAAAAAACCCCTGCAGCTGAAAAATGAAGTTATTCATCAGAGCCACTATTTAGCAACCTGCTATTAAAACACCATCTATCCAACAGTTTTTTATCAATATTTATAAATGTTTAATATCAACATATATTACTACTGCATTATGATTTTGGTTATATTTGTTAATGATTTAAGAGCTGAACTAAACTGAATAATAATCATGGATCCAGCTCTATTGAGATACATTAAAGTTTCAGAAAGTCTTAACTTTTGCAGTAAAATGCACAGATGAATATTTTCACACAGTCAGGATGGTGTCATATGAGTTTTTCAGGTTGGTAGAGACAGGATAAAGTGAGATACCTTGTGAAAAAATGAGAGAATAGATATTATTGTTATAGAATTTTTTTCTCCATTCTGCCAAAAGTGAAATGTGATATGTCACTGGAAAAGAGAGTGAATTCAAACATAGTTGGATTCTGCAAGGTCTTAGTGTACATGGTCAACTAGGATCCTAAAAATCTCAAACTTTGCTTTTGTCAAGATTTGTAGTTACGTATTTTCTGTATTATCCTTTCCTGGATAATGCGTGTGACAGCAGAGCCTTTCTCTCATTTGCAATAAGACAAATCCAGCATTTCTAGTAATCAGCAAAGCCAGTCTTTGCTCAAGGCTGCAACTATGGGTGAGACTATTATTCCTAACAGTCCTTGAAGGATCAGGTAGAAAACCTAACAGATGTCAAGATGCCAGGAAAGGTTGGGTGTGATACTGTTGGTACAAAGTACATCATCATGCATAATGTAGATTGTATAACAGTAGCTCCAGTAGTTTTCCTTTGATAGATGTAAAAAATCCCTTGTTTGATTAGAGGTGCTTAATGTGAAAAGATATAAAATGAATAACTTGAAAGGTCATGTTCATTGATGCTGAAGCCAGATGACACAATGTAAACATAAGATCTGTCTATACCATACATCCTGTATCCAGTACTGAGCCCACTCTGACTAAATACTTGTGGTTTTATCTCCTAAAAGACATTTACTTTGGAGGGTGGGTTTGGAGGGTGGGATGGTTAAAAAACATCCTGCTGAAATAAATACTGAGAAGCAGAATAGATAGAGATGTATGTAGCTGTCATTAAAGTCTGTTTAAGTCTTTTAGTCTCACTTCAGAATATGCATTGTCATTTAACTTCTAGTCTGAGTAAAAAAAAAAAAACAGTACAAAATAAAATAAAGTAATAGCAACACTAGACAGGAAAGAGACAATCCACATGCAGTATGACAGCAGAAAGAGATTAATACAATGAAGTGTCAAGAAGACACTAGATGGTGAATTTTTCTTAAAAATAATAACATGTCCTGGGCAGGTGCAGAATCTCTGTAAGAAGAGGTAGAGCCATCTTAGTTTTACTGACACAGAGTTGCAGCAATTTAAAGTAATGGGAGATTATCCTTTCCCTGCACCTTCCTTGGCTTTAAGAGTTTCTAAAATAGCTCACCACAGAGGTAACAAACCAGCTGCTATTTCATCACCTTTAGTCACCTGATCCCAGAGTTTCACCTCTACTTCATCCCATAACTCTGTTGTAAAAGCAGTGCTGGCTTTTAACCCTTTGACATGTGATTCCACTCAGCATAAAATCATCTTAAGAGAGTGAGAAGAACTGATTTGCTGTGCCTCTCTAAAAGTTTAGACATAAGTTCGAAATCATGTTTTCCTTCTGAAGACATATTACTGCCCATGTTCCCCCACAGCTCACTTTCAAAATCCAAAGGAATTGATGCTTGCCAGGCTCCTGCTTCCTTTCAACAGCACTTCAGTGCCATGGGGCTCACTGCCGGATGGCAGCTAGGCAAATTGTCATTCCTCTCACAAGGATTTGCAACGATTGAAAGAAATGGATCATGCAGTGAAAGCAAAAAAAACCAGTTTATTGCACAAATCACCAGTCTTTATAGTTCTCTAACTTCTGCACAAAATTTTCTACTCATGTGCCTTTGCACTTGTTCCCCTAGCAACAAAATGTTTTTAGCTATCAAGTCCCTGTTACATCCTTTTGTGCCAGCAATGCCTACATCCTCTCTCATCAGAGTGGTCAGACGTGGTATCTTCACTTGTCCTTTCTTAAAGCTGATCTCTCTCACAACTTCCACTGGTACCTTCCAGTACCAGGGCCAGGAGGTCTGCAGCACTACCCAGATCAGCTTCTGTAGCTGTCTGATCTTCCACAGAGTCATTTCAGTTATCAGCTAGCATGTGATACAAAAAATATCTAAGACTTTCATAGGAAATACTAACAAGTTTGGGTTTTTTTTAATTCTTTGTTACAATGAGTATTTTATCACAAACATGATGTAGCTTTAAATATTCTCTATATTTTCATATTTTAAATGAGAAAAATTTAGAACCCACAAAGCCAAGAATTATTTAGAAAGAAAATAATGCATCGTTAATTTAGTTCATATGAACCAAAGAAAAAACAAAAAGTGTAGTTTCTGAAGGATTGAATAGTTTTAAAACCAGGAAATACTTTATGATTTTTATTTAAAGTGTCAGATTTATTGCCATAAGAATGCAAGGTATATGAAATAATGTAGTCCCAAAGGAATAAATCTGCAATCTAGTGAGAGCTGCAAGAAATAAAAGCTTCTGCATTGATTTACAAAACTATCTCTTTCCCTTTATCTTCAGGGTTTGTTTTGTTTTTGTTTTTGCTTTTTTTTTTTTGCTTTTTTGGTTGGTTGGTTTTTTTCACCACAATGAATTTAAAATATAAATTAGAAATTTAGCTGCACTGTGGAAATCAATGAGCTATTCAAGAGGAGTCTGAAGGATTTGTTTCCTTGACCTCAGTGTTGCCTTTGGTAATCCATTTGAATAGGGTTCCTGTGTAATGGCAGGAGACAATTGGAAATGCCACAATTTATTATGCATATGAATTAAATAGACAACACTTAATTTTGTAGTTGTTCTTTCAAAATCGTTTTCTGTTTGACTGAAAAACTGCAACTCTGCTTTTCACTGAGTGAAATCACTGAAGACTGTGACAAGACAAGCCTAATTTATTTTCTTTCTCTTCTCTTCCATGCACCCCCAACACCTTTTTCTTTGTTTAATTTTAAATGCATTGATTATTCCCTATCAGGCTCAGTGAAGGCAGACTAACAACTGCTAACAGAATTCCATAAACAATAAGTTAGCTTGTAGATTAAGCTCTCCCGCATTATTTTTTTAAGCCTGTGATAAGATCTTCATGGATCGCAGAGTGGTAAAAATAAATAAAAGTTATTGCTCATGCCTAGTGCCCAGAAAGAAGACTGAAATGCAGTTTCCTAACAGTTTCAGCAGAATGTTGGTGTATTGAGTCTGATGAGATGGAGCTTTTTTCCCCACAGCAGCCTTCACAATGTTGAGCTTTGCATTGGTAGCCAGAAAAGTAATGATAACATACTGGGGTTTTTTGGCTACTGCTGAGTAATGTCAGCACAGCATCAGCTCTGTTTCTCAATGTTCTCCACACTCACCAGTAGCCTGGGGGTTGGGTAAGATTTTGTGAGGTGACATAGCCAGGACAGCTGACCCCAAATGATCAAAGGGTTATTCCAGACCATAGAGTGTCCGCTCAGATATAAAATCTAAGAGACAAGAGGAGGTAGGGAAGGCATTCATTATTTATGATGTTTATCTTGCAGAGAAACCACTGTGTGTGCTGGAACCTTGCTTCCTGTGGTTGGGAAGTGGTTGGAAAATAAAGAAGTCATTGGTTTTCCTTTGCTTCCATGTGCACAACGTTTTTTTCCTTTATTAAATCACCTTGATCCACAAGGAGGTCTTTCCATGTTATTTTCTACCTGTCCTGCTGAAGAGGGCTGTGACAGAACAGCTTGGTGGACACCTGGCATCCAGCCAAAACCTTCCACAGCTGCTTGAAGATCAAATACTTTTTAAATGGACAGAAACTTGGAGTATGGTAAGATATTTCAAGAGTGGGGTGTCCTGACCTTTATCTGTGGAAAAAACAGTATAATTTAACAGGCTAATCTGTAATGAGCCTGTGCCTGTTTCAGGAATAGAGTCTACTTCATGTTCAAGAGTCCAGCTGCTTGCTCACAGCACGGTCATCTCTGAGGTCTGGCCAGGTTGCTCAGAGCTTTGTTCAGTCAGGATTTAAAAACCCCAAAGGACAAAGAGAACAACCTCTCTGGGTAACCAGCTTTGCTACCTGACTGTGTCCTTGGGTAACAACTTCCTTGCTTCAATTTGTATCCATTGTCTCTTTACCCTCTCAAGAATGCTTTTAAAGAAAGAGACTGTCTTTGTCTACCCAAAAGTATAATGCACTAAGGAGGTGCAGTTAGGTCCCCCAAAGTTTTATGCTCTCTAGGATGAGCCAGTTCTGGTCCTTCAGCCCCTTCTCCCAGGGCAAATACTCATTTCTGAGTGTTCCATGTGCTCTCTGTTGAAGTTACTCCAGTTTGCTAATACATTTCTTATCCTGAGGTAAAGGGAAATATTTCTACAACTATTTGAGGATGATAGAGTGGCCCTGGATGGACTTACAATATGTATCCATTTTAAAATATATATATACATATATATTTAAACGTCTTTCATATATTCCCTTCTTCCATCTTTCAGAATTAAATCTTTAGGGAGACGCTATAACTAGAACACTACAACTGATCCTCAAAAGACTTGCAGTGAGATTTGATTTTACTAAAAGTGTTTTCATAGATAATAAACATACTGGTTTATTCATCTTAATTTGCTGTACTTCCTAAAATAAAATAAAACAAAAAAATCGCAAAACAAAATAATTAGTATTTCTAGCCAAGAATTACATGAAATCTGAGCAGCAGCTTCTACAAGTCATTTAATTGTAAACAATAAAGCACATTGACAAATAAATTAAATATTTATCTATATTTGAACAAGCTGTTCTGACACTAAGATTATGTTTAAATACTGTTGCACACTAGTTTGCAAAGATATTGGAGTTGACCATGAACAAATTGTGACTCAACCAACTCACTGTTTTCCATGAAATACCAATATGATATTGAAGACTATTCAAGACTTGGAGAACCCGGGATTTTTTTCTACTTTAAGCTTTCTTTTGAATTCTTATTTTAACAGGGTTCCTGCTGTCATTAAGAGCAGGCATAAAGAAAATGTCAGAGTAGTCACATAATATTTATATAATTTAATAGATAATACTCAGTTTTGTAAAAAGCCTGGTAAAATGACATTGTCTGTTTCAAAAAATTGAAATTCTGCTTTTAAATAAATAAATTTCAATTAGAATTTTGGTTATTAAAAGCCTAATAAGCAAGCTTGGACTGCTTATTTAGGACCATAGCAGTAACCCCTGTAACCAAACACATTGTCATGATATAAACAAATACATTTAAATCATCCTATATTTCATCATATTCCACTTCTTTTCATCAAAATTCCTGACAAATTAACATCTGTATTATTATGGAACAAAGTACCTATAAAGCTGCTTCTGGAAAATTTCAATAGGCCCAGAATAAAATAAAAAGTAAATGTAATTTTGACAATGGACATTAACGGATTTTTAAATTATTATAAAGTTTTACATACATTAGTTTTCTCCAAAGCAGGAAAGAAAACAAAATAATTGCTAAAATTAATGTAATAAACCATGAATAATGCAATGAGAAGCAGAGTTGGAACTCAGAGATATGTGGAATATATCCATTACAACCTTAGTCCCTGCATGACAACAGCTAGAACATGAATTGGGATGGATATGTTGAACAATTCTCAGAAGATTAAATTGATATTTTAATCTAAACAAGCAGTGTGTGGCCTTTGTAGTTCTTTGGTCTCAGGACATTAAATAATGGAACATCACCAGAAGAACATGACAACATATAGGAAAACAAGCTCTAAGGAAAGGTTGGAGCTTCTAAAGAAAATAGATAAATCGCAGGGGAAGTCTTCAGAGAATCTCAGAACAAGGCATTTGCATTAAAAAAATAATCAAAGAATACTTGTTTGAAGAAGAAAATTCACAGTCAACATCTAAGTGTTTCTATGGATAAAATGACAGGTTGAACAAAACAGATTTAAAATGTATACTTAATGTATTATTTAGAAACTGAAGGATAGAAAGTAATTTTAGAAGAACAGACTATTTTTTTTAAATAAATTATGTCATTGGATTTTAATGTGGGCAAAAGTACATGAAGATAAGCTGTTAAAAGGCTTCTGAAATCTCAAAAGTCAAAGCAAATTTTAATTCATTGCTTCCTCTCTAGTGAAGTGATTTTTTTCTCAAGATGCTGGGAAATCTATTTATCACGTTGAAAAGATGTCCTCTTAGGATGTTGCTGCATGAGGAGCGACATGCTGAGGGACATGATTGTCTTGTTCACTGTTGCCATATGAAGTAATGGATTAGAAAAATATCAAATAGTCACTGGAAAAAAAATTAATAAATGAGCAGTGGAAAGAAATTAATAAACATGAACTTTTCATTCCATCACATACTACTGACATGTCAGCAGCATTGTTGCCTCTGTATTTTTTATTTTGATATGTCAATGCAGATCATACTTTTTCTAGAGAAGGGCAAATTTATCAAAGATAACTACTTCTACGATAACTGTAAGTTAGTTAAGGAAAAAACACAAAGAAAAACTCCAGAAATGGAACACAAAATATTCTTTCAGTATTCAAGGAGACACTAGGAAAAGTAGTAAAATGATATCATACTATAAACCGATATCATGTCACTAACAGGTTTCCCAGGGCCATGTTTTTCTTATTAATAAGCAGGGATTACAATAGGTTCTGTTGAATATATTTTAAACATCATCAATCAAAAATGTCTCGCAACAAAACATCCAGTAAATATTTATTTTTTTAAAATTTTCTCTCTTCTCTCCTTTTGCTCCAATGGGAGTTTTTGGTTTATTTGTTTTGGTTTTTAAATGTCATCATGAAGCAAGAAACGTGGTGTATCATTCTCACTTTAGACCTTCCAAATAATTATCTACAAGAAATCCCTGCGCCATAATAAGTATTAAAAGATAGATAGATGACAGATAGATAGATAGATACATAGATTAGATAGATAGATGATAAGTAGATAATAAATAGATTAGATGGATGATAGAGAGATAGGCTTTGAATGAAAAAGAAAGATTCTTGCACATAGATATTCTCCATTTATTGTTCCAGTTGTAGTATAGCTACTTTTTAAATGACATTTCCTTCAAAAGGTTAAATGAAAAGGTAACGTATTTTCATTAATAGGATAGACTGAGTCTGAATGCCACTTAAATCTTTAAAAATTATGTTAATTGATAGTAATAGGTATTTGGGGATAAAAGTTTTTTTTTTCTCTATTTTTGTTCTGCACTCTGGTTTTACGCTTAAGTCAAATGAAAAAGATTTTCTTCTCAAAAATCTTTCCTTACTTGTTTTACTTCTGAAAAAAAGTTAGTCTTTTTCTAATATCCAGAATTACCATTTCTAAATGTTAAAAACATACCTAGTCTCAAAAAAGTATATAAAGCTGCTTCTTCTCTCTGATTACAGAACTCTTACATCTATCATTAATAGAAAAAGAACTGAAAGAGAGAATGTCCAGCCTTCAGTGCTGATTTTACACTGCAAAACCTCTGTATGCACTTTTGGAAACCCCATTATTGCCAAGTTATTTAATCAATATTAATTTTACTACAAAGTTTAGCAAATGAATTTAAAAATTATTAAACAGTGACTGTACAATGTCAACTAGTATGTTTAAAGTAAAATCAGACATAATTTTAGGAAATAAATCTGTAATAGATTTCTGGAATTAAAATTCTTTTCTTCTATGAACATTTTAGCCTTCAAATAATGATGCGTACTTACAGAATGTGAATAAATTTTGGCTGTTAAGAACGAAGTATGTGCATCTGAAGAGTTCATAAGTGTATTAGTGTATTTTATTCCATGGCAACTATGGACATGCATTAAAAAAACAAAAAAGGTAATCTTCTTTTCTTTGCCCCCAGTACACTACTTGTGCTGCATATTTATAATGGATACTAAGGTGGATTGATGGCTTTCACACGGGAGTACTTTACACATAGAACTTACATTCCCCCTCCTCCCATTTCATACAACAGCTCCAACTCTGATGAAATAATTCTCATTTAGCCTTCCCTAGCTGTATTTTCATTGGGGCTTTTGACCATTTTAATTATATTTTATGTCTTTCCTAGAATTGGAAAATTATTAATTTTTTTTAAAGAAGCAAATTCATAGCTATAAAGAAAATACTACACCTACTAACTAAAATGTTAATATCTTTTTACCTAACATTCTCTAAAACAAAGTCAGCAAGATATTGGGAACTATGTTCAGTGGAAATGTCATTCAAGACATAATATTGTGAACAAATTTATTTCATCAAAAAGCAAGTCATATAGGTCATCCAAAATATACACTACTTTTCTGGTCCTTTTTTCTGTATCTAAAAGTATGATTTTCAGATAAGTATTACTAGCAGAGGAAGGGCTAATAAATATAAGAGGAATTTTAACTATCTGCATCCACATATGAAGCTAGTCCCATCATCTTTTAAATGTTTTAGTTCAATTTATCTAATAAGCCATTATTTCTGTGTTATGAGTGACAGAAATACTGCTGTTTCACTTGCCTTGTAGATCCAGATCTAGTGGAAAGAACCTGCTCTGCAAAACAATGTGGTTTCACATAAAGTATCTCTGCCTGTTTTACCTACTGTTGCTTGAGAAAAAACCCAATCTCCTTGAAAACTAATTCACATTGCTCATGATACAGGAGATCTTGTAATAAATAAGTTGCCATTTGAATGAGGAAATCCTTCTCATTAAAATCTACCATCCCTTCTCTCTTCATTTTGACCCAAGACCCAAACTGAATCATAATGCTTCAGTTGCTGTGGTGAAAATTCCTCTAATTAAAAAAAGAGACTTGTACACTACACCAGCATAAAAAGAATATCTTTTTGTGTTTATGTGACACTGTATTTAAGGTGGAAGGGTTAATACTAATATTTAAAAAAAAAAAAAAATCTGCAAGTGTGGAATAATTAGCTGTTTCCTTGAGACCCTTCTTATTAGGAAACTTACATATTATTAAGAACAAAAGGAAAAAACAAAACAAAACAAAACAAAACAAAAAAAACCCAAAAAAAACAAAACAAAAAAACAAACACAACAAAAACAAAGGTGAAAACTTAAACAAGACCACCCTCCCAATTTATTTTAAGCCATTTCATATTTGCTAGATGGCAGCTTCTGCCGAGAAGTGAATGAGTATTCTTTGTCTGTACTCTACTTATCTATAAAAATTTGATCCCTGTGCAATTATCTGAAGACTTAACCACCTGGAGGCACCTACAAAATTTGTGAGTATATTTATTCCAGTGCAAAAGTTCACTTGAAACTTAAAGTTCTGCTCCTGCCTTTGGCAGCTTGAAATCTCTCTCATCTCTAAACCCCACTGAGAAGTGTAAAGTAGGAATTCCTCAAACTACCTCACTTGAAGGAATCAATCCAGCAAGTGTCACAAGGTGACACATACCTTATGCATTGTGGTCACACTCCAGGGACTGCCAACTCACCTCTGAAAGATCAAAGAGATATGTGTTTATATGTGGTCCTGAAATACACAGATGTAAACCTTGTCTTTAAATTTTTCATCTAGGTGATTTTCTCCACTATGAAAGAAAGCCTATTGTGAGGAAAATCAGCACCACAAAACACCTTTTGTTAAAATGGTATTTCATATAAAATTCTATGCTTAATTTCCAATTATTTATAAGAATATGTATTAAATGTTCACTGTGTCAGGATATATATTCTATTATTTTTTCTAGGGCTGTATGAACTGTAACCCCAGGTAGAATTCTAATTTACTAAACCACGTTGAAATACTGAATTCTAGTATTTGCTAGAGAAAAGGAAAAAGGAAATGAAGGCAAATGATATTTAATTTGATTCAGCACCCTTTAGCACCATTAAACAAAAGCCTTCAATGTGCTTTAACCTGAAAAATGCTACATAATAGAGTAAAAATGTTGTCAGGTGTAATTATCATTTTTAGATAGGAATAAATGAAGCAATAGCTGTTTCAAGGTACAATGAAAATGGACTCATTCAGAGAGGAGAACATTTGTATATAAAAAACCCCAAAGTGCACCTTTAGAAATTCCAACCAATACTTAAGAAATCGCAAATAAATAAAGGCTCTTATTGATTATTTACTCAAATTGTACAATTCCAGTAAGTGGTATCAAAATGGCTAGCTTTTTCTTTTTTCTTTTAGATTTGGGAAGAAAATAATCTCTTTGTGCTCTGAACTACAACTGAAAAGATTCCCCTGTGCAGCAGCGATAGAAGCATAGGCTCTATGTGATGGGTTCAACTCTATTACACTATAACTGAGTGAAGTCTGCAATGCGGACAAGACCTGTGTGGGGTATTCAGCAGTTCAAGGACTGAACCATCCAATTTACTGAAGATAATGAAATGTGTCATAATCATTCCCACTGCAAATACTCATGTGGAGAGGATTTTTCATTGATGACAAACATATGGACTGGCAAAGGGAGCAGGTGTGAAATTGACTTAGTTAAAGCAGAGCCTCAAATCTAGGCTAACTTCCCTTTGATATGTCAGACTAGTCTCAATTCTTGCCCTAAAAAAATCACACAGTGCTTAAGATCACTAATAGTCATCATAAGTGTACTTAGCGCTTGCACAGGACTTTATATTTTCAAAGTATGTACAAATTTGCATTTCTATCTTTTCTCTGTGTGGTCTTGGAATTGATGTTCAAGGTGATCATTGAAACATTTCTCAGTGAAACATTTCTCACTGGGCTTCACTTATTTATCATTTTTTGAAATTAAAGAGGGGTGAGGAGAGGGTAAGAAGGAAAAATTGGTTTTAGATGAGAGCTGACAGTCCTTCCTGTTGTCTATCAACTCAGCTTCATTAAGAGGAGAAATATCTATTCCTTTCACAAGTGGATGAGATAGGGACATGGTGTCCTGACTCATCTTCCTCCTAATCCTAGCATACATTCCCACAGAGGAGGAGGATAGATAAGGTGGTAAAGAAAAGTGTCACCATGGTAGTAATAAACAAGGAAAACACAGGATGACTTGAACATCAAATATAGAAAAAAAGAACTCAAACAGGCTAAAAAGAGGTCAGAGGAGAAAAACATTCAAGAGCTGTGAGGAAAATCAGTTTTGCAGTGGCACAAAGAAATTAGTACATGGTTCTTCGGCTCCTTGCTATGAGACAAATATAATACTGATTATAAAAGAGGGAGAAATAAGGGGAATAGGGTTTTTTGCTCTTACTGAGCTAAAGAAACTGACAGTAGGAAGAAGTGTTTGTTTATTGAAACCATTCAACAATGGCAGGTATTAATGTGCCTAATGAGATGATACCCTACCTCATATTCCTATAAAATGAAACCTGGCATAGGCAGTATAACACACAGGACCTTTTCCATGTTTCCAGATCTTTGGTGTCAAATTAAATTGCATATTTTTAATTGATCAACAACAACAACAACAAAACAAAAAAAAAAACAAACAAAAGAAAACAAACATAAGAGGAAAGCAGGAGAAAAAAAAAAAGAAAGAGGAAAGTGGGTGTAAGTTGTGTAAACATGAAAAAATTGAAATAGCATAGGAAAGCATAGGTAAAAGGATAAAAGAAAATAAATAAGAGAAAGGGTAACAAAATTTAAAAATTAATCTCAAGACAAGCAGAATTATAGAAATAATAAAAACCTGTAATAAGTAAGAGTTGGGAAAGTTAGAAAATAAGTCAAAAAGCAGTAATCCTGATATCTTATTGACAAACATTCAGAAAAAAAAAGGCAAGAAAGTGAGAAAGTAGGACATGGCATAAAATCAATAATATTAGACTAATATTTTTATTTACTTCATCAAGTATATGAAGTATATTCAAGTATATGAATATAGTATATTCGTTTTCATTACAGATCTTTGAAAAGGTTTCCGCTCTATAATAATTTTTTTACAGGGAATAAAACTGATTTTTATTTTAAGCAATTTTAGTCTCATGGAATCGTATTTGTCTGGGTCTGAATAGAGGAGAGTGCTGTGAAAGATTCACACTTATAAATAATGCCCTTTTCCCAAAAAAGAAGCTCCTAAACACTTCTATGAAATCTAACAGACTATATTGTACACCAGAATGCAACAAAATATGTGACAAAATGTCAAGACACAATCAGTTGTTATTTTTATTTTTTACTGATTTTTCACTGTGAAAACTCAAGTCTGAATTATTATTCACTAAGGTATATAAGTGCAGAGCAAATAAGTAGAATCAAAGTGAAATAATAGAGGATATAAATGCACCTACCTGTGACATTGTATCTGTCTTAGGCTGCTCCAATGAAGCTATTTCTATGTTTCTAAAGTGTTTTATGCAGAAGGATGATGAGATATCTAGATATCTAGAGGAAATTTATCAATATTAGTTTCCTACATATGCACTGCCACAAAATACCTCTGGTTTAACCTATGCTACTCTATATAAGGCTTTTTTTAACACTTGAATAATTATGCCCTGAGTGAGGATGGGGTATTCACCTCAAATTGTGAACATTTAAAGTACACTTTAAATGTGGTAACTCCTTTTGATATGACAAATAATCACATGTGCTGGCTCAAACAGTTCCTTTCTTCATCTTGCACTGTTTTTTGGCTAGGATAGAGTTAAGTTTACTCACAGTAGCTCGTAAGCGCCTATGTTCTGGATTTGTGCTGAAAATGGTGTTGGTAACACACTGATACTGCAGTTAGGGCTGAGCAGAGCTTACACAGCCTTTTTATGGCTCACCCCACTTCACCCCACCAGTGAGTGGGCCAAGGGTGCACAAGGAGTTGTGAGGGAATGCAGCCAGGACAGCTGTCCCCACCTGGCCAAATGGACATTGCACACCATACGTAATCATGCTCAGCAGCCACACTAAGGAGGAGGTTGGTACCAGGTTGCTCTGCTTGGAGACTGGCTGGATATAAGTCACTTGGTGATGGTGGTGAGCAATTGTTTTCATTGCCATCACTTGTCTTTATTGGGTCTTATTGCTCTCTATTTTTTCTTTTTCCCCCCTATTGTTTTATAATATTAGTTGCATTACTACAATTTATTCTCTATCATTAAACTGTCTTTTGTGATTTTTCTGACTTACAGCCACCAGACCTAATCCACTAAGACATGACCAACTAGCAGAAAGCTTTGTTTTAAACACAAACAATGTGGTTGTAGTTGCATCAGACAACAACAGCACAAAGAGCTGGGAGATCTTATCCTTTATTCATCAGAGACCACCCCACCTGCAAAGACCATGGGGGCAACCAAGATTGCAGCCAACTGTACCTCCAGTGGCTGAGATAGAACTCCTGAGTTTTTCACACAGGAAGTTGCCTTTGAAGTGACCCCCTAGAAGTGTCCCCCTAAGAAGGCTAGATTGAATTGAAATGCTATTTTAGCTCCCACCTTGCCCGAGGAGGCTGTACTGCTCAGACACAGAGCATTACCATACCTGCCTTTGATCCCTTTTGCACACCACTTTCGCTACATGATGTGCTCCTCTGCTGCTCTCATTGTCATGGTTCTTAGTGAGAATTACACTGACCTTTCATGTGTTATTGTAAACTCCTATGGGCAGAAAAATCCCCTTCTGCCTGTACTATATAGGTGGAACCTGTGTAACAACTGCATAACATATTGCAACTGAACAAAGTGCCAAATGCCTCAAGTCTTTGGCATAGAATACAACTGTTAAATATTAATAAGACAAAGAGATAATAATCTCTTTATGTGCCACAGACACACACAAAAATAATAACAAACAGTAAAATCCTTAAGACCATTTAATATTTTTCAGACATTTAGAAATGCATTATGAAATGTCATACAGTAAAATTTACTTTCCATCTTGAGCCTGTAAATCAAGAAATCTCTGTCAGAAACCCTTCATATTGTCCACATCTAGTACAGGTCATTTAAAAAGCTAGTAGAAGTAGTTTAAGAAAGTGATGTTAAAAAAATGATTATGTGTTCTACATGGCAATGGTTTGAATGTAACTAAACCATGTGAATATTTTTTCTTGTTTTTCAAAAGAGTCATAGCAGATGACACATGGATAGCTATTGACAGCTTGCAAAAATTAAAAACGAGCAAGAAGAAAAAATAGTTTTGGCCTGACTCCTGGAAGTTTTCTCAGGTGGTAGAAGTAAAGTCTCTTAAACATCTTGTTCAATATCCATCTTTGTGTAAAAACAGACATCAATGACTGGAAAAATGCAATTATAGGCAACATAGTTGAGACCATATCTTAAGTCTAAGGCAACCTGCAAAAGATAAACCATATGGTTTTTCAGTGAAGAGTTCTTCTTCCCCTTCTCCAAGTTACTCAGTGTAAGATCCATGAAAAATGATTGTAGACTTCATTCTTAATAACTGATTTAAAATCATGCACTATTCAATGAACCCTTAATATCTTCATTTATTTTACCACAGTAGAAAGTCTTTTGAATTGTATTTCTCCCAAAATGTTAAATGTATGTATGAGACAGAGCAGGAGCAGGGGAAGGGAGGTGACTCGCAGAAGGAAAGTGTTCAAAAGTCAGTTTAACTGAGGGAATAATGAGGTCATAATGAAAATGCAAGTGCTCTTACGAATGCCTGTGTCTTCACACAACATTCAAAATAGTGCTTCTGAGCATAACATTTCAAAATAAAATCATAATTAAAAAGAAAACAACAATTAAATAAAGAATCAAGGACCTTGAAATACTGAGTTAACCCAACCACAGAAAAATCGAATCAATTGAAAGTCTTGAGGTAACTTGCATCTCTAATATACTGTATGTGCAAGAAAACACTCTGTCTCTGGAGTTTCTTTCCCTCTGGAAGGATTCTGCTATTGTGATTTATTTGTTTTTCCTAATATTTCTCTAGGCAATTATATCAGTAGTATTTTTTTTTTTTCCTCAGATAAGTGGATTCATTTCAATTTTTACCCCCAGGGATTTTGAGGAATAACATGAAAACATCAAAAAAGGCTGCACTAAAAAGTCAAACCCTGTTAAAAAAGCCAAAACCAAAACCAACCAACCACAACAAAAAAAATTCCTGGACAGATTTCAGTTATGTATTGGAAAAGTCCAGTTTATATCAGTAACATAATCCAAGTTCTGCTTTCTTTCTGCTTTGATTTTTGTTTTGTTTTGTTTTTTTTTCTTCTGTTAAGACCCTTTTTTTTTTTTCTTTCTCATTTTCAGCTATGAATTAATCCTAGTACTGATTTCTAAGATTTTGGTTTTTAGCCTTCTATAATGTCTTGTGGGGACAAGGTAATACCATTTGAGGAAGAAATGGGGAATAGGAAGTACTTTCCCCACAAACCCGACACCTTTATATTTGTTTCAAAATTGTACTTGAATCTCTACTGTTAGCAGATAAACAAGATGAGCTGAAATTATTTGAGGCCATCTCAGGACAAAAAGTTCAGAAATTTTATACTAACAAAAATTGCTAATGGTCTTCATACCAGACTTTTTCTTTATGTCTACAAGAGAGCTACAACATTCAGCTGTATGTGAGACATGTATCTCCTTAATAATAAGTAGCCAGAATCCTCTGCAGCAGGTAAAGGGATTCATAAATAGTGTGGATACATCTATCTAACCAAGAGATTTCATCTTTAAATTAATTTTTGCTTTCTTTTAGAAACCCACTAAGTATGTTCCCTAAACAAAGCTCAAAGGGTTGATTTCTTTTTTCTTGTTTAATTTTTTTTTCTCCTGACAGGGTGCACTAAAATATCAATCAACAATATTTTTTCGCCATATACAAAATTGGGTACTCTCAACCAGTTAAGACTTGGCCTTTTTCTGAGAAAAGGTCTAAAATTGTTCAGGTGGTTCATTTCCATATGTAAGAACTATGTAAGGACAGCTACAAGGTCTGGGAAAGAGCTTTTTGGAATCAGTGGAAAAATTCCTTTTTTTTTGTATCATGCCCTAAGATAGGATGGGTCACTGAGCAGACAGCCTCACAATTTCTATCCTCTTGTACAATTCAAAACGTATTGAACCATTAGTTCACTAATGTCCCTAATCTAGAAACAGATATTTTGTGTCTCAGTAAGTCTCTTTAATTTTAAGAAGAGGCTTAAACTAGATAAGGACAATTCTGTTAAAAAATGAGGATGTGCTTGATTTAAAGTTTGCCTTTACCTTCAATAGACTGAGATAAGAATGAGCAGGTTTTTATTTATATATCATGGTATTAAACCATTTTGCTATTGTATTTTCTAATTTAATTCATAACCCAAATATTTCTGCTTTAAAGTTTTCAGCAGATCACTTTACTTTTGAGTTCTAATAGAGTTCTAATAACTCTTTTATATGTCAGATGTTCAGGAACAATGCTATAAAACCTTTGTCGTCTGTGTTTGAACTCAGACATTTTTCATGCCAGCTGACTTTCTGGAGCTCCACCAGTGATCTGTAAATTTAGCAATTTTCCCGTCAGCTTCCCCTCCAGATCTGGTAACCGTAAACACAACGAAAGCATGGCATGATAGACAACTGATACTAGCTAACTAACAACAAAAACAAATAAATTATGTTTCATTTTCATTCCAGGTTTATTTTATATCTTTCTCTTCACCATATAGCTCAGAAATGAGAAAATAAACTTTGTTATCAATGGACAATGTTCTAAGCACATATAGTGAGAACTAGATCATGTGAAGTGATCAAGAGTGATAGCCTCCAAAATTAAGAAACACATAGAAAAGCTTGTTAGGTGCTCTGTTTTGCCTCCTACTCACAAACATACCTCCCTGATGCACACTCAGAATTTTATAAGGGCCTTTGCCATCCTGAGAAAGAAGGTTAACTTAAGCCATGTCGTTGTCAAAGTATTTGCTCACAGCAGTGAAAGAATTCATTGAAGTTGTGTCTATTTTACAGTGTCCTGTGATGGAGTGAATATATCCCTGCACGCTGCTCTGACTCCATACATCAAACAGTTACAAGGGCCACGGAGTGCAATAGCTTCTCCTCTGGACTGCTAAGTAGTGTTAGAGGAGTACAAGATGGCATCACAGAGTGGTGAGTTTTCTTGGCATCCTCCCTGCTGCTGAGACTCATATCAAAGCCTCCCACAACAGTATGGGTGAGAAGGGTGAAATCATAGACAGAGGTATTCACTCTGATTCTCAGCTTACTTTCGTCTCCTTATAACACACCATGGCTCTGAAAAGTTATCCACAAAGCTAACACTTGTGTCAAGATGTACAAAGAACTATTCCTATCTTTTCCTTATCTCAGGTAGAGAAGTCTTTCTCAGGATCAGGGGCTTTGTGTGCTGAAAATATTGTTGGGTTGAGCACAAACCTCTATCAGAGGGAGGATAATGCACAATCAGCCAGCAGCAGCCAGATTACATTGCAGTTTATTGATATAAGGTGCTACAACTGAGATCAGAATGTTTATGTTTGAAAAACCCATAGATATGTCTTGTGTGTCTAGGAGACTAATCACACAAAAAAAAATGGGGGAAAACATGTGATTGCACAGAAGTTTTTTTTTTTTTCTAAATCAGGTTTTATTGAAACATCATTTTCATTACTCTTGATGTAGATATTATACTGCTAATATTTTCTGTATATGACTGTGATTTAATAATGATTTAATTAACATGTGATTAATTATGTTCTGTGCAATATTTCCAGATCTTATGGTTTCATGTAAAGGATATGTGGCACTTATACGGACTTTCTCTAATATTAATGTTACTTAGGCTATCTGATCAAAGTGTCTGACAGGGTAAAATTTTTACTAGTGATCTGATATGAAGTCTGAAAGAGGATTCTTGAAGTTTTCTTAAAATATCTTTGGTGTCAGGAACTTTGATCTAATTTTAAAGTGTCTCTGGAAATTTCACTATTGGAAAACTGAAAAACTCCATGCAGAATCATGGAAAATAAACTTTTCTATAATTTTTCATTGTCTTGGCATAAAGATAATTAAGAATCGGAAATCTACAAAAACACTTTTGGGCCAAAGCCATTTTCATTGGTATAAGGTGATGAAATATATGGATAGGACAAATACGGAAAACATCAGTGCAAGGAACGTGATAAAATCCTATAGAAAGACTTAGACATTGATAAATAAGCCACATTAAAAATTATGAGTAAAGATCAAATAGTCTAAAGTGCAAGATTATGGAACTTGAATAATAGCTAGGTTAGCTTCTACAAACTGAAAATAAATAACAGATAGGAAAAAAGCTGACTTAACTAGGTTACTATTGATGATATAATCAGGTTGGGGGGCGTTTAGAAAAGGAGCACAAAGACAATCAAAGAGCCACAAAGATGACCCTAGGATTAGGATGTCTGCCATTACAAGGAAATGCTCAGAGAACTATGTTTGATCAGCCTTGAGAAAAGAAGGCTTAGAAAATCTTATCATCATGTTCCAGTACTTGACAGGTGGCTACAAAGAAGATGGAGATCCTCTTTTTCAAGGAGTCCCATGGAAAAGACAAGGGGTATTGTGTAAAAGCTACCCCAACAAAGATTCCAATTGGACACATGAGGAACATTTCTTACAAAGAGAGAAATCAGCCATTGGAATAATAAATTATGGACTCCCAAACCTGGATAATTTTAAAATGCATCTGAATGGGGTACTGTGACTGTTTGTATAGACCATATTTTTGCTATGAAAGGCTGAACCAGATGATCCTTTCAACCCCTTTTGATTCTATAATTCCATTAATCAAACAAGACTGTGGAAAAGTAAGCATGCTCATACAAATGTTAAAATTACTAACAGAGCTAAAAGGATACTGGAAAAACATCTGTAGAAAAAAGATATATGATACTACACCAAGTAGGAAGGTAAACTGGAATATTCTCCAAGTCTTCTTTCTATGGGTCTAGTGATCCTGGTGAGATTTATTTAGAAATACCATGTCCAGTTTCTAGAACGGAAGTGTAGGAAACAGGAAGTTTAACATCAGGAAAGAAAAGGTATTTTAATATGCAATGACCTCTCATATGGAACACTTGTTTTATAGTAGAAACTAAATTTGGCAAAATATAAACCAAGAAAGGGTTTTGTTTCTCTTCACAGCAAAACAGGAGGTGGAAAAACACCATGGACATATCTAACTGAAGTTAGATGTTGATTTTTAAACATAACCTTTTAGCAATAGTCTGAGAAGTAGCAGGTATAAAACCATGAGGTGGTGAAGGATTAAGAATGATAGTATACAAAATTTTATAAATTTCATAATGGATGTTGGTTCTTGAAGGGAAAGGATGGTAGAGTACGGTGATCCACAGAATCAAATAAATGGAGGTGGAAAATCAAATGATCCCTGGATTTTCATATGCTGAAATAGAGTTTTATGAACATTGTTACAAGCTGTCTTCTTAAGTAAACAGTTGACAACATAATATCATATTCAGATGATTATAATTTCTATACTATTGGCAGGAACTGAGTTCCTTCTCTACAGTGAGAAAATCGAGCTTGGAGAAACATTTCTGTTGAATGAACAGAAAAATTTTCAGCAGTGACAATTTAAATTAATTAAAAAAAAAAAAATTCTCTTAATCCAGATGTGAAAAAGTACTTTCTACTTTGATGCTTCAATAACATCTTGGCTGGTAGGGTAACAGGAAACATGAGTTTCATGTCCTCCCTTTGTTTTTTGCGGTAAAGTTAATGAACTCTGAAGTTCATCCAAGCTTTGTTTAGCAGCTGAGGAGATGATATTAATTAAATAAAATATTTCATTGTTTAGTATAGACTTTGGAACTTATCAGTGTTATATAGTAGGACTTTCTTCATTAATACTTCTTTGCAACATTTCCAAGACAGCAAGATCTTACAATTTTGTTGGATTTCTTTTAGTCATATCTATCTGTTACTGCATTCTGATAGAATGACTGCTCTTGTTAAGCCTGTTTACTGATTTTTGTCAATCAGTTTTATTGACTGAAAGATAATTAAAAAGATGCACACATTTTGGACAAATTCTGGAACAATTCTGATTTCAGCTACTAACCTGAAAAAATAGGAACTATAAAAGATATGCAGATTCACAGCTCCATATAGTACCATGCAGATTTTACTATGCTTTTTTTCAAAAATAAGAAAGCTTCTGTACATAGTAATATGTATTAATGCATACATAGCCCAAGATGTTACTGCTTTTCAAATGAAGAGTATGTCCAATAATAATGGACATGCTCCTTATTCATAATATGAAACATATTTGTTGGAACTGGCTGGGAAAACTGTAAATGCTGGGTTCAGAAAGGTTGAAGTACTAGAAAGTAATATATGAGAAAGTAATGGTGGGGAGGACTTAAAAAAATGTAAACAAAAAAAGAAGAACATTCAGAATAGAAAATAGCAAAGTAAATAAATATTGAACACTATGGGGAAGGGGCATTAGTCAAGGAGAGAGCTGTGAAAAAAACTATATAGCACATGCAAGTCAGATTCTAGTTGGTATGTCTTGTATACTTGTATCTAGTATATCTTGGAGACATAAGCTCTAAATATTCATACACTGCACTACATATCTTACACTGTTCCCCATCTTCTTTCTTGCTAATTCCTTAGCCTTTGCTGAATCCTTTGGAATTTTAACCTTATCATTAGATTTCCAAATATACTTTCCTATTTCTAAAATTTAAATCACTTTATGGAATAAAATCATATGCACACATACACACAAAAATCAATAAACATTACACAGTCTTTTTTAGTATGCTGAAAGACAGGTTTTCCAAACTACTTTGGACTGCAAGATCATTTCAAGGTACAATACATCTTCATCTGTCACAAATTGGCATAGCCATTATGGAAAGAGAGGAGATATGATTTGCAGTAATGAAAATCTGCCCCTATGAAGTTCAAAGATTCTACTGTCTAAATAATATTTGAAAAAAAGAAAAATCTCTATTATTTTGAGCATCAAATGGCCTCACTATCCATTTTAAAATGCCTTTGTACCTTTCTATCCTCTTTTCTTGCTCTTCCTTTTTCTTCTACAGATAAGTTGCCATATAACTCCCTTCAAGAAAACAAAGAATTTGAAGACTGGCCATTAATGTACAGGTGTGGTGGGTAGATCTTGGCTGGCTGCCAGGTGCTCTCCTGCTCCTCATTGGAACAGGGAGAAGTAAGACAAAAACCCTCATGAGTCAAAATAAATACAGAGGGATCATTTAGCAATTATCATGATCATGGGCAAAACAGAATCTGCTTTGGGGAAAATTATTTTTTTTTTTCTTTTTGCTAATTAAAATACCTTCAAATGTTGCCAAACAAAAACTAAAACACCACCTACCATTCCTCCCAGGCCTGACTGAATTCCCCCATTCTTGACTCCTCTACCTCACTGCTGAGTAGAGCAGGGTAATGGGGAATGGGAGCTGTGGTCAGCTCCTAAAAGTTCTTACACGCTGCTCCTTCTGCCTCACACTTTTACCCTCCTCCATCATGGCTCCTTTCCATGGGATATAGACATAGACTCTCCACAGACTGCAGCTTCCTTCAGAAATTATCCACCAGCTCTATAGCCTTCAGTGTGTGTGTGTATGTGCTCCAGTGTAATCTCCATGAACTGCAGGGAAACCTCTGCCCTGCTCTGGCACCTGGAGCACCTCCTCCATCTGCTTCTCTCACTTCTCTTACTTCTCTCTAGGGCTATTTCTTATCCTTTTCTCACTCAGTCCTCTCCCACAGCTACTGTGCAGTGTTTTGCCCCTTCTTAAATGTGCTTGGCTGAGGGACTGAGCTGTGGCCAGTGCTGGATTCACTGGAGCCAGCTGGAACCAGCTGTGTCCAGCACAGGACAGGCCCTCCTGTGCACCCCTCTCATCGCCAAGGTGTTGCCACCTACACCCAACACATCAGATAAAACACATGTAAAGGTACAGAAAAAATACTGATATAAAAATACAGGATGCGTCCTTGGCCTACTTTGACACAGGTATTTTCTAGCTCTCATGAGTACAGTCAGCTTCCCTGCCTCATGTAGAGACAAGTTTATAAATCTAATTTTTTACCAGATTGTTGTATCTTTAGCTGATTACAAGAAACTGAAGATCAGTTAAATGCCTTATGTTTCAAGCATCAATTTCTTGGCAGAGCAACTAGGATACTACAAAACTGAAAATATTCCAATGTTCAGGAAGCAATGCTGTTGAAATTACATTCAGAGAAGTGCCAGTAAATTAGTGTAATTAGTTCTGAGAAACTTCACTGACCTATTTCAGACCATCTACTCATCTCCATTTAAACTTTTTTAAGAAGTCTTCATGAATTTTACTTGTTAGTGTGAGTGAACTAGAGAAATGTATCTTGTGTTAGCTAAAATAAAATCAAAGAAGGGCTTGGCAGATAGGAAAAATCTAGGATAGATCTATGTTTCTCTAACTTTTATGCTTGTATCACTTCAGGAAACTGCTTTATTTACCCTAAGACACATCCACGAATAAAATCAAATGTCACAGTTCTGGAGGTTTTTGTTTGGTTTGGGCATTTTTAACTTTTCATAGGAGAAGTGTACATTTTAAATGTACAATCCATGCAACTATCATGTTTTTCAACTTTTCCAGTGCTGAAATGGTTAAAATATACTAAACAACAAAAACGACATTTTTCATCTTCTGCCATAATTTTTCTTGTCAGGTACAGAAATAAGGGGGGCAAGGTGGGGGGGAAGGATTAGGGGAAAAAAAGTGGTATTTGTTAGGAAGATCACATAAAGTTAATTGTCTGTACGAGCAGTGAACCATGGCTTGCAGTAAAGGCCAGACTTCAGCATCTAGCTTATAAGAGAAAAACATTGCAATACGATATTGGGATTCAGGATGGGTTTAGGTACCACAAACACTGAACCTTCACGTACAAACCCTGTGCTGCACAGTCTATCAGTAAGACCCTTAAAGTTAGATTTTCTTAAACACTGCCATAATCAGACAATGATAAAGGCATTTCTTCATCAGGAACTGTAGCTATAGGACAAAGAGTAATGTTTTCACTGAAAGAGGGGAAATTTACATTAGATATCCAGAAGAGATTCTTTACCATGAAGGTGGTGAGGCAGTGGAAGAGCTGCCCAGAGAAGCCTGGCAGCCCTGGCAAGGGTTGATGAGACTTTGGGCAACCTGGTCTAGTGAAAGATATCCTGCCCATGGCAAGAGGGTTGGAAATAGATGATCTTTAAGGTCCCTTCCAACCCAAATAATTCTGTGATTGTATCATTTTATATAAACCACATGAGTTATGAGGAGCTGTGTCTTGAAGACTAATCTTCAACCTGCTATATATTTGGCAAAGGAGATGTTTATGAGAATTACAATTGAAAATATCAAGGTCTCATGAACTTAAAAAAGTAGTCAGCATCCAAAAATGGCAAGGAAGAAGCAAGAGGTTATCCATAGGAAAGATGGTAATTATACAGCAGTGTAATATCTGTTCTGGACAAAGAACAGTAAAAAAAACATTCTGTCATGAAAATAGAACAATTTCATACCTGAGATTCAATATTTTGCATTAAAAATTGCCTTCCTCAAAGAAGAATAAGCCTCCTTTCAAGCTTTTTTATCAAAGTGCAGTTTTTCATTAAAAATATTTCACCTATTAAATGAACAACCTACACAATTTCAAAATAGGGAAAAAAACCAACCAACCAACCAACCAACCAAACAAACAAACAAACAAAATACACCCCAGAACTACCCTTTTCAATATCAGCAATAAGTGAAGATGATTTCTGTCCACACAAAGAAACTTGAAAAATTCCTACAATTACATAAAGGTATGCAGCATATCAAGAATACCTGTGCTTCAGGAGCACATTGTCCTACTGGGAAGCAGCTGCACTAGACTTTGTAGTATCTGTTACTGAGTGTGAATATGGAAAGCTATGGGGTGTCTATCATTAGTGCCTCAGCACCTTGTAGAATTTCATGTTATGTAGATATCTATATTAAGAGAGAACATTATGGAAACGTTTTATCATGCATCAAATGTTTCATTTCTTCAACAATGTATTACCCCACAGTGGACATCATAACACTATTCACATAATCTCATAACACATCATGCAGTATAACCTTCCTATCATGTCAGTTGGTGATTCTCCTATCTTTTTTTAGAGATAGGAGCAGCTGGTGCTATCAATGAGCTTTTCCTAAACTTTTTTGAAATTCCAAAAAGGTAGTTGAACAGAAATAAGGAGAAATTTTCAATTCATATGTGAACTAGAAAAATTTGTCCATCATCACACATGAAGTCTGAAAAAGCTAGTCTGTGGGGTTTATTTTTAATTCATATTGTATGTCTTAAAATATTTTCTTTGAGTGCTTGGGGGGCTTTGGAGGGATTTTTATGTCTTTTGTTTATTTGGTGAGTGTTTTTATTTGTTTCTTTAGGGATTTTGTTTTGGTTTGGTTTTTGTTTTGTTTTGTTTTTTGTTGTTGTTGTTGTTTTAGTTTTTGTTTCTGTGATACCCTGCACCAATTTGTGTTACCATAAACCACTTTAAATTACTTAATTTTATTTGCTTCATAGAGGAATAAGCCCTGGAATAAAAAGAAAGTTTTCAAAACTAGGCCTGATTGTTGTTGAAGTCACGGGTCCAATTCAGTTTGGGACATGGGTCAATAGGCCTTGGCCCATGTCATATACACAGTATGCATCCTCTTAAGGTATTTACAGTGCAGCTGATTGCACTACAGTAGTGTGTGCTAAACTGTCAAAACATCAGTAATTTGTAGTAAAGGTAGGCCATTGACTAGAGGGATGGAGAACCTCTCCTGTGAGGAAAGGCTAAGAGAATTCAATTTAATCAGCCTGGAGAAGAAAAGGCATTGGGGTGACCTAATTGTGCCCTTCCAGTACCTGAAGGGAGCCTACAAGACAGATGGAGAAGGGCTCTTTACAAGGGCGTGTAGTGACAGGACAAGGGGAAAGATCTTCCAACAGAAAGAGAGTACATTTAGATTACATGTCAAGAAACAAATTATTTACTGTGCGGGTGGTAAGTCACTGGAATAGGTTGCCTAGATAACTTGATGCACCATCCCTGGGCCAGGGCCAGGCTGGATGGAGCTCTGGGCCATACGGTCTAGTGAAAGATGTCCCTGCTCACGTCAAGCAGGTTGAGCTTTAAGTTCCCTTCCAACCCGAGCCATTCTATGACTCCATGATTCTATAATTATATCGTTTCATCACTGTCACAGAAGGAGTTCTTTAGGAGAACAATACATTAAATTACTTAAAAGATGGTATCTACTTATATTGCAGTGTACTTCAAACTATTCTGTGCAGACCTACTTGGTACAGCTGATAATGAGAGAGAGTTGGGAGCAGCCCAGAGCTCTTGAGTGTCCATCTACTACTATTTCTATGGTAATACAGAAAAAAATGTAATTATTTTATGTTTTGACAGATTGAGTTCTTTCCTCATGCTTAAACAAAAAAATAAATCACAAAATACCCTTTACTGGTCATGAAAATGTCAGCCTTGTCTCAGAGCTGGCTACAAGCCATTATAATTTCTGTTAGTCCTTTCTAAGTATCAAATCCATGAATTTCTGTGGTTAGCAACACATAATTAAATACAATTCTTCATAGTGATGGTGCTTGCTCTTTCATATAGCTGTCAACTTGTTTTCCAACATCAACTATACATTAGGCAATATGTAACCATGACACCAATTAAATAGAAAAACATACAAAAGCCAGACCAATTTCCTGAGTTTACAGTTTCTGTGTTCTGGTAGATTCTTGCAGGCTATAGGACAGCAACATTTTCCGTAAATTTTCTATGGAAGTAATTTTGGAATTGCTTTGAAAATTGTTTTTTATCTATACTAGATAAAATGCTTATTAGCACTTTCTAAAAATACTTATAATTTAACTGTCTGTATTATGTAATATACAAAACTATTCTTTACTTACTTTAAAATGTAAAATCTTTGGAATGAAAGGCTATATTTTTAAGAATTTTATTTTTAATTTCTTTTTAGAATAAAACACAAAGTGTCTTCTTTACTTCATTGAATAATTAAAGCTTAATGTATCATCTCACTGTGCAGTGTTGAAAGTTAACTTAGATCTTAAATAATTTGGGGTAAAAAATATCTTACCTTTGACTCTTCTTTATAATGGGAGTTTTATATTTTACCTAGAATGCTACACAGAATATTGTTGATTATTCTTTTGTATATACACAGAGAATGTGGTAGCAACAGGCAGGAGAGCTGCAAATTCTTATTGTTTTAAAAAATTGCATATACTAGCCAGTTTTTCAGCTGGTCTAAATCACTGCCTTCATGCAACCCATGCAGTTTCTGTCAATATTATCACCCACACCTCACCTTTCCTTGTCTCCTAACCACCTTCCTAACCTTTCCTTGTTTAATCCCTACGTGGTGTGTGTATTATTATGAATGAAGTGCAGCTTCTGACAGAGAACCTGGTACAGCGGATGAGACAAAAAAGAGACAAAGTGATTATGGTGCGTTTTGGACCAGCACTATAACAACTTTCCCTTCAAACCTCATTAGGTGTTTTCCCTTCTTCAGTCTGTTCTGCTTGTCTCTGCTCCTGCCAGTATAAAATGTCACACTTCCAAAGATGTGCAGACATTTTAAACCTTTTTGTCATATGCCTTCCAACCAACACTTTTTTTTTTCAGATACCTGCACTTTTCTTCCACTAATGATGGCCTGCATTCATATCTTCTCTAACACTATTTTGAGCCATAAGACTTTCTTTAAATCTAAAATACCTAAGTTATAAACAGACAGAAAATGCATTACATACAGCACACTAAATTTGAATGCCAAGTCCTTCACAAAATCTTCTCTTTGGTACTCAGTATTGCATTTAACAGTGTCTGTGTTTAATATTATAATAAATAAAAATAATACATTAAAATTATGTCACTAAGGAGCATACATAATGTGTAAGTAATTTTTCAACCAAACTGAACTGTGTACATTTCTGGGAGTTTTCTTATCTTTATTTAGGTCAAAAAAAATTTAAAAGGGGGAAAAGAAAAAAAGCAGTCTAGGAAAAAAAAAAGTCTTCTAATTTGCAATTACAATGGAAAAGAAACCTCTAACACAATTAATTTCTTTGGACTTATTTTTGTCACAACATTGTATATATATATTTTTGTGTGTGTTTCCCAGGGTTCACCAGGTTTCATTCTCACATTTGTGTATTTTCATATGGTCCATAATTTCATGTATTTACTTGATCTAATGACTTTTGGAAGTTCTTGCCAAAGGAGAGCACAGGAGGAAGAAAAGCATCTAAGCGGGTATATTTGGCTGTAGCCTACATATGGTACACTGTTCTGCTAAGAGTTTGAGCTTAAAGTAACTGTAGACTTGCCCAGATTAAAAAAAGTGTTCAATAAAGTTGGTAGACAATGTATAGCTACTTAGAGCTAATTGTCTGCGTGGATTGTTTTAGCATGAAAAATAGCATATTTGTAAATCTAACTGACTTTACAGTGATTTATTTAATATATTTCCACATTGGAAATGAGCCCCTATTAGCAATAACACATCAATTTAGCTGTACGGGCAAATTCTCTGAGGATATGTGAAATTAGGACTTTAAATTATGTAAGAGTTTCTTACAAATTGAGGTTATGCACCCTATAAACAATAGGGAGTGAGTTTAAATTTCTTCCTTCAAATAATTATCTTAGATTTCTACAGCTTTCCTCATCCTTCCTTTGCCACCATGAAGCTGTCTATATTCTCTGTATGCCTTCAATCTCTCTTCATAAATACATGTATGTATATATATGCACATGTATGTGTAAATATATATTTATTTGTCTCTCTGTGTTTTCATGTATTCCTACTGAGCTTTGACATTTTAGCTGCAACCTTATCTGCTTAAATGAAGATGTATTTAAACTGATGTACCCTCTATGGTGTCAGCCAGGAAACTCCAGGGACACCTTTTTCTGGGAGAGGTCACCTTCTATCTCAATCTAATGGCAGCTGTTACTCCAGCTTCTTCTTCAGTATGTCAGATTCTTCATTTCAACTGTCCAGGGACATTTCTGTGAGATAGTCACTTCTTTCTGCACCACCCCTGTCTCTTAGTCCTCTCCTATATATTTATTTTATTTTATTTTATTTTAAATTAGACTGTGACAACTCAAATCTCATTCCAGGTACTGGAATAGATTCCAGGTACTGATTCCTGTAGCATGGCATCTTTTTGCAGCACTAGCCAGCAGCAATGACATTTTTCTGTCCAACAGGAGGTGTTCTAATGATACACAGCAGTAGCACTAGTTGGAGCCTAAGAGGCAGCCAATGTAGCATCAGCCCAGTCACTTCAAATTAAGTTTGGATGATGAATCTGTAGAACTGCAGAGCTTATGAGACCCAGAGTTTATGCAATTACTTCTCTTTTATGTTTTTTTCCCCTTTTTCTATTGCATTTGACTTTTTAAATCAAACCATGGCTAACTTAAGGCTTCTAGGCTGCAAGATGGAAGTTAACCAGGATACAGAAAAGATGCAAAAAAAATTGGGAAAAATGAACTTACAAGCCTGAATGGGTAGCTGGTGGCTAAAACTGTTGTAAATGAAAATTCAGATACAGGAGATATTCAGGGTTACATTGTTGCCCAGCAAAGTACTTTTTGCCTAAAGTTCACTATCCTGGGAAAGAAACATATGAAAAATGAGGTTAATATCTTGTTCTTAAAGGAACAGCATGCTCTGACACATCATTGTATTTCTGTTAAGCTTGTTAAAATAGGTCATTCTTGCAGTAATTTAGGAAGAACTGAAAATACAGTTTTCTGTTGCACTGCATCATTCAAAGAAGAATAAAAAAGCAGCCAACCAAATAAAAAGTTTCATTTATCATGATCATTTACTATGTTATTAAAAAAGGTATAAAATACAACTGGAACATAACTTACATTATAGTATACAAAGTAATTCTGTGTGCTTCATTAATACTTTTCTAAGACCACAAAAAAATCTCAAAATGTATGTATATGCAACACTCTTCTACAGCACAGAAATGTTTTTTCACCCCAGTTTAGAGATGAAGTACCATAAATTCAAGGTTTCATGTCACAAAAGAATTTTTCTCCAATAGGAATAAAATTTGTATCTCCAGAGAATAGGCTTTACCAAGATAAACATGTTTTTCTTGGTCGTCTTTTCTTTTTTTAATAAGGTGTGTTCAGAAGTATATAACGAGTTACATCACTACTGTGCACCAGTCTTTTCTGATATTTGGATGAATATAGTCCATTTACCAATGTTTTTATTTATTTTTGCTTATAAAGGACCAACAAACAGAAAAAACCCCTCTCATTTAAAACTACATTTCTGTTATTCCTACTGTGCTTGCACATAGAGGACAAAATGTATTAACTGTAAGTAGGGCAAAGAGAGGACTGCAGTACTTCTCCCTAGGACCAAGGGATATAAAATGAATGGCATTTTGCCAGCTTGTTTACACTACACTGCTACAGTCTGATTATTAAAATTATTAGAGAGATACCTCTGACCAAATTAAGGTGCAAACAAGACCATATGCTGAAGTCAACATCATGAATTTTATTTAGCAGTAAAAGTGGGAGAGAGGGAGGGAGGGAGAGAGAAAGAAATATAAAAGTGAGGAGAGTGAGCAGCATGGTGGTGAGGGAGAGAAAAGAAAGAAAGTGAGAGACAGATTAAGTAGAACAATAATCATCAGCCCTATAGATCCCATGGTTGACTGTTGGTCCTCTTCTTCTGGTCTTCTCAGCGGTGAGGGTTGCACAAAACACACAGTTCCACGGATTAATGTGCTTCAGGTGCATTTGGGAATGCCCAAGAACATCCTTGGCCTTATCAAATAAGTTTATAGGCTATGGCCTTCCTCACACCAAACCCAACCAGAACTGATTTCCAGCATGGCTGCTGTTGGCTTTCCTTGTGGATGCATTCTTCTTGCTAAGCCTTATTTAATTCTCCTTAGGTCTGAGATAATTGGATAATAGTGCCACCTTTATATTAACTCAAGTTCCTATCAGATACCTTAAAGTCCAACTTCTCAAAATTCAGGAGTCAGGGTGTGCTTCAGTGGTCACAACTTCTTTATTCACTAACCATAGTGAGCAAAGACCTTTGGTGATCTTAACAGTGTTTAAGACAACTATGATTTAAGACTCTTACAGATGCTTCCAAGCATCTCACTTTTACTGGCTAGTTAGCCAGATCCAATAATCTTTATCAGTCTGAGAACTAATATGGACCTTCCCAAAGATGTCAGCTTGGCTTCTTAAATCATAGCATCATAGAATGTTAAGGGATTGGGATGGACCTTAAAATCTTCTAGTCCCAACCTACTCTGCCATAGGCTGGGACACCTCCCACTAGGCCAGATTGCTCAAGGCCCTATCCACACCTACAGATTGGGAAGAGAAGTGGTTGAGAGCAGACCTGCGAAGAACACCATTTTAAAGTTTCTAAAATGCATTGATTCTTCTATTTCAAAACAATAAATTTTATTAATATTCTCTTTTGTTTCATAGAAATATCCCACTTAATTTATATTAGTTCATTTTCCACAGTGTGCGAAAGAATGAGGACATTTAACTTTGTGACTTAGATGGTAATAAGGTGAAAGACTATATTGTAGAAACACCAATTAAAAAAAAAACGACAAAACTTGTAGAATCAAATAATCATAGTTGGTATGATTTTTAAGAGACCTTAAATATAGCTCCAATTCCACACCATGGTCAGGGATGCCTACCACTAGATCAGTTGCCATAGACCCTGTATATTTAGGGGGGGGAAATGTTTAGATAAGGTTTCTGTAGTCATGCATTTGGGTCTGATATTTTCAATATCTTTTGAAGATTATATAGTGTAATAAGAGTATTCCATAACAAGAATGTAAAGACTTCTGCAGGGCTTGATCAATTACAAACAAAAACAGAGTTCACAGTGTTTTTTTAACAGTTTTTATTCTTTCAGAAAGTGTTTGTAGGGATCTGGGCATATTTACATGCAGACGCATCTACATGTTGACTTATAGTTGTAATATGCTCAAGGAAGGAAGATCAATTTTAAAATATCTTTGTGCTACAGAGTAATGCTAAAAATGTGCAACAAGAGATTTAATATACATATAACAATTATTTCACTATTATCTTGTGTTTTAAGATAGATAGTTTTCATTCAGATTTCGTTCAGATTTAGGATCATCACTCTCATCTAGTAAATACCAAGAGCTAGCAAGGTATCTGTACTAATTTTCTCTGGAAATTCATTTACATTTAAAACATTTTGTAATACTCCATATATCTACTCATTCTCTATTTAGACCCTAATACAAACTGACAAAAATATCATTAATAAATATTCACACATACTATAAGAGACTGGAAAAAAATATTAAATGGTTAAATGTTTAAACTTAGGGGAAAAAAAATGGGATTTGAAAGCAAAAGGAAACAAAACTTCGACTTTGTTGATAATGCCCAGTAATTCAAATTTAAATACCTATATCATCAGTGCACTTGCCTTATCAATTCATTACCTCATCTTCTCTGAAAAGTAAAAGGTATCTAGGTGGAGACAAAACTCTCTGTTGCCTCATTTACTCTGTGACTCTCACTTTAAGCCTTTAAAGACTACAATCCATTTTTTTACTTCTCTTGTCCTTTCCACAACTGACCGCATGAAGGTTTTATGCATGTCTCCTGACTATCCAGAAACATATTTCATGGCTTTAACATATTGATTACACTGCTGTTGCCTTTAGTATTTGAACAAAGAATCTCAGAACAATCTTGTCTCAGTGTATTGGAACTGCAATAGAATGAATTTAGAGTTCTTTTTTTAACCGAGAAAACAAACTTTAAAACAAGTTTATATTTCAAAATTGATCTGTATGTGTACACAAAAAGTTGAAAGAAAGCTTACGGAGAAAACATCATGTCTTCATTCAGTGCCAAAGCATATCATCAGTGTAGCATAGCCAGAATTAAGGACATTAATGACCAGTTATCAGCAGTATAATACAGTGCATTTTTCCTTCCAAGAAATAGCTAATAAAATTGTAAATTCATTTCTGCTTATGGCTTAAATTGGATAGGTAGGAAGTATAACAGAGTGTGCTTAGATTATCATTGTTTTTTAGCCAGTAGAATATATTTAAAGAGGCAAAATATACTGTCGTACTTTCTGGAAAATTTTGTTATAGCTGTCATGGCAGCTGTAGCAATAACACCAAAAAGAATTATCTCAAACTTTGAGCACATTTCTAACTTCTATTTGGAATGGACTCAGTATTTTGCACGTAGCTCAGAAAATCTAGGTTATCAGCTTTATAAAATAGAAAACAGTTTAACTAGGGCCCAATGAAACAGTACAATGACTTATGACTGAAAAACTTCACCAACTTGTTTTGAAGGAAACAAAAAGTCTGTATTTTTACTTCCCCCCCCCCCTTACCAATGTTGTTTTGCTGAAAAGTATATTCTCTCTCTTTTTACAGTGTTGGGTTTTTCCCCTTCCATACATGAAAAATGTCAGAAAAAAAGGAAACCTTACTTTCTAGTGTCTTAAACTAAACGTAGATGTCTTTTTGGATATTTGGTCCTCATTTTCAGCACAAGGAGAGAAAAAAAATCTGAATTTATTTCATAGTTCATATGGATATACATAACCATGTTTTAGAAGCATCTTATTTCAATAACAAGAATATATATTTTATTGAAATATTTACAAGGTAAACAACGATGCCAGGTGTTAAAGATTTAGTGTATCTGAGGATATGAATTGGCTGAAGAAACTTAGGTAACTAGGGATATACGTGGTTTATGTAACCTTAGGTGACTCCAGGATATCAGAAGACCAAAGCTAAAAATGATGCAGCTTCAAAGACATAAAATTTCTTCAGCTTAAAAAAAAAAAAAAAAAAAAAAATCAACAAACCCTTTGGGATTTGTTATAGAGTTTAATTGCTGTTTTTGCTTGTGTTTTAAGGAATAAACTTGATTTTTAGCACAGACAACATTAGGAGAGTTTTATCTTGGCATCTCAATCTAACTTCTCACCAATTCTGTCTGAAACATTCAATTTTGTCATAAATAGTTTTAGATAGAGGCAGCGTCCCCTGTCCTGGAAGTAACATATTTTTGACACACAGATGCACTGTGTAAGGTAGCCGAGTTTAGGGATTCACAGAAGGGAGTTCAGTGATGTTGTAGTGTCCATTGCAAATACGCTTAATCTATCTGTTCCAGTATAATTCCTCTGTGTATTGAACGAAGAACTCAAGGCACTCTGTTTACCTTGGTAAAATCCTTAGATTTTCTAAATCAACACAACATATTCATCATAGGTAGCATGAAAGCTATAGCTAGAAGTGATGAATGCTGATCAGGTTAGTGCTATTCTACTGCTTGAGATATACACTGAATTAAAAGGGTATTTTTATATCCTTTAAAAATGTGTAAATTATTTTCAAGGTTTTGTTCTAGTTTCGTTGTTTGTTTTTTTCTTTCTGCAACTATCCAAACAAAATTATAGGCAGTTATATTGAACACATGGATATCAAAGAAATTGGTTTCCATGGGAACCTTATCCACATGACAGCTTTCAAATGGTTTTCTGCTTTACACGTGTCATTTCAGTAATTCTAACTGTATTAATATTGCAAGTGGACCTGAAATATATGACAAAAAAATTATTTGTTTGTGTGCGTGTGTGGACAGAACCTAAGCAAACAGCATATGGATTGAACAGCTTTTTCAACTCTGTGACTGTGACAGTTTGTCTGTTTATTGTGAACTATTCCCAAACACCTCATTTTGGGACAAATCTAAATATAATTTGTTCTGTCTCTAAGTTTTAAGCACACATATACTTCTAGAAGAAAATTAGTTTCAGCACAATGCATAATAAGTTCACTATACATTAAGGGATTGCTTCATTATGAAGCATTCACATCTGAAACCAATTTTCTTCCTGGAGGATGCTACATTAAGAGTGCTACAGACTAATTAAGACAGAAACATGGAAACAATGCTGGAAATCTGTACAGAAATGTGGCAACTGGTGAACCCTGCTGTCTTGATTAGAACATTAATTACAAAGCAGGTGTTAGTGGACTGTGTTAATGGGCTGCACAAAAGGTCAAGAGGGCTTAGCTATCATTTTTTTCCCATCAAATTATTCAGTATTTATTTCACCACTCTTTTGATCTGAATATGTCTGAGGAGGACTGGTGATCTTCATAAGGCAAAATCACTTTTTAATTTTTTCACACTCTCTTTTTTTTCATTTTATATGTTAGACAGGAGGTAATTTTGAATAAGAACATATAGCACTTTGTCAAAAGGAAAGCACTTAACAAAAAACAGGTATTACCCAAAGTATTTACTACTTTGGTGCTAAAACCCTACCAAGGTGTGTTTATCTGGCCTAAATGTACGTCTCAGTGTGTTTCTCTGTAGCAAAGGAGACTATCCCGAGATTATTAATATTTTTTTAGGTACTTAAAGGGTCTGCTGTTTCTCTTTTGACTAAGGGAAAATTATGATTTTTTTATCTCATCCCTGAGGAGAAGTATCTTGCTCTCTTTTCTTCCTTTTTGAGGAATGTATATCTTCTCCTGGCTAGAAGGCAATCATTTCTTGAAAAGAGAAGAATGTACGAACGATTTAAAGAAAGGAGATAAGTACAATGTTTGCTGGAAAATTAAGTTAGCAATCGTTATTTATTTCTAATTTATGCTGGGCCAATTAGTAAGGGAAGAAAAAACACAGATATTGAAGATGGCAATAATAAGTGGAAGCAGAAGTTGGTTGTGTTGGAATCAGAGAAAAGCCACCAAATAAAAATGAAAGGTAAGGCTTTATTTGATTATATAATTACTTAGAACACAAGATTGGTATTATCAGAGAATATTAATGTTCTAAATCTAATGAATTCATAAAAATATTTTCAGAATTAATTTCTAACCATTTTGGGATATGTACACTATACATAATTTTCCATAAATACTGACAAATTAGTAAGCAAATAAATAAATAAGATTATGTATGGATTATATATTTTCAATCTATCTTCACGGATGAAAGTAAGCAAATATATTCCTTCTGTTTGGGTCTCTTCATAGAATTTATAAAAGCAGTGCTTCATATTTTTAAATGTTAACAAATTTTCTCTAGTATTTTTCAATTCTATTTTTTGTTTGTTTGTTTTGATTTTATAATTTTTGTTGACACTTGCTTATAATTTCCTTATAAAAGAAATGTACCTCCTGAATCACAAGCCATTCTGGTCTTCTCTTGAAAGACATGATACAATGATTTTTCTTTCTGTTCTCCAGACACAGCAGAATGCACCACCAAGCAAAATTTTGTCTTTAGTATACTGCTCTGTCCTATAACAGAAATAAACACATACGCACAGATGTGAAATACTTCTTCCACTGCTCTGAAAACTGCACTCTGGTTTATGCTGAGGGCTGTTCAAGGTGAAAGTACCATTTTTGCCATTTTCACACATCAGGATTTCATGTATAAACAGAGTGCGCTCTGCAGATTCCCACAGAAAAAGAAAAAAAATATTTGACAGTAAATAATTGTGACTAACTTTCATACACAATAGCTGTTTACTGTGGAGGATCAACAGAAGCAACTCTTTCCCGCAGGGCATCCCAACCTACAAGACATGGACCTTGTGGTCAAGGTGACTGATGCATTGGACTGATGAGAGGTTATTTGAAAGTCACAAGAGACAGAACCAAACACAGCTTTTGAAAAGAAGATACTGAAATAAATTGACTCAGACATTTTTTAGCAGCAAACTCTCGAAGATGCACAAAGGGCAACTGGCAAGTGGAGAAGGCTCTCGCAGGTTAGGCTGACACAGAGACTGAAATATAGCTTTAGTGCAACCTCTCGCCATCTACAGTAAAAATGAGATGAACAAGTGTCATGCTTGTCCTTGTTTTCATCTGCACCAGATACAATCCCTGATCTCACTGGTCTGTTTATATGTGATCACTGGACATTGAATATATATCTCATCTAGAAAACAGTCTTCTTAAGAGGTATAAATTTAAGCAAAATGCATTCTACATTCATAACTACTAGACAATAAATTGACAATTTATTAAATTTGTACAAGCAGCAAAAATTTCAGATTAATAAAAGTGAAGATCCCTCTACATTCCCTGCAGAATACACTAAATAATGTACTTTTATCATTCTAGAAAGCTGCAACCAATTTTTCCTTGCGGATAATTTTTGATATCATCAAAAATACTTTAATCCATTCAAGGTGTATCTTTTCCCAACAGAATTTTGTGTTGTAAGCCATTAGTATTATTGTAATAATAGAACTTTTTAATACTTCTGCATTCTGAAACCTTTTCTGAACTACTGCGTTTCTGAGAATAATCTGAGGACAAAAAGATAAAACATAATTACCATCTCAATTACCTTCTTTCAAAAGGTGAAACATATTTTAAATTTAAGTAAAGTTGATGGTACAATAAGTAATTAAACTGCCTGAGCACAGTTATCTAGAGTTTATGCCTTTTCGAGATAAACATTTAAAGTCTTTCTTTTTCTTACAAAGGGAGTAAACATGAATCAGGAATCAGATTAAATTCATCTGATTCCAGATTCCAGCTTTTTAAAAGAACACATAACCAGTCCTGTGAAATCTTTGGGGTTTTTTTTTTCAGTGTATATATGTATACACAGCTTACCATCTCAGTGGTTGTAAGACATTTAATATCCATTAATTTCAGTAAGAGTTATCTTCCTAAATATTTATTGAGGCTCTGTAAAACATCTAATCAGATTTTTGTCTCTAACTGTTTTTCAATGAGTCTTTAAGTGAAAAATCACATAAAACTTCTGTTCTGTAAAAGTCAGGATGCTATACACAACCAGCCTTTAATTTGATTTCAAAAAAGGTGGCCATAAAAATCTGGCCATATAGGCCTCTGTAAAATCTAAATTTTGCTTTGCAATTGCTCATAAATTATTTGTGGCAACTGTTGATTTATTTCAATATTCCTGTTTCTGTAATCTATTACATTTTAGGTGAGGAAAAGCACAACAGATTTTTCTTTTTTAAAATACTTTTGAAACTTTGTACACCTTTTTTATTTTTTCCTAAGAGAGATACTTTACCCTAGGCTAAATTTTCTTGAATTTCAAAATAATGTTTAAGAACACTTAACAACAACGAAAAGAATTTCTTCTCTTACTGTAATTACAGAGGAAGGCTTGGATAATTAAAACTAGCTGTAAACACCTAAAGCTGGGCTGTGTGTGAACATTGTTTATGGCTGTGAAAGAATCTGTCTTTGATCTATCACAAACATCCAAAGAAGTGAGACTGCCAAACCCAAACCCAGACCAAGTCTGAGGACTTATAAAGCATTGGCAAACTGGTATGTAATCTTGCTGGTCTAATAGGATAGTCCTTAGAAATTAATATCTTCTGAGAAAACAATCACAGATTATTATCTCATACTGGACTGTTCATAGCAGTCTTTTACGTATCATTACTCACTTTTATTTTTAATATTATATTACCAAGAATAAGTTTTAAATGTCTGATTGATAGGGTCATCAGTTAATCAGCTTCCTACAATGGGAAGAACATTTGTGATTTTAGTGTTTAAGTTTGAAGTTATTAAAAAAAAAAGCATAATTTTAAATTATTTGAAATTTCTCAGTTTAAAATTATCCTTATAACCAATGGGACTGATGTGTTTCATTTTCAAGCTTTGAATTATTTGAAATGAAGTTCAAATTAAAGTGTCATTGGACGGTGCCCTTGCACATCTTGGTACTATCAGGTTTGTAAAATTTGACATCCAGAGTTTTTCAAACATATCTATATTTTTTGTTTATTCCAAAGTCAGCTAACATTCTTAGAGTTGTACCTGGGGGTAGGGATGTCTGATATCGTGTATGCATAGATATTACCATAATTGTATATTTGCATGTTCCATTCTACAGATTAAAAAAAAAAATAAATAAAAAGTCACTTCCAAAGCAACAATTTTTCCCAGTACATCCTTTCTCACTCTTTTCTGCCTTCCTTCCACTGCCTGGTACTAAGTGAGTCTGTCAAGGTCTCTTTGGTATCCATAAATTCCAGTTTGATTGCATAGAAGCACTTGTTCCTTTTCAGTCCTGAATCGGGTCAACTGCAAAACAGCAGCAGAGGGATTGTGTGATCGACAAGTCTGCCTTTGGGATACCTGCAGACATGAAAGTACATTGGTAGCAGAGGCTTCAATTAATTTGAAAAAGAAACAGCACAAGAAGTGGAGCTATATAATTTGTTTACATGAATCTTAAGGAATAACTAGATAAATACATTCAGTTTCAGAAGCAATCTTTAGAAATCAGTCTGACACAAATTATCTGTGAGAAATTTTGATCAGAAAAAGATTTTGCTTTAAGCTCACTCGGACAGCATTTATCCCTGGAGTTTCATTTATAATGGTCTCAAAGCAAATGCTCAGATAAGGTCAAAATACTGACTGGAGTTGCAGAAAAGTTGAAGCCACTTAGGCACTTGGAGAGCAAGTTTGTTATTTACTTTGATAGGTGAAAAAGGGCCAAACTTCATTAAAACCATCCCTAGGGCATTATATAAACATTTCCATTTATAATCTGAGTCATCTACTGGCTCAGTAATTCTAATATCAAGGATATGGTAGGCTTGAAAGTAGCCCTACAGTACTGAGTTGAGCAAAGGCAAACGCATGTTAATTTCAATTTGTGCACTAGATTGTAGTCCAGTTAGATATACTCAATATAGAGTACATGTCTTAGTGATGAAGGTCAATAATACTTTAAATTCAACATGCAATTGCGGTTTGTTTCTTACTTGAATTTCATTCCAAGTTCCTGTTGGAGCCTTTTTATTTGTGCCATTTGCCTCCAAGCATGTTTCAAAGTGCTCTGAGAGTGATTTTTACCTATGATGCATTTGTTAGTACATAAAAAAATGTCTTTCTTTGGTGAATCACATGCTTCTACATTTTCAGTTTATTAACTTGGAAATAATAAACTTAACTTTTTTGAAAACTTTGTACATTCTTAGTGAGTTCTTTACAGCACTGTGGGTTTTTGTCCTATGCCATTGGGAGTAAATGCTGAAGGCAGACTAGATGAAAATTGTTTTGACACCTTTGCTGAAAGAATTTTAAGTTTCTTTTAGTCGGCAGCAATTATACTGTTGGGTGAGGCATCCAAAACCAATGGTCTCATTAGTAAGTGTTTCAGTAAAAACTGCCATCCATTGTGACAAGTTATATTACATGTTATAAATCCTCTTGCAGTCAATGATAGCTTTTGTATATATAAAAATATTTTTTCTCCATGCATGCCAAAAATCTCTCACATTTTAGCTTAGATCAGCACAAATTAAATTAGCAATTAGTTTAATTCTCAGAGATAATCTTTTTCATATGATTGTATTGATGATGTGATTTCTGTAGGATGGAATAAACTTATTAGCATGAGTACCAAGTACAACCATTCATGCATTTCATATCTGTGTAGAAAAAATATATAAAATGCAAGACAATTTATTTTATTTTTAACTTGTCCCAATTACTTTTACATCCCCACTTTTGCCAGAATGAGTTGGTTTGGGCTGACCCTTCATACTTCTGTTATCTAATCCACCTAAACTCACAATCTCCCAAGAGTGATTTGTTTGAAATAATTTGATCTTATGTGGAAGATGTATCTTTATAAACTAATTGCAAGAGACAACAAAGATTTTTTTTAACAGCATATGGACTAAACACAGAGATATTTCTTCACTTTTTAAATGTTACTTTCAGGAACAACAGCATATGTCAGGAAAAGTGCAATAATCTGCATTCCAAGGTCTCCTCACCACAGAAAATATGAAAAATGCTGAACGCTGTGAACTGAGAAGAACACTTTGGGGTTTTTAAAAAATATGAGTATTTAGCATGCTACAAAAAAATCACTTAACACCTGGTGAGGATGGCTCTTATGAGCTATTAAATGAATAACATTCTCCAAACTTCCTCATCTTAAATCTGTTTGTGACTCAAAGCAAATGCTATACTGCTGTACTTAGTCCTATTACAGCTTGGAAATCTACATTTGGAAACATTTGCCAATAGAAAATAAGAGATTGCAAATATCATGAAATATGCTCATTTGCCTTGAATACACGGCAAATATCTCACGTAGATTGCACTAAGTGCAGCAGTCTATGATAACCGGCACATTATATCAATGTACATCTAATTCCTTGATCACACATTTTTTTGACTGGATGAATGTACCTTCCAGAGAGAAGCTGTGATGCCCAGTACTGTGGCAAAGTGAATGCACAGTAAAATATGATTAAAGCAGTATCTTGCTGTCCTAGGTTACAATGTAAAGATGTGCCCAAAAGTGTGTATTATATCACTGTCTGCTGAAATCAGGTGGGGCACTGATTCTTCTCTCTGTGGGAGATATCCTCTGCTAATGGGCCATCTGTTTAAACCGGTGGGGCAGTGTTCCTTATCTTTTCCAGGACTCATCCTTCCTCCAGGAGGATATCTTCTCTTAATGGGCCATTGAGTCCCACTGCATGACTGATGAAATTACATCATCCCATTGTGAGATGTTCCCCCCAGGGGAGGAGCCAAACATTTCCTACCTAGATAAAAACTGAGATTTGGAACACCAAGGCAGCCCTTACCTGCTGTTTTCCAGAGGACAAGAGTTACCAGACCTTTCTGTAGGATCAGTACTTCAACAAGTACCACTTCATCTGGACTGCTACCACCACCCTAACTAGCAGGGTGTCAGGTTATATTCTGACTCTGTCAAGGGTTTTTATTTTTTTACTGTAGCATGTCTCTTTTTTTTTTCCCCTATTAAATTGTATTTCTGAGTTAGAGTCTCTCACTGGTTTTGCTTTCAAACCACTACACTTGCTCCCTGAAGAGTCCTGCTGATGCCCCATATGTACTGATAGTCTTAGATAAAGACAACTCATCATTGCGTCCCCTTTCATCTAAAGATTAATTCCTAAAGGCTGTAACATGCAACATGTGGATTCATAATGGTTTAATCTGTTGCTGCTCATTGATGATGCAAATGAATTTCAGCAGTTGCAGGTGACATCCCCATAAAAGCTTCATAAGCCAGATTTTACCTGTCCTTGACTGCTGCGCTCTCTCAGCTGATCAGCCTGTATGTGCCAGAACTTCCAGGACCGAGATACAATGTCACTGTAAATCACCTATAGACAGCTTGGATAGGGACTGCATGGATGCTTCATGTAATCATTCCCAAAGTGTCTTGCCAATCTTGAACTGAACTCCTAGAGGCTGAAAGAAGTATGACTTTGAAGAAACAACAGATAAGAAATGTTAGCAAGGGATGTGGTCTTAATTTTCAGAAGTTTTCTTAAGAAAAGTGCAAAAGTAACAGTTCATACTTTCATCCTTAACAATGAGTTTAAGCCTAATTTTTCTAAATTTTTCTAATTTCTTAGAAGTACTCTCCTACCCCTCTCGATGGATTTTCCTAATAAGTGGCAGCTGAAGTGACATAATGACAGAGACTGAGGAAGATCTAAAAAACCAGTCTAAAATAGCAAAGACTGTCAGACAAACCATAGACAGAATATGTAGTTCTGATGCCAAAAAAACAGGAGCAGGGGCAGTAGGTAAAATGTTATTGTGACATCTAGCAGAATTTACCTCAGTGTTGCACTCATATCATTTTTTTTTCTTATGAAGGCGCCTATTGCAGTTAAAGATGGTGTTTGTAGTCTTAAAGTGTCTGGATGAATACACATAGGGACACGTTGGGTATGTATCTAACCACCACAACCAAGAGTTATGGGTAGTAAATGCAACCACTGATGAATAGTATACATCAATGCATATTTGAAATGCTCGGTGTGAATTGGCTTAAGGAAAAAGGAGTAACCCATGGCTTTTACATTTAAAGCAATGCAAACACAGTTCCTGTGCCAAACTAAGCCTCCAGTCTGTTTGTAACACACACAGCATCCGATATTGCTTGTTGAAAACTTCACAGAGTGTGCTTTGATTGGCAATCCCTTCCCCGCATAGGACAGCATCTCAGTTCTGAAAGTGGTATGTATTGAACTTTGATGAAAAGAGTTAAGACAATAATACTTCTTCCACAAGGGGCACTTTATTGCACATATAATTTGAAAATATTTCCTGCTCAAATCTGCTTAGATATGTTACTTTGCTTTCAATTTCCTCTTCTGAGAGGTACATTACAAGCTTATATGCCAATACATGGCCTGGATACATAATAAGTTTCCTTTTGCTACATTAATGATATGTATTTTTCTTCCACAGTCAGCATATAAATCACAAATTATACCACTTTTGGTGAAGTCTTTCAGCTGCTGAATTCCTTCTACCTTCTTGTTCTCATTTCAGTTTTGTTGATTATAAGTGCCATAAGAATATATCTGATGAATGAACCAGACTGTTACTCTGATTGTGGATCAAGAGCCTCATAGTCTTCCAATATTTTCCAACCCTTTTGTGATACATAAAAAATACCTTAGGCAACCTTGTCATCCACCAATTTCTCTGACAACTGTGATGTGGATTCTACCTTCATTGCAGGGTTTTAACTGTCATATCTGCACCTCATTGGTTCTATTAATGAAGATACCATTATTTCTTTTTTTTTTTTTTTTAATTCAAGATCTTGCATTTAAGTTTGGCCCTGTCTTGAAGACTAAGAATATAGTTGTACTGATTGGAGTATTTTTTTTAATGCAGTCCTTTTTATTTTTCTTTTTTTTTTTTTATGTAGTCAGTATGCAGTTATAGAACTAATGTCAGGGAATCTTCATTGTTTCACTCTTGTTCTGATTTTATACAGTATGTAGAACTGGAATATGCCTAGATCAGGGGAGGTCCCAGAAGGACATGACAGAAAAACCACATCCCTTGAAAATCCTGTTCTCGGAAAAGAAGTATTCTCCAGACTAAACAACTCTTCTTGCCAGGAAAGAAGAGAGCTTTGTTCTTTGCCAGGAGAATGGGCTGTCCTTGATAAGCTTCCTCTTTTATTACCTATGCATAAATAATTACTTGCTTTGATTTTTAATTTATTTCTTTTGTCAGGCAACCTGTGGGATTTGTGTGTGAAAATCTGGTAATAACTAATGTCTTCAGTGTCATTTTGATTAATTTCCTTTCTCTTGCACAAAGTCTAACTTAATGCTTTCAGTATAGTCAATGTCTTTTCCTTCCCACATTCTGTCCTCATGTAGCTTGTAAGAATTGGATGGGGTCATGGTGGTTACATCATGTTTTCAATTTCCAGAATCAAGATCTGTGTTCATTTCCTAGCAGGTCATTTTATAGGAATTTTCATAATTCAAAATCTAATGGATTACTTTCTTCCTCTACCTCTACAGCTGCACAACAAAGCAAAAAGACCTATCTTTTAGTAAATGTATTTCCCTATTTCCTTTTGAAATTCTAGAATGATCATGAATTTTCCTGTTTTGATAATTAAGTCTTAAGCTTCTTTTTTTTTCTTAAGCAAATCCCAGTGGTTTTTCATATGATCAAGGCTATGAAATTCATCCCTGTTATTCAGCTTAGAACTGTTGATTCATCTATTCTGTTGCCAGCCTTAGATCCATTTTTCCTGTCCTGTTTGTTCAAATGTTTAAAATGCACTGGATATTTTGTTTAGTTTATGATATATCAGGCATTTCATGAGAAGAACCATCTTGGAAAATTTGAGAATGAGTCTTGAGAAATTAATAGTACTAGGTAAATATTTAATCTCTGCTTTCTTAATTTATCTTTTCCTTAAATGTCTGAGATGTAATCTTCAGGCAATACATCTCTCTGGAAGGTCACACACTATCAGAGTTTAAACCTAGCCAGCCACTAGGTCACTCAGTTACTCCCCCTGTCCCCATCTGGATGGGAGAGAGAATCAGAAGTCTAAAAGCAATAAAACTGTATGTTGAAATAAAGGCAATTTAATGTCTTTAAAAGAAGAATATAACAATAACAAAAAACCCACAAAAAAACAAAAAAAAAAAAAAAGAAAAAAAAAACCCAAACCAAACCAAATTAAAAAAAAAACACATTTAAACACAACTAATTTAAACACAACTTAGCAATCACTAAAACATCATTGTATAATCAGCGTTATTCTCAGACCAGACTGGGAAAACGAGACTGTAACAGTTCCTAGAAGAAAATCAACTCTACCCCAGCTGAAATCAGGACACAGACTAACATTGTGATGTTTGGTTTTTTGCATTCTGAATTAGATATTTCATTAACTGGGCTAATAAATCAAAAAAATTCTTGAGTTTAGAGAAATGATTGTTAAACTTAAAGGTGTGAGATTCTAAAATACAAATACTACCATTAGACTGTCTGTTTCTTCAGGGTATTTATTAAGAAATTTTTATTTCATCCTCTTTCATAGATCAAAAAAACATGTTGCTAGAAACTAGACATGTGCTTAACTTTATGTAGATATTGTTTGATTAAGTATCATTCAAGACGTAGCAGATTCCAGTGATATCCTCTTTTTTTTTGTCATTAACACAGGGTAAGATTCAACCCTTATTACTCATGTATCTCACTTTTTGTTTGTGATTATTTCACATGTGAAAGTGCCTGAAACATATATTAAAACCAGATCAAGTAGTGGTTTCCACCTTTTCTCTACAAACTTCATCTTTGAAAAAAAAAAAGAAAACTTTTACAAAGTACATTACCTCCCTTTACATTAAGGCTTAGATGTTAAGGGTTAATGTATTTAAACTGAAAAGTCCTAATAACACAGACTTCTAATGAAAAGCTTATCAAGTGTTTAATAGTGATGCTAAGCGATTATTATGACATTGCAAAATGTAATCAAAACCAATCACAGATGTTTTTCCTAGGTCATATACCTTCAAACTGCTAAGCAGTTAAATTGCTAGCCATTAGTCTCAACTTCATTCCTGTCTCTTTGCACAGATATAAAAATTGAGAATTTTGATGAACAACTCAATGTCAGAAACACCATCAAAGTTCATCTGTGCCAGCAGTCTGCTGTTCTAGGGGCACCTGTTGGATTTAAACAGCAGTTACTATGATAGTAATGATTTCAGTGTACTTCTGATTCAAAGATTAAAAAAATACTTGTATTACACATATTTAACCTGAACTTACTTTTTGCTTCACATTCCTGTTAAATATTATAAGTAGACATGTTCAGCCAGAAGCAGAGTAAGAGAAAATATGTTGTGTCAGTTCTTGCAGATGACCAGGCAGAGATAAATACGCCTTAAATCTCTGGATACTGCTTTTTCCTGTGTAGCCAGATCCTCAGCAGCTACCGAAATCAGGAGGCAATGAAGAACTGAAGGAAGTAAAGGAAAACCCTTGCACATGAAGATAATATTCCTAGGGCTGCAATTTACCTAGAATGTGGAATGGGTGATGTATAGCATGCACTCAGATTGCTGAAGATTTCATTTGAACATTTGTGCTGTACAAATAGAAGCTGTCTGTCATCAAAACTTATTTTTTAAAAGGGAGAAAATGTCATTTTTGGAAGATAGTAAGAGAGGGCTGGTGTGGTGAAGTTTAGAACCTGATCTGAAAATAATTAAATTTTGACCAGGGTAGCTGTAGAAATTGATGCTTTAAAATCTACCTGTGTTCACAGTTCAGTTAATATGAGTGAAGAAAATGGAGTTAATACACCAGTACTTGATTCTATTTGGAGGGTGGCACCCTCTAAACCCTCCTAGAGAAGCAAAGATTTTCCTTTAACTTTTCTATGAAGTTTAGTGTGGAGCCACCTCACTTACTGACTTGAATTGTTACTCTCGGGTTACAGCCACCAGAGAATCATTAAAATGTACAATAAGTATCACAATGCCAGAGCCTGAGAATTCCATAAATCTGTGTCATAACAGAGAATACAGGACTGAAGGGAAATCGTGCTTCTTATGCAGATTTAGGCTTCATTGTATAATTTGAGTAGAATGAGTTCCTATCAAAATGGAGATCTAACAATCTAGTATGGAAATTCTGGGGCCTGCATATGAGGCAACACGTTTCTTAGGACCAGTACTTATGTAGATAGACATATATAACTTATCTATACAATATAAATTTATATATATATATATATATGATATGTGTACACACACATATGCACATGCATCAATACCAACAAACTAATCTGATAATAATATACATATAATATAAATATATATGCATGTACATTTAATACTGTAAGAAATGCCTGTATTGGCTAAAATGACTCTTTGGAGTAATGTTTTATGGAATGGGTATTTTGCCACATAAAACTTTGACTAGGATAATTATAATGCATTTCAATATCAAGGCAAAGCATAAATCAACACACTTTACAGTTTTGTTTTTAAAAAATCCTCTGAAAATCCTCATATGTTCAACTGGCTTTCGAGATATACGAATGTCTTTAAAAAGCTGTCTTTCATTATTGAAAATGTTGTTGGTAATTCATGGGCCTTAGAAGAGCACACATATTCATCCTGGCAAACCTAAATGTTCTTACTATTGCTTGTCACCTAAGAAATAATATAAATTAAACAAAATGTACAAAACATGAGCACAGGGGACTCTGAAAATTATTTTATATTTCACAAATGTCTCAGTGTTTCTGAAACCTCCATATAAGTTAAATGTCAAAATTAAATTACTCCACTGAGTTATACTGTGAAAAAAAAAAAAGTTGACAAAAAACGTGTGACACATCTGATCTTATCACATTTATTTGGGGAATGCCTGGATTCCCCATTTTGAACATCCAGTTGAGGATTGGGTGAGTGGAGTACCTTCAAATGTAAATGAAGGGCAGGTTCAGGATCCCTTGACAAAACTGAATTGCCACAAGTCTATGGGTCCTGATGAGAGGCATCCCAGGGTTCTGAGGGAGCTGGCTGATATTGGCCTGATAGTCTCCTTTTTATTTGAAAATTCATGTCAGTCAGGGGAAGTACCCAGTGACTGGAAAAAGGGAAACATTACTCTGATTTTTCAAAAGGAAATAAAGGAATCCCCAGGAAGCTGCAGACCAGTGAGCCTCACCTCTACAGGAAAGTCATGGAGCAGACCTTCATGGAAACACCATTAAAGAACATGCAAGACAAGGAGGTGATCCTTGGCAGCCAGCATGGATTACCAAGGACAAATCATGTGCAGCCAATCTGGTGGCCTTCTATGAAGGAGTTATTGCCATGATCAGCAAGAGATGATTGACTGATGTAATCTACCTAGACTTCTGTATTACCTTTAACACAGTCCCAGAAATCATCCTTATGTCTAGACTTGAGAGACCAGGGTTTGAAGAGTGGACTATTCAGTGGATAAGAAGATGGATGGATGGATGGATGGATGGATGGATGGATGGATGGATGGATGGATGGATGGATACAGATAGAGAGTTGTGGTCAATGGCTCTATGTCCAGGAGGAGGTCTGGGATGAGTGATGTCCCTCAGGGCTCTGTCTTGGCATTGGTGCTCTTCAATATCTTCGTCAATGACACAGGCTAGGATCAATTGCTACCTCAGAAAGTTTGTAGATGGCACCAGGCCAAGTTTTGCATTTGACGCAGAAGAATGAGATGCCATCCAGGGTGACTTGGACAAGATTGAGAAGTGGGCCTCGTGAGAACTTAATGAGGTTCAGCAATTCCAAGTTCATCTGAGAGGGGCTGAGGCCTTTCCCTGTTCTAAAAATTAAGAGCCAGACATGGTTAAGGGATAAAGGATTTTTAATCTCAGTATTTAATAAGGATCTTTATGGTGCACCACTTTGCCAAGGTGGAATAAGCCAAAATGTACACACACGATATATTGTGTATACAATTTATAGAACTCACAAATTACCATATCTAGCAAAGATGCCCCAATGAGACGCTTGAATGAATAGTGTGATATTCGTCCATCCAGAGGAATTCGCCCTGGGTGGGTCTAATCTTAATTTATGGGATGTATTCTAAAGAGGACCTTAGTTTCTCAAGATAGTGTAGGGCTTTCCAACCTCCAGCTGCAAGGACTTTAATATATTTGGTCTTCTGGCCTAACAGAATATCAGGACTGTGTTAAAATATCAGACTTAAGGAATAACAAGTATGCATGCTAAGAGCACTGAGGATACATGAAAGGTATATAAAAGGCAAATAAAAGAAAAATAAAAGAAAAATCATGGCATCAGGGCAATCCCAGACATGAGTACAGACTGGGAGAGGAGCTCACTGAGCATTGAGAGGAGCTCTGCAGAGAAAGTCTTGGGGGTTCTTGTGGACAAAAAGCTGGATATGGGCCAACAGTATGATCACAGTCCAGAAGGCCAACTGCATCCTGGGCTGTATGAAGAGAAGAATGGCCAACAGGTCGAAGTGCTAATGATCCATTTCAGTTCAAATCTTCAGGAAGTATAAAATGGAATAGCTTTGTAGAATAAAAACACTGTCTCTAAAAGCTTTGTCATTAACAGGAATGTTTTGTTAATCACAACCAGATGCATAATCTTGATTACAGGAAAAATTAAAAATTTATATAGGTTAGCAAGATTTAGCAATGTCTCACAGACATTTCTGAAAGCATTGAATTATTGTTTTAAGTTTTCAGAATAAATTTTGGCCTATTTGTTGAAGAAAACCTTTTATTTTTTAAAAATCTAGGCTTTTAATCCCCCTAATACTATCTAAGATAATGCTGGCAAAACACCTTTATTAGTCTCTCAAGCAGCTTATCTATTTATCCCAGTATCAGAAAAAAAGGACATATCAGATTCAGATAATCAAAAAACTCACAGAATGGTTGAGATTGGAAGATCACCTTGTCCAACCTCTCTGTTCAGTTGGGGGCATCCAGACCAGGTACCCTGGAGTATGTGCAGGAGACTTCAGAATATCTCCAATGATAGAGACTTGTCCTGGGTACAAAGGAAGAAGAGGGGTGAAGTATCTAGAAAATTTAATTCCATACATTTTTTTCTTTTTTATTAAAAATGTTGCTTTTGATGTTAATTTTTCTTATTTCATTGCTGATTCTTTTTGTTTGTTTATTTGTTCGTAAATACCAAGTAAATAGTTTTTTATCTCAAGTGGGAATGTCTGTTTTTTGGTCTCACTCTCACCAGGAGTAAGGGTGAAAGCAACTCAAGCATGGTTTAATTTTCCAGCTGGGTTTTGAACCAGCACAAGACTGCACAAAGTTCCTGGGCAATCTGCGCACAGAGAAAAAGTGTTTTCTGCAGTTCAAGGAGAAACTTCTGTGTTTCAGTTTGTGCCAGTTGCCTCTGGGCTGGTCACTGGGCAGCACCAAAAAGAGCCTGGTTCCATCATCTCTGCATCCTCCATTTAGGTATTTATAGTCACTGGTTGATAGGTTCCCCAAGCATTCTTGTCTCCTGGCTGAGTAGCTCCAGCTGTCTCAGCCTTTCCTCACGTGAAAGATGCTTCAGTCTTTTCATCATCTTTGTTGCTCTTCATTGGAGTCTCTCTAGAATGTCCAAGTTTCCCTTGTACTGAGGAGCACACAACTGGACTCAGCAGTCAGATGTGGTCCCACCAATGCTAAGCAGAGGAGAAGAATCACATCCCTTGACCTGCTGGAAGTACTTTGTCCAATGAGACCCAAGAGACCGTTGACCTTTCACATAAGGACACATTGCTACCTCATGTAAAGATGTGTATGGACTTGTCCTGGAGCATGCTGGTACAGGCATACAAAGACAGGATAGTCCATCTTAAAATATCATTAGAATATTTGCATATTTATCAATATAGACATTTGAGAAAGTCTCCTAGAGGAGGTTTTAGTTCGAAATATTTGTTATTAAATGACTGCTGATTGAAACTGAAATTTGAGATATCATTTAACTGATACTGCTTTCTTCCTTTGATTTCATTGATGTCTGAATTATGCAAGAATGCTATAAAAGGATAAAGAATATCTATTATATGAAAATAACAGGAAAATTAATAGAAAAATCATAGCCTACAGAAATATATTCATCTAAATTGGTTTTAAAGATATCTGATTTGTTGTTGTTATTTTTTAAAATTATACAATTTTTTATAATATAAACTAAATTTAGTAATTTAATATAACATAAAATTAGCTGGATATAGAGGACTGTTTCTGTCACATTATCCGCTTACTTTTTCTTACATATAGAGCTGAGCTTTTGGAAAGTGTTGGGAATAATCTAGGAGGCCAGATATGGCTGAGCTGGTAATTGCTTCTAGGATCCATACTTAGAGCAGTCAGAAGTAGTCAGGAGTTTGCTTTGATTCATGTTGCACAAAAATTGAGACAAAGCCTGCCTCAGAGAGATGTAATCTAAATGAAAATGACAGACAAGCTGCAAGCACATGGTAAGCATCAAAATGCCTTGGTGGGTCAGTATTACAGTTCAAAGTCCAATCCAGGTTTCAATTATTGTTTGTAGCCACTTTCCAAGCAAACAGTACAGAAAATAAATTTACATTTCATTACTTCTTATTGTTTATGGATCTACCTCTGATTAAACACAAAGCTGTTTACTACTTATCTCTTTTGTTATTTTTTAATCCTGTGAATGAGGTTGTTTGTTTATATATAACATGCAGTTAGATGTCAGATGGCATTTACAATGAGAGTTGGTGGAACAGATTTCACTTAGAATTTTATGAAGATAATAATATGATTTCAGTCATATTAGACATACTTATTGCTTTAACATGCCGAACATTTGAAAGACAATTAGGAGAATAGAAATAATTTTGATAGGAGTGTGAATGTTGTAGCAGAGCGCTGGTGGAATGCCACGACCTTCCAGAGAAGCATCCTGAAAAGGACATCATGGCAACACAGGCACGTCTGCGCTTCTGGGTGTAGTGACTTAGCTCTTTTGTGAATCCGCTTAGGGCGATGCTGGAGAGAAGGACAGGAGCCTTGTGCAGTGTTCCACAGAGAAGTTTATTGAGCTCCTTCTGTAAAGGGCACCAGGGATGAAGAGAACTCTCAGGTCTGCGGGAACAGGTTTTATAGGGGAAAAGTAAGCAGTGGGGTAGAGCAGCAGGCAAATCTGATGAGGGCTCAAGGGTAGAGCAAAGGGGGAAGGACCAATAGGGCACAAACGACTTGCCTAGAGCAGGGAGGCATGCTGGGATGAATTTTTCCTAACCATTAAAATGAACGTTAGCAGACAGGCATTCCCTAAAGGGAAAAGTGGCAGACTGTTTCTAAGTTGGCCATCAGCCTCCACATTTGAACATTTTTTTTCTTTACAATTTGTAGACATTCTCACAAAAGCTTATGCAATTGGAGATCCCTGATCACTTAAAGAATGATTTACAGTAATATTTTGCAGAATATAATAAATTAATTAGGTGAATATGAAAGAACAGTTAGCTGTAACTGAAATTTTCTTTTTTTCACTATAGTGAATTTTCTTACAAACAGGTTCTTCTGAAGGAACTTCGTTAAGACAAGGCCAAGAATTCTTAAAAAAACTTCTAAAGTTCCAAAAATTATTGTGATTTAAAGTTAATTTTAATACAAAGTAAACTTCCCTCTATTTCTTTAAACATTGTTTGTAATTGTAATAATTTTTGTTCAATGAAACTTTTACAGAAGTCCTCTCCATTTGGTGGTATTATCCCTTCAGCCCAGAATAGCTATAAAGAGATGTGCAAAGGATTAACCAAAAGACTGACTTTTCTTTTACTAAACTGATGATTATGACTTAGACAAATTGTGTAGATAAAGTCACTGCACCACATAACTTACAAGAACTAAAGTAGTTTTGAAGATAACAAGACAATTAGAGAATTTACTTTTCTTTAATAGTAATTCTAATGTTCAGGGAAAGTAGAGGGTTATGAGTTACAGATATCTCACGTAACTGATTTGTAGTTGACAGCTTATAGAGAAAAATACTATTTTTCTGTTAATAGGAAGAGTTAAAAAAAAAATGTAAGATCTATGCAATGCATAAGGTATCTAGCACTATCCCCATTGAATTAGAATATCCTGTAGAGCATGAACAGGAACACTTGTATAGTCCATGAGGGTAGTATATGTAATCCTGTGTGACTTCTTGATGTTACCTAAAGCTATTTCTCCTAAGAACAAGTAAAATTGTAAAGTAAGTTTCTCAATACACTTTCCTAGAGCTTTTAAAATCTATGGTTGAAATTTAAAGATGGGAATCAGTATTTGGTGTATCCTTCTGCAATATACTCTATTTTGGTTTTGACCAATCACAGAATATGCTATAGGAAAGCAAAAGAATCTGCCAGTCAGGAGTGCATGCTATTTTAGCATTACACTTGTTACCAATCAAGTAAAAACATAACTTTCCCCTCTTAAGAAGTCCCAGAGGTGTAAAGAGAAACTAAGAATCCAAAACCTTGATCAATCAAGGTTGTCTAGAAATAGTTCTGAATATTAAGTACACATATTGAAAACATTAAGATTTCTCAATTCAAAATGTTAGCTGAAAGTAGAATGTTTTCCCTTTTTTTAGCAGAATCTGGAGGCAATAAGACAAAATTTCAGAGAAATTCTTATAGTTTTGTTTTTATCAAACTAACAAGCTGAAGCTTTCAGTCTCCAGACACACTCTTCATGGGCAAGAAAAATATTATGTCAATGCTAGTAATTTAACAACTTAGTAGTTTGGAGATATAAGATACGAGAAAAATACCTCTGTCTGGATTCAGTCCAAATTTTGCAGTGTCATTGCCATAATCACTGGTAAATTAGTAGTGACAAGTGCAGGAAACAGTACAGAGGGACAGAGTCCCTTATAGACCTGTAGGATAGTTTTGTTCTTAATTCCTTTTGGTCTTCAATACAGAATCACAAGAGAAATTTCCTCACATTCTTTAATATAATTATGATCTTGAAATCAACCTGATTAAAAACTATCTTAACACATATAATTTTTTGAGACAGAACATCAAAATAATCCTAAAATCTCGTTATCTACATTAATAAGGTAATTTTGACAGCATGACTAAAACCAAAACGAATTAAAAACCTGATGATAAAGTTGCATTTTTAACAGAAACCAATAAAAAACCCCAAACAAACATGAAAAAGAAAAAATAAAACAAAACCCACGTACCTGGTCTATAATGTGATTCTTTGACTTCTAATTTAAAACACAAGCCTTTATATGTGATCTACATTTCCCTTACCACTTGTATTTCTGGATTTCATTTTTCATATAAGAGCATTTGGAAATGCTATTAACAACTGATGATAAAGGCCAAATACAGAGGATAAAGAATAATTGTCAATGTTTAAAGTAAACAGATACATCCCTTGCCTCTGAGGAATCTGCTGCTGCTGTGAATACTGATACATCTTTTGACATTGAAAATGATGAGTTAAGTGTAATTTCAGTTCAAGACAGCAGATTACAAGGTCAAAAGCTATCCACTTGAGATAAATCTTATGTCATCATACAGAATTTAAAATCCTTGATATAGAAATTCAGTAACAGAATAAGCAGAGTGCTATTGTTCTTTTTCTTTTTAAATTTACATCTGAGAGAGGTGATAGTTATGATTTAACTTGAGACAAAAGGTAACAGAATAAAATAGGAAAGCCAAGCTGGAGCTCTTGTACTGCCGTTAGATCCCAATCCATCCAAATGAGACTTGCTGAGTGGGCACACATGATAAAAGCAAATGTTCCATAAAGCATTCCCAGTGGACCTGAACATGGTCACAGCCTCAGCCACAAGGATCAGATTGATTTACTGTCAGATTAGGCACCTCTGCTGTTCCTTGCCATGAGAAAGAAAGGTTTGGTGGCATGCCCTGAGGGCAGGAAAAACCACAAAAAGAATACTCCTAGCAGCTCCAATAGGAGTGTTAAGTCCCACTCCCACTGTTTGCCACAGTTGTCTGTGAAAGTCTCCACGTAGCTATCAGCTTGTGGTCTATCTGTTTCTGCAGGATTCTGAAATCTATTTTCTTGGTCAATATTTTTAAAAGAAAAAGTCAGACAAAGACTGATTTTTTTTTTTAAATGTATCTATGAAAACAATTAGATTCCAAAATGTCTGTTACAACACCTGCTAAAGATTTCTTTCTGAAAATATAAATATTGGATCCTCACTGTCCTTTTTGTAACCAAGGGGCTCAAAGGCATTGTGCTTCCATTAAGGAGAAATCAGATTACACACCAATAAATGTAGACAGAGAAGAAACTGCAAGACCAAAAATTGTATCTGTAGCTATGCAACTACTGAAGAATTTTTCAAGAGATGGAGAAATGTAGTTCCCAGGTATTAAAAAGTTATTTTTTTCTTTACAAGTAAGTCTCAAAAAGCAGTCCTGAAAAACCACAGTTAATAAACTAAACACAAGCAGGTCATAAAACCATAACACATAATAATTGCATGTCAGTACATTGCTGCATTTAGCAACACCAAAAGAATTTCTAGCAAAATCTGTGCAAGAGCTTCAGTAATTCAATCACCCAGGCAGAAACAGAGGTGAAAAAACACAGCACTCATATTTAACTAGGGCCTCAAAATTCATATTCTAAGGCCAGAATCACCAGAAATTAACCACACTGGCTTGTCACTCACCATCTACATTATATTCAGTCCTGACTGAAAATGAAGATGATTGAAATATGTTAAAAATATTTGTCCTTAAGCTACTGTGAAACCACAAGTGAGGAATATAATAAAGCTATTCTGGTATAAAACATGTGAAAATCCATCTTTAGAGCAGTCTCACAGAACAGGCAACATGAAAGATTATTTATTAAAAATTATCTTCTCAATATTTAATTAAAAATTAGAATTAATACAACGCTAAATAGTTGAAATCTAAACACTGTTAAATCAGTGAAATCCACCAAGTCTGGCAGCAAATTCTTCTAGATGCTGAGGCACAGATTTTGGCCACAAACTGGAGACACATGGAAAAGGAATAGTCATGTAACTGTGGAAATTGAAATGGCCACAGATACCAGCTTATTTTATTTAGCTCAGATCTAGAATTATTGACTTGCTTGCTGAGTCTGCTGGTCAGAGTGATAGCTGACAGCAACCACAGTTTTAACCATTAAATTGTCCTTATTCTTATTAGTTTTCTGATCCTTGTTAGTTGTATTCCCCTTACTACTCACTTTGGCATTAAGAAACATCTTTAGGTTTTAGGCTTTGCATCTTTATCTATTTGGATTTGTCATTTACAGCTGCCTTCATAATTTCTTCTGTCTTTTATTGCCTCCAGAGGAGGCAATCCAGTAGAGTTTGCCTTAGGCCAGGTAAAGTTTCATTTTTGTTGTAGAATGCAAGCAGGCTTGCCAGGTGGTTTCTGAAGGTGGAGAGAGTTACAAACAAGAGACTGAAATAAAACTTTTTCAATAGCTAGGGAAATCAGAACATAGGAATACTCTTTTTTTTTTTTTTTTTTTGGTTGGATTTCTACCTTTCTATATGTGGTTTGCCATTAAACAACAAAAAAAACCACAGAGGTTTTAACTGTTTCTTAGTAAGCAAGACATTGATGGTCTCTTTCAAGACCAAGAGTCTCAGGGTATGATGGAGTATTGGATGACAATCAGGAATATTTCATCTCCCATTGATGTCTCACCCCAAACCAAAACCGGACCACATTGCTTGTGGTAACACAGATACAGCCAAAACTATCTACAGTAAACCAAACTTCTTCCAGCAGTAACAGATACAGAAATTTATATGTTATGGGTAGAAGGACTAGATTAGATGCTATGATATTTTTTCTAATTCTCAGTTATAACTTTAGACTTCTGGTTCTCATTAGAGTATCAACTTGATAATTTCTATTGGTTCTGTAATGACTAGTTTCCTCCACACACAGATTTATGCACTATATTCACTAGTACCAGCTGTTGGCAAAAACAAACCATAGATTTACCAAACAAATAAACATTATTAACTAAAATAATTTAGTGACTTGGAAAATGTGTTACAACCTAGAAACTTTTATGGTTATTTTAGATTTTTTTTTTCTCTACTTCCAAGGCCTGTGTAAACAGAGCTCATCTAAAACTCTCCTGTGGCAGAATCTATACCCAATACATAGGAAAGCATCTGGTGGATTAATCTAGCACTCCTGACAAGCCTAAAAGGACTTCTTATCTTTCTCTCTCAGATTAGATAGGATGACATGCTTAAATGCCATCAGAACTTGAGTTTTCCTGTAAACTTTGGCATTAAACTATTTCTCATAGATTATAAAAGAAAAAGCATTTTAATATGAAAGTAATAGGAGGGAGGGAAGGAAGGAAGGAAGGAAGGAAGGAAGGAAGGAAGGAAGGAAGGAAGGAAGGAAGGAAGGAAGGAAGGAAGGAAGGAAGGAAGGAAGGAAGGAAGGAAGGAAGGAAGGAAGGAAGGAAGGAAGGAAGGAAGGAAGGAAGGAAGGAAGGAGGGAGAGAGGGAGGAAGGAAGGAAGGAAGGAAGGAAGTTCTCTGACTTTCATCTGCACTTTTGTGTTTCAGGATAATAAAAAAATAATCTTCTGCCAGGAGCTCCATAATGTATGTTTGTATGATAGAGACAATTTTTCCAGATGTCAGGAAAGAGCAGTATTTCCCTCCATTTTGTATTTAAAATATTATCTTCTCTTTCTGACTTAAGTAAGGACAGTCAGGAGGAACATGTTAGTGATAACATTTTTGAATCGAACTGAGATTGAACCCTTTTGTTAATAAGGTGTTTTCTTTGGTTTGCACAAATAAGCCATTCTTGCAGTGGTTTCTGTGAGCTCAAGTGTGGCATCAATTTGTTTGTATTTTGACTAGTGAACAACTTCTTTTCCACCACAGCACTACATTATACTCTGCATACATAAAAAACCCAGCAACTTAAGAACATAACAAAAATCCCCAACCCAGTTGACTTGCAGAGATTGCTTCTACCATACAAAAACATTCTTCTATTTCAAAGTGAATTTATATTAATGACTCCTTAGCCTTTATTCATTGAGGTTTGCTAAGGTCTAGCAGACTTCACTACAATACTAGTAATTTCCATAGTGTTTTATATTCTGAATCAAAAAAATTAACTGCTAATATGATAGAAATATTAGGAAGTTACAGCTTGCATCTTCAGATTTATTATTACTATAGCATATTATAATACTTTTTTTCTCATAAATTCATAATTTTCCTTCTCTCCATTGATATTTTAAGATATTTGTAAGATTAAAATAAACCGAAACACAAAACAGTCTGTAGTGATTCAGAAAAAAATATTCTAGCCTCCTATTAAATCGGAGGTTATTTTACTGGCTTTAATTTCTGTCTCTCCACTACCATTTAGTGATCTGTTATTGTACATATTACTTGTATTATACAACTAATAAACTAATAAATGTGTAGGTATAGTTCAAGAACACATTGTTTTTGTACATGTGTATTCCTTTGTGGGCTTTTTTCTCATGAAGATGCCAGTCCTGCAGATAGAACACACCTCCCTGTACATGCAATTTTGATTTATTTGATTACTTTTAATAGCCTCCAGCTATTAATATTCCAAGTACTTATTAGCTTTCCTTGACTGAGGATATTAAAAAACAAATATGTTTGTATATGATTAGTCTTTCAAAACATAGAATCTATCATAAAACAATATATTTTTTTTTCTGCAATGGAAGAGAGGCTGATTGTGTTCAAAGATTTTAGGATGGAAATTCTTTTCAATTAAAATAAAGCCAGACCAAATAATTCAAATATTCTTCATCTTTTTGCTTAGCCCTTAATATATTCCTCCTGTATTTGTATGATAAAGACCATTTATTGAGCATCACTACCCAAATTATACAGTTTTGATGTTGGATCCTAAGACTGTCATCTACTAAGTAACAAACAAAGAGTATCTGTGAGCAGCTGACCAATAAATTGGACTTCATCAAAAATTCAATACCATCCAGCAAAGCATTGGGATATTGCTGGCTTCAATTTATGGAAAAGGATTTTCAGACAGTGTGCCAATCATGCAAAAGGATGGTTGAAAATAACTGTTGGATTGGCATATTAATGATCACAGGAGACCAATGTAAATGTCATGAACTATTGGGAAAAAATAAACTGAGCACTACTACAAGGCCTCATGTGGTCCCAGTGTGCACAGATAAAAATTTTATCACAACAAACAGCATGGTAGTTTGCATGAATTATTAAATCATATGCATACAAGAGGGTTTGTAATTAAACAGAAAGACTTACTGAGGATTACAGTAACTGACAATGTCTAGAGCCTGCAAAGTGCAGCTATAAGTCAAGAGACTAGCATATATGATTGCTTTTAATTTGTGTGACAATTTGTGAGTTATTAATTTATAATATTTTTGGATATTATGAAAGAGGAGACGAATGTACAATTAGCCTTTCAGTACACATATGTCAAACATTAATAAAAGTATCAAGCATATAGCATTATTTATATGCAATCACTTTTTTTCTGTCACAATAATAATAACTCCATTATAATAAGCTATTTAATGAAGAAATTTAGTTTAAATTGACTATGTTGTACTTTATGCATTGTTATGTATGAGCCCTTCAAATATGCCTTGTGTTTTACATTTTTAGCAACAGAATCACAATCTTGAAACTCTCAAGGGTTTATTTTGTATTTCAGTGATGAAAAATTCAGCCTTAAGGTACTTAATTCAGATTATAAGGCCTGTGACATTTAGAATAATACTGGAGGTTCCTTTTCACACCATTATGTACACAAAGTCTTGCAGTATGCTAATGTGTGCAGAAGGTCAGTAGCTTTCCTTTCTTATTGCCCTCTACCCATAGAGAAAATAAAGAATGTACTTTGTAGAAACAAGTAAAAGTTTTCAATTATGTTTTCTTATCATAACCTGAAGTACAGGAAGACATCAAATAGCTTTATATGAACTCTCTTCTTCCCATCTTATTTTACCTGCTATAATGGATTAAGTTGCATTATTCTTCTCTTCTTGTTTAAGACAATGCTGAAGATGTTAAATAGTTGATGGCCATTACTTCATTTTTAAAAAAAGGATCAAGTACACAGGGGTAAAAACACTAAAGAAACTAGCACTGAAATTCTCAGCATGAAACTCCCAAAGGGTAAAAAGTTTGTAATTCCTTTCTGAAATGCCTAAGACCCAGTATTCATACTGTGAAGTGCAGATTCAGCAACCCAGTTTGACACTAGTCCAAGGTAGTTAGCTCTGTCAGGACTGGAGAATTTCTGCAGCATATCACACAATCACAGAATCACATATGTGGCATAACCCTGTGCACAAAGAATTGAATCTCTCTAGTTTGAGGCAGCTATGAGGCAAGAACATAGGAAGACTCCAGCAAGTTCTCCAGTTGTGTCTAACTCTTTATAAAAACTTGGTTTTGTCCCTTGGAAAGTACTGACTACTCTATTTTATATATTTTATGCATTAAATTGGTTTGAGAGGTTCTTGAACAATTATTAATTTAATATACCACACAAAATCAATTACTTGCATTATATGTTCTTTATAATGTTGGTATGCAAATTTATATTCCATTTTAAAGCAATTTTTTTTAACTTTTCAAAGTGATTTCCCACACCAGTTGTGAAAGCCTCTAGGCAGTGCAATATTAGAATTTTTAATGTCACTTGAAAGGTCCTAAAAATTCAGAATACAGCTCAACAGGACAACAGAAACTTTACAATAGATAAGTTTCTATCTGATACAGAATAGCATTTGGATGTAATCTAACTGCATCCAAATTCTGGTTGCCCCTATAAATATGTAGAAATGAATCAAAAGTTAAATTCTTCTGATTTTTTAAGGATTTTGTTTCTGTACTAATGACAGAGAAGTAGTGGCCATGATCACGAAATCGTAGGATCAATCATACAATTATTCAATGACTTGGGGTGGAAGGGACCCTAAAGATCAAAAAGCTCCAACCCCCCTGCCATGGGCAGCACCTTCCACTAGATCAGATTGATCCAAGGTCCCCATCTAACCTGGCCTTGAAACTTCCAGAAATGGGGCATCCACAGTTTTTCTGGACAGCCTGTTCCACTGCCTCACCACCCTCAGAGTGAATTTTTTCTTTCTAGTACTAATCTAAACCTACTCTCTTCTGCGTTAAAGCTGTTACTCCTTTCCTTATCCTTACGTGCCCCTGTGAAAAGTACCTCTCTGGTTCTCTTCTAGTCCACGTTTAGCTAGTTGTAACCTGCTGTAAAGGTATCCCCAGAGTCTTCTCTTTTCCAGGCTGGACAACCCCAATGCTCTAAGACTGTTTTCATAGCAGAAGTGCTCCAGCCCTCATCATTTTCATGGTCCTCCTCTAGACCTGCTCCAGTATGCCCTTGCCCTCCTTATGCTGGAGGCTCCAGGATGCTTGGTGGGGTCTCATAACAGTGGAGAAGAGGGACAGAATCACCTCTGCTGTCGTGAAGACCAAATTTGACAGACAAGATTTGCAGTCAGTGAAACCACGTTGTCTCATGTCATTATTTCCGGTGTGTCTTGGCATAGACCTCAGGAGGATCTGCTCCATGATCTTCCTCGGCACCAAGGTGAGACTGACCAGTCTGTAGTCTCCAGGTCTTTCTTCCTTTTTAAAAATGGGGATTGTATTTCCATTTTTCCAGACTACCACAGCTTCTCAAATATGATGGAGAGTGGCTTAGTCACACCATCCACTAGTTCCATCAGGACCTGCTGATACATTGCACCAAGTCCAGTCAGGGGACTATTTAGATGGCCTCAGTCTTCTCCTACAGTGCTGTGCTGTGCTGTGGTAGACTTCTGCTATAATGTCATCTGTCCTAACCCTCTCTTTGCTCCTGACTATAAGCTTTCAGTTCATACCCATCCCCATGCAGAGGTCCATGATTCCATTTGGCCATTGACAAAGAAGGCAACACTCCCTCCTTGTCTCCCCTCACTGTCTTAAGAGAATTTTACCTCTAGCTCTGCTGCTTACAGATGCTGCAATGAAATTAACATTTTGTCTGCCTGTACCTAGTTTTTCTTTTTTCCCCTGCTCTGTGATTTCTGTTTAGCTGAGATTTTACTCTGAACTGCCTTTTGTTATTAGATTGTGAGGAGCTCAGCATAGGAAACCTTTAGCTTTTTGGACATCTGAGGTGCATTGGAATTCAATAACAGCACATTTCCTCTTCTGTTCACAACCCCAAAAATTGGGACATGATACTTTACTTAAAAGATAAGATGAATAGTTTGAAATATTTTTTCTATTTGACAAAAATCCTCACTTATTCAATAAGCAAACATGATTACTTTTAATTTTTCAGTATTGCATTGAACTATATGTGCCATTTATTTTCTTTTGTATATTTATGTCACAAAAATACACTAGAAGCTATGCCTAGAGTTAAGAACAATTATTTATTTTAGTAGCAATTTATTAAAATGCAGGAGTTTTTAAACTGTAATACTATTTCCTTCTGAGTAATAAAACAACTCAAACACATTCATATTTTCCTTTAAAAATAAAGGAACTTCAGACCAATGTATTTTGCCATGTTAAGGTGTTATTTGTGCTAGTGCAATCAAATCAAGTATAATTGAAGAATTAAAGAAGAAATCTTTGTTTGTCTGGGTTTCTAGGATTTTTAAAAGCAAACAGTTTATGCTCTTGAATAAAATATCTGTCTCACAACAGGCAAGAAAAAATCTACATGGAGGTCAAAAGATAAATGTCAGATATCTAAGGAAGAAGATAGTTATACAGGTCAACATTTAAAAATATTATTGCCATCTTTATTATGTGTTTTAGTGCATTTTTTCCCCCACAATTTTAATTTTTGTAGGAAAATCAGCTTTGTTTTCATTGCTTACCCACTTATTTGGTATCTGACACTTTAATTCAGCCAAAAGCTTTTTGATTAGTGTCCTTACACTTTGCTAAGCAACATCCACAAATATCCAAAATAGATAGCTTCTAAAATGGAAACTAATATCCTGTAAATGAAAACTGAGATTACTTCATGCAAATATTTAACTATAATACAATCTTTAAAAAGAGATCTTCAGGGAAATCTTGCACAATAAGTACTCACTTGTTTGTTGAGCATTTGTTCTTCGTTACTTTACAGTGCAAGTATGTCTGTGGTCATTTCCATGCTTCAGCACCTACATATATGATAACCTAGGAGGCTAAATATCTGTGACACTTCAGTGAGTCCTGGAACGTGGATACTGAGTGTTTTTGATTTCAATGAGTGAAACAAAACAAGTTTGAGTGTTTCAGTCTGAAACACTCAAACCATCCAACCAACTCTGACTGTAGGTTAGACTATGGACTCTATGTACCAAGGGCTAGAGAACAGGTATTCCAATTTTTCACTGCAGTATCTCTCTCAGGATGTATGGCTTCATGTTGTACTTCAGACTTCTAGGTCTTCATCTCAAATGATGTACTCCCTCTTAACCTACCTGGATACTTAACCTCATCAGATTTTCAGAACATTTTCATGGCATTCTTCTCACAGTATCCTCTGTGTTTTTCCTCCAGTTCAGTCCTACATTTAACAATTTTGGTAAGCTTTTTCTGGGCATACAGATACTTTCTCTATTTCTGACATCACTGATAGAAGACAAGAAAGTAGTGTCATTTCTAAGAAAAGGCAGTACCAGCCTCACACTTAAAATACTTTACCATTCTCTTGTGTGCTAGATATAAATCAGAATATAGTCCCTCTCTGATCTGTTACTGAGTCTGGAATAGCAATGATCATCAGGGGAATTTTTGCTTGGTACTGTCCATATTTATCAGCAGGTCAGTGTCTCACAAATTACATTTATTAAGCTTTGAACATGGTGTTGGTGTAAGAAGCAGTCATGAAGCTGCATTCAGAAAATCACAAAAAATATATAATTGAGGGAAATCAGTTAAAGGCTTAGATACCACAAGCAAAACCCCACTCTTACTTCTTCCCCCTTTAAAAGCACTCTCTTAGAAATGGATGAGCTTCAAGTGCTGCACCTAAAAGCTTTTCTTAACAAATTCAGTACCGAGACATTTTTTACAAGACAGTAATCAATGTATGCCCTGGTTTTATTTCAGTACTTCACGATAAAAGTAATAGCAAAGAACAATTATTTTAAGGAAAGGAAAAAAAAAGTGACCTTTCTTCTTTCCATTATCTTGGCCACTAACTAGGCATTTATCAGCATGAACTTTAGCATTCATTATTGCATTATGTCCTGAAACAAAATTTTAATCAGTACTAATAGATTTCTATGCTGAAGCAGAACTTTTTCAGGTAGGAGTTTCTACTTGCTCCTAGTTTGGAAATAAGATATTTTCTCTTGTTTTTCTTACTTTTTTTCTCTCTTACAAGTATTTGGCATGCCACAGGTCTCAACCTGATGAGCAGGGGGAAATGGACAAGGATACCCAATTTGCAAGCGTGTTTATTTCACTTCATTTTACTAAACTGAGTTCAGGATTACAAGTCTTAATTTCTCATTCTGATCAAGAGATGTATTTACTAGTGAGGCCAGGAGGTCGAGAGATGGTCTTTACAGTTTAGAATCCTTATTCACTTTTACTGTGGGCATCAAGTTCTGAGGCAGATTCTGTCAGTGCACAACTTTAACCATACTTTCAATCATCCTTGGCCTCCAATCAGATCAGTCTCTTTCTTTAATGAATCCCAAAGTATGGAATATATTGCAGACAAATTCACTCCCTCCTGACCTGCACTTTCCACGCAGAGCTTTGATAATTTAACTAAAGCCTGATTCATCACATTAATTTAACTAAAGCCTGATTCATCACATCTCCATGATAGCAATGTGAAGAAGTCAGGAAGCAGAAGTGCAGGAGCAATTAAAAAGAGAAGAAAAAATACAAAATAGACAAAAAACAAGCAAACAAACCAAAACAAACCCAAAACCCTCAAAGCCCCAAACCTACAACCCATCAAGAATAAAAAGTGAAGGTAACCATATCCAGAGATCCATACCTGCCATCCACCTCTGAGATGTAATAGATAATATGTTTTCAGCAGATTTTCCGCTTATGGAAAGAGCTAGGAGACTTGACCTGACTAAGTAGCTTAGGTAAACTGGGCTGAAGCTCCATGTTTCTGACACAATCATTATGGTTTTAGTGAATAATATATCTATATAATGGGAAAGAAAAGTGCAGCATCACAGAGAGAGCTAGGGAAGATTTCTAGGGTATCTGCAGGAACAGCAAGACAAACCACTTTGTGTGACCAACTATTATCTCCTGGTCAGGTCTCAATGCAAGGCTGCAAAAAGACAGTTTTGGACAGAGCTAGCTTCAGAAGTAAATGAAATTATAGAAATCTACTAACTGTTACAAGACTTCAAAAGGATGGAGTACTATTCTGAGCAACAGCTTTCAGAGATGTGCATGAAGTCAAAAGAGTAGTCAGATCCAGAGCCCTGAAGACCCCTAGGACCATGGTGTTTTCCCACCTAAATGATTCTATGATTCCATAATGAAGAAAACAACCACCATAAAGGAGCAAAAGATCATAACATTGTGAATGTGGGCATGTCCATGAAGTGTTTCAAGATTGTTGATGAAGAGAGAACAGGCTTACACTATAAAATTAATTTCCTACGAACATCACAGCTCTTCCCCACTTTCTTGCCTTGAGTCACCACAGGGGCTGGGGAGAGGCCGTCTTTCCATCAATCCATTACAAGATACCCTGAGGCAGCTTTCTTAGGTCAAAGAAAATGAGGACTCCTCTTTTTCAAACATCCACACTTTGAACCTTTGTCCTATACACTTTTAAAATGTAATATTTTTTTTGTCAGATGAAAGAAACATGATCAACTCTCTTCTTTCTATCTCTTAGTTTCCTTTAATTCAAAAGGCTAGATTTCAATGTCATGAAAGGTATTCATCCTTTGACACAGCTTGGAAAGTCTCCTGTGTACACTGCCTGCAGGCTAAACTAAATTCAAGTAAATTAATTTCTTCATAGACTAAACCAAAAAAAGCTAGAAGATGGGAGAAGGTGAGAGTTGGACAAGTAGCTTGTAGTGATTAAATTGTACTTATTTGTGTGGGAGATAAATTATAGAGCTCAGAATAACTCTGACTAGAAAACAGCATAACTTCCAGGATGCAGATCCTGTGTGAATTTTGCAGATGAGGTAATTAGATCTTGGGATGTAGTTTTCCCATCTTTCACACGCAGATACTTTAGGAAACCATTGCCATTAACTGTACATAAAATAACCAAATGATGATGCGACAGTGGGAGAACAGAAGAGGTGGGCAGTGCTCAAGTAGGGGAGTTAACAGAAGTCTGGAGTCTGACTATAAGGAATTCGGATGATAAAAGGCCGGGCTGAGTCCATACAGATTCTTATGCAGTTTCCTATGCATTCCTATACTGAATGGGTTCCATTTTGGGAACATAAGCAATGAGAGATAAATAGGGCACTGGTATGGAAAAACAGGAAGTGGGGAGAAATACTGAAAATTGCAAGATCCATAGCAGTATCAGCTGGATGGAGAACAGCCCAGCAGAAAGGGGACCACCAAACCCAACTCTGAAATAACCAAATAGACTCCACTCAGTTGGCTCTCTTAGCAGAGGAAAAAGAAGTAGAACAAGAGGAAGAGAAATGGGGCTGTATGTTGGAATGGCTGAAAGTGAAACATGGTCACTCAGGGATGAGACACTTGTTAAGAGAGGGGGTAAGCAGAGGATGGCTGGTCACCCTAAAGGCGCATGAAACATTTATCTGTGTCTGCGGCCAATTTCATACCAGACTGGAGAAACACCCCCTGCAAGATGCTCCCTGTCTGCCTAAGTGCAGGAAAAGGGTTATGGGAAACTTGGCAGGTTGACTACATTGGTCCTTTTGACAAATCAGAAGGAAAATAATAGATGTAGGATTTGAAACAGTCTCAGGTCTGGTGCAGGCTGAGCAGTAGCATGGATCACAGGGAAAAGTACAGTGAAAGGGTTCAGTTTCCTGCCTAAAGCAAAATCAATACTGTCATATCATGGCGGTCATTCCACAGCAGGAATAGTCCAAGAACGGGTGAAAACTAGAGGAATGCTGTGACTTTTTGATGCCCCCTACTATCCACAATTCAGTTGGATAGGATACAGGACAAATGGTGGGCTAAACCATGAGACCTCAGGGTCCAAAGTGGCCTGACCGACTTTGGGAGACTATGACCAAAGTCATTGACCAAAGTAGAATAAATGGATGTCCATAACTTGTGTAATTTTGACCTAAGTCACCTACTATCTCTTCTGGCAACAAAGGAAGTGGCAATCCCCAGAACTCTGCATTTTCCACATCAGCCAGTATTGGTGAACTTCCCAATTACTGAGTTATTGAAGTGCAATATAAATTGTTGTCCCTCATTGTTTTAAGAAGAATAGACAATTCTCATTTTCTGAAGATTAGTCCCCAAAATATAAATCACCTTCCTTCCTGGACTGCTTTCATAGAGACAGTAGGTGATGGCTTTCATCTTCTTGAATTTTTTAAACACATGCTAAACAAGGTTGTCCTGGCGTGCATCCTGGCTGATGCTTTAATGGTCCGTTTAACTTTTGCTGTCAGAAAGATAAAGTACTGCTTCTTTCCTGTATAGTGCTCATAATATAGCTAGAACTTAAAAATCCGCTGAGCATTCTGGACAAATCACTTTCTTCTTATTTATTTCTTTAGTTTGTATTGTAATTAGCTATCTTAAATTGCAGTCTTATCATTCAAATAATTCCAATTTAAGCACATTCTGGCCTTAAAAAAGAGAGGGAAAAAGAGGATTTAATTAAATTACATTGGAAATTAAATTAAACATAAGAAGGAGTAACTTAATTCATGATCAGTTAAAAGTTCTTGCCCAAATATACTGGTCATATCATTGTAAATTCTAACAACTATTATTCTGACATGCAAAAGAACACTAACTGCACTAATTTCTATCTTTCTAATCCTGCTTATTGCACTGTTTGATGTGATCAATACTACAAATACATCATTTGCCACACTATTATTAATGTAACTGCTAATATTATTTTGGTAGAATTTATGGATTTATCTAAAACCAAAATAAAGATTGAATTTAATAATTCTTAATATTTTTTAAAATAATTGTAGACATATTTTTCAATATTATTTATAATGTAAAGAATGCCATCTGGATTTCATTCTCTGTCTTCTATATACACCATTTATTGTTTTACAAAGATGAAAATGTGAATAATAATATTTTAAATTTTGAAGTAATTTCTGTCAGAACATGTTTTGCTTTTATTAACCTAACAGAAAAAAGAAGAGAAGAAAGGATTCCAGGAAGGAAGGGAGAGAAGGAAGGAGGGAGGGAGGGAGGGAGGGAGGGAGGAAGAAAGAAAGAAAGAAAGAAAGAAAGAAAGAAAGAAAGAAAGAAAGAAAGAAAGAAAGAAAGAAAGAAAGAAAGAAAGAAAGAAAGAAAGAAAGAAAGAAAGAAAGAAAGAAAGAAAGAAAGAAAGAAAGAAAGAAAATTATAGTTACACAGTATTAGTGGCTATTAATAGACCTGTGAGATAAGGCTTCAAAAAATCTTCTGAACCTTCTCATATTTAAATTCTTTTTATTGGCATTAATAATACTGGTAGAAAGGGAAATGCACCTTAGTTATTCGATGCCTGATTGTAAAAGCTTTTTCTCATTATGGTTATCTCTATCAACGTGTGCTACTTCAGATTGAACAAGCCGTATCTCTGTCATCACTAATGGTCCATTATTAATATATGTCCTCAATCATTGATAAATTTAGATGTATAATTGTCGTGCTCTGCCTCAGATTTTTCTACAGTCTCTGGGACTGTGTTAGTATGCCCATGCTTGCATAGGCTTGCATTCAGTATGGAGAACTTTTTGATGTAGACTTGCAGCACACTAGCATGTTAATCATAGTGTCTGTATTTGCAATGCCTTGATACATAGTCCAAAGAGTCATTCAGGTTTTCTAGGAGATGTGACTCAGAGCGGCTGTTGCCATTTTTCTTAATAACTAAGCCTTGTAGAAAACTGCACTGCATTACCCTATGCAGCATTTCGAATCTTCTTTACTTTGCTGTGTAATTGTCCAGCACCTAATGTCTGTCATGTAACTGCTACAGGCACGCCTCATGATCAGACTGGCAGCTTCAAAAGGAAGTCCCACATAAAACTGAAGTTGCTTCTGCTTTTAATAGTGACACTGCTTAGAAGATATTAATGTGATCTAGGGCAATTGCCATGCTGACTCATCATGTAACCTGAGCCAGAAAAAATATTTCTAAGCTGAGAAATCTCAAAATTCTACAGAAATTTGTCATTAAAAAAACCCCAAAACAAAAAACAAACAAACAAACAAACAAAAAACAACAACAACTAAAAAAAACACAAAACCAAAAACAAAGAAAAAACCCAATAAAAAACAAAAACAACAACAAAAAAAACCCAGTCAAGATGTCCTGGCTTCTCTCCTCTCCTCTCCTCTCCTCTCCTCTCCTCTCCTCTCCTCTCCTCTCCTCTCCTCTCCTCTCCTCTCCTCTCCTCTCCTCTCCTCTCCTCTCCTCTCCTCTCCTCTCCTCTCCTCTCCTCTCCTCTCCTCTCCTCTCCTCTCCTCTCCTCTCCTCTCCTCTCCTCTCCTCTCCTCTCCTCTCCTCTCCTCTCCTCTCCTCTCCTCTCCTCTCCTCTCCTCTCCTCTCCTCTCCTCTCCTCTCCTCTCCTCTCCTCTCCTCTCCTCTCCTCTCCTCTCCTCTCCTCTCCTCTCCTCTCTCCTCTCCTCTCCTCTCCTCTCCTCTCCTCTCCTCTCCTCTCCTCTCCTCTCCTCTCCTCTCCTCTCCTCTCCTCTCCTCTCCTCTCCTCTCCTCTCCTCTCCTCTCCTCTCCTCTCCTCTCCTCTCCTCTCCTCTCCTCTCCTCTCTCCTCTCCTCTCCTCTCCTCTCCTCTCCTCTCCTCTCCTCTCCTCTCCTCTCCTCTCCTCTCCTCTCCTCTCCTCTCCTCTCCTCTCCTCTCCTCTCCTCTCCTCTTCCCAGGTTTGAATGCTACAAGCCTCCAGCTTCTTGACTCAGCACGTTAGAACCTGTGATGTGATATTATATCAGAGCACAGGATAAGACTCAATGCTTTAGAGACATACCACATGCTGTCCAGGGAAGGACTACCTCAGAAATATGTTTTCACACATTTCTGTATGTCTCTTCAAACAAGGGGAGAAATTCAGGACCAAGGAACTCTTAAGTCATGACTTCATGATGAGGTGAAATTGGAAGCATAATTATGTATTCCCTACTACCTCTCCTATCCAACTATTAAGGTTGCATTTTTAGTGACATATAATTAATGACTTGTGATTTATCTTCATTCCCTTAGGAGACCTGTATAATCTTGTGTTTGTATTTTTAAGGTTCCCTGAAACAGTCCTGATATAAATGTTACTGACAACTAATGCTTCATTAGCAACAATTACTCACACCTGCATCTTTGTACTAGCATCACTGAATAGGTCAATCTAGAAAAAAGTCCTAACAGTCTAGTTAGAAGATAAATACATGTTCACATTACAAAGATAAAATATATTTTATTTTTTTTTTATTTTTGTCATCTATTAGTTTCAGAAATATCAGTGCTATGTCATCAAAACTGCATTAAATATTGCTCTCCCTACAGATTAGACCTGAAACACAAGAAGGTGAAGTACTCTGAAAACACTGACCCCTCACAGCAAAAACAACCTGCCTCTTCTCCACATATTTACTCTTTCTTATGTTTGTTATTCAGCTACTTTCTTCAATCAGTGTGGAAAGCAGGTTGAAGGTGCCTCATGCTCATAGAAGAACTTGGAAAGCCACCTAGTGTATAGCATTTCTGGGGAAAGTTCTTTAAAGATACTATTGTCTGCAAAGGCACGGAGTCTTACCTGCACTGCCAGCCCCACCCTCAGGCTGATGATCACTGCTACTGCACAACTGCTTTGAAACATTAATAGGATAAATGACAAACATTTAGTTTTGTCTTCAACCACTGATGGCAACTGAAGCTAGGAAGTCTGATAAGATTTCCTCAAAGAAAAGAAATATAATATTAAAGGAAAACTTGGGAATGAGAGCCGAGGTAGGGATTTCTTTCCAGGAATGACTCCATCCCTGTAAAAAACCAGCACCTTAAAGGCCAAAAAAGGACTGCCCCTTCTTCAGTACATTAATGAGAAACATGTAGCCCAGAACATTCAGCAAAGCAGAGACAAATCCTTTTCAGCAGACAACTTGCACTATCTGTAGAGTTACGTAGCTGAAATGATGATTCTGGTTTTGATACTTCTTTTATAGTTTCTAAGAGTGCTTTGTGTAGCTTGGTGGTCTCAAAAAATAAATTTTGTTTGAGAATACTACTAAAAGAAAAAAAATCTCACACAAAAAAGCAAACAAACAAACGAAATAAAAAGCACATTAATTTCATATGCTTTCTAAACAGTCAGTACAGGAAGATTACCAGAATTCATATCTCCATATTTAACCCTGTAGAAGGCATGACGTGGCAATCCATGTAATGGTGACTTTGCAGTGTTTTGTATCACTTATTGCCCCATGTTTCTTTTATTTTCTTTCCCTTTTCCCTTCACTGGATTTTCATATTATTTTACTAACCCAGAAGACAACTGCACCACTAAATGGAACAAATTTAATTTGCCAGAGGATTCAATTGTGCAAAACTCCAGCAAGAATGTAGATGAAGCTATAGCCCAAAAGCTTTTTTTTCCTTGACCAAATTTTGCTCAAGTGGTTTCATCTTTCATGTTAATACGCAAAAGCTTCTACTATTTTTTTTAAGTTTCTTTCATAAATCACTGCGGGAATGGTTGATTTTTCATTAGTTATACTTGTCTAGCCAAAAAAAAATTATTTTGTTTCATTATCAGAAGTAACTACAGGAGTTCATGTAACTGCTTCATTATGAACTTCACAACAAAATAAAGTTTGCAGTATGTTGCTGCAAGATTCTAAAACATTTTTTAAAACTGTCTTTATTAATGTATTCTGCTAAAATATTCTATTTTGAATTGGGTAACAAATATCTAATCTAGTGAATTTTCTCATTGTTTTATTTTTTTTTTCTTCAGGCAAATTGGAAATTCTGCAGGAAAAAGAGAAAATTCTTAATCTAAAAACAATCTCTCCAGGAAAGCCTTATGGGAAAAAGCAAAATCACAATATGCCTCTATAGTTTTAATAGAAATTATTATCATTAGTTCTACTTCTGGCATCCTACAAAAAGCACAATTTATAATTCTATGTATGTATTTATTTTTCTCTGCTAAACAAGATGCAGCATTTCTCCCAAGGCTTACTGTTGTTTTCATCAAAAGGATAAAGTGATTTGAGTGACAATGTTTGTATTGATTTCCTCTTTCAATACTACTCCAGAAGCTCTTACCATCAAGAATAGTTTCTCTGTAATGTTATTTATTTACTTATATATATATATATATATTTAGATTTTTACTCTGTGTTCACTGCAGGATGCTAGGATAAAAGTTACATTTTGTGGCTTGGAACGTGAATACTAACTGAGTGGCAAAGTACTACAGTAATTGTACAAAAGTTCTTGTGCATCCCTACACTGTGAACACACAAAACTGGCATGTTTTCTTTCAGGTAGTACAATTTTTCCCTTTTGTAATTATCCTAATTACATTTTCACAAGTCATTAAAAGCTGGAGAAACTATTAAGAGAGATAAGCAACCAAAATTTCAGTTTTAAACAAAGGATTAAATATTAGTTTTATCAGCAGATCAGCAACATGGTACATCACACTCTACTGCTTCACATTGTCTTCAAATAATTTTTGGGTAGTTAGGGAATTACCATTTGAATCTGTACAAATACTCAGAATGCAGAAATATGTGGAAGCAATTTTGCAATTCACTTCACTTTACATTTATATATAAATTCTTTGATTGTTATTACTTTGACTCTAAAGACTTTGTGTTTTCTTTTTTGTTTTCTTTCTTTTTTTATTTTTTCCCTACAAACTGTCTTTGGAAGTTATAGACTGTTCATTGCTCTATTGGGTTTATAGGTCAAGGTGGTGGTAGCAGGGGGCTGCCAGGATGGTCTCTGTGACAGACTCTAAAGCCAAAGAGGAAGGAAGAGGTGCTCTAGGTCCCGGCAGCCCCTGAAGATGCCCATGGTGAGGCAGGCTGTCCCTTTGCAGCTCATGCTGAAATTATTTGGAACAGATTACCACCTTCAGCCTGTGGAGAATCCCACAGCAAGGCAAATGGATATGTCCTGAAAGAAGCTGTGGCCTATGCAGAAGTGCCCATGCAGGAGCAGATTTTCCAGGAGCTGTGCCTAATGGAAAACCTGCACTAGAGAAATCTCTCGCTGAAGTATTATACCCAGTAGAGAAGACACATTCTGGAGAAGTTTGTGAAAGACTGTGCATTGTGCATGGGACCCCACGCTGGAGCAAGGAAACAGTGTGAGAAAGAAGGAGTAGCAGAGAAGAACTCTTATGGACTCATCAAAACCCCATTCCTTCTGCATCATTCAGGGGATGGATGAAGTAAAGGAATTAAGAACATTGAGCCAGGGAAAAAGGCTAGGAAGAAGGCTAGGTGGGACAGATCTGGTTTCAGTGTGTTTTTTTAATTATTATTTTGTTGTTGTTGTTGTTTGTTTGTTTGTTTCTCACAATTCTACTTTATTTTTAATTGAAAACTAATTATATTAATCTTCCCTAGACTGAGTCTGTTTTGCCATGGTGGTATTTGGCAAGTAAGTAATATTTCTGTATTTATCCTGACATTTAAATTTGCCATCTTATTTTGTCCCCTATCTTATTGAGGAGGGGGATTGAGAGAACAACTGGGTGGACATCTAGAAGCCAGCCAAGGTCAATCCACCATAATTTCTTGTTTTAATTTTAATTTTCACCTTTACAGAATGATATATTTGCTTCACCCTCACATGACTATTAGAGGCTAGTTTATTGTGTAGTGCAAATAGGATGGACAAATCACGTTTGTTACTATCTTGATAAAATTGGTTCAGAATTTGTCTTTTTTTTTTTTAGTTTTTAGACTAATTTCTTATCCATGACCTCTGTTGGTTTCTAGGAATGAAATATAGTCAGCTAAAAGTAGATATTTATGAGAATGATTCCTCTGTTTTGGGGGTTCTGGTGAAGTTTGTGTTAGTCCTTGAGGTCAATTAATCTTGTTTGTGAAACCTTTGATACCCATCTCCATCCATTTAGCTATTCTCTCAGCCAGGGCTTTCAAGACCACTTTGCATTCTCTTCCTAAAGAGAATATTTAAAAATTTATTTTAAAATGAACACAAACTGTCCAAGATACAGAAATATTTGATTAGTTCTTGGTGGTCTACTCTTAAGAGCACTGCTTGAAGATATCTCAGACAGATGTATTCACCCAAAAAAGTGAATTCCTCTCTAAAGTCCTGGAGTACATACTTGATCACAGCTCTGAAAGGTGTAGTGAGATGGAAATAATCTATAGCCTTAAAAGTATTAAGGAACACAAGACGTAGTTATTCAAATATATTCTTGGTCTCTGTGTATTTGTCAAGCTGGCCCAATGTTTCCAGTTCCACACACAAGTTACCAACAAGGCCATGTAAACATACATAAGCTATATATGTCTATGAGCTAAACTCAGAGATTTATCCCTCCACTTCTTGCATTTCTTATTTTTGCATGTGCACAAAAGGACAATGTGGCTGGTGAAAGATCTACAACACAAGTCTAGAGCTGACCTGGTTTGAAAATACAGGTGTGTGCTAGGGAAGAGCAGGGCCTTCCCTCAAAATGGAGCTAATAAATCCCTCCCTCTGAATTAGTATAATTTTGAAATTAAGGGGCTCTCAAGCAAAGATATGGGGATAGGAATAACAGTTCTTTACTAGTATACATATATATAACAAGAGAAACAAGACAACAACAACTATGAAGTTAATAACCAACAGGACAGGAACCAGTAACAGTTCTCTTGGCCATGGGCACCTTTCCCCTGTGCTGCAGTTCCCGTCCCATTGGCAGTCGGTGCTCCCGGTGGGCAGGGACAGATGCGGCGATCCCAGCGTGGCTGCAGGAGTGCTGGGGGTGATGGAGGCTGTGTTCCAATGGGAAGGGTGGAGGAGAGACTCTGCTCACAAATCCCTGGAGAATCCTTGGAGCAGTGTCAGTCCTGGTGCTCCAACAGGATGCTTGGAGATGGCAAACAGAAGCAGGAGAACACCCTAGCAGGGGTGTGGGGTCCAACACCAGAAGAGGCAGCTCCCGGCGTTGCGATGGTGGGGGGTGTAGCAATGACCTTTCTCCTCCAAAGCCAAAAGCAAGTGAGTCAGCAACTATCCCCCACCCTCCAAGAGAAACTCCCAAAAAAACAGGGAGGCTCTCCCTCCCCCCATCTCAAGGTCTCAAGGACCTAGCCATCAATGCTCCTTAGCCCGTCAATGGGAAAAAAATTCCACAGTGAGAGCAGAAAGGAAAACCCAACCCCTAAGAAGACCTCATTCTAGAATGGCTGAGGGAGCTGGAGAAAAGGAGGGAGAATTTATTTATCTCTATAACTACATGAAAGGAGGCTGTATCAGACTCTTCTTCCTAGTACAAGGATATGCTGAGAGGAAATGGCCTCACGTTGTCCCAGGAGACATTTAGATTGGACATTAAGAACAATTACTCCACCTAAAAGATTGAGAAGCATTGGAACAGGTTGTCCAGGGAAGCTGTGGAGCAACCAGCCTTAGAGGAAATTAAAAGATTAATTGTGTGTTTCTTAGGGACATGGTTTACTGGTGGACTTGGCAGTGTTAAGTTAATGTTCAGACTAAGTGATCGTAGAGGTCTATTCCATAATAGTGATTCTATGATTCCATGTTTTTATTGTTTAATTCAACCATCTTCTTTAATAAAAACATTGTCATCACATATGCTTTTGTGCCAGACACACATCACCTTCTTTGTTTTGATGCTGTAGTCCAAGTATGGTGATGACATGTCTCTAAGGAGACATATTTGAACTGATATGCTGACGTGTGTGCCTAGTGCTCTTTGAGTAAAGGCCACAAGCTGTGAGTGGGGCAGGGGGGTGATGTGTTCTTGTAAATGACTAATACTGTCAGCCTTAATTTGACATGAATCAGTTTTATTCTTTCTGTCTGCTCCCTTCTAGACCACAGAAAACAAGTGCTTCTGCACCTTCCTTCAGCTCCACACATTCTCTGGCTCAAGGGCAGAAGGAATAATACCTCATTATGTAGTGCACATTTTTTGGTGTTAGAGAACATATGCAATATTGTTTTATTTCTCCCATGCCTTTGGTGAAGCAGAGAGTTCTGTTGGGCATAACAGGACACCTACAACAGGCTCTTTCATGAGATAAAAAGCTGTTCACCTGCTCCTGATATATGTAGTTTATTCCTACCTTTACAGGCTGGAACTAGTGTAGAAGACTAATATACACTCTGGTTTAGAGGAAGGGTTTTCTCCTCAAGGAGAGTACAGAAATAATGTAAGGAGGAATTAAGGGTGCACTGAAACAGATCAGAAGTACAGCTTTCTTTGACTGTGGCTTGTGATATTGCCTTGTTGAAAGCATGACTGATTTGAAATGCTATTTGCATGAAGATATATATCTACAGAACCTTCTGTGAATATAGGAGTAAATAAGTTATTCATCACTTAAGACAATGCACCTTGTGAACAATGATCATGAAATGCAGTGAAACTCAAAATAAACACATATTTAATAATGAACCTTACTCCTATAATCTATGTAGAAATAATAAGAAAATTAGGCCTAAGGAAGTTAGTGGCAGAAATATGTTAATGTATGTTCCTGTCCAATAATTGATTCTTCATTCAAAAAGTGTAACAATTACAGGCAGTGCCTTCTCTGAAAATATACCTCTCTTTACCATGGCAAACTGGAGTCTAGACTCATTGAAGGACCTCCAAGGAAGATCTCATTCTTCATGCCCCAAACCCTTGCTCCCACACACTAACACCCAATATACTTAAAAAACTTTTTTTTTATTATTTTGTAATGTACCCAGTGGTATTGCTAAGGGACACTTTTTACAGGTTGAAATGGAATGATCTTCTTACAAACTCATTTCAGTCATGACTGCACACAGGAAGTTTAAAAACGTACTTGTTCCAAAATATACTTTTAGTATTATACCTGTAACATAAACCCCATGAAATGCAATGTTACATAAAAGGTTAAAATTATGTGGGTTTAGATGCAACATAAAATTCAAAAAAAAAAATAACCCCCCCCCCTCCACAAACAAATAAAAAAACAAACAAAATAATAGAATTTTACCTCAAATAATTTCTGAATAAATATGCCTAAATCCTCAAGGTGACATGGCTGACTGCATTATGGGGCAAGCTGAGCAAAAATAGATTTTTGACCCCACATTATTTTGACCTTTGTCAATGGCCTAGAAGAAATAATGTTACAGTCAATAATTTCAAGATGACAAAGATTCTGTAATTGGTTAAATAATGAACAGTACAAATTGTTGTATAAGAAGATATGGTTCACTTGGCAAACTAGGACAAGAAAAATATTCCTTTCAAAGCAAAACAATACAAGTTATGCATACAGAATGACTATTTTAGGGAGAGCTATACTAGAATGCAAAGACTCCAGAAGACTAAGTAGATAATTAAATAGGAGTTTGCAATGGTCTCCAATGGCATAACTACAACAGGCAATTAATGAACTAGGAAAGAGGAGTAAAAAGGTGCCTGTTACAGAGATCCACATCTTGAGAAGGGTTTTAAAACAGTAGAGAGATTTTAAATCAGAAATGAACCCATAGAATCACAGAATATGCTGGGTTGGAAGATACATCAGGATGCCAGGTTACAACACTTGGCACTCTGCAGGACTCTCCAAGAGTTGCACTATGTGCCTGAGAACATTGTCCAAACACTTCTTGAACTCTGTCAAGACTGGTGCTGTGACCACTTCCTGGGGAGCCTGTTCCAGAGCTCAGCCACCCTCTGAATGAAAAACTTTCCGTGATATCCAACCTAAACCTCCTCTAACTCAACTTCATGCTGTTTCTTTGAGTTCTGTAATTGGTTATAAGAGATCAGTGCCTGCCCCTCCTCTTACCCCTGGGAGGATGAAGACTGCTATGAAGTCTTCCCTCAGTCTTCCCTTCTCCAGACTAACAGAACAAGTGACCTCAGCCCTCCCTTGTCTGGCTGGTGATGCTGTGCCTGATTCCCCCAGGACAGGGTTGTCCCTCCTGGCTGCCAGGGCACTGCTGACTCATGTTCAACTTGCCATCAGCCAGGATCCCCAGGTCCCTTTCCACCGTGATGATCTCCAGCCTCATATTCCCTAATCTGTACACTCTACCAGGTTTGTCTTGGCCCAGGTACAGAATCTGGCACTTGCCCTTGTAAAATTTCATATGGTTGGTGATTGTCCATCTCTCTTAATTTATCTGGCCCTGTCTGAATGGCCTCTGCCCTCAAAGGAGTCAACAGCTCCACCCAATCCAGTGTTGTCAGCAGACTTAGTATTGCTTTGAGTCTCACATCCAGGTGGTTAATGAAGATGTTAAAGAGAGCTGGGCAGAGGGTGGAGTCCTGCAGGGCCCAATTTGTGACAGGTCACCAGTCTAATATCACCCTAATCACTGTAATCCTTTGTGCCTGACCCATGAGCCAGTTGTTCACACATCACTTGGTTATCCAGCTGTGTGCTGGATATTTTGTCCAGAAGGATCATGTGGGAGACAGTATCAAAAGCTTTGCACAAGTACAAGAAGATTCCATCTACTGACTTTCCTAGATCAGCTAGGTAAGTTACCCTGTTGTAGAAGGAAACCAGGTTCAACGAGCAGGACTTTCCCCCCATGAACCCATGCTGTCTGTGACCTGGCCCTAAAATAATAATTCCTGTAGTTGAAAAAAATATGCAAACTCTCAGAAAAATTCTCTGTGTTTTTAACTTGAGAGAACTTGAAAGAATAATTTGGTCATACCCTTTAAGTATTTGCATAGCTTTACTTATATCTTAGGTGTACTTGAATGCCTTTGTAGGGATTTTCATTCCAGTAAAGGAGAAAGTTGTGTCACTATTCACTAGACAGTTGGCTGGATGTGTTAACTTTAATTATATTAGGAAATTACATTTCAGAGTAGCAGGAACCCTCTGTGTGTACTTCATGAAGGTGATGCTCTGGCATTTGATTGACAGGACCAAGTTTTTCAATAGGACATTGAAAATGGCTCTCCGTGTGTAGAGGCCTGAACTAACTGCTGGCCATCCCATAAGACTACACTGTTATCACTAGCATAGCAACTGGTTTTGAAGGTGTGGAACCACTTTTCCACACTGGAGAAGGAGAGGATGGAATTTTCAGCTTGGATGAGGATCATGGTTGTCTACTTTTGTGATGATGACAGTGGCTAGTTTAGAGAAACAAGCCAAACCAGGATGATATCCAGAGTTCCGAAGGCAGAACAGAATTTTTAGTGCACAACAGTTCTGTGGGCCCCGACTCAGGAAAGGTCAGTTGCCATTTGGTTTGAAGAGGACATAGACAAAAACATGAGTAACTGGAGCATGATGAAAGCTTAAAATTTATATTTGAGGCAAGAAAACTATCAGGTTTTGAGATCATGAAGAAAATCTAGTTCATCCCAAGACTAACATATCTGAAAACAGTTAACATTACTTTTAAATGTGTCATAATTCAAAATTACCTTTTTAATGGAGAATGTTGTCAATATTTGTATTTAAACATCTCACTGTAGCTTTCAGGAAATAATGCATAATTTTAAAATGTTTGGAATCATTTTCAATCTCTTCCCAATTGACTGAAGTACTTCTTAAGCAAATGTTTGCATATGTAATTAGAAAACTGTATGGGTGAATATGTGCAGCAATTATATTTGCAGCACTGTACATTTTTGGACATTTATACCATTGAAATTAGTTGCCTCAAATATTTACACTTATTATTTCATTTTAAAATGTTATCAGAGACACTTGAGTTATACTAGAAATATATACTATCTGTGTTATTAGTTCATACATATATAGTATGACCTTTCCTTTTTTTATCCATCTGCTTTTACTTCATTTTATTCTGAAGTCAGGGTAATTAAAATTTTCATAATATTTCCTTTTATAACAGATTTTTTTGAATGTGCGTGGGATGATGAGGAAAAATTTCATTGCTTTGAGTGACATGTCTTTTATTTCTGTTTCAAAAAATACTCTACTCTCATGTTCAAAGACTAATTTGAATTCCAGAAATGTTTCAGCCTCAAGATATGCACAACTGTCTTCCATGTCACGACTAATTATTATGTTAATAGAAAAGTACATTGATATATAACTTGGACAACATTTTCAAATTTCTGAATCTAACCAAAGAATGTCTTTTATTTTATGAATTTATATGGAATTCTTATATGTTTCTCCATGAATTATTGCAATTTTAAAATACACTGTTTTTCAAGAATAGGCTTGGGTGTAACGTTAAGTAAGACATTTTTGGAGTTTTTCGAATTTGTGTATCTAGTGAACTGAAAGGTTTCCTTGATGAATTAATGATTTCTGCTCTGATCCAATATTCATTAAAAATAAAATATGAGAGTTCCTCCTGCTTAACTGTTTTTTGTTTTACTGGCTGAAGTACCTTGGGCTGTTCAGCAGGGCTCATGGGGCATATTTTCTGTTTGTGCTTTGACTACTACAGCTTCAAATGCTACTGCTAAAATTTATAACAGATCCCAAATCAATGACAAATGTTACACTTTCCACTAATCCTGATTGTGAGCACAAATACTTTTAAAGATGTATTTTTAATATGCCATTTATTGTCTTAACCAGTTATTAGCTTTTCTCTAGTAATAGGAAAGTGATTCTAAAATCTGTATTTTGATAACATGGTTCTTTGCCAAATACGGCTATTACTGATAACTAAGGCAAAACTCTACATTGCTGAGGTGGTGACTCAATATGAGTGAAATATTAAAGGAACATAAGGTCAACATTTCTTCACTTTGATAAGTGCTTTGATGAAAAACTCAGGCAAAATATGTGTTGATGTATTTGTGCTTTCAAAGCAAAATGAATTCAACAGAGTGAAAAAAAGAAAATTTTCTTCCCAAGGAAAAAAAGGCTATCTGTACATCTGCGGTTTGAGATTAAAGGTAGTACAAGGACAATAGTGCTTTCATTGGTGGTGCTCTTCCTCCATTAGTGCTTGGCCCCACAATGCTTCATTTATCAGGAATGTATTATGGAAGGCAGTTTAAAAATATCCAAGTGATAGATATTCTCTTCCTGTTGTGTTTAGAATAAATGGCTTACTGTAATACTGAATAGTAGAAGAATTTAGTTCAGAACTTCTGGGAAAATGAACTTAATAAGCCCTTACAACATTCAACTATTTCTAAATCTTTTCAAAGTTTTTTGTTAAAAGACCAAGCCTATTTCAAATATCATTGTACATATTTTTCTAACATTTTTGAGGTATGAGTGACAGATACACATTTTCCTCATGGCTGGTCCATTTTCCAGACCTTTGTATGTATCACAATTCTTATTTCTGGAATAAGTCATCTATAGTTTTGTCTGCTGAGCATAAGCATTTGCAGACTAAGTCTCATTAATTATACATCCTGATAAAAAATTAGTTTTACAAATTACTTGTGATTAATTGATGGGTAAATGATCCTGCATACACTTTCCTTCTGGAAAATGGATGATAGGAAATGCTTCTCTTAAAGAGAAAGGCAAGAGAATTTACATTCTCCTCTAGCAATTTAATGGCCCTAATCATACTGACTTTCTGTCACTGCAACCTAAGGAATTTGCTAGATATAACGACAAAGGTCAGGTAAGATTAAAGATGTGTAAGTGTCAAGCTGTCAATTTCTTGCCCATTTCCACATCAGCATCAAGAAATGACAAATGGCATAGTTTCCGAGGGCTTTATTATCATGGTTCTCCCTACCAGGTAAGTTCATTAAAGAAGCAGGTTTTGTAAAGAGTGTCATATCCTTATAACACTTCCCTTTTGGTCACTATTCATTCCATAATTTGTTAGGCAAATATAAGAATCACCATTCTTCTTATACAGTCTTCATTTTACTAGCTTCACATGAAAATAGAAACAGAGAACATGCATCCACCATGAGTGGAAAGTAGAAAAGTAAAAAAAAATATGTAGGGTTGAACCCATGTGCGATGTTACTCCTGCATGGATTTGTTAGTGCACATCCATGTAAATTATTTCCTTATTAATTTTGTAGTCTAAGGGTCTTATATAAGCAAGATTTTGACATGACTACAGTACAGCTAATAAATTTTGAATTTCCCAATCAGTAGCCTTTTGCACTCCTCATAGGTCTTTTCACTACCAGCTTTAAACAAAATTATTTAGGAGTTTAATAAGACAAAATATCCCTATTAGGGAAAATGAATGACACAAGAATGGAAAGGATTCTGAATCTACAAGACAACCATATTCATATTTCCCTAAAGAATTCTTTAGTCCACAAAAACTTTTGCAGCTGTTCCAAATAACATTCAGTGATACCTTCAAAATAGGAAACTATGGGGATTTTTTTTCCAGTGGTATCACACAAATCAGACATTTAATCCCATTTTATATAATCAAGCAATTATTACCACCTTCCTTGATCTCTGACAGGACAAATTAATCAAAAGAGCTTTTCTGCTTCTGCTTCTGGACATTTTTAGACTATCAGATGATATTGACCTAGAAAGAGTCAAAAAATACCATGGCTACCAACCTGGGATTCAAGGTTTTATTATGTGGCCTTGAAGAGACATCATGTCATGGTTAGTAATGGCTGTTAGAAGAGGTTCTGAGTGTTATGATACAGTAGCAATTTGTCAACAGCAAGTTTGACTAAAATTCTTCATATTTCGTTATAGAAATATAGACTGAATAATATTCAGGGAAAAATAATTTGCATCATCTTAAAATTCCTGTTACTCTACCATGAACTAAAGTATTTAAAGAGTTGACATTTATCAGCCTTTAAAGATATTCTATTTCAAAACAAACAAACAAACAAAAATAAAACAAATGAACAAAAAACCCTGTTCTGTATTAGAGTTCCTATGTAATACAAAAGTAATCTCGACTATTTGATCCCATACTAGTAAAAAACAGCAAAACCCCTTTGACCGATAGCTGCGTGTTCACCCATTTAGTCTTCTTAGAGAGGTATATTATGACACCCTTCTGAGTGAATACAAGGTGAAGCATTCAGCACTATGGAAGTGTCTGAATAACCTGAACTGTATGAATTCACTGTACAAAAATAAATTTCATATGTTTTAATACACACTTACTGAAACCTTTACCTATCACAATTAAGAAATGAGTTTATTTTCTGTGATTTATTGTTTGCCAAAGCTATGCTGCTAGAGGACTTCTAGAGAAGAGGTTTCTTAAGTGTCTTATAAATAAATATTTTCAGCTTATACCATGTATTATTTTGTTCATATGCATGTGTATTTTCTCCTTATACTAAAAAAAAAAATTAAAAAAAATGCACCATTTGAACTATTAAATGTCTCTTCAGTACAGTCTTTTGTCTGCACTGCAGCATGTCAATCAAAATCAGAATTCCCCAGCTACATTTCTGCCTGGGAACTGAAAACATAATGATAAGATAATGCTATTTACAATACTATGAAGGAGTGAGTTCTAAATAGAGCCTTACTGTAAAACTCAGGAGAAAGGAAAGGTTCTGCCCCTTTTTGTTCTCCTCTGCTGTCCCCACTCATCCAGAGTCTTAAAGAAGGGGTTTTCCTGCCAGTTCTTTTCCAGCTGTTGAAGAGGCTGATGACTAGCTCTACTTACAGCCTGCAACCTTATCAAAGAGTGGATATTGTTTGAGTGTTACCCTTATCATCCCCTGCAAAGAAAAAGACAACATTCAACTTTATTTCTAAGAAGATATTTTGGCTTTGGGGATATGCTTCCCCTTTTGTTTTCCTTCCTAATGGGCAGAACTGAATCTAGACCAGATGAAATTTAATTTTTGTCATGCTCTGTGAAGTTATCATTTGCATAACAAAGAATAAAAATAATAATTCCATATTATCTCTGATACTATTCGCTTACTTTTCTGTGGCACTGATATTTTAGTGAAAAGTATAAAACTATTTGTTTCCAAAGATAAGAGAGTGCCAGAAAACATGTACGGAATGTTTGTCTAAAACAAGGAGACAAATTCTGCAGCTTCAAGTGTTCATCTTTTTATAACTTCTACTACATTCCATTAGCTTGTCACATCATGACATCTGAGTTATTCCTGAATCTTTTAATATTTGGAATTAAATAGAAAACTAGAGGTGTAGTCACACTGCCTTATGTGTTGCAGTGACCTGTGCTGTTCCTTTAACAGAAAATCAAATATTTAAGAATGTATCCAAGCAGGGAAGAGGTAAGAAACAGAAAGCTACTTAAGGAAAGTTAGAAAGAAGAGTATGAACATTTTTATCTCAACATTACATCAATTTTCAGTATCAAATATATTTTATGTTTATATCTTATGTTGCTAGTAGCAAATAGACAAACATAAGCAGTGTATCTGTACATGCATTTGAGTTAAAATAGCTTGTGGTTCTATTGACAAGTAGATTCATTTTACCCTGAAATTCTTGGGACTGTTATAAAAGTATGCAAAATATCAGCAGGTCTCCTTCTGAGAGAAAATAGCATCTTTTCAGGCTCCATTAATGTGACATTTTAAAACTCATTATGTTCAGTAGGATTCTGAATGAGAACATGTGTTTTTAACATATGATATTCAATATCTGGCAAAGATAATATATGTGTAGATTATATGCATCTGTGAAAAGAGAGGGATTTACATATTTTTTCATTCTTTTATGATCTGAAATTGTGCGTGATTGTAGCAAGGTTTTTCTTCTTTTCTTTTCTCTGCTGAAATTAAAAAGATAACATATGACCCCTAGAAAACTTCACGGATCAAGGCAGAGATATAACAATCAAAGTCTACAGAGAGAATTCCCCATAGTATGACTTGGAAATTAGAGTAAACCCACCCTGATGATAAATAAAGAGAATTATGAAGTGTGTTTTGGGGTATTTTTTCACATGATGGTATCCAGGAGGAAATCAATGTCTCAGAGGGTGAAACCCATGTATGCTTGGGTATGGTTTTGGTTTTTAAGATAAATACAACTTGATACTAAGCACTGTGGTATCTATTTAGACAAGTTTGCTTTCTGAATATATTTTTTATTCTAGAAAGAAATTTGGACTTATTGAAGTCTAATTTGTTGCTTTAAATTAGAAGATTTTGTTAAATTTTTTAAATAAGTTAAACACAGCTTTGGCCTCAAAATGAAACATAAGAACAGCAGAAGCAGTAATGATGAGTTACAGAGGACAGCTACTTTCTAACATCAGAAATATTTCTTGTGTCATGATGCCACAGATAGAGATTCTCTGCACTCTATTTCAAATGTAGAAGTGTGGCCTTTGCTATTATAAAGCTCTAGGCCAAGTGACAGGTTTAAATATTATATTATATTATATTATATTATATTATATTATATTAATTATATTAATTATATTAATTATATTATATTGTAATTATTTCAACTCTTTCCAAGGAGTACATTTATTTACCAATTTGATCATTTTCTATTCCTTCAAAACCAATTGAAAGTTAAGCTCTTGAAATCATAATAACTGGAGGATTAAGATTTATGTTCTGAAAACAGTTCAGAATAAATACTGCTATTTCTAAAATAACTATGCATTTATAGGTTTTGTGAACTCCTGAACCCTCCTTGAGTTCTAAAATACTAAGTTCCCTCTTTGAACATAGTATCAAACTGTACCAAGAAAACAGAAGGAAACAGACATCTTCCTTAATCCCTCTTGACCTGTGAAATTTGTCCTTCAGGATAAGTATGAAATGCTCAAGTCATTAGGGGATAGTAAAGGAAGGGAAAAAAAAAAAGACAACAAAAAGGATAACACAACAAAATATAGAAGTATATTTATCTCTAAAGTATAAAACGAAAGAATGAGGTGCTGCCTGCTGTAAATATATGACTCCCTTTTGTTCTCCCATTCTTGCAGTGAATTTGAAGGTCGTGTGAAAGTCCTTTACTGGAAATGAGGTCCCAAAATTGCTCTAAAAGCAAGTCTTCTTGATATACAGTTTCTGATCCCAAAAGAAAATTCCGTGATTTTCAAATGAAAGAGTAGGTGAATGTGCAACTTAATTACTGCAGCTTCCACAGCATGGCGTTTAGGGAGTCCATGTTATAAACAAAGACAATGGAAACTGCAGCTCCTGCATGGTGTTCCTAGCACCTCCAGATCAGCTTGTGGTGGTTTTTTGACTACAAAACCACTGTTTCTTGCCCTGAAATTTTTCTTCTTTACTTCTTCTTATACTACAAATCCAAAACCATGAAATTCAGCTGTAATTCCTTGGAACAAGGAGAAAACCTGATTATTTTACACCGGTTTTTGTTGAAAAAAAATATTAAATTTATAAAATTTATTAAAATATTTTAGCAGGAAAAGAATCTTGCATTCATGTGCAGTGTTAGTATACTAATGTATATCATTCTACCAGCAGAAACAGATGATAATATTTTTAATTGGGTAAAAATTATCTGTTAAAGAAGTGCAGAGAGATCTGTGATAGTAAGGCTCTTAATAAGAATGCTATTATTGATATATTTATATTTTTATACCACTGCAATCATGATCAGCATAGCTTTCCTTACAGCATATGTCTGGTATAGTATATGACAAATATAAACTGATTTATATGAGCCAATACATCTTGGCTGATTGTTTACCACACATCTTATAATTAATATTTTCCAGAATTGCTTTCATCCCTCCAATCATTTTCATTGATGATATTCCTTTGCCAGCAGCTAACCAGGAAGCAAACTACAAAACCAACAAACCAAATAAAAAAATCACAGAATCTTAGGTTTTCTTTTAAAATTCAGTTTATTAAGGATTAAAATAATCTAAATATATGTTTCCTAGCAGAAATATCTAATTGGAAGTTAAAAAAGAGGTTTAAATATCTGTCCTCCTTTAGCATCACTCTTAAAACATCTCATTTTTATGTCATCCTTCTACTTAGTAAAGTAGATACTTTCACTGTGCATCAAACACTGTGTATGTAAATCTGACATGGAAAGAAAATAAAACCACAAATTGTTTACACCATTGGTAGTGTAGAGTAGAAGACTAAATGATTACTGAGAAAAGTCATAACAGAAAATATTTTAAATATATGTCAAGTACAGGACATTGTCAAGAAAGAGATGGGGGTTTTTTGAGATATGTGAATCAAAGTTGATTCTGTTTCTTCTTCCCCTCCCTTGATTTTCCCAACAAATAGAGCACACATGAAAAACAAAACAAACAAACAAAAAAAAGAGAATGATTTTGTACTGAGTGTTTTTTTTAAATATTAACATTTGCCTGTTTATAATTTTGTTTAATTTTTATCAAATAGTTCTCTAAATGTTAGTGAGAGGGGGTCTCATTACTCTTTTGTTTAGCTTTCATTTATTTGTCTATAAGACTGGAAACAGTTTTCTTTTTAGGAGTTGTATTAATGTAGTTTTTTTAGTTATAAAGTCTGTGAAGATACGATTTTTAACATTTCTCTAAATATTCACTAATCAATTTGGAATGACAAGTAAAAAGTAAGGCTCATCTGTGTTTTTCTTTTTTCTTTTTTTTTTTTTTTGTTTTTATTGTATTATAATTTAGCTGAGTAAATGTATTAGTTTAAAATATTTCATTAAGTCTAGACATCCCAGTGTTAACAAAGCTGTACAAGAGGTAGCTGCGATATTGTAATAGAAAGCTGTGTATGTTTCTTTCTTTGCCTGAATGGCTCTGTTCAAATTATAGTAAAATTTGATGGGGGGTGATTAAATTCCATTTCCATAGGATCAAAAATAATTTAATTTTAGATTGGTAAAGTCTTTATTAATGTAAAGAGATGACATTTTAAAATAGGCTATTACTATTTTTTGCAGAAAAGAAGAAGTGCTTTATGCTGGTGTATATTTGTGAACTATTGCATAAATCATAGAGAGCATCAGTACTTAGGTAAAGACACTGGAAAATATGCATTTATCTTTAACCAAGAAAGAGCTGCAATTCTATTTTTTATTTTGGCCTCCCATGTTTCTTTCTATAGTGTAAAATTAACCTAGCCAGATAGTGAATAACATAAATTAAAAATGAAAAAGGATCAGAGCAGAATACCTGCAAACATTCTCAGGGTAACTATTTTGTGAGAAACACCTCCCTCTATGTAAGACAAATGATATTCACTTCAGAATAACAGCCCAAAGGTTAGAAAACGATGTTATTTCTCTGCAAATAATAGAAATAAGGGAATGTGGGGAGGTTCCGTTTAGTGTCTTATCATGCTTTTTATGTTGCAGATCAACACTTTGTATCTTCATTTTGGTAGCAATTTTTCCACAGACCAACGAAAAATTTTCTGACTATATCTGCTAATGCAAAGATTATTTCTAATGATGGAGTATTTCTGCTCACGTTTAGGACAAGAAGAAAACAGAAAGAAAGATATTCTGGAAGAACAAGAACAAGGGAGCTTTACTATAAGAACTTAAAATGATCCCTGATTTCTTTCTGACACAGTGATTTCCTGGAGCAAGTTCAAAAATGTCTTCTTGTTTTACTGTGATGCCATCCATTGAAGATGGTGCTTTTTGTAGAAAGTCACTTTGAAGTGGAGTTCAAAGCAAGGGGACAAGTAGATTGAATAAATGCACTTTCTCTAAATAGAAACTGTGGTGATATGAAATTCCATTCATGATTGTTTTCCAAAAAAGATCCATTAGTAAGGTAACAAATGACAAAAAAAAAGTGTATATGAATATCTCAGTAACAGGTAGAATTTCTTCCATGAAAGCCTAATTGCTCTATCTTTTCTCTAAGACATGGAGATTCTGTTTTGCCTAGCTGTAAGATAAGCACTTCTGCTATTCATTGACTCTTCTTTTCCATTTGAAATTATGGGCTGTTCATTATATGACCATGAGATGTGTAAATTGAAGGGAGAAGTGATACCAAAGGAAGATAGATTTCAAAGACAATAACCTAAAAATATTCACAAAAGAGAAGAAAATGTACAGCTCAAACAAACACCAGGTTGAAAATTATAATAAAAACCATGTTGTTGCTGAATGGCAGTTTTAGCTACTTTTGCCATATTAACAGGTCTCTTCAGATATACACACTGCATCTGAATTTTTATTACAGTACAAAAAAAGCTTCAACCTGGCCTCAAGTGCTCCAGTGTTTTTATATATGCAAGACTAGTACAGTGTTGCCTAAATTACAGAATGGTGTATTGCCTCCAGTTCTATCCTCTGTATAATTTCAAAGAATACTTAACAGTGCTAAAATACATATTTATTAGAGATCTTTACCCTCTGCTCTTAATTTAACTGCTCTCTTAAAAAAAAAAAAAACAACAAAAAAAAAACACCCTCTGCATTCACTGTTGACAACTTTTGTTCTGCTGTAAAAACATAAGAAATTACATTCACAGACAAGACACAGTTAGCACTTTCTCACTGTAATCAACTAATTGTGCAGGCTCTTCTGTGCTTTATGTGATATCTTTAATAAATGAAATCTTAAGGCAATGAAATAGCAGAGACTGCTAGTGAAAGTAAATCAGTCACAATCTGGACATAAAGGTGTTCATCCTCTAGAAAACGTCTTGATGCTCCTGAGAGGGCACTACTGAAGTGAACATTACTGTACTGTCATATGTGTGGGATTCAGGTCAAGTTGCCAATAAACAACCAATGTTAGGAATATAAAAGTCATGTGACAATAGAAATAGCACATTGAGTGCTACTTATAATCTATATATTGACTACAAATTGCACAGGTGGAGTGAAGGGCAACCTGCTGATCTCTCTAGAACAATTATTGGTAAATTAATTGTATGACCTGAAAAATTATAATGTACAAACAGATCAGTTGCAATGCTAATGGCATCAAAAAGTCAAATAGCATCTTATTTTTTCAGTTAATATTCCTCATTTTTTTCAGTTTGACCTTACCAGTGAAGTATTGATTTTCATCTACTTGTTGACTGAAGAGGGTGGTCATACGGTGTTATTGTCACTTTGACATTTGCTCTGTAAGAAGCTATGCATGGTAAAGATTTCTGGTCTGAACTTTGATTAAAGAGGAGTCATATGTCAATAACAGTCTCACGGTTTCAAAACAAGTAAAATCAAACCCCTAGAAGGATTAAACACTGAAATATTTAAAACAGCAGATGTCTAGCTTGATCCCTAGACACAGCTATAACTCAATGACTGAACAAAACTATGGATAGTGAGTCAGAATAAAAAGTACTGAGCAGCAGAACTCACCATCTCACCTGAGGTTTCAGCTATAGTGCACATTATTTATTAAACTGTCAATCTGCCATAACTAGGATAGCATTAGATAGAGTTCCACAGCAACCAGCTCAGGACCACCTGGGAGTGTTATATCAGTAAGTCTTGAAATCATTATCCAGATGCTTCAGGGTAAGGCAGTGGCTGCCAGTAAAGTCAGTGATAATTCTGACTAATTCTGACTAAATATGGACATCGTTTTTCTTTTCACACCAGAGAAAGTGGTAATCACCGTACGGAATAAAGTGACAATAGATTGGGAGTTTAAAATGGAAATGTCATCCATCCCTAGAAGCATGATAGTGACAGTGAAAACCACTGCTGTTTCTCTCAGGCTTTGAAACTGTCCTTGACATAATAACAGTCAGAAGAATCTGTTGAAAAGAGTCCACCCTAAAGGTAAACTGAATGGTGAAGACCACACTGACATGATTTTCTGCTCACAGGCAAAATCAAGAAATGTTCAGAAGATAAAAAAGTCTATGTATGCTCCTTGCCCCTAACCAAATTCATTAGTATAGGGATTCTACAAAAATAACGATAGAGATTTCTGTTCAGGCAAGTAAATGTCTGCTCAATTTAAATTGGGAAGTTTTAGCAGCAAGCGTGAAACATTTAGAAATACTTTTTTTACCTAAAATGGAACCAAACAAGGCAGTATTTTTGGACATGTTTAGTTTATTATTGTATAGGTATATATTATTGCACAGGTATCATATCTATGTATCATAAAGTATGTTATTCATTACAAATGGTTTTATCTCAGAAGCATCTTACTGTTAGCAGAAAGCATGTTAAACCCATTGTAAAAACCAAAATTTAAGAACAGTTCTAATATCATGTGGATACTAAATAAGAAATGCCTAAAAATGGAGTCACACAGACAGCAATAGTGATTACAGTTCTTGGGAAAAGAAACATAGCTGGGATAAAGGTATGGGTCTTCAAACAATAGTGAGTGCCCTGCAATTGCTCTTACCACTTCTCTATATGTCTGACACTTTTTTTTAGAACTGTCACTTCAACCAGTCACCCACAGGCTGTCTTTGTGCTCTTGGTACAAAATGGTTAAATGTCTTAAATAGTGAGTCTCAAAGCATTGCCTATAGCTGGTATCAAAGCAAAGCTCCTGTGAGCTGAGCTGCACCAGACATCTGCTGCATATATCAAATAACTAACCATCCATAAGAATTTTGTATGGACAGTTTAAATACAATGAATGGTTAAGACTGACCCATTAAACATTACTGAGACATTCTCAAGGTAAATATTCAGTCATAGAACATCAACTTCACACCATGAGATACAATTAAAGGTCATCTGCTATGGCAGAGAACATATGCTGATGTTATCAAACATATGGAGAAAAAAAGGGAAATTACACTGAACACAAGGCAACAAAATAAAATAAGGATAATGTAGGCATGATGCAGCATCTGTCACATCTCTGGATGGGAGTGTGATGCAAAACTTTAACAGAAACCCCACAAGTAAAGTTGCCCATATTTTCAGTTGACAGTGGAATCTTTGTTGATGTAGAATGTGTCATCAGTAACAAAACACCTTATCAAAATCTGAAAAATGTTGGTATCATTGTAAACATTCTACTGGCAACACTACAGTATGAAAACAAACAAGCAAACAAGTAATTAGTTTCAAATTATATCTATTGAAGTACAGTAATTCCTGAGAAGGCTTCCCACAAATCTCAAAACAGTTTTCCCCAGAAATTTTCTTTAAGCGAAATTACCACTTGAGTGTAGCTCAGCACCAAAATGAGGAGATTGTTTCTAACAGCCACAAAGGAGACCGACCAGCTGCATACGTGGCAGCTTTGTCATCAGTTTCACAGATGTTTGCAAATCTTATCTGTCTCAGCTGTTTGGTGGGTATTCATGTCTTCTGTGGTCTGAGGGACTGAATTACACTTCTTCCCCTCTGCTGTATTAATATGATATTACATGATGTGAGGAAGGTATGAGGATGGGCAAATACAGGAGGAAGGTATCCTGGGAGCATAGGTGACAGCATGACAGACAGGGTAGGGATCTCACCAGAGGTCTTGTCCCCAGTACTTGACCAAGGAGGACAGGGAAAGATCAGCGAGTGAAAGTAGGTTAGAAAAGGTCCTGGGCTGGCTGTGGAGGATCACAGGGAAAAGCAACATGTGGGCATCCAGGCTACTAAAGTACAACCCAGCAAGCACAACCCAGGCAAGAGCCAGGACAAAGGGCCTGAACTTCAGTGCAGCCCCTGCAGGAGAAACCTTGGCTCCCAGAAACTGTTTCCAGTTGTTGTCCCAGGCCACTTCACAGTAAAGCTGTCTCTAACCACCTGCATCCCAGCCCTGGGAGAAGAAAAGAGGTTGAAAAGTCTGTTGGTGCATGGCTGCTTTTCTGAACTAGATGAGACTTTAACCTTTACCTCACCATAATCCCAAATGAAATGTTATTGCTTTTGTGAAGCTTGTGCAGGAAAGTCAATATTTGTCATTACTGGAAGCAGAAAAGAGAAGGTGTATGACTCTATAACCCATGTGAGTGTAAATCAGTTCTTCTTATTATTAGTTCATGTAAAAACTGTCCCTCTGTATCATAAGCCTGCAGAAAACTAAACTACTGAGAGCTAGCACTGCCTCACTCCACTAGAAATAAATTTATATTGTTAAGAATATCCTTGAAGGGCAAAACAATATGAGAAAATCGGATGCCTTAAATGTAGACTGTATTACATGTGAGAATATGACCTGCATGCTTAATCTAAAAACCAGATTGTTTTCTCAGGCTTTTTTTAACTTTATCCAGATGTAGCTGAATTACATTTCTCAGCCACCAACTGTACTTGCTTAGTGTGTGAAAAACATCTCCTATGTTTAGAATTGAACACATAGAAGTGCCCCAGAAGCCTGTTTACCTCTGCCTTGAAATCCTCCAAATAGCAGACGTTAGTTTTGAATTACAGGACCTAACTCAGTCTCACAGTGTATACTCTATTAGTATTTCTATTAGCACTATTCTATTCTATTCTATTCTATTCTATTCTATTCTATTCTATTCTATTCTATTCTATTAATATTTCTATACTCTATCTAATATTTCTATTGAACAAACCTCAGATGTTGCCAATAATCCTATGTGTAGACAAATGGGGACCCAGACTTTGAATTTTCAGTTCACTCTTAATTTAGGGATACCAAAGGAATAAAAACAATGTTGAAAAATTGAGCCAAAGCCATCCTTTTAAAATTCTTTTTGCGCATTTGAATTTGATGCCTCTTTGTCTCAGCCCTACAAAATCTTTATATGCTCTATATAAAGTTAAATTATGAACACAGTGGAACATCTTCATGCAGCTGAACACAGAATTACAGGCTCATTTAGGCTGGAAAAGACCATTAAGACCATCAAGTTCAACTATTAACCTACTACCAACTGGTTTAGATGATGATAGATTTCAGTGCTGATCAAAATCACCAAAAAAAGTCAGTCTAAAATCACTACATTTCAATGAATAGCAAGAAATCTACATAAGATTTTGACAATTTATAAAAATCACATTATAAAATAAATAATTACCTAAAAAAAGAAACTTGGAAATTGAGACAATAGTGGAATTATCATTATATACATATAAGAATAGTCAAATTCTTATACCTTCTCATAAGATGTCTAAAGGGTTTTTTGGGTTTTTTTCTTGATTAGTCATCGAATACACAGAACGTCACAAAAGTTTTAGGAAAGATTATCAGCTACTGCACAGAATCAGATTGTTGTTGACTAAGTTAGGAGTGATATTGTAAAAAATATCTACTTGTTCAAAAACAATTTAACCTCACACAGGCTGGGACAAGAAACGAGTCTGATTTCTGATAATGAAGCACAGCTTCTTACATATTCAAGCTATTAATGAGAGATGTCTGAGGAACAACACTTCAAAACAAAATTCAGTGTACAACATCCATGATGAAATATCTTGCAGTGCAGTTCCATTGATGGCAAACTCTCTATGAGAAGTGAATAATTTTCAACATAGAAAGAGCAATCTCTTTCCTCATTGAATTTTCATACTTTAAGCACTGAATAATCAACCAGGCCATTAAAAGTGGGGTTAATAATAACTATTTTGAAAGCTCATGTGAAAGCAGATAGTGCTTCCATGTGACCGTCTGCTTTGTATATGCCCTGGTATCAATATACTGTGAGAACAGCATATGGTTCCTTTGATGGAAAGTAATGGAAAATGACAGACTGTTTGAAGATGTTGTGGTGCCAATTTCATGAATAACGCATTAGGGTAACAGGTATAATCAGTGCAGTTTAATAGTCTGCAGCCTCCAGAGATACAACAGCAGCATACAGAGGAATTATCCTTGTACTAGGACCACCTGACACTTGTATTTTTTCCCTTGATTTTATTTGATTATGAGTACACTAAAAATATGTCTTGAAAAATGCAGAGTCAGAAACAAAAATGTTACATTCTGAGTTAGAATTAATTTAGTATGCATGTTCTGTGCAATTTACCTTTTAATAATAAGCACAAATTTCAAAATCCCTTTTCTCTCTTTTAAATTGAACATAGGTTTTAGAGTTCAAAATTGTATAGGAAGATCAATCTTATGGTTGTTATTCATCCACTGAAATAAAATAATTTTCTATATTGCGGGATGCCTTCATGCCATTTGAAATGACACAGCACACTACACATGTACCAAAATTGGTCTTAATTTGATAATTTTTCTATACCAAAACCAAGTCTAAGGATAAATTTAATAAAACCCTGCCTTGCAGAATGCTGCTAAAAGATTTTGCATGAAGAATGTGTTGATTTGTATTTAACAATGATAGAAAAGCTCTGTGAAAGAGATTTACACTTGGAGACACATAATCCCCTTGGCACTCAGGTCTTACATTATGATGTCATGACCCCATAATAACGAATAAGAATTAGAGTAAATGACTTGGGACACAGGATTACAGTCCCAGTACTTGCACTTTTACTCAATGAAGGATGCTTATGTTTCTGAGTTAAAAGTTCCATTTTCGACCTGACAAATGAGCTACAGTGATGTATGTCCAGGTTTCAACTTTATGAATCTATTCTGATTGCTATATATCTGCTTCTGAAAAGACATCTTGGCAGATCTCACTTTTTAAAAATTGCAGGATGGCTTTTTAAATAGCATTATGGAAGTCAAAAAGAGAGTGAATATTAATTCTGTATGTGTGTGGATATATATTCATGTGTATTCACATAAATCCATATCCTACAAATAAGAAACAATGGTAATATAGGATAGGTTGATGTGGAAATATTTTTGAAATGTAAAATAAAGTTCTCTAAAAAACATCAAGTCAATCATCACAAATAATCTGCTATAGAACAGTACTGCTCATTAAATGAAATACTCTGTGTTAAAATAATCTGTTCTGGTCTTTCCACCTGTTCTGCACTGCAGTTATAATTGCCTGTATGAATACTTCATGTTGTGCAGCTCTTAAGCAGCATATGCAAAAAGCCATTATAACGTATTGGGGCTAAATTGCTATATTTTACATTTATTGCAACTTCAGAATATCTAAGGTTTTTAACTCTGAATTCTTAGAAGTTCAAATACTGTCATTCATTATTAGAAACAACATTTCTTATGATGAAAGTATTTCTTATTCATACTGATGCCTTGGGTTTTAGTTAGCAAAAGTCTAGTCTTGTAAAGAATAATACATTTAAACATGATAAATAAAAGTTTTGCCTTTATAATCTGGCTTTTGTAAATATATTTCATTCACACCTGGGAAATTTTGAATGCAGGAAAGGTGATCTCTATAATAGCCTGCAACTTTCTTTCTTTTTAAAATTTTTTTATTTCCCACAGATTGTGTAAACATGTTGTCACCCTTCAGTTACTTGGGTAGTTTGAATCCATTCTGTTATTAAAAACTCCCTTGTCAGCCTCACCTAACACTCAAGAAGCCTCTATCATTTGTATGCCAGCCATTTCTGACAGAACCATAGCTGATTTTTATTGTTATTGTTTTCTTTCTTGGCAATAAAGACTTTCTAATGCTAAAAAGTTCTGCCATGTTTCTACCACAATGAAAACCATAGCAGGCACTGGAGTTGCTGTCGGCCTGTAGGATTAACTTTGTTAGCAATATCTGATACCACTTAGTTGATTCAGAATAACTGAAATATTCTTTATAATCTAGTTTTTCTGTTGGATTGAGGAAACAAATCAACACTGGACAGACTTGATAATTTCTCCATCTATTGTATTAGTTCAGTTTTTGAGATGTTAAAATTACTAGAGAATTGTATCACTTGGCTGAACTTATTCAGCTGTTAAAAAAAAAGAAAAAAAAAAAGACCAAGCCCAAGAGTATCAATTGCAGCTTTCAGTAGTGCCAAAGCAGCATAAAACTGGTGCAATGAACAGTTAGCATCAGAATTAGCTTAGAAAATTTTAAATATGACCAACTGTTTGATATTCAGAGTTTAGCACGTCCTCCATATGTGCATGGATATCAGAAGGAAGAAACAAGAATGCAAAGCATATGTATGAGCTTTCATGGGACCACAGAGCTTAACACAAGGAATTCTGCCAGGTCAGATTTCAGCATGGGGTCAAAAACTAAAATTGCTGGTTTGGAGGTTGAGATAAGAGTAAACAATTTTCCTAGGGCAACCTTACATCAATTAGAAGATCATTTTAAAATATTATGTGAAATATTACTGTTGAATCTCTATTGTCTTGTTGGTTTAGAATGACCAGCAACAAGATAAAAAATTTCTGTGCAGAGTGGACTTCATTTGAAATCTCCTGAAAAAAGTTGTAAGCTCACCTACAACACTGTTGCATTAAGTTTCAAGCATAAATAACAGCAGAGAAGAACATAAATGTCTTCTGACAGCCAAAGATTTACGAACCCATTCCCCCCTGTTAAGTGACTACTGGGGTGTGCAATATCACACAGACCACTTGTTATGATGAGGATATTGCTGATTCACATTGACAGCTTGGAGCTACCTCAAAGATTGCCATTCTGTGGCTGCGGGTTCACGAACTATCAAAGGAGATTCTTCAGCTCCACCTCTCAGCATGGAAACACATAAGCAGAGACCAGAAGGAAGTTCATGACATAACTACCGGAGTTGGTATGGGCATTGGTAATTCTAAACTTCTGTCAATGCATTGCAAACATCAATGATTCATAACCAAGAAAATTGTGGTCAGAACAACAGCAGGAATTTTACATGCTGTACTTCTGTGGGAGGGCAAAAACCGCCCTTTTCAATACCCTTGGCAGTTCTGAAGGTACATGTGGTAGGAGTACATGGAGAAGCAATAAATTTCCACAGCAGGCCAGCACAGAATTGTCCAGCAGAACTGGGTAACCAGCTGGCTCTTGTGGCACTTTCATACATGCATACACACTCATCTGACATTTTCTCACCCAGACAATTCAATAGCTCAACAGAAACTGGAAATATTGTTATCCGCCCTGCTCAACATCCTTTTTTAGTTTTGCCTTATTTTAGTATATTTTTTGTCTTTACCTTCTTCCGGGTGCAAGGGAAGTCAGAGTGTAGATAGCCTGACTATCTTGGCTTTCCATGTCTCCTACAGCCAGGAGGAGTTTGGATGGGAAGAGAAGTGTAGCCCTTCCTCTATCACCAGAAAAATATGTGGAAAGATGAAAAATTCTTAAAGATCTATGAAGTCACAATGAACTGTTCTGTTGCTTGTACAACAGCCTCTCCAAAGCCCTCTGACTCTCAGGATCAAACATTCCTGTAAAGAGTGCAGACATAGACTCTTTTGTTGACCATTCCAGGGATGACTGATTGAAAAAGAACTGTGAATAGGATGATTCATCATCTGAAGAATATCTCTTATGCTTTCCTTCTCTCTGTGACATAGAGGCCACAGCTGCAGGGGCTGCACAAGAAGGTTGAGCTGCCAAAGATATTCCAGCAAAGAGAGTATTTAATGAGGCTGGGTTATGTAATGTGAAGAAGAGGAGTGCTAAAGAAAGATGACTGAGGTAGTCTGTGGAAATGTTACTGTCTCACTAGCCTTCACTGACTGAAGAGGGAGTCAAGAGTTCCTGCCAGAGCAGTGGGGAAAGCATTTGAATATTGCAATGTGTCATACTGGAGATGGGGAAAACCTACGTTCACCATGTCTATGTAACATAGCCTGGAAAGGATGCCCTTGGGACCTTTAATTCCACTCTTATGTGCAGCATCCAACACCAGTGTTGAACAAACTGGTTCTAGATGGCTGACACCCATCAACTGGGATTCTGACACAATTTGAGTCAATTTATGTCAATGTCCTCCTGATCCATTCCAAAGTTACATACAAATACCGGAAAGCCAAAGACTTAGCAGAATGGGCCTTTGGTACCAGAGTAGAATAAGTCATTGATAGGGCCCAGGGCTGTGGTAAGTCTAGGGGGAAAGCCAACCTTGCCTTGTAGTATCCACCCCTTTATCAGGATGCAGGTGTAGTGGATGATTGTTGTGACTACTTTCTTCCCCTTTAAATGAACCCAACTGCACACCAGCATTCAGGAGCTGATAGATTATGGACAGTGGCTCAACAACTGGTGGCCCAGCAACTGTGGTTTTCTTTTGCCATTGGAAACAGCTTTTCTGTAAACTAGAAATAGATTTGTTCTCTGTTCACATCTGCCAGAAGAATGTCAGAAATCCTACAGATAACAAATCTTTCAGACTTTTCTTAACATGGCATGACATGAAGGATAATTTCCTTGAGACATTTTCACTTCTGTGAAAATGAAGACTGAAGCACTTCTGATTTTTGTGGTTTGTTTTTGGTGAGGCTTTTTTTGATGGCGGACAGGTAAAAGGACAAAGAAAAGAGATAAGCAGAAACAAAACAGAAATAAATTAAAACAGAAAAACAGAATGAAAGATTATATATATATATATATATATATGTTGGGAACAAGTTTTCTTAATGCTTTTGTTTAATCAAAAAGTCATTTATTAAAAGCTTTTTTTTTTTCCCTATGGCCATGTGCTGATAGATTAGACAAAACAGCTGTAGTTTCAACATTTGGGGGGTTGGGGGGGCGAAGAAAAAATACAAAGTTTATGACCCTAGCCTCCTTTTTTCTTAATACCCAAATTCAGTCTTTCTGAAGAGTCTCTGTACTTTTAATTACACATAATCTCCTTAGTGGGTTCATTGTTGTCTAAGTTATGCACATTGACTAGGAATTCCACATAATTGCAAGATTTGGTAAGAACAAAAGTGTCATAAATAGGGAGTATTGTCTAAACATCCTCTAGAGAATACTTGTAAGAGAAGCAGGTAAATTATTTGAGGGTTATGTGGATGCTAACAGTAGCAAAGAAAAAGTAGACAAGATGAAACAAGGCACAGAAATGAGTGCAAAAGGATAATACAAGGAAGCAAGTTAGTTTTCAGCTCTGGAAAGATGAAGCAGGAAGGTAACAGGAATAGAGAAGAGAGTGCAGAAATTGTGATTGAAGAGATGTGTGGATTGCAATTAGTGAATGGTAATTAAGGTGGCAAAAGACTGCCAGTATGTATATAACACAGTCATGAAAAATATACACTAAAATTTTGCAGGGGTTGAAGTATAGCTAAGGGTAATTAAGAACACATACAATAATTTGTCAAACAAGTACAGGGAGGAAAGATGCAAAATACCTCTGTGAAAAATCCTTTGGTGTAAAAGAGTTAACCAATGGCTTTTCTACTATAACTCCAAGCAGGCTGCTCCAGGAAAAAGCTGGCACAATATGACCACAATTTCCAAGGAAAGCCTGAGGCTTTATTCAGCCAGACCTATTCATTAATCATTACAAATAGATTCCTGCAAATAATATAATTATTCCCTTACTTTTTGGAGCAGAACAGCTCAGAGAACAAAAATGCACTAGCTGGATATTTTGCAATTGTACTAGAGGTAAAAAATATGCTGAAGTTAATATTTGGAGTTAGTTTTTGGTTGGTTGGTTTTTTTTGTTGTTTTGTTTTGTTTTGTTTTGTTTGTTTGATTAGGGAGTTTTTGGGTTTTTTTGTTTGGTTGGTGTTTGTTTATTTATTTGTTTGTTTGTTTGTTTGTTTTTCACAGGAGTTGTAGTTATAATCTTGTCTTTGGATACCAGTGTAAATTTATCTAGAAAAACAGTAGCTGGAAAAAAACCTTTGATTACATAAATACTCCAATTTTTAACACTGATAATTTATGCTATTAGTAGGATGTTGCCATCATAGAATCATTGAATCATGGAATATGCTGAGTTGGAAGGGACCCATCAGCATCATCAAGTCCCACTCCTGGCCCTGTGCAGGACAGACTCAGAATCCCACCATGCGCCTGAGAGTGGTGTCCAAACACTTCCTGAGCTCTGTCAGGCTTGGTGCTGTGACCGCTTCCCTGGGGAGCTGTTCCAGTGCCCAACCACTGCATGGGTGAAAAACTTTTCCTAATACCTAACTTAAATCTCCTGACACAGCTTCATGTTGAGATGTATGCATGATGTATGCTGTAATCTGGAAGTATTTTTTTTTCTTTTTTCTTTTATCTTTTTTTTAAGTCAAAACTACTTGACAAAAAAGGTTAAATGCTCCACTTTAGTTTTGCTTCTAAATCACATGCTGCATTTTTTTTATTTTTTTTTTTAATATTTCTATAGTGAAAGATTCTCCCCACTCTAGATGTTGTATTCTGTTATAAAGAGCTTGTTGTATTCTGTTACTTGAAAGCTCAGGGCTACTAAAACAGCAAGGGCAATCAACAAACACCTAACATCTCATATTTTGCTTCCTGTCCTCTGAAGGTTTCACATGCATTAGCTGTGCCACAATGGAGATCAATGCCACCTTAGCTGCAATTCTGAAGCCACTGACATTATATTGGGATGTGTGATCTATCAAATCTTTTTTGGCTGAAGAAATAGAAGATCTGGAGGGCAAACAAGAATTTAAAGGGTTTTTTTGGTCCTTTTTTTCAGAAAGATAAAACCTTTTCACATCGATGTTAAGTGTGCAGGATACTCAATGCAACCTGATGGAAGTTCATATCTTCTATCTTTCAGTTTTCTCTATTATCACCCACCCCTCTAGGTGTTCCAAATTCCATATAATTCTCTGTCAGTCTCAGACCTCTTCAGATCCTCAGACCCACTGGGAAAGTTCTGCACTTGAATGATCCTCCTTTGTTTGTTTGTTTGTTTGTTTGTTTAATACAGAAAAATGTTCATTCCTTCATTGTCCAACTATGCACAGAATGTTCATTTACCATGTGTAATTATATAATACAGACATGCACTGTCTGTAAATTATCAAAACTCAAGACAGAACAATTTATCTTTAGGTGAATACTCAGAAAAGGAAAAAAAATGATTATTTAGAAAAAAAACCTCTCTTACTACACTCTTACTTTAATGAAAAAAGAGGGAATTAGAAGTCTATTTTACTCTGTCTCAGTGTACCCCTTATGATTATCATCAGTATTTACAAGTCCCTCTGTTGTGGAAGGTCTGTTAGGAAACATCAATTTCAAAACCACTTCAGCAGCTAATTTTCTAAGCTTGCCTAAGGATTTGAAAACTACTTTACAATATGAAGTAGGGTATAAATCTAAAATAACAAATATTTCTGGACAAAAAATAGAAAAGTTGATAAAATATTAACACAAATTTGTATTTATATTTATAAACAGCGCTATTACTCCTGCATTTTTGATTGACTCAGTAAAAACAACTGATACTTTCAGCATTATATCTGATGAATTTATATTCACAATTCTGTTTACAGTACCAGAACCACAGTTTATGTACTCCAGCACTTAAGTCCATGGGTAGCACTATCTGTAAATATGAGCCATTAAGCTTTAAACTTATCCTACAGACTTTTTTCCATTGTAGTTCTAATACCAACAAATGTGTGTGCACAAGGATAATGCTGTTTATCAAAAATGCAAGTAGATATTCATTGCCTTGCATGAAAATTTCTGTATGTTGAAGCATCATAATAAAGACTGTCAACAAATACAATTTATCCTTAAACTAATGAGTCGCAAGTTGTCATTAACCAGTTTTACATATAAGGAATAAATCCTTTACATTATGTTTGCCCCACTAAAACATTACTGCTGTAGTAGGTAACTAATCTGAAAACTAGTAGATAGGAACTAATTTCATTTCTTCATTTCTGGATTGTCTAATATTTATTCTTGATCTTGAAAATCCATATTGTGTTATAGTAAAATATTTAACTGTGAGTGTCCATAAGTTACTACACAAAACCATGAGTATAATCATTCAATCAAAAATGCCAAGGATTAGTTTCACTGAATTGTTTATAATCCACAATATAATCAGTATTAACCTAAAATTTCATAATGTTAGATACTTGGTGACACAAAGTTTCTCCTGCTGTTATTTAAATATTGCTTTATGATTAGTTCCATCTTTATCAGCATTCATCACAGATTTTGGCTGTAAATTGGTGAATTAAGTGATGACTAGATCATGACTCAAGTTTCCTATGAATACAAAGTTAAGATATACAAACCTTGAATACTCTGAAGCAAATTTAGGACAGTTATAATTATTTGTCCAGTTAGTTTTTCTTCAATTCTTTCATTTTTAAATATATACAACTAAAAATTTAAGGAATTATACGTACTCACACAATAGAATATATGTTGGGATTTTTCATTATTATTATTTAAAGAATGATGCAGATTCCCCGAGTTTAAAGCCAATTTCTTCCAACTTTTATTCCAAGTATTATTCATCTCTTTCAAGTGAAAAATGTGGTTCCTACTGGACAATATGTAATTGCAGTAATAATTGAATGTAAAATGGTGTTCATATTTATAGTTAAAAATTGACTAAATTTAAATAGACACTTTTTGGTATGCAGCTGCATCCAGAATTATAAAGCAGTTCTCAGTATAAATCTTGAAAAGAATGAATACTGTCACAGCTGGGATTAAATTAGAACACTGCTTAATAAAACATCAATGATGCTGTTACAGCTGCCCCAAAATGGCACCATCCAGTGAAGTTCCCTTCCAAAAAAATTTATTTCCTGCTTTAAAGTACAATTTCTCACTCTTAGCTTTTTCTTCCTTAAAAAACAACATGAAAAACATCAAGAAATAACAATTAAAGACTACCACGAATAATTTTTCTGTTTAATAACAATTACAAATTCTCTAATAGCTATATATCTCGATGATTTTTTTCTATTTTCATGCAATAGAAAAGAAACTACCAGAAGTACTGAATATCAAACACAATGCCAACTCCAAATAAATCTAAATAGTGTAGAGTGGGTGGGAAGCACCAGTCTTTTTTTTCCCATAGCCGATGATCTATTTGATACTCAGGAAACATTTTGTACACTGGGAGATTCATAGTTTAAGTTCTTTTACTTTCCACAATATGAGGACAAGCTTCCCTCTTGTACTCTCTGTTTATTTTGGGTTGTTTTTATAAGGTGTAATTAATTTGTAATGCTCTGGAAAATGTATCTCAAACGAACTCAAACGAAATTTCTCACTCATTATCAGCTACATGTGCAGCACTTAATTAGTGTATGTCCATTAACTAGAATATGCTTCATACAGATTATGGATAGCTATCTTTAAATCTGTTGCTCTCTGTCAGTCTGGATCAGGTGGGATTAATTTGATTTAGAAATTTCTTCACCCTGAAGCACAAAGGTAGTTTGGGGTTTTTTGGAAAGGGGAGCAATTTCTTGGTAGTTGTGATTTTTATTAGGAAAAAAACCCTACAACTAATGAAAAAAAAAAAAAGAAAACAAAAAAAAAAAATAAACCAAAGCCATTAAAAACAGGCAAAGAAGATATCTCTTCCAATAAAGGCATAATTTGTTTATCAGTGCTTTATAATGACCACCTGATAATTCATATCTTCAGGCTACTTTCAGTATTAAATAAGTATAGTAAGAGAGATTCATTTGACGAAGGTATTTGAAAGCCAAAAGGATGCAGAAGATTAAATGTAAATAATAATACTTCCACTTTTAAAAAGTTAAGTCAACTTCACATTTGTTTGTGACATATTCATACAATCTCCTGCTTCTTTCCTCATTGAACAGGAAATATGATTTTTGGTTCAGTTTTTAAATATTTAAAAATTGGGAAAAAAAGTTAATGCAGAATCTGCTATTTGTGGTTTCTTTCAAATTCATAGGCACTGTGATAACTTTTAAAAAATAACAGTAATTGCAGCAAAACTTGTAACAGGTGCATTCACGGTCTATTATCCAAATGAACAAGCAAATGCCAATTGCAGAGAAATATGCAACCTGATTTTTCAGTACCTGATTTTGCTACACTGCAAAAGTTCCATTAATGAAAATACATTAGCTAATATAATTTAAATGCCCACAGAAATGAAGACTAAATTTTATTAAATGCAAGTTAAATTATATTATTCTCATTTTGTGAAGTTATACATATCAAAGTGAACTAGCACACGCTGAACATTTGCTAAGCTATAAGTGCAAATTTCAACCTTCTTGCCAGCAAAGTCAAATTCTTGATTACCAAAGTAATAGTTACATTTAATATTCACATTTGATGGCATCATGTTTACTAAACCTTTAGCATACTCCTAGTCCCCATAATTAAATGTCAATTACCACCTTAGTCTAGCACAGTTTAAGAAAAAATTTAGCAAGAAAAAAATCCCAAACAATTCTTTAACAGTCACCTTAAGACACCCTTGCATTCAACAGCAGAACAAATGAGCAATTGAAAGTATGTATAATGTGAGGTTGTGTAATGAACAGCAGTTGCCAGAAATATTACAAATAGCCTGTTTTTATATTAATGCTGCATGGCATTTTTTTTTCCCTCGCCTGTCATCCATATTCTGTCCCCAAACCTTTACTTAAATTCCACTAAGAAATGAAAAAGACACATACATATAAAAATGTATATGTATGTGTGCCAGTGCAGGGGCACGTGTACATACAACATACACAGGCACACACGCACACAGAACTTCAAATCTGCCTTTTTAGCATCTAATGCATAACATTGTGCCCCAATGTACCTAAACCTGTTATACTTCAGGCTGTGTTGCCACCAAGCTTAACATCAACTTTTAGGACTATATTAGGATAGGACATGACAGATACACATTTTAAACAATGATTTCAAGGCTTTGGTGCTTCAGCACAATATGGTTTCATTTGCAGCCTCAACATTGCTATTTTATCTCATGCTTTTTTATCATTCTCATTGAGAAGTTCTATGATAACACTTTTGAATCCTTTCATTCCAGACCATTCCCCCCAACAGTTTACATTCCCTCTCTAAAGGCCAGGTCTCCTTCTGAGAAATAATTTATTTCTTTTACCCAAAATAGATTTCTTAATATTGCCAATATTCCCACTTGGAGTGGTCAGGGAGTAGGAAAATTGAACTATTTCACTGAGTCTCCAAGTGTCTAATAATTAATTAGAAACATCATGAAAAATGTTAGGGCTAATGAAGCTTTACAGGAAAGGTGAATTCAAGATGCAAAAAAAAGGAAAGAAATTGCAAATTACAGAATCCATCACTTCTGGTTTTACCCTAAAAACATAAGGCAGAGTGAGTTCAAATTGAAGAAAGAAAATTATGATGGCTAAAGGTGAAAGAGTGGCCAGCATTGCAAGAGTCAAGTGAACTCTTAAATATGGGAAAAGAACTGAAAAACCTTAAAAACATTTTAAAAAGGTCACTTCTGAGATGGAGAACAACCTGCTTCAAATCAAACTACCTCATACTGCTCTTGATTTTTTCATCTTTCTGTTCTCATTCTATTATCATCTTTTCTTACTGTGATCACAACAGAAGCTAATAGATCCAAGCAACAATATCCATCAGATAATAAATATATATCAATCCCAGACAGATTATATGGCACAGAATAGAGGGAGTTCCAGTCAAATGGTTTTTAGAAATGTAATGGAAAAATGGAAGAGTGATTTTCTTTATAAGAAAGAAAGTATTGTATTGGAGAAACAACAAAATCAATTGCATTAATTGCAATATAAGCACAATAATAAACTTTGGTTTTAACATTGTATTTAAATTGTCCATCTGAAATTACTGTACTCAGCTAAAAATTAGTAAGAACATGTGTGTAGAATTTCTATAATTGCCTCATGATGTAAGAGCAAAAATTCAGGCAGAAGTAGAAATTAAAAGATAAAAAAGATCATCATTAAAGAAAATTATTTTTTGACTGTATATAACCCATAATAGCATAACAGCTTTTTTTCTGAAATGTTCAATATAACATAGTCATCAACCATGAAACAAACTGATCCTATGAGGCATGACATGGCCTGAAAAAGAAACCAAACACTCCAAAACTATAGTCAAAAAAACATGGCACATATTTTAGGAAATATCCTCTTAAGCTTTGAAGACATATAATTCTACATCTTGAGGAGGACAAAAATATTAACTTCAGGATATCCTGGTTAATGTTATCTCCTCAGTTTCAGACATTCATTAACCTCAAAGAAGTTAAAGACAGAAAGATTCTTAAATGATCTTATTTTCACCCAGAGTACCTGTGCAATTTATATTAGAAAAACCCTCTTGGATTCATATGTAGTATGAAATATATATGTGGCTGCATCTTCTTTATTAAGCTATCACAGAGGCAGTTTAGCATTTTCTTTCTCCTACACAGTCTCTCCCTCTGATTAGTACTTATTTTCAAATTAAAAAAAAATAAATTAGAACAAGGTATCAGTTTTATTATTATCAGCTATATAATAGGTATGTTGTTATTATAAGAGCATTATAAGTTTAGGTTATAGGCTTGAAGAAAATTGAGAATAACTAAAAAATTAAGTTCAGCTGATTTCTGAGCTTTTGTGACATCTCTATTTTTTAAGTCCACATAAATATTTGTATTTAAAATTAACTGTAAAATAATACACAACATAAAAGAAAAGCTATACCAGAGAGGGATGATTAAAAATATTTATAGTTTCTGAAGGTGATATTTTCCAGCTATGGGGAATTCCCAGGGAATCAACAGAAGACTCCTCTAAAAGTCCTTTGAATGTTAATCTGAGCAGGATTTGTACAGCACGTGTGAAAAACTCAAAGATTACATCAAGAACAGCTATCCAGTTATATCATTTTACTAATTTGTAATGGAAGACATGACTCCCCTTTATAAGAAAACTATCTGAATCCAAAGTGGGGCTGAATTACAGATATTTTGCACTAATAGGTCTAGTTAAACCCTGAGATATTACACACGTGAGTTGGTGTTCAACAGGAAACCAGATCTCGGTAAGAGTTTTCTTTAAGAAAGAAAAAAATCAGAAATTATTTGCATCAACTCTTACCCTTTCAACTGCAGACTTTCAGGGAAATGCTACCTGTGTCTAGATCTAGTGCATGTCTGAGCTCACTGCATGACAGAAAGGAGAATCAGGCAAGAGATCTCAAAATCTGTTACAGTTCCCACCTGCGGTTTGTACCCAGATTAGTCATGGAAACCAAAGTGGTGCAGGTGAAGGGAAAGCTATTCAGCAGGTATGTCAAATTTAAATGCATGCTGTCAGGTCAGATGCCCTAGGATGGTGTATAATTTCTCAGATGTGGTAAGATTGATGTAACCATTGAAGTCTACAAAGAGAAATGAGAAAATTTACTCTATTCTCATTTGTATTGCAAGCCACAGAATGTTCTCAATCTCTATATTATAGAATAAAATTATAAAAATTATAAAATAGAATCATAGAACCACAGAATGGTTTACATTGGAAAGGACATTTAAAATCCCTTATTTCAACCCTCTTGCCATGGAAAGGAACAATTTTGACAAGATCAGGATGCTCAAAGCTTCATTCAACCTGATCTTGAGCATTTCAAATCCCCAGACAGGATTTTAGTTTCTTGGGCAACTTGTTCCAGTTCATCACTACAATCATGTTAAAATTTAATTCCTTACAGCCAATAAAAATCTAATCTATATATGCCTTCTTTCAGTTTGAAACCATTAACCTTGTCTTGTCACTACAGGCCCTGGTAAAAGGTCTTTCTCCGTCTTTCATGTAAGATCCTTTTATATAGTGAAAAAGTAATAATTTTCCCAGAGCATTACTTTCTCCTTACTGAACCCCATCTCTCAGCCTGTCCTAAAGGAGAGGTGTTCCAGCAGTCTGATCATTATCATGTCATCCTCTGGACTTGTTCTAACAGTGTCGTGTCCTACTTGTTGTCACATTTCTTTTTATTAAGCCTGGGACAAGGGCGTCTTTCTGGACTGCAAGCACACGTTGCCAGATCAATTCAAATTTTTCATCCACCAGTATCCTAAAGGCCACTTGCACAGGGCTCTTCCAAATAAGTATAATTTGTGCTGATATTGTGAATTGCCCCAGTCCATGTGCAGGATTTTGCACTTGGTCTTGTTGAACTTCATAAAATTTGCATGGCCCACTCTTCAAACAGGTTAATGTCCCCCCAAAATGGCATGACTTTCCTTCTAGCATGCCAGTTTCCTCCTAGTCAGTCGGCTTGGTTTTACCTTGATACTGAGGTGACACACACTCAATCTCACTATGCTGTTGATGAAGGTATTAAATATAGACTCATGCAGGACACCACATGTTACTGGATTACACTTGGCCACTGAGCTGTTCACCATAACTCTTTGGATATGGCCATCCAGCCAATTCCTTATCTATCTAACAGTCCATCTGTTTAGACCACACCTCTCCAACTTGGTTTCAACAATACTGGGAGGGTCTGTATCAAATACCTTTAAGATTGAGTAGGTGTCAGCTGTAGCCGTTCCCTTTTCTATTACTGCATTTATGCTATCACAGAAGGATTGGACTGGCACAATTCACCCTTGGTGAAGTTGTCTTTCATCATCTCCCTGTTTTCCACATGTCCCCCACCAACATTAGTTCTTATCAGTGCAACTGCAATGGTGGCAGAATATAGCTTTCTTTTTGTCACATACAGTCAATACAGAATTTACTGAAAATAATGAGAATATGCTGAGTAGAAAGGGACTTGCAATGATGATCAAGTCCAGCTCCCAGCCCTTTTCACAGAACCATCCTAAAGAGTCACATTATGTGCCTCAGAGCATTGTCCAAACACTTGAACTGTGTCAGGCTTGCTGCTGTGACCACTTCCCTGGGGAGCCTGCTCCAGTGCCCAACCACCCCTCTGGGTGAAGAACCTGTTCCTGATATCCAGCCTAAACCCCCTCTGACACAGCTTCAGGCCATTTCCTTGGGTCTGGCCAGCACAGAGCAGAGATCAGTGAATGCCCCTCCTCTTCCACTCAGAAGGAAGCTGTAGATTGCAATGAGGTCTCCCATCAGTCTCTTCCAGGCTGAACAGACCAAATGTTGGTAAATATAAGGCTTTGACATAAAGTATACAGGAATGTCTACTTTTTTTTTTTTTTTTTTAAATCTACACAAAGTAAGGAGTGCAGAATTAGGGAATTTTTAATCTTACTATTTAAATATTTCTACCTGTTAATGTTGTTGTGTATTGTAAATTCTTGTCTTTGGAAATAATTCAAGTCCTTGTCAGTGTTGTTTGGGGTTATGGGGATATTTTTTAAAATTATAAAATACAGGAGATTGTTATAATTTTTAATGTACATATGTGGAAAAATGTTCATAAGCTGTTAGTATTACCAGAAAACCTGAATGGAGATTTAGGTAATTAACAAAACATATTCCATCTCATATGGTCATACGCAGTGACTCAGGTAATGAGAGGATAATCACCATGAGAATTAATTCTGTTTTTTCTTTGTGTTTAATAGAAATAATCAATATTTGCTTTAACTGTTTTTCTTTCTATTCAGAAGATTTAACAAAAACACCCACAAAAGTCCAAGATTTCCTGCATTTCTGGGTGTCTATGTGCTGTACCATTATATAGCTAAATATTACAACACAGAGAGATTTCAGACACAATCAACATATACCATATATCAGACACAGAACAAAAGTGATATTTCTGAGCAATGAAGACTCAGACTTGCAATGATCGCGATGCTGAATGTTGTTTGAATTTCTTATATATATTCAATGTACATTTTGTATAGAGTTCTTACGTGGTGATAGGAAGGAACACATTTTTTTCTCAGTAGACAAGCTAAGATGAAAACTCTATGCCTGTGATGGAAAATATTTTTTGGGAGTCCATATGGTCTGGTTCAGTTCACACATTTAAAACTTATTTTCCTTTTACTCTTATGAGTCGATAGACTCATAATTGCAGACACACTGTAAAGCACTTATGATGAATTACACTGGCTCTGCAAAAGCTCTCAAACGATTTTCACCTATGCAAGGTGAAAGGCTAAGGCTGTCATGAATATATTTAGTCCTCAACAGCTACATGTGTGCCATTACAATAGTGACTTAGGCACCTCTTGAGGAAACTCAGGGAGAGCAATGGAACACTTCTAATAGGAAAGGAGTCCCCAGGAGGAATCTTTTAGATGTTAGTCCTTATATTTAGTGCTGGCAATGTGATTTCACATTTTGTTTTTAGGTTTTCCAGTAGAGGATTTGGGGTTTTAGGAGGCCTAGTCGGCTGGATTTACCTGCAAGTACACACATGATATGATTTGTGAAATATATTAAATATATTAAACTTTCTTTACATTAGTCATCTTAGTCTAGGATGGTGAATAATCTCTATCAGAATACTAATTATTTTTTTGTCTTCTAAATGCCACTCAACTACGAGTGGTTCACTATATCAGTAGCTTTTACACAAGCTTGGGTTATGAACCAAAGGCCATTGAATAATGAGCTGGAATGAAATTTTGCCTCTCCATATTAATTTTGCACTCCACTACTTTCAGTAAGACTGTTTTAAATAATTCAATTGGGCTTAGCTTCAATTCTTTGATTTTTTTATGTTGACTTTATTAAAAGTAGTAACTGCTCTTCAACCCAATATCCTATTTGAGTCAGCTTTTTTGGTCATTGGATTCTTTTGCAGGATGTGGTACATGAAATTATATTGAAACATTTATTTTTTTGTTGTGATTATTTTTACATCTATTTAAGAGTGATTAAACTTGTCTATAATTTTTGGATTATTGGGCTGGAGGATAAAAGAAGTTGCTGATGGTTTATTTTTTGAAACCAATTTTATTCTCCCAATAAAAATTACTTCCTATAGCAGAAAACTGCTGAGAGAACACAGTATGAAGAATAACAGTTGTAGCAGTTATTTTTGGTATAGTATTTGCCCTACCTCTGTCACCTATCACTTCACTTGCAACATGAGCATAGCTGAGTCTTTAAAATCGCATCTGTCCATTAAAGAATGAGTCCTTCAGAACTGTACTATCTCCTCTGCAGAAACATCTAGAAACCTGAGATATAAAGGAAAAATGACAGGTACGCTGCTCTGGAGAAAAATACAAGTTCTGACAGTATAAGTAGGTAAAAAATATAATTATATAATATAATAATTTTTTCCTCCATCGTGCCTTTAAATTTATTTGATATTCTTGCTCTATTTTACTGATTCTGCTTATTAAATAAACAAAAGAAGTAAAATGAGTTATTGTTGGAATTGTGTAATGCAGACGATTCCTATGAAGATATATGCAATCCTACTCTGAAGTGTTTGGGAATGGTGCGGTATTTAACTTAAATTATCAGCTGCAAGATTTACATGGATGCAAGTTTCTTGTTCATCTTGGATAACAGTAACATTTTCTGATATGCTTTACTATTTCCTTACACCATTGTACTTCCAACAGTCATTATTTAGTACCAGTTGTATCTCTTTATTACTAGAATGTTTCAAAACTATACCTTTCTTTTCAATATATTTTACTCAAACTTTTAATGTTATAATCTGTGTATATTTAATATCAATCCTGGGCATGATGGTGTTTCATTGGGAGTAGAAACCTAGCAAGTTTAATTTAAAAATCTATTTCAAACCTAAATGCTGATGTGTATATAAGCAATTGGTAGGTAATTGACACCTTTATGCTCCATAGCTCTTTAGTGTGGAAGATTACAAATATTTTTTTCTTATTTTGATGCTATTGAAACAACAAAACATGGGTCATGTTCTTTGCAACGTTGACTCCATTATAGAAATTACCAATTTTTTTTCATTATTGCAATCAGTTGTACAGAATAATTTAAAACTTTTTGGGCATAAAGTGATATTGTCCAAAGCTGTGGCTTTTTGTAACATTTTCTTTATGAAGAATTCCTTGCTTTAATAGGATATTGACATGCAATTCTTCATGGTGACCTTGTTTTTTTTAATACCACTTCCATGGAAAAATCAGGCAGAAACATAGTGCCAAACAGTAGAAAAAGATACAAGCAAGTCTACCAGTGCCAAATTGTGCTCAAAATTACAATATCTGTCTCACTTTTTTTGCTGAGTAAAAAATCTACCAGACTATTAGCCTTTTTTGGTTTTGTTTTTTCAGAGTTGCTCCTTCATTTTTTGATCTCAGAATTTCTGTACTTGACAAAAGCACTTAGCCAGTGATCACAAGAGAAGGCTGGTCTCATCTGGACGCTTGGAGTTCATCTATTTGGAAAAAATATAAAACAGAATACCTTATACCCAAGTACCTAACATGGAGCCTCATGAGCTGGAGTGGCCTCATATATAGGAAAGAATTTGAGGAGGAGTCTTATATCTCAGATAATAGTCCTAATCACAGAATTATCAGCAAATGAGGAACATTCTTCCACTATTTTGAGAGTGAAAAGCATAATGGTAATATGTTGGTGTTCACTTTGCTGGTTTTTTAAATCTTCCTACCAACCAACCAACTTATAGTCAGAACTCAGACACTTGCCCTGTAAGAACTCAGGAATCATGATTTTTTCAATTTCTTCAACAGTGAATAAAGATGCAAATTATTTATTTATTATTTCTGCTATTACATTATTGTTTCAGGAAGCTTCTTTTTTTCACACATCTGTGCAAGGTTCCTTCCTGAGTTGCCTTTGGGAAAGAATTTAATAATGGCTTTTATGCTTTTTGAAAGTTGTTCTCCAACTCTATATTTGGATTGCCTTTTATATTTAGCCTGCTTGAATTTTTTGCTCCTTTCATTTTCTTCAGTTGCACATAATTTCACTCTCCTGAATGACTTCTTTTGAATTAAATATTTTTCTATGACTCAGCAATTCAATCATGCCAACTTTCTTTTGCTTTTTTTTTCTCTCTTTGAATTTAGACATAAAGTCTTGGATTTCTTAGCTCTTTTTGCTTCTACAAGGACATTAGATGCAAGCATATTGTAATTTATGTACTAGTTTTTTGATGGCAGCATTTCAAATAGTTTCCAACTCTGTTAAGTAATTACTTTTTCTATTTTTTTAAAAAATGTTTTCTTACTTGCTGCTTTGTTTTTATTTATCATAATGTTATGTATACATCAGGAGTGCAAAAGTACTACATAAAATTTGATGGTCACTAACTAGTCTCAAATATTGCTATACAAAATTCTACAATCCTCAATTTATACAGTTAAAAAGCTTTGTGTTTAAAATTCCTCCTGAAAGCAATGATAAACCTGATGAACATACTATTTGAAAATCCTCCTTTCATAAAGCTGAAATTAAAAAACGTAAAAAACACACAAATTTATTGTCTTACCTGCCTATGAATTTTCAGCCGCTATCTACAGAAATTTATCTCACGCTTTTTGTTTTCAAAATTACTATTCAAAGCATTCCTAGAAGCGTAGAATTCTACACTACTTTCCTTGAAAAGGAAATCATGATATAAATTTATCATTTTCTCTGGGAATCAGATTCTGTCACTGTTCCTTGTTTGCAGCCCCTGTAAGCATACCTGCGGAATTCCGAGCCCGTCTTGTTCCCTCTGGGACAAAGAACTCCCGTGTCAAGCATCCTCTGATACTCAAGTACCTGTCATGATGAGGAAGGATAGGTACAGGGAGAAACTAATGACATTGGAGCACTGGCACAAACTGCCTAAACCTCTTATGGACATTTTATTGTTACTGATGTCAGAGAAATCTTTTCTAATGATGTTTTGAACCATCACACATTGAGTTGAAGTTGAGACAATCAATATTATTAAGCCCACTGATATAATTAATACGAAGAGGAATGCAAGTAGACTAAGCACAAGTAAAACACAAAAGGGGAAAGCTCACTTGCCACAAGGGAAAGTGTAACACCATAAACAATTTATTTTATCCACTAGTGGGATAGGGGAGGAAGCTGCAAGAGGAAGTGAAGGATTTATGAAGGAAGAAGTTAAGCCTAGGAAAAAGGGAGAATGGTCAGAAAAAAATGGATTTTTTTTTAGTTTTGACTTTGTCACTGGTTTAATCTATTCCTAATTGGAAATAAATTAAATTAATCTTCCCTAAGTTTAGTCCATGTAACCTGCAACATTAATTGGTAAGAGTTTCCCCCATCTGTATCTCAACCCAGAAATCTTGCATCATATTTTCAGCCCCCTTGCTTTTAAGAAGGAGGAATGAACTAGAAGTAGACAGCCAATATCAAGCCAATCATGAACAGAAAAAGAAAAAAGATAAAAAGGTAATGGGGTGACTTATGAGATCACAAAGTGTTTTAGATTAATTAACATCATGATTTGGTTATGTGGATATGCATGCTTCTATTAAATATGTTCACATAGCATCTTAGCTTCACAAATATTCTTAATTTTTGTAGGAAGGTTGTTTCAGCTAGAAAAACTAGCTCCCCAACAGCATCAGCATGTCCAATTACATTCCTGACCATGAACTAGAAACTGCATTTGTAAGCTTACAGTCCTCACCACACTTTAATCTCTAAGTACATAATTATTTACGCAGTACATTATCACATGAGAAGAAAAATACATGTTTATAGACCTTGACCAGCAGACATGTTATTTGATGTACAGTTCATTTTCAAGCAAGAATTAAAAAACCAAACCAAAACAAACCAAACCAAAACAAAACACAAACACCTTGTGTTTAAAAAGAATTAAAGATTTAAAAAGAAAAAAAAAATCTTTACTTGTAACTATGAGATGTTGAATAATATAGGGAAAAGAACCTCTTCACTTTAAAACTAAGTAAGGAAAAAGGTTGTGCAGCGTAAGATTATTACAACTTTAATATTTATACAGTTTCTGCCTATACATCTGCTTAAGACACGACTCTTTTTTTTTTTTGTTGTTTGCTTTCTATATTTTTTAGAAACAATAAGTTTGTTATTAAAAGAGACTATTGCATCAAAAACCTGTTCTAAACCTACTGAACATTTTTGCTATGGGCCATGGTCTCAGTCAGCAAAGATCTTGAAAACCATAGTTAGATCTTATCACTTTTGAATTAAGTTGGAAAACAGCATTCTGCAAAAGAGTAGAGGCATGTACATAGATAGCCATAAGTTTTATGAGAAATGGAGAGAATTCGTAGTTAGTATCTGTCACACCTGGAGACACGAGAAAATGCAGCTGCCTCACTGGATCACATCCCAAAATAATTCAGGCACTGCTTGAGATTTCCCACAGTTTTGGAAGATTACATTTTCTCTTACTCATGCTTGCAGTTAAACACATAGGTAGAGACTATGATAAGGTAAGACTTATGCACCACTATAGCATGTTTTTAAAGTTCCTTCTCTTGTTTGTCAAACAAATCATACTTTCTGATCCAGCATCGCTGCTCAGAGACATTTCATTGTTGAAGTGACATAATGGGAAACACAGTGTTAAGTAAACTAGGAGTATAAACAAAAGAGAGTAGCTGGAAAAAGTAGCTAAGTTTGTGTTTCTGGAAAATTCATCACCATAGTTTGATACTGGCCAAACACCAGGCACTGACCAGAGTCACTCGCTTATTGTCTCCTGCTACAGTTGCGTAGAGGAGAGGAAAAAAATTAATAAAGGGCTCATGAGCTGAGATGAGAACTGGGAGAAAAAACACTCTAAAGGCAAAACAGGTTCAAATTTAAAGGTATAATATAAGCTTACTATTACCAGACTCAGAGGAGTATAATGAGAAGTAATAGAAGCCTGCAAAACACCCTTTTTTCCCCCCAACCCCTCCTCTTCCCACTGAGAGCTCATGGAGACAGGGCCTGGAGGTTTTGGTTAGTGCATCACTGGAGATCTTTATCCATTTGCTCAGGGAAAGGATTTTCTTTTTTTGTTATGCTGTGAGGTCCCTCCCACCAGCCGTCTTCCCAAAACTGTTGTGGCATGGGTCACTCATCCACGGGGTATAGTCATTTAAGGATAGGCTGATCTAGTTTAGAAGTGAGAGGCCTTTTTTCTCCATCTTTAGAAGCAGTGGGTCTCTCTATTCAGGTTTCTGACTGGATCACACCCTTCTCTAATATTCAACTGCTCCAGGGTGAGCATTTTTCCCACAGGCTGCAAGTGGATCATTGCATCCTCTGTGGACTTCATGCATTACTGGGACAGATAGTCCTCACCGTAGTTTTTTAGAGGACTCTTGGCTCTGATGCTGGAAGCACCTCCACCCCCTCTTTCTTTTCCACTGACCTTGGTGTTGCCACGTTGTTTTCCCTCACATATCCTCTCTTCTTCTCTGACTAGAAGAAGTACTGCTGTTTGCATGTATTATGATCAACGAGTTCCGCTAATTCAAAGATTCTTGCAAGATCCCGCAGTGCCAAGATTTTTATCTTGTCTAGGTTTTGCATCAGGCAATCACTCCTCACACTTCCTCTACCAGCCAGGCGGCCCCACCGCCATCTCATGGGCAGTGGTGGCTGTTGTGGCACTGGTGCTATTTAACACCTCTCTTGATGCAGTGCACTGGGAAGAGGAAGCCACCACCTCTGCCCCTGCCCTTCTGCCTGCAGCACAGCTGGCTAGGGGAGGCCAGGCAGGTAAAGCAGGTCACTACAAGACGGGAGCAGCCATGGTGGTGCATTGCTGTGCACCATGCTAGGGATGGCCTTCACCACCCCTGGAAAAAAAACCCTGTGTATAAGCTGTTTTGATTTTCTTCTTAAATATATCATCACAGAGGTGTTACCAACCTCTCTAATTGGGCCAGCAGCATGTCCATCTTCAGAGCCATCAGAGATTGGCTGTCAAACATGGTGGAAGTTCCTAGCAGCTTCTCAAAGAAGCTATGCGTGAGGGACACCCCCCCCCCCCCCACTACCAAAAACCAGGGTGGGCCAAGCTAACATGTTCATAAAACAGAGAGCAAAAAACATACATGTAAGAAAAAAATCAATGGGGAATTAAGGGAAATGGAGTTCAATGATTTAGCCTTGCATAAATCAAAAATGGCAGTCAGTATTAACCAAGCTGGGGAAAGAAGGGAGGTTCCGTTTCAGACTTCATTTTACTAACAGTTAGCTAATAAGAAGCTAAATAAGTAGTCTCATCTTAATTGTTTTTCTAACAGTTTTTAATATTAAGTGTTGCCCAAACCTATTATACAGATATCACAACACTGAAATCTGTTTCAGTACTGTGTATTCATTCAATCACAAAAAAACAAAACCCAAATAAATAATATAAAAATATTATTTAAACCCACAAGCAAAACAACACCTTTTTCTTATAATTTAAATGGTAAAACATCTTTTTTTACTGTGCTTTCAAATACAGTCTCCAGCATTTCCACAAAACCATATCCATTTATTCTGCTGTAAAACCCTAATGTTTACATGACAGTATTTGCACAGATTAGATATGCAACTGATAGGGTGTTCCAAGTTAGAGATATTTGAATTAATGGATTATATGGAATTGTACAAAATTTTTGTTGCACACAGTTTTGAAAATGAAACTGAAGTTTATGCTGTAAATTTCTGTTCACATTTATGATTAAGTGCTGCTGATAAATGAGCCAGGTATCAGTTGTTTGGTAATATCTTTAAATGTGTAATCAAATCAGAACCCAGTCAAGTTATGCATTTCTGAAGGAAAACATGGGATGTGTAGCAAATAGGTATTCTTCAACTACCTGCTGAATAACATAATACAGATATAAACAACACTCAGAAAAAACATTAACTTTTAAATTCTCAACAGTTTCCATAAACCTTTCCAAGTTGGTGTTTTTTAGTCTGGAGGAAAGGAGGTTCAGGGGACCTTGTCCCTCTAACAAATACCCGAAAGGAGGTTGTAGTAAGGTGGGTGTTTGTCTCTTCTCCCAAAAAGCAGGTGATAGAACAAAAGAAAATTGCCTCCAGTTGAGCTAGGGGAGGTTTAGATTGGATATTAGGAAAAAAATTCTTTATTGAAAGTGTTGTCAAGCCTTGGAATAGACTGCCCAGGGAAGTGAGGGAGTCACCATCCCTGGAGACCTGGCACTAAGAAATATGCTTTAATGGTGGATTTGGAACTTTTAAGTTTTCTTTTAGACTCAGTCTTAGAGGTCTTTTTCAGCCTCAATGATTCTATGATTCATGGTATTATTCTATATATTTTTGCCATCTCTATCCAACTCCTACATAATACACAAATTGAAAGGATTCCACTATGTACATCCATAATATTTGTGATATTCACATTAAAAGGTGGACCCTAGGTGTTTTTTACATCAGACATTTCAACCATTCTCTGATGTCAGACACCTCAGATATTCTTCTCAGGTGACCTTCTCAGAAGATATTATAAAAAAACCTCATCAGACACCATAGATTTTTAGGGATGTAGATCTAATACACAGATTAATATCAAAATATCTATGTTCATTTTAGGTTATTTCTTGACTTGAGGTACTTTTTTTATTGATCATTTTTCTATTTGTCATCAAGCAGTTTTCAGAGGATTACCAATAAGTACCATTGGCTTCAGTTGGTTCTTTGAATTAGCAGGTGTCTTACAGTAAAACCTCGTTGCAAAAATCCCCTTGTACTGGGAAAATAATGTACAAGTAAGAAATTCTTCCTCTGTATATATTCAGACCCATGATTACATTTTCTTCCACAGATCAGAAAAATTGTAAAACGCATGTACTTCTCTCACTTCATCTGAACAAGAAAAGAAAAAAAAATGCCTTATGAAGATGTAATTTATGTTCCCATACAACTGATGAAAATAGAAATTGTTTGATCCACACAAATACTAATACCTTGATTACTTGTTTTGATTCAGTTTGCATATCAGTAACAAGCAACAGAGACTTGATAAAGCTTGACATCTGTACAGCCCTCAATAGAAGTAAGTGCTAAATCTTTTTGTGAGAGAGACTAAGGAAAATAAAATCTATGATTAGGAGACAATACATACAAGAAGGTGATTATCTGCAGTTACAGTAAGATCTATCAAAATTACATGATTCTCAGAACAGCTGAGAATGTAATGATATTTTTATTCCACTGGGAATATCATGTGTTCAGTATCTCTGAAAAAGAAGTAATTTAAAATTGATTTGGATGTCTAGTAATGTCTAATTGAAGAACTCTCTAAACTGAATAATAGACTGAAAACTTGAGACTGTGAAGGAAAACATACGACATCTGGGATTGGCTCTTAGAAAAATTTTGAAAATTGTTTGAGAAAAAGGAAGCACTTGTATTCACGGTTTCTTTTCTTTGCATAACTATGATGTCTTTATTTATTATTTATCAACAGGCATTTACCAGGGTAAGTGTTTCACATTACAGAACAGCACAACATGCAGAAATCCATGTAAAAAAGACAAAATCATGTTCTTGTGAAACAGTTGTAAAGGAATACATAGAAATTATGTTTTTCCTTTGCACTGACTGAGATTTGTATTATTATACATTTTAAGCTCTTGAATAGCATCAAACTCAGCCAATAAATATCATGCCATTGCTAAAAAATAAAAATAAAAATCAGTAAATCAGATTTCTAGAAAATAAAACTCTTTTTATTACTACTACTACTTTGAAAATTACTACTTTGATAATAAGCACTCAGAAGTTGTAGGAAAAACTGGTGGTACTCTAAAGGTTCAGTTGTCTGTATTCATTACTGTAGTTAATATTCATTACTGTAGTTCTGGCATATGAGATACTCTTTCATAGCTATTTATTTCAATGGAAAGTGTCATGTTTCAAATAAGCAATGTAGTGCTTACTCACTAAGTTTGGTCATGGAACTTTCTTATAATTACACCTTTTTGAGTTTATGGTTGAATAAAGATAACACTCCTGACAGGTTTTAATGCCACTACCCTCAACAATACACTTCACTAAATCTTGCCTCTCTTCATCATTTTCATTAAATAGGACTTACAGCAATTTTTCTGCTTCTGGTTGTGTCTTGTTACTGGCATTCTGTGATCTTTAATATGATCCTTCTTATCTACTCATATTAGATGATTGCACATTTTCCAGCTTTGATCTATGCAAGTTGCAATTGGGCTGACTTGCTTGATGTTAGCATTCCTTCTGTCTGAGACAGTTTCTAAATTGCTTGTCCAATTTCTGTTTTGTTTTTTTTTTTTTTAAAGCAAAGCATATTAATGCATATGCTGTAATTGAAAAACAGTATCCTAATGACTTCAAAATTATTATATCCGTGCAGCTTGTGAAATGGCAAATGTCTTTGCTTTCCAAGCCTTCCTCTTTCTACTGAGCATCCTTTTTTCTCAATTTCCATTGCAAAGTCTTTTTTTTTTTTTTTTTTTTTTTTCAGAAGACCCAAAAATGAATTCCTGCACTGCGGGTATAAGAAGCTAATATGTTTGCTAAGAGTAAATTGCTGCTTACTGGATATTTCTGACAAAGTTTGATGGCAACATCAGCGAGTCTGAGACAGTCATGTTTAATAAATCTGTAGATGCAAAATGCAGAATGCTTTGCTCCTTTCTCTGTTCCAATATAAGATACATTGTCATTTTGTTTGAAAAGTCATAATCCTTTCATAGCTCAATAGCCTTAGACCTTTTAAGAAAAAGTTTGTCTTATATTAAACAAAGATTCATTATTTTATAAATGCAATCATGGCCCAGGGCAAATGTTGGATTTGTTCAGTCCAGTTATTTGTCTTCTGTGCTGCAAGAAGTATGGGCAATAGAAGTAATAGTAACAATATCTCACTACAGTCCTTCAAATAATTTCTTTATTTATTTAAACCATCTGCAGAACAAGACAATAATTTACATATATTTAAAATTATTTTCCATTTTCTTATGAGCTTACACTGTGTTCCTCTTGGAGAAGTCTTGCTCCAGCTTCTCTATAACCTTCAGATAATTCTTCATGTCTAAATTGGCTCTGTTTAAAGTATATTCCATTTCATATTGACACGCTAGTTATTCTGATTAATGTTTCAAATAGTAGCAATAATGTCAGGAAAGGATTTTTCAAATAAGAAAAGGTCAAAATTTTGTTAAATTCTATAATAAGTGTGTATGGCCAATACAAAAATAAAGGATTTGACAAAGTTTAAAAAGTTTAGGATAATAATCTTTGTGTTAAGGATATAATGATATTAAATTCAGTTCTCACATAGACAAACAGATTTTTATCCACCCCTCAAGAAATAATTTTCATAAAAGAAGCTGAGAAAAGACCTTTACCATCATGCCCTCTCTCCTCAAATTTGAGAATTGATGATTTTTCACCATTTCACAAGAGAATTTAAATTTAATTGCATATCTTCCCTTCTATAAGTACAGATAAAATATTTTCTGACTTTAAGGAACCCACAAGATTCAAGGCTGTATCTTATAAGTATCAAGATACATACATATGAGTTGTACAACATTCTGAGATACAATACCCAGTAAACTTCTGAGAGACAGAAATGAAACCTTATGTTGGTGAGTTATGTGTCTTAGTGCTACATAAAAGATAAAGGTCATTGAATTTATCAAAAGAAAATCAAAGTTTAACAAGGCATTCCTTAAAAGGTAATGTTTGCTAGGAGTTTTTTGTTCCACCTAATCAACTGTAGTACCATTTCATTTAATTATCACATTGACTGTCCTTGTGCAACTCCACAAGAAGATCAAATATATGCATTCACCAACCAAAAACTAGCACCATAAATGTATTTGCTGCAATGCACAAGCAAAGCAATTCCAAAAACTGCAACCTACATCCATTCATTAACATATCCTGTCTGGGCATTTTGACCTTGTTTCTGCTATTATAAAAACTGAAATCCTACAGCCTATATTTAGAAAATCTTCAGGTTATTCATTTTGCAGAGAAAGCTGTTCTGTAATTAAATAGTTCAGAGAGAGACAACACAAATTCAAAATGGAAACAGAACCATAATTTCTAGAAAGAGCATCAATGTGAAGCTAAGACAGTAGAGGTTTTCCAAATCAGTCTCCTTTTCCTCATTTTCCATGTTATTAATATTTTTCTGCACTATATATTAGATCTTGGTTTCCTGATTTCAAAAGAAATAGATCTTTAATTCTGGTGTCAGAATCCAAACTAGCCCTCCATAGATATGAGTCTAAAGTAAATAAATGTAAATGGATACCTCAGTCTAACTGTATCAGTATGGGGGAAACAAATCCTTAAAAGCCATCTTAATCTTCTGTCTGTAAACCTCTTTTTTTCTGCAATGCTTCCTGTGCTGCTTTGCAGATCTGCAAATCTGATAGGCTATACAGTTCCTGCCAAAATGATGGAGACAAAGGAAAACAAAGGCTAAAACACTTTCACTTCTACAAAATAAAGTGCATACATCTTACTTGCAGACAATCTTTGTAGTGTTATATTCTATTTGGTGGAGACTACCTTGTTAAAAAAATCTATGCCTTATCTTATGCATGGCCTACTGCAGATGAACATTGACCTTAGATATAACCGAAATGATAAATGATCATTTCCTTAGTGAAGATTTGTAAGCAGCAAGTGTTATCAATTTTAAAGTAGCTTTACAAGCACAAAACATGTCAGGAAGAGCAAGATCCTGTCTGCTTATCTATATTGCCTGACTCTCCATCCCTTGGGAAAACCTATAACCATAGTATTCTTCATGGGGAACTAACAAATGAATAAATCAATAAATCAATAAGGTTGTACAGCTCCACATTTTTTTAAAAAAGGAATTGACTGTTTGATTAGGGTTTTGTTTTTTTTTTATAAGACTTAAAAAACCTGAAATACTCAAAAAACAGAAATACTATTGGATAAGTGAAGTAAATCTGGCAATATTTTCTTGTGTCACAGAACCATTCTAGAAAAGCAGTTCAGTAGTGGTTTTAGATACTGCAGAATAATATTCAAGCAATATGATAGTTACTGAGCAAGTCTTCACAGAGCTTTTCACATGGCCCTTGTACTTGCCTCATCCACAAGTCATAGTACAAGCTTAATGCAATTCATGCTATTAACAGTAGAGAGCTAGAACTGCTTTTGTCATGTCACAGCTAATCTGGAATTTTTCCCTACTGTCATTCTCATCCTTCATTTCTTTAAATGCATACCCAGGACAGACGTTTCTGGCCAGTGGTCTCATCCCTCATTTCTTTAAATGCATACCCAGGACAGACGTTTCTGGCCAGTGGGCAGCTACATTCAAACACTTCCCCTTTTAAGGGAAAAATGAGTTCTGTACACTCAACTGCTCCTCACAGTTCAACCACTGCTGCCAAAATCTTGTTCTTACATGCTCCCGTGCCAACTACTGTTTTGCTTGTAGAAGCAAAGTGGTAGAAGATGAGAAAAAAGAAATTTATTTGTTCTTGTTAAAATGCAACTGAGAAACAAGAGAATTTGTAAAACGATCTGAGTTTTTCCTTTATATAAAGTGATTAGATAAAGAACTGAAAGCTCCATAAACTGTGTGAACCATGAAATAAAATGAAGGTTAAAGTACAGGGAAAGAAAGGGCAGTCTTTTCCTTAGAAGATTTTGTGTCTCCCATGAAGGAGGCAGAAGCAAGCAGACATGGTCAAATGTAGTCTCTTCATTAAAACACCATGCCACACCTCCAAGAAGCAGCCCTACAGGACTGGTCATTTGTCTCATCCAAAAGTGTGGATGAGAAGGGTCCCCAGGACAGGTGGGAAGTGGCAAATCCTGCTGAATTTGCAGAGCAGTTGCAACGGTCAAGACAATTTTGAGAGTGTCCTCACTTATATAACCAGACAAATTTTGAGTTATATGACAAGTGTATGATAACCACCTCCTGGTGAAGGATGGGTAGGATATTCAGGGAAAAGCCTAGCCATCCCTAGGATTGTCCAAGTATTCTGTCTCTGATGCACAGCCCCAGAGGATATAAACCAAGACCTGGTATCTGTGAAGGGACTGCCCTAGGGTATGGTGTCCTAGATGAGTCCCTGAATGATGTTGTCATGTGGCATCCTGCAGCTTTCTGGTAGTCACATGTCACAAAAAAAACAATGGAAAAGGGAAGAGAGAGAGAGAGAGAGAAAGCTGCCAGTGAATGGAGAAGAAACAGACAGGAAAATTGCCTGGAACCAGCCAAAGGCCTCTTGGTTTGGCATTTCTCTGCCTACACATTCACATGAGTTGGCAGCAGACGACCCTGACATTATTTAAAGATGGGCCTTCTGTTGTTTTGGGCAGATCGTTTGGAAATGACAGTCAAGGTGGAGCCAGGAATGATGTAGTCAGACATTCTCAGCAAAGCCTGGAACTCCTTTCACTTACTCCTATGTGATTTGTTTGGAATCCCTAAAATCTTGTTTCAGTGTATTAAGAAGCTAAAAAATGCAGTATGTTTTTCAGAATATTCTTCTTTTTCACTGCAAATTTCCTTATCATATATATAAGTATTTATAATAATACATAGATTTCTCTTATATGTGTGTGTGTGTGTGTGTGTTTGTGTGTGTAGAATAATAATGTGTTATAGTGGCAGTTCTGGGGGAAGGTGTGACTATAATTTAGTCTCTGCAGAAACAAAAGAGCACAAACCACTGAGTTTGTAGCAAACAGGAAAATATTTTTATCATGGGCTTTTTGGTACTTATTTTTCAGCTTTCAGATAATGGAATACAATCTGAAAAGAAAAGCCTTTTACTTCTTACTTAATTAACCAAAGAATTAAAAGGCATTCTTGCAAGGAATTCACTCAATTAATGGAGACACTAACATCCATAAAGTATTCTGTCATAGCAACAAAATAATGTGAGAATTGAGTATGGTATGTTTCAATTATTAAAATAATTCTAATTTTCTCCCCCAAAATTAGTACTTTTATTTGAAAAACAATAATAATCTTAATAATATTTTTATTGTCTGAATATATCTTAAAAGTATACAAGCACTTAAAAACACCTGAGAGACTTGTGAAAGACTGTCCTGAATGTAACTAGGTAGGAACTCAATTTACTCATTCTTTCATAAAATGCTTCCTAATGTGCAATAAATCGTTAATAATTATAATGCTAAAACAAGAGTAACATGAAAAAAGATTAATTATAAAATGTATTTTATCCTATTCCACTTTACTTGGAATGCATTAACTTGAATAATATCTTTTAATAAATGCTAATCTTCTAATGCAATTTCTTGACTCAACACATAGCTCATCTGGTCTATTACCATAAGAAATTGGAAAAAAAAAAGAAAAAGAGAGATAATCTGATGTATCTGTTGTCTTATTTTAAATACTTATTAGATATTTCCCTGCTTTATAAAATGTAATTGTTTATCAAGTTTGAAGATTGTGTGTAATCACATATTAAATATGGTAAATAAACAAATTTAAAAGCGTGATTTAATTTAGCAGTTTTTAAAAAATCAATTAAGAGTCAGACGTGAATTAATTAACCTTTAATATATCTAAAGCATGGGAAAATTGAGAAACTTGAAAGTCATCTAGCTGCTGTTCACATTTCACCACATGCCATAAGATTGTTAAACATTATAATAAGTATAACCCTATTAAAACATTTAGATAGTAATGTTTTTCATTATGCAGATCTTCATAAATTCCTAAAACTGTAATGTGAAGGAAAACAGGTCATTTGTAAAAGCTTGTGTCACCCCATAAATGACTACCAACTTTTTGAGCCCTCTATTAGGTGTTTGAAAATTAGGCATCCTATGACAATGTTAATTTAAAAAACCTATTCCTCTATTTTTATGGCAGTAAAAATTTCATTACACCACTTCATTAATAATCAGTTCTAACTAAGAATTGAATCAAAGATCAGCTGCTGTTCAGTTATAAGCAGATTCTTTGAAAGATTCTTTAAAACTCTAGAGGGGACAAAATGAACATCAAGCAGAGCAGACTACCCAAATCTTGGCAGGATAGATGTGCATAGGAAGTTGCCTGTGTAGGAGGCCATGGCAGGAAGTTGGAGTTATCATCCCCTCATAAGAAGCCAGAACTCAGCAGCCAGTGAGAATAAGATGAAAAGGAGCGTACTAAGAGATGTGGTGTAAAAAGCAAACAACCTTATTATAGTTACTGTTTGCACAGTATATTGCTGGAACACCATTACTGAAGGAAGCCCTGACAGAAAGAAACTTCTGGCCTCTAGAGATGTGAGACATTTATCAGCAGGTTGATTTTCAGCATTATTTTAGTTGTTGAGGTGATTGAGTACATATATCAATGCCACGTCTGCATAAGAATTTTATGAAACAGTGGATGATACAGTAATGAACCCTTCTGTCATGTTAAAGAACCCAGAACTGATGCATTCAATGTAGCAACACATGCTGATTGAGGATGAATAATTATGATTAACAAGAAGATTTCAATATTTCTAATGCTGTGATTTGCAAGGTTTTGCAAACAGTTTTCTCTGTGTTGAGAAAACATTGCAGAGTTCTAGAATCAACTATTTTGTCTGAAGTGTCCCATGTCTGTCCATATCTGGTGCTCATGACTCTGTTCCTGAATACTCTATTCCATTCTCCATTTTTCCATAGGTCTTTATCTTTCAAGAGACTACTTTAGCACTTATATAAATTGAAATTGGCCTGGATCAGTCCATCAGCTTCATAACACTTTCAGTCTAGAATTCAGTACCAAATATTCTCAGTTATGTCAGTAAGCAGTTACCATTGTTATTGCTGAATTTTTCATTATGAATTGAAGCTAATTTGTAATCACCATTTCTTCCAGTGATATTTTGTTAGTTTTCTTAATTAGGTCTATAATCACCTTTTAAAATTAATTGACTTCCTATTACTTTTCAAGACTTATTTTTCTTCTATTTTCTTTTAAAAGGGCATGAAAGATGATGATACTGTACAAAGGCTTTTAAGAAATTATTAACCAGTTCATTGCTTTCAGACTTTATTTTTTTGTTGTTTTTCTGCTTGTCAGTTATTGACATCATCTAGAATTTTAATCTTCTTAATTTCTAAGAATAAATAACAATTAATTGAGCTTCAAATAACTTTGCTTCCCTTTTCTGTAGGAAAGTAGTTTTAGTATCAATGTGCTATTAGTGCAATGGAAAAAAAAAAAAAACAAAATCAAACCAACACAAAAAAACTAAAATCAATTAAACTAACAAAACAAAAATCCTGAGTAAACATCAAAAACCCCCACCTCCCTTTGTTTACTAGTTCAGATTTCTGGTTTTAAATTGCCAGCCCACTGTTTTAAGCAAGAAACTGCCTTTGTCTGTGATGTATTTTATTACTGTGAATAAAGATCTGCTCTAGCTATAATCCTACTGGAATCACTCTCAGCTCTGAAAAATTATAAAATATAGACCTTTCATATTGGGGGGGAAAGCATGCTTTTTTTGTTACTTAAAGGGGATATGGTCAGGATTTTTTTTTTAATGTGGTTCATCTGGGGTTTTTTCCCCTTTTTCATAATGATGATTTTGCTGTGAAGTGATGAAATTGCTGACTTGAGCGATGACAGCCTGAACAATGATTGCTGTCAACGAAATAATACTTTTTATCTCCAAACTTCTGAAATAGTAAAGCAGAAAGAGCCAATAGTTATTTCATTTTTTAAATGGCCTTCCAATTACCTTTCCTTTCAGTTCTATATTTGTTTCACAAAAGAATGCCAAAAATGTGTGTTTGTCACAATCCCTTTTTCTTTCTTTTTTTTTTTTTTTTTTACTGATGAAAGACTTCTTCTGTGTTTTGTAGAAAATAATCTTGGAATTGGAACTTCACAATGATAGACAATATGATTTTACAGCTTCTGCATAATGGACATTCAAATCTTTGCTAAGAATATGAGAAAGAGGATGACAAAATAAATATTCTCTATAAAATTGCTGTACTACTTTATAATAAATGAGCAAAACAAGTAAAATTTTTAACAACAAAATGAAAAAAGAAAGTCTTATGCACAGATATCAGGCAGATATAAACCCAAAAATATTTTCACATTTGCATGTGAAAGTCATTCAAATGTCATCAGAGTTAATAAACAGATAAAGGTACGATTGAAAGATTAACATGAGATTGCTTGAAGAGTTTTAAACTAAAATTGATATGACCTATGAAGATTTATTCCTTTTTTCATTCTTGATAGTTAATCACTATACACTATTAAAGATTGAAATGTTACTGAGCGTACCTTGACACAAATTCCATTATGCCATGCATATCCCAGGCTAGCTTTTATTTCTATAAAAATTCTGGCATACTTCTTTAAAGTCAGTAATAAGTATACCTTTAATAGGATATTTTATTTATATGCGAGAACAATTTAGAGAAATCAATGAAACCTTCAAAATGATTTTTAGGTAAGCTATATTTCCATGTTTTAGTATGGTTAAAACTTAGCTAAATATTTCAAAACACTTTGATAACAGTGAAAAGCAGGAATTGCAGGTCTATTTATGGAAATTGAATCAGTTTCTCACTTTTATATTAATTTAATATAAATATTTCAAAAGATGAAAAAAAATAAACCAAAATTTTGATTTTAAAATGTCAGAATTTAAATGTCACCAATTACTAGAAGATATAGGCAGAGAGAGAATAAGTTTCATTTTATTCTACAGAAAAAGAGTGTGATTTCCAAACATCTTCAATCTATCTTTGCCATCTTACTTGCATTAATTCAAGAATATTTGTGCCATTTTCCTCAGAGTTATAGCTGGTATAAAATAACAAAGGTCTATTAAATTAGGTTATTATTGTTTTTAATGCATATTATAATTAGAAAATTTATTTGTGCACCTTTTCACCTGTTGACTGAACTAATCCATAATTTATTCACACCTTCTAATTCTACCAGCTTTATTGTTGTCTATTATTATCATTTAGATAATTGGGTGAAGTGTTATGGAACTCTTTGATAAAGTTGTGTTTCATTCTTTACGAGCTATCAAGATTTTTAAAGATGACTTAGTCTTTAACCCTATGTTTTGAAAAATAAGTGGATTTCTGCAAAGCACAAGATAAAGATTTGTTATGGAAACATTGATATGCAGTCTCCTGAATCATGCTTTTTTTCATTAAAACTTTGCAAAGAGAGGGGCTGTATTTTAAAATGTGCCTCACCATTTTTTTTAAGTTTTAAAATTTATTCTGTTAGTGACAACTGATATACAGAAAACATATATAATTGTCTTTAGTAAAAATTCTTACCCATTAATCAAGAAAGATTTCTTATTCAAGTTAATTTTCTCCAGGTTATTTTTAAATTTTATCAATGTTTCTTTCTTATACCATGCAATGTATTTTCTCCGACCTGATATGGGATTAGCTATTGAATTGCCTCAAATCATCAGGAAAACAAGCGACCTGTTTGGATAGTCTAATCAATGGTGGCAGCAAAGTCTGAGTTTACGATGTTTATTCTAAACTGATTTCTCTCATGAATTATCAAACCATTTTTCAAGCACGTATAAAGTTTGGAATTATAAAGTATGGAATAGGCAGCAAATATGTGCAAGTGACGCTGGACCAAAAATAATGCAGTGAGAGGATAACCTTCATTTAAATATAAAAGTTGCAAAATGCATATTTATTATATTTACTAATATAAACATTTCTTTCAATTGAGTCAAATGATTTGGATCATCTGTATCAATTTAAAAGACAAGTGACTTACAAATATAGATACATTATGAATACCTTAAAGACATAATATTAATTTATATTAATAATTAAAGTACCACTGATACTATCTACATTAATAGATTGCCTCAGAAGCAGTGGATCTACACATTTTTTTCTGTGTTTTCAGAAGCGATATTCTCCTATACGACTATGAAATTCTGAGCACAGAATATATTTCTGAAGTCAAAGCGTAATGGAAAATACAGAAGAATAATTGTTAGGATTTATTTGTTGGATATTTGTTCCAAAATATATATATTAGAATTGCTGTGGCCAAGATAGTTCATGATTTCTGTTCCATCTGAAACATTGAAGTCTGAATCTGTTGAGACTGGAGTAGCAATCTATATACCTTACTGAAATAGTGTTGAGATTGTTTAATTAGATTTTCAGACAAGATCATGGAGTTTACTTCTATTTAAATAAAACAAATATAGATTTTCCCCAATCCAAAAACAATTCCAGGGTAAGAAAGTACATCCAAGGTTAGTTTCTTAATGGAACTCAGCAACACAAATAACACCTGATTATCTTTCAAGGCACTCTATAAATTTTTGCACAACAAAGTTGAGAAATATGTACCTACTCCTGTTATTCATTGCTGTCTGTGGCCATTTGACCACAGCACTTAGCTTTGATTCCTCAATACTACGTCAGAAGAGAACTTGAGGTTTGCATAAATAGTTTAAATACACTAATTAAGGGTAAACTAAAATCAGAAACACTTTCAGTGCAACAAAGTAAAAGAGGGGTTCTAAAGTTTTTTCTTCAAAATGTACATTTAGTTCATACAAAATGTGTCTATAACGGTATTTTGATCTGAGGATAGTGGTGAGACTTCTTCTAGCCATGGTATAATCTCTGAGACAGCCATTCTGGGGCAGATAATCTACAGACACTAAAGACTATTAATGAAGTTTAAATACTCATAGATGGCATATGAATATGTTCTCAGCAGGCAAACAGCCTGTGCCAAATGACAGTAAATAATCAATAGGTTCAAATATCTGCTATATTGCTCGTAAGGGAAAGGATACTGTTTCTGTAGACTCAAGTAATTTTGGGTGAAGCAAATAAATCAATAAAATAAAACTGAAAATAAAAATGAAATTTATTTACCCAAAACTGTACAAATGCTACCTGAACTTCCACCTTAAAAAAATAATAAAACTATTAGTAGATGTTATTCAGAAATGTTAGCTTTTAATAGGAGGTATGGCCTGATTAATTCATTGTACCAGATAATCAAGATTTGACTTTGATTTTATAAAAGAGTTTGAAATCTGGCAATCTGACTCTGGGCAGTATATTCAGATAAATCAGGCAGCAAATTTAGCCTCTGAGTCATTCCGTAAAACCAAAATCCACAATTAGCTGAATCACTAAATTGTCTTTCTTTCTTTCTTCAAATAAACACAAATGAGGCTAGTTTAGAATTATTCTAGTGCATACAGAAATCTAAAGTAGGATTTATGATGCTGAGTGTTAAAATTTATTTCTGTTGAAATTAATGCCATTACTACTGATAAAAGATTATTCAGGGCAGATATTTTGGAATCTAGTTTACACATTCTATAACTTCCCCTGGAAGAAGAGTTGATCTTAATAACTTATAAGACAATGTTATACTCAAAATTTGTAACTTCAAAGCTATGTTCAACCTCATAAATCTATTAATAATTTATGCCAAACATAACCAAATTACCTAAATTTAGTTTAGCTAACAAACTAAGCCTTTGTGTCAACAGCACAAAGGTCACCTTCTTATAAGCACAGAGGACTTGGTGACTTTTTCCAACTTTAGCAGGATGCTAACAAATGTACAATTCTATATAATACCCGTAGTGAGGTTCGCCATGTCAAGCCAGAGGCGCATCTCAGCCTTTCCTAGAAAGAGGTGTTTGTGAACCCCAAGTAACAAATTAAAGCTTCCAGAGAGGCTGAGACAACCAGAGTAGACTCTCACTCACTACTTGCTACTCCTCACTGCTAAATCCCTGTCATGATGCAACATTTGGGCACTCGCCCTTGTGTTCTGAAAGTCACTGATTCAAGATGACACAAAGAGAGCAGACTCTCTCACTCCAGCTCCAAGGTGAGAAGTACCTTTGTCACTATTCAGACACTAATATGCTGGACTGGAGTGCTAGTTATTTTTTATGGGCAATAAAGTTTTGAGACACCTGCAGTCACCCTGCAGTCCAGGGACAGGATTTTACCCTTCCCCTTGCAGGGGGAAAGGCTGCATTGGTGCACACTGGAGAACGTCCTTGAGCTGTCTTGAGAATACAGAAGTTAATGTTGGTGTTGTGTCCTCACCACAGCATCAGGGGGACATAAGCCCATGAATGGCATTTGCAGATATCCCCACTCAGAGGAGAGGGTAAGGATCATAACTGGCTAAGAGAACTTTGATGTCACAGATACAAGTAACTCCCAGCCAAGATCTTTACTATGACATAGATAACATCACACATACAACTTAATTTGTTCTAAGCCTTGTAGATAATTGAGACCTAAACATTTTGTAGTAACTAAATTGCAGAACCAAAAGGATCTTTTGCCAACAAAGATTTAGGAATAGTTAAAAAAGCTGAGACATTCTGTGATGACCCTTTCCTTTGAGCTTTTGTGTGTTCTGACATAAAGCTTCAAAAGAAAAAGACATCCAAAGTATTAAAAAAAAAACAACAAAAACCCAAACAACCAGTTAACCAACCAACTAACCAACCAACCAACCAAAAAAATTTGAACAGGAAAATATCTCATGCCTTCTCTCATAAAGGTAAATTTCCATTTCCATGAACTACAGTTCATGTTACATGCCTCAACCTCATCCTGCAACAGATCAGCTTTGTTTTGAATAGAGATTACCAAACAATCAAGTGCTTAGAATACAATGGCATTCAAATACTTAGAGACATAGTGGGAAAGCAACTTTAGCATAACACTGTTTTATCTGAGTATGAATTTGGATTTTCTCTGCTTTCATTGCAGTTGTGAATTATTCTTTCTGTTCAGTGGCACTTATAGCATCCAGAACTGAATTGAAAAGATTAAAACATGGTTGGAAAGGTTTCATGCCCTGAAATTTACAGGCAGCAACTTGTCAGCAGAAAAGTCATGATTAGGAATATGCCAATTAGGTGCAAAACATGGAAAATTCCAGAGAGACCTATCTACAAGTTACAGTGATTTGACTTGGCTGAGTTCAGTAATATAATACTACTTGTCCTTGGCTCAATCAAGTGCCTAAAGAAGGCAACATTTGCACTTCTAAGTCAAAGATGTGAACTGAGGAACAATATTTAATCCCCAAGTAGTCATTCCCAGTGGGACAATCTTTCTGTACAATTTCTTCACTTTTGACCCATTTGTAGTCACTGTGCAGTTTCATTGTGCAATCAATACTCATGGGATTTATGGGACTAAGTCTTATTAATGCCAATGGAATTTATGTAGGGTTAGTCCCTAGGCATTCTTAGCTGACCAGAGAAAGCAACTGCTGGCCAAAGCTAGGCTATTACATGCAATTTGAGGATTATAATTATATATTCAGCATTTTCTATCTTCAGTTATTTTATTCTGCTTTATCCATCACAAGCTACAGATGCAACAACTAAAATAGCATCTCAATTTAAAGAGGATATTCCTGACATGGATAATGCTCACTTTCTGAATAATTAATACAGTCAAAGTAAAACTTTTTGCTTTGATAACTTGGGACAATTTGGGGTCAGCAACATTATTGTCTATGACAGTAAACAGGTTTATTAAATAGATCAAACAGAAATTTCACAATCTGCTTGATCCTTAATTACCTGCAAATTTAAATCTCTATTTTATTGGAAGTCTCAGGTGTTCTACTCAAAATCTCTATTAAAATGCAAATAGGTCATTATATAATTGAAGCTATTTAAATAAAGTATATTTTCTTCACCAGTTCATTCTGTCATAAATTTGTGAGCACGTGAAATATTTGAAAGGACAAGGGCTAGAGGGAATTTGAGTGGAGTTGGTAAAAATTAAAAGAACATATGAAGTCTGTTCAAGCTCTCCATTTTCTTGTTTGCTGTGTAACAGAAAAATGCCATAAACTTAAGAATGGTACTTCTATCTTATAAGGAAATAAACCTTTACATAAGGTATAACTTCTCACTAGATCTCATTACCCCAGTAGGTCATTAAAACAAACAATGTGACTTTCAATCTTTTCACACACACAAAATACGTAAAGAGACAGAGTATAGGAGGAAAAATTTGCATTACAGGTTTTCATTGGTGGACAGGTAACAAGGATGGCCTACTAAAGTGCACAGAACCTCAAGTGAGTTAGTTTGTCCAGTAAAGTCGGAACAGGAATGAAAATCTGAAGTCATTTGAGGCCACTGCTTCTTAACAAAATGGCAGAGGACCTGAAAGTCAGAAAGAGGAAGATAATAAAGGTTTGATTCTAAAAGGTATATATAGTTCCTATAGAAAGTGAATTGCAGCATCTTGAGGATAATCCCTTTTGATAATAGTGACTTAAGGTTGTATTTCTTAGATGGTGGCTCTAAAAGAATCTGAAGGTTCTTAGAACCTAAAGAGCAGTTTCAAAAATAATTGAATGTCATATCTCAGCTGTTGAAAAATCTCTTCATAGCTGTAATAGTTTTGGATGTCTAAGAACTTGTGAACACTGTATTGAACTGTTTAATACCCCTTGTTTGAAGATTTAAGGGATGCATTTTTTAAGGTGTGACAAAGAATAAGAGGATATTTTGCTTCAAATTCTGCATGTGGGTTGTTACAGACTGCATAAAGCCAGGTCTTCAAATTTAAAGAAGAAAAAAACAAAACACATTGGTCAGTCTAGTATAGTTAAAATTATTATCCGAGGAGGTAGCCCTAAAAAGAGAGGACTGTCAAAAAATTCATAAATGACAGAGGTAATAGAACTGGATGAAGGAAATAAAAAAAAAAAAAAAACCTCAAAATGTCTTCCCCTCACGGAAATTATTATATCTAATTCTCTGACATACATATATTGTTTAATTAAAAAAAATATAAATTAATTTGGAACAATTAAGTTATTATGTTTCAGCAGGAGCTTGAGTGTTGCAGTGTATATTATCTGCATAGAAAATAACATAAGGGCTTTCAGCTATAGAAACTTTAATATTGCCTGTGATGCCATTACATATATAATACTGATAAAATGAAATTAAAATAAGTAAGAAAATAAAATTAAATGAGAAGTAAAATATGGCCTTTATGAAAATTCAAATTTGAATGCATAGCTCTACAAATCTGCTTATGTTGGTGATCATTTTCCAGCATAGAAATTGTCCATCAGGCCATTTTCTTTCCTTTTTCCCCTCTCTCTCCTCACATTCATAATAAAATTCACAAAAAAAAAAATACTATTACTTTTAAATTTTGCAATATGAAATATCAGCAACTTTCTCTTTACTAGGTACAGTTCACATAAGAGTATCATCCCCATTTTTTAGGTGAAGGAGCAAAATAAGACATTAAGTGGCTTTTTGAATACCACAAAATCTGATGCCAAGATGAAAGCAGAGGCAGATGCATGGCTTTCAATTCTTGTTTGCAGTGTTATTATCTTTTTATTATATCAGTATTTCTCAGATAAATATGTAGATTCTTTTTTTCACAGAAAATACTGTTACATTTTAATTTTTTAAATTGTTTGACCCCCTATTCCTGGAAGATCAGTAGCATAAATAGCCATTTTAAATAATAATAGTAATAGTAATAGTAATAGTAATAGTAATAGTAATAGTAATAGTAATAGTAATAGTAATAGTATTTCTTTTTTCCTAGGGAAGTACTAACATATTTGCTGGCTAACATATATATTAATCTTTCAAATGCATGCATAATTATAGCTAATGATGGGTAAATCTATAATATTGACCTGATCAGTTCTCACCTTCCAGAATCCTGTCTCAGGGCAGACCTACGTGTATGCCAATCGTGTTTCTCTTTTCCCTTTACTCCAACACATTCCTGCACAAGCTCATTCTGAAGTCCTAGTTTTGTCTGTCAGGTGCCATCTGAATTGCCATCTCATCCAAACCTATAGTGTCCAGAGGTAGAGGGAAAAATGGACATTATGTACTAACAAAATATATTTTTGTAATATATTTGACCTCCAAGATGTTTGATATGTGCTGTTATAAACTTAAAAGTTATCTATCACAAATTTTCTAGAGATAATGAACAGAAAGGAAGGAAAAAAGAGAGAAGAGCTAAATTTCCATGGCAGAGAAGTGAATTAAGATAGTAATTTGTCATTCCATTACTGCAGTTCTTAGTAAAACATATTTAGAGAAGAGGAAAATTGCCTTTATGGTTTTTAAAAATATTAAAAAAAAAGGACAGAACTTCCAAATGGTGATTCCAAACTAGAAATCACTTCATTTAATTAATTATTACTAAGGGATCAAATGGACATATTAGTGATTATTTTTATAATATTTTAATTGTGTATATATATTAATACAAATATATACATATGCATGATTGCATTCTCATTGTTTCATCATCTATATTTTTAAAGTTTTATGCTGATATTTAAACATAGTCATGCATAAAATTTTAAGGGGTAATTTCTGTTAGTCACACTGCTTATGAAAACACAAATGTGTCCTTCCCTTTATTCTGCCAACATAGTCAGAAACACAGTACTGGTTTATCTAGGCCACTGACTGGATTCACTAGGAATTTTCTTTCGTTTTTTTTTTTTTTTTTTTAACATTGTAACTGTTGAATTGCTTTTTTTATCTTGTTTTGATTTCTATAAATAAGAAAACCAAATAAAATCAAAGCAGAATAAAATATTTACAGGTGAAATTTATAATTAATTACTTAATTAATAATAAAATTTCATACACTTCTCCAGATTAAAATAAAATAAAAATTGAAACTGCTCTTTAATAATTCAGCCAATAATCATTCCTTCCTGGCTGGTCAGAATGCAAACCTTTTGTGCCTACTGAAAGTCTCAATAAGAAATGAAGATGAGATGAAGTCTCAGAGAAGAGTTCAATGCTACTCGGACTGAGGCAACCCACAGCAAACATTTATTTTCTAATAAATTGATAAACATAAGTCTTATATGTGTGTTGTCTCTCTTTTTTACCATCTCTTATTCCATGCCTCTTTCCTGTTAATGACTTTCTTTCCTACTTCGCAAATGAAGCTGACATAACTTTGAATGGCGTTCAAGAAATGATTGTGATGAATTTACTAGGCAGCGTATGGAGAGAAAAACATGGTTTAATTTTTTGCTGAACTGATGTAGAAGTAAGTGTTAACTAGATCAAACTGAAGAATTTATGGTACAAATGTTCCAAAATAGAACGTACAGTTTGTATTCTTTTCAAACTTTTACAAAGTTCTTCCTGTTGACCAGTATGCTCCCCTGCCACCCTCCCTTTCCAGTCATCCTTCTCCCCAGTTGTAAACATCTGAATCCACCCCTGCCCCATGACTAGAGCTGAAACAAGTTCTCCATACAAACATTCTTCTGACAGCTTGGTTAGATTTTATTAATGTAAAAGGAATTAACTTGTGTTTGATATTTGAGTTTCTACAGGAAACAAGACGTTTTTCTGTTGTGGCACCCCTCGCTACTTCCCCATGCCTGAAATTGTCCCTAAGCAGAAGCAAGAAACTTTACAGTTAGAATTACCTTGGTTTTGGCTCAAAAGCAGTTTCTTCCCAGATAATTTATGATGAACCTCTCTGTTGTCATTACAAACCTCCTACTTTTCTCCAACATCCCTCCAAATAATCTGCCTTCCCAACGACTCCTGCCTGTGATCTGTCCCTTTAAGTATATATTACAATTTTTCAGTACTCTGATATTTCTAATTTCTGAGGCAATATTCTAATGTGATGTGAACAATATCCCTTCTGCAGAACATGTAACATTCTGAACTTATTAATGAAATTAGTTTGAAAGGCATTTTTAATCAAGCATATCTAGTTGAATTCAAAGTAGTAGTAGATTGGTAAAATGAACAAACATAAATTGTACAGGAGGTCATACTGGGTCCTCTACTGTTCCATTTTGTTCTGCTAACTTCCAATTTGCAAAAGTGCAAAAAAAAAATACATATATAATATGAAAGCCAAATTTAGAAAATGTTTTATTATTAAAAAGTTCAAGAAGTGTCTTAGAGGAAATCTATCTAAAATAATTATTTCTTTTAGCAAGAAAATATTTTGAAATATAAAACCAGTCTTCATAACTGATTTCCTAACTCCTGGCAATATTAATTGAAAAATATAAAGGAACTTGATATCATTTTATTGTTTTGTTTTTTTTTGAGGGGGAAGGAGTAAGAGAGGGGAAACACATACCATTATTGTACTATATATCATATAGCAGTCTTATTTCTTACTTTTAACTCATTCTCTTTGTTCCCATTAATAAATAGCTTGTGTTTCACAGTGTAATGAATGATGTTATGTGAGCAGGACTCTGTCTTCCCTGGAAACATGAGCTCAGACTATTGAAGAGAAACAAGTCTTTCAAATTCCTAGTAGCAACCTTTCACCTTTGCTCCTTGCTCTCATGAAAGACGAGAGAGTAGAAGCTGAGTTAAGCTTTTCAGTGCCAAATAACCTCAAGGACAGAACTCATTTTAGAGTCATCAGGAGTGTCACTCGGAAGGCAGACTCTTTGACACCAAGGAAGAAAAGAACTTGTATTTTGAACATTACAAGAGGCCTATTGTTGCTGATTGCTAGAAAGGGAGAGAGGGGAAGAAGAGAGGGAAGGAAAAGAAACAACAAAACAAGCTAAAAAATCCCACAAAAAACCATCAGAGGCTTTTAAGAAGCTTTGAGCTTTGAAAAATAAATAAAGCATTACATTTGAAACCCCTTTGTGTATTAGAACAAAGACATAAAAGTTTATCATAAAATAAAGGTCTGACAACTTCAGCAAATATGTCGGTGGAAATGGAACTCACAAAGGTGTAAATAAAAAAAGAAATTAAAAAATGTTAAAGTTAAGTTTGCCATCTGGGTTTGAAGGTTATTAGAATGTTCTTTGTTGAAAGATGAGCTTTTTCAATTAATGACTATGTAGATTTAGATCAGTAATTCCTTCAGTAATTATACTCTGTGTAAAGAAGGAATTATATGCCTTGTAAGCATGTTCAGGTCTATCAAAGTAGATTTGTGCAAAAACTGAATTAAAAAGATAGTTTATCAGTAATAGTTCACATAATAGATATGTCAGTCATTGTATCCTGGGAGTCACGAGCAAAGCGCAGACTCGATTTTTACCTAGTAATTAGATGAACTCCTTACTTTAAACATACATTTTCACCTGACAGATTCTGATTTTTTTTGTTTAGTAAGTTGGGAGTAGAAGGGAACAAATGGAATGCTTATGCTTTATTACTGAATTTACCATAATTTCTATTTTTCTTTCTGGTTTTTTTTGGAATATTTTCTGCTTTCAGTGTGTTATCATCATCAGTTCTTGCCCATTTAGTACTTGAATTTGAAATACTGTTTTGGAGCAGAATCAGCTGGATATGATTGTTTTATTTTTTTCTGAGTAAAAGAATATGTTCCAAACAAATGTTTTCAGAGAAACTGAAGGTACTCATATATATTCATCTTACAAAGCCTGGCATCTGCTTCTCTCGCATGATTTTAATGGCATTCAATGAAACACCAGACCATTAATTCAGCAGAGAAGTAGATTAGTCTAAAATATTTACAAAAGAAGATAACAGGGGCTGCTAAATGAAAATTCAATTGTACCTCATCTTTTGGGACTTATTTCTTAGCCTATTTTACAAGACAGATTAATGTGAAAACTTGTTATAAATCTGTTCCCCCTGACTTCAGTCATCATTAATGGTGCCAGAAAATAAGAAAATATGATGTGTTTTCAGAAATAGATGAATAAAAAGGGAGTGTGGCCAAACAGGAAAGTAAACTGCATTTATTACAAATGTAATAGAAATAATTATCTTTAGCTTTAATATTAGTTTTTATTTCTCCATCATCATAATACTTGGTTCCTTTCCTCTTATTATCTTTCATTTAATTTATTAAACTCAGCACTTATTAACTAGAATAGATGTTGATGTTTCCCCACATTCTTTCAGACCATCTACATGATCTTGGGAGGGGGATACTAAGGAGTCAGCAGAAGGTCCTCCTCCTGTCTGGGCTCCTGCAGGGATTATTTGCTTTGTTTCTGGGTGTATTTCTGTGTCCTCCCCACCCCCCCAACCCCCCCCCCCCCCCCCCCCCGCCTCACATTTTTTTGCCCCTGCATGATTAGAGAGATCCTAAACGTGCGCAATTCTATATCACGATGTGATTATCTGTTATATAAAAGGAAAACCTGATGTTTAGGATACCATAGTCAATCAAACATGCAACAGCAGAATAGACCCAGCTCTTCCCTGAGGACACTATATACTATGGTTATTTAATCTACATAATGCCAGCATCAGTCCTTTTTGCTAGTTTTCTGTAGAGTAATCTCTGCTATGGTTTCATGTTTTCCATTATTTTTATCTCTTTTTCTTTATTATTTATTTAATGTGGACATTTTCACGCAGCAATAGCATTCTTTATATGTTGTTGGCATATGACCACATAAAAAATTGATGTATCATTGTGAAATGCAGGTTTGAATATAAAAATGGAAAAAAAAAATAAATATTCATTTTAGAATTCTCATGGCTCTGATGTTAGTTCAAGTTACTGTTTTATTGCTATTAAAACAGGATATTTTTGAGGTTATTAGTACAAGAAGGGAGAGTGGATTTGAACGTAGTTTTTCCAGACTCTTTGTGTGCTTTTAATTTTTACATGATTTTGCTGTGAACTGTGTGTGATATTCAATACATTTTTAAAATTATTAGATTTTGCTAATATTTCCAAAATAATTCACAAATCCTAGTTTTGAAATACTACTAGTTGCATGAGAAAGAAATACAATTACCATGAACATCCAGAAAGGCTACCACTTAGTTTGCATTCCAATACTAATATGTAACTCTGTAACTTTAATATGAGAGTTAATTTAGAAGAAAACAAATATTCTCTAATGTATTGGCAGGCTGATGCATCTTTTGACAAGATTTTTCTCAAGGTCACACTCTTATTCTGAACCTTTTAATTCTCAACAAAAATAATAAATATCAGCACCGTTTCAGTAGCTTTTATCCTACTTTTAATGGTAAATCCTATTTTTAATGGTAAATCATTCAATATATTAACTATATCAGAAATTAAATATTTTCCTCTTTTCCAGTATTTTTTGACTGTTTCCTGCTTATTTTTGGGATGTCTCTTTTCCTGGTGAAAACTGAAGAGTAACGAGGAAATGTTAAGGTGTGGAATAAGAAGTGTATTAATATTATGACTAACTAATAACCAATGATAAAACTTATCATAACTAATCCATACTAGCTTATTTTGAATAGGCAATTAAATTTACAATTTTTGTTTTGAACACTTTTAGAATTCTGCATGAGTTCCTAGTCAATATTAAATATTTGTCTTTCATAACATTTTGAAATTAAAAATGTTTCATGCCCTTAGGTAAATGTTGCTATGAATTTATAACAGGTCAACCCCCAGCACTTCCCCAATGGAAAAAAAAATAAAGAGAAAAAAGAATTTGTAAATATTATTTTTTTCTCATAATTATAATGGACCCCATTCGTAATACAGTGATATGTCTTCTCCAGCGTTTAGGATAACCTAAATGGCACTTTTTGAGATTCAGCTATGTGTACGTATGGTGATAAAGGTAGTAGGTAGGAAAAAAAAACCTAATACATGCTCAGGTTTTGCCATGATTTAAAGCCAGACAAATCCCAAATAGTATGTTCAGGAATGGGAAAACAATTCACCTTATAGGTAGAAAAATGTTAGGAAAGCTTCCTGAAACAAGTAATGGGACAACTTTGAAAAAGCAAATTAAGAAAACAAACAAACAAACAAACAAACAAACAAACAAAAACTCCAATAAAACAAACAATACAACAACAAAAAATCTCCACCAGCAAAATCAGAGTCCTCCCTAAAAGTAGTTTTCAGACCCTTCTTTGCTTTAAAGCATAAATATTTCATTTTTGCTGAGAACAATCAGGTATGTTCTACATCTGAAAAGAATGAGAGGTTCTGGTAACATCCATGGGCCATGTTTTTCATATCATGCAATAAAACAAGTTCAATACACAGGGAACAGTTATGGAAGAAATTTACATTAATGTTTTTGATGTTGTTGATACACACTTCTAACCCCATGATAGCAGTCACAAGTTCTAATGTGAGCTCTGACAGGAGTGGAGAAGTAAGGAAGTAAGGTGGGTTTGTTTGTTTACTTGTTTCAAATAGACACAACTTTCACTAGCATCTCAGAACAAAAAAAAAAAAAAAAGAAAAAAAAAGTGAATTTTCAGTAAATTTCTCATATCTGTTTAAAAAAACTAAATAAAATCACATTTTGCCTAAATCAAATTTTGCCTATATCTTTTCTCTTTCATGGAAATGTTAAATTTATAACAGCAAGGTACTCAAATGTTTCTAACTGCAACATTTTGACATCTGCTTTAGGGAATCATGCTCCTCTCAGAGTTCTAAGAAGTTCAGAAAAGCAGATTCCATAAGAGACAGTTAGAATTTCACAAGGAAATAAATATGCGTGGCAGTTTAAAGTCCTTTAGGCACAGACCACCACTTCTCAATCTCACACTTCATTTTCTTTCACAATGTATATGCTAGGAATGGGAATAAACACACAGATAATGGAAACTAGATGACACTTGTGTGTTTAACATATACTTCTTTTCCCTCACCTACGTTTTTGTAATGGATGCATAAATGAAAATATGCACAGAAAATAAATAAATACTAATCACTAAAAAAAGAATAGAATCTCTTGAAACAGAAGCAATGCACAAAAACATCTGTGCTATACAAAAACACTAGATTACATCTTTCTCTGAGTGCACTCAAATGACAAAGTACCTTTTGAATTTTGTTAAATAAACCAATAATAAGGCATAATTTGGGTAAAGCCTGTATAATTGATTATAACATCAACAATATCACTTGTTCTGGAAGAAGAATTAAGCTACGTTTCATTTGAATCTATCTCTTTGATTTAGATTCAGTTCCTTAATGGATACCATGAGTAGGATGAAGGAAGAAACAGTTCTACCCTCTCTCATCAAAGCCTTCTAATCAGAATTAGATGAAAGAACACAAACAGTGGTCTTGGTTTCACCTCATTTTTGTCTGGTAAAGACAATTTTGGCCTGTCTGGCAATATCTGCTTAAAGAATATCAAAATTTAATTTACTAAGTACTTCCTTATCAGCAGTAGAACAATTTCCTAAATTTAGGCTGAGAAAAAAAGCAGCAGTTGCCATACTTTTCTTCTCACCATGGCAATAAACAGCTTTTTTCATTAACTCTAGGGAACCAATTTAGCAATTTTATGAGAAAATTAGAGAATAAAAGAAATATCTTCAATAACTAAAAAGAACAAAGAAGTAGTAAATTTTCTCCTTCGTTTAATGGCAATGAATACTCATTCTGTGTTCTGAGACTGTACTAAGCCAGTCAAGAATTAATAATTTCATTAACAAGAATTGTACATTAAGGTAGAATTTCTTTTGTGCTTGTCCAGTGTCTTGGTTCATCTATTAGGTTCATCATATTGAGCTTCAGCAGTGAAAAGTCAGGGGGATTAAACTTCCACTTTGATATTGAGCCCTTTTAAACTGAAAAACAAGCAGTAGTCTTCTTTGTACATGAATCTACTGCTATGTGTTATGGAGTCCCCTGATTGAATGGGGCAACCCTTCGGTCTATTGAAAGGTGTCCCAGACCAAAGTAGGGGATTGAAACCAGAAAATCTTTAAGATTCCTTCCAAACCAAGTCATTCTATGATTTTATGATGCTATGATTCTTTCTCTAATGATTATTTTTAGAAGAAGCCAAATTAAGTTCAAATCAAGTGAAACACAGTGAAACTGCATTTTCAGTAAAAGTACTTTTGGCCCTAAAACTGGAAAAAAAACCAAACAAACAAAATAACAACAACAACAAAACAACAAAAAAAAAAAACAAAACCCACCAAAAATCAAACATAATTACAACATCACAATAAAATATCACATTTTACCAAATAAAAAATCAACCCAAAACTATCAACAAACCCAGGCTGCATGGGTTTGACTTCCATTTCAACCCAATGTGAATTAAATCTGACTTGAGTATCTATGGAGTAACAGTGTCCAAGGACTAGTGCAAGGGAGACAAAACTTGAATTGCCTTCTCTTCTGACAGTGTGTATCTCAGTCTTTTTGCCTTCATACTCTCAGATGTATTTATAACTGTTTATATTAAGAATAATAGTGACCCCTCGGTCAGCCATTTCCTGGCACTTAATGACTGACTGCATGAAGGGCCTAAGGCAAAGCCACATCTCCTCTGGCCAGTGACTGCCTGCTTATTAGGAACTTCTTTCTTTTTCTGGTATCACTTCTTAATTTAAGTTCTTGGTGAACTTCAAAAAGTAAATTGTCATTTTGGTTTTTGTTTTGTTTTCTTAAGTATTAATTCCAATAATAAAATGTTAATCTTCCCATCTCCAATTAATGCTTAAAACAACCTTGAAATGCACAAGGAAAAAATTAAAATCAGATATGTTTTGTTTTCTGTACTCTTGTGTACAAATTTATGTCCACTGTCACATCGGAAGAGAGGTAACTATTGTTTTCAGAGAACATGTTTTTTCAATGTGCATACTTCTACGAAGCAATATTTCTATTTAACCCCTGGAATAGATTTATTTATCAAAATCTGTATAAGAGAAAAAAGTGCAATAAACACAGTGAGGGCACTTACTATCTAGCAGTAGAACATTGGGGTTTTTTTCACTAATTCAAGGTTACCTTATGCTAAAAAAAAATATGTGTATATTTGTCATTAGAAGTCAACCATAAAAATAACTGTGACTAAATTTGCTTGGGAAAAAATTCTTTATGGTGTAATAACATCACTCAGCATTTTGGAATCTGAGAACAAGGCATCAAAGCAAAGTTCCTACTGAACATTTGTAGCTTTGTGGCACAAGAACTATTTGTGAGTTCATAACGGTTTAGAATAAGAAACTTATAGAAAGGGAGTTACACAGTTCTTCTATGGCTTTAAAGGCCTGCCTGTTTTGCAAGTATAATTCTTAGAAAGAAAAAAAATTTTATGTAAGGCAGAAAGATATAAAAGTATTTGTTAGGATCATCTGAGTTTACCACATCTTAGATTAAAATTTGTCCAAAAATATATCATTACTGAAAATATCTGATGTCAATTTTAACTATCTTAAAGTGCAATATTTTGTTCATGTGACTGTAATTCTGCCACTTGCTCATTTAGAGGCTGGCATTTGTAAACATATTTGTTTGGTTAAGATACTTTGTTTAATATAAACTTCTGGTTTTAATTTCCTGGATTATCAAAACGAAAAGAGGAAATTTATTATTCAAACATTCCTCAAAATTCCTTGAAAGCTCCCCTAAAACTAACTGAGTTCATTCTCAGTGGAATAAATGTAAGCCATAATGCACTGTCTGTTGAGCAGACCACTTTTTGATGGAAAAGGAGGTGTCATTTTTGACAGTGAACTCTACAAAGAGGGATTTATGAGACTTATGGATCCTGATTTTGGCATTCACTTGTCTCTTGCCTGTCTCTTGCTATTAACATTATTTTCCTTCCACCCTTTCCTTTACACCTTTTATTTTTATTTATTCCTCTGTTAATTTTCTGGTTTGCATTCACACACAACACAGATTGGTTTCATTTCCCAAATCAGATCCATATCTGATCAAGTCTGAAGTTTTCAACCTTCAACATGAATGATATGTATCCCAAAAAACCTGAATTTTTTTCTGCTTACTTCTGTAGTTAAGGAGCAAAGGTACTGAAAGGATGAAACTGTTTTGGCACACACTGAAAATCCAAACAACCCCCGCATTTTAATACCCTTTCATATTTGTGTGCACTTATATTTATAGAAATTGGCAAAGCATCTGCATTTAGTCAGAACTTTACAGAAATTATAAAATGCTTATTTTCTACCTTGGAGAATATTTTACCCCTCAAACCAGTTCTTCATCATATTTTATTGAGTTTTCCCAGGAAGATTAATCCCAGGGCAAACTGCTAAAAAAACAACTGAAAATAAGGAACAGAAATTCTCATTTTACAATGCCGTGTCATACTAAATATGCACATTTGTCCTGAAAAAGGTCAATGTTGAAGGTAACAAAGCTTTTCTTTTTTATCTGGCATAGTTCCTTTTACATAGTTACAATGCCTTCATGTTTAAATGTGTAAAGCCTAGAAGATGAAAAGAACTAAGGAACTTTCTCATGAGCAAGTATTTTTCCTGACATTTGTGACAAGATGTAAGCTTGTAACAAACCAGATCTGTACTAGTTTTACCATTTCTGTGATCAGAAGAAGGAACAGAATCTTACATATTCAGTGACAAATAAGCCCCCTGGTCTCTTCTTCTCAAATATACTCATCTGTTTCCTTGTAAAGAATTATAAACCTGGATTTGCTTGTGAGGATGTCTAAGCAATGCAAGCTCTCTTCTAATTACCAGTGTTGCCAGTTCTTGATTTACTTCAATTCTTTCCCGACAGCTTTAGTTGAGTTACTTTATTTTTTTCTAACAAATAACAAATGAAATAGTTTTGTTAACTCCTAACAATCTCTATTTGTTACTGTGTTTGTGGAACAGATATATCTGAAAATTGCCCTCTCTGAGCTCCATGGTGTGGGGGTTAGATTACCACAAGCACACGCTCAAGCTATTTTAAGACAAACTTGCACACCTTTATTCTATGCTGAACCCTGGAGTGCAGACATATGCTGTGATGTTTAGTCATGAATAATGAGAAGATATCCATGTCCTTTGAAGCTCAGAAAATCCCACTTCCTAGTTTCTCAACCAATATAAATTGTACACCTTGTATTTGCAAATAAATCTTATATACTTACAGGCATGATTTCAATAAGTTAAATTTACAGAGGAAAACAGAATAAGACACATTTAAAAGGTACACTCTCAGCAGTCAGTGAAGCTGAAAAGACAGTGTCCTTGATGCATACTCAGAATTTTCATCAGCCCCTGCAGGACTAATTTAAAATTAATTTTTTGTTCCAAGAGAATTTAGCATGGAACCTGGTCCTAATGTCTTGATAAACTATTAAAATGACCTTTTAGACTTTGCATTAGTCTAGATAATATTAAAACATTGCTAATTACTCATAAAACCTGTGTTTAATTTTTTTCTTATCGACTTTCCAAAACACTCATAAATCCTTGGAAACAATAAGGTAGGAGGGGAAGAGATTAAAAATATTTTAAAAAATAAATAAAATTATGAAAATAATCTGTTCCAAAAGTAGAAACTCATAGCTACATTTTGCTATCATACGTTATCTAGGAGAGGATATAGGGACCAGAATATTTTTTTAAAAAAAAACTTGCTCTTTGACAAAATGGCCCATAATCATCTAATGCTAATGTTGATCCAGTGTAAGCCATAATGTTATATGATGTCAACAGAGTGAAGGCATTTGCAAACCAAGAACAAAAATTATAACTCATTTAGATAACTCACAGGAAACATATTGGTTTTGCTATACATGTGCAATCTGAGCACAGAAGAGTACACCCAGGGCAAACAATTTGTTATGGCATGAATTTGGCAGTAGTGGTTGGAACAAGGGACAGGGCCATAAAATTTCTTCAGCTTTCTGTATTTGAAAATATCCTCATCTCTTCAGTCCATCACTTTGCCTTGCTACACACAACAGGATGCTTGGTTTTCTCTGTAAAAGAATCACAGGCACTTGATTGCATGGGCGGTTGAGTTATTTATTTTTCTAAATAATTTTAGACCTTTTAAGAAAGTATCTAAAAATTATTGTGCCAGTTATTATAAATTTAGTATTACATTTCTGCAAGAATTACTCTTCCTTTGGAAGAATGTTTATTTGATTGTTTGCTGTTATACACATATGGTAAAAGAATTGAATGTTGGAGTAGAATAGGGACTGCTCTGTAATAACTGATAAATATTTGATATCAGCATGGTCATTGGGATCTTTTATTCATAATTTTACTAGGCTAAATCAACACTGCTGAAGGCGAAAAAGCAGAGAAAGCAAAATGTGGTTCATTTTAGCAAACACTTGGGATGTTTTTATAAGCCATGACACTGACTGTGTATAGATGAACTTTCCAATTAGATTCAGATGGCCAGTCTGGCTGTAAAACAGCAGAATAAAAGAGGAAGGAGTGAACAAAAAAAAAAAAAAAACAAACCTGCTTCAGTGTAGTGAGATCAGGCAGACAGTAGAAAGTTGTGTGTGAGCCAAAGACTCTAGAGAGAAAAGTGAAAGAACATCAACAAGGGAAGCTGTGCCACTGCAGTGGTAAGCTCCATGAGAAAAGGGGCCACTTCAACCCTCCTGCTCCTGCTCCCAACTCCTTAGCACCAATTGCCTCCCTTGTCCCAGCATTGATGCTCCTCTGTCCCCACAACACACTCATGAGGAGAACTAAATTATCAGAAAACAAATCTCTGCTATGTTCTCAGCTGAACTGGCTCACTTGAGTGCCTGAGCTCATGAGTGAATTATTAGCAGTTGGAAAGGGAGGAAAACTGCTCCTTTCAACCACAGTTGAGATTTTACTGAAAATTTAGAGACTCTACTAAAAAGAGCACACTTTTGGATGTACTTAATCCCTGAAAACAAAGCTAAAAATCATGTTTCCAACAAAACTCTGCTAAGATAACAGATGTGAAGGCCATCTTCAGTACTGTCAGAAACTCCTGACAATGTGTTGTGATTATTCACCTGTCTGCAGGAGATGAATCACTGATCACTCTATCTTAAAGATTATTGTGAGGATGAAGGGGAATAAAAAATCCCATGCAAAGTAAAGTCTTGACTTGAGGGTGAAGTGAGGTAACTTAACGAGAAAAAATGTGGCTAACTGAGCAATATTTATGGGAGTTTGCACTTAAAAGATTTCTCTACTGAAGTTCATATACTAATTTTATATACATAACATTTAATGAATATTCTTCATTAAGCTAATTGCTATTGAATATCTTATATTCAAATGCTGAACATCTGCTTCTATGACAGAAAATATCTTATAGCCATGTCTGTCTACTAAGGGAGATATCATAGATATCTGTGAAATTACCAAAGTTTAAACTTTTTGAAAGCACAAGAGTCCTAAAACAAGTTTGTAGGTCTCACTGTGAACAAAGGGTGATAATAGGAGGTAAGGTGGATATCCTTGCAAAACAAATATAACACTGAGATATGTCAGTATATTTTTGGAACTGAGATGGAAAAAGAATAAATGTTTATGGAAATGTCTGTGCCTGATGGAAACTGGGGAGACCAGAAATCAGCTTTGATGTGATATCTGGATTTGCTTTGCAGAGTAATGTCCCTCTTGGTTCCTAGCTCTACTGTAGCACTGATGTACAGAGTATCACAAAGTGTAGCTGGCCTGTAAGTCAGTCCTGCATAGGAGACAGCACTTAAAAGCTAATGCCTACCAAGACTGCATGCACATATGAAGTAAATATACCTCCATGGTGCACCACTGAACCCTCATTCACTGAAATAGGTTTGCTAAAATAGCTGTAATTCATTCTCCAGAAAAACGCACATCAGGCCTGGAGCCTGGGATAACAATAAGTCCAAAAATGACAATTCTGATAGACACAGAATTGGTGACTAGACTTTGTCAGTAAAGAAATATCTCTTTGCCCATCCCAGTGCCTGGGAGCAGCAGATGTCTCTCTCTTAATTTATCATGGAGATTTCAGGTATCATACCCCTGATTTCTGAAAGAGCAGATTTCTTGAGCAGCAAACTGCTAGGAAAATCACACTGAATACAGGTGCCAGAGAAGCTGTCTGAGGGTACTACTATTCAGATATATCTGGTATGTTTAGAAGACACTTCATAATATATTTGAGGAATGGGAAAAAATATTTAAAAAGCTCTTGTCCTAAGGTATTATGACAGCAAATATATATGTAACAGATCTATCAAGAGAAGAATTAATGAAACATAATTTCCGATGGTTGTGGGTTTTTATCATTTATAGATTATTCATTGGCAATAAGATATCTTGATTAATATTTTATGGGAAAATCCATGATGTGTTTCATCTGTATGGATTGTCTGGTGTATTAGAGGGGATAAAGGAACATCCTGTCTTCTCCGTGATGGATTGCATAGCAGAACATCTGTCTTTTAGCAAGTTGTCTGTTTTCATCAAGTACAATATTTGTAAAGCCTCTACTGTTGTATTGTATTTCAATGAAAACTTTTTTGGTGGGCAAAAGATGAACATATATTTGCTGACATTCAACGTGGGAACATCTTCATGTCCTCAATTTAGCAGGCTTAAAAACAATCTGCTCCAAAGATACGTTTCAGAGCACTAACAAGAGTTGCCTCAAAATAATGCTGTGTCAGAGAATATTTCTTCTAAACATAAGTAAAGTTTATGCAGAAATAATGGACACTGAATATGGAGGAATTTGTCTAATTTGAAGTTACAAATATTGGCCCATATTTTTAGTGAGGACCTCTCAGTACAGATTTGTTCAAAATTCACTGCCACTGCCAAAAATATATCTGGTGTTCTTTCCACTTGTAAACTTGTACTTTTTTTGTACACATATTTTATCTGACATCTGAATTAACACCTAAGACAACTTGTAGAAGCAAACACAGTTGATAACATGATGAAACACAGAAAAACGTAGAGCTAAATATTGTAAATTCCAAAGGAGTTAATGATGCTCAAGTTAATGTACATGATCTCAGATAAAACACAAAAACTCATGTAATAATGCTTCTCCATAAAGAGCACAGATGACAGGCAGGGTAGAGAATATAAGCCCCATAACAGGGACAGTTCTAGTTCCATCCAATAAATCAAATCTTGGCAATGATTTCTAAAGTTATGATCCAAGATAAGACCCCAAGGAAAGTGATTAAAGCTGTTAACAGAGTGTGGCCAGTGCAGCAAATGTTACCAATTCAGAGCAGAGATTTTGCTGCTGAAGGGACTTTCCTTTCAAGGACCAGATTAGTTATCCCAGATGTGTTAGAAAAAGCATTTTAAAGAGATTGCATGCAGGCCACTAGAAAATGCAAAATCAAAAAGAAAAATAAGATCTCCTTCACACTAATCTAGAATGAACAGTGATACAGAGGAATTTATAAAACCTTCCTTCCAGCCAGACTCATCAAAATAAACCATATGAACAACACAGGAAAGCTATTACTGTGAAGTAAGCTAAACATGGAGTTGTGTATTTTGACTAGGTATATGCAATCTGTTTATACTATTTGTCTAATTATTGAAATAGCTTCCTTAGATGACCTTGAAATTTTGAATATGATGGTACATTTGTATACTGGTTTAGTTCTTTGTTTTGGTTGGGTTTGAGGATTTATTGGGGGTCGTTAGGTTTTTCCTTTTGTTTAGATTTTGTTTTGGAGTTTGTTTTGTTGTGATTGGTTTGGGTTTTGTTTTTTTTTTTTTAACTAGGAGGTTTCATATTACAGTTGCCTCCTTAAAGGCACAAGATGAGAACTATTAACTCTAATGTGTTTCTTTTGCTCAAGATGTTAATAAATATGAAACCCAGAATTTAGTAAATCCAGCAAATGGCTCTACTTTTGAATTACAGAATCATACTGGTTGGGTTTATGCTGGGTTGAGAGGGACCTCAGAACATCCCCACCTCGAAGCAGGGTCAGCTATGAAGTTAGACCAGGTTGGTCATGCCCTGGAAAGAATAACATCCACATCTCAAAGAACATCTGGACATTCACGTGCCTGATGGAGTGACTGACTAAACATATCTGATCAGTACAATGAGCAGTTGGTTGTTTATATTATCTGGTAAAAGAGAACATTAAAAACTACATTTTTAAGTATCTTACAGCATATGAGTAAAGGCTTACAATCCCTAACTAAAAGGCTGAATACTAATTTCTTTTTTTTTTTTTAATGATTGTGAAAAAAATATGAGCATAAGGCTTAGAAAGTACAGATTTTAGAATGCAGTAGTTTTACCTAAGACCTGTGGTTGTTATAAGACAGCATGCTTTCTAACCATAAAAACAAGTACATTTGGTTTATGTAACAAACCCATAGCTACTACTAATAACAAAACTGAATAGTGCTATGTCTTTACAAAAAGAATTAAACATTAAAAAAAATGCAATTATTTCTTTTCCCTTGTCATTTGCATCTAGTTCATGTCCTCACAGTGCAAGGATTATGGAATCAGTGATAATAAGTTAGTATAGAATAATTAACAAGGCAATAGTGTCTAACAGATAACACTGCAGTAGACTTTTCTTACAATAAAGTTTTGGTCCTGAGGGCAGTAAGTGTTAAGGGTGGATTTGTAGAAGGATAACAACAGGAAAATTTTATATTCCACTTCTTGTATTAAGAAAAATAAATTGGCCAAGTCTATATTGCAGAAAGTAGCAAACTACCAAGTTTCCCAGTTTGCAACTAAGTTTATTAGCTTGTCATCTGATTAACACTTCTAAGGTACTCACCTGGGTAACCTGCTTCCAGAATCTAAGTTATCATCTCTCCATGTTAACACACACTGTGTGACATTGGCTTGCCAGCTCCCTGGGAGCTAATCTGTGATGTGTGCATAGCATTCATTACAGTGTTTGAATGTGATCTCAGTAAATCTGAGAGAAAAGGGGCAAGTGGAGGAGAAAAATTTATCCTTCTGGAGTATCAGAATACTAACATGAAAGGAAATTAGAGGTTTTTATTGTGTGTTTACTTTCAAGATGCTTAAACCAGTGATTTTGTCTAGTCATCAGAATGAAAATATGTGGACTTCAGAGCCATCCATGATCGTTCTGAATCACTATAACTTATCTGCATGTCCTCATATGACTTTTGCCATTATGGCAGAGAAATGCCTCTAGAATAATTAGTTAGTTAAATAAATATTTTATTTTAAATATATGTAGCAGAATGGCTAAATTGCAGTCATCATATTTACATGGACAAAGTTCAAATAGTCATCTACATAGCTGAATATTATTTGTTTTTGTGAACAAACTTAATTTTAATAAACAAATGTTCTGTTTGCCTGAGGCATTGGAAATTTTTCTGGCCTTCTACTTTATTTCCAGTTCCACAGGAATGCAACATCTCTGGTTGGCACAGTGTAGTACAATTTTCAATTAATTTACTTTCCTGGATTAATCTGGCTTTATTTCTTTTAGCAAAAACATAGAAATGGGTTTCTAGCCACACGTGTTAATTCAGATTTCTTGACTTTTTTCATCAGCTGAGGACACTAATCCTGGTTTTTTACACAAATTACAACTCAGTTGTATGATACCTATGCGAATACCCGCAGTTTCAACCGAATATATTTCAAAACTGAAATACAGGAGGGAGGAGGGGGAAGTCTTCAGCCTATTGAACTTTGGTATGGTGTTGTCAAAAGCATTTAAAGAACAATGAGAGAGATAAACTTCAATGAGTAATGGTGGATTGAACAAATTCCTATATGTCCCTCATGTATATCACTGGCTGTTTTAAGGTGTGCTCCACTGAAGTTGAAAAACACTTTGAGATCTTCAGATGAAAGATACTACAAAATGAAAAGTGATGTTGTTATTAGTTTGTGTATTCCAAGCCCTTTTAGGACAGCTGCAAAATCCATAAAGTGGAGTTTGCATTTGAATCTTTGATCTTAGGCAAATTCTTTATCTTTGAATTAGTGGATTCAAGAAACAAAAGAGAAATATAACCTTTTCTGTGTATTTGAGTCTTGTTTACTCCCTAATGCATTATGTATCACATAGTAGGCTGTTCTTGATCCTCCAAGTTATTAGTAATTAATGAATAATATAATAAAACCCATCACATCTTCAGATTTAGGATAGTAAAGTAGTTTATGTACTCAAATAAGGCACCATGTTATGTTCTCATTCTAGGTGTTGGAAAATTGAGACAAGCATAAAAGTTTGTGTTGTTTGAAGAGCACGGACTGGAATTACATATATGAATTAGACTTTGTGCAATATTTGCTCTTACCAAGGCATTAAGATGTACCACATCTGCTCAGATGATGTCCCAGGAGTTTAATCTGTACTGCAGAACTACACCAGGACTGCTCTTGCTGTTATTTTATCATTATAGTGCTCCTTAGACTCATACTTTAGTTTGCCTCTCCGTAACAGAAATGGGAGAGGTTAAGTGTTTTACTGCTCTAGTTGCTCTCTATAGTATCCTCTGCAGAGTGCATTTATACTCCTTGTCTTGTAAATATTGAGTGTAAGAGAAACCTGTATTAAAAAGGAAGACATGAGGCTTTTAGAGATATGCTCTGGTTATAATAACTGTAAAATAATCACAGAACACAGACAAGACCCCTCATATGCAAAAAATGGCTTTCAAATAAACCTTTATGTAGAGTATTTTGCTGCCAATCTTGGGTGTATTTGTTTTGTTCCTTTGATTTTTTTCAGACTGTTTTCTAAATTGGAGCTTTAGCTGCTCTTACAATCAGGTTTAAATTGTTCTTGCCACCTCATTTTAATATTTTTTTGTTTAGTAATTTAAATGTCATTTCTCAGAAAAAAATATCCAAAACAAAAGGAAGCTATTGCATAGTTGAATGGTGTTTAAAAGCATGGAGATAAACAAAGTCTATTGCAATTATGCCAGGGCATAATTTTGACTGTTCTGCTCTGCCTTCTATAATTAGTCTTGAAAGCAAATACTGTTACATTCAGCCACGAAATGAAGTGGAAGAGCTCAGTCTATTAGAGATTAATAAAGTCTCCATGAACATTCCTAAAAAGCTACTGAACCCTTAAGTATAGATTATAGGTCAGAACACATTGCCAGTACTTTCTCAGAGGGCAAGAAATTGAGTATACTATATCTATTAACTAAAATTAGAGTGAATGGAAGGCTGTCGAATGTTAATGGAAGATTTTAACAAATTACACCACAGAAAAAGATGTGGTATTTTTATTACGACATTTAAATGTATTTTTAACAATCTTATAACTATGATGCTTTATGAAAAAATCCACAACTCTCATTACTGAAATTCATTGCAGCAATATGTGCATGTTTAAGTAGTATTGCTCATTTATAAAGACATTTGAATTTAATTTTCTGAAAAATTCTAAACTATATTAACAAACTATATTACCAAACTATAAAACCCGCTACATTTGAAATGGTGTCTTTTTCACCCAAGGAAATTCTAAAGAGGTGTGTCAGCTAGCAATAATTTCACTCTTCCTTTCATAAATGGTACACAGAATACCCAAAGTGATAAAGCTATTGTGCAAACTTTTCAGAAGAAACATTACTGAAAAGCCCTCATCACTGTTTTGCAAAGAGCAATATCAATGAAAAATGGATGCCTAGGTGAGGAGAAGAGAATATAACAAAATTTCCTTTTTCCTGAATGTTGGAAAACACTCTTATTGGTACACCTAAAAGCTATCATCATTCTTTTAATTATTCTGCTTCCTATCATAAATTTCTCCATGTTGACACAGGTTATTTCCAGGCAACTGTTTGAAGTTTTTAAAAGCACACAAGGAAATTGACAAAAAAATATTGCTTTCCAAAAAACAGTCTTCAACAAAACCATTCTTACCTTGAATTAGACACAGTAAGGGTGGTGGTGGAGTCACCATCCCTGGAGGTGGTTAAGGAAAGACTGGATGAGTGCCATGGTCTGGCTGACAAGGTGGTGTTAGGTCATAGACTGGACTCAGTGGCCTCAGAGGTCTTTTCTAACCTGGTTGATTCTGAGATTCTGATTCTAAGTGATATATATGTCATAAACCTGACACAAGGCAAACCCCATGGGCTTCCCATACTCTTGCACTGTCATCTGAGTATCAAATGATAATTAACTTGATTTGCAAACTCTGAAACTCTTTGTGTCACAAAACAGAAGTCACAGTTGCTCTGAACAAACAAACAAACAAAAGCCACCAAAACCACAAACAAATAAAACCTCGAAAAAATCGTATTAATTGGAAAAAATATTGAAAGAGGACCCATGTCTTAAAATGTCTCACACTCCCTTTTACATGTATAATTCTGCATTTAACACATGCTTTAAAATATTATATGTCTTTATTTTATCTGATATAATTTGTCTCATATATTTCTTAGGGAAACTGTAAGATATTGTTCTTTTCCCAGTGGACCAATATTTCCTATTTTTGTATATATATGTCCATTACTTCATTAATTACTGTCAACCACTTTGGAGTAACTCAAGGAATTTAGTCAGAGGACTAGATATCTACATCTCTGGACAAATACAAGTCATTATCCCTAGATGGTTTTTTTTTTTCCCTTTCAAATGTTTTTCATATTTGAAAAAGACTTAAGACTGGCAGGAATTGTGTGCGTCTATGTATATATATGTGTGTGTGTGTATATGTGTGTGTTTTGGGCTTTCAAAGTTTTCTTAATTTTCTCCTGTGTAAACTGCTATTAAAATTGTATTTTATTAGGGTAGAACTATATGTGCAGGCATGAAGGAAAAAATTCCAGTTAGTTAAAACAAAAAACAAAAAAAACAAACAAACAAAAAAAAACCCACAAAACCAAAAAAAACCAAACCAAAACAAACAAAAAAAAAAAAAAGCAAAACCTAATCTGGAGATGCTGGACATTAGTTTGAGTCGTTTTGGGATAAATCCAAGTTTACTTCAGTGTACAAAACTGGTACTACATTATGGTATATGCAACAGCAAATTCAGCTACTGTAGTTTATGTATTGATGTCAAAGGTCAGAAAAATGGCATAGTTGAATGAATGTCACTTAAATTTACACTGAGATGGGTGATCACTTGATTCACAACAGAGTATGCATTATTTTGATTGAATACCACTTATTCAATAATTATGCAAAATAGTTACTGAACATAACTGAAAACTGGTTGTTGTGAAAAGTGCATTTCGTTATTTATTATGTATGTGTGAGCATTTTTAGGTGTCTGTGTTATAGAATTTGGTGAAAATAAAATTTTGCCTATTTCCTGATATTCATCATTTCTTCTTGTGGTAAGATTAGAAATAATTGGCCTATAGATAATTAACATATGCAGAAGACCCTTTTTTTTTTCAAAATAACATGCATTTATTAGCCAGGAAATTTCAAATCCAAGATACAACATAACTGTAAAAAGTAGTGTCTAGAGTTCATTCTAGTTGGCAAAATATTTTCATATTTATAGGTAAGGTCAAAATTATGCCCTTAAATATATTGACCTGCATGATACGCTTTCAGAAATTTGGAAGACATGCTTAATTGAATGTTTGTTAAAGCCTAAAAAAAAGTATGTGCAACCATTACATAACCGCCACTGGAAAAGTTAAAGATACAACAGATGTTGGCTCAGTTTTAATTTGAATTTAGCACTTCATACATTTCTAGACTTTTGAGCATCTTCTTACATGTTTATTATCAGAAACAGTGAAAAAAGTGAAGTAGAATATATAATGCAGAATAGTGTACATATCTTTCCTGCAATATAGCATGAATTCATGAAATAAAATAGTAGACAGTGTGGCAGTTGAGTCTGTTTTATCCAATTTTAATCTATATATGTGTGTGTATGTGTGTGTAAAGGTGCATGTATACATATATATAAAATCATATATGCATATAAATAACAAACTACAGAAGAATATTAAAATTCTCAGTCAAACACACTTAGTGGGTTTTTTTCCAATAAGTAGTCCATTTATATCATCACAGTAACTCACTAGATTTTGCATTGTTATCTTTCTTTGAATGAAGATCAATGACCAGATATATTTTTGCAGGAGCTAAACAGGGGATTAATCAAAATTTCGAGAGGTCCCAGGTGCCTGATCACATTCAGTTTCCAAAAGTAAATCTCTTTTTATACCACTATGTTTTCTGAAAGGTCTATTTGTATTTTTTTGTCCAAATTGGAAACTTTCTGGCAAGAAACCATTGTCCTTATCTTCAGTCAGAGATATAGGTAATTTATTTCCTCACATCAAGCTAGTATATCACTGAATAAATTGCATAGCTTGTAGACTCACTTGATAAGATAAACAAATGAGAGTCTTCGAATTTGTATTTCATTGCAGCATGAATTGTTTGAGGAAAGGTATGTAAAAAAAACCCAACACATGAAAAGAACAAAAGATTGTTGAAAGAAGGAAATAAACTATTTTTGAAATTTGGATGTAACTATTTAAAAATATAAGAAAGGAAAATATATATTGTGTCTATACAAGGATAATATAAATTGAATTTGAGAAAAAGAAGAGGTCAGACAGAAATATACTGGAAATCTGCAGAAAGTGCAATCTCTTACTGAATTAATAATATATAAAAATATTTGTCCAAAATAACTTTGATTCAAAATGAGCAAAGCTTCTCTTAAAGACATTCCTATTTTTATTCCAACATGAAGTGGAAAAATTGCTCATAAAGAGTTCATCTTTGTGAAAAGATCAGTCCCAAAATGCTGCCGAGGTCAACTTCTCAAGACCCTTCTGCTTGATAAACTATGAATGAATAAATTAACTTTCCTAAAGACAACAGTGTCTTTTTTCAGATAATGTTATTGCATTTTCTTTTTGGGTTTTTTTATTTGTTTTTCCTTTAGTGCCAGTCCTTAATCATCTGCAGTTCGGTCTCATCTTTTTATTTCTAGTGCTGCTCCTTTTAGCCATTTACTGACATGCTGACACAGTCAGAATTAAAAAAATTCTTGTATGCTGAACTAATCCTGAGGATTTCACATGGGAGAAACCTGCACTTCAGTCAAGGTAGTTTGCAATATGATAAAACAAGGCAAAATAAAATGGGTCAATGCAAGGATTGTTTCATGATTAGTTATTTTTTGAAATATTGTAAAGTAAATTGAAACTCAGAGAATATGCATGCAACTGTATATAAATATGTGTGGGTTTGTATATGTAACATATTTTCATCCACACAGCATGGATTCATGGCTGTTACATTTCTTCCATCTAGATTTTCCTGCCTTACAATGGAGTGCTTAATATTGCAACATGTTTAGCTTCCATATGTGGAAAGCATAGGTTTACTTTTACTGTTTGGTTTTTTTATGTGTTTTTTTTTTTTTAATCAGTGTTTGTTCTAATTCTAGAAAGCTGCCTAGAATGCTATTTACATTACACCAAATTGATTAAAGGACTATATTTTCTGTAGTTATATAAATATATTGTTTGTTACAGAAATGTATAGCTATAAGTATATAGAGACAGTTTAATTCCTGGAGACAATATCTTTTCTTTAAGAAAACTGATTTCTTCCTGACTAGGTTGAAAGAAATTCTGCAACATAAGAAACTTCATATTTTATTTAAGTTTAATGTTGGAATAAAAGTTTGAAAATGAGTGTAAAAATACAGACATATCTTTTTTCATTTCAAAGGAAAATGCCATTTTTTTTCAAGTACATGCATTAGTATTTTTTTAGTTCTGATATTTAAAAATTCAAAACACAGAATGACTTTTTTCATATTAATTGGCTCTTTTATCTAAAACTAATTCTCTTAGGAAAATGAGAATTTTGTTCTGTTGCACTTATTTTATTGAAGTAGGAGTTATCCAAAGTTTGCTGCTTCTGCATGTGGAATAATGAAAATATGCAATTTTCTACAAAATGTAAAAGCAAATAAATAAACAAAAAACAGTGGAAATCAGCACTTCTTAAATTTATCAGTGTAAAGTGGCACTGGAAGAATATAGAAATCATATAACAAACAAAAAAATCATGGCAAAGTGTTTTCTGGAAGCTACCTATGCCAAGATCTTGTTTAGAGTCAGTTCCAAAATCGCCTCAACATGTTACAATGTTTAATAAGTACTGGTTGTTTCTGAGCAGGTGGCCATACACTTCTAAAAACATTGACAGCAAGAAATGTGCAGTTAGTAAAACTCAAATTGGCTTGTAAATGCAAGTTAATAAAAACCTAGTACAGTTCAGCAAACTAAAAGTTCAGCTTTGCATTAACTTACAAAAATCTTGAGTCAAATGATTGTTTGCAGGTCTCATAAAGCACATGTACTAAGGATAGGGACTGTGCCTCTGTATTCTTTGTATTCTCTACAATGCAGGATAAGGATGAATTCTTTACCAGTCACTGAAGAGCAAATTAATCTGAAAGGCAAAGTATTTACCAAGCTTTAGAATTTATCCTGAAGTTTTCAAATCAGATCTTGATTAATTTTCTGAAAATTATTTATTAATTTATCAGAGCCTAATAAAACTGAATAATAACGAAATCATATATCTACATTATTAAAAAACCCCTTTAATTATCACATCGACATTTTAAAATGAGTTCACATATTATCCCAAAACAGTTCTTAAAGGTATGCCCTCCCGTCTGTTCTTAGGAAACTTATTTTTTGTTGTCTCATCAAAATATGGAAAGTGTAAGTTGAATTCTGTGTAGAAGATGTCTGGTGAGGTTTACTGGCAGAAAGGAATTAGTAGGTAAAATCATATGAGGAATCTTTCACATATTGAAAATGAAGCCACGTATTTGATATACCTGTATTGAATTTGGCTGTCACAAAGGAAATCTCAGAAAGGAATGTGGACTTGATTTAAACTAGTTCATCACAGACAAAACCACTCTCTCTGAAGCAGGCCATTTTGATTTACAACCCTCAAGGAAACTGGATAGTCTTAAAGGTTTCTTCCAACCTGGATGATTCTGTGATTCTGTGAAACTCATGGTAAATAAAATTGCTGTTGTAATTGAGCGATACGAGACCATCAACACCTTAATAATGATTTTATTGGTACAAAATTTATTTGGACACAAATATTTGTCATTCAGATAGAATCATCAATCAGTTCATTATAATTACAATAAAGTAACGTTTTCATGTTGGGGTTTTTTGCGCACAAAACTGTCTATGAGTAGTAAATGAATACACATGTCAAAAAAAAATTCATACCATTATATTTTTAATCATGTTATCCTAAATTGATAGTGTTTAAATGTATTACCATGCTTCCTCCAAAAAAAAAAAGAAAAGCAGAGGTGATTTTGATCCAATTGCCATTAAAATTAGTAGAAAAATTATCACTAAGGTGGAAGACACTGTATACAGCAGCTTTATTGACTGTTTTGGCTGATCAAATGAAAATACATGCCCACTAAGTGTATAAACTGGTACTCTTCTACCCCAGGGGACTTGTCTACTCTCAGATGAATATAATTCATTAGATTACTATCCAGAAAACCCTTTGAGAATACTTTCAGAAAGTAAGAAATAGTTCAGTGGATTTTCCTGTATTCTTTCTTACTTTAATTCCAGAATGTTGTCCTCTCTGCATGTTTGGTTCTTTCCCAAAACTATTGCAAACTATCCCCCTCCATCTGGCACATTTAAATTTTATATAACAACTTGTGTACATATTTTCCAGAATTTTCAGCATTACAGATTATGATGCAAATACTTCAAACTGTAGGAATATATTATTTGTATTTGTGTTTGTACTTGTAGTTGTATTTGCATTTATATTATTTATATTTCAAGATTTACCCACAAAATGGTCATGAACATAATTGCACTACTCTTGCTTGGTTATCTTAGCACTGTGACTTGCCACTAGTTCTTGGTGTCATTCCCTTGCTGGCAGTGACTCTTTCACTGCATCGGCTCACACCACGGTATATGACTTGACTCCAAGTCAGGCTGATTGAAGAAATGACTGAAGAAATGGCCAGATTATCTCCTGTCCCATATACATTATGCTGCCTCATTTGGAAGGGTAAAAAGAATAGATTTAAAGCCAGGCCTATTCTCTTGTCCTGAGTTTCAAGGAACTAATTCTAGTTGATTTTGCCTATTAGTAATAACACAGGAAGAAAGTTACAAGGTCAAGATTTCAGGAAAATGATCGACCTGGATTATATTAAGTATCTTATAAGTATGTAACTACTTAAAGTACATGTTTCTTATCTTCTCTATTATACAGTACTTTGATCCCAGATGCACCAAAAATGTACCATGAAACCCATCAAAAATGTTAAAAACTGAGATGTGATATGGAAAAGTTTTTTAAGGGTGGGGCTTTGCAGAGGGTGTGGGGGTTTTTTTTGTATCTTTTTTATATTATTTTACCAGCAATTTTATAATTGTCTTTCTGGAATATTTGAAAATTAGAAACAACATGAGTTCGCATCAAAATAGGTATTGAGAAATAAATCTGGTGGATTTGGCTGCATTAGGCTCACAGTTAGACTCAATGATCTTAAGTGTCTTTTCCAACCTAAATTAATCTAAGATTCCATGATTTATGAATAAATTTAAATTTGTAGCTGGAAGGATTCAACAGCTTGATGCTGTCAGAATAGGTGGACCAGCTTTTTTGTTGTTTGGGTTTTTTTGTTTTGTTTTGCTTTTTTTTGTGGGTTTTTTTTTTTTTTTGGTCAGTTTTTTAAATTGGATTAGTGAATTATATCAAAAATAATGGAAGAATTCAAGAGCAATAAAACCTCAAGAATAAATTTTAGATCCTATTTCCAAGCAGGACTGCTATACCAGGAAAATATAATTTTTTTTATCTGTTTTAAAGTCCACTACAATTGTATATACAGAACACACATTCACATGGTGTCTCCTGCCCCAGTCCTACTGCAACCAGCACTCCAGATAGAGTGGAAAAGGATGCTCAGTCCAAGCAGTCAGCATGAGGAATCCTTTCTGGCAAACTGGTTTCCATAAAAATCACACTTCAGGTTCATCTTCTTCATGGTGTTAGACTTCTGTGGACTTGCTCCCCTGCTCCTATGCCCACCCTTGTCATTGTTTTCTCACTTACATGGTCATGGTTGGCAAAATTAATTTGGCCTTACTGGTTGCAACACCACATGCCAATTCCTTTGACTTTCTCAATGTCTAAAGACAAATAGCTGATAGTTCCACGGCTTCTGGCTCTGCTCTCTACTCTCACCATCCCCCAAAATGTTATAAAGATGTAAAACTGTCATGGGTCCTTCTCTTATTTCCTCCTTGAGGAAACTGAGATCTTTTCAGTATGTGTCCCCATAACCATTTTCTATGTTCATTTTGCTGTTTCCCAGTCCATACCAAAGCCATCTAACAAGATAGAGCTAGGCAGACCTAGTCATAGTCTCAGTAATCTGAGTACTGCCTTCATTAGGTGTCACCATGACATCAGGTCAGTACAGGACATCAAAGCCAATTGCAACTAACCTGGCAGACATGAGAGAAATCATCCAGGTGGGGAGAATAGAGGAAATGGGCTGCAAGGTTTTTTGGCTATTAATAAGCTTTGTTCTAGCTAAAATCTGCTACTTCACCCTTGAAATATACCTTTAATTTGAAGAATCTGCCATTTATCTCCTCTTCCCAGACAGAGTTTGCAGCATGACCTCTAATACTTTTAAGCCAGTCAGTGCTCTGCTGACCTGGTAGTTATTTGATGCACATAAGCTTGCAAGAATTATAGTAGGAGGGAATTATTACACTCAAGAAATTATAACAGTTCAAAGTGATTTTAACAGAAGCACTGATTTACTTTTTGAATGAAGACAAGCTAAGTTCCAAAATGAAGTTCTGGTGGTAAAAAAAACCAAACAAAACAGTGATTTAATTCCGAGAATTACTTATAAAATATTCTTAACCCATAACAGGTATACCCTGTTCCAGAACTTTCATGATTATGACCTACTTTGTCACCACTGTTAACACTACAGACTCAGAGATCTATTAATATAATTTCCATTCCTCTAACAAGTATTGAATGGAAATAATTTGCTTCTACACAACCCCTTATAATTTTGATGGGGGATCAAAATTTAAAAAAAAAAATCTAAGTTGTTTCTAATTAAAATATCATTTTCATTATGAATATACTTCTCTGATATAGCATAGCAGTGATAAGGTAACTGGTTCATTTATTTACTTATTCCTCAGTGGTAGATATCCACTGTTTGGTCTATGCTTGATAAGAAGTTGGACAGATAACCTCTTCAACACTTCTGGGTGAATGGAAATAATTGGTTGCCCTGTTTTATGCATTTCTTGCAATAATTCTGCCTTTGAAAAAACATGGAAGTGCACCATACTCATCAAATATGAAAATCTAATAAATATGCACCTGCACTGCTAAATACAAGGTTTCAGCCAAATTAGTTGCTACTTCTGGCCATTAATTAAAGAGCAGAATTTCTATATTTGGGACAAAAAAATCTGTGCCAAAGCATCTGTTCACTTTTCTTGAAATGCATGATTTGTATTTTCTAATGCAGATTCTAGTAAATAATGTGAGAAATTGATTCTACTCAGAAAACAGAACAGTACATCAAGGAAACTTGCCAGGTTGGACTAGGTCTTTGGCCACACTGGAATAACTCATGAAAGTTTTAACAACAAGACACAGCGTAAGAATTTGAGTGATGTTTGCTCTAAAGACAGGGAAATATATGGGACAGAATTGGTTCTTAAGCAAGAGAAGAGAAAGTATAATAAAAACTAAAAGCTATTTTAATGGCTGATTTTCAAGCAGCAGTCTTCCACTTTTGAAAAGTGGAATTGACTAAGGAATTGATGCTTATCTTAGAATCACAGAATATCCTGTGCTGGAAGATACCCTAAAGGATCACAGAAGTGCAACTCTTGGCCCATAATAACACCATCCTCAAGAGTCACACCGTGTGCCTGAATGCATTGTTCAAACCCTTTTTGAGTTCTGTCAGGCTTCATGTTGTGATCACTTCCCTGGAAATCCTGTTTCAGTGCTCAACCACCCTCTGGGTGAAGAATGTTCTCCTTGTATTCAACCTAAATATCCCCTGACTCAGCTTCATGCCATTCCTTTGGGTCCTACTGTTGTTCACCAGAGAGAACAATGAAATTGCTCCAAGCTTTGCGAGTTCTTTGTGCCCTGTCCAGAGCATGAAGTAGAGGAGGATGAAAGTTCAGCAGATGTTTTTATTACACTGATTTTACGTTCTGTGGAACAAAATACATGACTACCAAGGAGAGACCTGGTAATTTATTACTTATTTTCTTCAGTGTTACATCCTTCATACTCACAGTTAAACTCTGCTGCAAACCTGTGTACCTTTCCATCAAGTTATGAAAAAATTTTAAAAGTCTTATTTCAATTTAATTCTCAGGACATGTATTTTTTCTTAAGTGCAAATTCTTGTTTTGTGCTTTGTGAAATGCTATGCTTCAGTTCAAACTTGGGGTTATTCTACTACTCAGAAACAGTTGCAACATTCCATATAGCATCTATTCTCAAAGAGAGATTAATCCTAGCTCTTATTAGCAGAATTCCAGAATCTAATACTTAGTTTGTGTTCAATTATGTGAAGCAGTAGAGAGTTTATAAAAAGAAAATTTAGATGTTCAGGATGAAGGAATTCTTCTGACCATTCATTATTCTTTAAATTAAGTTTTGTTTTCTAATTGAATGAGTCTTTGTAATTAGTAAGAACTCATAAATTATAAGCCTTATTGTCTTCCAAGGAAGTCAGTTGCTTGATTCTGAAATCCTGTCTGTAACAGCAAATCAAGTGTAGGTTAATGAAATCTCTGCATGGGTTTCAATGATTCTCTATCACTACTGAGGGAAGTAAACACAGTTATATCACGCCTGCTGTTCTAAGACAAATTATTTAAAAATAGTTGCTTGATGTATTTAATATTCTTCAATATTCTCTTGAATATATTCTGGTTAAAACCTAGCAACATATAAAATACCAGCTTTATTTCATATGAAAAGAGGATGCCAAAGTGGAATTTTGGCCAGATGTCACAATAGATGCAGAAAGGAGCAGAAAGGAGCACAAAGAAAATAAACAGGAAATTAAAAGTAATAAATTAACACTTTTCACTTGATACAGTGAATTTTTAATTTTTATTTTAAAAGAGAGGGTAAAATAAAATCTTTCCAGGTTTATGCAACAGTAGGACATTGAAAATTGCCCTTGGCTTCATTAAGTCCAGTCTAGAGATGTGAGCATGCACACAGGCACACACACACACACACAAATATACACACAGTACATTACTTGTTTAAATTAAATTTCCCTAGAGGCTTTTCTGTGTAAGAGAAATCTTTTGCCTTAGTACATTACCAGTCTGTCATTTCCAGTCATAATGAGCTATTTTACTTCATATCCTGTTCTTGAAATTTTTTATGAGAATCTTCGCTCTTCCATATGGATAAGTATTTTATGATTTTCATTCTTCATTGATTTAAAGGTCATTATCAATTCTAGTTATTTTGCCCATAGCTCTTTTTTGTTTTCATGCAACATCCCAGTCCTTCACTGACCTTTGAAATACTTATGAAAGTTACGGTAATTTTTTTATCTGAATTCATAGGCTTTGAAGCGTAACTGTCTTCCATCATACACTCATAACTTAGCCTGTAGGAACTGTGAATCATATTCCTGTTTAAAACAAGTTTAATGCAGAAAGCAATTATTAAAAAAATGTGAACTAACTTAAACTTAGTTTGAGGCATTAACCTTCCTGTTCATTCAGACACTTTGACTGGTTAAATACTGCCTTGATTTTTTGTTGCCCGTCAGTAGAAGAGTATTCCATCAATATGCAATAACTTGAAGAAACAAAAAGATATCCTTTGCTGGTGGGCAGAAGCAATACCAATTGCTGTGTCTGAATACAAATTATTGAGGAGTTTCTATGTTATGCTGTCCATTAACTTCAATGAGAATATTTTGTAATGCCAAATACATAACAATATCCACTTCAGCATTCTTAGTGTGTGACTTTGGTTCATATTGAAGTTTTCTTTTTTCTTTTTTTTCTTTTTCTTTTTTTTTTTATATGTCTTTATGGGGACAAATATTTCTGTGTCTGGGAATTTCTAATCACAGATGCTCCATGTGCTATAATGGTGTCAGTTTAAAATTCCAGTGTCAGGTCAACATTTAACTGCTGTGAGATAGGAGTGAGGGTGTAATCCAGAGCAATGTACAACCACTTTTTGTTTATGTATCAGAAAGAAAGTCAAAGCCAGCAGCTACTAAGTTAATTATCTGAATAAGTCAGACATTTGTAAAAATTCCCAGAACACAAGACTTGCAACAAACACAGCTTATTTTTCCTCTTTCACCTCCTAAACCAGAGTTCACAAGATTTTGATACATCAGAGCAGATTCCATCCTTTTTTAATTGCTAAAAATGTGAAGTAAGTATACTGGTTTGAACGGGGGACCTTACTTTACTGAGATTTTTAATCATTAAATGTACAGTTATTTGGGGTTCTCTTTCATCTCCTCTCTCCCTCTCTAATGTTGAATGCAAAGCTCTTTTGGGAAATCCAGCTGATCTACAGAAGATTATTTCAAGTAACAACAAAAATACCATATGTCACTTGCTGTTGTGCTGACAAAAGCAAATTCTAGTCAGAAAAGCGAGGAGCTTAACAAAGGAAAGGCCAGTTACATGATCAAAGGGTTGGAGCTGTTAAATTAATTTTAGTCCCTTCTAATACAATGCAATATAGTACAAATCCAGTTTCCACATCCAGCAAATGGGTATATACCTCCTGCTACCAAAATCCTGAGGGAAAAAAAAAAAAATGTTTTCCGTAGCGTAATTGCATCTATTTCTGTGGAATTGTAGAGAAAAAGCAGTAGAAAAAAAAATACAATGCCTTCTTTAGTAGAGAAGGATTTCCAGCTCAGCAAATATTATATGATCCCCATTAATATAATCCCCTTTTACTCTCACCTCTTCAAGAAGAGCTTTTGAGCAGCTATCACGGGGGAACTGGGAAACCGGCAAACATAAGATGAATCATGTCACAGTCATGCTTTTATAATGGTCCTGACAATGCTTCTGACCTTCATGTATTGCCAGGTAGTTTGCTTTCACCACACTCAGAGCTTTTATTGTCAAAAATTGTCAGTAAAATCTTTGTTCATTGTGCATTTTTAGGGCATAGGTAAGTTTATTTCGATGTGGTACCAATGGAAGAAAAAGGATACTCATAATTCAATTTATAAATAATGGTAGGGAAAAAATGGTCCTTAAATATTCTTATGATTTGTAAAATTACAAATAGTAGTTAGCCACCAGGCTAAAGAGATATCAAAATCTTTATAAAGACATCAGATGCAAACAGACCAATTAGCCTTTATAATTAATATAATAATAGTTTTATAATACAAGGCATTAGAAGAGTAAAATGCTTTTTATCCCCTCATTTTTCAGTTTGTCAGCAGTGACTTTTCTTGTTAAATCATCTATAAGTTTTTTCCCCAGATTTACCTAGAAAAACCAAAATGCAGAAATAATTTATTTTCCAGTATTACTAATACTCGTCACATGAAACAGACAAACAATTGATTAAAAACATAGAATGTAATTCTAATTTAAAATTTTCACAGTAATGGAGAAACTTTATTTTCCCTGCTGCTTTGTAAACTATATTTCTTTTAATTTTTCCAAAAAATGTAGGTGTTTGTTTTGTTTTTATAATGAGCACAGGAAGGTGTATTTAAAACAGAAAATATTCTTACTTCTACCTAATTTGTGTGAATCATCAAGGAATTAGGCAGAGTAAAGTCTCTTGTTTTGTGTTTCCTCATTGACAAGTATGAGACTGAGAGCCAAAAAAAATTCTAACTTTGATAGCTAAACTCTGAGTATCGGGGCAAGAGAAAGGGTGGGTGTTGAAGAACTATCTCACCCTAACTTGTGGTTCATTATCTATGCTGTTTGCCCCCAGTAGGCGGCCAAATGTGTACTGCTCTTGGCTAGGATGGATTTAATTTGCTTCATAACCTGCATTTTGGTGCTGTGATTCAAACCTGTGACCATGAGAGTGTTGTAATTACTGCTGAGTAGTGCTTGAACAATATGTCACTCTCCTTCCCTTTGAAGTGGGGAAGAAGTTGGGAGGGAACACAATCAGGACAGCTGACTCCAACTGACCAAAGGAACATTCCTTGCCCCATGGTGTCGTCTTCAGCAATAAAACGGAGGGAGAGTTTTTCTAGAAAAGTCACTGCTTGCAGGTTGTGTGAACATGATGTGTGAACATTGGTCTGTAAATGAAATGTGGTGAGTGGTCACTGAGGGGTTGGGTTTTCTTTTGTTTTGCTGGCTTTCTTGCTTATTAACTTGACTTTGTCTCTGCCCACGAGTTTGTCTTTCCTTTGCCCTTTTGACTCACTCCCCCATCCTTCTGAATGAGAGTACATTAGTGTGTGTCAAAGCTTTCCCACTGGCTGGAGTCAGTCCACCACTGTAGAAAAAACAATTAATCCTCTTCTAGGAAGCTCTAAGAATAGGCAAAAGTCTATGCAGTCACATCAGCATAGCCTTCATCATAGCTCTTTAGACTTTTACAGACAAGGCAATGATAAGGTTTTTATGTTTTGTTTTGGTTTGGTTTGGTTTTTTGGTGTTTGTTTATTTGTTTGTTTTTCAGATGTCAAAATAACCTTTATTTTTGCATTGAAAGAACACGGTCACCCAAGCCATCATTTTTACTCACTACTGCCTACAGAAAAGAGAGATTCACAGAACAGATGCAATTAATAACCCCTGGGAAAGTCAAACGGATTGTGCTAGATCAGCCACATCAACATGAAAGCAACTACCAGCACACCCATTTTCATCCTGTGAAAAGAAAGTTGTTATATATTGTACATGCTCAATGGAAGTTAAAGGTAAATGCTAACTTGAAGTTAAGCAGCTAAACAATAGTTTTAACACCCTTTTGGAGATCCTTGCAGGGTCTGGTATAACTCCAGAAAACCTAAAGTTGGAGTATCAAGTACAAACTAGGTAGTTTTAAAATGTTCAAAATGGCTTGATACACTTTCTTTTTGATCCCCAAATCCCTTCCTAAGTGCTGCTCATTGCATTTAAATTCCATGGTTTCAATTTCACCAAAAAAATCAAAACATTAAAGTCTTTCTGCCTGGATTTGTACATGTCTTTTTCCGTGTAAGATTGCAAGAGAGAAGTGTGAGCTGGGAGCACGTTAGACTCATTACATTCAATGTACAATGTATTTCACCTTAGAGGACAAGGGGAAACCAAGGAGCACAGAGTTGTTCTTGAGGTTACACTCCACATGTATCTCCTCCAGCGAGACCATGCCCTGCCTGTTCCACCAGAGCTTCCAGAAGGACTATGAGTCAATGCACAGCTTGAAAACATAGATGTGGTCAACACTAACATTTCCACTGCCTCAGAAAGTTTCTGCTGCATATCTAATTACATAAACATTTTATTATGTATTAACGAGTGCTAAAATACTTTACATGCTTTTGGCAGGTTCTATTTTAAAGAAAAATTTGTGAAGTTAAATACTTAATTTAAGTATTATTTACCACATCAACTAGAGAGCATTGTAGATATATACATTGCTACAGGACCAGGAAAAATAGGTTTTCATTGTAATTTGCATGAGTGTGTAGTCACTGCCTCAAGAAAACCTTAAAAAGAACGCATAAAGTATTCATATTTTTACTTAAAATAACATTAAAAATGAATGCATTCTTATTACGTTGGTTCATTAATATTTTCAATTTATTAATACTGTATTCTCGGTCTTATTTTTAGCTTACATTTTATTATTTAATAATACCATACCAAGACTGAAGTTTCCTTTTTACCAATCTAAAATTCAATGCAGTTGATGAGCAGATGAGTTTGAAAATGTCTTTAATCAAACATGCCTCTCATGTTCTCCAGGAAGAGTTATACATTAAAATCTATACATTCTTAATATACTGCAATTTAATGTGTAACTGGGTTTAGATATACTTCGACAAATTTTAACAAATTTTGCTTTTTGCCAGACCCTCCTCAGCATACTATAGGTACATTGTTTTTAAATCATCTGGTGAATGATGTGGTTCATTCCCTGGAGTTGTGACATTTTATGCTGGTTAGGTAAAACAGCTAAAAAGTAAAGAGTATCTGTAAGCAGCTCTGGCATTTAGCTGACTAAAAATATATGAAATAAGCAAACAGGAAAACAGTAATATTTGAGTCCAGCCTTAAGGTTTCTGTAAAAAGGGAAAATGTCCCATATTCCCTAGCAGAGGAGAAAAAATGCAGTATTACTTGGGCAAATTTTGTAGTGATTTCTTCAGTTTTTTCCCTTAGATTTTAATCTTAGAAATATTTTTTCAAATTCTTTTGCAAGCTAAGAGCTCAATACATAGGTAGAGTTGTAGTCAGTTCACTTGCAAAATGTTAGAGTGCACTTGACTTAAGCCAAAATTAATTTAATATTTGTTGACAATACTCAATTTAAAATCTTTAACGGAAAAAATGAAAATATAAATAGAAATATATGCAAGTTATTTGTCCAAAATTATATCAAACATGTTTCTATTTAATTGTCTGGTAATTTGAGTTCCAATGTACTTTAGGATGGAAAATTACTTCATTCAAAACCAATATGAATAATTCTATTTCACATAATTTATTAAATTTGTGCTGAAACCTTTCACCTGCCATCAAACTTCTATCCAAGGTTCTCTAAAAAGATTAATTTCCATAGAGGTTCACCAATTTGTTTTCTGATTTTAATATGAAGTTGAATGCCATTCAGAAGAGTTTGGTACTTGGCAAATTCAGGATATACAGAATGATATGTTATAAAAGCAGAGCTGTCTAAGGTAGCTTAGACTAAGATATGCTCTCAAGAAAAGATGCATTTTTAATGCATACTGTGTATAGAAAGTTATGCAAGGCAATTTTGACGTATGCTGAGATTTAAACGAATGAAGAATGTTTAATGCACATTAAGTGATCCCTTATTATCGAGCTTAGTTTCAGAAACACTGGAACATTTGAATCATTGTGGCATCACAAATCATCACAGAGAAATTATTTAGGACCTGATAGCTGAATTTTCTGTTTCTCACTTGACAGTAATTAAAACACCTTCCTGTGTGTAACAGAGTCTCAGGCCTTTTCCCTTTGTCACAGAATATACGTGTTTTATATATATATATATATATATACATACACATATATATGCATACATGTGTGTGCGCGCATATATAAATATATATATATATATATATGTTGTATATCATTCACATTCTTGTAACTGTCTGTATTAATTTGCTTTGCGTGGTATTCTATATTTTAGGTATATTTTAAAGGATCAATGACATCAAAGTATATTGATTATTCCATATCTTTTAAAATGCATTACTACTATGACTACTATTACTGTTTTGGTATCCAGGATTAATTCAATTTTCACTACAGCTCTCCTCCAACAGTAAAATCTTATCGCCCTTTTGCTAGATATATGTTAGCTCTTATTAGTTGTTGTGTCATGCCAGCATTTCTTCCTCCTTTAATTTCCTTTTTTTTTTTTTTTCCCTATAGAGCTTCTTTTCAAAAGTATCATCTGGAATTTCTGCTTTCATTTCATTTATTCTCACTGTTTAATTTCCAGCTGTTTCCATATTTTGTGTTTCACGGGTATCTTTGATACCTGCCTTCAGAGCTTATATTTTTTGCATTTTTCTTGCTGACGTGTCTCTCCTAAATATGGATATAGGCTTTTTTCCTTCCTTTTTGCAAAAATTCATTCTATATAATTTCCAATTTACAGAACATTCAAAATAGAAGTACATATAAAGTTACCTTTAAAACTTACTTGAAACATTAAAAGTATAAGGATTTTATTTAGATTCTCCCAAATCTCAATAAAAAATTCAATTTTTTGAGAATATCCAGCTCAGTTTATCTGTAATAAATTTTTTTTTAATAGGTTTAAATATCATAAAGAGGGTTTTTCATATGCCCTTCAATGTACATTCTGTAGTTCTGGGTTTTGACACTATTTCCTCTTAAATTCCCACTGTATAAATTCAGAGGATGTGGAAGCTAATTTTGCAATGAAATGCACTGTGGTATTTTCCTAAGAAAGTTCATTTGAAATTTGAATTTAAGTTTTATATTTTATATCAGCACATTAATCTATGAAAATCAAAATTAATCTATTGCTATCAAAGAAATATTCCTGATATTTTGCAAGAATTTACCCCTAAATTTGTATCCTTCCTTAGCTCTTCTGTTTTAGAACCTATCTCCAGTCTTCAACAATTGTTAAGTCTAAACATACCTTATTTCCATAAAAACAAAACTAAAGAAAACACAAAGGCATCAGTAACAAAATCTGGCATTGGTTTTAAAATACAGCTGCTTATATGTGCTCTAAAGCACTCAGGTTTCACTGCTTGAAATCCTAATACCTGCTGGAATTATAACTTCATACGTTTTACTTTTCTAAGTGTTTACCTTTTGAAGTGAGGTTTTGAAGGCAAAAAGAAAAGTTATGAAACAATGTACAAAACAGAGGGGAAAGAAGAGACATAATAGTGGCTTCATAGTCTGAACAAAACTCAAGCATCGCAACCCCAATTATAATTATATACACAAAGAGAAAAAAAACTATTAAAACATTATCACTTTCAGAAGACCTCTACAAGCAGGGTGAGCATTTTGACATTTCAATTGTTCTTCAATTGCCTGCTTATTTCAAATAAAGTTGCAATAGCCTAACAAGCCCTACACACCAACTAAACCCAATATTTAGGTTGACTTTTCACAAAACCTCCAAACAGGAACAATTTATTTCTGCCACTGGAAGATGTATTTCTACTATCTTCAATTTGCATAGATTGCACCAGCTATGGTGATCAGCTGATCCCATTTTCCATTTCTTTAGGCCATAAACTATCAGAAGGGAAGTTTAATAGTAATTGTTTTATTTTGGAATTATTTAGCTGGGTCATATTTTACTACAGGGTCAGATAAGCAAAACCATCTGATTGGGAAAGTGAATAGAACGAGAGAAAAGGGGGCTTGAGGTAAGTTTTGAGACATTGTTTCAACTTAGGCATCGCAATGATTCTTGTATTTCCATTATTTCACTGATCCATGAAAGTAACAACCATTTTAAATCAAGTGAGGATGCAAAGGTGTATGTTACAACGAGCCATGTTTTCAATCTGCAGCCTCTCCAGTTACCAGGTCACCATGTCAAACATAAAGTGGCACTGGCTTTAACCTGCTCTCACCTGCACTGGATCTTTGGAAGAAGGTTATTAGGGGGATTGTACCTGCTACTTGAACAATGATAATCATTCTGGTTAGATCACTTAACCAAATTTTTGTGTCGGATAAACTTTAAAGAGGACCCTGTATGAAAACGTGCTGAAAGCATATTGGTAGAAAAATACAACTGTAATGTCTATAGAAAGAGAAGGTAAAAGGCAAATTTTATGTAGATTAAATCTTAGGTTTTGATTGTGTCTCTCCATTCTGAAATTGCAAAGTGGGAAGAAAACCCCTCCAAAACACAGAAGTGGGAGAATGTTAAGGCAGTTTCAGCAATATTGTGGAACTGCTCAGCCTTGGAATACCAGTTGAATCAAGCAATCAATGGGAGTTTGGAATGAAAATGCATCTTTGCAGAAAATCTAACAGAAAGGGAGCCATCAGATTCTGGAAATACAATCAATTATACCAGACTTGTGGAATTGTGATTATACAGGGCTTCTTGAAGACAAACAGCACAATTTAAGAGTCCTTTGCATCAGATTTTCAATCTCACCTATATATGCCTTTTGTTCCTGTATCATCACAGCTCTTCAAGAAACTTTTTAATTAAACAGAATAAAAAAAAATAATTATCCTGAAAAAATATATCCCTCAATTTCTGGTTCTGAGTCACTTTTCGACTATTTCTTTTTTTGTGTGTGTGCCAGTAAAAGAAAAAGAATTATAGAATGCAGTGAAAAGTTTATTTTTTAAATGTATTACCCTCAGTCTCATCTCAAGAAGACTTCACTGGATTGCTGTCTTTGTTTAGTTCTTCCAGCATTATCCCAGGCCCTGACAAGTACACTAGCAATAACATGTTCTTTTGGTTTTTTTAGTTTGGTTTTTTTTTTTCCTTCAGAATTGGCTTCAATTTTAAGGAGATTTTCTCATCAATAGTGAAATATTTCAGCTAGCAAATGCATCTTAGATGGGATTCTTGGTTCAGTCTTATAGTAGGTCTTAAATCTATACCAACTTTAATGGTATGCACACAAGATAATTATTTTTTATCATAAGAAAATAGAGATACTCTGTGGCTTTGATATTTGGTGAGATGATGCTTTTCATTTTTTAAGTTAAAATCTAGTCTCAGTTTAGCTTCTAAAACCTAAAATAAGTAGCTGACAAGGCTCAACACATGTGAAGTGGAACTCAAGGTAGAGGGTCTTAGCCTCAAAACATTTTAAAAATTGCTTAATGTTTTCAGTTTAAGAGCTTTGTTATTATATTTAGTAGCTTATAATTGAACCTTTACCTAGAGAAACCTGAGAGGAGAACAAAATACTTTTTCAATTTCACTTGAGTAGCTGGGAAGAGAAGATCAGAAAATAAGTCAGTTGAAGAATTTTATATTGGAAATTTCTCAGAAGTAAGAGGTTGAGTGTAAGTCTGCCCATTTTTACTCTTGAGCCCTGGACAATGGATCTTGTGCCCTGGACCTTTAAATTGCATTCAAAGGAGAGTTCATGTCACAGCCAAGCTCAGGAGGTCTCCAGCCCAACCTCCTGCCCGGAGCAGAGTCACTTCTGTGGTCAGACCTCCACTTGCTGAGGACTTTGTCCATCTGGGCCTTGAAAGCCTTACAGGATGGAGATTGTACAGCATCCCTAGGAAGACTGCTAAACTATTCTCAGAGAAAAAATTTTTCTTAGGTCCAGCCTGAACACCTTTTTTCTCAATTTATACTCATGGTCTCTCCAGTTTACCGAAGTCCCTCTGAATAACAGCCCTGCCTTAAGGGTATTGATTTATCCTGTGAGACCCTCAATAATTATCTGTATTAGCGGTATATATCTTATATAATATATCATCTCAGGCAGAAGATGCATTTAGGTTTTCTTCAAGCAAATATTTCAGATATTTTGCACAATATGAGTAAAAATTCTTCTCTATTCTTTAGAAGTTCAAAACCCTTTTAGTGTCATCACCACTTCATCACCACTGTTTCACCCTTCGCTTGAAAGACATTTTCCTTCCAAATATCTTACAATTCAATTGAGTTTTTCTTCATCTTCATATTTTTTTCAACAGGCTGAAAATCAGGAATTCAGAAGACCTATGCAGGAGCCCAGTATTAAAACAACTTTTTGCCTGTCTAAACTGACCAACTCTCTTCCAGATCTTTTGGGCCAGTTTCTAAGACTTGCAAAGCTCTAATTAGAATGTGGCTTCAGAATTCACCTCAGTTATTGTTTGCCAACATTTCTTTCTCTCTGGTATATTTGCACAAATTATAAGGCTTAGTTCAACAAAAATCTTTTGCTTCCCCCCCAAATAAGGAAAAGTCATGGCTGCAATTTTTCATTCATGCTTTAAACTCAAAGGTTAAAATACAATGTTTAAATGGTGACAGAAAAGTCTCAATGAAGAAATTGGGGTCTTTGACCTCAATCTCTGCTGCTTGGAGTGGGAGGTGGAAGAATCATTCTGTGTTTGCTAGCTGAACTACAGCAACCTCCACCTGACAATTTAACCTATTAGGTTTTGAGCATTTTTCAGATCAGATCAAAAGCACCAAAGTCTGTGTAAATAACATATTGCAGAAATTTTTTTCTCACTTAAAACTAAAAACAGAAAAATGGCAACTATTTAATTACAAAATGAAGCACATAGACTGAGCAAAATCACACATTACGTACTTTTTAAATAGTTTATTTTCCTACTCCTAGATCAGTCTCATTGTATTTCCATCTTAGATTTGCATTCAACTTGTGTGTCATGGGAGATCAGGCAGAGTAGGTTTTGTTGTCAGAGGAGTAGGCAAGTCTTGGACAAGATGAGAGGAAGAAGGGATCACAAGAGGGAAGTACAAGTAAAATCATTAAAACTGTGGAAAAGTTTGGCTTTTTTGATGTTATTGTTCAGTGTTTATTGTCTGAAGTGTGACTGGTGAATACACTGAAGTGAATAGATAACCTTAAGACATGTTTGCTTTACTAATATACTAAATTACTGTGTCTTGTTTTGCCACACAGCTTGATTAATTATGAATCAGAAAAAGAGGAGGAAGGACAGGTATGTATTATTTGCTAGGTTTTCTTCCAGATAAAGTGAAATACATTGAAATACATACTCAGGTGCTAGTGATGTAATTTTATTTTTTTTTTTTTCAGAAAAAAAAAAGTAAACTTCAAGAAGATTATTTCAGCAAACAGCTTAAAAGTTTTCTGAATCCTAAGTTTAGCTATACTTCCTTAAGAAGTCTTCATGGCAACTCTAAATTAAAATTTGTCTTTTGAAGTAGACAAATGGTAATACCCATAGCAAATGACTTGTTAAGATTCCCCCGTGCATCAACAAGAATTGCAGGCAAATCTGTAGAAAAGACAGTTACCTAATTTACTCTGTTTTCTGCAGCTTTTCTTGGAAAGTTCAAAATTAAATATGTATTGTGATACAACAAGAAGTTGTATTTTATCACTACTATATCCTTCTTCAAGGCTTTCTACAGCTCCAGGTAAGATTTTGTACATATAAGGAAGGGATGTCTTTTTTGGGTCTAGCATCTCTTCCAAATTATAACTTTTCTGTCACAAGTCTCTTTGTGAAGAATTCAAGAAGCTCCTCTTTTGCTTCCAACATTTCATTCATGCTTCCTTACACAGCTCAGAGATTAATAAATCAGGACACAATAGATGATAATCCAAGAAAGAATAGTTGTGATTTGCAGGAGGAGGGCACCTTAAAAAAGTTCTGTTGCTGTAGTAACTGGAAAATCAATACCACAAGTGATAAATTGGGGATTTTTTCTGTTTTACAAATATTGGTTACCAATGTTATTTTTTTTTCATTATGCTTTCAAATTAAAACTTGTTTGAATTATCAATGTATCAAGAATAACAACTCTTACTCTTCTGCCTTAAAGAATGATCTTACTCTTCTGCTTACCTCCTTTGCTTATATAAAAGAATTATTTTGCACTTTCAGTGTCTTTCTGCTGTCATGTGAATAGATCTCTTGAAGTCATCATCTTAATAAAATTATAAACCAAACATTTTAAAATAGCATAGAATAAGCCAGCACAATATTTTAAAAATAATTTTCTAGCTTCAAACATAATTAGGAATTAATGCATGAACACCTACTTCCTTTGCTCTCTGACAATGCAATCACATATACATCAAGGTTATACATGGGACTTTCAGAACGTGTATCATGGGTTTTAATTAAGAAATGAAAACAGAGATGGGTCACAGTTCAAATAGAGCTAGACAGATACTAATATGATCAGCATTTGTTTTGATGTACGCTTTTTCAAGGAAGAAAAAAGCAGAAAAGGCAGCATAAAGAGGAGTAGAATGGAATTGAAGAGGACCCAAACAGGCAAAATAGGTAAATTTTTTAAACAATGTACAGGTTTTGAGAGAGAAGGGAAATATAGAAAACTATGAAGAACATGATAGCACAAGTTATTCAACACATGGGAAAAACATGAGAAGGAGAAGAAAATGGAGAAGGCAGAAAGAAAGCGAAAAAATGAGAAACTCTATAAATTAAGTCTAGGATAGTGGAAGAGGTATTTAAAAGAACCAAAAACCAATTGAAAAATAGATCCTTTACTTCTAAACTTTACACTCTATGGGAATGCAACATTTTTTCATCCAAAATTCCCTCTGATTATAAAATTCCTGGGTTTTTTTTTCCAAATTACTTTATTGTTCCATCTCACAGGAGTCACTTATGACCACTGATGTGGCTCATCTAACTAAATATTTCAATCACTGAGGATAGCAAAATGTCTTAGAGGTATGACAATATTCTTTTTCCTAGACTAAAAGAGAAAAAGAAAATAATCTATCATGTATTGCAACAATGTTGTTCCACACAGCCATTCAAGATATGGAATTCAACTTCATAAGACCACATGCCAGGGCTTATACGTGGTGTGATTTTAGTGTTGAATTAGAGTAGAGAAATAAGAGTACGTGAAGGCCAGCATCCTAGAGCATTTAGGAGAGATGGACTTGTTTGAAATATATTTTGCTAGCTAAGTCTGTCTTTGAAGAGAAAGAATTTGTTCAAATTTCGAAATTAAAAGTAAACCAATTAAAATATAGAATTTGAATCCAAGGGGCAAATCTGAGAAGTGAAGAGTAGTACTGCACTATGGTACTGAGCAATCTATAGTTTGATATCTCAGTTTTAATATTGATAAATTTTGCTTATAATGAATCACCAATGGTTTCTAATTAATAAATGCCTTTTTATATTTTAATACCTTCTACCTGTCACCAATGTAGATTTTAATTCATGGCTTCTTTTCTTGTGTTTTTATGTGATAAATGATATTTTACATATATTGGTGAATGTAGGAGGAATAAAATAGCAAGACTAAAACATTGAGACAATGAATCACTCATATTAACAAAAGAACTGATTAACCCAGTCAAGAGATCTCTGTAGACATATTTTATTTCACCAGAATATACTGTCTAAGGAAGTGGTGAAGACTGACAGCTCTATAGAGAGTAGCCAGGGCATTGCCTGTTTTGCATAGCAAATTCCCTCAAAGGTTGGCAGGGAGAACTATTTGATCCAGCTAGGTAAGTTCATCAGAATACTTTGCATGCATTCCAGTTGGCATAAAGCATCACACAGATATGTAATTTGTTCTTCCCATGTTGCTCTTTGACAAAAGAAACTCAAAAAAAAGAGACCTCTTTTGGCATCACAAGATTTCCCAAATGTGCAGAGATCTGTGGATTACATTCATGCACTAATTGAAGATGCTCAGTTAACAATGAGAATCTGAATATAAGAAGCAATCAAGAGAACTTAAACAAATGCCAATGGGTTGTTAAATAAATAGAGGTTTTTAAACAGTGTGTGCAGGAAATGAAATTTGGGGATTAAAATAAGAACTTCACTGACTTGAAATGAAGATTAATTCAGAGAGGGAAGAAATAGCAGCAAAGTTGGCAGAATATTTTGAAGACCAGGCAATAAGCAAAAATTTGACAGTCTCAGGAAAATAGTGAACTACTACTAGATGATGAAGGATTTAATTTTAGCGGAGATTGAGAAATCCTGGGATTCAAAGTTTTATATATCTTTACTTAAAATAAGATAAAAATATTGTATGGAAAGGCTCTGAATGAATAGTTCCAGAATAGAGCAATTTAATCATTGTTAGAGAAGAAAAATCTTAAAAATATGCAAAAAAATAAGAAAAGCTGACTAGCAAAGCAGACATATTTAGAAGCCTCCTTCACTAAGAGAAAAATGTTAGAATGAATAATCAAAAACTATCAAAGAAAGTAAAAAGTGTTTGAGAAATAAACCCAAAAAAATGTGAAAAGAATACAGAGGACCACAATGAAAATTAAGAAAAATAAAGGTTTAAAAATATTTGGATTAGAGATAATGTGGGTAAAATTCAAAGAAATAGAATCAAATAACAATTTGCGATCAGGATTTAGAAGGAACAAATAAAAAATATAAAACTTATTATACTTTATATAAATCTGTCTAACTGTGATCAAGGACTGTGAGAGAAGATTGTCCCAGATTTGTAAAGTGTGAAAAGTAATACATGAAACTAAAGGCACATTAGTTTGACATTATTAATATGTATTAATTAAAATTCTAAAATTTAGTAAATAATTCAAAGAATAGAAGAATTAATGTCACAGGTATAAATGGAATATAGAATAAAATACAATATGGTTTTATCAAAGAATGCTACCCCTAGATTAATTTTGCAATTTTTCTTTTATTAGAAAATCATATTTTAAGCTGAGCTACTTTTTACATGGAATTGAAGACTTCCGTGTATGAAAAGAAACTTAACAGATCTTGAGAATTCAAATAATTCATATGGTCAAGAGTAAACATTAAGCAGGAAAGTTACAGGTTATATCATCATATCCTTATGAATCTTTCTTTATTTTTTTTTTAATGGCTATGAAACAAGTAAGTAGAATGAGTAGATGAAATCTGGTCAGCAAACAACCAAAGGAGAAATGTTTTTCTAATGCAACAAGAAGTCTGGGATATCACCAGGGAAAAGCAATGTAAAAGAAAACTTTGAAATGCAATTGAATGAGCACAAAGAAACCCTGGGCAATAAGTTAAGGCAGGGCAGCCCTGGTAGAACTCAAAGCTCACAATTCACACCACTGATTAAATTAATGGTATTAATATTATCTGGATGTCATCATTATCATATGATAAGTAGACAGAAAGCATTTGAAAGATTTTCCAAAAAACTTAACTGAGATTGTGATTAATTTGTAGTTCTTATCTACAAGGGTGAAAAATTGTATTTTTTAATATGAATGACTTGATCATACAGGAGAGAGCATATTGCTATTTTTTCCCTATAGATAAAATTTCAGTTGGTTTGTGGAAGAAATAGTCTCACTAAAAAAAAAAACAAACCCTGTTTCACTATCCCAATGGCTGCTAATACCTCAGTGATTTCTCATTAAATAGTCCTCATTAAAAATAGTTTTTAAAAAACAAAATTACAACATGTATTACCTATATTGCGAAACTAGAAACCTTTCTTTTTTATGATATGGAGGTCCTCAATCTAGACATATTTATACTCCCTTGGAAAGGATAAAGCAAGCTGGTTGCATTGAGAAATTAATATTTCCCTTTCTTACTCAATACATTTTGCTTAAACATCACCAAAAAATAGTATTGTTCATTGTACAATGAATATCTGATAAGCAGTTCTACTTTTACTAGCCATAAGTGGAAACAAGCTAGTGATAAAGAAAATGATCAGATTTTACATATCTAAATTATATCATCAAAGTGGCCCTTTCAGCACAACCCATTTGGTTCTAGGTTTGTGGAAGAAAAATAAAAAAAAAAAAACTTAATGAGCTTGAGTACTATCTGAAACATGTGAACATTATGGAAAATGTCTTAAATTTATATCCAAAACTTCACAGTCATTTGGTACTTTCTTTCCAAAACAATTATATTGGCATTAAGAACTCTTTCTTTTATTTAATAGGCTAAAATTTAATAATAACAGTTTGTTACCATGCAGAGGCTGCCATATTAAAATCTAATGCAGCATTAGGATTTCAGCAAGCCAATATACCTGCTACTGAATAAATGCATAGGAAACTTTAATATATTCAAATGCTTCATTCCCTCTAAGTGCCATAAAGTTCTTTATAGGATTTTTTAAAAGAATTAAAACTCTCAGCTCTCTTATAAAAAAGTCATTTTTTTTCATTAAAATGTCTTTTCAGAGTGACAAAGATATTTTTTATAACAACAAATAAGACAAATGTATAACAGTATATAACAAATTAGAACAAAACATACAATATCACATGAAAACAAGGAAATAATAATCCGGAAACGAAAAATAGAAAGGTGCTCTTTAACTAGAATGAGTGTACCTTTGCCCATTCTTTGTATATAATCTCAAAATCAATAAATATTTGTAGAATATAGTGAAATCATATATTTTTAATCAGGAAAAGGATTCTCATTTCCTACCTAGTAGGTAACTTTATTTTTAAAAAGAAAACTCACATATTTGTCATTCTACCTCGAGTTAAATTGTAATTTTTGTATATGATATTCCAGTAGGAAAAACACTTCCTGTTACTGTGATTCATATTAACCATGTTTCTACTCTGTTTTGAATAGATGATGGTGTGAAAACTTAAATGATGTGTGAGAAATAAATTAATTCTACTTTCAATATGTGTAAAAAATAAAAGGAGGCTTGTCTGCCTATGGTCAATTTAATGAGGCAAGAACCACTTCCATGAAATAACTAAACAATTCTCAAAATACATATGTGAATAGAACTCTGGATCATGACACAAGAAGTAAAATATCAAGGAGACATCTTTCCAAAATCAAAAGTAACACATAGGAACAAACATTATGGTCTAGTTACCAAAAATGGTGGCTCAAGATAATATGACCATTCACATCCTTGCTATCCCTGTTTAGCTAAGATGGGGTAATTTTAAAATTTCCTCTTTATTAAAGAAATAATTATATTTAAATAATAATAATAATAATAATAATAAGGCCTTCTTGATAGTGTTTTCAAATATATTTTGTATCTTAAAATTTTTGATACTCTTGAAGACTGAGAATTTTAATATTTGTTCTACCACCAGACATTAAACCAATACTTGTTTTATGATTTTTTTAATGTAATATTTTCTATAGCAATATATAGCAATTATATAGAAATAGAGTAAAAATATCTATACCACTGGTTGTCAAGTTCAGCATGAAACTTCAAAGTGGGGAAAACAGTAGACTCCATCAAGAACTTCCTTACAGTTTCTAACATACTGGAGAATATTTCTAATGTTTCATGAATCCATTTTTTTCCCAAATCTAAATTACTAGAAATAATAATAATAATAATGGAACTGGTTATAAGTTTTCATATCCACCATTTTTCCACTGGAATTAACCAAGTTGTAAAGCCCTATGATTTCCACTTTATTAAGACTATAAATTTCTATTTTTAAAAACAATACTTGTCTATTTTATTTTTAGTTTCAAATACTCAGTTTCAAATTTTATTGTAAATAAAATAAATTAATTAATATAAATTTGAATGAAATTTTAAAAACAGCAAATTTTTTACCACAAAAAATGGAATTATTGTATTTAACTTAAAATATTTGAATTTGAATTATTATTAAAATTATGTACCCACACAGTCCACACACAATAATACAAAATTACCAAAACGCCAAAAAAATTAACAGACTAGAAAAAAAAACATGCAAGAACAATTTTGTATGCTGACACGAATTTACTCTACCACTCAAATCCTTCCTACACTTTCTTTCATAAAAAAATAGGGACATTTTAAACTTATTTTGGTCAGCAGCATATTTTTTTGTGATATATATGACCAGAAGTCATGGGGTCTCCACAGCCAAACATAAAAATAAACACCTCAATAGAAGTCATTAATCCACATTTATTTGTAAGAAAGAATATCCTTCTAACATCACAAGCCACAAATAATTTTTACATCTTGCTGAAGCCTCCAACACATTAATGTAGGAACAAAAAACAACCCACAAAAGTGTGTGTCACGCTCTATAAAAAATATTTTTCAAGAATACCTTAAAACCATTTTTTCCCATGTGTTTGTAATTTTTGCCTAACCTATTTCAGCTAATTTAGCAAGTAATAAATAATATAGTTGGAGGAAAAAGCTTCCAACCTATTTATTCCATCCAGAAAAAAATTCTTACAGTTCCCAAATAAAGCTGGGTAAGCGAAATGCAGAAATGAAAGGTTACAAATATTTTTAAGCAATGTAACTTGGATCCTTGATGTTCCATTTTATCTAAAAAGAAGCTTCCACATTTCTGGATAAATGAAAAATAAAAGAAGTGGAGAGAAGGAATAACTTTGTGGGAAAGAGATTATTAAGTGTTTTTTCCAATGCAAATGGTCAAAGCCCTGAAGCCATCTAAAGAAATTCAATACATACTATGTAAGTATTTTCCTGTTCTGTGAGTAACTGTAAAAATGCATTAATTTTTAAAATGTATTCTAGTTTTTAGTTTTCCCCCTCATAGAACAGGTTTCATAATCCTCCTCAATGGTGTTTTACTTAACTTTGCTTACATAAAAATAACTCCTATAAAATGCATTTCTTGTAGAAAATGAATACTGGTTGTTTTTTAATATGTATCCCATGTAGAAAACCACTGATGTATTGTCCATAACACAGGTAGCACTCTTAAGGTAATCAAGTATATAAAATGGCTTTATGCCAACTAGATTCATATTTCATGACTGGAGATATCTTCGTTACTTGTGAATGCAATAGGTATTAAATATTTGTTGGAGACAGCAATTTGTTTTAACCTTTTTATATGCTTTTTTAAATCTGAGAATTTTAATGATGCCTCTTTTGTGGTGACAAATCTGAAGTCTTCTAGAAGATATTGAAGAGGCTGGTGTGTCTGGGAAGAACTACTAAACTGGAGTAGGCGGAACAAACTTTTCTTCACACAGATTCTTCACACAGGGAAAGCAATGTCACAGTCATTCCCTCTGGAAGAGCCAATGCTCTGTGCAATCATACCTAAAGTACTGAAATATTTCAACAGGTATCATAGCAGCAATGAAATGCAGTCCTCTGATGCATGGCCACCTCTGCCAATGTTGGCAAGAAGGACACCTTTGGATACAGTTTTATAGCAGAAAAATAGATGCAAGGTTCAGTGTCATGAAAAAAACTGAGGTACTATTTTGATTTCAAAATATTCAGTTTAACTTAGTCTACCTTGACTGTATACACATTTTAAAATTTTGCTTTCTCCCTCTGCATAATAAAGTAACTCACAATATGGAATTATTGATTTTCTTCAATATCCCACTTTAGGAAAGCATTGTAGCCACCTACAAAACCTAAATAAATCAACATAACAGTCTTGTTTGATTTCATAATCCCATTAAAGGAGACATTCCTTCTTTATGTTCTCTTATCTTCCATATTTCTTTCTGCATAGTATAGTGACATAGAGTGCACTGAAATATAATGGATAATTATATTTCAGAATTCAATTTTTGGCAGCAAATATTGCTTGGAGATACATTTCGTCATGCTTTTAAATATATCTGTATAAAATCCCTGGAAAACACTTAGAACTGAAGCTGATTAAGAACATAATTTCCCAAATGTTGGAATTAAAAGAAAAAAATGAAAATTGGAAGATAGTACATTTCTTTTTATGGCATTCCTAAGTACAAAATCAGCATGTAATACATAGCAGTTGTCATAATTTTGCCATATCTCTGAGCAGGATGTATTGTAAACAGCAAGTGTAACAAGCTGATATTAAAAACAGTATGCATTTTATTGAAGGACATGAAGACAGTCTGCTGCAGGGCTAAAATTTTTCATGCTAGTCCATTAAAAACAAAATAATTTGTTCACTAGAAAAGTGACCGATGTCAGCTACTGGATTTTATTCCTTTTATTCAGTCTAGGAATCAATTGCCATAATTATGATGGTCTGGCATATGGTAGCAAATGTTGACATTATTAATAATAACTAATAAAAAACCTCAAACCAAAATACGTATCCTATCCTGTCCTTCTCTACTAATAATATTATAAATAAAAAGTGAGTTTAAAGCTACTGAAACAGGTAGTTAGTGTTATTGTATTTTTTAAATAATTTGCTGTAGGGCAACTCAAATGCCTACAGGTAAAATACAAAGATGAATCAGAAGCAAACAGGGAAATTCTCATTCTCTGCAAAGTCACTGTGGCCCGCCTTCCCACTTTGTATAAACTGCATACTGAAGTCTTCCCTCTACCAAAAGACATAGTTTTAGAAATAGCTAGGAAATTAATGATATATCCTTTTCTGCAACACTGAGAAGGAGCCTGGGTTGGGCATATATCTGGAACCTATGAGACCTCAGCCATACCAGTTTCAGCATCTCTTTTTCAGCCCAAATCTGAGGATTTGAGTTGCTCAACAACTCAGCGTTGGATTCAGATTTTCTTCCAGAAGCACAGAATGTTGTGGGTGTCATTCCTGCCTCAGTTTTTTACAATGTTTGTTACCCAGGAAGTGACACAAAGTAGCTCTTATCAAGCTGTATATGCAATTTATTTTCTTTTATGCACAATTAATTCAAGTATTTTGTGCTGTTTCACTTTCTCCCCGAATGTTACACACGCAAAACCAAATTTAAAAAAAACTTCTGATCTCATACGGTTGTGTACAGCTAGCTGATTCAAGAGGGGGGCACATATAAATTAACAATCCCCACTACAGTATAAAACATGGTAATAAATAAGGGAATTATGAAAAATCTTAGGTGTCTGAGAGTGCAAAATGTATGTAGCAGAATCATACAACAATTCAGGTCAAAAGGGACTTCCAGAAGTGGTCAACATCATCAAAATGATTCTTTGCTTAAAGCAAGCATAATCAAACAAGTTTCTCAGACTTCTGTCCAGCTAAACTCTGAACACCCCCAGGGCTGGAGATAAAAAAATGTATAGGTTCCTGTTTCGATATTTTACTGCCCTAAATATAAAATAAAAAAGCAAACAAATAAATAAATAGTTCCTAATATATATAATAGGAATTTTACATGTGTTGATTTCTGTCCATGGCCCTTTTTCCAATCACTTTGCACTTTGAGAAGAGTCTGCTCTGATCCTGTTTGTGCCCATGACTGAAATAATTGCTGTCCATAATAACATCTCCCAAAGTTATTTTTTCTCCTGGCTAAACATGTCTCAGTTTTTCCTTATATTCCACATGCTCCAGCTCTTTGACCATTTTGGGGCCTTCTACTGGGCTCATTTCTCTACATAACTTTCTTCTGGTGGGGAGTCTAAAACTGGAAAGAGATCTTCAGCCCCAAATGAAACATTATGTGCGTCTAATTCATTTAATAATTGAAATGCATGGAACTAAAAATAATCTTGAAATGCCTTCAATTTGGCTTTGAAAAGCATAATGTTTCCAGCACTGTAGATGTCAAAGCAATTTCACTGGCTGATTCAGCTTCGATTTTGGCACAATCAGCAGACTGGCATCTTGAGCGCTTAGAACTCGACCAGAATATGAAGAAAGAACAGTTTGTTAAGCAAAGAGAATTCAAGGGCAATTAAGATCTGGAGAGGCAAGAAATGTTTTAAAATTGATACTGAACCTGTATGGATAACATTAGAGTGAGCTGAAAAAGTTAGAAAATGTGCTGATCCATCTCATAATTCATGTTCAGGTACATGGGAAATTATTTGTCCTTTGAAGACCAATAAGAAATAGCCACGAAGATGAACAGAGGGCTGGAGCACTTCTCTTGTGAAGACAGGCCAAGAATTGTGCAGTCTAGAGAAGAGAAGGCTTCAAAGACACCTTGCTTCTACTTTCAATATATGAAGGGAGATTATAAGCAAGATGAAGAAAGACTTCTTAACACAGCCTGTAGTGGTAGGGCAAATGGCAGTGGTTTTAAGCTGAAAGATGGTAAATTTAGAATGGTCATAAGGAAGAAATGTTTGCAGTAAGGTTTTTGAACTCCAAAAAAGTCATCTAGGGAAACTGTGTATTGTCCATGATTGGAAGCATTCAAGGTCAGGCTGGATGCATCTTTGAGCAACCTGGTCTAGTCAAAGAGGTCCCTGCCCATGGAAGGAGGGTTGGAACTCAATGGATATAAAGGTCCTTTTCAATCCAAACCATTCTATGATTCTATGAAATGTTAGCAAGTTTTCAAATTTAAATCATGGCATATATAAGGAGTTGTGTAAACTAAGCAAATATAGCAATCAATGCAAAACTTTATTACATATTACTGTTAATTATCATATAAATATTAGGAAACCTTGGTTCTTTTTCCTTGTCATCAGAAGGCTCCTAATCCTGTGTACAATTAATTTAACACTAATTAAAAACTCTCTAAGTGCCAATATCAATGGAATAATTTTATTTCTTTCAGTGTTGTTTTTAATTTAGCTAATCCATCCAGCACAACTGAGTATAGGAAAGACAGTTGTACAATAGTGATTTTATTGCATGTATTAAAAGCCAAATAAATCAGTTTGGGTTTTTTTTGATTATGTTTTTGTTTTCTGGATAGCAATGAAAGCCTGGACCACTTAGTCAAACCAGAATAGCTAAAGGCAGTAGACAGCCAATAAAGAGTGGAAGACTTGTAACAGTACCCCTAGGACATATCCAAATATGTTGGACATAGCAGAAAAAGGCAAAAATACAAGCTCTCAGTATATGCCAAAACTTAAACCATTCAGAATTTTCTGAATCGGATGAAAATCACTTCTACTAACAAACTCTAAAAATTGGTCTGGAAGTCCTGCTGTTGTATAGCTAGAGAAGATGAGACTAGAAAATGTACATTTTTTTACCAGGGATTGCATTAGGTAATTCCAGTTCTTTCAAGTAATTGTTTTCTTCAGCAGAATTGCCCCTATATAAGATAGTACCTATTAGGCAGGTGATTAAAAACTCTTGACAATCCTAATAACAGAACCAAAGTACCTTAACTAAATATTTTGTTGTGTATCAAATCTGTCAGTGAGATTATGTGTTGAAATAATAAAAACATAACAGGGTAAGTTTTTTGTTACATCATTTTCCTTTCAAGTATAAGAGAAGCTACAATTAAGTCAAATAATTCCAAACTGTGGGAGCAAAGGGAAGAATAAATCATAGAGGCTGAACAAAAGAACAAATAGTACTAGAGTCTTTGTAAAGATTAGATCTGTGGTGATAAATATTATGAAAGGTCTTGGTTTTCAAATGAAGTACTAATTAGAATTGTTCAGTTAGAAACTCTAGCAGTAAGAGGACAATGGTTATTCACTAAAAAAAAAAACCCAAAAAACCAAAAAAAACCCAAAAAACCAAAAAAACACCAAACCCCAGTCAAAAACCTAAAAAATTCTGTTGCACATCTACCTACTGAAGTAGGTCCCTCTGAGCAGAAAGACCTCATACCTCCGCTATTGCTGTGCCTTCTTCAGGGTAAAATGACCAGGATTTCTTAAAATTTGAGGAAAAAGTTGTGGTACACAGGAAAATCCAGATCGGGAGAGCAGGTGGAAATTTATGGTTTCTCTTTTTTAGTCTTAAGCTTTAGAGCTAGCACTGTGGTTTAACACCCAGGTAGTTCCAGACATTTTTGTCTTGTTCAGTGGGTTAAAAAAAAAAAAAAAAAAAAAAAATGACCCATAGAGGAAAGCTCTATAGAAAGCAATCTCTGAAAACCTAAAAGGGTTCTGCCTGATTCATAAAGGTCATTTAGATTCAAGTGCTTTAAATAAATGGATTAGCATAAATGAATTAGTTAGCCAAGGTTTGCACACTACTTTGAAGAAATATAAGCTTCATACTTGTTCCTAAATGGCCTGCATAAGTCATGCAGAAAGTATTGTTCCCTGAGTCAGTTAACTAATGAGATATGATTACATTCTTGAGTACCAAATACTTTTGAGTTAAATATTATATGAATCGTGTGTCCATGTGTGCCAAAGTTTATTTATATTGATTATATATTTACATAAATCTTGTGATTAATTTGCTAACATCTTTAGTTATAGTTATCTTCATCTGCTAGCAGATAACACTAGATAGATATTTAAATTAATAAGCAGACCTTCAGTAAGATTAATTTTTGCAATGTTTCCAATTAGCATGAATCAACTGGTTAGTTGGAAATGTCCAACTCCATGCACATCGTGGAATTGTTTCATATTAGTCAAAGATAATGTACTAATGTGATCATGCAGTGAAAAAAGATTACACTCTTCAATGAGATTAAAGATATACCCAGAGAATTCTGAGTAACTCGCTGCCATCTGTAGAAAAGAAACAGAGTTCCCAAGTTCCTGAGACTGAGAGCAAATGAAGAGTATTTGCTACTTAATTTCTTGCGAATTTACTTACAAGATATTCTTGGAGACTTTTTTGGCTGTTTTGATCCTCCTCTGTAGCAAAGCTGTCTAACAGCAAGAGCATATTTAATAGAAAATTCCTGAGCAAAGTATTCTCTGTGTATCTAATTTTCATTTCATGCTTTGTGTGCCATTGACTTTGACCTTGTGACTAATGGTAATAAATGCCCCAGTTCTCTTTCACCGCATCATATTTCAGGACATACTCTCTAACAGAATGTCTCAGAAGAACATTACCAGTATATTATGGGATATATTATATGCCTCTATTAGCCATAACAGAGAAGGGAGTGAAATTGGACTCTGGGGAACAGTTTAACCATTGTCTTATGCCAAGAGAGATCAGAGAGTTGTACTGGTGAGCAAACACCTTACCTATCCACAGAGCCTCAGGGTTCATGCTGAGGGGATGAGGCACCTAGGAGACAATAATGTGAGACTCTGTAAGAATGCAAATTCTGCTACATCAGTGACAATGGCAGAAGATTTATAAGTTATACATTCATTCTGATTCCTGATTTGAATCCACTCCTGTATAATACCCCTGTATATTTTTTTTAATCTAATATTATTAATGGTCCTCATTCTGATGATATGCTACAGTAATAAGCCATCAGTGTGCTGCTGCTCTGATGAGCAGTTGCTTCATCATGCCATTGAATCTGTCATGCAAATGACGAATACATCATTCAAGGCATACTGATGGTGTGTTCTGCAAAAGACAGCACTGCCCAGAAAACAAAGGGTTCAGGAATGCATTTGATAAGATTGCAAGACTAAAAACCAGGCAGCATACAACATGCTAAGAGCTGCTCCCCCATCTACACTCCAGCAACTTATTTTTCTGAACTACTTGTGGTGTTATTTTTTAGGAAGCCTAACTTGCAGGAAAAAGGCAGGAAAAACAACTTTGAAACTTACTACTTCAGTTGAGATAAAACAACCAGTAAAACAAACAGCTTCCTGCCTTTTATCAGGCATGAGATATCAATTTCACTCTACAAAGAACAGGGCAGAAGGGAAAGTACAGAAACACATTAATTTAGTTCTATGATATAGCTAAATTAAAAGGAGTATAAAGCTGCTTTAATAGATAGATAGGAACCTTACATAGACGTTTAACATTTTCCATAAGTAATGATCACAAGACCAAACTTCTTTCTGTGTCCCTTAAACTGTGTCCACAGTACGAGTAATACCACAAGAAGTCTCGTAACAAATGACCACATCTCCATCCCTATTCTTTATTTTAATCTAGATGAAATAGAAGAAAATACCATAACTGACAATAAAAGAAATCTGTGATCGTTGTAAGCACTTTCCCAGGTATTAAGATGACAATTTAAAGGCCACAGAACATTTCCATTTTTAGCCTATTTCAACTTTTTTGCTTGAAAAAGTAAATCTTTGAATATGAGATACCTTTGAATTCTAAAGCTTTTGGATACTTTCCAACTGACCATACTAATAGAATAATGTCTTTAAAGAAATAAAATAAAATTTAGAAATTTATAAGCATCAATCCAAAATTCCTGAAAGCTAAATTAAGAATCTTTTAATCTGATTTGGGAAAGCACTTCATAGAAATCTTAACTAACCAAAATTTATGTAACAGAATATTTGGGCAGTCTTTAGATTTTCCAATGCAATTTTCTAGCAGACTAACTTTGGACAAAATTTTGCTATTTTGTCAAAAAAGTATTGAGTATTATATCAGCATATAATATTATGGGTAAAAGGCAGATATTTTGTATTACAGGTAATACAAAATTGAAAAGTGGTGATAAAATTTGTTTGTACCATAATTATACAACTAATGGTGCGGAATGGTACTATGTCATGAAGTTGAAAATAGGATAAAATGTTTTCCAATTACCAGTGTTTGGAATGCATTAGTAACACATACGTAAAAATAATTATCATTGTTTTTTCAAGAGACTACTGCCTGCTAGTGATAACTGTAAATTTATTCTTTCCTTTTTCTTATATTATTTATTGTGTTTATTGGTTTATTTTTCTGCCAATTTAGCAATTTATAGAAAAGACAGAAGAAAAAATTTTAGCATGAATTATCTGTACATCTAACTGTTGTTTATTGCTTTAAATTACATATTTTCACTGCAGCATCAGAAATAAATATAGAGGAAAAACTGTAAAGAAAAACAAATAAACTAAAATAAATCCTTGACATCAAAGAGTAATGTTTTAGAGTAATGTTTGCAAAATGTTTTGATTGTTGATGTCATTGCTACTTCTGTTGTTGAAGTGTGCTTTCCTATCAATGTTAAACACTCTCCATCTAAATGCTGAACACATTTTTTTGGAAGAAATATGTTTGACTATGTTTAAGTTTTCTGCGAAAGAAATCAATATCAAATTACAACAATGACAAGTCTAAAGTAGTAAGAGTTAGTTTTGCCTGTCCATAAGCTATACAGCTCACTGGTGAATATTTTAAAATATTAATTACCCTTGCAATGTGTTATTCTATGAAAAACTTATCAATTCATAATAATAATAATAATTTTCTGAAACCATGCAAATTCTGACATTTAGAAGGAATAGTAATTTCTTTGAAAGATCTGCCATTTTACCTCTCTTTCTGGCCAGTATAATTTAAAATATTTTTTGACGTTGTAGCAAAAAATCAACACAAAGACACTAAAATATCTAAGAGTTTCTTCCCAATGTAAATATTTACTATTTCCTTAATATCTAATACAGTAAATCAAAAGGAATATGAATCATCAGAGGAACCAGCACTGAGAATAGTTTAAAATCTAAATACAGAAAGAATCTGAAACCAGTTTTAAAGGGAAATGATCTTACACAAATTTAAATGCAAATTTATTTTTAAGAGGTGTAAAAGAATGCTTTGACACTTTAAAACTTTCCTTTTTTTTTCTCTGAGTTTTTAATCAAGGCAATATCTTTCTGAGAATTATTTCAGTTTTGACAATTCATTCACTGTCAGAAACATTTCAGTAAAAAATTTCCAATCAATCACCTCATAAGCTGTCTTCTAAATGCTACCATCTAATTTCCCCATAATGTGGTGTCCATCAAAAATGTAAATGTCATTTTTCCCTTTAAATATAGAGCAATTTTTTTTCCTAATAAGATTTTCAAGATTAGATGAAGAATCCCTGAAAGAAGATGGTTTGCTCATTTTTAATGGCAGATTCCATCCAAGATTTGGATTTCTGTTTTCCTTGTGACAAGATCACTATGAAATTTCTAGGTTAAAAAAATATTGCTGTCATTGATCCTGCCTCTTGACATCATTTCTGGATGGATGGCTGCTTGATCTTCTTTCTGATTTCTGAAGGTTTATGAGGTACTTCTGATAGCACTTTGTTTTCCTAGTCCCTGAGGCAGAATTCCAGAAGTTCCCTCTTCAGAAAAACCTGATGACTCTATCGGATCTCTCCTTCCAGTACAAGAAAGAGGAAAGGAGAAATAAAAGTGCAAGTCTTTGCAAGTTGTAGTTCTATAATCATCTGAGTGGCAGCCGATCCTTTTCAGAAACTGAATTCAGTGGATATATTTCTATTTTCCTTTTAGTTGATGAAATGGTTAGTTGAAGAATCATAACTAATGTGCAGCCTGGCTCCAACTGTCAGTGGAAGTAAAAAGATATTTGAGAAAAGATCAGCAGTTTCTCTCCACCAGAAATATTTGAGTAGTCATGGAAGCATTAAATGCTTCTCCTGCTTTCCTCTTCATTCTTGAAAGCATTCTGAGTAACTGCTAAGAATTTTTTAGGATTTTTGCACTAGAGGGAAAGCACATTATCAAGGAAAGAGAAAAAAAAAAAACATTTGTCAGTAATATTTAGGAAGTAAGTAGAATTTTGGGAATTGATGACACCAGAACATTAAGAAAGTGGACTGAGAATTACAAAATCATCAATCCGAGTTCTTTTACTTGCAATATTCCAAAATCTGGGTAGAAAGATTCCTATTTTCTAAGAGTCAATATCAAGAATAAATCAGAAGAGAACATTGGAGACTGAGGTCTAAAAAAACATGAGTAATTTTTATTAAATATTGGCATAAAATTCTTTATATAGATTAATCTCTAGGGCACTTGAATCTTTTTTTTTCTTCATTGTTGAGAGATACAGTATATCTGGCCAATAATCTGTAGGCAGCTTAGACAATATTTCAAGATATTAGTTATTCATTTTTTCATGTTCTGCTAACAGCAAATGTAAATGTACATGGACAAACACTTCTTCTTGTAATTGAAAAATCAGGGCAACATTAAGTCTTAAAATGGTATTTTTTGAAAACCAACACCAAAATCAGCCTCCAATGGGCAAGATTCATGTTTACTGGATAATAGCCACCTACAGTATCAAGTGCAAGTAATAATTTGTTTTCTTAAAACTTGTGTCTTATGCATTCATAACAATATTTTAAATATTGCTTAAATATAAAATGTTGCCATTATTAGTGCATCAAGGAAAAGGTTGTTGAAGACTGCTGATTCTATGGCAAACAACTTTTGTCTTAATTAAAAGGTTCATATTTAATGTTTTAAAAATACTTTTCACAGAGAGAATATGAGTGACATGGATTGCATTTCTGCAGATATACCACATATAAAGGCATTTTATAAATGTAAAGGAGTACACAGGAAGTTATTTTAAAATTCTATAATTCTTTTCTATAAAATTATTGTTTCAATGATCCTAACTAAAACAAAAGAATGTGAAGATTCAGGTACAATGCTTTTCTGTCTCTATTCATCTCTCTTTTGTCTGCATCTCTCCTCTCCCTCTCCCTCCTGTCCCTCTCCCTCTCCTCTCCCTCCTGTCCCTGTCCCTGTCCCTGTCCCTGTCCCTGTCCCTGTCCCTGTCCCTGTCCCTCTCCTCTCCTCTCCTCTCCTCTCCTCTCCTCTCCTCTCCTCTCCTCTCCTCTCCTCTCCTCTCCTCTCCTCTCCTCTCCCTCTCCCTCCTGTCCCTCTCCCTCTCCTCTCCCTCCTGTCCCTGTCCCTGTCCCTGTCCCTGTCCCTGTCCCTGTCCCTCTCCTCTCCTCTCCTCTCCTCTCCTCTCCTCTCCTCTCCTCTCCTCTCCTCTCCTCTCCTCTCCTCTCCTCTCCTCTCCTCTCCTCTCCTCTCCTCTCCTCTCCTCTCCTCTCCTCTCCTCTCCTCTCCTCTCCTCTCCTCTCCTCTCCTCTCCTCTCCTCTCCTCTCCTCTCCTCTCCTCTCCTCTCCCCTCCTCTCCTCTCCCCTCCTCTCCTCTCCCCTCCTCTCCTCTCCCCTCCTCTCCTCTCCCCTCCTCTCCTCTCCTCTCCTCTCCTCTCCTCTCCTCTCCTCTCCTCTCCTCTCCTCTCCTCTCCTCTCCTCTCCTCTCCTCTCCTCTCCTCTCCTCTCCTCTCCTCTCCTCTCCTCTCCTCTCCTCTCCTCTCCTCTCCTCTCCTCTCTCCATTTCTCATAATTGGAATTAAAGTGTTTGGCAGTGTTATGCTAAGTAGTAGGCAATGAGCCACTATGAGATGCCTCTATGATATAATCTATAGCTCACATTTTATAGCTTATCTTTCTGTGAATATTTCCTGCAGTAAAAACATATGATTCTATTTATCATACAGTAAAATATTAATTTAAAAAAAAAATATTATCCTGCTGGAATTCCTTAGTGTAAAATATATTTCTTTTGATTGATCACTACTGCAAGCCTGGAATTTAAGTTTCATTCTGTGCTGATCTCCTTCCTTTTCTACTTAGATGAAGTTTGAACTATTAGCATGACACTGACAAAGATGCTGACATTAAGTATTTGAAACAAAAGTTTTTGAATTATTAATGAAACTACAAGGACAAGATCAGATGATTCAATGGAAGCTGGGATCTCAAAAAGACCAATAATGGGTACTAAATTTTAATGGAGTTCCAAAGAAACACTGAAATGCACCATTTCATTTGCCATTAACCTTTTTGATATGCTGCTCTTTGGACTTTAAGATCTTCTATACAGGGTTTCCCTTAGTGATAAGGACAGGAGACTATTCCATTTAAGTGAACATGCTTAACTCGAATATGGCAGAGGAGTTAAAATCAATGTGGACTAGATATGAAGGGATATAACAGCTTTAGAATGTACCACCAGACACAGAAAGAGGAAGAAGGAGCTGTGCAAAAATAGATAGCACTTGGTATCCTAAAAACAAAACAAAACAAAACAAAAAAAAAAAAAAAAAAAAAAACAAAACAAAACAAAAAAACCCCACACTTGGAAACACAACAAATTTAACTTTAATATAACTTAATATAGAGGTCTATATGTCTTCTCTGAAGAGGTGCTAAGGAGGATCATTCTTAGAGCTCATAATTCACAAATAGGTCTAATCCTAATGGAGGAAGAGACCATGCAATCTGATGTCACTTGAAGCCTCGAGGTTGAGTATTAATTTCATGCTGTGATGTAAGACCTGGGTCTGCAGAATCACAGAATCACAGAATATGCTGAGTTGGAAGGGACCTACAAGGTTCATGGAGTTCCTGGCCCTGCACAGCACCATCTTCTAGAGTCACACCATGTCCCCAAGAATATTGTCCAAATGCTTTTTGAACTGCATCAGGCTGGTGCTGGGACCACTTCCAAGGGGAGCCTTTTCCAGTGCCCAACCACCCCTCTGGGTGAAAACCACTTTCTTAAAATCCAACCTAAACTTCTTCTGACACAGCTTCAGACCATTCCCTTGGGTCCTGTCACTCTCACCACAGAGAAGAGAAATCACTGCCTGCCCCTCCTCTTCCCCTCATGAGGAAATTGTAGATTGCAATGAGAGCTCCCCTCAGTCTTCACTTCTTCAGGCTGCACAGATCAAGTGACTCAACTGCTTCTCATATGGCTTCAGCTCCAGACCATTCACCATCCTCATGTCTCTCCTTTGGATATTCTCTAATAGCTGAATATTTTTCTTTTATTTCAGGGCCAAAAACTGCACACAATATTCAAAGCAAGACTGCACTAGCGCAGAGCAGAGTGGGACAATCCCTTTCCTATTGCTGGACTTCTCTCTTACTAAATGAATCCAATTGGTTTAGTTTTTAAAGTAAAACTGTAGTAATTTTAATGAAATTTTATAAGTGAAATAATTTTATAAATGAAATTATAAAGGATATTTCAACAATTGGAAGAGAAATGAAGTCTTCACTGCCTGAAGTTTTCCTGAACAAAAAACCACCTAAAGTTTCTTCTGCTCCCAAGAGGGCTGTTTTATAGTCTTCTGATTTCTACTGAGAAGTTTGTTGAGTCTATAATTTTGGGAACTTTTGCAATGTTACTTTTCTTGATGGGAAAGAACTGACTGATGAGACACTGCTAGAAGGTATCTTAGCTGATAATAAACTTTAGCCTTCAAAAATGTACCCACTACAGGAGAGTTGCTTCTGTTCTTTCAAACCATAGGCACATATATATAGCTGGAATCAGCAGTCACAAATAGAGTTAATTTTCACTTTTTAATCACAGATTTCAAAAATACCTGATCATCATGTTGTGCTATCACATTACTAAATGAATATTTTGTATTAATTCATTTTATATTTGGGTCACTAGCTCCAAAGCCTTTTTGTCTGTGGTCTTTGGGGAAAACTTTTAAAATTTTTAAAATTATATTTTTTAATTTCCCCAACTCAGTTTGTTGGAGTGTGTGTTAATAATGCCAGGGTGGTTGATTCAATCCATCTATGGGTCACTCATTTAAGAATTGGGCTCAATGACCTTACTGGGTCCCTTCCAACTCAGACTATTCTGCGATTCTGTGTCCAGACAAGTTGTCATTATTCCTTCCTTCTATTTTAATAAGTTTTTTTATAGGGTTTTTTGTTGGGTATTTTTTTTTGCTTTTTTTCAGTTCATTTCTTTGGTTGGTAGTTTTGGGATTTTTTTTGTGTGTGTGTATTTGTGGGCACGTTCATATATTCCATTTCCCCCTTTTCTTCATTTTGACGTACTTTAAGATACAGAAGAAAGCTACCCTGGAACAATCTCTGATTAAAACTGCTAAGAAATTATGTTAAATTTTTATTTTCTCTATTTTATTCAATAATTTCAGCCTTTCTGCCTTTGGAGAATCATAAACTTTTGACCTATATTGTTTATATCCTTCATAGTCTCATTGAAGGGTTTGAAAAATATAATTGCTCAAAAGAGGCAAATAAAATTAAATTTTCTACAGCAGATATGATTAAGAAAAATCTCAGTTTTGACATGTAAAATTACTTATTCAATATGAATGAGGAGAAATAAGAATAACAGGGGAGAGAGTCTCTGCTGCAGCTGTGTGGGGTGTTTGAAAGAAAAATTACTATGAGATGCATTTGGAAATAAGAGTGATCAAGGTGTATGTTTCCTGAGGTCTCCTCTCTTCTGTGATTCCTTTTTTAATAGAAGATCTGACAGTTTACCTGGAGATGAGAAACTGTCTGCTTTGTATTAGTGTATGTTAAAAAGGGAGAGATTATGAGTTCAGAGGTTGAGCAGAGGAGGGATTCAGTCACAAATAATGGACTTAGTTTAAAACAACTATCCACTCTAGTCAAGATGTCTCTTGAAAGAGTTTTGTTTTTTAAAAAATAATTCTGAACAGTTGTTAATTCAGAGAGATTTGATAGAAAATCTATATAGTTTTCTGCTCCAGACCTATCACTGTTAATACTTAAGGTAATCGTTTTCAGTCAGTAGTCATTTACATAAATATTCCTTGCCAGAATTTACTACAGCATTCGAGCACTGGAAATTTTATTACTGTAATAAGAGCTGGTGCCATTTAATAAGAACATTCATCTTCCCCACATCACTTTTCCGGTGTTGTAGAGCAGAATGAGTTAAACTACGTGAACTGCACAGTTGTATTTTTAAAGCTTGTGCAGCAACAACCTTGAAGCTGATCCTCCAACATGAAACCACGTCCATAAAAAAGAAAGATCACATCCTGTTCGTGTATGCAGTGCAACCACAGCATGCTCAGTTCACCAGGTTAGCACAGTAACGTGACCAATAAGCATTAAATGGAGCATCTTATCACAGGTTTGGAAAAGTATATAAAGAAGTGCTTGAAACCAATAAATGTCTTTGCACTTGTAGAGTCCATGCCTTATTCCACCAGCATTGTAGAACATTAATATTTAAATCTTTTCATGACGTTCTTTCTTCTGTATATCATATGGGCCTTATCTCTTTGAGATAAGAAGAAAATCTTACATTTTGGTTCAATGACTATGAGTAGGAGAATTGCTGTTAAGAAACACCTTAACATTCTTAGCTTCCACATATTTGGTAGGAAACTGGCTTGTAAGTCTAGTTAAATACAAGCTTTTCTATTTTGCAAAAATATATTTGATTCCTTGTAGACATATCAAATTAGTACTGATTTTCTAGCGATGCTCGCAGCAGCTGGTGAGAAGTAGGTGTAAATAAAGTGAGATTATGACTGATAAAAAATCCAAGAAATTATATTCTCTTGTCCCCACACATACATTCTGCATCTTGCAACTGGAAACTGAGTTCTTTACAAGATGACTTGGAACATTTACATTCAGCTTTCTCATATTATTATTTTTTATTTCTTGCAACTAGAAAAAATAAGTCTTTCTTGCCAGCCTTCAGTTATTTAAAATATTTGCTTACTTTTTTGCACCTAAAATTTGTCATTGCCAACACAACTACTGCATGTGATCGTGTAGGAGGATGGCTATTTGTTAAAAGGAGGGACATCTGTAAAACTGATGAAGGGATCAGGAAGTTCACAGATAAGGTTTGCAGTCTTGGACTCCTACCTGTATTTACTCTCCCAAATGAGCAACCTGCTTTGCAAAATCTTTGAATCCCAAGGATTTTATTGGGAAGTAAAAGAAACTTATTAATCTTTGTATCCACTGAAGATTAACATTCTTCCCATACCTCTTACGGAAAGCTAAACACATTTCTACTAATTCTATATTCAACAAGGGTTTCCTCATACTCATCTGTAAGACCTCTTCAATATCTATCTCTAACAAAGAAAACGTCTTTTTTTCTGACATATCTTTATGGGTGCAACAAAACACTCAGTACTTACTGCTTTGTGTGATAGGATATGAAAACACACAAAATGATATTACTTAAAATTCTTGTTTGTGGAAATGCATTAATGAGCTCTTTAGGTCTTTTATTTCTTCCTAACCCAACATTGTAGCAAATACTCCCCAGTTTTAATAAATTTTAGAAATTAATACTAAACTGTGATTTAGAGGTTGGTCCCCAAAGAAGTCAGTAATGTTCTTTCAGTATCTTTAGGGCTTCTAAAGACTTAAACATTAAAGAGAGATTTGATTGCTTGGCAAAGATAATGATAGAAAGGACTTGAAAACTTTCAGAAACAAAATGATCAAGGTATGAAAGAGGAAATTTAGTACAACACATACCTGCCACATTTTCTTCCTAGTTGCAACACCTTCAAAAGTATGAAGTTTCTATGTATGATGTAAAGAGAAATGCACCAAAAAAAATCAATAACTTGTTAAGAAAATTGTTGGGATGTCAGTTAGCTCACAAAAAGATATTTCTTATTGAAGAATTTTGTGAATGACAGCTGTTCCTCACACCAGGAACTGATGAAATGGAGGTGACTGCTCACAGAATAGTAACGGCAATATAAGGGGCAAAGGAAGAAATGTGAAAAAATGTACAAGTAATATGATACTTGGCAAGCAGAAAAAAAAAAGTTGGTAAATATACTAATTATTTGTCGGATTTTATATTCATATGTTACTTTATCAGCAAAATAAAGCAAGGTATGATATTAAATACCAAGTAGAATTCCATTTAGTCATTTAAAACTGGGGATAAAAATAAATCTAAAATTATGAAGTGTCATGAGGCTTTGTGAGAAGAAACATTAAATTCTCTATTGAACAGAGGCCTATCCTCATCAAGTTCATTATAATTCATAGAAGCATAGATAAGTTTAGGTTCAAGCAAAATTCTGAAGCTCACTGAGCCAAGCCTTCTACTGAAAACAGGGTTAAATTCAGACTGAGATCAAATTGCTCAGTCTTGTCCACCTGAATTTTGAACAACTGTCAATAATGACAGCTGAGGGACTGGGAAATTCCAAACATATAAACATGAATTTCAACAGCTTGAGCTATAAACCCAATCTTTTGGCAAGTCTTATGTACTTATATACATTCATATTTTTTGTGAATTGAGGAAGATTGAGTGCTAAGTCTATATTCACCAGTCTGCTATACTGTAATTCATCTTTAAAAGAGATTAGGTTAGCTCCAGCCTGTACTGTAAAATAAAAAGTCTTGTGCTGTACAACTCAGGCTTGTAATGCTGAGAGTTATGCTGACTGAGGGCAACTTTAAGTGTGTCTGCACCTGACACAATATACAAAAGAAATAAAAGCCTGGCAGCATACTGGCTGATTGGAAGAAATGCTCTGACTCAGAAGGAATTTTCAGAAATAAATTAAAGGAATCAAAGGAGAGCAAAAAGTAGTTTACATTTTAAAAGTGAGGAAGACCTGATGAGGCAGCAAATATCCACTAGAGAAAATTCATTGCTCTAACATCTCAAAAAAACAAGATGTAGAGGATGAGCTATTACTAAGGAAAGCTCCGTATTCTGATCCCAACACAGGCATAACTTTAACGTTAGCAAAAACTGGGGAAGATGTTGTCTATAGAAGAAAGAAAACCAACCTATTATTATTATTATTATTATTATTATTATTATTATTATTACTGAAATTATTATTAAAAATAAAAGGCTCAATAGGGCTATTTTCATGCTCCACCCATGCATTTTGCCCCATTCTTCCCTAGAGCAATTCTCAGTGTTTTTAGGTGAAAATCTCCCTTTCAGAAGACTAAAATACCTTTCTTACTTCTCTCATGCCTAACATTTTTTTTTTCTGCTTGAGAGAAATCAAGTCCAAACACCCTAAAACCAACAAATAGTAACAAAGTTAAATTTAGGGTGCATTTGGATGTAAGCCTTTCCACATTTGTTAATTCCCAAGGATTGTCATTATCCCGGATTGTTTGACCCATCAGGCACATACCAGTGGCCTACACCACTGGCCTACAAGCACTTACTGTTACAGCTGAGACCCCCAAAAGTTGTGTGTAGGACCATTCAGAGGGAAGAGACAGGGAAATAAGTAGCCAGGTGAAGGTGTATGAATATTGAATATTGTATGAATAGTCACAACCAGCCTGGCCTTATAATGAATTCAGATGCAAAGAAGTGGTGGTCAGTTTAAAAGTCTCGCTTTCACAAATACACTATTTTTTCTAGATAAGAATATTACTTGTCTTTGCAGTCTTGTCTCACTTTCATCCACTAAGTGTTGGTGTTCAGAAAGTGCTGGGTTCTCTCCACACAATTTCAGAATAAATATTTTGATTTTCAGTTGCTAAAATCCTATCTGGAAAAGAGAAGAAGTGAACAGTGGTTTCTGAAAGCAAGGAGGACAGATTTCTATTTTTTTTTTTCGTTTGTACTCTTGTAATATGATAAAAATATGTTTACTATCAAAACCTCGTGAAACATATCTTCCCGGAAAGCTTGTTTTTCCATGTGTGACTTTTCTGGAAGTGGGGATCACTAGGCTGAGATGATGGTCAAAAGCAGTACTGTCCTTGCTCTTTCTGCCTTAGTCTCCTGCGTTGGTGCCCAATGCCAGGGGCTGGAGCTGCCCCAGTGCCCTCCTGGTTGCCTTCCCCTGGCTGGAGTGGTGGGACAGGTTCTGGCTGCCAGGGTCCACGACCCCAGCTCCATGTCCCAGCTCCCATGACCCCAGCTGCCACAGAGCCCCAAAACCCTTCTGCCAAAGAAACTGCAGATAATTTCCTACATGTGTTCAGCCTGTGTATGAACTTACAATAGTAGTAAAATAATAAAAATTAAATGAACACTGAACAGGAACAAGAAAAGGAAAGCCCTTAATTATTTTCAATTAATTTTAATTGCTGACATTTTAAGCAGCAATTTAGTTGACTGAGTTTTTCTCTTCTCTGTCTCTGGATGACATTGTGGCTTCTGCTGGTTTTTTATTGCTTTGATTTCCCTCAGTGCAGTTTAAAAAAGAAGTGCTTTAACAGGTGAAAATTTAAAATCCATTTTAGTCAAGTGACTACATGGAGACAGGATAGCATTTGAAAGCTTAGCAGTTTATTTCAAGGATGGAAAGAGATAAAAGGAGGCATCTCATCAGCAGTAGACTGAAATCTACCTCACCAGTTTTGTGTATTTGTGTTATATATAGCCACTGCTGCCACACGCACATCACACACTATAGAAAGACAGCCTTTGGAACCATTTTGACTAATAAAAAGAAAAAGGTCTTTCTGACATAAAAATGGGGTTGGTTGTTGTTTTTTTTTTCTTTTCCCCTTCGGTTTGGCTGGTGCTAGTGTTGTTAAAATAGGACAAATATTTTAAGGTAAATCTTATTAAACAAGGCGGAAGAAGACCAGCAGCCCAAACTGACAATAAAAGGCATGTGGAGTTTTAGATACCATAATCCATTTATAAGTATAGTCATTTTTCAGATGAATATTTCTTAAGATGCCATTTGCAAACACTTGCAAAACTCCCTGCAGTTGTCAGCTAGATTTTTCCCACGTACTTTCCTATCCTTCACTGTGCAAATGCTGACACCTTCTTAAATTCACAAGCCATTAATTACTGACAACTTTCCTTCTGCCTCTGAGGTACCTTGGTGACTATAAGATCTATTCCAAGTTCAAAGTTAACCATCTTATGCTATGTCAGGGGTTTTCTGCTGCTGCGGTTGTTTGCAGATAAATAATTGAAGTGTTCCACCTATCTCATCTGAATCAATGTCTCTGTCTTATTCTACCTGTGCAGCTCCACACCACTGACAGACTTCTTGGTGCTAGTGTTTCTAACATTACAGCCTGCATAGTCATTTTTTAGGCACATTAGCCATTATGATCAAAAACTGATAATCTAATTGTTTCCTGTCAAGACATACTGAAAAAAAAAAAAAAAATCAATCCCTCTGTATCCCTCATGGTCAAAAATCACTGTATGACCAGTGATGTATGCAGTGAAAATGGGAATAAGTCAGACTGATTTTCCTGAAAGGCAGAATTTTTATGTATTTTGAATAAATAATTTAAAATTTGTATAAATTAATCCTGCATTTTAACAATTAAAATATGCTTCCACTAAATGTCCATATTTATACAAAATGGTTACATATTGTACTTAGATAAAGATGCAGCTGGATTTTTATGAGGCACCAGTTTTCTATAAATATAAAAATTTGGTAATTATCACTGTCATGCAGCAGTACTAAGCACAGCTGGGAAATGCTGTTGTAGTTGTTTCTTTGGCTACAAAGCTTAATTTCAGACTTACAGATTCTCTCTAGTTTTCATCTGCTTTTTTATTCTACATGGAATAAAACAGCTTCATCATCTCAGACATAATGCTGTGCCTGGTCTGTACATCTGGCTGTCAATGGTGTGTTCCTAGGCAGTGGAAATGGAGTTAGTATGATTGCTTCTGTGTCTGTGGATCAAGCCACAGACATCATTCAGAACTGAATCACTGACATATCTAAGCAAAAGATGAAACTGAAAACAACAGCACACTTGCCTCCCTTTCCACCCTCCTCTGTTGTGAATTTCTTAGTTGTTACAATAAAAAAATGGAATTATCTCTTAACCCTCTCATGCTTTCTTCCTACCTTTGTCACTTTCCTTTTCTCCTTCCCTGTTTTTTATTGAGTAGTCAAACACTGGTGATGTTTAAACTAATGGGCAGTATGGAAGAATGCTAACTATGCAATGATAGACAGTTAAACTGAACTAATATTCAGGAGGCTCCAATTACTTTGAAATTATCTAGAGACATAGGCACCTGCTTGCTAACATTCTAAATTGTCACCTGCTAATTAAATGCAAGACATTCATCATTCATGTACAGACTTCATTTGTAGCTTGTGGACCTTGAGCTACCTGACTTGGTAGAAACTGCAGATGTTTTTGTTGGGGTTTTTGTGTGGTGTTTGTTTTGTTGTTGTTGTTGTTGTTGCTTGTTTGTTTGTTTGTTTGTTTGTTTGTTTGTTTTTGTGGGTTTTTTTTTTGGTTGGTTGGTTGGTTGGTTGTTTTTTTGCTTTTCGGGGTTTTTTTTCTTTTTTTAGAAAATAGGCAATTAATTGGGGTATTTCTTTTTCCTTACTGTCACTTTGTATTCCTGGAACCAATATGGAGCTGTTTTGTCTAGTCCTGCCAACATAAGAGGGTCAGACAGACCTTTTTTGAAGTACATCCTCCATGACCTGATACAATTATCCTTCATATAGAATTTGCATTCTCTCTGCATCTCCCTTTGGAAACAAGATGTCCCCAAAAGCTGATTGGAAGAGTGTCCTTTGTTGCTTCTCTGCATTGGCTATCCAAGCTGGCTGGCAATGCAGAGGACAACTTCATTTCTTACTATGAAAGCCACTGAAGGTGCATTTCATTCCTCATCCTTTTTCTGGTTTTGTAACCAAGAAGTAAATATTACTTCTTGAATGTGTGCCTTTGATACAGCTCTTTTTTTTCCCAAATTACATTGATTGAGAAATCATGTAACAACCAAGTCAAACTAACCACTAAACCTTTATTGAATTCCACAGGATTTTCAAGGGTTCAATGTCTATGAAGTACAAAAAGCCAGAGCAAATAATATACTCTTGGCAGAAGGCATTTGTTTAATTTCTGTTAAAGAAGACATTTTTGAAACTCGTTCATAGCCTGGCTGTGCTTCAGCTTCTGACAATCTTTCTTATAAACCTCTACAGAGGTAAAGTACTATCTGTAAAACAAATTTAAGGGATCACATCCCTGATTTGGGTTTCTTGAGTAAGTATTGGTTATTTTGCCTTGTTTTGTTCTCAGATAATGAAGAATGAAAATATTTGATGAAATAGAAAATAGAAACATAACAAAAACAGAGAAGGAAGGAAGTAATGTCATAACTCAGTAGAAAAACTGTAGCAAAACTTAGTGCAGACCTCATGGGAGAGAAAGATGATTTTATTAAAAATGAAACAAAATGGAAATAAATAAATAATTAGAAAAACCCAACTACATTAGCTCACATTGACACCCACGCTCACATACTCACAGGCACCCAGACCTTTGTAGTTTAGCATCCTCTTCCATGTGCAATGACCAAGGTTCTGGCATAATCGTAGATGGCCCTAGGATGATGTAGGTTCCAAAGAGCATCAACACATCATCTCCTCAGTTTTCTTAGGTGAGTGACTTACTTGATTAGTTTTCATGTGTCTGTTGGACTCTTCAAAGATTAATCTCTCCATCTTGTTCCATCTATCAGCACATACTATTCTTATAGGATTAGTGTTCTGCTTTTTCTTCCACTGGTTCTGTAGCAGAATCCTGTTAATTCTCCATTCACAGAAATGTTAGTTATTTTACTGCAGTTCCATAGAAATGAAAGTTGCAGAAACAATTTCCTCTTAACTACTTGTGTCAACTAATAGATTAAAGTAATCTCTCAAAGTGCAATAGGCTGTTTTTTAAACAGTTTGTAAGCAAACTGAGCTAATAAGTAAGAATTACTGCCTGGTCAGATGTAACATCTGAGGAATATGCATGAACTCATAATGGGCCTTGGTTCTCTGACGAGTAAACTTATCATTATCAAAGAATATGAAGTCTCTGAAGCATGTTTATACAGCAATGGGTAGTTTGTTTTGAGGAAAAACAAAGTATGAGTGGGATAAAAGGCAGGAAGAACAGAAATGCTTAGAGATGTGAAAGCACTTTCCATTCTTGACTTTCATGTGGGTAGTACAGACTAGGACGTGTCATACGCCTTGTGTCCTGGAAATACAATTCCCATCTCAAACCTAGTAAAGTTTTTTGAGAACCTTTCAGCAGGTTCTTTCTTGCTGTCTTGCTAGGCTTCCTCTAAAACAATTTTTCACTTTTGATTACAGAGCCTTAAGTCTGAACTATAGCCATTCTTAACACTTTTGTCTAGCTTTATCTTGTCTGTGTCTTAACATACCCCTCCAGATTTTCAAGTTTTCCTTGAATGACAAAATCTTGTTATCCAAAAGGCTGATGTAGTACTATAAATTATTCACATAAATATGTTGTCATTTCTCGAAATTACAGCAGAACCTGGATATTTTATATTTGCTTCAGTTTCATCTGAACTGCAATTATTACCACACATGAGTAAGACTGTGTGAGGGGGAAGGAGAACATAAATGATGGATGGTTACTCTCCATTAAAGTGCTGAAAAGCAGCCAGTTACATCCTTCTTTGCTGTAGACCTCTACTTTCAATCTGTGACTAAAAAATGTAAGTATGGATGAAAACCAGAGTTGATCGTATCTTGTAAAAACTTTTGTGGGACTACATGCCATAACAAGCACACAAACCCTGTTGAAATTGCAAATCCACAGTCCTTCATTGTAAACCCCCCTTTGAGTAAGTGACAAATTGATTAAGGTGCAACCAGATGTATTCAAAGAGTTGAAAAGATTAACAGATCTTTTAATTCAATGTTGTATAATCATTCAATGTATCATTAGATATTTTAGTTCCTAGCACTCCGAACAAAGTACAAACAGGTACATTACAGCACCCCAAAATAATGCAGAAGGAGTTTAGTTTTCTAAGAATGTGTGTAGATTTTAAATAGGACTTCTGCAGAGATGTGTAAGTAGCATTTTGCACAGGTATGCCACAAAAATGTAATTTTAAATGGATTTGAATGCATTGGTAATCCATTGGAAAATTTTGTAAAGTTTAAATATTTTAGCACCTGTCTGAATTCATAATTAAAAAATGCTTAATGCTATAGCAAGCACTGGGGGGAAAAAAGGGAGTACTTATGAAAATGCATGTGTTACTTCTTATTCTGTATTTTCTCATTTAAATATTGATCATAAGGAAAGACTCTTCCCTGTCTTTCTTGGTCTGATTCCACACTGCCTTAGGTAATCACTATCTTGTGTGCAGGGAAGTGTGGGTATGATCAGAATAGTAGCATTTTACATGCAAACTGAAAAGCTATAAGAAATTACAGAGGCTTCAGGCAGTAAAAAATTGGATTCCCTGACTGTGTTGGATTGTACACTGCTGGCTAGTACCCAGTTTTGCAAAGGTAAAAGATGCACAGAAGATTTATAAACAGCTGTTCTATCAGGCGGTGAAACTTTAAACCTGTACTTCCTCTTGCTCCTCCTGGTTTCTTACCAACTTATTTTTGTTCTTATTTTAACTAACATACAGAACCACACATCACCCTGCAGGAAGCATATATAGAGTTTGTAAGAAGTCTGAATTTATTTTCCTGGCAAAATTTTGCTAGGAATAATTAAAGAAGCTTATGTCAAGAAAAAAAATAAAATAAAAAACACCTAAAATAACTAACTACAGGTGTTAGAAAAGTTATAGCTCTGAATGTCTTTCAGCACTGACTCATTCCTTGAAAGTTACACCTGCTTTGGGGAATTACTGTTCAGAAAGGCACATTGTGTTACCTCGGAAACAGCTGCGACTGCATGTGTATATTTAGATAGAAGGTATTTCACTTCCTTCACATTTCTGTCTGATATGCCATTTAAGCTGTTAATGCAGTCAGTCCTTTGCTATTACATCTGCTTTCTTTTAGTCTTAAATCTACCCAGCTGTAAAAGATGGTCTTGCAAGTATGAACCTCTGCTGACACTTCCACATTTCTGTTATTTCCAAAATTTCTACAGAGGAAAAAGCAACAGAATATTATTAACATATTTAGGGCCAGAAAGATAAATTCTATGCACCATCTTTAGAAGGTTCAATATTTCATTAAGACAGGTCATCTAATAAAATCACACAAGGTGACTTCATTTCCTTCACAATTGAGAACAAGGGTACTTGTCTGTAAGACAGATGTTTGGCAGGAATGAAGTATAGCTAGGTACAAAGGAGACTAAAATTATGGAATCTTATTTTTGTTACTGGAATTTAATTGTTGTGTGGCCTTGGGTAAGTCATTTAAATTGTCTTTGCCCTGATTCTTAGCTTCCTGTGTCAACAGTTTTAATAGTTGGCTAAATGCTACTCATCTTCAAAAATAATTTGAATTCTTCACACACTGCAGATAATATATATCGGAAATATTTTCACTATCATTATTATTTTTATTCTACACTGACCTTTCCTTAATTAGGGGAAACAGATTCATTACTGATTTAAATGCAGCATGATTCTACTGTGAGTGAATATAATATTTTAAGTAATTCAGCTTTCTATATATAAATTATATTCGCTACAAAAATATGTATTTCATAAAGCTGATATGTAAAAATTAGTGCTTTAAAATGGATAACAAAAGAACTGAGAAAATACATCCAGCAGTTTCCTGCTACTGTCATGTCACGATAGAGCAGAAAAGTAGCAAAGAAAAATATTAGAAAAAATTAATATCCTCATACAAATCTGTTTCCAAACTGGTCTACATTTATTTTTTCATATAAATACAATAAAACTTTTGAAATTTTGTTCATTTTTTATAAGTATTAAAAATATTCTTTTCTCCTTCCTTAATTTACCTTTTTTTTTTTAATTTAACAAAACCTATTTTTCTTTTTTCCTAATTTCTCTTTCAGACTCCTGTCAACAAAAATACTACACATGTGTTATGGACTTCTTGCTCTTTTCTGTTCAGTGATATGTATAGAGCAGCATATACATCAGTCGTGATAACTTAGTGATGAAGACTCCTGCGTGCAAATATCATGAAGCTATTCCTGCCAGCCTGAGCTGTCTTTTCCAAATTAACCACAAGGAAAGCAATCTTGAGTGACATACAGTAGAAGAATAATAACAGCTAGTTTCAGATATTCAGCCAGAAATAAAAGAAACTGGAAAAGGTGTGATAAGTTTCAGTAAAGAGAAAAAAAAGAAAAAAAATTCAGAGCAGCTGACTAAAACCAGTGATTTTAGAGGTATACACACATTTGCAGTGTTTAAGGCACTCTAACTTCTAGAATTTTGTTCCTTGCAATGTCAAAACTGTAAATTTCAGATTGTTGCTTTTAGACCACAACAAACAAGGGTCACACAAAAATGGAGTATGACTTCTATAATCATATAAGAAAAAAGTGAGTAACGTAGCTTAAATGCATAAAAATGCAGATAAGTAAAGTAAGAGTACTTGCAGGGGAAAAAGGAAAAGTTCTATACCAATAGTGGTCAGTGCTAACCAGTTGTAGATTGAATGGCATCTTTTTGGACAGGCATTGGGAAACCTAAACTCAAAAATCACAATAGTATGATCTTTCAACCAACTGAAGATTTCGTATCTCTACAGGAGATCAAAATCTACAAAAATGGACAGAACTAAAGCTGAGAATACCCAAGACATTGACACTGTCCTAGATTACAGAGAGAATATGAGCATTTGTCAGACGAAACTATCTAGGTAAGGAGATTGAAAGCAAATTAAAAACAATTTACAATGTTTTCTGACAGTCAGTCTTCAATGACATCCTGACTATTACTTTAATGATATATGATGATCACTTCTAAGTATCTAAGTATGAAATACCATGTAGACACTTGAAAAATTATCATTATTGCTAGAGCTACCTTTGAACCTGTACTGTAGTCAGTGATCAGCCTTGAAATGGTTTTTGGGAAGAAGAATGAAAGATGGAACATCAAAACAAAAGCAAATTTATTTGTCTAGGACACAGTCTTGGTAGCATGTAAATAGTGTCTAGTACCAAAAAGCAAGATTCTCATATTTGTTCAGTGAAACCCTTGTGTTTATTTCAACAACATTTGAAAATTTAAATGAGTGGAATACATATAGTCTTTCATTATGAGAAATCATTAGGATTTTTATTTTATGCAATCTTTTTTCCTCTAATCTTTTCAATTTCAGTGTTAGAGCCAAAATCATTAGAAATGCTATCCCAAGACCTTATGTAGAAACACCTTTCTGATTGTGATGACAACATTATTCATGGCCATCTCATATCCTTCTGGTCATGCATAGACATTTGTCTTCTAAGGCAGATCATTCTTGTCCTTCTTACATTTTTGCACTTACAAAGAAGTTAATCTTCACTCCACCTGCGTTTTGCTATCTCTTCTAACATGAATTTGTAGGGATTTTTCCATTTTCTCAGTTAACCTTACTGTCTTTTTCTGTATCAAATCCAATTAAATTTTACCCTTATCAGCTGAGCAATATTGTATACAATATTTTGAGTAAGATCCTGACAATATGTTCCAAAATGGAAGTGATATTTTCCTATCTGTAAAGAGAAGGTCTTGTTTGATGCACTCCATGATATTGCTATTATTATTATTATTATTTTAGCGACCATGTCACAGTCATCCTGGTACTCACCAATGTATTCAAGTTTTCCTTTCCTTTCTTGCATACAGTGAATGTAGTTTACATTTATAGGCTCAAATTTTCATTAATAATAAAGTATTTATCTTTGGAATTTGTATTATTTAAACTTAATTTAATTCAATTTAATTTAATTTCCATTGCTTTAGCTCCCAAGTTCATCCAACTCTTCCATTTACTTACCAGGTCTGGATAACACTTTCTACTTTCCAACATTTCCACATTTCAGTGTACCTACTTACTTCCTGCAAAAAAGACTAATGAAAATATTAAACATATCTACCTCAAGAAGAATGACTGAGGGAAATAATTGTCTAATTTATTCTCAGTCTGATCTGTTCAACTCAACTATTGCCAGATTCCTATTGTCTAATTATTCATAATTTCTAATGAATATAAATCCATTCCTATATAGGGAACTGTATGAAGTGCTTTGTAACTCTAGACAGATTGGAATGACTTGACTACGATGATCTAACAGATCAGATGTCAGACAATATGCATATATGTATATTTCCAAAAAATATATACAGAGTGAATCTACTGTGCTAGATAATACTTTTATAACTTAATCAGGGGTCCATGGAGTTCAATGGATTTGGCAGTTTTTTCTCTAAATTATGTTCTAGACCGTTATACAGGGGCCTGTTATGTGTATATATCTGATGTACTTACACAGTTCTGTTTTCTTCTCTTCATTCAGAGAGCATTTCCATCATTCTTTCACAGTACTGGACTTTCAATTTCAGATGATGATTCTTTAAAGGACTAGATTCTTCAAGATGGACACTAAGGGTCTATTCTGATTTATTTTTTTTAATTTGAAATCTAAGTTTTTATTCCCTTTCAGATATTCTTACGTGTGCCACAGAAATATATATATATATATATATATTTACATTATTTCCTTGGTTTGGATTTTTTAATTATGTTTGTTTACTCTTTTTTTCCCATATAGCAGTTACATTGAAAAAATAAAGTCGGAGGCAAAATCATTCCTTTGGCAATTGGAATAGATTAACATGGACTTTTTCTCCTTTCTAAGCTTATATTAGTATCACTTTTCATTTTTCCTTTTCCTGCTTACCTATTTCTATTTTTATCTTTGTCACTGACAGACGTAATTTTCTTTAAAACACTGAGCTTAACTGCATTTTGGCTATTTTCACTTTGTTTCTGTACTTCCTTGCAATTTTGTCATGGAGAGTCTTTCTCCATACTTTGTCATTGTTTTCAAAATAATTCTTTGGACATATGTTATGCTGTTTTGTGTTTGTTTTCTTTTCACATTCAGTAAGACTGGCACTTCTTCCGTATGAGTTCCCTCCTGCTTTGAATGAAAGATAATGCTCAAATTTTCCCTTCTTATAGAAAAAGAAAAAAAAATTCCCTTTTTACAGAAAATAATTCTTTGCTCATTCTATTCCAGTATTTGTGTACATCATTCAAGCCAATCATCATTAGGAATGAAAAAGTCAGAGGCTAATTTTGGTCTTACATTTCAATGTATCAGATTACTTTCTGCGGCTAGCTCTGTTTTAAGTATACTTTCAGATCTAAAAGAATTTATGTCTCTGCTTCATTTTGGAACTTGGTAGCAATATCTGCCCTCTCTATGTGAAAGAATGCTTTGTCCCTAAAGTTATCATGATATCTATTTTTAAATATATGCCTAGAAAATTGTAGTGTTTCAGACTTGTTTTACTTGTAACTTCCAGAATTTTACTGAGCTTATTACATAGTGAGCTTCTGCAATTTCTTATAGGTGAAAGGAAAAAAAATAAGCAAGGAAAAAGGAAGACTCTGGAACTTTATTAAAACCTGGATTGAAAGTCTGTCTATACACATATCTCATTTAATGATTATTTTGACATGATTTGAACATAACTGATGATTTGAAAGTTGAGCATGGCATGATATTAAAGATCAGGAAGGTTTTATGACTGACCTTAACTTGAATTATCTTTGCTTAGTCAACAATCTTCTTTTGTTTCCAATGTTATAGGAAAAATGCTGAATTAACATCTAACACTTTCTTGTTTTTGCTCTGTGACAGCTAATACAGCTGGTGTGACTAAAAAAAAAAGGCCTGAAGGAAACACTTTGTAATCAGAGAGAGGGCATTTTACTCTGTGTGTTGTTTTAGTTCTTTTTTTTCTTGACTGAGATTGCTGAAAAAGTTGTTAAATTAATGGTCAGCAGCTATGTGAGAACTTACACTCTATGACCTAGTTTCAAAATAAAATGCATTTGACATAGGTTTCCTGATTGTCACCTGAGTATAAAGTAATGCCTTTCAAATATTATTGAATAGAAGCTCCTTCCCACTGAAAACTCAGTTCATATAGGTATGAGGCTTTTCTTCCTAATCCACTATTAACTTCCTGAGGCACGAAATCCATTGTCTTACTCCATTCATACACTATGTAGTGTCACAGCTTCTTGAAAAGATTTTCTTTTAGAATTAATAGAATATTAATATATTATATTCATATATATGTATATTCATACAATACACATGCAGAGGAAGAAAACATAAGGCCGTGTATTAGTTTTATGTCTTTTGCCTGCCTTTTATGAAAAGAGGAAAAATTCTGACCATATGTAAATAGTGGTAATTTTTTGAAGGTGGATCTAGAAGACAACGCTGCTAAAAGCACTGATTACAAAAGCCATTCCTGAAATCTAGTTTTGCAACTCAAATAGTTGCAAAAGAGACTGAGATGTTGTATAAAAAACCAAATTTATTAAAGGAGAAAATAAGTGATGGGGAATAAGGAGAGGAGAAATAACATTAAAAAAGTGAAGCAATATGGTTTTAACAGAATTCTGTAAATTCATGTGAAAAATAATTTATATTCAAGCTCCCAGCATGGTTAACCTCCATAAAACTGGTGTACTATCACTTCTAATTACCTTTAAATTGTATGCTAATATTATATTTTATGTATATTTTAGAAATAGGCGAAGGTTAAATTTATTTTCTTGCAGTCTGTAATTCATATATTTATTCTTCTACATTCATTTAAATTTTCTGAAGTGCTCTAACTTTAATAATTCATACTTAACAGCTCTCTGAAGAATACACTCAGTTGTAAACAAGATGTGCTGTTTCTAAGCTGGTTAAGTTGCATCCTTTTAACCTAACATCATGTCATCTTGTATACACTCAGTCTTCTGCCTGTTAGGTGTAAGTAACACTTCTCTATGTCCTTGGATAATATGTATAAAACCCATAACATTTGCTGTCTGTCTTGTAATGCAAAAGTCAGCTGAATCTCACTTACAGAAAAGGCATTTTAAAAATAAAAATAATAACTTGTTTCAGGAGCTAGTTACAGTTTTATCCTAAGCCCAGGTAGTTTGCTAATCTTCTAAACACAAGATACTCTGATTTATGCTTCTGTTCATATTGCCAAAAAATTAGATTTTATAAAAGACTAAATAGTGAAACAATAAAAGAGCCTTATTGATGTATGGTTTTTCATCCATGGAAGGCATTGGTTTACTGGTGCCTGGGTGCTGGGTGCCCACAAAAGTTGCTCTATCACTCACCTCCAAAACTGGACAGAGGAGAGACAATGTAGGAAAAGGTTAATGAGTTAAGGACAGGGATTCACTCACTGGTTACAGTTAAGGGCAAAGCAGAATCAGCTTGGGGATATTAATGGAACTTATCGCCAACAAAATCAGGGCAGGATAATGACAAGTAAAACAAATCTTAAAACTCCTTTCTCCCACCACTCCCTCCTTCCCAGCTCCACTTCCTCTCACCCAGTGGTGCAGGGAAACAGGTAATGGATGTTATGGTCAGTTCATCGCACGTTGTTTCTGCCACTGCTTGGGGAGACGAATCTCTCTTCATAAACTTCTCCAGTGTAAATCCTTCTCACAGGCTACAGTTCTTCACAAACTGATCAGTTCTTCATCAACTGACTGCAACAGAGCATGCAGTCCTTCAGGCACATCCTTCTCCAGCATGGATTCCTCACAGGTCACAAGTCCTTCCAGGAAATCTCCTATGCCATGGGCTGCAGGGAGACAGCTGCTTCACTATGGTCATCACCACAGGCTGCAGGGGAATTTAAACTGAAGCACCTCCTCTCCCTCCTTCTCCAAAGATCTTTGGCGTCTACACATACTTTCACCCTACTCTACTCTGGCCACAATTAAGTCTGCAAAATATTTTTCCCCCTCTAAATACGTTATTGCAGAGGAGATATCATAATTTCTGATTATCTTGACCTTAGCCAGTGGCACATCCATCTTGGAGCCAGCTGGCATTGGCTCTGCTAGATTTGGAGGAAGCTTCTGTCAGCTTCTCACAGAAGCAACAGCTGTAGGCCCCCTGCTACAAAAACCTGGTCAAGCAAACCAAATACATAGAGAAAGAAGGCATAGATAACTAGAAATTTTTAAATATTTCCTTTTTGAATGCCAAAGATTCCCAAGAAAAATTAAGGAGGCTTTCTAAAGAATTTAGCTTACAGAGTTTTAATGTGAATTGTGCTGATAAAGGTTCATGCAGTGCTTTGGTTATTTATAGATAAAAGACTGGTAAGACCACTTTCAATACAGTAAGAAAACACCACATGATGAAGCTTATATATGATCCTTCTTTCTCTTATAACTAGATTTCTTAAGGTAAAGACTTTTGTCACATTCCACTGTCTAAAGGATGTTTTCAGATGTCTGTCTCTGAGAAATTTGGAAGATGAGGGTTCAGTTCTGATCATGGCCCTTAAGAGGTCTTTAGCTGCCCCACTGTCATTGGTCATGTGTGTAAATGCCTCTAAAATTCTGAGGCTGAATATGATGAAAACCATATTGCTGCTCACTGGGTCAGTTCACTTCTGCTCTAGTACAAAATATAGTACCAAATAATTGCCACTATATTGCACAAAATCTGAGCTACCAGAGGGCCAATACAACAACTACTGTAGTTACAAAAAATCCTCTTTGAGAACTTTGAACTCATGTCTTATGCTTCTCTGGGTATTGTTTTTATTTTTTTTTCTCTTAAGCATGTTGAAAGCAAACAATAGAACACATATTGTGTGGGATCCCACTCAGTTCAGAAAATAATTTTGTTGTCAGAGTACTGGCATAATTTTTAATTCACTCAGAAAAAAATATAAGCAGTCCAGATTTATTGGCCTGAATCTTGATTAATTATTTCACACATTATTTTTGGACAGCATGGTCACCTTTAAAACTAATAATGTGTTAATTTCTTCTATATCAATTGGTTTACATCATTTCCATTCACCAAAAAAATTACAGAAATAAAGTGATAGACAAAAACTTGCTTTTCTACTGAAGTTGATAAGAGTTTACCTGAACTGCCTCCACTTTGGTTTTCTAACAGAGTAGTGATTTTGCATTTCTAACCCAGTGAATCCTTAGGCACATGGCAGATTAATCTCAGAGATATCATTTGGTGAGGTAGTCTGTTCAAGGCCATTAGCTTTTCTCACATATTGCTTTGCCAATAAAACTTGCTAGTGAGGGAGCCTTTAATTTCTCTAATTTCTGAATTCCAAAGAGAGGACAGATTTTCAAACTTTAAAAGCCACTGGGTTTTCTTATGATTAAATGGCAAGCAAGATGAATTAATTATCCCTCCTCAGATGGAGCTTCCATGTCAATAATTTTTTTTTTCTTTTTAGTCTCAGTTAAACCATAAGGTAGATGATAAAGATAGATGTTTTAGTTTAGGATTGGGTAGTAACAAGCTTCAGCTGTTGAAATAAGTTAGCTGAGGAGAAAATACATACTCAAAACCTTTCCGGTTACTTGCTAATATGTCTTCTTTCATATTAAAACATCAATCAAGTATTTGTCTTTACCTCCTTGTATACTCAACAGAAGGCTATATAGTTTCCTTTTACTTCAGTACAAAGTATACTAGTCCTCCAAAATATTTGTATGCTACTGTTCCACAGGGGATTTGAGAGAATGCTTACTTCAACAACAGAATGACTATGCAATTTAATTTAATAGCTCTTTCTTTGAAACTATGAATAATAAAATGTATGAAATTAAAGTATTGAAATCCATTTTGTGTGGGTTTTTTTTTGGTTGGTTGGTTTTGTTTGGTTGTATTTTTTTTTGGTTGGTTGGTTGTTTCTTTCTTTTTTTTTTTTTTGTTTACAGCATTCCGTCCTATTGGTGTGACTATCAGATTGTATTGGTAGATCCTCTTAATGCTAAATAATTTTTCAGGACTCCTTATTGTTTTCTGAAACTTCCTTGCCATCCTGTACACAGCATTGAAGTTACACTGTTGCTGACATTGGCTAGGGAATATTTACTCCAGATTTATGTCAGACATGAAATAAACTAACAAATGCCAAACAAACAGTTACATTAATGTCGCCATATATATAATATTATATTAATAATATTAATATAATATATATTAATAATTAACATTATATTAATTCTCAAAAATATTAAAAGTGTTCTGTTCCTCTTCAGGTCTTTTTGTCAACAGGTGAAAAAGATGGATCAACTAGTGCTACAGATCAGATCCCTGACAAAGCTGGGCAGAAAACTTGACATTCTGATTCCAAAAGCAACAATGTCTCTTTTTGACAGTATTATTGTTACTAGCAGTATGAATAACATCAGTATTGCTGATCTGTTTTCATGGTTTAATCGACTTCTGTGACCAGTGGTATGAACCACCATACACAGGGAATTCACAAAGTTACAACTCTTCTCTAGGAAATACCAGCTAGAGAAAGAGATGAGCTGTGGAAGGACGAAGAATGAAGCAGCACGACATTGTCATTCACTGTAGAGAAAAGACTGAGGCAAAAATTAAAGAAAAGCATGAAGTTATAACAGTAGGAAAAGAATAGGGGGGGAATGCAGTTCCTTGGATGGAATGTGGTCAACATGCCTGATTTACCACACACAATATACACGTGTGGCAAGGGAGGGATGAAACTGACAGTGGAGCAGAGTGGAGAAACAGTGACCAAGCTCTGTTCAAATCATTGCAGAGGAGAGAACTCCGTGATACTTTTTAACTGGTAAGCAACCTATTAGCTGCCTACCAAGGGAAATAAAAAGAGATGTCTTCCTGTTGAACCAGAAACCAGGGAGAAATCACTCTTAATTCTGATGCCCATCTCCATTCCAAGGTTCCTGCAGATGTAATACTGATCCTCACCTCCATCCCAAAGCTACCCATCTCCCAGGCATAAGCACCCGTCTCTGAGCATGATGTATGCCTAGAGTCACTCAAGCTCCACCTAGACACAAAGAAATATTATAAAAGTAAATTAACAATTGGGAGAAGTAAAGACATCTCCATGATAACTGCCAGGATCTGTTGACAAGCTGAACATGTCTTCTCCCCCATGGGGATGTCTATTGGGTAGGAATCATACTCTGTGCACACTGAATTATTATCTCTAGCTAACTCTTTTAGGGAATTAGAGTTTTATCCATATATTGCTTTGACTAAGTTTTGGCAGTCAGATACTATTACCAGCAAACTTTAGACGTTAACCTGTCACACTTTTATGTTATACTAATAATATTATTCTGTAAATTGCTAATGTGAGTCTTTCAAGGGTGCTGGCAGTCACTGGCAGTGTGTAACACTCTCATCTGCAAGGACCTGGGAGGGGTCTCCTTCATGCTGTTGGTGTGTCCTTGAACAAGTCAGTTGAACTACCCCTCTGTTCCCAGTGGACTGCTCAGTGGAGGGTCCCCATAGTGGGATACTGATAAACTGGTTGGGCACAAGGATCTTGGCTTTCCTGAGGTCTCGACACACAAATCAAGTACAAGACGTGCCATAAGCCTTATCTATATTTTAAGTGAGGCCAGACTTCCAGACTGCCGGCCAGCCACAGCTTTGGTCTGTATTTGCTTTACCTCTACATGAATGCAAAATTGACCAGAAGGCAACATAAGTCTTTTCAGTTTCTGAAATTGTGGTTTTTTTGTAGTACACAAAGCCCAAACTGAATTAAGACAACTCTTAATACACAGGAGGCTAATTGGCTAAATTAGACTGATTAGAATGAATGGCATTGACATTGACAGATGCCTCCTGGGTTTCTACCTTGCTTTCAGATGAAGTCAATTGGATTTTCATCCAGATTCACTACAGGTGTTAAATTCAGAGAGCTTGCCCTTTCTGACTTCTCTGCATATATCTACCTGTTCCCAGAAGGACAAGCAGTATGGACTTTTGGTTACATCTGTTTATTTCCAAGGAATAGTGGCTCCTGAATATTTAAATAACTCCACATTTTATAGTAGCTATTTGAGTTAAAATCTCTTCATGGGGGTTCTTTGTGCATGAGCCAAGTTGGACTACATTAATCTGAGTCCTAATAAAGTATATTGTCTTTTGCTAAGTTACAGTAAAAAAAAAAAAAAAGATTATGCCATACAGAGTAAGTATATTAAGGTATTTTTTATGATCAACTGCTTCTATGTATCAATTTTTCATATTATTTTGTTATCACATATTAACTTCCACTGAGAGATGAGTAAGAAACTACTGGAAACGGAAGGGGAAAAAACATGAACAAATATCCAGACAGAATCAAGAGCTGCATCAACAGGTTGTATATTCTATGAAAGCTTTATTCATGTGTTCCTCACACCTAGAACAGGAAAATTTAATGTCTTGACCAACTGAAAATTTCTTATTAACCTTAATACTTATGTGTTTAATCTCTTCCCTTTATAACTCTTTATTTATATTTGAATAAGAAGATGAGGCCAGGCCAGGCCAAGCCAAGCACTGCAGACTGTTGGAAAATAGTGTTCCCCAGGATGGAAATATTATTATCTGAAAGGAAATTGTATTCCAGTAGCAACTGGTAAAACATTGTTTTTCAAATCATTAGATTGCCTATGAAACAATAAAAACACCAGAAAAAGCTCGATACTTTTAACCTCTCTGTCATTTTTTTCCCTACAGCCCTTTTGTATGATACAATAAAATCTGAAGCTTCAACAAGACAAAATATTTCAAAACAGCAAGATTATGGTTAATTTTGATTGTACCTGCAGTCACTGAAGTCAGTAAAGTTACTGATGTTCCCACACTCTGAGGAAAGTATAATAATTTAATTTTGATAGCCTGAAAATTCTGTATGTTATTTATTTTAATGGAAAACTGTTGTTTATGTTTTGGTTTTGTTTGTTTTTTTTCTCCGGGCTGTATTTTACTTATTTTACTTACCATTGGTACTTCATCAAATGTAAACCTTTCCTAACACTGTCTGTATTTAGCATGTGCACAGAAATGATCTTTATGAGCAAAGGTACTATTCAGTACAGCAAGGTTATGTGTACTATGCTGATAGAAAGTCAGTAGCTTAAGCCATTAAAAACATCCAATTAAGCTACTTCCATTATCATTCTAAGAGATTGTGTCTCCCAAAAGAGGAAAGTCAGTAGAAGAATTGTGTAAAAAGAAAAGGTATCCAACTCAACGCAAAAATCTCCCATCCTGATGATGTAAGTGATCATTACCTGTCTCCCCTAACAATGTATAAATCTTGACACCTCTTGAAAGCCATAGGGAGATCTGCCAAGTACTTCAACACGATCAAGATTTTGCCAAGTATTTTGTAGGCGAATCAGTAAACACTTCTTTCTCCATAAAATTTCAGCAGTCTGATGATAATAATAAAGGATGTTCTGATCATTAAGGAAATAGAAGGACATTAAAATTCAGAATGAGTATTCTTGTCAGACTCAAATGGTCTAACGTGGCTTGAATATCTGGCTTGATACCACACTATCTTAATTTATTAGTAGTTAGTCTCAAAGAGAGTAAAAGCTATCAGTGTATGAGGAATACTAAGGCAGAGCAGTAATTAAAATGCTGCATTAAATGTCAGTGCACATAGGGGCATTTTGTACTTTGGCTGTTTCACTTTGCAATTTTTCTGTCTTTTTCTCAACATCAAGATCATGATATAAATAATTATGGTGAAACTGAGTTACAGGTAACAAACCTTGACAATTCTAAAATATTATTTCATTAAATGTGTAAAAAAATGCTGATAGTAATGCCAGAATATTTTAAGATTAGATCCATGTCAGTATTTGAATGGTGTAAATGGTACTTAACTATGGAATTTGTGAGATAGTTTTTCAAGAAAATGACAGACAATTTCACTGCAGTCTGTTGATCCTTAGTTTATCCTTTTCCTCATAGCTTCTTGACATCAAAGAGAGGGAACACCTCAGGCCTTTCTTTTTGCTTTTAACAGTACAGAAGATGGTGGGTTTGGAGTCAAAATAGAAGAAAAGTCAGGATACACATGGCTGGTATGGTTTTGACCAAAGAAAAACAAACCTAAAACAATCAATTAAAAAGGTCAGCTCGTTCAAACATAAGCATTTCAGCAAGAATACCGATTTTAACATTAAGAAAAACATAAACAAACAAACTTTAGCCCCCTCAAAACCCCCAAACCACAATGTCACATGTCTCAGGTAGAATGACTTGGGCAGTCAAGATATAATCAGAAAGGAATATGTGAATAGAATGACAAGGTAAATGGTATTTTAGCTTTTGTGAGGAGAAGACAAGATCTAATTACCTACTGTGTTCAACTTAGACTTATCATGATTTTGCTTTGGTAGACAATGAAATTCTGACTTTGACCATGATACTGGTGAACAGAAGAAGTAAAATCCTTGGGTTTTTTTAGCAGTGGTTCAGCATTCAGCATAACAGGTTTATGACCTCAGTTGATCATCCAAACATTACATTCCATTTAATCTTACAAAATTTCTAGGAATGGGAATTTCAATCTGATACCATCTCTTAAAAATTCACAGAAATCACAGTCCTTGATATATTTCTAACAGCTTTTAAACTACTTTGACTCAAAATATGAAACCAATTTGCTTTCATTGAGGGGGTAATATTAAAAGTTTCGCCTGAGTCTAAACTACAGTTTTCTACCTCAGCCATTGATGGGGATAAATGAAGTTTTTGAGTAGGATTACTTTTTTTTCCAGATACTCTCTGATTAAAAAAAGGCGTTTTAAAAAAAAAATGGTTGGGGAGTGGAATGCTTAAATATACATATAATTTTAGATCATATTATATGTTCACATGTGGAAAGTGTTTGCAACACTCCACTGTGGCCTCATATGAGATTTTCTTCTGATTACCAGAAAATTCTTATGCTGATTTCTTCTTTCATTGTGTTTGATTAAATATACAAGGCTTCACATAAAGATTCCATTACAACCTTGTGTCATATAATGATGAGGTAAATCAAGTTTTTTCAAAGAATATATTTCTGTAGGTAATTGTATGGTCTAAGGTTTTGCAGATTTTATGTACCAGAGGGAAAGACTTTTTCTTTCTTTTGTGAAAAAAGTTAAATTATAGCAACAAAGTAGAACTTTTGTTATGTAGATTTTTTTTCATCCCCTTCATGTAGAAAATAGATTATATTATGTACTGAGATTACCCTAGTTCAAAGAATAAAAGTTAAGGAAAAAATCTATTGTTAAAAAAAAAAATCAGTGAACACTAAAATACATTTTTAGCCACATTAAAAATGAAGAATAATTCTTTGTGTGGAAGGAATCATTCTGGGGTGAAAATATATCTTAGGATGTATCTGATAAACTTAGACATAGATCTGGCAAACTTAAGGATGGCATAATGAAGAAAGCAATTTGTTGAGCTCTTAGTATCGGGTAGACTTTCCCATTTCTGTCAAATAAATAAAGTGGCATTTCTATCTTTAGCAATTCACTTTTAGAGTTCACAGAACACAATAAAAATATACTTGACCCCTTCTATTGCTAATGAGGTGAAGGTGTAATGATGCCTCAAAGCAGTATTACTCTACATAGATTCTAAAGTAGACAAAAAATCTATATGCAAAAAATTAAAATCAGTCACGTGATAGACTGCAATCAAGAATTTAATACTAGATTTCATATAGGTAAATGTATTCACCTTTCAACTCTTCAAGGATCTTAAAAGCCAATGTAATTGTATGCTTTAATTATATTTATATTTATTTCTTTTTCAGAATGACAAGCTTTGACTTTTCTTTATATCATACAAGAGTATTTGTCCATAAAAATAAGATGCTGCAATATTATATTTTATAACATGCTTTCATCCAAAATCTCTAAAAAGAATAAAATGATAGGAAACATTTTTTATTAATTATTGCTAGCATCTGAATGGTAAGCAGAAAAAAAATTGAGAAAAGCCTTAACTTAAAAGGGATATTGTGATGAATTGTCCCTCTCTCTTTCAAAACAACAAATAAAAGAAAGAGTAAAAAGAAAGTTGGGCTTTTTTCCTTTAATTTTTAGATAATAGGAGAAATTTCAGTTGATACCATCAAAGTTTATGAGTCCTATCATGATTGTACTAAGCAGCCATCAGAATTAGACAGCCTGTTCTATGTCTTAGTAGGAATATAACCTAAAGTACACTAAGTTTATCCTTTGAATAAGCTATTGAAGCGAGAATGTCCATTGTTTGACTGTTGAATTCAGTAGATTTCACAGTGGTCAAAACAGAGTAAGAAGTCTTTACCTTAAGTCTTCGAACAACTTAATTTTACGTAGGAGTATTTTAGTAGCACTCTTAAAACTGCACTTTTCAAGATTCTTGGAAATCTCAATTTAAAATAAGCCTATTCAGTTGGCATGTGACAGAAGGAAAGATGTTTTTCCACTGTACGATGGAAGTGATTGTAATATTTGACATATTTTTTATCTAGGATTTGTTGCCTCTAGTTTGATACTGAAGCTCTTCAGAAAGTGAAATAAATAAATATGATTGGAAGTCTTTTTAAAGGGCTGTTCGAATGAATTTGCCTAAATAATTTCATTACCTTTCCAGGACAGAGAAAATATTTTTTTTTTTCCATTTTATACTATTTAGTCAGTGGAATAGATCTTATGCCATCCAGCTATGCAACATAAACATAAACTGTAAAATCCTATAGTCATGGTAATTTTTGGTGAGCATTATATAGCATGTAGATTATGGACACCCTTATGTATATGCTATAGTAACATCTGTCATCTGACATAAGGGATTTCCACCTTCCTTTCTCACTGCAACAAAACAATCAGTATTGTTTGTAAGTAATCAGGTAAGCATGTAGAATGCAACAATAAACAATTAAATTAGAACCAGGCAACTGAAAATATATATATGCAAGAATTTATGGTATCAGAATAAAGCTTTTTTTTTTTTTTTTTTCTGTAGAAAGCACACCAAAAAATCCCGACCCTAACATAGTTTCCTTATAGTGAAGTTTTTTGGGTTTTTTGCAGATACAGACATTGGAAAACCAAGGAAATGTAGCTGTTTATTCTAAACCACATGTAAATCTACTGTGAATGTTTAGTGCTAAAATCAGCATTTTGACATCTTAATCCAGATGCGTGAATTATCTTCCCACAAAGAACAAGGAGATTAATGAAAAACTGTTCTCTCAGAATCCTGTTGATTTGATACCTGCTTAAATTCTGCAGCACATCTTGCTTCATTAAACTGTATACACATGGTTCTTTGTTTTTTTCCTATTTTTTTAGTATTTTTATTGAAAATCTTACATGTATGACTAAAAGTCATGGACGATATCTGTTAGTTCCATTACAAAATCTGTCATATATATATATATATATATATATATATATGCCTATATATATATATTTCATACAACTAGAAGCAAATCTACTGAATTATGAAACAATGATTGTCTATTAAAATGTAACTCAAATTAAGTATGTTGTAGATGATTAAAATTATTTTTCTTTTCTGTTGGAGCTGAAGGCCACTTTCACATAGTTAATTGATAACACTGGGCTGCAAAAATTACAAAGCCTTAATGATAATTTCCCATCCCCCAGCTTCACATCATTCATACATTAGGATTTAAGTACAAGGATCCTTCTCTCAGAAAGAAGTACTTCTAGAGTGAGCATCATCCTCCATGGAGCACCTTCTGTTCAGAAGCACAGTTCTGTAAACAATTCTGTGTACCTCTCAATAATTGCAGGCAGGTCAAGTCATTTCAAGTAAGGTACAAGCCAAAAAATTTGCAGGAACAGACTCTAATTTAGGAACTCATCTACATTTTATCTAAAACAAACAAAAAAAATAATACCTAAACCCACTATTGTACTTGAATATATGTATTATTATCTAGTAATAAATCATGAAAGATGAAGTATAAATATTTTCAGAATCATAAAAAAGTTGTCTTATTCTAGGAAATCCTACTTTAAAATCATACAGTATATTAACCAACAATAGCTGTCCTTCTGTTTTGGCACACCTGAACCAGGATAGAAATTATGTGTAGTGAGTTAACACCTTGGGAAAATAATACTTATGTGCAGTAGGATCTAAAGATGATTTCTGAAGTTAATAGGATTACAATGCTTAACATAAAAAAAAAATAGAAAAATATTTTACTGTGATTCAGAAGCAGCAAAAGAGAAGGGGAAGGAGAAAAGCAAGGTGTTTACAGTCATTGAAGCATATAGCATGTTTAAACTTGAAAATTAAATCTTGCATTAAAGACACTCCCAGCTACCTCTGCAGTCTTCTTTCAAAAAATTCAATGTACAAATGTTTTCTTCAAATGTGTCAGACTTTGTAATGGCTCAGAAGAACAACTGCACATCCTTGGAGCTGCTCTCCTTTCTGTGGGATGAATGGTGGGTGGCATTGTTTACTGTAATTTCTCTGCTTCCATGCTTCATTTTCTACATTTATCTGAGACTGGAGAAAAATCAGCATGTTCTGACAAGTCTAAAACCACGAGGCAGTAAAATGGACCTGAATTTAGTGGAGATTGGAGTTCCAAAATAAATATAACACTTTATGTCAAACGATAATAAAAAAGGATAAATTCTCCTGTACAAATCAGAAGAGAGAATAAAAAATAGCAAATAGATAGCAACACCTTTTTCTATGCCTACATGGGCATCACAAAACTTCCCAGCCATAAGACTACAACTCTGTATTTATCATTTTATGTGGATTTTAATCTACTTTGTAAGTTGATGATACACTGTGGAATTTCTTACTAAGAACAATAATTTCTCAAAAACTGCCTGGAAAATTAGACTGATTTCTAATCAAATAGCTCTGTGAACAAACAGGGAGAAACAGAAAAAAAAAAAACAAAAAAACAAAACAGTCCTTCTGTTTTTGTTCTAGTAATCTATATGCACACAGTAAAGAAAATTTGCTAAACAAAATCTTGTCTGTGTAAATATCATGTACTATAATACTATACTGAGTTATACATTTGAAAAATTATTTATTCATAAAACAGACTCTGTATTCTTTATATAGCAGTAGTGTGAAAGCATCTTACAGAGTATCACCAAATCACTGAGGTGACTGCATAACATATTCTTGAAAGTGAGTTGCCTCTGCAGGTATTGGAGGGTTGCTATCTATTTGAACGTGGCTGAGCATTTCATTTTATCAAAAATGCCACTAAATGCTCATATTCTGTGTGGTCAGTGCAGTCCCTAGGACAAGTCTAATGAAGATATGTTCCACCAAGGAAAAAAAACAAAAATAAAACAAACCAACATAAAAACCTAAAACTTTAAAAATGGAGAAATATTTACAACTTTCCTCAGTCTGTTAGGCTGAGTTTTCTGTTTTAATATTCTTCAGTGCATTTTCAGAGAAAGGATCCAAGGCTAGGAGTATAAGCAGTCTGGTCCGGTCCCATACATGTCTGCAAGCCTTTTAAAACGAGGGCCCCAGTCACTGAGGTAATCGTAGTTCTGGTCAGAGTTTGAGCTGATGGAATCTAAAGAACTGAGAGACTCTGCCACCGAGCCGTTCCCCTCAAATGCGTACGTCTGCAGGGAGTCGTAGGGTGGCGCGCAGGGGTCCACGTCAGCTTCTTTTAGTCTTTCCCAGATAAATTCCCTAAAAATGACATTATCTGGGATACTTTTAAAAGTTGGTCTGCTCAAGAACTGAATCTCAGGTGTCACGTCCCTTCTGGTCTTGGTGTCTCGCATGATGTTGAGGTTCCTCAAAGCAGCCATGTCAAAAGCCTCTGTGTCTTCTTCTCCACCACCCTCATCATCATACCTGACAATGTTTTCTCTGATATCTCTCTCTTCATCAAAAATGAGGGGCTCTTTTTTCCGTCGCCTCATGGTGACAATCAGCAAGACAAGAACTAGAACAAAGAAAAAGTAGAGTTTTAGCGTTGTTGATGTTTTCTTGTATTTTTCCTAATGTTGGAAGTACTCATTAATTTATATGGCAAAGACCCAAGGAAATAGCAAGCAATTTATGCAGTTAGATGTGAAACCTAGCAGATTATGAAATAACATTTAAACCATAAGTTTTTAGGCCCTAAAGAATCTATTTCCCACATCATTCAGGATTAGCATCTTCATCTCTAATTCTAATATCCTATAATTTCTGCTAAACATAAATTTCAATACTGGTTCAGTCTGACTATGAAAATCTCACAGCAAACAAATTATAAAAAATTAAAAAAAAAAAAAACCAAAAAAAAACCCCAAAACCACCTTTCCTGCACTCTTAAATACCCAAGCAATAAAACCACATCCATAAATTGGCAAAATAGAATTTAAAGACCATGGTTTGGGAAGTGACTGAATTAAAGTGTATGGCCATTATCTGCTGAATAAAAATGAAATTTAATTTTTTTTTATTGAAGAACACCAAATTTTAAACAATGTGTAAAATAAGACTTTCTTAGCTCATGGAATAAAACCACCTCTGTATAAGACCTCTTTCCTGAAAAGTGCAAAGTACTGCACTTGAGATTTATGCCTTACATCTAACGTGAACTGCTAGGGTTAGAGTTTCCTGGATGAACGAGTACTAGAAATGTGACTGATTATTTAATTTTAACCCTTAAAGTTTCTTTCAGCTTGAAAGTTAATACTAAATTTCAGTGGCAGCCAAAAGCACTGCAAGAAACTAACTCAAGGCTCCTCTCATTCTAATACAGTTTTGGTAGACAAACATCACTGGCAACACAAAAAATATGGAACCAATACTATGAATATTGCACCCATCTGTGGGAAATGATGGAGTGTGAATCATCCTCCTGGAAAATAATTAGTACTATATTGTAGCATCTGGATAACATTTGCTGAGTTAATGACACTCCTAGGAAATCACAGGCATCACTATTATTGTAAAAATTACACTACGTTGAAAAGTGTCATTCCATAGTTAATTAATCTCTTCTGATTTTATGATTATTTTTAATGTTAAGAATTGTGATTATATGCATTAATAATGTTTTCAGTCTTTACTTGCGGTGCCAATTAAATGCTGTAGAAACATATGGAAAAGCAAAAGCTAAAAGGTGATAGAGATAAAATTAGGCTTGAGGTTCCCTAGGTAGTCTCAAAAGTTGCCTCCACAAATTTCATGGTGCAGGACTACCACTCTTGAAAGCCTTCTCATGAAGGGATCTCAAAATCAGTATCAATACAGTCATTTTGAGGAATGACTTAATATTAGGATCTCTTGGCTAGAATAAACCAGTAACTTGTACCTGCAAGAAAGCTGTATATGTCCACAGATATTATGGTACTATTTGGAATTGGCTAAAGCCGGAGATACTTTTCTGCATTATTTTTATTTCCCTTTGGAGCTGCACATGTCTGAAAATAAAACTGCAACTACATTTTTTCCCCCTAAAATTTTTGACAATTGTATTTAGCAGCAATTCTCTTTTCTCAGTAGCTACCAAGAACATCTTCAATAATTCATCTACTAATAGATGTCTTGTGACTATATTACTACATAGTCTACATTACTAGCATCACCCTTTCATGTCTTTTGCCCCTGGCATCTACCTGATTCATCCTTTATGTATTGAATTCAGAAGCCACTAGTCTGGGGCATTTTGCTTTGAACAATATTTACATAAGTAGTTTCATAATACAAAATATTGACCTTTAAAGTGACATTTGGGAAATTTCAAAACAATCTGATATTTGTATAATACAAATTAAGCTATAAATTATATGGCAGAGAACATAAAATTGTCATCAGATACAATTGCACTTCACTCTTAATGTTTTTCCTTATTGTAAAAGATATTTTAAAATGAAATTAGCTTGCTGACAGTACAAATAGATATTTGAGCCAAGATTTCTATTGGCGTAACTTTTTAAATTATTATTTTTAACCTTTACTGCCATATTTTTATTATCATATAAGTAAGCACCTAATAATTTACTTTACTCAAGTGTAAAGCATTTTTACTCTACCGTCCCTCTTAACATACTTCATGTTGAAAGTTAAAGACATGCTAATAAGTGTAAAATAAGAAACTCAGTAGAAAGGTCTGCCTAAAGGTACAATAAAAATCAAGATACAATGAATGTTTTATATAGTGTTCCTTCTACCTCTCACACTTGCTTGAAGCCAAGAAAAATATGGAGTCTTTCTAAAGGTTAAATATTTTAGCATTTAGATGACTTTATAAGATTATTAATTTCTAGCCTTTCCAACAGCCATGAACAATAAAGTTTAACCTCTAAATGAACAAAGCTTTAGCTGCATTGCAGGAGCTGCAGAGATGAATACAAGCCCTAAACAATTTTCACTGCTATCTAAATCAAATGCAAATAGTTTCAAAGATTTTTTTTTTTTTCATTTCTCATTAAGTCATGGTGGGTTTTTATTTCCTACATTTATGACAAAAGCAGAGATTAAGTCAGTAATTAGCGACTGTCTGAACTTCTAAAAACCCAATTTCATGATTCTTTGAAAAGAAATAATACAGTGGAGAACCTTTAGGCAGATATGTATTGCACATTGAGGGTACTGCATTGGCTCCATACTGATACAGTCAACTCATACTAAGGAGATGAAATGACAATATAGATTTTGTATGCTATGTAACAAATAAATAAATAAATAAATAAATAAATAAATATTTTAGGCAACTAATTATAAAGATTTAATAAGCAGAATTAACACAAACAGATTTAAACTAGCTCTTTAATTCTTCTTATTTACCTGAATTATTAAAAATATTGATTTCCTTTAATAGGTAAAATAGCCAAGAAAAAAATTATTTCTCTTTATATTAGCTGTGGTAACACAGAGTTTTATCCTTGTATCTAGTATACATTTAATGCTAATGTTTATAGTTTCAGTACACTCAAATCAAATCTTTAAACAAGCACCTTCAAATGCAAGAGTGCATTTTTGCTTTGCCCCTTTTCAGTGTGCTTTCTGGAATTACCATCAGATTTCCATTTTGGTATGATCTGGTAATAAGTCAGGTTTAGTTCACCTGAACATATTTCTCTGGTTTAGTATTATTTTTTTTCCTTTTGTACTCAAGGCAACTGGAATGTAATTGTAAGGAAGCCATAAAAGTCATGAGATGCCCTGAGGAAGAAGACTACATGCAGAGCTATACAGAAAGGCACAGAACTAAATCACAAGCATTACCATGCTTTGTATACACTACACCCCTAAGCCAGGAATTTGCTATAGCAATAAACCCCATCAGCTGTGAGCAGATCTGCACACTGATTTATGCCTTAGGTGTGTCATGATTCATAAAGCTGATGATTGGAGAACCTCAGCAATCTAAGCAGCACACTAATAACCTATTTAGTTATACCTTGCAGTTGCCAGTACAGTCAGATAAGGTTTGGGGATTGCAGAAGCCAAGACTCAGGAAACTTGAATTTAATTCCCACTTAACAAGCTTCATTTATACCTGTTGTTTAATCAGTTTGGACTGATATTTGCAAAGTGACTGTGACCTTTAAATGCCCACACTGAATGACCCTAATCAGCTCCCTAACTTTCAGAAAACAGCTGCTGCATTTCATATTCTACCACTCTCTGGAAGTGTTACTTTAGGTGCCCCAAGTTAAATGTTTTCCCCCAGTTACATATTTATCACTTTTAAAACTGCAAGGCCAAACCCTAGACATATTACATAGTCACATTCTGTACACATTATACCTATTTAGAGAATAGAATTCTTATGACCAGAACTGTTTCTTCTTGTTTACAAATCACAGTTAAGTGTTCCAATTTAATTTGGGTTTTGCAGGTATTTTGATAATGAGTAGAAATTTGCTTTCAACTGAAACAAAAATAAAAACAACCTTTTTTAAAGCTATATTTTCAAGTTTTATCAACGTATTATTCTTGTAAACGCTAGTGCCACACCATTAGGAAGCTTTCTTCAGTCTTCCTAAGAAAATAGGTGACAGATTACATTTAGACGTATGAATAACAAAAATAATGAAAAAATATGCCAATCTAGCTTTCCATTGCATCAATACAAGAAAATACTTAATCTCTCAAGTGTGATTAGGTTATCTACAGGTGAATATTCTGTGTGTGTGTGATTTTATGTAAACATTTTAAGTTAAACAGCTGTTACAAAAGCAATTACTGTTTCTGGAAGATGCTAACTGAAAACAAATTACCTTGAATTAAATTGCAATGTAATTTTCAGAAAAGTTAAATAATTCCTACTTACTTTCCTCAAAATTATGTGCAGTCCAAAATCAATCAACTATATTTTCATATTCTTTTTTATGATTTTTTAGTTTTTTTTTTCTTTCTGTACAACTTAGCCTTACTGCATAATTGGAAAGCTGTTTTGAGTAATTAAAAATGTACTGGAACTTTCTTGTGAAATAAGATTTACAGTTTAAACTCCATCAGTGAGTATGAAGATAGAAAGGGACTTTGTTTTTAAATGTTTTTAATTTTAAAAAATAGTTTAGTTTGAAAAAGTAGTCTATACAATGTTATATGCAAGTATCATAAAAGAGCGTGATTTAATAATGTTCTTCTTTCTTACAGTCAGTGAAAACATTGTGCTTATCTAAAACTGATTGGTTTCTTAAGTAACAGTAATAACAGTAAGAAATCCCTCTGAGACAATCCAGGTCTTAGTAGACAAATGGTTAGATATCAGCCATAAGGATGTATGGGGCAAGATAAAAAACTATATCATACTAACTTTAAGAAACTAAAAGCTGGTTGAGAATTGAAGAGACTGATGCCAGAATGCATGTGTATTCATTCCATTTATGCAAATTTCATGCTTTCTCTGCCTTACAACTGGCGCCCACATTAAGATGACATTGATTAATGTGACTGGATTTGAACTGCATGTTAATCTTGGGTTAGGAATAGATATTGCTCCAGTAGACTGTATCCTCTTTTCACTGATAAAGTCTTACAGGAAAATGTGCATCCCTTGTCCCAGTCCTGGAACCACTTGCCAACAGCTGAAGCCTGTTTTTTATGCTGTACTACTGAATGTTCAGCATTTTTCTCATGAATGAATGCAAAGAGCAAAAGGGAAAATGAAAATTCCTAGAAATACCACCATGCAGCTGAGTTTCACTGGGCATCAGTGATGCTTTGGTACCTCTTCCTTGTGAACACTGGCATGTGGCTGAGGCTAAAACAAGATATAGTACCAAAATGCAGCACTCAAAGCGAGGGTTATCACACAAACCTGATCCTACAAGCCTCCCATGTTCCTGCAGCTTTGACCTGTACTCAAAAGGAACAGTTTAGACTAGAAGTGATGATACATGGCACATACAAATGTCTTTTTGGATAAACAATGTTGATGCCTTCAGACAGATGACTTTGGAAACCCAAAGGTTTTGACAAATAAAATCAGTAGTGAGGTGGTAATATGCAGGATTTTTTTACGAAATCCTTGTTCAGAACACTTTAAAAATAACTGGAATATAAGCTCAAGTTTGTTGGTTTATTGGTTGTATCTGACCCCTGGTGTACCAAGTAGAATAAGCAAGTCATTTGTTGCCAGTATGCTGTGCCTCCTCTCAATGGTCCTCTTGAAATCCTACTGCTTCTATTTAAGAAAAGTTTATGACCAGACCAAGCTGCATGGTACCTACAGAAGTTTCGTATGTAATCTTCAAAAACACTCTTTTCATTTAGAACAAAAAAATGGTGACATTTCATTTTGGGATCAAATGAATTGTTATGGTTCCAGGACCTTTACTTCTAAGTATATTGGACTAAAGTTTAAAGTGGGTGTTTTTTCACTGATACTAATGCTAGTTGATACAAGGGAATATTTTTATATCTTTTTGAACTCTAACATTTAGCTTCATGTCCAAATAAAGTTCATTTCTGTACATAAATTGGCTAGAAATGCTACTAGAAAAGTGGTATTTAAAAATGCTCGTTAAAACTTTTGGCAATAATTCTCTTCCATTTCTTAAACCTAGGCCTAACCATGTGTTGAGCGAGAATAAAGTCTTATGGTGTTAGATTTTTTATGATTTTTATGGAGATGGAAAACTTTTAAAATGCCACCTCTTTATATATATATAGTAGCTATATATATATAGCTACTGAGTAAGTTGGTTGAGCTCATTGCAGTGGTAGTGATTTTTATTACTCTGTAAAAAAAAGTATGCAACAACTTTTTCATTTTGGAGCCTTTCAGAAATATTTTGGCAGAAGGAACATTTCGTTCTAATGGTTTCCAGTGACATGAATCAGAGTGCAAAAGAAGACATATCTATACATGGGGGAAATACTGCTGTGAGCAGAAGTTTGGACACAAGTCTCTTAGTTTGACCTATCCAAATTTGATAACAATGGCAGATAAAACACCACTGGGACTATACCAACATAAGGAGACTGTGGTCTTCTCCCTTTCTTTAGACTGGTATGTACAGACAGGAAATAGAAAAATCTCTTAATTCATAGGAGCACTGATGAAAATGCTTTTGTAATTTCCCTTGTTAACACAGGAATTTTCAGACAAAAAGCAAAAATTCACTTTTGCTCACTTTATCCTTCTTGATTTCTATCCTTGTTTACTTACTTTATCTTTCATCTTTATTCCTCAATTCAACCTTCTTGATATGACCCTTTACTCTCCCATTTACTGTTTAATGACTAGGTATTACAAGAGAAATGTTAGGCAAACTGGGATGTTGACACCATTCCAATCTTTTCCACTGCCTTTTATCTAGTTGCAATTTCACTGCTCAATATAAAATCCAGCTGTGGTACCATTTGCAGAAGCAACAAAAATCACTCTGTAGATGATGTCAATTAATTGTAATTCTTATCAGGAAATTGCATCTGTTTTATTTTGTGAATATCATTTGTTCTATGCAAATCCATAAATGTTTAAAAACAGTTACACCTGTGGAAAAGGGACACATTGATACTGGTAAAAAGGTGAGTATGCTAAACCAAATGCTTCCATTAACTGTGGTGTCAATCTCTTTAACATTGCATTTGAGGCAAGTCATCTTTTCTTTTACTGTTATTTCTTATATCTGGAGACAGTTTGATATAGAAACAAAATATCTAAATTGATAATCCAAATCTAAAGGCTTTTTGGTGTTAATGATGTTCTTTCCTGAATACTATCTGTACCTGGTCACAGAAATCAGGGTGGAAGGGAATGTTGAAGCTTATATGCGTGTATTTTTTTTTGCTACAATGCATTGAATGGAAAAGAAGGGTAACAGAAAGAAGACATACCTAGCAGTGTCAAGACACAAGCCAATATTGCTATCAGGGCTCCAGTGCTAAGTCCTGCAGGCAAGATATATGCTTCTGCATTGCATGTCTGAGCAATACCATCCGCATCACAATCACAGACCCTGATGGTGAGAGTATTAGTGCTACTAAGTGAAGGTGATCCACTGTCCACTATGAATATTGGCAAGTAGAAAACAGACTGTTCCTGTCTTCGAAACCCATTTCTTTTGGTTAATACTGTCGCAGTATTATCTAGATAAAGGAATAAAAATAATTATTCACACATTATAAAATATGTGACTTTTCTAAACATAAGCCATGATAATACATAAATAATACAGCCTTCTACTTAAAGACTTATAAAATCATTTGTATTATTTCAACAAGTTTACCTTTCCCGTATATTTTTGAAGCTGCAGAGGTAAGATTAACTGAGAAATCACACACAACTAAACAAGAAGATTTTTATTTTCAACAGAAGAATATTTCAAAAATGCAGAAGTCCATTTGTTTTTAGCTAAGCTCACATTTTCACAATCTGGATAGACAGCTGAAGATGAGATCATCATAAAAAGAAAAAAATTACCCTTCAGTGATCGGGTTAGTTATCTAAATACATGTTTCCACTTAATGTACAAGCATCTATTTCAATTATTTACAGATATAGATATCATATTAATGAAAGCAATGACCATATTAATAATAGAATAGGTTCTGAAAATAAATGAAACATCTTTTGAATACAAAAATATTTCAGTCCATGCACAAACAAGGTAAGTGTGCATGCAACAGAGACCTGCTATTGTTTTCAGACTCTTCTGAGATTCAAGATAGCTATTATAATCAGTCTAAAATGTGCAGTTCGACACTGGTCTGAGTTGTGTGATTAAAAAGAATATGTGTTCAAGAAGACATGCAAAACTCACTGTGTGCAACACAGATTGAGAGCTCCTGAGAAGTAGGGAGTTACATCCCCCAGGATGTATAGAAATGTTTATTCCCTTGGTCTGTCTATCTCCTTACCTATCTACCCATAGACAGATACCTTGGTAATCAGTAAAGTTATCTTATTGTGTCATCTATTATGGTCTATCTGGCAAAATATGCAAACACCTCTTGATATAACATCACATGAGAGATACATAAAATTAATGTTGAATGAGACAGCTGCTGCTGTGCTGTGTACCTCCACTGATTTTATAGGCACTATTTTTACTTTTATCAAATTATAAGTTCTCTGGAAGGGGGGGGGGGGGGTCGGGTCTCTTTTCATGACCTGCTTTACAGTTCTCATGATGTCAGATTTCTGAAATGTCCTATTCTAATGCACTTTTATTATTTTGATCACTGTTACTACTAGTCTTCAGTTTTAAACTGCAAACTGTTCATATGAAGAAAATTAAGCATTTAGTTAACTACACATAAGGTAAAGCAATGAAGACCTGAAAGTATTTTATTAGGTTGCACATTATACTTACTGAATATTATTCAAAGTCTGCCTGTACAAACAGTGTCCTTCAGTGTCCATATGTTTGTTTTTCTTGTTTAACTAATAGGATGACTCCGTAGCTTTGCTTAAGTACTGATCCCTAAAAGAGCAGTGCAAGAGCAATACCCTGTCTATTTAGTTCTGTTTGCTACAGCTAATAGCTAAACTGCCTGACACGTGCCCAGCTGCTGCATTGTGCAGTGCAACTAATGAGGGCAGTAATTAGAGTGTGTTCGCAGATATTTTAACTAACAGAAATGGAATATCAGTGGGAGTCTTTGAGGAAACAGTTATAAGAAGTCTGTGCAAATATTATAGGCAGCTTTCATTATCAAAAGCATTCTTCAAAAGAGGATATACTTAGTTACTGAAAAGACGTGTTTTTCTAAAAACAAAACAAAATCTCCACAAATCACAAAACATCTCCAACTATCATGCACTCATTTTTACGCCCTGAATTATATTAATAAGACATGAATTCCTGGACATTTTTCAGTCACTGCCACAGGTAAAATCTAATTTAGATAAAAAACTCTAAATACAGGGAAAAAATGTGAAGAGTGATGGATTGCGGGGGAAAAAAAAAAACTGAAAGATTTAAAGATTTGATGCTGCTCTGTTTGGCTCAAGGCTTTAAATGACTCAAACAACAGCTTAATTCCTTTGACAAATAATCTACAGATAAAATTATTTGGCAGGCTGATTGTAGTTTATGTGCTTATCATAACAGAAGTTTATATAGGTCATAATAAGCATATTGCATTGAAAATGGAAGGTGCTAGTGATGAATATTTACCAAATCAAAATTTTCTTACCTTTGTTGTCCTGCAATGTAAAATTGTGGTTATTTGCTGCATCTGCTGTTAAACTGAAGTAGAACTGATGGCCATTTGGTGGGTCATCCTTATCAATTGCACTAATTTTTTGGATCACCTGTTTTGAGATACATCAGGGATTCATTGAAGTATATGTACATTACATAACCTCTCTGTTACCTCTGTTATCAAATTATCAACCCTCCCTCAAATTCTAATCATCTTGCGTTTTGATCTTCTAATCTCCTAAACACATAGAGACTGTAATGTGTGACTCAATTCTCTACCTGTACCAAATTTATTGGCCAAAGCAATGCCCTCCAGGGTCTGGGAGAAAGTTAGGTTCTGTCATTCACCACAGCTTGGAGTACTAAACTACATAGCAGTGGAAGAACTTATCTTCTGAACAGCCCTTAAGAGTAGCTATCAGTGGCTGCAAACAATGTTGTAAATCTTCACAAGGAAACTGTGATTTTTTTTTGAGGATTTGAAATCTGCATTTTTTTATTTTTTAATATAATGTAAACCAGAATGGCACATCATAAGTATACCATTATTTTTAAATTTCATTTTCTAAAATTCTGTCAAAATCTACCTCTAAAGGAAGTGTCACCACTGCTTAAACTCTGAAAAAATTGGAAACTCCAATTCTCTGGTCCAGCTCTGATCAGAGCAAAGGGAAAACAGAGAGGTACAACAATAAGAGCATGCAGAGTCTGTGTTTCTCGTGAGCACAAGCGAATAATCATAGTGGCTTTTTATCAGAATTTAATTTATGATGTGATTTTGAAATGTGCAATAAACATCTACCACAGGAAGGGCAATGCTCTGGGACAAGGCAAAAAAGAACAAAGTCTTCCAGGAAAAATATGGGATCTATGCAAGTGCAGCATCTACTATTTTTCTGGAAGCGGGATGAGAAACTGAGAATGTACATGTATTTTGTGAGGTCTTCCATAGTAGAGAGGAAAAGGCCAAATATGAGGGACAGCAAGGACAAACAACAAGTGATAGATTTATTTAAGTCTAGAACCACATGGAAGCTATTTGTTAATTGAAAAAATAGGAATAAAGAATAGGAATATATACCCTTTGTGAAACTGTGTCCTTAAAGTCCATACTTCCTAGGGGGATTACATGTGTGTACTCATTTTCAGAATAGGGGGCATTTAGTCTCAGAATAACCTTTTCATTACTGCTTCCCACTTCCAACGAAAATAGGAGGAAGTATGCATTCTCAATATTATTCAAAATTAGGTGAGTTAAGCAAAATGCATCAGTTACACAAGTAAGAATGTCAGCTATTTTAACAGTACTTTCAACCAATAATTTTTATACATGCATCTTTTTTACTGTTTGCTTGTACTATTCATCTGGGACCCATTTTTTACTGTTATAAGATGATTTTTCTTTACCTTAAAGCTGGAAGACTTTCATAAGGAATGGCTGATTATCTGGTAAAAAAACCTGTCAAGACATACCTGACCAGGCTGAGCATTTTCACAGACAGTTGTCTCATACTCCATGGCAAATTCAGGGGCATTATCATTAATGTCAAGGATTGTGATGGCTACAAAGCCTCTCCCAATCTGTGCTGGATTCTCTATAGGAAAAAGTCCAATAAAACAATTAAGAGGAGATCCTGGCTACTTATTCTGAAGGTCATTAGCTTTTTCATTTCCTTTCTTCTTTTGAATATGCGTGTCAAATCAGTTATAATCCCTCCCTCAAATATAAAATAAGCTCTTGTCTTGATCTTCTGGACCAAGATTTACATGCTTCAGCTGAGATTTTACTCTCAGGATCTACCTCACTAATCACTGCACTAAATCAAATCACATGGAAGGATAAGAGCAAGTGCAAGATGATGCAAAATCATCACAAAGATAGCCAGAACATCATTATTCATATTGGGAGCAGCATGATTATTATGGGGTAAAATGTTATTTTTCTGAACTTTAGATGGATCAGAAGTCAAAAACAGAATTTTATCAGCTATATATAAGAGAAGAGAAAGCTGCCTTCTGAAGCAAATCCCGAACTATTTAAAGTGCACACACAACTATTTCAGTATTGTCATTAACATGTTGAGTGCCTTAAATATGAATCACATCCTAAACTGATACACATCTCTAGCTAAACTGTGAGTATGTTCAGTGTCCAATGTCATAATTTAACCTTAAATAGTAATTATATTTTGGACTAAGCACAAGATATCAGTGAGTGCAATATTTATGTTGCTTCACTTTTGGAGCAGGAAAAAGAGTTGTTGCAATCCTTTTTTACCAAAAATATTGATATTAGTGTTACAGCAGAACAAAATTAAAAACTTTTCAAAACTTCAAATATATTTATAATGTATTGCAACCACATTTTAATAAGTATTTTAAGCATCTAAATGTAAATCACAAGGTGGGCTTTCTTTAGTTTGGTTTTTATACCACATGTGAAATGCCAGAGAAGCAAGCCATTTTGACAACAATTTTTTCCTCCACTGAACTAAGCTTATTGAAAATCAAACAAGGATAAATATAAATTAAAGCAGTACAGGTTTTTACTTGTACTCCTAGACTCTCATTTGTGTCAGGTATGCCCCTTATCTACCTCATCAATATTGCTACCATCTTGGAAAATTTTTGTTTTCCATTTTGGGCTTTTTAGACCAAAATTCTACTTATGATAACGCAAGAGAAATTCATAGAACACTAAAAGATAAATCTTAATTTTCAGGTTAAATGTTAAATTAAGCTTACTGAGATCATGAAGTGATGATTTTTACAACAGCAAGCCAGAGAACTGATAACATTTTTATTATCACAGCCCAACAGAGTAGTAATAAAGAAAAAATTTGAAGATTTGAATTCTTTAAATGTAAAAGCGCTTCACAAAATGTATTCAGAGAAGAACAAGTTTAGGTTTGAACTTGTATCACAAGATTTCTTGTATCCATTTGAAGCATTACCTTTTTATAAACACTTTTCATCTTACACCAGAAAAAGATACCAAGTACAAAATAACTTCTACAGTGGTACCTTAGAGTCAGGAAAATGAAACCACATTAGCATTCACATCCCCTTTTCTTGATACCTTCTGAGAATGCTGTGTGGTTGACCAACAGCAATCAATTCTGAGTGCCCTCACTGAGATGGGGTATCCACTCTCCCCTATATTCCATATCACCCTTCCTGTAATAATAAGTGTGAGAATGCTGACTTAACATATTTTATCTTCCTTTGTACTTGTATTTCAGAAGAGAATACACAAGGTGTGAAGCAAATGAAAGAGCAAAGTATTTTAAAATTTTTATCATATAGATTTCTTTTGCACTATATGTCATTTTTATCTGCAACAGTTTGCAACTGCCAGAATTTCTCCAAATGAAGTCCATCAAACCAAGCCTGAAGCTTTACGCATATACTGACAATAACAATCTTTCTGTGGATACTTACGACTTTCCATGGCCAAAACTGTGATATTATGAACAGCATTAGTTTCCCTGTCCAAAGATTTGGCAGTTGTAATGACTCCACTGTTGGCATCAATATTGAAATACCTTTCCAGGTCTGTGTTTCGATCTATTGAATACCTAGGAAAAGAATGAAAGAAACATTTCATTTATGTTCAATTACAACTTGTAAAACTATTTCACTGATTTCTTATTAGAGGGAAAGTGTTTCCACTGTTTCCTTAGTTTGAGCATAGCTCAGTCCACTTTCCCTGGGGCACTGAGGGAAGCAAAGCCACATGCAAAGGAGAGAGAATTACACAGTGACTTGTGCTGACAGTGGTGGGCTCCACTCCCACAATGCCATCTTAAGTGAGGTTGTAGGTGTTCCTCCGTCTTTTCTTTCTTCCCCTCTGCTGTAAAGCAAACTCAGGAATTAATCAAATAGCATCCTCCTGAGAGCCACCTAGGGAGAAGGTGAGTTGGAATTTGCTACAAAGCTGTACCAGCAGGACTGATCCCATGGGGGCTGGCAGACTGAGCACAGAGCTTTCTATCACCAGCAGAAGAGCCCCTAAGTCACCCAGAGCTGCAGGGGAAGGGGGTAGAAGGAAAGATGATGCAGACTAGAGTCAAGGGATTGCATGTCACCACTGTCAGCTTACAATGTTTTACTGTCACTAGACAAACACAGGCTTATGCCCTTACCTCTTTGGCTTAACATACCTTTACCTACCAATTTGTTTTAGGAAAGGGAGCTCCTTAAGAGCTCCTTAGCAAACTGAAAATAGCATAAGAGAAAAGGTCAAAACACCTGTGGATGATTTGCTTATATCTGTTTTGAGAGTAATGGACCAGTTCATTAGGCAGATTTAGATTTACAACTGAAATATTCTTGACATTAGATTTATTACTGGGTCAGATTCTTGCACTCCCATTTAGGTCAAGTATGTACTCCAGAGCATTTCCCTGCACTCAGGATGAATTAAAATATCTGAACCAGATGAAGCGTGATCACTGCAATTACTGACGCAATGATGATATATTATATTATTGATATAACATCAACCAAATTCTTTGAGCAGCATGGAAAGAGAGAATTATGCAAGACAAAAAATGAGACTTCCTAGACACACTGATCTTACTAAATGATTTGTTTGCTCTGTGTTGTAATATACCATCTTCTTTGCTGTATTACAGTGTTTTATCTATCCCTCTTAACTGTATAATTGAAATGCAGAGCCTTGTTACATAATTAGAATTGTTTTGCTATGTCACAGTGAGAGAGAGAATAACAAGTTGTAACAACAGTAACGGCAGTTTTGTGGATTACTACTTTTCCTCTTTCACTTTTTCTTTTCTTCTTTCATTTTGTCTTAATTGTAGGCCATTTTTCACTTTATTTTTTGCCAGCTCTGCTGTTTATTCGGTCAGCAGTGTTCTGCAGCTGCTTTGTGGCTGACAAGTTTCCCCACGAGACTGTACCTGCCACCTCTGCTATGTAGTCAATCTTGGCAGGCCTTATAGCTGAGATTCAATCTCCTGCCACATTTCCCTTAGAAATCCCTATATTTCTCAATTAGTAAGATTATCACTGTGCAACTTGAAGAGTCAACGAGAAGGAAGAAAAAGAGCGGAGGAGAAAGAGGAGGAGAAGGAGAAGGAGGAGAAGGAGAAGGAGAAAAGGAGAAGGAAAAGGAGGAGATGGAGAAGGAGAAAGTTGAAAATTAATTAAGAAGTAAGAGAGGGAGAGAGGGAGGAAAAGCAAAAAAGTTATATAAATTGGATGACAGATCCTCATGAAACAATCAGAAAATCAGAAAAATAATTTTATGCATAGGAAACAAGCAGTTTCCCTTATTTATAAGCACTGTATCCATACTCAAATTCTAAAAAAAAATATTTTAAATACATTTAATCCTTTAATTCCTCACAGCCACAGTACTTGAAAATCTTTGAGCTGCAGGAGTTTTAAATCCTTTAGTTAAGCTAGTTCAAACATCAATAGTTCTCTGGTCCTTATGAGATAACTTCTTATTTTCAAAACATTTATTATTTTCCCTAGTCCTTGGTATTGTCAAGGTTCTGTGTCTGATCTTATAATTTCAACATTTTCTGAATTGTTAAAAATCTAGTTTTAATCAGTATTGATATAATCCAATGTTTAGAAGTTGGAATACTTATTTATAGACTAATAGTTTAAATTCCTTAAACAGATGATGAAAAGATTTATGCATTAATCCTCCTTAGCATATTCCAATTTTAGGTGAATGTGTCTCTGATGTATCTTAGCATATGTAGAACAGCTTTAAATTATATTATCTTTCACTACCTTTGACCATGTATATAGCAGGTTCACAAGAATATAGATAAATCCTCACTACTTTTTTTTTTTTTTGCTCTCCCTCAAATTCCATGAAATTTTGAAGCAGAAGGAATCTTCAAGATATTAGCAGGTGATATAGTTACTTTTTATGCTGGAATTGTAAAAGTTAACCAGATCATGGCCAAAAAACCTCATCTTTATGTTTACAAAGGAATCAAAAGCATTCTGAGCATGGCCTGTATTAATGGAACTATGTTTAAGCCTATTCTAAATTATTCTAGTAACCAGATATTATACACCAGATGCTAGCATCAGTGCCAGAAAATACTGCCACAGCAAAGATAAATTTCACAAGTAAATCCATGCCAAAGACTCATCTAGGACTTGTTTATACATGATAGGAATCAGCTATTTTGAATATGCAGCAAATATAAAACGAAAGAGATAGAACACTTGCATCACCTCTAGGAGTGAAACATATGCTTAACTTTTGCAACATAATATCTCTGCTTTAAAAAATTTTGGAAATTACACTAGACTCCCAAGTTCATTTTCATTGCATGAATGGAAAGACTTAACATTACCAAAAGAAGTGACGCCCAAACAAGTACCCCACAAAGATCATTCCCATTTATGCCTTAAGTAGCAATGAAAACAAATGAAACTAAGCACTAACTTTTAATTGTGCATGAGTTCCTCCCCCTGTGGAGTTTAAACTCACAGAGTTCCTAAGTTATAACCATTACATTCTAGATCCTTTGCATTTTACTTCGAGAATTAATATTACTGCTCTGCATAAGAAAAATAACAAGTAGCTCATTACTGGTTTAGCTAAGGTGGCGAGTCTTTGACCTTGAGCTCTGACCTTAGATACAGGCAAACATCAGATTGAGAATTTGCGTTCTCTTATGGTTTCTTAATGATCTTGGAAATCATATTATGGAAGACTTGCAGTCATTTTAGACACTGAAGACAAAGGAAGAGGGCCTTGATACTTTATAATCTCCAGTGATCATAACGCTTTCTATTCAAATGGAAGATATTTGGCTGTAGCAAAATTTACAAAACCAAAAGCCTTTAACCATCCTGACTAGAACAGGATACATCTCATCCTATCCAATTCTCTCATGTAAAGATTTTTTATGAATGTTTCCTGCTGTGGGACCTCATCTCCAGTTTCCACGTGGGAATTTATGTCCTATTATATTCTGATTCCTAAGACATACAGACTATGAATCATTAGTCAAGCATACATGAATATTATAGATACAATCTTTCATCCTGGTTGATTTAAGAGAACATAACTTGCTCTAGATAATAACAGACTCTTCCTAAGCTTAGAGAACAATAAATATGAGAAATATTTTTAGGTGATTTTTTTTCCTTTGGGATTCTGAAACTGGATCTTCTTTTCTTTGTTTCACAGAGATTTAAACTTTTTTTTATTTTTATTTTTTTCCCAGAGATTCTGTAGCTCAGGTTATAAAAGCTAAAACATGCAAACATCTGAATCTCTCTGTGTAAGGGAATAAAGCTTATTAATTACTTTCAGTGTAACAAAAACCCCTCCCACCACAAGATGAACAGCTTCAATGCAAAGGCTGAATAAATAGTTAAGATGTCTTACAATTACCTGACAGGACTATTTGAGGCATCTGGATCATGGGCTGCTACAGTTCCGATGATCGTGCCAACCTTTGCTGCTTCAGACACCACCATGGAGTACAGACGAGAAGTGAACACAGGCGGCTCATCGACATCTTCTACAATTATCTTGACTGTTGTCATATCACTGAAGGGCCCCAGACTCAGGAAACGAGGGTCAACATGCATATTGGCTGCTTCTATCCTCAAGGTATAGCTTGTCTTGGCTTCAAAATCCAGCTCCTGCACAGGCAAAATTATTTGGAAATTTTATTATTCAGTGATCTTCACACAAAACTGTTTTGCTTAAAACTTTCATTATGCTTTAAGTAAAAAATGAAACTACCTTTGCCATTTGTATACAACCATCACTTTTGACTGACAGGCCATAGTTGATTATTTAGCTATCTCAACATGCTATTTGCAGTGCCTCACTAGTGAATATTCTGCAATGACTTTAGTGATAAAGATAGTTCTACTTTGTGAGTGAAACAAATTTATGAGGTAATGGCAAAACGTTCTGTAATGTCTATGAAGACCAAATTCTCACTGATTATTTCACGGTTGTGAATTAACACTTATTTTTGTCTTATTAATATTTTATCTAAGCTAATGACAAATACAATATGGCATACTACCCAGACATAAGAACTCATTATAATCTTTATAGGTTACTTACAAGTGAAAACACCTCATTCAGAAAACTGTGGGAAGGATTTTTTGTTTGTTGGTTTGTTTTAAATTTCTTTTGAATTTATTGGTTTTTGCATAGTATTTGGATGGAATAAGCAATTGTTTTCTCAAGCTGTTATAAATTTGTGTAGAAAATGTAGCAATGACTTAAATGACACTGCTTGTATCAGAGTATTTTGTACTGAGATGCAGCCTGGAGATTGTTTTTGTTTGTTTTGCTTATTAAGCAAAATGCACTTTTTTTTTTTAATACCTTCCTTCTGCTTTCATTTTCTTCAATGGAAGTACAGTTTCTTTTCAAATGCATACTGCATTAGAATCAAAAATTACCCTCCATGACAAAAGAGATGTCTGTAATCTGAGGATATTCAGATTCTTCAGAAAGAAGAAAATTTTATTGGAGGAAAAAATAATTTTAGCTCACAGGCCATTACTGAAAGAAAACATCAAGTTAATATTAGAACCAATTTCCCCATATCTATAGTCTTAGTTTGTCAGCTTGCACCAAACATCCAGCTAACTATTCTTTTGTAATTCCAAGTTTAATCATTAAAAACAGCTGTAAAATACCGAAGCACTTCAAAAGCTGCAGTCTTGTTACTCATCTATGTCTTCAGTCTGTAATTCCTAGTGTATAAAACAGATTAAAAATGTTTTTCTGCAGTTCTGCTACTGAATACATCACAGGGATCTGAGATGTGCTTGCAAATTAATCCTCCAGCATCTGCGAAACATTCCAGTATTCATTCAGAGGAGCAGCAGAGGTGAAACACACATCTGTTGACCTACAAGGGCCAAAGTTCTCCATCTAGTTACAGTCAGATAAATCCCAAATGAGCATCTTAAAGTCGGTGATTATGTTGATGCTATAATACAGCTGCAAACAGCCTAGATTTAAATATGTAAAATGAACTGCAGCGCAGCACACTCAGAAAGGCACTGAACTTTTTCAAACTCTGTGTGGCAGCAAAAGGCTTCTCCAAATGGGAATACATGTGATCCTCATATTAGGCAAGCACTTATTGGATTGAATCAAAGCTGCAGTATCCACAGCTCTTGGAAAACAAATATGCTGAAATAGAAAGTTTGTCTGGATGCTGTTCCCTCTACTGGATACAACTGGTCAGTATTCATTAATAAAGCATGTTTAATAGTTTAGTTTATTTTCACTTTGGTTTCATATTTAAATTACAATACATGTGTTTGAAACAACCTCACAGCCATAATGCAAATGCGATGTGATGCTGGAATGATGAAAAATGCCTCAGAAACTTCATTCTGTGGTGATAACAATTAGGCAAGTGATAACACCAGATAAGCAGCAAGGTTAACAAGAGGACAAACAAGCATACAAATATCTCAAGACATCACATTATCTAATAAAAGCAAACGATTAATTAAAAAATTATAACCTGAAAAAACAGCACAATAAATAAAGAAATAATAACCTGAAAAATGTTGAAGGCAAAAGCATAACATTTGTTGAACTAAAAATAAACCCCAAAACCACCAAAACTCCCCCTCAATAAGCAAAAACACCAACCCTTTCACAAACAGTATATTTTGAGTCAGAATGTACAAAAGTATGTAGTGGAGAAAGGAAAGATAATTTATCTGCATTAATTAAACACTCACTAATGAGTGGTTTCTGTTGAAATTGGGTGACTGAGATTACAGTGATACCTAATCAAACACATGGAAACATATAATAAGACTGCAGAAAAGATAACTTCTTCTGATATACTAATGTCAACAGCACAGTCTTTCAAAGAAAAAAAAAACATACATTTCTGATTTGATTGACAGAATCTATACCATATATGTAATTTGAAAAATTATATAAATTTTAATTTTTATTTAATAGATTAGCATAACAAAAATACTTTTCAAAATTGACACCCTCGTGTTTCTATATTGATTATAAAAGACTAGAACTTATTAAGTCAAATAATAAGAAGTATTTTTTCATATGGATGTTTATCATGAAACAGTGTTAAACTAGTAGGGAATTCATCAAAAACACACATTCATTAGAAAAGCATTTCCTCATGGAAAAGGATGAAAATCCAACAGTGTTGTAACTACATATTCTAAACAGACTTACTTACTAAGTGCATGTTCAACCTTCTCTAACTTAGCCGTGTACATCTGAGAAAATCACCATATGGCCCTTAGTGTGACTGTAGCAAAATTCTTCCAGGAAAGATATCAGCTGGTGAGTGCTTGGTTTTCACCAGTCACTAGTAAGGGAGTCTCAATAACTGAAAGAAGTAAACATCTGCTCTCAGCCACATGAATCCTTCCCTAGAATTCCCTCAGATATCTTCTGGTACCCAATGCTGCTGGCAGTATACAAAATATATAGGGATCCTTGTTAATGAAAAATAAATGAATAAATTTCAAAAATCAAATCTATGTATGCGTACAGTAAAGAACAGTTGGTGTTTAGGAGAGGATAATTCTAGATTGAGAAATGGATTTTACAATATCAAGTGACTTTATTGCAGTGGCAGCAATGTTATTTTCAGTTTTTTCTAGCAGATCCTGTCTTCTGTGGGGTGTGGCAATGTCAACAAAACGTCTACAAAAGTCATCCTCAATTTGTTGCTCTAAGGTATACAACCTCAGATCCTGCGGGGAATACAGAGTTATCTGAGTTTGAGGCAGTATATAATCTGGGAAAAGCAAACAAAATATCTAAGGTATGAGGTCTTGGCCTGGTGTAAATATTTCAACATTTCTTAGCTAATATAATGAAGAAATTATATGCACACTATATATACACACTAAAGAAAGACTGAGAAAGTGAATGGAAAAGATTTTCTGTTTTTGTTTCTTCTTATCCAATTATCATTGGTGTCTGTTATACAGAGAGCATTATTTAAATGGATTTTGGATCATGCCATCATTATTTCCTGCTATAACAAAAGCACAAGATTCCAGTGATGAACACCAAGTTAACAGACTGCAAATCACTACATCAATGGTGAAGGTTAAATGGACAATGTATACTTCAGTCCTTCAGTACAGTGAATAGAGCTTAACAGCTTCATTAATATCTGTGCATTAGTATTATCTGATGAGATCCTGTGCAGGATCCATTAATCTTTCCTTTTATAAAGTCTATATTGTTTTTTTCTTCTTCTTCTTTTCCTTTTAAGGGGTAAGAATTTTATCCTCTCTGAAAGAAATTGCAAAACAGGTCCTCTATTTTAGGGAGGCTCAATATGAAGTTATAACTCACAGAAAGCCCATTTTTATAATGTTCATTTTTATTGCATGGAAACTTCGTAATAATGTACTTTTCAGAGGTGAAAATCCCATTTTTAAGCCCAGTTGAGGTTTTATATTGAAAACTGCAGTACATCAAACAAATGCACACAATCTCTCAAAGGAACCAGGGAAGCCTCGAGTTCTTACATTGTAAACTCTGATACAGAATTGAAAGAAAAAATTCTAGCTAAAAAAAAATTTTAAAAGAAATGTTAACAGTAATGGAAAAATAGCTTTTTACTCAAAAGCTTATGCATAAGCCTTCTCCTCTCCCCACCCCCGTTTTATAATTGCTAATATTGCTTTTAGAATGAACTCAGGCTTTAAAATAATATCTTAGCAGTCAATTTCTGTGAGAAACTACTTTATAACATTATTTTTCCCTTTAACATTCATACCAGTTGGTGATCTTGGTGGTAGGGCTGTGTATTGAGGGTAGAAATGAAGGCAAAATGAGCGAGAACTCTACCACAGGAAATCTTAATGCTTGTCACTTTCTGCACTAAGACATTACAATCCTCACTCTTACAGAGCTTTTAGGGGGTATTGGTCTTTCCCCCCCCCCCCCCACCCCTTAAACACACTAAAATCTCTTCAAAGACTTCCAATTTGTTTGCATCTTGTCTCATAACATTTCAAAAAGTCGCATATGATGTAAAATAAAATATACCTTGCAGCCTTTCATTTATTATTAAATTACCATAACTAATTTAATACCAAATATTTAATAAAAGTGTAGGTGGATACAGAGCATCATGTTTTCATCTTCAGATGTTTTGCTACTAAGCTATTAGTAATACTGAAGTCTAACTTTAGCCTGCAACTTTGTGGATACAGTGAGGTCTGTACTTACATGATGCTTCCTTTAGTACACTATTTCTAGGAATAGTGCTTTGGAAACCACAAGAAATAAGGATTTGTGTATGTACTCTGCTTACAAAGCAAAGCCAAGACTCCATTCATGTGTATTACAATCAGGATTCTGTCAAAAAATCAACATAAATTAACTTCAAAATTGTACATAAGTTTGCATGGACATTTCAGGATCTGTTGTATTAAATGTCTGAATCACCATTTGCTTCCATAAATGTTTCTTCAATTCTAAGATTTCTACTGCAGAAGAAAATCTGACACATTTTTTAAAACTTCCATATATGCAGAAAAAATACGCTTTTTCTCCAAACACTCTCACCACTGTGAAATTGAGCTATGCAAATGATCTGAGTCCTTACTAACGGATCATTGATAGCAGTATGTAAATTACAAATGAAACCACAGGAAGGAATTGATCCTACTCTACAGATGGAGAACTGAGTCACAGTGTGAACGAAGAAAAAATTTTGAGATACTTCTAAGAAATATAAATGCCTGATTCTTTTTTATAAACTGTACAACTCTTTTTTTTTTTTTTTTCCTGAAAAGATCTTATAGGATGGACATTTTTCTAAGTCGGGTTTAAAGGTAACTGACATACCTAGTTTAGTTTTACATTGGAATTGGAAGCCCATGGCTACAGCCTGTGTACCCCTCACTGAGTTAAAAACTGGCAGGCTCAGGAGTTGATTGTGAATGGAGTCACATTTGGTTGCCAGCCCATCACCACTGGTGATCCCCAGGGCTCAGTGTTCAGTCCAGCCCTGTTTAATATCTATAAATAATTTGGATAAGTGGATTGAGTGCACTTCAGTTTGCAGGCAACACTAAGTTGGGCGAGAGCACTGATCTGCTGGAGGGCAGGAAGGCTCTGTAGGGGCATCTGGACAGGCTGGATCAATGGGCTGAGTCCCATTGTGAGCTTCAACAGCAGACGTCTGGGGTTCTGCACCTGTGTGACAACCTGAGTGCTACAGGCTGGGGGCAGAGTGGCTGGAAAACTGCCCATCAGAAAAGAACCCGGGGATGATGGTCATGATCCAGACTGTGCCCATGTGCCTCAGAAGGCCAATGATTTGTATCAAAGCCAGTGGAGGGACAAGGGCAGCAACGGCCCCTTTGTTCTTGGCACAGGTGAGACCACACCTTGAGTCCTGTGTCCAGTTTGAGCCTCCCACTCAGGAGGCGTTCGAGTGTACAGAGAAGGGCAATGGAGATGGTGAAGGGTCTAGACAATTAGTTTTCTAAGGAGTGGCTGAAGAAACTGGGATTGTTTAGCCTGGAGAAAAGGAGACTGTGAGGGAATATTATTTTCTACACCTAACTAAGAAGAGATTGCAGTGAGGTCGGGGTCAGCCTTTTCTCCCAGGTAACTAGGATAGTACAACACAACACAGTCACACGATGTGCCAGGTAAGGTTTAGGCTGGACATCATGAAGACTTTTTTTCACTGAAAGGGTACTTAAACGTAAAAACAGACTTCCCAGGGGATCATCATCCCTGGAAGTGTTCAAGAAATGACTGGAAGAGGCACTATAGTTTAACTGACATGGTGGTGTTCGATCAAAGATCGGACTTGATGAATTTAGAGGGCTCTTCCAACCTTAATGATGCTATCTTATGATTCTATTCTATTCTATTCTATTCTATTCTATTCTATTCTATTCTATTCTATTCTATTCCACGATTTACAACAGAGACTGTGCTACAGTGCTGAGAATAGCCAAATTCACATTATTTACAACATCAGAATTGTAGCATGAACTGCTCTGAACAGGATAAAAATAAGAAAGATTTCTCCTGTTTCACTTGATAAGTGAGAATTTTTCTGTTTATTTGTTAGTATTATTTAACAAAAGAGAAACTGAGCAAATAAAGAAGTGGGAAGATTTTCACAGGGACTTGAAACTGCTGGGCAACAAACTGTATGAATATAGGAGGTTACAGGAAAAGACTCCTATTAGCTTTTCTACCACTTTCCCACCCTTCATTTAAGCTGAGAGCACTACTTATGGGTCTCATTCACTTGTTATTTATAAAAACTTCTGTAGAAAGAGGAAAGACAAAGAAAAAGAAAGTCAAAGTTTGTCTTCTAGAATTTTTCACATCCTATTTCAGGCAATGAAATAGCTGAAAATAGCCTGAAAGCAATTTACACACTTTTATTGTAAATTAAATTTATAGATACATACTGGATACACTTTTTGCATATGAAATCAGTTAATGTATTGCAGAAGAGAGTAGATTTTATTTTTAGTGCCAATAACCAAGTAAACGGTTCAGTGCTAGCTTTTGTCATAAGATGAACTTTTAGCTTCTCTAATCTTACAAAAATCAATTCTACGTAGACATAACAAGCTGTTATTATGTAAGCCATAAATTCATGAACAACATTAGTCCTTGTCCCAAATATTTTAAAAATTGGGAGGGGGGGGGGGGTGGTTTACTTGTTTTTGTTTGGTTTATTTTGTTTTGGGTTTTTTCTTGGTGAGGGGTGGTGGCTTTTTGTTTCAAAGGAACTTAAGCTACTTCCTAGAATATGTGAGCTACTTATCTCATTCATTTAATTTTGATTCAAATATCCTAACTGGGATAAAATAAAATGAGGTGTGACGAGTATGTGAAAGCCCATATGGCTGCACAAACTGTACAGTGATACAGCAAACATGCTTCTTAGTTGTGCTGCATAAGGTAGTACAATCCTACTCTTTACTCTTTGAAAGGACAAAGACCAAGCAGATAGATACATAGAGAAAGCATTCTTCCCTTGTCTGATTCCCTATAGTCAAGGGAGTAATTACAAGCATGCCAGACTATTGCCAAAATGTCATTTTGAGCTGAGGTTTAGTCTAGTAGGAAATCTACACTGACACTAGGTAGCAACAGCACTAGCATGTTCAGGAACACGTAATCCCTGGTCTTGCCATGGCTATAGGAACTATGAGCAGAACTACCACTCCTGTTCAGGAAACAGAAATGTTCTCAAAATGTTTAAAAAAAAATCATCCTGAATAAATTGCAAGCCAGAGAGATATCTGTCTTTACAGCAATGCAGAAGACTTATAAAGGAAGGAATACATTCCATGTATTACAATGAATATCACTATTAATAGTAAAAACACTATTTTTTTTCCCCCACTGACTCATGATATTTTGAAGTCTCTTTGTTGTAGGGTACAGAGAAGAAATATGTTCAAACAGGCGTGGAAACCAATCCAAAACAAATCTATTCACCAGTAATCTTGAGATACACCTAATAATGTGACACTTTTCTCATTCTAATATTACGGTATTTGGTAACTCGCTGTTTCAAAACAGATAATTTTCCTGCAATTTTCGCTCATCCCTGGGCCCTTTTTCTTTTGATATTCCATAAAATGAATGTTGTGGAATGAAAATTAAAAAGAACATAAAAATCGTCTTTACACTGTGAATTCTTAAATCTAACTTCTCTTCCTACAGTTTTCTTTTTTACAAAATTTCTCTTTTTTGAAATTTAATGCTACTTATGTGTTAAAAGAAGTGTTAGTTTTGAGTAAGGAAGTCAACTTTCAAAATTGTCTTGAGTGGTTATCCTTCTAAAAACAGAATGCAAAATCCCCAGCTTGTGTGTGGAACACAGATAAACAGGTGCCAAACTTTCTCCAGCAACACCCAGCACAAAACTGAATGGAGAAGTGCCTTCAGCTGCTCAGAGCTACTGCCGGTGATTTTCATGCCCAGCCTGTTGAGCTTTGTGTACAATTGCAGCAGAAGTATGCGAAACTAAAGCACCCATTTGCATTTAGAACCAAAGCATGCCTTTTCATAAGTCTTTGCCTTGGCATTTTACTGACTGATGTGTACCCAGACGTGTCATCTGAGCATATCAATAATCAGAAGTTGAAAAGGATAGGCATGCATTTTGAGGCTGAGATGTTTCTCAATACCTCAGCTGGTTTTAGGGCATGAAAAGGAGAAAGGTAATTGCACTCAGAGGAGTACAGAACATCATGTGCTGGACAGTAAAACTTTCAGGCAGATTCCAGGCTACAAACCTAATTTCTTCCCTAATTTCTTACTAACAAGCACACATTATCATGCAGGGATAACCCTACTCCACAGTGATCTGGCAGGTAAGGCTCAGTGATGGAAACCCACTAAACCTGCATACACAGTTATTAATGATCTTTAATTAAATTTATTGTCCAGAAGACAGTGCAGTGACCTGAAAGACACTGATCTTCAGCTTCTCACTTCTATCCTAGACAATGTTATCTATAGGGCTGGCAGGGAGGGTCTTTCAGCACTGGGCAAAGCACAGGGTTCCCTGAGTCAAAATGAAAAGCTAAGGATATCCTGAGGTATTCCTTGGCTATATCAGAGTATATCAGGTTTGGGTGAAGGGCAGTCAGTTCTCCTCATGGCAGACCAGTGCTGTGCTTTACACTGCTAGCTGGAAAAGTATTGACAACACACCAGTTTTTGGCTACTGCCAAGCAGTGCTGGCGCAGCATCAGTGCTGTCTCTCCAAATTTCCCACACAGATGGGCAAGATCTTGGGAGGAGACACAGCCAGAACATTGGGCCCAAATTGACCAAAGAGATATTCCATGCCATAGGGCATCTTCTCAGATTTAAAACCTAAGAGAAAGGTGGGGGGGTGGAGTGAAGGAGTGGGCATTTGTTATTTACTACCTTTGCCTTCTGAAGCAACTGCTACTTGAACTGAAGCCCTTCTTTCCAGGTTGTGTCCGGGCAACTCCATTATGAATAAGATCTTTTGGTTTTTCGCTTTGCTTGGCATGCATATGACCTTCAGTTTTGCTTTTGTAAACTGATTTTATTTTGAACCACATGGTTTTCTCCATCATATTTTCTCACACTGTCCCACTGAAGAGGGGGTGAAAGACTGGCTTGGTGGGCACCTGGCACTAACCAAGGACTACCTACCACACAGAGGAAAATAAGTCAAAAATAGACAGAAAATTAGAGAAAAGGTCTAACACTGCAGAGAAAGAAGTCCGAATCCTTGTGTCAAAATACAGCAGTATGTAGGTATAAAGATTATTAATAAATTAGACCATTTGATCAGGTCAACAATTTGCACCCTTTTAATGTAGTCCAACAGCTATTTCAGAAAGCATTTCTCTGGACAAATGTTTAGTAGTGAAAAGTCCAGTTCAGCTGGTGCCTTGGGTTTTAGTCTGTTTAGTCTCTGTTCCAGGTCATTCTTTCCAGGCATCACAGCCCCCTAACTAAAACGACTGTAGAAATAACAGAAGTCAATTATTTGGTCCACTGTATAGCACTGAAATCAGAATACTCCAGGAACAAATATCACAACTACAAAACCATACTAAAAATTGGAAACGAACTCACCAGATATTAGATCACTGAAGATCCTGACTGATTCAGTGTTACTTGTTGTAGCACTGGTAAATGTTCTCCCTCTAGGATATGCACATTTCTCCCAAATCCTTGCCCAAAAACTTTAAATGAGCAAACTGAAGGAGACACATTGAATTTGGCTGTTGAACAAAAAAACTACCAACTTTTCATCACTTGTATTTCAAACGTGCTAAGCAGAAGTACATTTTGCAAGAAGCCTAAGATGGGTGGCTTCTTTCTTGAAAGAAGATGATTCACATTACACACATTATGATCTTTCAAGGGTGAACATACTTCATTTGTTGTGACATCTATGGATGATTACCAGCTCTCAAGAGGGGTTAAGGGCATCAGAGAAGTAGCCCGTTGCTTTACAACATCTTGCAGTCTTAACTTCTTTCAAAGGAGAATTATAACTGAAGCTTTGTATTGCTTAGAGAAGAAATTGGTACACCAGAGAAGGGAAAACAACCCAACACAACCAGACAAAAAAAGCCTCTCAACCAAAAGGTGAAGTTTATAAAGATTAAAGAATCTACGAGGAAGAAAAATCTGTTACGGAATAATATTAAGTACTAACATAGGTACTTGTTTAGAAACATAGTTACATGTATTCCAAAATGCTAAATCATTCCCATGTTCCAAGGATATTGAATTGTTGAGGAATACATTCAATGTAGGTAGATGGGTGAGCAGCTGCAGTGGGAGCTGCAGATTGAGCTCTGGGTGGGAAACCCAGGCTGTGAAATACCATCCTTTTCACAGCAAAGGTCACAGGGTCCTTGCCAACCATTCACACATTAAGGGTAGGAAATTATATGAGAGATTCTTCTAAGGTATTGTATTTCTTTTACTGTTCAAAAAATTTAAATTTTCTTCAAAATTATTTCAGCCCATTTTTCCTTTTTAAAAGGGTAGTCTAAAAATGTGTTGCAGCAATGCAAGAAAGCTTAGTTTTAATAATTTTACAGCAACATGATTTTTCAATTTCATTATGTTTTCTAACTGCACATATAGAAAGCTACAAAAAATAATTATTTGAAATTTTCAGGGTTTTTTGAAATAATATTTTTAATAATACATGATCTTGTAAACCTACTTCTTTTAGTGTTACATAGTTTTAAATTAATAATATGTGCTTTCTGAATAGTACCACCTCAGCCAAAGACATTTAGAAAATTATTTTTAAAGTTCATTTCAGGATCCATTTTTTTTTTATTTGGAACTTCCATTTTGCTACAAAATACATTGTAACACTTTCTACTATTTAATACAAAGAAAAAATAGACTAAAATTTAGATTCCCATTCAAATGCAGTGCTTTAAAACATCCTCCTCACAAAAAAAAGATACAGGTTTTGTCAAAGAAAATGCAGAATATTTTTCAGCATAAGTAATTCAAAACCTCAAAATCATGCAGTGAAGTCAAGATGAAACAGACCAATGGAAATATTTACAGCAGGCAAGGCTCCTAGAAACAAAAACTCATATTCTCATTACCTGCCCCCATCTTGAAGAGTTCCAAACAGAATTCGTGGGTAAAATCAGACTTACTTTCTGAATAGTTATGATTCCCTCCTGGGTGTCTTTGTCAACAGAAATTTTAAATACTCCCAAACCATCACCATCCACAATCTTGTACTCCATTTCAGCATTAGGTCCAACATCTGCATCTGCAGCTTTTATTCTGGCCACCACAGAAGCCACTGGTAAAGACTCTGGAACATTATACTGATATGATCCTACAAAATTTAAAAATTTAATGAATTCAGAATGTTCTGGGACTGAAAGAAAAAAAAAAAGAAAAAAGAAAAAGAAATCTTTCTTAAGCTTAAGAAAGCTTAAGCTTTCTTAAATCTACCTTCCTTTAAATCATCTGCCTGAACATTTACTCAGGCTATATGAATATATTCTTCAGTTTTGAAATAGAATTGCCCTTTATGATAGGTTTTCCTTATTATAGACTCTAAGTACAACAGGCATAACTTCTTCATATGACAGGAGAAGTATAAGGCAAAGATTAAAAAAAAATATCAAAACTTAAATGAAAATCATGATGTGAGTCCTGGATAATACAGACAGTTTTACTTTGTTTTCCAGAAAAGAGGAAAGGAAAACATGTATGTAAATAATATAAATATAAAAACTTACTATTCTATAGGTTTGTATCTTGATCAGGCAGCTCGCAATTTGACTATCACTAGAAACTAATATATACTAATTTCTGTAACAGCAAGTGCACCATCTTGAGAATTCTAGCCTTTTTTATTCAAGAACAAAATTATATATATGCTGTCAAAAGGGTATCAGAATGCATTCTGTAGCCAATAACATTCTCACCTTCACAAATAACTTCAGTTATTCTATTATTATTTTAAGCAGTTGGTGGCTTGAAACAACAGAAAATCTATTATGTGCAGATCTATTTTTTCCATCATTGGAGGTGAGGCTGGAGCCGACATGAATGTATCCTTTGCAATACTTTAATTCTATGTTACCGTGTTTTGGGGGTTTTTATTATTTCAATTAAGAAAAAAGCACTCCAGACAGAACACTATGAAAAAACTGAGCCCTTCTGGTTTGAGCATACAACTGCGTGCTCCTTTCTTTAGGCTAGGGTGAGAGCCACCTTGGTCAAAGAAATCAAGTGGAGGGAAGGTGACTTCCCAGCACTTTGATGATGAACTCTTTAGAAAACACTGTAAGCATGTGACAATGTCAAAGGACTACGAAGGATTAATAGTCAAATTAAAGAATCCTGAAGTCTAACTGGCAAGACCTAAATATCTATTAGGATTTTTTATTTTTTGTCTATTTATTCATGAGAGGAAGTAAAATACATTAATAAATGTCACTGCTGCTGTACACCGCTTCATTTCAACTGATCTGGCATGCATGAGGCAAAGAAAAACAATGCTTACTAAATAATAATAATAATAACAGTAATAGTAATAATAGTAATCTAGCAGCCAGTGTTTAACCAAGTACTTAACATGGAAAAGAAATTGTTTAGAAATAGCACAGTGTGTAAATAAAATAACAATGTTTAGGAATAATATTACAAGTCAAGTATTTCCAAAATAACTTACTGCGTGGAAAGCGGGGTGGGTTGTCATTAACGTCAGTCAGGGTGACAGTGACAGATGTAGTCCCTGACAATCCCCCATTCTGCCCAACCATGTCCTTTGCCTGGATAACTAAGAGGTACTGGTCCTTGGCTTCTCTGTCCATATTTGGAAGGGCAGTCTTGATAACACCTGCAGAAAGACAAGGTGTCAAGGATCGCACAAGCACAAATATGCTACTGTGAAAGCTGAGCTTGCCTTTAAAAGGTAACGGGATCAGTAATTGCAGCAAGAGTGGAATGAATTCCAACACTAATATAACAGGTTTTGACAGGAGTTGCATGGACATACCATACTCTTATTTTAAATAGTCACCAAACCCACCAATTTTTATTTAATACTAGATTCACTGGGTAATGCTGTACATGACTGTGTTTTTCAAGAATCTTCTCCCTGAATTAGTCTTCTTGGGTAACACTTCCTTCCCTGGAAGATGTAATCTTCTGTATTTGATTTCCCACCCTTTTAGAGCTATGAAGAACAGAATATTCTGCATTCATTTTTAAAATCCTAATGTCAAGATTCATTTCAATATCTTTTGAATACCCATTCAAGACATTAACTTTTACGAATACTGATAACATGCCACACTTTGCAGATATATGAAATTGTCTTATTTTGCTATATGTTGGGTTTAGCAATATCCACTTTTAAATCATTGGCATCATTAAGAAAAATTTTTATTTATTAGTTAAATACCTGAATATCTGAAGTAGTTTTTGTTATGTCCATTTCATGAACTGCATAATCAATTAATTAATTTGTAATTAATTGATATGAAATCAAAACTAGAAGAAAATTCCATGTTTCATCCTTTCAGCTCTGCTGTATACATCAAAAAATAAATATGCCTTCTCAAAATATGATGATTTTATGAATATTTCATGCTCAGTACATAGTACAGCTGCTAACCCTGATTTCCAGAAAGGCAGCCGTTTGCTCCTCCAGCACTTAGTGTCAGCAGTAAAAGAAACATAAACAAACTAAATAAAGAAGAGGCACATTGGGACACATATCTCTTCATATGCCATTTGTTGAATGTTTGCTTAGAGTTTTATTTCTTTTTTCCCTTATGAATGTTGGACTTGCTATTAATCACCTCTGGTTTGAAACATTTATTTCACAAACAGACTGCCTGGCAGTATTTCACCCATTTTACAAGACATGTAAAATACCATTAATATACAATTTAATGGTGTTATTGTTTCTACCTTGCTTTTCTTAGCATGCTTGTTTTTCTGTCATAGTTAAATTGCCAGGCAAAGTTACCTAATCATTTGGAAGCAAACTGTCATGAACACAGGAAATTTGAGTATCACACCAAAGTGATGTAAATGTATGCAAACATTTCAGTCTGAATTCTTCAAGATATTTGTTTAGTAGAAACTACTATGTTATTGTTCAATGGCTGCCTGCAGTCATTATCACAACATACATGGTACATAAACACACTTGGAGAGGGAGAAAGAGAAACAGGGAGAAAACCACTCTAAATCATTCTCTTCAGAGGGGAAAGGACAGTGCTATATACCCTCGCTTAGCCTGGACCTGTTGTAATATGAAGATAATTATAGCACTTATTTCTGCAAATTCAGATGTTGCTAGATAGAGTGTGACCTTTTGGTCAAAACACTGGGACTAAGGTCTGATTCACATCACAGGTTGTCCATGATAAAAAGGGTAAATATTTTTCTTCTCTTTTGTCTCAGCTTGGTTATATATCCAAAATGAAGATTATAACTCTTCTCCTTGTAGGCATAAGTGAAAGCTCCAGCACTAACTGAAATGAGCAGAGAAAGAACATACTTTCCTTCTTGATGTAATGATACAGCAGAATAGGCAATATTCATTAGACCAACAGAGGATTAAAAGTTGTATTTGGTTATGGCTTAAAAATATTCACAAAATTTAAAGAAAATTGTAAAAAACAGTTTCACCAGTAATATGCTTTGACACTGGCAGCGAAATGTTATATCTGGTAAGCATACGAAGCATGGTGTTTTCTTCTTCAAATTAGTAAAGAAGGAACTCATTGCCCACAACAAAACTTTAGTTTGAAAAGTAGAATGGAACGTAACTGTGCCTTAAATATGTTCTTATGGAACCTGGCTATGTGACATTTAGATATTTCCAAAAACTGAAAAAAAAAAGTCCAATGAATTTTGAAATTTTCACTGATGAGAGAGATGAAACCTGACAGCAGACCAAGCAGCTGGTAGATTGAAAAGATAATAAATTCTATTCCAGCAAAGTTTGTTTATGGCATAACTCAGATGTGTGGCTTTCATAATCTATTCTAAAGAATAAGAAATTAAAAGATCAACAAAACCCAAATATATTCAATTAACCAAGAGGTCATATTAATAAGTTCCTAGCAAATGCATATTTTCCTCTTTTTCTCATCATTACTGCAAAGAGTTTATGTAAATTTACCTGTTTTGGGCTCCACAGAGAAGTAAGGTTGTCCTTGCAATATACTGTAAACCACTCGAGCACTGTTGCCATAAGTAGGATCATCTGCATCAGTGGCTGTCACTTGAACCACAGAGGTACCTGGAAAATATTTGAGGGACTATTGCACAGGAAAGATAGAAATATCTAAGCTACTTACTCAATATACTGTGCCAGTACATATCTGGAACAGTGTGAGGTGGCTTTTTCACAATGGTTCATCATTTCCATGCTGACTGTTAAATGTATCAGGTTCTATTTCTAAACTAGTAGTATCAGCTATTACAGAATTCTATCTTCCCAAATAGTCACAAGCATTGACTCACAGCAGTAAAAAGTATCTCACTCATTAGTTCCTCCTCTCCATCTCTGCCCTTGCTTGATGAAGGACATGTCAGCAAAATTTCTGTATAATGATGATGAAGCCTGAAGTTTGAGTATGAAATGCAGTACTTTTCCTTTTAAGAGAAGTCTGCATGCTGAAAATGTAATGACTCATTAGAAATTCAAACATACATACTTACATATATATGTTTTAAAAATTTTGATAAATGTACACAAAATCATTGTTAGGTTATAAAATTATTTACTTCAGAAACACATGGCTGAAGAGTTTATTTCTCAGCTCAGAGAAAACCTGGTGAAAGCCATCTCTAATTTCCTTTAAAAACAGTAATTTCTTTCAATAGTCTGCAATACTAATTTCCTTCAATATATCTGCAATATCAATTATAGTAATCTATTGCATAAAGATTCCTTGAGCAAAAAATCTTTCTATGTTGACAGGAATAAGAAAGCAAAATTTCTAACTGGCTAACAAGAAGGTTATATTTTGAGGTGAGGACCTCATTCTGCGTCCAGCTCCTATTCATTATGTTCTCCATGTCAGTTCCCATTTGTTTTGTTCTAGACAAGAGCTTTCATGGTGTATGCTGAGAGCAGAATAAAAAGATCACTCAGGGGGCAGGGCCTTGGCCAAGGTCACCATTCTTTGATAGACAGAAATTATTTTTTTTCTCACTGATAGATTTTCTGGAACATTCAAATCTTCTACTGAACAGCCCAGGGACCCATTTGGAGGTGAGATTGCAAATTAATACTGTAGCAATTTGACAGATGCCCAGTAAAGGTCTTCAAGAGAAGATCAGATTGCTTCATAGACTTTATTTAGACACATGATCAGAGAAAAACATTTGTTAAACACAGAGTTCATTTTCTGAAAGGACAAGTTTTTGAACTGTGAAAATGAGACTTGCAAGTCTTGAAATCACTTTTTAAGATCAATCTGCAACAGCAAGTGTCCAGAGTGAACTTAACATAAATAATATTCTGGTCAGTTTTACTTGGAATTTTCAGGAAATGGGAGAAAGTTATGAAATTCCTTTTATCTGATATAGTATATCTCCCATCTATTTTCCTCATCTTTTCCATTCTCAGTTAAGTAGAACATCATAAATAGAACCTGGGACTAGGCTGAAAGATTGGAGAGAGGATTAAGTGCAGCCCTCCATAAAATGGAATAAAGGATGGGTCCCACTTGAAAGAATTCTGACCAGAATGATCATTTGTAAGATAAATTTATTCAGGTTATGGCCTAGTTAGCCCACATTCCTGATCTCTATTTCTGAAGTATCCATGACAAAGTAGGATGGTTGCAATTCTATTTAAATGCAATTTTTCTCTCTTGTGACCTGTCTAATATTTTTGGGCAGAGAAAAAGTTCTTCCCAACCTGAAATTTCACATGCAACTATTAACTAGATGGAAAGTTTAAAAAGAAAATTGGTAGTTAATCCATCAAGTCATTTATCAGTTGTAGGACTTAAAATACATCCATTTTCTGTTCACCAGTAACTAAGAGCTTTGATTCAGTATGTCAAACTGATTTTACAGATTACTCTATAATGTAATTTTATACAGGGACCTATTTTAAACTTGCCAAAGTCTATCCAGCTTTTGAGAACAAGTGTATCATAATGACTGTTTGACATCCTGTGTTCTTTGTGAAAGCCATGCTTACCACATTTACAAAGTCACTAAGCCCTGCCAATGAAGCTTACAATGTCTGCAAATATTGGCAAAAGTGCTTATAAACCTCACACACAGTTACGCCTTCGCCCCCTGTTTCTGCTGCTTTCAAGGGCTCCAGACCAATACAAGATCAAAGAAATTACAAGCTCTGCAATCTCAGCACAGACATTTTCGAAATGCTGCAAGTTTAGAAGTGCTTGTTTGCTGTAAAAATCTATTGATGTAGCAAATAAACCCTCTACATTCCAGGAGATGAATAAAGTCATTATCTGAATTTGATTTTCTCTCTTCTAAAACACATGAATCCTTCAGAAAATGGTGTTTTTTAAGTAGAAATTCTAACATCAAATCTTTCTGCGATAATTCCATTTAAATGCAATCAGTAACTAAAAAACAATGAATCTTTTCCAGTCCCTCTGTGCTAATCAACTTCTTCTAAACATCAGTGGGGGAAGATCTGAAACCCATGCTATTGTCATTATTTCTTTACTAATTGCACCAAAAAATGAGCTTCTGAAGCCCCATGCTGAGAAGGAGATTTCTGCATACCATTTTTTTTAAGAATATGCAAGATAACAGAAGGTATTCTAGCTATGCAAAATGTCCTACATGTAGGAAATCTGTTCAAAGGAAACAAAATGCAAAGATCTGTATTTGAGGATTTCCAGGGATTTTTCTAGAAGCAGCAGATTGCTCTTGAAGAACAGGAATTCCTTCAGAGTATGATAATCATCATGCACAGCTGTCCTAATCTTTCTGCAATGGATTGATGCCAAATTAAAACACTTACCTCCCTTTTAAAGAACCCTAAAACACAAAGCTGTGGGAATTACTTATGGATAGTAAATAAATCTAAAAGTGTGAGGAAAAATGGGCATTTGCATCATAGTCCCAAGTACATCATCTTAGAAGAGTTTGTGTTCCTGCACTGAAATTGTCTTCCTTGTATCCACAAATGCTTTGCCTTCTGCTCCCGCAGAAACAGCCAGCTGTCATACATGCATCCAAGATCAGCACTTAAAGGTAACAGGGACAGTCAACAAATGGTACCACACCTTTGTTCCGTCCAAAAAAAAAATGAGTGTTCCAAAGAGCCTAAATCTTGTTTAGTCACCATTGTTCAGAGCCCTGGAGTGCAAGTGTAGACAGGACACTGACCCTACCCCAAACTTCCATTAGTGACTTAATATAAAGCGCACCTTTCAACTATAACTTAAAATATTACTTAGAGTTTGTGTGTTTTATATGGGTTGAAAAAATAAATATGCGTTATCTATTTTAAAAAAAGCTTTCTCTTTTAGATGTGGATTCCTTTAAAATTATCTTTCTCTAGTTACCTCTTTTTAACAAATCCTGGGTATCAGTTCATGAAAAAAAATTCTACATGAAGCAACTTCATAAACTTTTTCAGCAGTTGTAGCAAGTACTGAGAAAAAAATCTGTGCTGCTTGTCAAAGTGTTATGCTTTTTTTTTTTTAATTTCATTTTATAATAGTTAGTAACAGACTTAATTCTGTGTGACTGGCACAGATTTCTGGTTTTATTTTCCAGAATTTTTTAATATAATTTGTAACATAATATTTAATAGATGTTGGCAAAGATTACTAAATTGCAGTAGTCTTAGAACTTGATCTATTTATGCTGATATTAAGGTAAAATGATGGGAGGATATTTGCAGAGACAACCTTGAATTGAAATGTTATTTGTACTTCAATTTAGCCAAGTCAAGGTTCAACAATGTTTTTGACACACTGTAGAGATTGACATTTTCTGTGATAGGAAGAGAAAAAGCTGAACTGACTCCTGAAATTTGAGTTGGAGATCCTTCAAAGGGATCCATTTTGAATCTCCAAGTGTATTATTTTAGAAACGTCTACAGAGCTTCTTAGAAAGTTTGCAAGTAACTTGCAGTATATTTTATGCAAATTTTGAAATAATGTTTTATAAGAAATGATTCTGTGACTTCTTTTTTAATATTAGTGAGATCAAAAGAAAACTGGTTTCTAAAACCAGATTAATTTAACAAATTTTTGAAACTGCACAAACTCTTGCCAGTTGAATTTTAGCCACATTAACAAACTGAAAATAGAGCTTTAAGGCAGTCAGTTATTAAAAGTATTAATTTATATCAATTAATGATGTGTACTATGTCTAACAAAACAATTCCGTGATGGCATCACATTTCTACATGGTATCAGCTGTTTCTAAAAACATTAAACACCTTTACCATCAAGTTATCCAGAATTCCTGCATAATCCTTACATACAACAGTCCAGACTGGTTCTGTTCAGTACCTGCTGGTATTTCTATGTTTCTACCACTGGGTCTCACCCACAGCTGATGCAGCAACGCCTCCACAGCCCTTCCCCTCCACGAGTGTGAAAGGATAGAGTCAGAGCCCTCTTCACCTCCTCCCTCCCCTCCCACAGCCTCATTTTGTTGCCTTCACTTGGTGAAAAATCTCAAGAATGGTCCCAGCTAAGCAGCAAAGTCAGCCAAAGGAAAGCAGAGGAGGCGTGCGCTTGGAGAGAGACACTTCATGCAGGTTCTCAAAGCCCACTACACACTGTATCAAAGATTTAAGCCTGATACAGTGCTTTTGCTTTCTCTCTCTCTTTTTTTATTTTTTTTTTCCCTATATAAAATTCAGACATTTCTATCCATTTCAGTCAGGGATAACAAACATGGCAAGAAAGATATTTGTGGTGCTGGGTAACAAGCAAAACCGTTGATATGTCTGGATAGCAGAGAAGACTAAACAAACCAAAAACTATGTTGGGCATTGGAATTCCCATCCCTACTTCCCTTGGCTATAACTCAAAGAGACCAGTATCCTTTTATTTGAAATATAATATTGCTCAGTTTTTTAAGTACCAGATACACTTTAAAAAATATAACAAAAACAAATCCTTATGATTTTCCTTATGGTTTATAAGCCATATCTTTAGGGGGTTTTGTCATGAATCGATTTACAAACCATCAAGATATTTACTCTGCTCAGGATAATCAATATAATTGGGCCTGACCCAAATATAATTTGAACCTGATCTGAAGTAATTTCAAATAAAGAAAAAGAGATTGACTTCAATCAGCCTTAGATAATGTCCAAAAATATTTGTCAAATAAAATACAGAAGCATTATACTTTCATAACCAGCCTGTAGGTTAAAGGTTATAATTTTCCTAGCTTTATAGTTAATTTGGGTTTGTAATCCTGTGATCTCCTTCATTTCCTTTAATATCCAATTAAAAATCCTTGTCATGGATATAATTTTAAACAAAATAGGAGAGAGATACTTTGTATCTCCTTAATATTTCATGGATGCTCTAGGTGATTAATTAAAAATTATGTTATATGAATAAAGTATGAATTGCTGTAACTATGTAAGACAAAATGCAAGAAAGTGTGACAAAGGAATTTCATGGTAATCCTTAACTCTGTGACAATGAAGTATTTGGTAGGTGTGTAATACTAACCATGAAGATGTTTAAAATGTAAAGTTTCAAGAAGTTCGTGAATGTGAAACTACCCTTAGTTGATACAAATCACAGAGAGTACACAAGTCTCTGTTAATAATTTTGTATAATACATCACCTGAATTGACAATACATGTGGTGTTGTATGGTCCATATGGGAGAGATTTTCTTTTACTTCTTTATGATCTAAAGATACAACAAAATATGCAAACCAGCTCATTTCGAAAAATAGTCTGTATATTCTCCACTGCACACAGTTCACTCCCCATAGATTGATTTCCAATGTATTTTTTGGAACAAGTGGAGCATAAGAAGGAGTAGAGGCATGGATTGGTATGTGTAGGTAAACCTCATACACCTGTAGTAGTGTTTTGTACATCAATATGCCAGTACAAGAAAAGACAGAGGTGATAAATGCAAAAGTGAAATATGGAGATAATTTCTTCTCAGGTCATAAGACAAAAGTGAAAAAAAAAATCTAATAGTTGCTGCATGTTATATCTTACTTAAATAATCTTATTCTAAAAAATACAGGCAATTTAATCAAGGAAGAAAGGGATGTATTTTAACACAATATATTTTTGAAGTGGATTATTTAGGTTTTCCAGTCTTAGATTATCTCTGTCTAGATTTTTTCAAAGTTTAGAAGTAAAAAGTTCCCAGCGATATATCACAACTTCATCTCCTCCCTGTTCCTCTGCAAAAGCTGTGGTGTCTGTCTTTCTTCCAAGGCTAATATTGCCTCTTCAGCCATCCACGTTGTGCTTGAGTGACAATGAGCAAATTCCAAGTATCAATGAGAAATATTGTCTATGCTCGCTGCTTAGTAAAATAAATGTACAGAAAACTCATTAGCAATGTTTTACTTATCTTCTATTGACTCCTCAACTGAGTTTCAAATATACAAGCAATGTTTGCTACTGATTGCTGCAGGGCACTTAGGTAGGGAAGATTCTTTTTCTCTCTCTAGCTCCAATTTAGATGCATTGTTTAACATTTAAAACCACGGGAGATCATAGTGAGGAAATTATAGCAAATTTTATGCGCAGCCTGACTGAAGAGTACCACATTTTAATATGGTTTAAAATCAGTCAAGCAAAGAAAACCTTTATTTCAATCACCACAGAACTCTCTCAAGCTGAAGTGAGCCTTCCCATATAATTGCAGTAAGGAAAGTTGTTTTTTTTGGTTTGTTGGTTTGAGTTTTCTTGGGGGGGGTATTTTTGACTTTTTTTGTTTGGGTTTTTTCTTTGGTTTTGGTTGGTTGGTTTGTTGGTTGCTGGTTTGGTTTGGTTTGGTTTGGTTTGGTTTGGTTTGAGTTGGGTTTTTTTGTGCTTGCATATATAATTTCATTTTAAAGTAACATTTACCAAAACTTCTCTGGGCCAAGCCTTAATCTGGTCTGAAAGAGTCAGCTTTCAGAGGAACTGTGGCACCTGACAATGAGCATTTGGTCACTTTACAATTTGGTCACTTTAGACTAAAGAGACAGTGGACTTGATTTTGAAATTCTTTCCTAATTAAAACTCAGAAAAAAATCAGCATTTCTTAATTTCTAACAAACGCCAAAACCCATTCTCCTCTGATTTAATCAGAACTTTGAACTGTCTCAAGTTGTACCCCAGGTCCTGCTGCTTGCCTATATTCCTCAGATAATGGTATTTCAGTATAAGAAAAAAAAAATATCCAATAAACTATTACTAAAATGTGCGAAACTTACAAAAAATATTATGCTATTCACTAGAAGGAATTTGAAGAGTGTTATGGACAGACCTTATCTGAATGAAATCATAAATTATAACCTCTGAGTACCATAACATAGGTGTGAAACTTACTACTGTTAATGGGAATCATAAAACAAAGCCCCTAGGCCCTGGAATAAGAAATACACCATAAAATGGTTATCTGAATACTTGCATAGCTATTTGAGTTTCACAACATTTTTGAAAGGGTAAATACTTAATCTAGCATGTTATTTCCAGTTAAGTCGTGAAGTTTCTAACTGTTGCAGGTGCCTCATAGATAATTAAGTAGCTTAGTGTGAAACAGTAAAAAATAATGAAACTTTTAAAAAGGCGACAGGAATAAATTTCCCACAACACCAATAGTGTATTTTTTACTTACCCACAGGAGACATCTCAGGAACTCCAGCAGTGTAGGGACCATCCAGAAATTTTGGCTCATTGTCATTGATGTCCTGAATCTTAATGACGAACTCAGACTCTGGCTCCACGGGTTTATTAGTCAGCCTATCTAGTGCTTGTGCTCGGAGCGTGTAGTAGGCCTGCTCTTCTCGATCCAGCCTCTTTGTAGCATGAATATCCCCCGTGTTCTCATCAATAATGAAAATTGAACTTGCCCCTTCGCCTGACAAGATGTATTTGATGGAACCATCTCCTTTATCAACATCAGAGTGAAGCTGGTGAAAAATTGATGAGAGATGAGATTAACTTACAAGAGAGTCAGTGGCATGGAGATATGTAAAAATAATTCCTATGTTGAGCAGTAGTACATGAAATTTTATTGTTCCTGGAAATATAAGCTGAATGTTTATCACACAAAGCATGTGAGGGACCATTAGAATCTGTAAATTTTCTCCTTTAAGCAAAAATACTTCATTAATTCCTGCAAACAATCTCCCTCCTTCTCAAGCCAGATTTTTGCATAGGCAAGCACATGCACACATATGATCATAACTGTGACTTTATTCCTACCTGAATTTAACCACATTGTACTTCAGCGTATAATACCACTGAAAGTTGAGACTTCAAACAAGTGTCAGTATAAACTTAATGTCAGTGTGTGTTTGCTCTTGTGTGTATTTACGTATTTTCTCTGTGTCTACTGCGGAGAGAAGCAAAACATGTCAAAGGGTCCTCATAAGGGAAAGCAGCAGGGCAGCTTTCTGATCTCTTCACTCTCATGATCAGTGATAAAATTCAAGAGAATGGCATAAAGTTAAGTCACGGAAGGTTTAGATTGGATAGCAGGAAAGTTTTTCACCTAGAGGGTGGCTGAGCACTGGAACAGGCTCCCCAGGGAAGTGGTCCCAGCACAAAGCCCAACAGAATTCAAGAAGCGTTTGGACTGTGCTCTCAGGCACAGGATGTGACTCTTGTGGTTTCCTGTGCAGGGCCAGGGGTTGGACTTGATTATCTTGATGGGTTCCTTCCAGCTCAACGTATCCTATGATTCTACAAAATGAGGTAAAATGTACTGGTTGATAAATTGCTCACTACTATCTGACGGGCCTGTAACTTCAATTCTTCACTTCCATATCTTGCTTTCCATTATCTAATTACAGAAAAATGCAGACTTTAAGAAAGACAAAGGTGTCCTGGCACTTTTGGAAGTACACAGTATTGAAAGCCAGGTGCAATTTCCCTGGAACTACTTGTAATAGGCACACAAGAAACATACTTCAGTAGGTCAAAATGTATCTTCCATTAGAAAGGCAAGATAGATTTAAAGAAATATATTTTTTCCCTCATCAGGCAAGGTATTTTAACTGACACAGCGATTCCACAGGTTTTCTAGCTCTTTTATGTCCACTGAGTTTCATCTTCTTGTTACAGAACACAGACTCAAGCACCTCTGAAATACTTCTCAAACTTGAATCAAGAATGTAGTTGATCTGGATATCACATCATAGTAACATGCACATATGATATATTTAATGCTGAACAAGTGCAAAGAATATCAATAAAAAAGTACTTTCTTGCTTGTTAAAAGTAGATTAACATGTAAAGAGCTGAAGAGAATGTTAAATATGCTTGGATTTTTCTATCTATCTTCTTTGTACCTCTTCTAATTCCATGTTATCTTGAGTTTGGAGGTAAGTCCACTGCCATCACCATTATCATCAGAATTTCCATAATATATTTTTTTTCTGTCTGTTAAGAGTATCGCTGTGACAGTATTCACTCCCCAAATACATGCAGAAAATAGTTATCTTGGGCATGATTTAGCACAGCTGCAAAATCTTTTCCTATTTCAGCAGGAAGGTATTCATGCTCAGTTTTGAATTTTTCAGCTGGATAAAATGCTGCCTATTTCTTACACTTTATTTCATTTACACTGTTTGGACATCTCATACTTGTGCAATTACAGTGCACTCCTCTCTTTTAAGACAGAAATGGAATTTGTAGCTTTGGACTGGATCAGAAAAACAGAACAAAGGTATCTAAATGAGATTAGCTACATTATTTTGAAATATGTTTTATCCTTACTCTGCTGCTATCTAAATCCAGAGACACCTAAACAAGCCTGAGATTTCTATGGTGGAAAGCCCTACTTCTCTGCACACTCAGGAATAAACACTGCTTACACTGTGAGCAGGCCAAGATAAAATATATTTCACATTCAGGTTCTTTTGAGATCCACAGCACTGCATATTCCTCAGTCCCAATGGCTGGAATTTATTGAACAAACCATACCTCTGTTCAACTCACACATCTGAGAGCTGGGACTTTCAATGCTTTTTCAAACTTGACTGGAAGAAGTATCCATCTTCCCTACAGAGGAGCAGTGGCCTGTGCAAGTAAGAATCTGTTTAACTTGTCTTTGATTTTGTTTAACCTTTTTTTTCCTTCCTCTTTTCTTTTTCTAATACCTACTTCAGGGTGCATAAGTCTCCTGTGTGCTACAGTGGAGCTGTGTGGGTTTCTCTACATAGCCAGAATCCCACAGTCTAGGCTGAAATGCTGAACACCGCATTACACAAGAACTGAGGGTATGAGATACAAAGGTTCTATGCCTTTTTCTTTCTTAAGTGATTCCATTTTCTCCATGCCCCATATTCTATCTGGTCTTTCTGTGGTGACTGAGACTCTCACATTCTCCCTGTAAAAGCTGTTCCACCTTTGCTGGCATGCTTTAGGATGGGTGCTGGATGAGAGAAAAGAAGAGGACACCAGCATACCCACGAGTTCATCAGGCAGAGCAGTTTTCTGAATGTTAGAGATGAACAAGTAAATCTCTTCAAGCAGAGAAAGGAAAGTTTCCATATCTCAGTTGCTGAGAGCAGCACAGCAGCACTGTCCCACGGGGACGGAGCTGAGCCCATCGGCACACTGCAGTGGTCTCAGACTGCAGGGCTGCACAGCCCACCTTCCTCCTTGAATCTACATCCAGCCCTATCCCAAATAACTAACCAGCACTGCTCTGGGGAGGGGAAAAAAAAAAAAGAAGAAAAAAAAAAAAGACCTTCAGGGGAGAAACCAGTAAATCGTTGAAGACGTACTGAGCAAGGCTTTCACATCCCGGAGAAATAAGAAATTCTGTACCTTCAGCATATTCCATTTGCTCACTCAGTGGCTTACTGATTAACAACACATTGTTCTTTAAGGAGTTCCACTTTGAGGTCCATAAATCTCCTCATAGATTGCACTACAGTGGCTGGTGACCTGGAGTGAAATGCTGAACAGAAGCCACTTTTTGGAACGATGCCTTGGTAAGAAAATTGCTATCACATGGATTAATAAAGTGATTAGTGAGGGCCTTTATTATTCCAAGGTTAAGGCGCTGGAACTGCAAACTTCTTTGTATCTTTTATTAAAACGTTGTTCTTATATTAAACATTTAAAAACTATGCTGGCCCATGCTCAAATTAGTAATGTACCATTCTCTACCTACTTAACCCCAGAAAGGTGATGCATCTCAACATTTAGTTTTTTAGTCTTTGGCACTATAGAACAATCAATTCAGTGTAAAGAACCCTAAAGATCTTTTTTCAACACTTTTATATGTATTTTAGAGGAGATAAAGAGAACAAAGCAAAAAAGAAAAAAAAAGCACTTTGCTAAAAATATTGAGAATTTTGATGCAGTTTTCATGTCACCTATATTTCAGTTTCACACAATATAATTCTTCCATACAGTGATCTTCAAAGTCATTAATGCAGAAGCATCAATGCTTTGCAAGTACAAACAAAATTTTTGAATGTCCTGTATCATATTCACAGCTCTAATACTACCAAACATGACCGCAAAGTACCTGTGGTTCCAGCTATTTAATTTAACATTGTGGGAAGTGAGAAGTAAAATTTTCCATGTAATTTTGGCTTTAGAAAGTACTTTGTACATTTTTTGTTGTTTGCTTTTGTTGTTGTTTTGGGGTACTTTTTACCCCTTTTTTAATTGAAGAAATACATTAAGTAATAAGACCTTGGATTTTTGTTTGTTGTTATTAATTTTGCAATAATTATATAGAATTATATTAATCCTCAGGACAGTAGCACCAGAAAGCATCTGTGACCATGCCATCTGCTAGCTTGTCTTTCACTCCTCCCACTTTCTACAGGGCCATTCTTGTAGGAGACAGAACTGCAGCTCAATCTGTGGCTGCACATGGGGACTATGACTTTAGAAATAGAAAGGCTCAAGACAAAGGCACTTTCAAGTTCTTGTTTCAAGAGACATGGAGGATTCAATGATTCACCGGGTCTCATCTGGTTCCATTCTGGATCATTCCAGACAATTACTCTTTCAGAATCAGTTTGCCATAGATATTCTAAATAAAACATTGTGTTTTCACACAGAAGAATGATAGAGACAGTTGTATGCTTGGAATTAATTTCATCCATTGTCACCTCCACACAATATCCATGATGGCGACTCTCATGTTTGCCTTGGCTATCAACTAGGCTTGTTTTCAGTATAAGATTCATGATCCAATTCTTATACGCTGATGGTATAGCTTTTTTGTTGCATGCCACATACATTTTACATGAAGATTCTAAGAGTTCTGAATTTGCATGTACAAGAGTATATGAGAACAGGAAAGGGAGGCAAATATTCTCTAGAGAGAGATGAGGTATTTTTGACCAAGAGGATAACTTTTGATGTGCTAGGAAAGTTGGCAGAGAGCAAACAGGGCTAATAATAAAAGCCACATAAGCCTTGTTGAGGCAGAGGGACAATGCACATAAAAAGTGCAGTTTTCTTGTTCTTTAGAAGATAATTTATTGAGTGCCCTCTGTTGACTCTGAACTCAAGCTGAGAAAGCACTTAATCTTTTTAGACTCTCAGTTTTAGAAAATACTTGTTTGGATATGTGTGAGAGAAGGAAGCAGTCAGCTTCACTAAACAGCTAAGGTGTTATTACCCTAGGTCTTTTAATAAACCCTATGTTTTTCTCACATTTTTTGGCCCTACAGCAATATAGCCTAGTCTAGGGTCTCCCCTAACGCATTTATGTCTATATGGACCTTTATGGAGGTGATTATTCTAGGAAAACATAAATAAAACATTTTTTTTCAAAGTTCATAACACTCAATAATTTCTAGCTATTACCTACTTGTGCGTTAATATCTGTAAAAGCAAAGATTATATCATTTTGTATCATTTGCCATTAAAGTACTAATGCAGTATTTCCAATAGAGGAGACTTATATTTCTCAGTAAGGAGAGATACTGAACTGTATTATTAAAAGCACTTAAATTATTAAAAGAAGCCTAACTGGCCACTACTCATCTCTTGCATGTCTGAATGGGAGGTTTGCTCTTTTTCTGATTTTCAGTTCAGGCTCCCTTAAGGCAAGTGCAATGTTCATATGTCTCTCTTCTCTGATTTCTCTTCCCTTAAGATCTATCTTTGCTTTTGTTTCTCTCTGTGCCAACATGGTTAATGATTCATTGCAGAGTTTATAGATTATTGGTGAAGAAGAAAATCAAAGGGAGAACATGGGGACCTGATGGTTTTTGTCACTCGCAGAATGACAGAAGTAATGGAGAGAAAGAGATGGACAGGAGAAACATTAGATGTTTCGATATAATCTATCTTCACTGCTCTCTGAGACCACAGGAAACATGCCCTCCTTTGCAGAACTCAGAAGTTTTCTCAAGGAGGAATTGCCTTGTCTGCACCCCTTCTTTCTGTCTATGAAAGTAACTGGAAAGGGAGGAGAGGAATGAAAACTGCCTCCTCCTCCTCATGCCCCATGCAGCATCCATTATTGGTGATATGGAACTGACACCACTGCAGCTTTATTCCTACCTCCTCACAAAATGCAATGAGGCACTAAGAATCAAAAACAACCATGAAAAAGAAAAAAAAAAAGAACTCCAAGCCAGAAGCAATCTTCTTGTCCATTTTATCACCACAATCTACTATCACGAAACAACTGAGAACAGACTGTGGGAAGAAGAAACTTTTCTTCATGTCACCTTCTCCCCCTCCTCCTTTCCAGGGAGACTTAGAAAGTGTATATAAAGTTTAAACATGTGATTTCTAGAAGATTAAAGAAGGCTGGTGATTTGAAACAGAAAGGCAATTTCGCCATTTCTATTAAATTTTGATCATCAAAACCCTCAGGTCCTTAAAACTCCTGTTTTTGGATTTGCTTGGAGTTGAGATTTACTATGGTTCTACATACAAAATTTTCAAAATCCATTTCCCCTAGATTATCATTGTTAGTATGTGTTTTGTTATGACTCATCACAAAAAGAACTAAATATTTATAGGAGTATTTTTTCCTCTTTTTTTTTTTTTTTCTCTTACATAACACTATATTTCTCTACTATCAGGATAACTAAGGAACGGTTCAGTGTTGGTGCTTTGGAACAATTTTAATGCAAATAATAACTATATTTAAAATTCAAACTAGACAATGGAGTTAACATTTTAGTAAAATCTAATGTGTACACATACCATGTTTCTGCAGTGGCTAAGGGCTTCACGAGTTACGTATAGGATCATTGTTTTCAGAGGGAGCCAAGACACTATCTTTCTTGTAAACTGAAACCATATTTCAAAATCAACAGTATAAGACATCTTTTTAAATTTATCTTTCAGTATGATTACAGAAGTCATGTGGGAAAGAAAAAGATTCCTCAACATTTTATTGATGTCAGCAAAAGCTTATGATTCATATAATTGACTTTATACCCAGGCACCAGTGAAAGTATTATTCAGTAGGTAATGATTTTCTTATAAAAGTCTATTCTCCAAGAAATGTTGAGAAAGTGATAAAGGAGCTCCTGGAGGGCTTTTGTTTGCTTTTGGTTTTATTAATTTATGTAAAACTATAGGACGGGCCTAGGCTCAGAAAGAAATATGCTGGTCTACATTCTGTGCTTTCAGCATAACAGATAATACTGAGGACAAGAGATCAAGTCAATATAAATGGCTATACCCAAAACTCCAACACTTTTAATTAGAGTTTGAACAGAAGGAATATGTTTGTAATGCTGCCAGGGTTTCCTTGTCTCAGCAATGTAGTCAGCATAGTAGGGAACCAGCACAGACAACTGTGTCACTGTGGCACAATTTGCCATGTTGACGTACTGGCAATTTCATGCACTGTTTTGTTGCCTTCAGACTTGCTCTTTGTCAGGCAAGTACAGAGACAGTCACAAGGGAATACAACAAGGTCTCACGCTGCAGACCACAGTATAACCACATTATATTTATCTAACACAAGCTGTTGGTGACAGGGTTACTAAAAATCTGGTCAGGCCAGACAAGACTTCTCTTCTCTGGAGTGCTCAGAGCTGACCAAAGACCCAAGAACCTCTGAGACAATTGAGGTCCAGGACATTTCAGAGATTTCTTCACATTCAGCACTAACCCTACAGGCTGCCTGACCGCAGACTGCCTCTGAATCATATTTTGTTTTGACACAGGCAATATTAGAGCCTTGTGAATGACCACAAGCAGATATATGTATCTGCCCAGGATCACCACAAATGAGGTCATCAGAAGTTACCTATCAAATTAACATATTACAGATTCAAGGTAAAACCAAGGCACACCTCTTTGACACGATCAGCTTTCATCCCACAGATTGTCCTTAATAGTCCTGCCATCAAAATCTATGACATTTGGTGTAATTTGAACCTCTAAGACTTTCACATTCAACAGTATATAAAACCAATGAGGATAAAGCTTCATGTAAAATCAAGGTATTCAGGCATTATTAAGAAAGCATAGGATGAGTCAAAATAAATACAAATGTTTAACAGGGAAGACAGGAATAAATAAATAAATAAATAAATAAATAAATGGTAAAAGTATTCACAAACCAAAAGCCAAAGTGAATGAGATCATGGATATATCTGAAGTGCAAGAATAGTACTTCAGAGTAATGTTGCATAAGTTTATCAGCATCTTCTTTTCATACATTGCTTAATGCAACAGAAATTAAAAAAAGATGGTTACCTGAATCTGGCCAAGTTTCATTTGACTGAGGATGTGTAATACTACTACCTCAAGTGCAGAGAAAACAAACAAACAAACAAACAAAAAACCAAAACAAACAAAACCCAAAAGGTTACTCTGGAGGTGAAAACAAAAACAAAAAAGTGGTCGAAATTTAAATTGTCATTGATTTTTAAGTCCTGAAACCAGAGGAGAAAACAAAATAAACATGATTAATGAGAAGGGAGAGTAGCATAACTGTCAGCTGACTTTGAATGAACTAGGTATTTTTCTTTAAAACAATCCCAAACCATCCTTATTTCCTCTGTTAATGCATTTTTTGAACTCTTCTGTTCTGAGTGCATGTTTTTGTGCCAAAGAAACTAAAACAGTAAGAATTTGTATTAATTTACTTATTCTCTTCCATTAAACTTGGAATAAGCACTTAGGTTTTACTATTCCCTCCTTCCTCTGTATGGTTTCCAAAATAAAATGTTCAGAAATATTGGTGGAAGTTTAGTTAAAGCCCTTATACAGCCCTTACACTTTTAAGTGGTGGGTCAGTGCTTCAGGAGGATAATAATCTTATCACCTCAGCCACATGAAGTGAAGTGAATATTTAATTTTGCCAACCTTTCAGAAATGGGGGTTAAAGAGGACAGGGTACAGTGAAACCTCTTTATTTCCTTGATGGCAATTGTTCAAACAAAATTCAAATTAGAAGTACTAAAATTCCAAAACTTTCACTTCATAACATTCCAGTTAGCATCTAAGTAAGCCCTCAAGGCTTCTAGGTTGAAGACAAAGTTCAGATGAAAAGTTCCCCTAGGAATAACCAATACTGTCATCTAAAGGCTAGTGAGTTGAATAATTAATAGGAAAACCCGAAAACCTGATGTGATAAGAGCATCCATGTCACATTTCTATGATTTTTTTCTCTTAATATTACTCAGTTGTGTCTGTAGTGTTCTCTGTCCTCGTATATACTTATATAATGTAGGTTTTTGTATAAGTAGAATTGTGTATCTATATATACATTCATGTATGTACACGTACACATGTGCATACGCCCACACACTCACAGGTACCCTTGCCTTTTCTGTCTTCTTTTTCAGTCTCTGCAGCTGCTGTAGTCACAAACCTGTGCCTTCTCCACTCCCCAGTTTTAATAAGAACACAAAATGCCCTGTGGCGACAGGGAATTGTGCAGCCAGCCCATTAAGTTTACTGCAGCTACAGGAGGAACTCAGAAGCAGCTGCTGCTGTGGATGGAGCTGAGTGGGCATATGTAGCTGGCTGAGTATTCTTGAGGAGTTTTAATGGACCATCATCATGACATGTCACTCCCCAAAATGACTATTTGTCATTCACACTCTCAAAAAGACAGTTTGGCAGCTTTGGGAGGTAAAAACCATCTGCATATTGTGCATCATCTTGTACTAATTGGGTAATATTTACTGGGGGTGGGGGGGACAGCAATACTGTATTGTAGCACCACCAAGAGCTTATAGATAACATAACATGTTCATAACAAAAATGGAAAAAAGAGACCTGCTTTCCCCTCACACACAGGCTTCAAACTTTTCAGAAATGGGCTTCTTGGAATGGAAAATACCACACTGTCTGCAGACAACATGCACATTGGAATCCTTATAGAGCTTTTCAATGTTCAGTTTTGAGTAGGTTTTTTGGTTCTGTTGGTTTTGTTTGGTGTTTGGTTTGGTTTTTTGTTTTGTTTTGTTTTTGGTGGTGGTTGTTGTTTTCTTCCCCACACTACTCTCAGTCTATCAGTATTTACTCCTTGGAGTACTCACTCTAAATATCTTAGTAACAAAACAGCCTCACTGACAAACCAACACAGAATGGATTTGCCATCTGACTCACTTTTCATACAAAAACAGCTGCTTTTTCCTCAAATAGATTTAATTTTTGATTAAAGAATCCAATGACTCAAACCTCAATTATACAAGTGCCTGAAACAATTAAATCATGTGAAAATAGCACTGCAGTGAAACTCTATTTGCAGATTCCTGAATGTTTATTCTTACTAGCTGTGTTTTGAGTCTTAATTCTTCTCCAGGAAAGAGCCTAAATTCCCTTCCATACATGCTAACAGCATTTCCACATGATCCATATCTATTCATAATGCACCATACAACTTGCTGTTATATACTAAAGCAATGTATTTGCTGGTCCAGTGGTTTGATTTATTTTGTTGCCAAGAGTCACTGAAGCTGTAAGACAAAATTCTCTTAAAGTCACTACACTCTATTTCGGCAGTATAATAAACTTGTTTTAAGGATGCTTCCTCCCTGCATTCCCCACATATGGCTCCTACAAAAGTGTTCAGGCTTAAAAAAAGTAGCATGGCAAACAAATACCAAAGTCCCCAGCATACTTCATAGAAGAATATCTCTGGGCTAGCAGATGTCCACAGGCTTGGAAAGTTTATATATGTGTAGTAGCTTGCAGAAACAGAACCTTCAAGAAACTTCATTAATTCTTCTTTTCAAATTACTTCCTCACTATACATGAAACCATCTCTGCAGAGTATTAACACACATACAGTGAAGGACTGCTTCTTGGACATGTATTTTTCTTGGATGAAACACATACATAGGTGCGTAAATATAACTATTTACAGTACTATGAATATTTTCTTATACCACTGTACATACTTCTTTTTTATTTCAGTATAGTTTATTTATTCTTTAGTTAGTTAGTTAGTTAGTTAGTTATTATGACCAGACAAGGCATTAATGCATTATCCCTTTTATCACAGAAAGAAGGGAAAGAGGGCAAATGAAACAAGAAAGGCAGTAACAGAATTTATGTACCTTCAATAATAAAAAATAATGCTTTTACTTTTTTATCTGTTCTTGAAAACAGAAACAAGAAATTAGAATACAAATATGGTAATTGGAAAGCTGTTTCTCCCATAATGCTTTTTCTATTCAGCCATAATAATTTGGATCTAGGATTTCAACCATGGAAAATGAGACCACATTAGAGGATCTATTTTTTCATCTCTATATCTGTAATCTATAGAATTATCTGTAACAACACTGCACAGGAAAAATAATCATACACACTTCCTGTTTGACTACTATATCAATAACACCAAATTTACAAACAAAAATTCATTTGTTATTAAAGTATTTTCTGAGATAAAATAGGTACTTTTACTGAATATATTTATTTTAGATTGAAAATTTTACCTCCCATACTATCTCTTCTTTGTCAAACTACTGATCTATAGTTTAGAGTGATTATCCTCTTTCTGCTTCAGCTATCCAAAATAGCTTGCAGCATTGCTTGGTTGATAATGATTTTTCTCATAGGAACCTGCTTCCAAAGAACATTAGTACCAAGGAATAGACACCCAGAGGGTGTAGAGCTTTTTTCATTTGTTTTCATTTTGGTTTTATGTCGTATCAATTCCTCACATTTAATTTGCTTTTGAAAGTTTAATGCTACTAAAGATCCACTCATAATCTTACCTTGTGTGTTAGTGGGAAGTGCTGACAGCCTGATGGACTGGAAGACAATTGTTAAATACCTAACTGTAAAGTGCTGAAAGTAACTAGGGTTATGTGTCTGGAGAAGCTTATAAAGTACTGGACTACAGAGAGACTATGATCTGACAGTTTTAATGATTAAAGACTTGCAATACAGAAAATATGTAGTTAACTGGGTCCACATACTCACTAATCTTTAATTTCCTGAAAACAATTATGGATTTGTTAATTAATATTTACAAAACTGCCAGAACAAAACAGAATGTATATGTTGATCTAAATACCAAGTTTAATTTTTAACAAAATGATAATACAGATGTCAAGATAACAGTGTTTGCCATTGTGTTTTTCTTCTTAAAAACTAAATTCCCTTTGTCTTTATAAAATTCTATGTGTTTGAACAAAAGCAACACTTGAGGCTGAATTTTCTGAAAGATATATAGTAAACTTTAAATTGACAGTTCTCCACATGAACAAATTGGTTATATGTCATAAAATATTCCACAGCACCCAGATATTTCCCAAAGCATTTCCACAAATCTAATCCTATAGGTCTTCTCGCTAAGATCAATGGGACTACTCATAGACCTGAAGTGTAAAATTAAGATTTTGACACAGCTGGCCATAATTAGTACCTTGGAAGGCTTGTGGAGAAAGTCACAACTGCCCAGTGCTGACAGCGGGTCGAAGAAATATGTCAGTAACTGAGAATTTGAACACAAAATTTTACTACAGCATTTTAAAATGAGTGAATTACTTAATACAAAAAGAGCAAGAATGAGTATCTATAGGAAAGCATTATAGTTTCATTGCTAGTATGACAATGTAAGATGAAAAACCAGTGCATGGCCAAATAAAGTGGCGTATTAGATACCATCATGTAGACACTTATCTTGTGCCTTAAAATGAGTTCAGGTAAAAAGGGCGAAGGAATCCCTAGGTTAATCTGTTATCAGGAAACACAGGTAATTGTTTCTAGTGTGTTTGCATTTCATTTAGAATCTCTTTTAGAGGCTGGCTTGATCAAACACCCTAATATTTCTATAAATGCTTTCCATTGACTACCGTGACCCATTTCTAACTCTGCAGTAGAGGAAAAAGTAAAGGTAAAATGCTGAATGACAAATAATATGCTCTTTTTTTCAATAGACCATAAGACAATTTTTATCTTCTTTCCCCTGCTATTATGTGTTCCAATGAAGGTAGTTTATCATATTGATTTTTACCCAAAAATTATTTCTCAAGTCCATCCATTCACCCATATATATGTTGGCTAGTTAATTCACAGCCTGTTGTTCAAAATTCACTTCAAAACCTAGGGAAATTTAACCTGGTGCTACATCAAATTAAACCTGTTTTAGAAGTTTTCTAATTTAGGAAATCATCCTTATCTATGTGCATCATGTCAGGACTTGCTTAACAGTCATGAAAGCTGGTACTAAGCATATGCCTAAGTACCTTTCTGAAATAGTGCCTTAACCCCTGTTCAAACAGGAAGGTTGCTTTAATGAACTTGTGCGTCACATATGCCTAATTATAAGAAGCAGCATTGAAAGATTAAGAGATTTCATTACAGAAATTCACACTGTAGCTGTTCAGTATTCAGAGCAATCTGAAGCAGGGCATGCACAGTAAATATGGACACTTGAAAGTCTGCTTGAAACTGTTCAGATAATTTAAAGTGATCCTTTGTGAAGAGATACTTTAAGAAGTTTGATTTCTCCCTAGCTTTTTTCTTTTTTTTTTAACCATTCAAACTTGCAGGCTTTGCAAGGGTTTTCAGATATAACTGGGCCATTCTCAAGATAGTAATTCATATCTTGATAGTAATTTAAACTCCATAGGATTAAGAGCTGAGAAATAAATGCTTTTAATGCCTGTGTTCTCTGCTTGTTTTTCAGAAAATATCTGAGGGGGAGGATGATGCCTGTTTCAAACCCATACAAAACTGCCTTAAGATGAACAATACTAAGTTAATTGTAAATCCTCCCAGTTTAGAAGGATTTTAACAGTTCTATGTAAAAGGGAGTGCTCTCCCAGTGCCTTTTTCTATGCTGGTGTTTACAATGAGCATTTAACAAAGAAAATCTCATCAAATTCCTCTGCAGTTATTATACCTTGTTTCCTTAAATCATACTTTGACATTTCAAATTATGTGAGAAGATATTTATGAGTTAAGATTGAATTTCATTTGTATTTAAAATAAATAAAATCACCAAGGATATGAGACTTGCCATATACAATAATGATGCCAACCCAAGATTTTTCATCTGTTTTAATCATAGCATATTCATTAATATGTCGTTAGATCCTGGTGATACAGTCAATGTATGTGCCCCTGATAAACAAATTTCAGGAAAATAGTGAAATGGAAGGTGTTCTTTTACACTGCTTGTGTACACTTGCTGAATCTACCTTAAAATTCAAATTGTGCAGACCTGCTCCTAATTCTGTAAGCTATCTGGATTCCATTGAAAATTTTAGTGTATTCTTTCAAAACTTATTTCTGAGTCTTCTAGTATTTCACATATATTGGGAATTCTCAATTTCCATACAGACCCCTCTGATTATCTAAAACAACATGTTCTTTTGACACTATAAAGGACACTGAAGAGGGTACATAATTCAAATTCTTACAGCACTCCTACCTAATGATCATTTTCTTGTTATCCCCTTCTGAGTGAGTTTTGGTTCAATGAAAATAGTGCACACAGTAGGCTGCTTATGAGAATACTCCCTGCTTCTGAAACATCGTGGTGAACATGAAGGTACAGGATTTACTAGAATTGTGCATTCTGCTAGCTGCAAACAAGATCAGTAATTTGAATTTACTCCCAACTACTCAAATGACTGCTACTATTTTCTCTGTCATACTTCTGCTGTACCACCAAACATCTCCTTAAGGGATCTTTTATTATAGTATTGCTTGTTTTAGTATAGTATCTGATCATATTTCATAACTAAATCTGAAAACAATTAATTACTCTTGGAGATTAGATTTTAAATCACTATAATATTTGCCCCCAGCACCCAAGACTGATCTTTGCTAAGTTTCACTTGACGCATCATGTAAACTTTCTACCAGATTGTCTGAGCGCTCTCAAAGCTTAATTGATCCAATTTGCATGTCTCATCCTGGCAGAATTGTGCATCATTTCTATCCTCTTGGACTAAGCGATCACAATCTAATTACTTTGTGTACAAAGCATATGGAAAGTTTCCAGCTCCTTTGCTATCCCCTTGCATGCATCCATATTAAAGCAAGTCTAATTTGACAAACAAACTGATCTTTCTGTATTTTTATAGGATTACTGTCTTATTGATAGGCCTTCTGTCACCAATTGTAATGTTCAGAACTTTATACTCAAGGCATTTCCGCTTTTGTCTCACACCTTCTGTGTGGTCCATTAAAATGATCATTTCATTTAAGGAAGTCCCTTTAGGAAAGTTTTATAAAGCTTGGTGTAAATCAGCACAGCTCTGTGCACTGAAAGAAAGGTACTATTTCTATTACTTGAGGATCCTGTAGTTTTAAGGGAACACAAATAATTAATTATATCCTTATTCATTGCCTCTGAGCCTTAGTACACTAATAGATACTGACAAACTTTTATATCTGTTAAAAGGAAAATGTTATTTTCTGTAAATATTTTTCAAATAGCAACTGCTTCTGCACATGAAACAAAAACTCTGATTTATGTTATTTTGCTGTACATTTTCCCTTCAAAATTGCACATGTTGTCATGTAAACACAATGGCATTTTAGTAAACAGTCACGTTGTTCCCAAACAGATGAATGTTACCTTGTGAAAATAACACAAATAAGAGCTTCTGCAGAGAAAAGTCACAAGCAGATTAGTCAAATTAATGAAGGATATACACATTTCAAATCACTAAAATCAAACTTTCTGAAGAGAACAGAAAATTCTACTTCCCAATCTCACTAGTGATTCGCTGATAGAATTTATTCTCCACCTGTCTCTGGTGTATATGTGTGTTCAGAGGTCGATGTGTTTCTTCAGCCACACTCTTTCCACATGTTCCTACCTGTTGAATCCATTGTCCAATACTACCCCTGCTCTTCTGGGAGTTTGTGGTAGGCTTATTTTTTTTTTCCTACATACATTCTTTTCATCACTTCTTCCACTTTTCTTCTCTCCATTAATCTCTATTCATGTTTGCCCAACAAAATTTATGAGAGGGCACAGAGATTGTTCAGGGATTTTTAAAATTTGTTTTCAGTGAAGAATACATGAGAAACTCTAAGGCATGCTGTACACAGAAGTCATCAATCACTGGTGGTCAATGTTCATGACAGCTCAAGATAAGGAATACCCTTCAGTTTGCTCTGTATTTACTTTAAAACTTGTGGGATACTGGAAGGTAAAACCAATGCCTGCATAAGACTGCAAAGGAGCAAGAGTACACTATTAAAATCTGTAATAATTTTTGTCAAAGGTAAAGCATGCCAGTTCACTTATAAAAGCATGATTTTGTGTCCATATATGCACAAAATTAGTGGTACAAGTGAAGAATAGAAGTTGTTCAATAGCAAATCTAGTGAATTCAATGTTAACTGGTAAAAACCAAAATGAATTAACCAACTAAGCCAACTTCATCATTAATAAATGCATTAGAACAGTAAACAGACTTTCTATTAGTATGCATCATGATAAAAAAGTGGGAGCATAAAACCAACAATGCCTTTCTTTGTCTTGCACTTCAGATTCAGTGGACAGGTCATTGCAATCTTGGTTGAGTCATACCCCTGGCTACACAAGCAAGTAAAAACCCTAGCTATCTTCAGATTCTCTTCTCATTTTAAAAATGTAGGACCCCAAAGCTTAAAATGGGGTTTTGCAGGTGTAAGTCAGTGGAACATAACAAACAAGTCTGTGGATGACACGCAGTTTCCTGTCTCTCAGCTGCGTTAGCTCAGCAGGACTAATGGCAATAATGGCAATAATAAGCAATAGTAAGTGGGAAAAAATGATCACTGGAACAGGCAGGTGTGACTCACGCATAGAATTCATCGACTGAGTAACACAGTATAATTTTATGCAGTCACTTTTAAAAGTAAATTTTCTGCTAGTCTGTAAACAATCAGACACGTATTAAACCATCTTATTGTTTGTATGAGTTTCCAAGCCAATGCGAGGACTCAGTGCCCTGAGCAGCCTTTCTCATGTGACAGCCCACTGCTTCTTCTGACACTCCACCCTGAATAATGCGACAAAAATTACACCTAAATACTGAGATAAGAAATTTAGCAGTTTTAAATTCTTTTGTTGAGCCCAAAATTACAGGAAAATATCAAGGAGGGTCTATTGATTACTGAGACATACAATTTCAGGAATATATACAGAACAACTCTTGCCTTGCCTTGCAAGACATAATTTATAAAGTGATGTTATCCTCTGCCAAACTTTATTAAATAGTACCTTAATGTTTAAGAAAATCTACCTTATTTTAGTGCACTAGTTCTGTTGCAAACCAAAGATGCACTTTGATTTTGACCATACACTGAATGTCCTGTTCATCCTCAGTTTATATTTTCACAAGGCATAAATTACTATGGAAGAAAAATAATCTGGTTTCACTCCATAACTCTCTACAATGGCACACATATAATTTCTGTGGAAGTTTTCTTATCAGTAATCATTATTTACAGATACAGGAATGTTTGATTCCAGAAAAAAATGTGATATTGCAAATAATTTTGTTCACTCTAATAAACTTAACTTTTCTAACCTTTAAGGTGAATCAGCAGCATGTTTCTCCTTTATCCTGCTAATTATTTTACAGAGTAGTTTTCCAAAAAATTTAATCCAAGACAAAATTTGTCAGCACATTCTGCTAAAGCCTCAAACTGTGTTCCAAAATTATATTTGCATTTTAGTACAATACAAAGCATGCACCAAATTTTGAGAACTGAAAAGTGGGCCACTGTCTAAAACACAGATGATAACATAATTTCAGAAGCAAAGGTAAGTATCTTCCCTTTTAAATGTGGTATACAGATATAGACCCTTATATCTTTCAGTAAGAAAGATCTGTCATCAGGGTGGACATCTTCATCTTTGCATCTTCCTCACAGTCTCATTTTCTGCTTGGCAGGTATTTTGGAAGCCTGACAAAGCACCTGGGCCCTCAGTCTGTATCATCCCACACAAAAAGCAGTCATTGGCTTCACTTTGTGCTACTAGAAGAAAATTGCCAAAAAAAATAAAAATCCTGAAAGATGATTTTGTCATCAGACTAGCAGAATGGGCCATCATCATCTACCCATCTCTGCTTCCTAAAATAAGAGATGAATGGAAACCATTGAATGTAATACTGTGACTTACACAGTATGGAATCTGATTTTGACAGGACATTGAAATTAGTCTGCACAAAAAAATCCTCATGCAGCCTGCAAACAGATGGGAGGAAATATAGTTGCATGAAATGATCAGTGTCAAAATATCAGTCTAGAAGGAAAGGTGTCTACTAAAGTTCTGAATACCATGGGTGTCATTATTTCATCCCTTTAGCTCCCAAGAAAAAAAAAATTGCTCTGTAAGGTGTGAGCTGCCTTCTTTAGTGGTAGATCAAAGAACTAATCATTTTGATTTTTTGGCTCTTTATTTTGAAACAGTCTGGACATGGTTCAGTTACTTCCCTGACAGCTACACATATTTGCATCCTTCCATTTGTCTGCTGAGACCTCAGACTTGCTTGGACTCCTCCAGACCTTCATGTTGTTTTTTGCTTATCCATGCTTTATCCTGACCCAGTAATTCTTGGAACCTCTTTGTATGGAATGCTTTTCTGTCTTGTCCTGTGTTATTTGGAACTCTGCTTCTCATGTTTTAGGCTTTTTTGAACAAATTCAAAATTCTCTAGCACTCTCCAATAATGTTTTATAAGAAATATTTACATCTTTTATTTTCTATGCATTGCTCCCTACTCTCATTAAAGCATAAAACCTTGTTCTACTAGTTTTTGTCTTGACAATATTTGCTTTTGATATCTTGTGTCACAGACTTTTGCTGTACATGGCATTTTCTTTTTTTTTATTAAAAATTAACTTTATTTACCTTTTTGTCTCTTTCAGATATATCTGATAGTTAACAGACCTACTCCCCTGCATATTTCTCAAACCTGGATGTTACTGGATCTCTGACTACCTTCCCTTCTTTTCCATCTGTGCTAACATAACCAAGTCAGGCCTTCTTTCTAGAACCCATGGGGTGGACTGATGTGACCTAAACCAATGTGTGATCCATACAGATGCATATAGCTTCTTTAGTAATGAGCATAGGCAATTAAGACCTACACATAAAGTCATCCTCACTTCAATCCCTGGCCTCATTCAAATTCCCATCTCTATCTATGTGCATGACAACAAGGTGATTGGGAGCAGTCAGCATGGATTCACTAATGGTAAGTCACACTGGACCAACCTGATTGCCTTCTGCAATATAACAACTACCTGAAGGGAGGAAAGTAGTAGATATTGTCTACTTTGACTTCAGCAAAGCTTTCAGTGCTGTCTCTCTCAATATCTTCATAGGCAAATTCAGGAAGTATAGGTTGAATGAGTGCACAGTGAGGTGGATTGAGAACTGGCTGAATCAGAGGACTGCAGTCAGTGGCACAGGGTATAGGTGGAGGCCTGTCACTACCACAGTGTCCCAAGGGTCAAAACTAAGCCCAGTATTTAACTTATTCATCAATGATTTGGATGAAGAGGCAGATGTCTCCTCAATAAGTTTCCTGATGACACAAAGTTGGGAGGAGTAGCCAATATCCCAGAAGGCTGGAGAGCCCTTCTGAGGCACCTTGACCAGTTGGAGAGATGAGCAGAGAGGAACTGCCTGAAATTCAACAAATCGGAATGAATTTGAACAAATTTTCAGCAAATTTAGGGTCCTGCCCCTGGGGAAGAATAACCTCATGGATCAGGACAGACCAGGGGTGACCTGATGGAAAACAGCTCTTTGGAGAAGGACCCCACCATCCTGGTAGACAATAAAATGTCCATGGGCCAGTGTGTTCTTATGGCCAAGAAGGCCACTGGTATCCTGGCCTGCATCAGGAACAGCACTGCCAGCAGGTCAGGGAATGCGATCCTGCCATTCTACTCAGCCCTGGTGAGGCCACATTTGCAGTGCTGTGTCCAGTTCTGGACTCCTCAGTACAAGACAGAGCTCCCAGAGCTCCATGGCGACAAAGATGACTCAGGGACTAGAGTTTCTCTTACAAGGACAGGCTGAGGGAGTTGGGCCCATTCAGCCTCGAGAAGAGATGACTGAAAGGGCACCTCACCAGTGTCTGTAAGATTCTGAAGAGAAGTGCCAAGAAGATGAAGCCAGACTCTGTGCAACAGGGCCAAGTAATAAAACAAGAGGCAACAGGCAGAGACTGATGCACAGAAAGGTCCACCTGAACACAAAGTAGAATGTTTTTATTGTGCAGATGACCACATACTGGAACAGGCTACCCACAAAAGTTGTGGAGTCTCCATCACTGAAAATATTCAGGAGCTGTCTGGACACAATCCTGTGTCGTGTCATGTCATCTGGGATGACCCTGCTTGAGCAGGGAGGTTGGACCAGACAACCTACTGTGGTCCCTCCTAACCTGACCCAACCCATTCTGTGGTTAGATTGTTACACTTTAATCTAAATTTATTTTTCCATTGATTGTTTTGGTATGTTGCTCTCAGTTTTACATCAGGGTCCAGAGTGATAAAAACAAAGCAAAATGCTTCATTTTCTTCCTTCCCATCTCTCACTTAGTCTTCAGCATACTTTTTCTTCTCTTTAACTTTTTCAATCTCTATTTCCCCAAACTAAAACCAATTTAGACTAGAATTTTTAAATTTTCTTTTTACAAATCTTAAGATTTTGAATCTTAAGATAAATCTGAATTAAATAAATGTGTTAGTACAAGCAGGAATTATTCTTCAACGTGAGGTCCTTCCATTGTTTCCTAAGCATATACACCCATTTGTGTATATGCTTTATCATTGCTATCATTCTAATTCCTGCATCATTGCTCCATAAAACCTTGTTTGATGTGGCTTCATTTGTTTTTTTAGTCAAACAAATTGAAACCACGTTTCAAACAACCATTATTTCCTTTGCTTTGGGACTGATACTCACTCAGAAGCATGCTTGATTCAGCATAAAGTAAACAGAAAAGCAATAAGACTTTAAGATTCTCAGCATGATAGTGGACATGAACTTTCAAAGAAAGAAACAAACATGAATAGTGCAAGTTGAATCTTACAATGAGGAAGGAAGTAACCATTTCACTTGGCTTATTTCCTGTTTAGATGAAGCTACAATAGCATGCTTTTGTTCACAGCTTTTCACTGTCAAGGAGATATTCAAAATAAGAGGGGATGAATAAAAGAGCAGTATGGAGGAGCACAAGACTACAGTGTTGATTCAAAAGGAAAATCTTTTAGAAGTATTGCTTGGCTAAGCAACAGCTAAGTGGTAAAGGGTGAAAGATGGGTGGGAAGCATAAAAGTCTACATATGCATGAAGATTATGAACATCCAGGAGCAAGTGGAATTATTTAAACAGTTTTTAATATGTAGACTGTGTAGAATTACAGCCCTTCCAGTTAAAGAAGAAACTTACAAATATGCCAAGCATTTTTCCAAATGCCCACTCTGCCCATATAATGTGTATAGATTGTGTAAAAAAGACAAGTTAAGTATTTTGCTATTTTATGGCATTATGTTTTATACCATGATTATGGAAACTTAAGAAATGATCACCTGCTTTTCCCAGCTGCATCTGAAAACTTTTCATTGTTACAGGATAACAAGCTAAACTTTGCCTAATATAGCACCTGCCTACCTTGTAAAGAAAATGAACTGCCTGATTGCCTAGTCAGCAGGGTTACAATTTGGTACCTCAGTATGAGGTGTTTAAGCAGCTTATCATCCTTACACATGTACCATACAACTACCAAATTTTCCATATTTTGGAAGCATTTCAAATGAAAAACAACTTTTTGGGTTCAATTCTTCTCACACATATTCCACAGCAACAAAATTGCATGTCTCAGTAATCCTCAAGGTAATTTCTCACAATTTACAGAAACAGGAAAACTAAATGAAACAGTATGATGCTGGCAATGTTTTGTGGAATTCATGTAACAGAATTTTATTATATCACCTAGAAAATTACATTAAATTTCTTTCTTTCTTTCTACTCAGAGAGGGCCTACGAATTTTCTGTGATCGGTAGAATATTATTTCAGACTGTTCTTAACATACACCTTTTCACTCACATGAAACGCCGTAAGGAATCTCTTTGGTGCTTTAGGAGTATTAGAGTACTATGTGAAAGGAAGGCACTATTTCTTCACTGTCAAAATGTGGAATATGTTGATATAGGCTGCAAATCAATCCTCAGCATTCCTCTTTCACTAACCTACAGAATAATGTATGAGTTAAAAATTCTATTTTGAAATGACCAGATACTTGTATCGCAATATCACTATTCTCATACCGTCTCCTAGGGTCAATAAAACTGATCTGAAGATTCTGGACTAAATCTTCAGTTACTCTATGAGCAGCATAACTTAGAACACATTAAAAAACTTTTTGCCTTCTTCTTGGATGTTTAGAATCATCTTCTTCTCCCAGGGGAGAACTCTGAAAACAACAGCTTGAGACCAAGTCAGTAAGGAATATTTTGTGTTTTCTGGTACATGAGTAATGGTACATGAACTTCTGTATGCAAGAGCTATATCTGTCTTGGTATTCCTATTTATCTGGAAGAAAAACTAAGGCTTATTTTTTGTTATGTTTATAACTTGTTGTGTGCTTCTACCATACTATGCACCTACATAAATATCAACATTACTTTTACAACAGCACAGGGCTGTAACATCATAAAATATTTTTACATTGACAGAATTATTAATGGTAGTATTTTTTTCAATAACATCTCCAAGAATAATCCTAAATATATCAGTCAATTTTATGAACCTATGTATTGCTTTTGGTGATCAGTGTCTGTTGAGCTTCTTCATTGGCTAAGTTTACACTTGCTTGGGAAGGTTAAGGGGGTCCCCATTTATACACTGAGCTCAAGTGATGCACAGTTAGGTGTTCACAACATTTATTTATATCAAGTAAACAAACCTCCTCCCTATTTTTAAGTGGCTAATCTTCTTTCTCATAACCTTGAAATAATGAAGGATTAAGCATTATGACATGCTCAAACTTCTGCTTTTGATATAGACTGGTACTCATACCATGACCACAGTTTGGACAGAATTAGAGTTCTCCTAGAGCACACACTCCACTGTCTTTTCTAAGAGCTACTTGTCTCTAATTAACATGACAGTAAGTGTCTCTTCCAGTGCAAAAGTGACAAAGAAGGTGCTGGTGGCATAAGGTAGCTAATAGTTATTCTAAAATAACTGAGCAACCTAGTGTATTAACATCTTTCTTCTCTCAACAGTTTCACCATTAGCACTTTGCTCAGCTATCTCTTCCAAGGAAATGCATAATGCTGAGAGAAAAATATTATACTGAAGAGATTTTCCAGTTCTTATCACCAGTGTATTTGTGTAAAAGCTAGCTTATTGCATGCAAAGGAACCATTCCTTGATTTTTTTCAGGATCTTTAAATATATTGTCCCAGGTCCTCCCTTTAAGTGCTTAAATTTAGCACTGAAACACTCACATATGGACACAGGTTCTATTTTATTAAGTGATTACTGGAGAAAAAAAAATGAGGCGGAAAAAATAGGGGGAATTAAGAAATGTAGTACAATATTTAAAAACAAATGTGAAGCAAAGAAGAAATTCAGCAGTAGAATTATGACAAGGCAGCAACAGTCCTGGCAGCATTTTTAGACAGTGTCACATGGAAAATACTTAATACATGAAATGAATGCCCAATGAGTCTGTAGACAGACATTTATGGCTAACAGAAGATGTATAAGAAAAAAAAAGGCAACATGAAAAAGGTAGTGTGACAGCAGGCTACAAGATGTAAAACTATAAAGCATATGCAGTCTGATATTTTGAAAGCAATTGGAAAACATCCTTTATCTTTACTGGTCTGAAAGAAGATATAGCCTTGTACTAACATAGTACAAGGGTCTGCACTTAGAAGTTTCAACCAACTTGTCATCTATAAACACTGGGAAGTAAAGGCAGGAAAGGACTCTATTATATGTTCATAATGTTTTAAAATGTTGCATGAGTCTCATTTTCAGAAAAATAATTATTATATCTTCATAGAAAACAACACCAGTGACCCACTGTTCTCAAATTATTTTCAGATGTTGATTAACACGTTATTGTTATTATTCAGATGTTCTCTGAATTCTGCCATTGCTTCTTAGTCTGCTATTAGTCCTTGCTTCATAAGACCACTGCCTCAGAGCAGGGGTTGTGTTTGCTTGCATTTAAGCTAGCAAAATAATTCATAAATGAACTTCCTTGGTGTTAGAACAATGCAATTTTTCAAAGTTCCTGATAGCCACAGCTTTACAGTGCTGTATTGCCAATGCCATTAAGACAGAACTGTGAGACAAGAGGATGGACATAAAACTGGATGCTGGATGACAGCCAATAACAAGAACTAAGGGACCAAGTACAATCTCAGAAGGTGAAAAGGAGAAGGAATGTCAGTACATCACTAAAAATGTCAGCCGAAGCAGCATCAGCTTGACTGACATCAGAGCTTTAAATCTCATGCTCTCCTGAAAATAAGGCATTTTCTGATAACCAATCAAGCACACAGGGGCCTCTCATCTACATATAATTGCAAAATTAGCTTTTGCTCTTGCTTTTCTATTTTGTCAGATACTCATAAAATTTAGTTTTAAATAATGCCCAAAAGACATCTGAAGCAGAGCACTGCAGGTAGAGCCTCTCAGTCTGCTGAAATACAGAACTGGTATTACAGGATTACATAAGTAGCATGGCTGTGCCATTGAACGAAAAACTGCCATGAGGGCTGCCTAATTTACTGATGTTGTCATCACCTTCACTAACCTTCCCCTTCTGTAATGGCACATGTTAAGGATCAATGCTCTATATTACAGAAAGAGATCAAAAAGCTACATGTTCTGGTTCAGTATCCAGCCATAAGTCTTTCAACTCCATTATCACTTCTAATAATGAAATTACATACAAGTTGTCTTTTAATGCTTGGGCTTGTGAAATTGTCCTCACTTTAAGTTCCTGGCATAAAACCTTCTCCAATACCTATCTAGCTATGAGAGAAGAGGACTTCTGGTAAAGAGGAAAAGAGGAAATTACACAGTAGCTGTGCAGGCTGATGAAATCAACCAGGAAAAGGCAGAAGACATTAGGTTATCCTTTTGGACAATTCTTCCTGTGTTCCTCCATCTCACCATTCTTCCCAGAGACACTTTAGCCCTGCATGCTAAGGAGGGAACCTTTGGATTTTCAGTCATCTCTGTTATTCAGGATAATCCACATAAATTTTAGCATGGAAAGCCCACAGTGACTATCCAAGGAAAAATCATATGCTATATTGGGACTGAACAGAGCAAGTTGAGATGGTAAAGTAATACCTGTGCAGCACAACGGAAGCATCACTTCCCCAAGATCTATTCAATATATAAAGTAAGTAAGCAGGACTTAATTATTTTGTCTGTTCATTCATTCCATTTGCAGCACTTGTGGTAGGAAAATATTTGACAGGAATGGCATGTCCCATTTTACTTAAAAGGTCAACTGTTATCAATTTTCATAGCACAGAAAAGCAGAGAATTCCTGAGATAGATAAATATCAGAAATACCACAGATTTGCTTTTTCCCTTTAATAAATGGCCTTCTGGGAGTATATAAAACAACAGTGCTTCAAAGATTATGATAAAAGTAAAGACAACACAAATAGAAAGGGAGGAAAAAAACTATAACAAAGGGGAAGTTTCGTTCTAAATTACTATGCTGTCTGTTTTCCACACCGAGGCCACAAAGACAGATGAAAAATGATAGTTTGCTTTGTTTGAATGTTTTTTGTTTTTTTTTCCCAAAACTATTGGGGTGGAAAATGAACAAAAATCTGAAGAGATTTTTCCTGTGGGTACTCTCAGCCAGGAGCTTACTTGCAGAACAGACGTGAACATTTACCTTGCAAAGGATGTTTGGAAGGAAAAAAACACAGACTGAAGCTGAGCAGATAGCCCTAGTCCCTGTGGGTGCCTCTAGAAGCAGCAGGAGGGTCAGATCCCTCCATGGAATTACACCTGACTAACCTCCATCTTCACTATGTGCAAGTGAGACAGCCCAGCCCTTTTAACCCAGATTTAGCTTTGTAATACCACCCCATGTCTTCTCAACTTCCCAAAATGCCAATAAAATCCCCAAAGTTCAGTCTGAGTTTGAATGAGTGGCCAGCACTTCAACAGTACTCACTGCCTTAAAAGTATTTTAGCAAAGATACTTTTTATTCAACTCAGTCGAAATTTGTCAGCCACATCTGAAATTGTCAGGCTATGAGTCTGTGAAAAGAGCCCTACTGATGACGGCGTCTGTATGGCCTGAGACAAGGACACACCACAGATAAATACAGTATGCAAGCAAATCTGTCACCTTATTGATGTCTTCACCAACACCTTTGAAAAGCAAAACACTAACCTAAAACCCCAGTACCCTTCCCAATCCAGCCTCCTTCCCTCCAAAATGAGAAGACTGGAAAAAACCTACCCACTCTCTATGCTAATAATAACATGAACTTGTTATATGGGTGCTTTAATAACGCTTTCCCCACCCTGCCTCTAAGCTCTCTTAAAACTTGTAAAACCTGCAAATTCTCTTAAATTATCTAATTTTATAGGAAAAGCTTAAGTTCAGTTGATTTTTTTGGTATGCCCCTCATTCTGTACTACTCCAGGAAATAATAATGCAAATATTAGTTTTTATCCACTTTTGCCCATATTTGAAATTGAATCCAACAGATTTATTTACCTTAAAACAGTCAGAAGTAGGTAAAATTGTGTTGAAAGGCAATGATTGAAAGATCTGGGAAACTACATGCTCTTAGTTCACTTATTTAACATTTTTTTCTTGATTTTACAATCTAGAAAATGCAGGTTAGGACTTACACTTTACTTATTCTTACATTATAAATAAAAAACAACACTCAGGGCATCTTACCAGTTCAAAGTGCTTTCTTTGGGAATTACCAGCGAGCCTCTCAAAGTTATAAACAAATTTCTTGGGTTTGTGCTCAGTCAAAAGTCTCTGTCTTTTATTTTCAGTCCTTCATATGTTAGTGAGATCTCAAGAAGAGTTCAGCTCAGCAAAAAGCTTGAAACTGCCCTGTAACTATACCTAAATTCAGAGCCATTGGAAAAGGAGAGTTGGTTTGGATCCAAAAAAAAGCAGTGAAGCCAGCTATCAATCAGCATCACACATGGAGTTCAAAGATATTTTTCACTTCTTCAGGTTTATTTGTGGCTTCTTTTATTTGTTTGGGGAGTTTTTTCAACTTTTTAATAAGAAAAATTAAACTATTACTGGCAGAGATTTAGTGTCATTATAATGCTTTTGATGAGACCCTTGCAGCAGAAGACATTAAAAGAAATAATTATAAAAAAACCCCACAACCCACCACACCAAAAAAAGCCCAAAACTGTGGATGTCTGACAGTTATGTAACAAAACCAAAAAAGTATCAACATAACGTTCAAGTTCTACATTTACTACACCTTTTTTTTTTGCCAATGTATACCCATGGAAACTTCAATTACAAGACTGTACACAGCTTTTCAAATATTCAAGATAATAGCATACATTTTCCCCTAATTTTAGGTGTTTACATTTCAAATAATTTAAAACTGTTCTGTACTATTTTTTTCTTCAAATAGATTCCATTAACGTCATTTACAAGGAAAATATGGATTAATGCATTTCACAAAAACACATTACCAAGCAATAGTAAACATTCTGCAGAAAACAGAAGCCAGCTATGCTTCTAGCTCAATAAGCATCACAGTTAACTGCCTCACCTCCTACATTGCTTATCTGGTAGAGGACAGTGCTTATCCAAACAGTTTAATGCATTAAACAGTTGAATGTTTCAGCCCTTCAACTGAACATAACATACGCTGTGCTGACCGACAGAAAAGAATTGTCTATGGTTCAGTCCACAATCTGATTACATGTTAAGCACCTCCCAAGTGGTGCTCAGAATTACATCCGAGATTATTAAAATTCATATCATAGAGAGCAAAGACCTACATTTTAAAAGAAGAGAATAAAAAAAGGTACCAAACTTCTGTCACCTCTGACTCCTATTATGAGTAAAATTAATGGAACTCCTCCAGAGGTTTCTCCAGAGTCACATGAGAAACAGGCCCTGCTGCCTTAATAAAAAAAAAAAAAAATATGGATTTGGGAAAACAAAAAAGGATATCCAGAAGGAAGGCTGCAGTACACCTCAGGTATAGATGTGAAGCCCTATTAAACAAACATGAAAACACTGAAAAAATAAGGGAAGAACTTGTTTGACTGAGGTGAATAGGAATCCTACTACATTATTTACAAGGAATAGGATTTTACCCTGCATGATCATGTATTTAAAGTGTCAGCATGCAGATACCCACGAGGACAGAGCTAGTGCTGAACATGGAATTAACACTGGTATTTCACAACTCTTGAATGATTTGCCATGTAACCCTACCATCCCCCAAATGCTGCCTTCCAACCAGAATTGCCTAGGGCTTTGTAAAATTGAATAGTGGCAGGGAGAGAGTATTCCCCATTACAGCTCCATTTGCTTGAGTGTTTCTGAAGCCTTTTTATCTCACAGCCCTTAAAAGCTGGAGGAAGGTCCCTCCTTCCTGGATGTGCAGTTAGATTGGCACCCTGCAAAGCATCCTGAACGTAAAGCAGCACAAGACTGGCCTCCCGAGAAGCAGAGCACTCTGCAGGGTTTGGTCACATCTTCCACTTCATTTGATGAGAAAAGTGAGTTGTGCCAGCTTTTTGCTTGCTGCAGCTTCCTCACCAAGCAGAAAAAAAAAAAATAAAAAGAGGGAAAAAAAATACATCCTCTCTACCCAAATCTCGGTCTTCTCTGTCTCTACCTGCCTGCAAAGGATTTGAAATAAGAGCACCAATGTTTATAAGAGGACAAGAAGGGGAGGAAGGTGACTGCTGTTCACTTCAGAGTGGTGCTACACATAATATGTTAAGACACAGAAAGAAATTCACTTCTTCACCTTTTTGCTCCCCTGTGTGGGAATGAAGCTTCGGTCATGATTGCACCTCAGAAGCCACACAATGAAAAGCCTCTGCAGTAAGAAGGTTAGGAACTGGGCACATCTTATCTTACAAGATGCTCAGCAAGGACTGTGTTTCCAGGAAGATGGGCTTTATTTTGTAAGTGAAAATTTTTATCTGCTTTTCCTACAAAATGGATTGCTGGTACAAATTCCTGAGCCAACAATTCATACTTCTGATACAAAAGCAGGCTGGGCACAGAATGTTTCAGGGTAAAAAAAAAAAAAAAAAAAAAAAAAAAAAGGTTGTGTTTTGGAAGATATCTTCTTGTGAATGCTAGGACTCTTGCGAAGAACAGGAAAGAGCAGACTGTGAAGCTAAAAATAACCACATGCATGCAAATATCATGTACTATAGCACTACCACAGCATTTTTGGCCATAATATTGCAATCGACTGAATATGAGAATTACTACAGATCAAAACTAGTCTTCACTCCAGTATTTCAAGACACTTATTTTCCAGGAGAGAAACTCAAATTTGCAAGCCACACTTATTTTTTTTTATCAGTGGGAAAGAATGCCAAATCGGCGATTTCCTGAGCCGCAAGAGAAACTCCAACCTGGGGACCAGTTTGCCTAAAAGACAAACCCACACAGACAACCAGCAGCTGTGTGGCATCAGAATGGATACTGCTACATAACGTAAAACTTCACCAAAACTTTCAAGACCACTGTAATACAAGATGACATTTCTGATTCCAGTACACCTTTCTTAAGGGTTAAATTTTACAAAATACCAGTCCCAATTCAAAAAGGCACCTAAACAAAACCGTAGCTGCAATCATGAAAGCAGTTCCCTATTTAACTTGATTTTTCAGTTGGCATGATTAAATTCTATGTGCTTAACTGCATTAACACAAGCATCAAGGTTTTGTCTCAGTAGGATGAATTAAGTAAGCTGAAATTCATTGCACTGGTATATTTGAAGCAGTGGATTTCAGATTACTTCATCTCTTTTTCTGTAAGCATGCTGTATTGCCAAAAGCTGTCACTCCCTTGTTTTCTATGCATTTGCTGTATTTTAATGAGAAACTCTATTTATTGATTCTGATATTACCGAGAAAATGGGTTTTCCTTTCAATAAGATGATTACACATAAATGTTACATAGAAACACAAGAGGGGGTTTTGTTTTGTGGGCTTTTTTTCTTTCCCCTGCATAATTGCTGAAGGCAGCGTATTACCCACTAGCACAAGGCAGCAAATGAGCTAAGTCCCAGATTCACAGCTGTGCTCAGTGTGCTCCATGTGCAGCGACGGGCACTCACAAGGAACCATTTGGGATGCCCTGATGTAAAAGGGCTGGCTCTGTACTGGACCTGTGCCCATCGCAGGCGAGGTAAAGCCACAAGGCTGTGCTGTGCACAGAGGACAGCGAGGCCCCCAAGGTGCCAATCTGCCAGCCAGGCAATGTCAAAGAAAAGCAGTAATGCAGACATGTTCTCCTTTTCACTCATCACACCCACAGACGCCTGATTCTTTCTCTCTTGCTTTCAATAAAGCTGAGTTTTAGGGAGCAAACAACATAATACAGTTCTTTTTTTCTGGGACTAGCTGTTAACTCTTAAGAAAAAAATACTCATCATTCTTTTCAAAAAAGAATACTCATCATTATGTTCCTCTGTTTTAAAACCTAGTATAAGTAAAAAATATTTTCTTTTTATCAGTGGTGGTGAAACATTTCCATTACTGTACTCTGTTAAACAAGCAGTCCTAATATGTAGAGCTCTTAAAGAAAATTGCAACAGGAACGTTGCACTCTTACGAGAATGCAGTGTGTTGCTGTTCTGGGCTAACAGAATTACAATTTTTAGGTGGCAGCATATAAACACATCAAAAATCAAGCATCTGAACCCTTCAAAGTTTATTTAAATGCCCTACCTTTCCTACATAGAGTGGGTCTGTACCCATGTATTCTTCCAGCACAAAGAATTGATTCCACACCCAGCTGCGTTTGGTTCTCGTCCTCCCTGCTTGAAAATAGGGCTTTGACCTGGACCTTGTGAGCTCTGCTTGATTCATCCCAGAAAGACACAGGAAAAGAGCTAGTATCTGAAGAAAATGGCAAAACTCCACTTTGCCCAACTTCATCTTTTTTCTTTTTCTTTTTCTTTTTTTTTAATTCTTATTTTCTTCGGTGAAGGAAAAAACCTTGACCAAAGCAGGCACAATTCCAGTTGTCTCAGTAGCTCTAGCCTCCGGCAGGGTATCAGCTGGGAGTCCAGAGATAATAATTTGCAGAGTGGTCGATTGGAAGATGTCACCACTGTTGAACAGCCTTCAAAGAAATGGTGTAATGGGTACCTAGCCAGGAAAAAGACAAGAACTGTTGTCAGAATTTTTAATTTTTTCAGAGAATGCAAATTCTTTGCAGCTTTCACATCATGCATCAAAACTGTTTATTACTTTTCTCCTCATCAGCACCAATGAATTTACATAAATCTCTCTGAATTTATAGCATACTTCTTCGATGGCATTACGACTGCTGATACAACTGCATTTATAGCCATAAAGTTTTATCCTAAATGTTCTCTTAATGCACCATTTTTTTCCAGTATAAATGCAAAAACTGTTTAAAATAATCAGAGTAAGTGTAGTTATTTGCAGTCATTTGGTTTGGTATTTTCTGTCTTCTATGGTCTACTTTACTTGCCATTACTATGATATAATTGTAAACCAGCTACAGGCAGCAAGTTGTATTAATGGCGGGGACACATCCCAGCTTAACTCTCTCCCATATAAATCAAAAGTAAAATGAAGGAGCATAAGATAAATCAGAACAATTTGATTGATTCTTAGTCACAGCACACCAGATGATATGATTTGTTCTGATCTCAACCTGACCTGGTGAAAAGCCCTGAGTCTCCCCACTCAATTTCACTACATTCCCAAAGCAAATGTCACGCACTGTAAGAAACATGTTAGACTACTTTATATATTTATACAGAAATATGCCCAGAAAGATCAGAAGATAATGTCATTTTGTATTTTCCATGAAACCTTGATTTAATAGGAAATGATTTTCAGCACTAACACATGTAAATCGGTTTTTATTTAAAAATTTAATCATTTAATAACTCATAGGACTTACTAATAAAAAATTTATTTATTTTTAGAAACACAAACTTCAATACTTAACCAAGACTCTTTTCTGCTTTTTATGACTGAGAGCCTTCTCTGCCCATGTAAAAATGCATAATTAATGTAACGTTTTCAAAAGTTTAAATTCTATCATTCAGAACCAAACATAGCTTTGCTTTTTGGGAGAATCACCAGGTAAGCAAACCTGTCTCTTAAACAGACATCCTCCTTTTCCAAGTGTCATAAGGGAGACAAGAAGCATTTACGAAGTGCCAAACATGAAGTGGAAATAAGGGTGAAATTAAAATAGATAACAGCATTAATTTGGAGTGAACTGCTGCTACTTAGGAAGCCACAGAAGAAAGAAGATTTCATCCTTTTTACTTTTAATTAATCTAAAAAGGCTAGACATTAAATCACACACACATTAAACACTCTGGACTGATTATCATAGTCCTACTCATTACTACTAAAACTGAGTGAAATGCGATATCCACTATCTGTTTTCAGTATGACAGGCTCTTTCAGCTGCAGAACGCCTATGCATCGTGCTGCCAAAGGTACCTAGAGGGCAGAAACATGAAACAAATAAAAAGCTCTTCTGATTACAGACTGTATTTAAAGCCTTTTTATAGTAATCCCTTCTGTGGTACTGCCCTGCACCAGAAAGGCTTTGCTTAGAGGCTGGTGGGATAAACCACAAACCCACTGAGCGTGTTCGCTAAGCAGCAGCAATTTGAAAGCTTCCATATAGGAAAATCCAATGTCTCCCTACAGGCAAAATGAAGAGAATAGGCAAGCCTTACCTAAAGACCCTAATTTTGAAAACATGACGCTACAGTTATAAAAGACATCACTCCAACATGGACCAAAATTCTTCTCACAGCAGGATTAACAAGCAGGTGTCATCCTCGTTAGAAGAGCCTAGTTTGAAATGATTAATCCCAACTAGTCATAGCTCAGTTTTGATCTGGCCCTTTGGGTAAATCATGACCATATGACAGTAATTACTGAGAGGGCTGCCAACGAGTGTTAAGGAAATAGCTGAGCTTTCCCTGTGATATGTTCACTTCCTACTGCTCTGTTCAACTACGGTAAGTGTTGTTTGTAGTAGAGGCTGTTTATGCATCCTTGATTTCCCCTCTCTGTGTCTAAGTTACATCATACTAAAGACATCTGATATTGATAAACTGTCAGTTTATTTCAAAGAGGCAGCAGATTGTTATTTAACAGAGATAAAAATACAAAATAGATTTTCTTAAGAAATGTCAGTAAAACATTTACAATATGTTAGAGTCTTTTCACTAAGCAGTTTGAAATGTCTTGTTCTTGCTCAGAACAGACATTTCAAACCTGGAATTGCTCTAACCTTTATCTCGAACAGTGTTCTCTTATATCCTTTCTTTTACACCTGCAGGAAAGTATGAAAGCCACCATATGGAGTGCCATGGTCCCGAGCCACACGCCACAGCACAGAACTGAAAAATGCACCCAAAATACCAACTGAAAAACAGTCCATATGCTAGACAGCACAATCTGATGAAAAGCAGAATACTCACACCTCCTGGAAAAAAAAAACGTTGTTGTGGTTTACTCATTCTCAAATACTTTCACCACATAGACTCCAAAATTCCAATTATTTTTATTCAGCTGTGTGGAAGCACTTTCTGCTCTAAAATACTCTTCCCTCCATTTTTTCTCTTTTTCAAGATAAATCTTCTTATTCCACTTAGAGCTTTTTTTTAAAGGTTTTTATTTATAGTTCTTCAAGCATGCTGCCTTTTATATGTGATACCTCCAAAAGCAGAAGTCTCTTGTATTTAAAATCCATTCTGTTTTGAGAATAACTCTTTATTAAATTGCATTTCATTAACATTCTTACTGAGATAGACAGATAATTGGATAGATTTGATAGACAGATAGAGACATATTTTATACAGTTTTTAAAATTTATTTTGTCCAAGCATAACTAGCACTTCAACATCACCTGTTCTACCACGTCCATAAGTATGAAGTCCACAAGACCACAGAAGCAACATCACGGCATTCATAAAACTGAAAACTAAGAGGTACTGTTGGTGGTTTTTTCCTCATTAAGGCATATCTTGGTTGTTCAGGGTTGCACTTGCAGCAGTGGATAAAACTAACACTGACAGCAACAGAGGGTATTCAGTGCTCTGATTCCAGTGTCTTCACTGTCATCTGTGTTTACTGACTTGAGTGTGACGGTAAAACTGACCTGCAACCACCTTGTACATTTGTTTAAAGATGCTCTTTTATGAAATGCTATCTTTCTGCACAAACAAGATTCAGTTTACAAAACTGAGAAATATTTACACTTGTAATTGATATCATTAACTACTTTAAAATAAAAGTGTACCTTTACATCTTTATTCTGATCTCCCAAATGCTACTCCCTTTCCCAAAGAGGTGTAAACCTAATCACATCTCCTCATTCACACTTTGCAAACCTAAAAAGTAACTTAGGCCCTTAAAAATAAAATAAGATGCTAGTGTATTTAAAGCCTTAAGCTCTAGCTTTCACATCTAAGCTTATTCTCTCTATTTGCTTTACCCATAGTCCTGGAAATTACAAATATAAAAATACAAAGTAAAAGTACTGGTGAGTAATTTGGAGAGTATGTTATGTGATCTGGACAGTGCAGGTGGCGTGTCTTAACTGAGCAGTAACATGTTGTCTAAGTCAACAGCTGAAAGAATAAAAAAAAAAAAGCCAAAACACAAACCCCAAAAAACTAAATATAAAAAAATCCACTAGATAGCTAAACATTCATGTTTATGTTCTTAAATAGCTGGCTGATATATAAAACTTCAGACTGAAGAATACACATTTGAAAAAAAATAACTTCTTCATTCAATACACATCACAAACCTTACGTTTTTTCCCATCTTCTGTAAAAAAATTAAAATATATTTAAGCCACAGTATATTGGGTAAACTGCTAATCTTAAAAATGTTACTACTCTACTTTGCCAAAACAATCTGCTAGTGTCAGAGAGACACTATTATGCTCTGTCTCCAAGGGGCAATCTTGATTTGTTGAAAACATTCAGATCATGAATAAGATCCTCAGCTTAAAGGAATAGTCCCCCACACTGCAAGCAATTAAGGGTAATTTACACCCACTGAAAATCTCTCTGAATATTTTGCTTCAGTCCATAATTTCTATAACAACTCATCAAGTCCAGTGTTCATTGTTTTTGTGTCACAATGAGCACCAGTAGATAAGGGCAAGTTTTCAGTCTCAGAGATACCGTCTTGGAAGCCCTCCTTCCCCACGTCTGTGATTCCCCCAGTCCCACAGAGCAGTTTGCTGAAGGTTCCTGAGATTGTCTTTGCACCACCTAACCTTTGCAGCCAAAATGCAAATTCCTGCAGACTTCTGCTCACACATTGCTACCAGTGTCACAATGCCAGCTTAATCTATGAACCATTATCATTTTCCTGTCAACCTCTTCAACCCAACAGAATTTTGTCCTTCAGCATATTTTGTCCTAAAGTGTTTCTAATATGTAAAATACTTCAGGAAGAAGTGGAAATCCAAACCCTTTTCCATTACTCAACTCCACTGATCTGGATTGTATTACTCTAGTTTGCAATCTGTCAGCCACTCACTGAAGTTGTAACTGAAGAGTTTACCACGCCTATTTTACTGCCTTCTCTTCCCTCACCCTCCCCCCTGCCCCATTATTCTCCTCTTATCAAACTGCTTCAATTTTTTATACCATTGCAGAATTTACCGCGCAAATATGGACCTCACTGACTCTGAGCAGCCACCCCTTGCTAGTAAATCTTGCATTAGCTTGGTCAACAATGCACAGTTATCCCATGGGTTGGGGTTTTTTGTTTTGTTTGTTTGTTTGTTTTTGTTTTTGGGGGGGTGGTTGTTTTATTTTGGCTTTGGGGTTTTTTTTTTTGCTTGTTTGTTTTTTATCTATTTTAGTCATTCCGTAAAATCAGACCCAGGGTGTTGAAATAATTCCAAGGGTGACTGTCACCACTGGATCTTGAACCATGATCCCTTAAACAAAGTAGAATCAGCAGGTGAGCCCCCTGACAGCTGGACTGACCTCACTAAAATATTTATGCTTTGACATTCAATTTTACAATGCCCATTGGACAGGGTGTTACATTTAGTGGCAGAGAAAATTCCCCTTTGTTACAAGCCTACAGCTCCTCCATGTCACACATCCTAAATATTACAGGAGACTCCTTCACAGGCACATGAACGGGAATTTGATCCTTGAGACAAAAAGGTTTTGAGAAGATTACATGTCTAATTATGGTGTCAATTGCAATGTCTGGTTATCACTTTTTTCAGGGAAAGAAAAAAAGAAAAGGAGGGTGCCTTGGAGCAAGTGAGGTGGGGACCCTGTGATGAAATGAAGCTCTGCAAGTCAAGGCAGTACGATGAAACCTATTAACTCCCTGTGCCAGATGACATTACAACTACAGACCACAACCTCCTGCCGCTAACTGGCCTAAATATTCACATGGGAGGTCTGTAAATGTAGTGCACATCCTACAGTCTGCATCTGGTTATCAAGCAAAAAAACTATCACTGCTCCAAACATATGGCGCTGTTACACTAAACTGGCTCCAATACCCTCTGACTCAGGTGAAAGGACCTGATGAGACGACAGAAAAACACTAGGCACACTGCAATAAATTATATAGCTTTTAAAAAATGCATAAAGAAAACCAGGTAACAGCTTTTGGTCTTTTATACTGCTCTGCAGTTGATCATAAGATTGCACATGTCTAGAGTGTTAAATTGTTTGGGTTGTTGGTAAGTTTGTTTTGCTCCCCAAGCAAAATTAACAAAAGAAAGATTTTTTTTTTTCTAATATCATTATCTCCATGTGAAAGAGTTTTATTGCTTTTTCACCCGGCCACAGTGCATTTGAAAAATCTAAGTTGCTGAGAAGGATTATGCTAATTTGATCAGTTATTGAAAAGAAACGCCAGCAGTGTTTGTGGATCTGGGACCAATCAAGACAAATATTTAAATTTCAACAAGCTCAATTTCTGCTGCCTCATTTCAGCTGAAGAGTACGTCACATAATGCCTAGGGATGACTTTCTTGCAGAACTGCTGAATTCCCAGAGGAGGCACTCCTGCATTACTGCTTAGCGTTAAGCCTGGTTTGAAAGGGAGAACTGAAGTAACCATCTATTTTATGCACCCTTCTTCAGACAGAATTTAATGATTTTTATTGCCACAAGAAAACAATACCAGTAGCAGCATGAAAGGGTACATGAAAAAATGTGTGTGATAAACTAAAGGAAAAGGAATGGCTCAAGAAAGGCCTTCATTGAAGAACCGCTGAACACATCAGATACTGAAGCCAATAGACTGCAAACACACACAAAAACTTACTAGACATCACTAGGACTGACTCTCAAGCAGTATATTTATATCTAAACCACCTGAAGTTTAAAATATTTTCTATTTTCATCACACTTGAGAGTCAATTTTTGAGTTGAATCCCTTTGAGAAAAGGCTTAGCCAGGTTTATAGTAAAGTAAGAATTTAAGTTGGAGTAGAACAATATAAGGTCTTGCATTAGTAATGATTTTCTTCAGTCAAGTCTCTGACTGCTGAAGAAACACAGAAAACTGTAGGCACAATGCATATATACACAGTCATATGTGAAAAGGACAGGCGAAAATCCATGTGGATATTGTATCCATTCTCTTCATCAGAAAATTCACAGGTAATCTGCAGCTGTACAAATGCTTTAAAATAACCTTTTTACATGAAAAAGTAAGAATACTTTGCTAGGAAATCAATAGCAAATAATCAATAGTGCCTTGCTATTAAATCAATGAAAGCAGACTTAAGAGAGTTGTGAGGCTGCCATCTGACTTTTAACACAATTCTAATGACCTACATCAGCCTTTAATTACAGTGAAGTCTCCTGTTATAAGGGTGCAATGTTCCTTGATCAAAACTGTAATCTTTAACAGCTTTTACAAGAAAATAGGCATTATTACTGACGTTTGCATTTTCACTCACATTAACTGACACGCATTTCTAACATGCAGTGGTAGCTCAGATTATTACCTTTGATATTTTCTGGTATTTTCTTGGATATTACTGGTAGTTTTAAATCTTTATCAAGTACTCCAATCCTAGATATTGAACATACTTAATATTAAAAACTGTCAGAGTTAGGCCTTCCCTTACTGTGGATTTTATTACAATTGTTTTTTAAATCTTACTTAGCCTTGCTTCATGACCCTGAAAAAAAACCCATGTGTCTAGAAGTCTAGATTAGATCCCCTGGTAGTTGCAGACTGAAAAGCTATAAAATTGTGTAAGAGGACTTAAAAAGAATAGTACATTTAGTCCCTAGATAGCTCTTTTGGGTTTGTTAAGTGGGTTTTGTGTTCTTTTTTTCCTCCAAAGATGGTAACACACCCGTTGCACTGAACTAGCTCTAATGAGGCACAATCGTACCATTTCCAAATATCCTCACTTCACTTCTGCATCGTTCAAACTGTTATAACATTGCTGAGAGAAAATCAGCATCACTTTACAGCTAATCTTTATTTGTTGACCTGTTGTACCTTCAGAAGCTACATGGTAAGCAAACTTAATTTAGTTACGCAACTTTCATGCTATTGCCCATCTGAACAGCTCTGTACCTGAGACTGTGTAGACTCACCTTTCTCAGAAACAAAGTACCTAGCTTTCACCAGTAACAATTCCCTGCAAACTCAAATAATGTAACTGATAAACAATTAGTAGATGTAATAAAGATAGAAAAGTAAAGTCATGCATCAGTGCCAAGGAGAGACTGTTTCAAAAACTGGCGTGCTCAAGAGTTTGGCTCTTTTATGCATTTATTTATTTGTGCTGGAAAAGCAATTTATTTTCTGCAAAGCTGCGCAATCACCTATGTTTTAGCTGAAAAATGGCAAGTCAGTATGTCTTGTTAGAGAGACTATGAAGTATACTCTGCCCTTTCAAGTCTCTGGTTTGGCTTGAGCAAGTTATCTATCAGAACATAAGATTTTATCCTTGCAAGGAGAAAAGATTAAAGTATCAGCATTTCAGTTCCCAGAATCAGATCACATCACAAGTATCCATCTCCCATCCTTTCCCACATCCCAGGGAAGACATCGTTTGTAGAATCGTGGCTCACCTGAACTACTTCACCTTTTGAAAGCAGTAGAAAGGCTAAACCATATCTCAAAAAGGGATTTTTTTTTTTTTTTTGCCTCCATTAGCATCTAGAAGTCTGATGATCCAGACGACAAACCTCTTGCTACTAGTGTACACAGCCTATTGTAGGAAAGCAGGACATGCCCGTGTGTGGATATGTGGATGGATTGGGGGACGGGGTGGAGGGGGAAGGGTCAGCATCAGCCAAGCACTGCAGAGCTAGCCTTACCAGCTGAATACTAATCAAAGAAAGAGCTCCCATAATTTCAACATTTGCAAACTCTAGACGTTACTGACATAGAAGGATGAAAGCTCTGGGAAATAACTCGGGAAATTTCCTTGCCTCTGTAATCTTTTGCATTGTAGCATCACTGCCAGACTTCGACCCCAAGCAAGACAGCTGCTTTGGCTTGGCAGAAAAGACTGAGACAGTCAGGACTTCGGGCTGCCTATATTTTGCAGAAGTCTGTGGTCCTCCCTTTCCCCCACCACACTTCCCCGCTTGTCTGTGAGACTTCTCCAAAGAGTGAAGAGTGATGCTATTGTTCCCTTATTTCTCAGAAGGTGCACTCGCGCTTATAGTCCCAGTACTCTTACTTTCCACGGTTTCCCCACAACACCTGGTGTCGGGTGCTCCTACGGCCGGTCCCAACCGCGCTGCCCGGGCCGCCCCCAGCCCGGGGAAAGCGAAACTTACAGCCGTGGCCGCGCCGCCCCCAGCGGCTCCGCAGAGCCGTGGTCCCGCTCCCGGCAGGAGCCGCTCCGGGGCGAGCGGGTGCGGGGGAACAGCACACAGCCCTTTCCTGCAACTGCTCCGACCGCCCTCTGCCTACGCGGGAGGGGAAGGGGAAGAGAAAGGAAGGCAAGGAAAGGCACAGGTGCAGCTGGCACTTACCTGCTCCCCCTTTCCCTGCGCTGCCCAGCGCGGTGAGTGTTTTAATCCCAAGGGCCGTCGATACCTCCGGGGCGAAGTGCCGGCGGGATGCTCCCAAGCGGGGGGGCGGCTGCGGGCGGCGGGGCGCCCACCGGGCATGGGGGCTGCGCGCCCGCCCGCGCACTCGCCCGCGGAGATGGGAGCGCTGCCGCTGCTCCGCTCCTCCTCCGCCTCCTCCACGGCGCGGCGCGGCACTGCACAGGCAGCCGCTGGGCGCACGATGGGAGAAGTGGGTGCCGGTGCCAAGCCCAGCTCCGACTGGGTGCGGATCGTGGCTGCGGGAGGAGGAGGAAGAGGAGGGAGGGAGGGAAGGAGCGGGGAGGGAGGGAGAAGGCAGAGGAGGTGGGGATGCTGCTCTGGGCAGGGGATATCACGGCTCGGTGGCTGGAGCCGGTTGCCAGCTCCGTCCGAGGGCGCTCGGAGGCGATACAGGGACTCTTTGTACCGCCCGAAGACCCAGCGGTGGTTATTGAAGCGGGATCCAGGGAGCAAGCAGCCTGCCCGGCCCCACTACCACCCCCCCACCTACCCCCCCCCGCCTCTTCTCCTCCTCCTCCTCCTTCTTGACAGGATATACAGATGGAGTCCTTTGGATAAAAATCAGGAGCCGGGCTAGGGGGTGGGGCGGGAACCAATCTCTCTCCCTATTTGCATTTGAAATGGGGAGTTGAAGGAGAGACTTCAAGATCTGGTGGGGTTTTTTTTTTTGGGTTTTTTTTTTGGTTTTTTGTTTGTTTGTTTGTTATTGTTGTTGTGTTTAAGTTGTTGGGTTTATTTGGGCTTTTTTCTTTTTTTTTACTTCTATCCCCACAACCCACCATGCGATTTTTCCCACAAGCTGCGAGTGTGCTTTCGAGGCGTGAAGACAAAGTCGCAAAACAACTAAACCGAACTTGCGGAGTCCCTGCTTTAAAGCTTTGCCCTTCCAGCCTGCCCATCCTGCCCCCTGTGAGACCCACACTCCCTGCCCTGGCCCGTTCCCCCTCCTGCCGTGGGGCAGCCGCGGGCAGTGGCCCGGGCCGGACCGGGTTCCCCTCTCCCGGTCCCTGGCAGGGCACGGAGCCACCGCCGACCTGCTCGGGGGACTCAAAACCGCGCAGCCCTGCTGCCCTCTGTCTCCCCAGAGCTGCTGTCACGGCTCCCCGGCCACTGCTTGTACCGCTGGGTGGTGGCGAGCGGGGAGAGAAGGATTTAAAAAAGTAAAACATACGTGGAATAACTAAGCCAGGTGCTTTCCCAGAATAAAGGATGGAGAGAGCGGAGTGCGCGCAGCGGCAGCAGGAGAAGGTTCAGTGTCACGCTGGGGCTGGTGGCCGGCAGCACCCAGGCACAGCCCCGCAACCCCGGAGCTGCTCGGGGCAGCCGCTCTGGGAAATGACTATAGGCTTTGTTCGGACTTGGTCCGGCTGCGAAAGCGGCAGCACAAACTTTGTGCCTCGTTTCAGCTCTGCTGAAGCCGTTTGGGTCTGCAGAAGGAAACAGGTCTTCGACTGAAACGTGATCGGCCAGGAGTCAGCACGCCTCCAGGAAGAAAAAAAAAAAAAAAAAAAAAAAAAAAAAAAAAAAAAAAAAAGCGCAGAGGTTCCAAATGTTGGCAGAGCTGCTGAACTGACATTTTCCACGGACAGAAATACTTTTAACACGTGCTGTTTTTAGAACAATGGACTGTACCAAGGACAGCTGTAAGATATGCACCTTGGCCAATGTCTTGTGGTTTATATTTACCGGAAAAGCATTTCAACATAAATACAAAATAATAATGTGAATATATAATTGCTTTTCATTCCTACTATACACTATACTATGAAGTGTGTTATTGACACCAATAAATTAATGTTTGGATAAAGTCACTTCAATAAGAAAAAGAACAGTGACAAAACAATGGGTTTGGATCACAAATGTTTTTTTAAAAAAAAATAATTTAAACTTTTGAATTAGTTTGTACATTTGAATACACAAATCCAGCACGCACGGCTATTTTAAGAATGCAATATGTAACTGCTATGTGCTTCTTGTCTTTAAGCGTCACTTTCAGACGTGATTTCCAATGTGACCCTTCTAATCAGAGGGAGGCAATTCAACATCATGGCATTTGTGAGCTGAAGAAGTGGTTTAAAGAGAGCAGCTAGGAGCAATCTACATTCTCCAAGTTGTGGAGTGTCTGAGTGCATGGTTACAACTTAATAAGATGTATTCAGGCAAGAAAATCCAGAAACATGATTGCACACAGTTACTTAAGATTGTAATTAAGGATTCGCCTTTCCTTTGTTCTCCTTCCCCCAATCCCTAATTCATCTTTTACAAGTTAATCAAAGTAAGACTCTTTGCACTGATCCTTAGAGGACATGGTTCAAGGACAGATTTTTTTTTTAATCATGAAATATCATAAACACCTCTGCTTTGTCTTCTTTCAAATTCATTCAGAGATGTAACCACGAAGATTTATCTTTTACCACTTAATTCAGCAGCTATGACTTCAATGATTAAAATAGTGAAGTTAAAAACAGAGAAAAACAATTTATGTTTGCAAATAGGATGACATAAAGAAAAGAATCTACAAGGTACCATTAGCTTCTTGAACTTTAGTTAAGATACTCAAACTTTATTTTTGCTCTTCAGGTTCAAAACAGGGACTAAATAATTTTACAGTCATTTAAAATCATTGTAAAGGAAGGACTCTTTCTTACTAATTTTGATTCTGATCCAGATATTACTAATGGAAAAATAGAATAGTCAATTATCACCCAATTAAAAAGCTTTCATGTGTAGCTACACAGAGTATTTCATGATGTTCTTCCTAACAGACTTCTCTCAAGGATGTGCTTTATGTTCCAAAAATCTAGTCTCTCAAGCAAAACCTTTTGTTAAACTGTGTGTCAGTGAAAACATTTGAACTTATTTTTACTCTATTGAAAATAGGATAGATACTTTTGCCTTATTATTTTTTCTAAATGCCTCTGCTGTCATATCAAAATAAAATGTATGAAACCCTTTGACTTTCATGGGAGTAAAACAGTGACTCCAAGCAAAATATGTGACTAAGCAGACCAATTTAATTTCATTGCACAGGCAGAATAAAATATAAAGAAGCAATTATTCTTAGTCACTTTTGGCAATCTACCATTTTTAGTAACATAAGCAAATGTATATTCTTTTAATACAATTTGTTCTTGACTGTCTTGCTTGTGGGTTTTTGCCAATGAGTCAGTCCATTCCAATGCATTGACTGGATCATTTTGGCAGTAATCCACACCTACAATGCTGTTGTATTTCTTTCTAGTATGTTTTGTAGTGCATTTACTCATCCTGAGGGGTACAGGTGTACCACTTCCAGAGGGAAGTCTATGGTTTGCACAGACAAGCCTTGGACTATGTGAGATTCTCTCTTAGGTAGGCGCTGTAAAGAGCAACTGCAGGCATCAAAACTCATTGGTACTGGAACTTTGCCCATCTTTTGAATTCTGAAACTATCAAGGAAGCCTCTTCACATTACAAGCTATGTTGCTATTTTGTAGAGTGGATCCATAGGCAGATTTAGGTCCAAAAAACCTGAAACTGCATGTCTTGAAACATGTTGTTAAATGTTTCTTAGACAGTGAGAGTTTTGCTGGCAGCTGCTTATGGAGGATTTTGACCTGACCTGAAACGCAAAACATATTTGTTTAATGGTTGTATTCAGTCTCCTGAGCCTCTGACTGTCTCTCGGTATTAAAATTTCTATCTGTGCACTCATTGTACACTTTCTGAAAAAGAGCAGTGTCAGGTAACTGCTACCTGGGTCCTGGTAATGCGCTGTGTGGGAAGAAGCAACTTCCATTATGCGCTCAGCAATAGCTTGTAGAGTTCCTTCAATATGAAAATCTATTACACTCAGAGGCAAAATGTTAACTTTCCTTTTTCTTAAAATTTTATGTGGATATTGGTCTTACATAAAGCAATCAGAAGAGCCTGCAATTTAGTATCTTTTTTAAAGGAAAAAAATTTCTTAACACCATTAACACATGGTTTCCCTGTACAGGTATGAATGTGTCTATACTTAACTCTTAGCTAAGTGCTTCAGCTGTCCAGAAATAATACCTACAAGTGGTTATAATTCTGATGTGAATATCTGACCTTCTCAGGGGAAGTCACTGCCTATTGCTGTGGTTACAGTAGCTCTGATTCCAGTCTAGAAGTGAGCAATGCTTTTCTTCAATCCTATTTTTTCCTCATGTCTACAAATGGCAGAAGGCAAAAAAATAAAACCCATTAAAATTGAAGACACTCACGGCCTTTGACAAGATATTTAACAGATGGGTGTCTCTGACTTTCAGTATCCTCATGGTTATCATTTAGTTTCCTATTTAAATTTTGAGATTTTCGAGACAATTACAACATTGTCCATATTCCAAGAGTGTTTTCCACCCAATGTAGAACCACAGGGGACCTGCCTAACAGTAACAAGTTCAATAACCTGTTCTTTAGAATATATTTTGCAGAATAGTCTCTAAAGATATGTCATCCAAAATGACATAATAATATGAAGTAAATGATAGTAAATAACTGTGGTGATTTAATTGGGGAATTTATGAGGTCACTTTGTGTATCCACAACCACCCATTCTGCTTAGGAATTGTTACCTTATCAATTCAGCATTACCATCATGGCTCCATCTGTCCCTCTTTGGTTCCTCTCTAACTTCCCTTGAGTTTCCACAATCTTTTTGATGTCATATTTGGTCCACATATACTGGCAAATCTGAGTAACTGATATATTCACAAGAGTGGTAGTCTTCAAAAGTAAATCTAGTTAATCTAAGGCAATGTAACAGTAAAAGTAATAAGAAGTCATAGTTACCTGAGTTAATAAAAGTGAATGCAGTTAAAAACTGAGTTTATGTTGTGAGGAAGAACAGAAAATAGTAACAAAGGGAGTAGTAGGAAAAGAACTTGTAAAGTTAAGAAACTGAAAACGGAAAATTAGTTTGTTTAATCATAAGGAAAGGAGGCTGCAAAATTAAAAGATTCTACCATTGAGGGTAATTTATTAGTCACACACCAGTAAGAACAATTGAAATACAAACACATGGAAAGAAATTTGAAAAATGTCACAGGATGATGGTGGCAAATGGCAGGTAGGCTGTCAGAAGACTGAAAAGAGAAATGGAGAATTTCATTATGGCCACACAGGAATGGGCTATTTGTACAAGCAAGGATAGATGGCTTAAAAAAGCCCTAAGACCAGAATGGAGGCTGTGTGGCCAGGCTCCAGATGCTATTCATCATATTATAAGTAGATGTACCAAGCTGGCCAGCAGTGAGATACAATATAGAGTGACAAAGCTGGCAGGGTGGTGCAGTAAGTGTTCTGCAAGAAGCATGAATTACCAAAGGAGGAATAAAAAAACCAAAAAAACAAACAAAAAAAAAATCAGCAGCAAACAAAGAAAGGTGCTGATAATAAAAGCATTAATATTATTTTAAAACATTATAATTAAAGAAAAAAGGGAAGGCTAGGAATAAGAGATAGGAAATGAGATGAGAGGATTAAAAGGGAGGCAGAATGATTTAAAAAAATATTTCTTTTTCTGTTTCATTCAAGAATGCTGTCCAAACAAAAAATGATCAAATATGCAGTCAGGGATGGAGGAGAAGAGAATCCAGTTTCTGGATTCTCTGGATGGAGAAGAGCATGCCAAATACCAACTACTTTATATCCTTTGATCCACATGAACATTGCAATGGTGATAAGTTAAACAGTAATTCTCTATCAGACGTCACATAGCTGCTTTTATGAGCATCTCTTGATGAACACAATCCTTCAAATTGTGCTCAAAACAGCACATGGGTCTCAGATCAATGATTCGTGGTGGCAAAATCCTTCTGGTGGAGAAGAAGCATCACTGTCCTTATAATAAGCACACCTCTTTTTTTTGATGTATGCTGGGAAAAAAAATAGGCTAGATGCATTTCTGCTGAATATTAAGATAAACTCTGCCAGGCATTCATACTGTGGCAAAACTGATGCAAGTTTTTCACAGGAATTGTGATAGAGAATCACAATTTGTCTCATCCTATGAAAAGTTGCACATAGGAAGTCCAATTGACTTCAGGGACTTTTCCATGCTTCAGGAAGATTGCTACTGTGTAGAATCCATCAGAAAATCTGCAGCTAGAATATTTGTGTAAAAGACCAATATATGCACAGTTAAACCAGTAACTCCCATATATAGCAGGATGTCTATCTTCAGGCCAGACCCTATACTCTGCATCAACTATACAAAATTAATAACTCCTCCACTGACCTCTAAACCCAAACCAGATTTCAGTGTTCCAGTGTGATTTATCAAGGCAAGCCTGAACACTTGCACAAACAAAATTGGCGATTACAGCTGCAATTTTAGAAGTATTTTCTGAATAAATGGCCTGAATTATGTATACTTCTGCATCATAACTGGCATTCAAGATGTTCATAAACTTCCCCATGTGAAAACTTTAGCTAAGTAAGCAACTTTTTTATTATTATTTGTAGATTTTTTTTCCCCTGACCACAGCAAAAATTGGACAAGCACTCTCTCTTTCAGAAAAACCTTCCCAAAACTGAAGACAAAACCAAGGCAAAAAGTCCCCAACAATCCCAAAACACATTTTCAAAATGTAGATTATTATGAGCACAAGAAACACTAAAAGTAAGGAGCATGCTGATGACCCTTCCTTTTCCCCTTCAAGATATCAAACTTTTCAAGTCCGGACGTTAAATGAAATGCCATTCTCCTATACCTGAATATTTATGCAGAAAGAATTCTACACCGGCATGTAAGCAGTTGCATACGAAGCAGATGGAAATGTCTTCTAAGCGAGTTGGAGAAAAAAATGTCACTATCTTCATCATCCTGAACTGCCCACTCTCAAAATTATTTGGTGTGAGTGCTGAAGGAGACATAATTTCACATGTCAGTTTTCCACCCAGCTAATGTATCCATCAAATTTTTTATTCCTTAGGAATGACAACTTAGACATTAGTTTTATACTTTAAATGTTAAAAACCTTGTAAATCCCTTAATCCTATTGAGTTTCTACCTTTCCTTGGGATAGATTCTACATTCATTAAAATCAGTGGGAAAACATTATTTAATCAATGAGGCAAAATTAACTTTTATGAAAAAGCTAAGTTATTGTTGATTTGAAAAGTAGCTTAGAATATGAAGCACAAAATTTTGTACCACTCCTGCAGAAGGCGGTGGAAATCTTTGCAAGTCCCAAATGGTGGAGATGAAGATGCAAAAAAAGCATTACACCAATGGCTGTGCTACAAGAATAAAACCAGAGCCTGATCAGTCCTTATTTCCTTCTACCCATGGCTGTATGTGTAAGGGAAAAAAAGGGCTGAGGGCAGATGAAAGAAAATAGCAGTTCTGTGGAACTTGCTTCCTCCCACACTTAGCAGGTTAATAATGCCCTAGCACCAGAAGTAATTCACTCAATCCCCTTCAGTCTTTTATCATATTTCCTCCAATCTGGCCTTTGGAGACATCAGAGCTGGTCACTGGGATGCTGTGCCTTGTCATTCAGCAGCACTGACCTTGGTGCTACCAGCCCTGTTAGCTTTGTTTTTTCCAAAGTACTGCTTCTGTTTTCCTCTGAGTCACTGAAATTTGTCATATATATTTCTGTTGGGAACTTTCTGGGACAAGGGGTTTTTTAGGTCAGTCATGGGACACAGAGCACAAGCACTTTTATCTCAGTGTACTACCATACAGATATTTACTTATTATTTACTACACATATGGGTATTATATACATGAGTCAGCTACTCTAAGACATCCAATGTCATGAAGCTTCATATATATTCATCTTGCTCTGAATTTAATGAGCATGGCCTGATCAAAACAAAATTCAGTAAAACTGAAAGCTCCACAGGATTTCTCCTTGAGGATTCTAACAATATCTTTTGTGTCTACAGATATGTACTTATATCAAGCTTCATTGCAAATATATGTAATTGAATAACTATACTAGACTTCCTCTGAGTAGCTTTTATTTAATTTACTGTGATTATCCTCAAAATAAGGGAAGGCTGATAAGAATGACTTCATGCATGGGATGCAATATACATCCTCCGTCTCAAGGCCAACAAAAGAATAGGTACCTTTTGAGCAGCAGATGCCTGCAGGAGGATAATATACCCACCAGTTACTCAGCTGCTTCATCTGTCATTTTTATGAAGGCATGTCATGGTTGGACAGAGCAAAATTGCCTGTGAAAAGCTATGTGAGGAAAAAGGGAGAGAGAAACAGGTAACTGCCTCTTCCTAAGTGCTGGATGAAATTAATGTTTATGGGGGAGGGGAGAAGAGCACACAGGAAAACAAACATAAGAAATAACTTTGTAAAATATATCTTCATACAATATCAGCCATCTCAATAGTGCTAAAATGCTGCAGTTGTTCCACTGCTATTACTAGTTACTTTAAAAGATAAATTGATGCAAAAATTAGAAAGTAACATATGTGAAGCAATCTTAAGCATAAATTCCTTCACACTTCTTATTAACTGTAGTTAAGATTTTAGTCATCAAATACCCTTTAGTTCCGACAATAAAAGCAAAGAAAGGAAAATTTAACTGTTCTTGAGTGTTGCAAGCCCACTGAGCTCTGTAATTTGCTGAAGATTTGTTTTCTGGCACTTTCACCAGAAAAGGGGAGAGTGGGGGAGGGAGTGGAGAAGTATTTCTCCAAAAGCATTCTGACCCACAAAAAGACCCAACTGTATGTGTTGGGAAACATGTCCAAGCACTTCTCTATTTAAGTCTTTCTTCTCTTTCAGGAAAGTGTCAGTAGCTCTTTGAATAGCTATTGGCCTTGGCCAAGACCCTAGTGAAAGGCAACAGATGTTGCTAAGACTGTACCCAGGCTATCCTCTATCCTGTTTCATTTCTGAAAGGGAAAAAGAGAGAAAGGGAGAAGAAAACTTGCATTAAATCACTGGACCATTTTGTACTTCAGCAAATCTGTTTGCACATGCTCGACTGGCCTCGCCGAAAAGGCTGAGCCTTTTGCATTCAGCCTGAGGTCAGTCCTAATGCTCTGTTCAGTGGTCCACACTCCTTTCACTAGGAGCAGCTGCCCCTGATTGCTAGAACAAATTGAGGTGATTCAGGCCACCAGCAGGGCCACAGTACAAGTGCTTTTCACCAGAAAGGGAGGGAAAGCCTTAGAACAGGACCAACTGGGGCTGCCCACAATAAACCGTAGGATTAATTTGATACAGTCAATATTAAGACATGCTCTTGCTGAAAAGTGGGCCATAGTGACATAAACTATAAGACAGTTGGACTGACAGAAGAAGGAAGAAAGTGGTGTTCAAACATTTATTAAGTTACACTTAATTATTTAATTGGGGGACATTAAAATGGTAATACTCACAGTTCAGGCTTGGGAATGACTTGCTGTTTAACCCCTGGCAGAATATTCTTGGTGTAAGTGGGATTCAAGATCTGTTGCGTCAACATCCCATTCACAGTATTGTCTGAAACACTGAGTGCAAGTTCTCTAAACTATTTCTGTTGTCAGTTTAAAGAGAATAATAATCAACAGCACTATTTCCTACCATATTTATAAACCTGTTTCAGTGACTGGAAGTGGCTACATCGTTGTTATCCAAGGGGGAAAAAAAAGAGAGAGAAAATAAATATTACTTCTTTTTAAATTCTTTTCTATCTATGAAAAAAGAGATAATAGCACAGAGGAGGACCCAGCAGGGAAAGATGAAGGCAAAACCCTCCCCCTTTCCCTGGTGCAAACAAGCTCTTGCATTTCTTGCTTCTGTCCCAGCTATCGGATCACAATATTTTCTGATGTGTGAAGGATCAGGCCAGCAGCTTTTCGAGTCTGAAGCCAAACAAAACAATACAGTAGTGCATTAAGGCACGATACCAAGCACTTAGCACTTCAAAAGGAAGCATGCTTTGATGCCTCTGAAAGGAAAGCAAAATCTCTACAGATAGATAGGCAATTTTACCAGACTGGTCAAAACGAAAGAGTGCTAATGTTAATTCATTAAACTGTGGATTTAAGATTGGGGAAGTTAGGAATTACAGCATTTAGTCTGGCTCTGCATTTAGGTGGAATGGCTGGGTACAGCACATGGCCTTTGAAATAGAGTTATTCAAGAGGTAGCTTAGTAAGCTGAAGAAAAAAGATCTTACTATTTACTTAATTAGCAGGTACAGAAACAGAATTTAAGGAAAAATATATGCAAAAATCCTACTTTTAAACTCAGAAAAATTGAGATGCAGAAAAGTGTCTAAATAGTATACCAGATTCTGTGATACAAAACCTCACAAAAACAAAAATAAAATTAAAAGTATATTTTAACTACTTGAATGATGGACAAAAAACTGAGGCACACCTCAGTCTTCCTTTATTAGCATTTCATCCCATTAATTGCCACTGTTGTTACATAGAAAAATAGAAAAAAAAAAAGAGCTGTATGTTCAAAGAAAAGTTCTGAAAGACCAGGAGGAGTTGTACCTTTAACAGAAAATTTACTTTTTTATTCTCCTTAAAAACATTAAATAAGTAAATATACGTATCATGAAATCTTCATGCCACTTCTTAAAACTTTCTTTTCTTTAAGGCATTGCATATGAGTGTATGATCTTTAAATAGCTGCATCTGAAAACTCATTCCCAATTGTAGTATGTGGTTTTCAGCTAGGCAAGGGGTGGATGTGTGTGTTTCAGTGTCGCTGACAACAAAGCCAGCTGAGACATTCCCCTTCTCCTTCCTTCCAACCCCCAGTGCTGGCACTCACACATGTGATGTCACCCCAGCTGAACAGAAAGTGAGTCTACTTTGCAAAACAGATCAGCTCAATGATACAAGATAAACCAAGGAAAAAAATAAAAAATAAAAAAGATAAGTTTTCAATTAACGTTTTTTAACATGTACTGCTTCCCTGATCAAGTTCACAACATGAGTCCATATGTAACTCTGCAAAACAAAGAGTAGGGATGAAATGGCAGAAGGAAACAAATTAAACTTTCAGTTTCCTTCAGAAACTTTCCAAATATTCTTTCTTTGGGAAGCTTAATGTAAAAGGCATTTGGGCATATCTACTGTTTTATTATCTGGATTTGATCTCATTCTTCTAGTTGAGTATATGCTTTTCTGGTCTTCTCTTCTGGTCTTTTTCCAAGCCTCTGCCAAGTCATAGTTTCCTGACATGCAGATATCAAATGAGAAAGGGGAAGGAATTGAACCTTAGTAAGGTCTTCAGTGGCAAGTTCTGGAGATGGAAATGGAGCCTTCTGGGATTAATCTGACAAGAAAGATCAGAGTCACTTCAGCATGCTTCTGCCTACACTTGCCAGATTTATACAGCATGTAAGCAGGGATGTATGACTGACAGTGTCAAACACTGCTGAGGAGAACAGTGGAAAGGGTATGGGCATTTGCCAGTTGTCAGTCTGATGTGATACAGGCTTTAATAAGATAGGCACCAGGGTATAGAAACGGACTAGATTCATGTCTGATAGAAGCAAATTCTCATTTGGGCTCCTACACTGTTTCTTCTTATGCATAAAAGAAAATAAAATAATAGTGATTGTGCAAGAGTTTGTGCCTGCCCTTTCTGGATAGCACATCCTATTTAAAAAAATAATATCAGTTCCCATGCTTTTATTTTGCGGGTACAGGGCTCAGTATTCGGGTTGAATTATTCACATAATTCACATAATTCACATTGTTTTGATGACATACAAAAGAAGAGTTAAATATACACGTGTGCGTGTGTGTGTATGCTTCAGCAGAATGTAGCCTAAACCCCAGATACCCAAGCCCTCAGAATTTAAGCAGATAAGCTGATAGAGAAAATAAATTTTAAAGACCTCCTCATTAGAGAGAATTCATGGATGGTTACTTCGATACCATGTTTTAATAAAGGTACCATCCATATCATATTAGTTGTGCTCCCGGCACTTTCAATACTGAAAGGAACAGACAAGAACTGTACAGATCTGAGTCTGAGTTTCTCTATGTCTATGCCTCCTAATTGCTAGCACTGACCTAAGGTCTGTAAGAGTCTCTGATGAGTACAACATGAAAAGGAAAAAAAAACTACAAAGCTTATTGTTACAGAGATTTTTACATTCTTAAAGGGTTAGTACCATTTGGGATAGTTAGCAAAATACATAATAGAAGTAGGCAATATAACTGATTGAGAATTTCAAGAGCCTTTTGAAAGATTTCTTCTTTTGAGGATATTAAGCAATGAGAGGGGATGATGCACAGTCATGTCATGGATTAAAAACTAATTAGGAGACAGAACAGAGCAGGAATGTATTCCAGCTCACAACCTAGAAGTGAGTGATTATTTTTACACAGCAGTGCCAAGCAAACTTTATTTGCACAAAACTGCACTCATTGCTCTCCAGTATTCTTATAAATTAAAGAAAAATAAAACACCATTTCAAAAGCATCCTTCTTTCCTTTTTCACTATAACTGGTATAGAGTGATCTTCAACATCTAAAGGATGCCATGAATTTTAGTTGACTAGTTACCTGGAAAAACGAAGTAAAAAGGAAATTTCAAGATTAGCATAGCATTTATTTTTCTACCTAAAGCAAGCTGATGACTGAAGGGAAATGTTCAGCTCTGAAGTGGCTTCTTTCTCTGCAGAGAACTACACTGGTGGTAGTTGGCAAGCAGGATGATCACCTGACTAATTTCTTGTTTACATGCAGTACCTACATTTGGCATGTTGGCAATTCCAGGACTGTCAAGAACACTAGACAACAGTTCCGAGATTTTGCCCACTATGGATCCACGGGAACACTTCAGGGCAAATTATGTCCATTTTATCCCTTTCTAGTCCTTCGTGGCACTCCCTTCACTAATGTTTATTTGCTAACCAGGACCTCTGGGTCCCATTAGCATATGGCCATGCTGAAAGGATGGGTGATCCTCATAATGCCACGCTGGCTGCAGAGGATACCCCAGTGAGAAATCTTTATCTCAGTTTAGTTCACAAACCTCACTCTGTTTGGTCTTTGAGGCCACAAACTGCAGGTAGTCACCTAATGCAGTTAGGACCCTAAGGTAAGGACATTCTCTACAAAGTAAAAAACTTTTTACTGCACGGGGATCTGTTATCCTCCTTCTTTTTACAACTGAACAGAACCTGATTAGAGATACACTGAATATAAACTGAAATGCTAATAAATTAGGAACATAATAAAGGATTTAGCATCAACTTCAGGCATATTTTTTACTAAGAAGGGACTTTACTCATTCCCACTTGTGCTGTATCATTTTAGTCTTTTTCCAGTATCTTAAAGGTCTATCAAAAATGGTCCAAATGAAAGACAAACCAAAAGATTATGAAGAGTTTTGATCTTGATTTAGTTTTAAACCCAGATTAAATAAATGATTTATGGGTGAGAGGATTAGCATATACACAAAGATACACTGCACTGTAATCTCTTGATAGAGAAATTAATCATGAGAGAAAGAGAATCAGAACATGGATGCAAAAAAGCTGACTGAAAATGAGATAATGGATAACAGAGGGTTATCCAATGATCCAATGAAGGATCAATGAAGGATCAATTATCCAATGAAGGTTTTAAGAGATGAAAAGGAGCTAAGCGTTGGAGTTTGTTTGCACACAGCATTTTTCTTTGAGCATGATTGTAATAGTTAGGGCAGCCCACTGGTTCACTCACTTGTACAATTGCCAAAAGCCTTTCTTTACCCTCATGTACTTACAGAACCTTGCTTTTTGTGCACACTATACATAAAGTACTATAATTTTATACATAGAGATATATTGAAGTGCTTCATGATCCAGGGTTGAATCTCTGGTTGCAACCAGAAAAATATCAAAATTGAAGGCAGACTATGTGATATGAGGTGCGTGTGGAGAGGGCTCCAGGACTTCAAACCATCCAACACTGGCCACTTTCTCAGATAGTTCATATGCTCAGGACAGGCTTTGGATCTGAATCAATATCCCAATTACCATGTAATAATAGCATAAGGTGGTCACAGAACTAACCACAATTTTGCGGGAATACTTCTAAGTGTATATAGTGTGAGCATAGATTCCTGTCTTTACCTTTCTAGAGCAATTAAATTATGAGCTTTTTCACACAAGTTTTAACCAGGATGGAAGGCTGTATCTCTTATTGAACAGTTTTAAATGAAGTATTGTGAAAGTGGGAAACCTCTAAAGGAATTGCATGATACTATATTAAAAATAGTTCTTTTATGCAAAGCCATTCTTTCTCAAAGCATTTTGTAAGAATGAACTAATTAATACTTAATAGAGTATATATTAATATTCTTTTTATTTGTGAATTATCCTTAACTATTTTACTTGAATAGACAAGAAAAAACAATATTAATAATTTTATATAAAACCTTTTTAATGTTTTTATCTTCCTTCTTTGATGGGACTAAATCATCAACATCTCAAAATAAAAGCATTTCACTGCTGTTGAATTTAAATATAGTTTTTATTTGTCAGCCAAAATGGTACCCTCACCACTTCTAAAATGTGACAGTCATGTTATTTTTAATTTTTTAAATTATCCTTCTTCTTTTTTTATTTATCATATTTTGAGATTTTCCTAATCCAAATTATGGTTCCATATGTATGGTTTTGTATCTATGTGTGTATATGCACATGCATAAATATGTTTGTAAATAATTCCTTAACTACTTAGTCAGACAAAGCTCTCATTGAAGTAAAAAATAATTTTATTAGCCAGACAGTGAAGATTTAATATGCAGATTTCTCCCCAACACAAAGTGCTCCATAAAGTAATATTTTTCCATTTCTCCAGGCTACATAGGCTTGAAAATATGTCAGAGTTGAATGCCATGAAAAAAACAAGCACAAGCTCCCTTACATTACAGATGTTTTCATTAATATACTAATTATATTCAGTATATTTTGACTTCCCTCCACACCTTATGAAGTACCTTATGATACTTTATTTAGTGTTGTTCAAATAAAAAAAAAAAAATTAAAATTAAAAAAATAGGAAAGGAGGCATAAGTAACAACAGCCCTACAACATAGCTGTAGGGTAATGTGAAACAAAGTCACCCTGAGAGAACACACTTCCTAAAATACTTGAACTGTAGGTTTGGACTTCTATTGCTGTTTTCATTTCAGAGTAAAACACTGTTCTCTGACTAGACTGAAAGTATAATTTGGATACTTTTCTGTTAAGAGACAATTACAAAAGGGATGTAACTGCTTACCAGTCCAGAAGCCTCCAAACCATTTAATACTCTTACCTAGGATATACAAAAGTGTTTGAATGTTGTTTCAAATCACAAATTTATAGAGAAATTCCACTTAAAAGACAACTCCCAAAAAAATTTTGTTATTCAATTAATATATCAGCTACTCTGATGTAACAAAATAAAACTGGCAAAAATTTGTCACTTTAGAATTTTGCCACTGTAGAATAGTTGTGGGTTGCACAGATAACTCTTTCTCAACAGACACAGTGCAAACACGCACAGAATAACTGCAGAAGAAATCTGCTATAGATTCCTATCCAAATATATTTAGCCCCTAGTCGTTAAATTATTTGGTCCAACAGAATTCCTTATATTTTGGGGAAAAAAAAAAAAAGTAAAGAGGAAATTAAGTGAAAAGTGTACATAATTTAACAGAAGAAATCTATAAAAGAAGAACAGGAATAAGTCATAGATCAATTATGCTGCAGTTTATTAGAAGTCTTACAATATATAAAGAATAAGCCATGAAAACTTGCATATCCAATTAAATACATTTTGAGTGAGTTTTGGGTGTCTTTTCCTGAAACTAAATTCTGAATTTAGCTTTGGTCCCCCAAGTAATATTTATGACATAGTGAAATCTTTATATAGAGAGAGATTAAGAAAATTTATTTCTATAAAGTGGAGGAAGAGAAAATATTTTTAGAGTTTTTTTAACTTCAATTGTTATTTTCAATTGATAAAAGTATCACCTTTGAAAAACCTAAACAGTATTTTTCTAGTTGTTTTATGTTCAGTAAATACAGCAGACTTAACACAGAAAAGGATCCAAAGAGCACACAAACTAAATTAATTCTTAAGAAATATCATGGCTACACAGTCACTTTGTCCCAAGCATGATCTGTAATTAGAGAGACTGTGGCAAAGGGCATTCCACTACTGCTTGTAACAATGTGTTTCAAAATAAAATACATTTTTAAAAAGCATTTATTCTCAAATGAAAAGGATTAAAAAAAACCCTGATGTTTAGTGAGGTTACCACTTTCTTACAGACATAAAGGAATTGGAATGGATAACAAATGTCCTCTATACTTTCAAAAATCCTAGTCATCTATCAGATGCGGAAATGTATAAAAAGCAATTAAAGCACTCATCTATTTTACTGAGAAGTTGAATGAAGAAACCTTGAGTAAAAATGCATAGTACTATCTTTAAGAAACTAATATTTAATGCAGTATGCAAACAACCAAATGAAATGTGTTTATAAGAAGAAAAATATTGATAAAAAGGAAAGACAGAAAAGAAAGAAAGAAAGAAAGAAAGAAAGAAAGAAAGAAAGAAAGAAAGAAAGAAAGAAAGAAAGAAAGAAAAAGAAAAAGAAAGAAAGAAAGAAAGAAAGAAAGAAAGAAAGAAAGAAAGAAAGAAAGAAAGAAAGAAAGAAAGAAAGAAAGAAAGAAAGAAAGAAAGAAAGAGGGGATCTGAAGGAAGGATTCTCTACTTATTATGTAGAAATAAAGTCTTTTAATATCTACTGTGAATTTTTAACTCCCTGGGTATAAAGTAATACTCATTGTAAACTGTGAATACATAGACCTCTCAGCCTTATGGCTGGCTGGAATGAGCATTACAGCATTACAGCTGCAAATGTGTGCCACAACCATGATTTCTAAAACTAATTTTAACTATGTGGAACACTGGACTGATTTGTTAAACCTGAACAAAACTCTGTCCCAAGCAAAGCTGTTCATACTTAGATAAGCTTGTTGACAGTAAGAATATCAATACTCTAAAATTTACAGGTTCATGAAGATGTAGATGATACTTCATTTACTAAAATAAAAATATTGCATTCATTCTACCTCTAGTTCTTAGATTCTGTACTTGAATTCTGTAGATTCCATACAGCTGGGGAATACATTGCAGACTTTGCTATCAAAGTCTGGAATGTAAATTCACATTGAAAATTAGGAGTGTAAGAATATGAAAATTTTGGTTAGTTGCTTGATTCATCACCAGTAGTTCTGAGATGCAATCAGAAACCAAAATGTAGTCACTTTTCAAGTCAGTTTATTTAGTTTAGAAGAAAAAATGCATCATGCTGATCTGCTTGGATGTTACAAGATAAATCAATAACCCTACACTTTAGAATTAATGTAGATGCTGAATCAACACAAGACCTATTAAAATGAGTGTAAAAGGATTAAATTGCAATACATTACATATATCTAAATGCATTCACTAGTCTGCACATACAGCTTCTCAAATGAATGAGTGGCATGCAATTTGTATGTTGAAACAATTCTGCAAGCAATACAAGTCCTCTGAAATGATACTTTTTTAATTGTAGAACATCTAAATTTAGGCATTTAATGTTTAAAATTTCTTTTTACATTTTCAAATACTAGCCTCTCTTTCTTGTCTAGAATCCCTCCACTCTAGGCAGTTGTTTGTATAACTGATGAACAATCTCTCAAAATATAAAATGTTCTTCTGGGCAGAGATCCCAGGTAAGGAATCACTGGAAGTGAAGGATCCAATGACTAATAGAACTATGTTTCAAGTCATCCACGGGGTCAGTTGTCTGTGGCACAGCACTGAAGATTTATAACAATAAAATGTATTCTCCACTCAGCTCTCATTTGTTTGAGCCTGAGAATCAGGATTCCAGCTCCATAAATTTATTGAATCTCCTCTTTGAAGAGAATTACATAAGCTGCATTTAACCTGGCCTTGGTTTTCTTTAGAGATTGCTCAATAACTGATTTGCCCTCCACTTTTGTTTTGACCTCTATTTCATGTTGATTTGGGGGCATTCTGCTGACAAATTCACAGCAACACTTCCTTTGCAGCAGCTTGCCCTGTAGCTGAACTCAGTGGAGAGAAAGCACGAGGTATAGGGCTGATATCCTTGCTCTTTTCAAGTGTGTCTATATGAGTTTGAAATAGATTTAAAGCCTATGCCACAATTTCTTGGACACATTAATGAGGATCACCCTTGCTTATGTGAAATATAAAGGGGAACAAAAAGGGGAACACACATGACAAAAAAAGTTACTAAAATCTCCCTAAGAAATATTAGTTTGGGTAGAATACTACTTACCTTACCTTTCACTATACCATCAAAAAAGACATTGCATCACTGAGCACAAGGCAGGTATATTAGGTTTTCATGGCCAGGTTTGGGGGGGGGGGGGGGGGGGGGTGGTGGGGAAGTTTACAGGGAAGCATCTGTGAGAAGCTGCTAGAAGCTTCTTCCATGTCCAGCTGGCTCCAAGATGGAAGTGCCACTGGCCAAGACTGGGACAATCAGAAATGGTGGTAATTCCACTGTGACAACATATTTAAGGAAAAATGGAAAGAATAAAATGTTATTGTGCAGATGTAACTGTGGCCAGAGAAGAGAGGAATAATATGTGAAAGGAACAAATATGTAGACACCAAGGTCAGTGGAAAAGGAAGGGCAGGAGCTGCGATTCCCCTGCAGTTGGAGTTGAGATTCCCCTGCATCCTGTGAGACAGACCATGGTAAAACATCTGAGCCCCTGAAGGACCATGGGGATGCAGAGATCTGCCTGCAGCCCTGAAGGACACCCATGCTGGAGCAGTGGAAGCCTGAGGGGAGGAGTGAACTGCGAACCCGTGTTGGAGCAGGATCCTGGCAGGGACCTGCAGACCTGTGGAGAGGAGACCCCACAGGTTTCCTGGTAGTAATTGTGACACTGTGGGAGACCACGATGGAACAGGCTGTACCTGAAAGACAGCCCCCCCGGAAGAGTGACTTACATTGCAGCAGTTCATGGATAATGGTTGTCTGTGGGATAAGCTCATGTTGGAATTCATGTAGAACTATATCCCATGGGAAGGACCCCAGGCTGGAGCAGCAGAAAGATTCCTCTCCCTGAGCAGAGGCAGAAACAACTTGTCATGAACTGACCATAACCCCCATTCCATGACTCCCTGAACTGCTTGGTGGAGGAGGTAGAGCTGGGAAGGAACATGGGGTGGGGGAAAGGTGTTTCTAAAGTCTTATTTTACTTCTCATCATCCTGCTCTGATTTTGTTAGTAATAAATTCAATTAGTATCTCTAATTCAAGTCAGTTTACCCACGATGGTATTTAGTGAGTGATTTCTCCTAGTTCTTGTCTTAATCTATAAACCCTCTGTTAAATTTCCTCTCCTTGCTCCACTTAGAAAGGGCAATGATACAGAAGTTTTGGTGGGTGCCTGACATTCAGCCAGGGTGAACCCTCTGCAGCAGGGAAAGCCCAACTTAGTTTCAATAGTTATTTCAGAAGTTCATGATGTTGCTCTGGTTTGTGATGCCTTAAGACCAGCTTGGCTACCATTTAGGTCTCATTTTTTTCTTTTGAAGGTTTTACCAAAGAAAAGTTTTGGGAAATAATATCTGAAGAAGACTGAGCAACTTTCTCCCTATCATCAAAATCAAATCAGTTTTACTGTGTGGGTCTAGGAGTGAGTTATGGATGCAATCTTTTATGCCAGGGAAAGAATTTCAACCTAGAATATGTACTTCATTGAAAGTTCATATTTCAGCAAGTTTGTTTAAAATCAAGAATCTAACTGAGGGTTTGTCTTTTCTAGGCTGTCAAACATGTTACATTTTGCCCTTAAAAATATTTTCTATTGAATATGTGATTAACCTTAGAAATTTCTTGCAGTAACTCTCTAAGTTGTCCAAATAGTAAAAGGATGACTACCCCTTATTTCACAAGTGTTCTTTTTGAGATACATTGGCCACAGGCTTGTCAGAGGGGACTCTCTTTAATAGTGATCTTTAGTCATTTAACAAGGCACTTGAAAGTCAGTACTGCTTTAAAAACCCCAACACGTAATATTTAATAATAATGATGAAAATTAACATGATTTCTTTCAGTAATAACTCCTACATAAAAATTTCAGGAATTCAATTAGCTGTACTTGAAGAATACAATTTTCTCAACAGACCTTGCTTGTGTTATGTAGAATCACGTGCACTATTTTGCCACAAAGAACTGCTTTTCACAAGCCTGCTCTGAGCTGCAGAATCATTTATAGGCTTCATAAAATTAAAAAGATACTTTCTACTTGTGTGAAACTTTCTACCTGAGGCTCAAACAGTGCTTCCTGATACTTTATTTCACAGTCTTTGCAATACAGAATAAGACCATTATGATCTTACAGATGGAGACATTTAGGAAAAAAGTCTCTGATAATTTCTATGCTAGAAGTCCTAAGCAGAAATACACACTGGACAATGGAGTAGATAATTAATATACATATCATCTAGGTGACCATGCAAGTAGTTTTCCATGTAGTTATTAACAAAACTTACAGGTTTTTTATGTTTGTCAGGAAAATTTAGACAGGTCTTTGAGCACACAAAAAAATACTTCTCTGATACATCCTGGACCCAGTGTTACAACTAATACTACACAACATTTCTTTCTTCATCTTCCCAGATGGAGACATAGCAGCCAGAGGTGGGTCGAAGGAGGGTCTGTGGGCATCTACTGGGAGTTCCCACTTACTTAAGATCCAAGAAATGTCTAGTCAGTGCATTGCTTGCCTAGTTGCTTTATGTTGTCAAACAGTAGTAGCCTTGTTGTTTAGAGCATGTTATGGTCAAGTTGTGCTGAACCTTAGTAAGAAAACAGAGGAGGAAAAGATATCTCAGGCTGCATTTTCACTCATTATGTTCAGAGGATTGCATGATGAGCCACAGTGGATCAGAGCAGGCTAACACATGTGACATAATCCACACAACTTATCTGGTTGTGTGGGTTTAAGTGTAAGTTTGGACATTATTTTGAAACACATGTGTCCTAGATATATGGATTAACAGATTGTGAAATACTTTTTTTTTTTATTTTGCCACAAGAAAGAAAAATACTGCAGTGAAGGCATGCCAAAGGAGGGAACTTTGTGCTTACATAAGATCACAAACATGCTGGTGTCTATTCCAGAAAATTCCAGTCAATAACATGATTCTGCTTTCATACTATTTAATTGAGTCCAATGTTATTCTTTAATTTCTCTGGTATCACCCCAAACAAAAGAAAGCTGAAAATATTTGTCAGTTTTCTTTAAGAGGAGTACACTACAATGTGTTTTCCCTAATACAAAAAGGGCTAATTCACATGCAATACACCAGCACACTATATTTCACATTGCCACTCAGAAATATACACATGTACTCACTCTCACAAGAGTATACAGTAGCTACAGTCAGATTTATGTCTCTGTGGAGCAATTTGAAAGAGTGTGATCCAGAAACTAAGCTGAATATTAAGCCTGGAGGAGCTGTTAAGCAACAAGGCTTTGCTGATTAAAACATGAACTTTATTTTAGTTTATTTAATTCATTTTGCATTTGGGTGTTTTATGTTAATTAACTCTTATGCAATTTTTATTAAATTTACTTTAGGTCCTAAATGAATATTTCAAATTGCTATTGATAATTGTTTATCGACTATGGAACCCACATTGAATGCAATTCCACATTTAATTCCCAACACAATTATGAAAAATAAGAGTTTCTCTGTGGTAAAAGACAAGGATAGAAATTTAGGAGGTATAAATACAAACAAAACTGCAGTGTACTCACTGCATAGGCTAGAAAGCTATAACTTCTTTAGACTGGGATGATGACTGATTTTTGGAAGAGTAGCAAGTCATAACCTTTCAATTCTTGGAAGAAGATACCTTGGAAGACCCAGATAGAGGGTGCTCAAGCCAAGAGCAGGCCTCAAAATGAAATAATTTGAAAGACTATGCTTTGTACTGTAGTGGAGGATAGGGAGAGTTACCTCAGAGGAAAACCCAAAACTTGCATTTCAGTCTCCTCATTTGTATTTGGTCATGGTTGCCTGCATGTTTGAAGTGCTTCAGATTCTATAATGCCTTACGAAACAGATTCAGTTCTGGTATAAGCAGATACAGTTTGACTGGCAGTTGTACTACAACACTGGGTAATCTTTTCAGTAATAAGTACTATCAGTAATAACATTATTAAAAAGCATTACTATCTTAGCTTTGCCGTGCAAGGCAGAATGGAAAGATGATCTTGTTGTTACAGGACAGAAGTTCTGAGTTAGATATCCAATATCCAGGTTTATTATACACTTATTTAGCAAGCCAGGAGTAGTGTCTTCACATTTCAGTAAATGCCCTTTCTGCAAAACTACATAAATTGTTGAGATTAATTTTTCTGTTTCTATGTTAACACCACCACAACAGGGCAATTAAAAGGTATTTTGAGACATTAGCAGAGGTTTGTTGTTTGCCCTACTGATATTCTCTGAAACAGTCTAAACAGTTTAAGTACTGTTATCTGTTACTATGCTTGTTTTCCCTCAAATTATTTTCTAAAATTTTGAAAAATGCAAAGCTGGCAACAGCAGACATTAAAATTCATTTATATACAGCCTAGGAACCTCAAGGAAGTGATGTGCATTAGACCCTTTCACATCTGGAAATTTCTGCAAGGTAGTTCAGCTCTTCAGTGTCTTCTCTCTTAGAGCCACTGAAAGATAGTAACATCTGTTCTAATGGTTTTTGCTGATTGGTATGCCTGATGAACAGGAAACGGGCTGAAATCAGCAGTTTGTTTGTAGGCCAAGCACTGCAAATAGAAATAAGCCCAGGCAGTCAGCTTCTCTAAAAGGAATCAGGTGAAATGGTCCTCTCCAGGGGCAGAAGGACTTGCAGCCCCAGCAGATGGCTGCTTTACTCACAGGAAGTAGCTCTAATTGGGATGTTTGTAGAATGATGTGAGGTCAATGAAAAACGGTGCCAGACACTATGTTAAAGGACTGAGGGAGTATAATGGCTTTTATCACTTTGCTTCAGTCTTTTTACTAAAAATAAGAGATGGTGTTCTTTTCTCCCTGAAGAAAGTGGTACTATCCTGTCCACTGACCCTATGAAACAAGTGATAACAGTTACCGAGTTCTAAATGTGAGAGGTCTTCTGGAGTTATAGATGGATGCAGCCATGAAAATGTAGGAAGATGAAAAGGGAAAAAATAAATTGTTTTATGGCCTTCCCTCAAGAGACAGGGCAATATTCTATCTTGGAGTTGGTGCTTCAACATCTACATGTGGTACAGTTCTTTTGGTTAATTTAGAAAATGACAGTAGCATTACAAAGACAAGGAGGATTCTTTTGTTGTTTCTGTTCTGCCCACTCTTCAGGAACACGTTTGGGAAAAAATTCTTGGAGAAGTCTGTAATAATCCCTCTGTTCTTCTTTATGTCTTCCCTTTTAGAGGCTTGCTGAAATCAAGCCAACAGTTTTTCTTCCCACAGAAAAATATGAAAAAGATAGCAGTGCTATGAGGAGAAACCTCTTCAAGGACCTTCAGCAGAGCAATTACATTATGGCAGAAAACAGATGGCAGATCTGAGTACTGGTAAAAGGATGTACAAGAAGTTAATCTCATACACACTGTGATTTTTTTTTTCCCCCCCACTCAGCTACTGGCTTCTCTCCTGTGTTTCTGGTACACTGGCTGAACATGGGTGACTAATACCAGGGATAACCTGAGTTCCATTCCCTCATTAGTGTTGCTAACTGCAAGAGAAAAAAATGATGGTTTGTGCTAAAATCATGTTAATCATTAAAAATCTGTACATTTTTTAAAATTATCTCAAGCTATTAAACTGAGAAATAGGACAAATGCAATTTGTTAAAATATTACACTCAGTGAAAAAGAGTGCTGAAGTTAAATTCCTACTTAACATTATTATCTGATAAGGCTTTCCTCATCTGACTATGCTGCACAAAGGCAAAAGATAAACAGCATGTACTTTTAGATGCTTGCAGTCTCTGGAAGAAAGGGCCTTTGCCATTCTGCAGTAGGGGTTTAAATGTGTATTTTATGTGTGAGTATAAATCCCCCCTGGAAAAAACACTGGGGATGACGGAAGATTATGGGGTGCGATTTACTCACATCCATATCCTGAGAGACAAAATGCCTTGAAATGGTCCCCCGTGTAGTCTGATGTAAATTATCATGGAAGTAATAAAAGTAATGAAGAATGTGTACTGTTTCATATGTATAAACTGTTAATTCACTTATCTGAGAATCTACTGGAAAAAGAGTCATGTTTTAACTGCACTGTTATTTCCAACAAATCATCCACGGGTGTTTTGGTTGGCTTTTTTGTTTGTTTGGTTTTAGTTTTTTGTTTTGTTTTGTTTTGTTTTGTTTTTTTGGGGGGGGGGGGGGGTTTAGTTTAGTTTAGTTTTGTTTTTAATGATGTGCACTTTTGCCCCACCCAGTGGCCTTTACCTAAATTGCCAGCTCTGCTTGTTTTTTCTCCCCTCCTGCCCAGTCCGCAGGGTGATTCTGCCACTGAAAACTGAACAAAAGCAGCATCTGTCCCCTGTTGCTACCCTGAGTATATTAGGCTATCATTATCTGCAATGACACTGCCATCTGTAATGTGCTCTGGGGCAAACACAGGCAGTGCCAGTAGCTTCAGCACCACAGGCAGATGCTTCATCATGCAAGAAGATACATGAAGCCAAAATATACTGTACATGAATTCAAGTACTTGAGAAGAGAGAGAGAAGGAGAGGGAAGCCAGGAAATAAATGCTGTTCATGTGTCTCATCAACAAAGACAGAAACGAGGAAGCATAGGCTAGGTCAGGTGCATTACTCAGTCTAAAGAAATAACAGATATAAAAAAAGGAGACTCATTTTATTGCACTAGGAAATCTGAGAGTCTATAACTTTTTATGGACTTTTATGTCTTCCCTCTTTTCACAAAGGCCTTAAAAAAATTGGTTTCAAATATAAGTAATAAATAGAACGTTTTTTTTGTTTTTTTCCCAAAATTCCTGCACTCATCTGTAACAGAAAAAAAACAAAAACAAACACACATTGAGATAGAAAATAAAGACACACAGAAAGCAGATTATTTTCTGTGTTTTTCTTGCATTTTGTTATTTTCTTCTCTAAATCTCAGAACTTTTATGTGAACCTCCCTCTCTTTGAATCAATGCCTCAGCCATCAAGTTCTCAAGGAAACAGCTCTCTCCCTGCACCTCGTTGTCACACGCAAAGGCACAAGTACAAAACAGAAAAATAAATCTTTTCAGAAGTCACAAGCATTCTGGCTAATACTCTTTTATACTGTCTTTGAAGGTTGGAATGCAAAATCCTGTATTTGAACCAATCTCATGTAATTTGTCTACCTGAAAGACATACATTCAAAGAACACAGTTATCTTTTTGTTACAAACTAGATAGAGTTGTTGAATATGTCTATTACAACACTTGCTAGGTCTCTTGGCCAAGACTTGACCTTCAGCATCATCTATCTTGTATCAGCAAAAAGAGAGCTACTATCAATAAAAAATGCACTTTCCTTCCAGAATGAAATGCCTTCAACAGGTACTTCAGTCCTCTGTAAAGATTTTAATGATATCAGTTTCCAGAAGTTCCCTAATACATGGGCAGCACCAGTTCTGCACTTTGGTATCATTTTAATCCTACCTCTCTGTGTCCCTTCCCCCATGTGCAGTCTTGGGAATTTACTCTGGACATTCCAGAAATGGACTGCATTGCTGCAGGCAAAATCCATCTCCTGAAATATGCAAAATACACATGTTCTTACATGACCATGCACAGCACATATATAAATCAGCAATGTTTTCCCCACTATTTCATCTACACCATAAAAAAAAAAAAAAACACAACTTAGTCATTAAGGCCTGCTCTATTTTCACAGAAGTAGAGGAAAATATTTTTCTATTAATATGTTGAATTACACAACCATCTTTAATGACAATTAGGTATGGAAGAGAGGACTGTAATTATTCAGGGTTGAACAGAAAGAAAGAAAGAAAGAAAAAAAATCAAACAAAAAAACTCCACAACCCTTAAGGATTCTGGCTTCCTAATGCACAAATTGTTGTATGTCACCCTCTAGTCACTCTTTTATTGAACCACAAGGACACTGTCTCACTGTGGGAGGGAAGGTATGAAATGTTATCTTTGTATGAGGTGGTCCAGTGCTGTCTCTATCAAGATTAAGTAGGTTATTTATAAGATCCCAAGCACACACTATATTTTGTAGGAGGAGTTTGGAATTTAACAGACAAGCAACCATCCAGGCAGCAGCAGTGATCACATTGTGTATGAGACAATATTTTTCTGAGACACTCTGCTTCCAAATAAGAGCAAAGTGTCTTTAACTTGTCTAGAGGGAAAATGTCTAGGGTGCTTTACCTGTGTTTTTACATATGGTAAAGGTTCTGTAGGCAGTCTTGACACATGATCACAAGAATGAGCATTTTTACAGGTTTGTTATAGTATTCCATACATTGTTGCTTCTTTTCTAAAAGGAGCCTAAAATGTACAAATACAGTCCTAAAGAGTTAAACCAATTGAAGCTATTCTAAACTTGCCACATTAGTCTAGGGGAAGTTTCAGGGGGTTGTCAATTTTAATTAGAAATGGCAAATGATTGTGCACAATGCAGCAGATTATCAGGGCTACTTGTTAAATTATAAAAGGCTGGCTAAGCTTCAGAGTGAAGCTAGTTAGAAAATTAGAAAAATCTGATAGTTTATAGTTTATGGTCCCAAAAAAATTGCTTTTCCTCCTTTCTTTTGCAGATTGTATTCTTTGAGGAAAAAAATTAAAGCTCATAGATCTCCAGCTAATTTCTGTAAATTAAACCTGTGTTCACAATAATAAAAGCAAGTAAAATGCCATTCCCTTTCATAAGCCTTATCTTTTTTAACATTTCTAATTTTTTATGTTAGATCCATAATACATCCTTTGTTGGAGTACAGATTTTTTTCACCTCAGAAGGTCATTTATTGTGAATTCTGAAAACACGTTGAACTAAAAAAATAAAAATCAGTGTCTAAGAGGTACTATGCATGGATGGAAAGAGAGAGAGAAGTAGTCCACCACATACATTTTCTATTAGGACTGTCTGACATGAAAGACAGCTCATGCTTCAACACTGAGGCAGAAACCATGTCATTCTCTACCAATATGGCCTGAAGAAAACTAACCTGGAATTGAACACGAATTCAGTTGAAACTTGGGCTTCTGCATCCTCCCCCATCATCCTTGGATGATTTTCAGTGGTGTTTGGACTTGTCATTTAGACTCGACAATTCTGATTTCATGCCCAAGGTAATGTGCTGATTTTCTTTCCTGTACAGCTAACTCTGGAGACAATACAATGTCTTCATGAAAGTTAATCAAAAGAAAGGTAGGGATTAAATTCTCCAATTATAAAAGTCTCATATGCTAACCCATGACACACCAGCCATTTAATAACACTACTGGTGGTCACTGGAAGACATTCCTTCTTTTAATCTTCAGGCATTATCTTATGATCAAACACAGTTAAGAAAACATTGGGTAGGAAGCAAACTATATTTTCAAGTATAGCAAAACAGATTTCAGGAAAATCTATCAGAAATATAAGATCTGAAGCTTGGCTAGAAGTAGCTCCTAAGGTGGTGTATGCAGTTCTAACTATCCAAAATCTTGGATTCATTAGCTAATTTTTTGTTTGTGAAACAAAGGTTTTCCAAGTTACGTAATTGCATGTAACCTCAAGCTCAAAAGATAGTGCACTATTAAAAAAAAATGAAAGAAATTTAAGTCATGCACTCTGAAGAGACAAGGGAACCAATGACACTCTAATTCCAAGAAAAAAAAATCTCAAGGATAAAATGGGAACAGAAGCTAAAATCCAAATTCTGTATATCAAGTCCAGCCTCTCTACTGATTATCTGAGTTGCATTGGCACCTGAGGGACACACTAAGACAGCTTGAAAATATACCAACCATACGTCTTCCCTCCTTGCAGTCACGTAGTCACCTTCCATCTAGCACATGATCTACAACCAGATGGTTTGCTGAGGTCAAATGATTCGCAGTACATGTCAAGAGGGTCAGAGAAAAGTATGGTGCAGAGCTATTTTTAATTTTCTCTTTGTTTTCCTTTTCCCCTCCCTCCCTCCTTCCCACCTTCTTTTCTCCTACTCTCTCTCTCTCATATAGTGTGTTGACTTTCAAAACAGCATATCTGCACTAATACATTCCATCTAGAAATAATCTCTTGCAAAGTACCTTGTTAAAGAGTAAACCCATATGATGATTAATTTCATTAAGTAACATTCTTCCCTGAAGGCTCCTGTTTGTAATGAAATCTTCAGACAATCACTACCAAGGGAAGCAATATGCCTGCTAAGAGCATTGCAAAATAATTATCAAATGACAAAATATGGCATACCAACCTTTTTAGATGATTGAGTAATAGTACTCTAAAGAACACCACCCCACGTCCTCACCCTCCTTTTTTTTCCCATCTACATTAAAGCTGTTTATACTGCCTAGCACAAAATGACCACTGGCTTAACTAAAGCTTTATAATACCAAACCTCTCACACTAAAGCACACTGAAAACATGCAGAACAAACACAGTGAACTAGAGAATCCTTAATTTTAAAATGTTGACACACATTGTGTATTCCAGAACTGAGTATGTTCAGTGGGGATACTTACTTACTGTATCCCTATATGTCACAGTAATTTAATGAAATCCTGAATGTTTTGTTTACAGATTTTACCAAACGTAGGAAATATGAAAACTTCCCAACACACACAAGAAAAAGGATTTTCTTAAAAGCATAATTTAGAGATGTGATTAAAGCTCTTTGTGGAATCTGTAATAAGGAGCTTGTTTATACATATTTATTGAATGAAAACATCTTGATGCCAAGACACGAGAAAGACTTATTACAAATTAAAATAAGCTTCATTTAGGAACAAGAGATCAAGTTTACAGTGGACAATGTGGTTTTTTATTTTCTTTACACAGACAGCTATCTTATATTGACAATAAGCTATACTGAAGAGGCCTTGCTCTGAAGGAATAAAGAATATCTGCATTGTGCACACATTTTTGTGCTGAATATTTACATTTGCCTACAAGAGTTTAGACTCCAGTAAATAAGGATTATGCGGTGGATCTGCCCTTACAAAGGTTTGCTTACTGAGTGAAAAATCCAGCTTCTTCTATTGCTCCATTTATTGCTGATTTTCTTTTCATTTCTCAAGAACTTGGAGATAAAACATGTTTTGAATCTTTTTTTGATAAAGCTGCCTCATGTGCACAATTCACCCTGTATCTCAACCTCTGCATTTTGCTAGTTTGCGCTAATTTATTTAAATGTAAGCGTCTTTCAGCACAGCTTTGTTCTGTTCTATATTAAAATGATTGCAAAGATATTAAATTTTCAGAATAGTGTATTAGCTCAAACTACAGAATGGGCATTCTAGTAGAAAAATTCTGATTATTCAGCAATGCAACTCATACTTCTAGTGTTCTGTACAGAACAGATGATGTAATCCCAATTTCCCTACAGTTGCAACTATCTGAGCTAGGAGTTGAAGAAAACGAAGATAAGCAGGAGGAAAGTGTGTCTATAGTAATATGTTTCTCCAATTATCTTGTTTTATGTTTCAAATAAAATGATGAACTTCAGGAAAGTACTGGTTCTCATTATTTTTATCATGGTTTTGAGAAAAACAGGATTCTATTTCCTTAGTAGATAGCAGCTTTTTAGCATTTAAAAAGTTGCAAAATGTTTGCAATTTACTGTCTGTTATATGCAACATAATTTATTCAGTAATTAAAATGCAGTAATTGCCATTATGAGTTCAATATTTGCTCACAATTGTTGCATGTTGATATCAGAGACAATTTGAAATTACACTTTCCTCACCATGGGAAGGTATGGCCTCATTCATATCCCATGCAGAGTACTGCATTAACCACCAGTGACACTCTCATTAACTCCTGGATCTTTAGAGCTATATTTGGTATGCTGTGTAGGATCATATTTCATGCGTACTCTCACCGTGCTGTGTAGATACATTCATCTTTTACCTTTCATTTCCCCTTTTTCATCATCTCCAAATGATGGGGCTAAATGGAAACCATTTCAATGAAGGATACAGTTATCACTCCTTAGCAATGTCTCAAGTACCTGAGATTTTCACATGATTTCTGTAATCCTTGGATGGATACAGAATGGATTTTTTCCCAGGTTCACACTCCTGCTATTACAGCAGAGACAGCATTTAATTTCTGTGGTATTTTACTTCCTTATTTCTAACATATAGCAGAGTATTCTAGTCAAATGTTTAGTGTCAAAACTAAACATCTTCCCTAATCTCTTTCTAGTTTCTGCTTTGAAATCTGTCTTGCATATGTCCTGCCCAGGGATTCAGAGGTCTGTCACTTGCTGGTGATGACTGTACTCCAGCCCAGACCAGACCCCTGGGGTGGGAAGACTCTAGAATAGGCTGGATTTGCCAAACCCAGCAGCCCCAGGTTCTCTAGCACAGTGGGGCTGTGGGCTTGCTTGGGCTTCTGACCAAAACTGCAGTGCAGCAGCATGGGGAAGAGGAAAAGCTTGCCTTTGTTAAGTATTTTTCCTAACTTTCTAAGGAAACAGGTAGTTAAAACAACTTTTGTTAAAACTGTGCGCACTGAGTTTGCATGGCAAGGTTTTGGTAATGGCGGTGGGGTGCTAATGCAGTGGTGGCTTCCATGGGAATTCTGCTATAAGCTTCCCACATGACAGCCAGAGCCGATGCCAGATGGATCTACCACTGCACAAGGCCAAGCCCATCAGCATTGTGGTAGCACCTTTGGGATAACACAGTTAAGGCGGGAGAAAAAAACACTTCAACAATTCCATTCAGAAGGAGGGGTGAGAATATGTGAAAGACATGAAGGCCAGTGAAGAAGGAGAGGGAGGAAGTGCTGTATCTGGAAACTAAAGCATGTTGCAATAGTCTGCTCTGGGCATGGAAGAAGAAACCCAGGTCCCAGAATGTGAGTTCTGCTGCAAATTGCAGCACTCTGCACCCCAGACCCACTGTGATTGTGCTCTCCCTGCCCACTCACCCTCCTCTCTGCTCCATTAAATTCAATTTTAGCCTATTAAGCTCAAGAGTCAAGAAAAAGAACTTTAAAGAGTTACTTAATATTAATTTGAGCTCCAAAGTATTCCAGTAAAGGAAAAAAAAATCAATGTTTTTAAGATGTGCAATATTTTACATAAGATGGCTGGAGAAATAATGAAAAAAAGTTCAATATTTTTTTCTGAATACCTGTAAAATCTGTAAATGAACTCTTTGCTAAATACAGCTCTTCCAACCAGGCTCACAAACTAATGTATTAGTGATATTTTAAAATACTACATACAAAATGTGAGAAAATATATTACATTTATAATTTGATGAACAGTATAATGAGACATCAACATAAGCGGTTGTTTTTCTTGCACATTGAGAGTTATGGTGTATGAATGGGTTATTACTAATTAGATTTCCATGTTTAATGTAGAGTTTATCTCCTTTGCATACTACTAAGTGCAACTACACAACTGCTTGTTCTTCAAAAAGGGGAATAGATATTTAATTTTCTTTGAACTTGATGACATCTGACATCAAGATAATAAAATATCTTTTAGTAAACTCTGTTTAGAGATGATACATTTGGCCCTTCAAAATGATTAAATTTTGTTCTTCCTGCTCCATTTTTTAAAAATTAAAACTTACTCCTACGAAAGTCCACATAATTATAAGATATATGATTAAAGTATGATCAGGATTGGTTGGATCCTTTGAACTTGATATGAATGTGTCAAGACTGCTCTTCTCCATGTTGGATGTTGGGTTTTTTTGATAAACTTAACATCTAGCAAGTGCATTCACCATACAGATGTATGAGAAATTTAATAGCCAAATTATCCACTAAAGCATCCTCACTACTTTCCATCAGGTTATGCCAGGAGACAATTAGACTTATCATGTATAGCATACTTAGTCTTGGATTCAGTGTGGTCGAGGGCAGAAATCACTGAATACTATCCAAAGAAATCTGTGGTGCTGTTGTTCTCATCAACACCTTTCCCAGATCCTTAGAGATTTCAGAATATCACTTAAAACTGGGGAATAATTTTGACTCTGAATGATACACATAGTTAAACAGTATTGAGTGGGGAAGACATTTGTTTCAGTACACTCAAATGAAATATTCATGGAATCATAGAATCATTTAGGTTGGAAAAGACCTCTAAGATAAAGTCCAGCTGTGATGGACTTAATTCAGTGGACTAGGGCCTTTTTCTGTGTTACAAATCAATAGAAAAACAATCCTTGTCATTATTTTTGACAGGGAAAGCAAAACTTTTCCCAAAACTGCAGTTTTCCACACTACCTACCCTTATCCTGGAGTAGTTGGGACAGGAATCCCAGCCTGCTGGATAGTAATTTGGCTGGTATTGTACTCTCTAGCATTGGATCTTTGTAATGCCAGGGTTCCCAAAAAAGCTTCCTGACAAGTAGGTTGCTTCATATGTAAAATATTTGAGTTACAAAATAACTGTATTTTTTCAATAACTTTTAGCAAATAGATGTATCTTCCCCCTGGGAGATGAAAACTCAGTACATTTAAAAAATAGTCATGTTACATGTTGGCCAAAAGTGCATCAAGGGGAAAAATCTTTGCTAATGAACCAAACCTACTGAGAGTAGTGGCATGAGGCTTCTGAATGCCCATGGGGCATTATTATCAGCAGATGTGAATAAAATGTTTCCACTGAGTATTTCTGACATTCAGGTGTTTTTGGGTTTGTTGAACAGATGCAATTTTCTGCAGAGGGCAGACACATCTTTCTAATTTATTTTTTTAGTCAAAATCTATTAAGTATGATTTGAGAAAATATTTTCATGAGATATTTGTGTATATGCATCTCTTTCTTCTACGCTGTACCCTACCACAAAACAAAGAATTATTTCATTACCGCTGGATTTGTTTTGCTTCCTTGCTCTGAGAGAGACAGTGTGTTTGAGAGAGAGCATCTTTTTTCAAACACAATATTCACTTTGATATTAACAAAAATAGTAAGAAAATAGAATAAAAACAAAAATGTAATTGCTTTTGCTGCATGACTGATTGCTTCCACAATACAATTAAACAGAAGGGGAAAATTAATGCATTTTGGCAGTTAATTCAGAGTGTAGCAAACCACTAGTCCTCAAAGCACTTAATTTTCTGCCAAAACTAAAGAAAGTATATTAAAAAAAAAATCTGATCACCAGTATCACCAGTAAATGTGATTCAAACAATTGTTTCTAAGCATTGGAACTAGCTCTGGTAAACATCTTTGTCAGTGACATGAACAGTGTGACAGAGTGCACCCTCAGCAAGTTTGCCAATGTCACCAAACTGTGGTGCAGCTGACATGCTGGAGGTAAGGGATGTCATCCAAAGGAACTTTGACAGGCTTGAGAAGTGGTGTATGAGAAACTCATGGTGTTCAATAAGGCCGAGTGCAAAGTCCTACACATGGGTTAGGGCAATCTCAAGTACAGATACAGACTGGGAGGAGAATGACTTGATAGCAGCCCTGAGGAGCTCAGCACGACCTGGCAATGTGCACTTGCAGCCCAGAAAGCCAGGCATGTCCTGGGCTGCATCTAAAGCAGCAGGGACAGCAAGGGAAGGGAGGGGATTCTGCCCCTCTGCTCTGTCCTCATGAGACTGCACCTTGAGTGCTGCATGCAGCTCTGGGGTCCCCAGCACAGGAAGGACATGGACCTGCTGGAACAAGTCCAGATAAGGGTTGTAAAGCTGATCAGAGGGCTGGAACACATCTTCCATGAGGACAGGCTGAGATGGCTGGGCTTACTGACTGGAGAAGAAACTGCTACAGGTCCTTCTTTTTATCCTTTATCCTTGAGAGGAGTTCTTACAAGGGCATGTAGTGATAGGACATGGGGATATGGCTTTAAACTGAAACAGGGCAGAGTTAGCTTAGATATTAGAAAGAAAATCAGTACTGTGAGTGTAGTGTGGCACTGGAACAGGTTGCCCAGAGAAGCTGTGGAGGCCCCATCCTTGGAATTGTTCAAGGTCAGGCTGGATGGGGTTTTGAGCAGCCTGGTGTAGTGGAAGGTCCCTGTATGCACGGTGGGGATTGGAATTTGAACTGGATGATTTTTGAGGTCCCTTCCCACCCCAACCATTCTAGGATTTAATGATTCTGTGAAGAAGATTAATCTACAAATTCTAAATCAGTGTAAGACCACAAACAGACTGTTTTAACTAAAAAGCTGCCTAAAATGATATTTAACCAAGTTCCTGCCTTGAATTGAAGGGCTAAGGATTTTTCTTACAGACAAGAGTTCTCCTTCAACAGAATTTTACCTACTAACTAAACCACCATTATATCATGCAACAAAACATTATTTCTTTAATGTTATGGAAGAATAGCTTTGATAGATCTAAATACGTAAGAGAAAATAATGATATTGGGTTTATAAGATAGAGAAACTCATGTGCATGAGTAAAAGCTTATCTATATTTTCCTATCTTTATATGTATACAGATATGTTTACACACAAACTTATATATAAACATTTAAGGTCATTTGGCTCATGCCAAACTGCTCTTACTCTTTAGGTGGCAACAGTTTTATCCACCTATGAATACAATATTACCTAGGTGCACTCTATAGTGATTTTACTCAATATTTAAAGGTTTTATAATTTTTGAGGTACAAAACAGCATGAAATGATGGTGTCATTTTAATGGATTAACACTGAAATTTTAACTTCAGGTAATTTCCTTTTTTGACTTTAAATTATGTGATCTATTTCAGCAGCATATGGATAAAGTTTGTGCTGTCTGTAAAAGAAGTAATTTTCCTTTTAGTTTTGTTTCCTTTAGATTTGTAGAAATTTACATACAGCATGATATCTCACTTTAACAAATCTGTTTAATAGTAGTAGTAGAGAATGGAGAAATAATAATAACCATAGTCATAGTAACTGTAAAGTCTTGCAAAATCTACTTCCTCCAGGTGGCAGAGGTGAAATCAAATTGGCATTTCTGTAAGCTCAGAAGAATAAGATTTTTGTGAGTGTTCTGATATTTCTGTTTTCATATCTTATCCTCTTATTTTGTTATAAAAATCAACTTTAAAGCCATTTGCACTTAACAATGAGGAAAACTCTGCTCTTCTGCAGTAAAGTCCCAGCTCTGCAAGTATGAGTGCAGTGGAAAAATACTGAGACACTGAGTAGAACAAGTATGCAAATAATGCTTAGTTGAAAAACCATATTTATTTAAAGTTAATGCAGTCTTTTGAAAGCAAGTGCTTTGTGTGTTCATTTATTTATCTATCTAATTCACAGTTACTTATAGTAGTCTGGCAGCAGATATCTGAGCAATTGATAAAGGGCTTATGACTGGCTCACCTGTTCTGTCCTGTATTTCTTTTGATAAAGGATAAAATACTAATTCAAACTCAAAAATGGTCCTGACTTCTGTGTTTCCTGACAATGCAAACATCCTCCCAGTAACTGTGTTAGGCTCCAAGACTCTTCTTAAAAAGAAAATTACTCATAGCACTCTTTATTCTTAAACTATAACAATGACTAGGAATAAGTCAAATTTTTCTCCCAATTCTCTCCACTGATTCATTTGGAGACAAGTTTTGAAAGTATATCACCAGTCAGATGTCTGAGGATTCACTTTACTACAACAAGAGAAGAAAGAATGCTGCAGTATCTTAATCATTTCTCTTAAATACATTGTGAGAGAAATAGAACAAGAATAGAAAATATATCCAGCTGTCTTCTCTCTGTTCTTTTTTTTTCCTAATTTGTGCTTGCTATCCAAAGAAAAAAAATGTGCAAGTTTTGACTGTACTCAAAAAATTCCAAAACAAGTAGTTCTGTATAAAACATAGCCATTATTAAAATTTTGGGCCTTTTTAAAATCAATGATCTTGGTAAAAGGTTTAGTTGATATTCAATACATTTTATTATTTTATTTTGAGAATTTGTACAAAGACATCAGTGATTTCTCTCAAAATTTCCAATAAAAAATTTAAGGCAATCATTTCCCTGTGATCCAACACCCTGATGAATCACACAAGAGAAAAAAGTGACTAGACATAAAAAATTATGAAGCGTGATAGCAGCAGAGAAGCTGGGTTAGAAACAAAGCAAATAAGCTCAAGACATGCTAATTCACATTTATATGTGGATGTATTAACATAGGAATGAACTACTATACACAGATGCACATGGGGTCCAACTGAGAAAAGCAAATCTGTGTAAATGAGCAAGCGGTAAAGATAGGTGTAGATAGATAAGGCATGGATAGGGTAGAAATAGATGGGTTGAATAAAGAATGAAACTTCTTGCAAAAAACAACACTCAAATGTTATCATTAAATAATATTTTTATCCTTGCATCATTTCCCCCCTCCTTGAAACATAAAATATATATGGAAATGTAGTTATGATACCTAATTAAAAGAATAGCTACTAAAAATAATGATGCTTTTAAGTATACTGTTGGGAGGTGACTTGATAAATGTATATTTTCCATGTAAAAAGGATAAATTAGTACCACAGAACCAACTTAACAAATATATTTTTTAACATAAAATTGGCTACCTTTCTTGAAAAAAAATAAAAAGGAGAAAAAATAAAAAAAATAAAAAAAAAAGGAAAACCTAAGGAAATTAAAAAGAAAAAGGAAAAAAAAAATGTTTCAAATAATCATTTTTAATCTGGTTATGGTTTTGTTTGTATTTTAAATAATTTAAGCATCTACTAGCATCTGTATTGTAATCCTGAATTATAGGAATTCCCCACTGAAGGCATATGAAAACATTAGAAATCTGAAAAATGCCTCACCATTTTCAAAACTGGTATGATGTTTATTTCAACATCTAGCACAGGTTTCATCTCTAAGGCACTTACACGATAAATTATCATTAGACAAAGAAAGAAATAAGCTAACATACACCAGCAGAACATATCAGCAATTTCCATGCTGGGACCATGATCTTCTGCATGATGGAGACAGGACAGAAAAGGCTTAAGAAGACATTTGTACCTACACAGCACACCAGTACTTCGCAGCCCATACATTCTCAATATGCACACAAACAAACCCTCAGCAAAACCAGCAGCTCAGTGAGATTTAGATACAAATTTTACCTAAGTCTTCTACCTTTTGATCAAGAGTTTTGGTGTGGATCAGTCGCTAAGACTGCTTAAAACTAGACTGTGCTTTGAAAGATTTTTCTAGTAACCAGACATAGGGGAATTCAGTGATTTTCTTGTTTTTTTATTAACTCTCTGTGCCTTCATGTTGGTATCCATTGATTTTGCAAAAAGGACCACATTTTACAATCTGAAAATGAACACAAAACTATTTGCATAATATCTGCACTGCTTGGAGGATTGGAACACTACAGCAATTAGGTCCATGCTCTATTCACTTGCAATTCAGACTACTACTATAGCTGAGCTAATTTAATGCTTAGTTAAATGAGAAGACACATTTTTATTTTCCCTTAATGATTAATGCTCTATCCAAAACCATCACATAAACTGCTTTACTTTTAAGCAGGTAGCTCTAAAAATATTTTCCATATACATTTTTAAAATGAAGGAAACTTTGAAGGATATTAATTTAATCTGCCTTATATGTGACTGTTTTCATCTACAGTGTGTGTTTTAATTTGACTGATTTTACACAGCTGTCATTCTACAGCCTATAATCTGTATGCATATGATATAAGCATAACCTTTAATGAACAAAATTCACAGGCAAAAGTTGCTAATATAATGCTAGCCTAGCAGCACCTGCCAACACCTCTACAATTAGAAGTCTGTGTCAGCATTTCAATTATAAAGCAACTTCTAATTTACAGGATCATAACTTGACAGTAAAAATTCTTTCTGTGTTGCAAGTTGACATGCAAGGTCTCAGTTCAAAGCATTTTTATTAATACAGGTTTAAATTGGTTTAGATATGATGAAGTTATAGAAGACTACAGTGAAAAATGAAAACACTCGGGATGTTTTTTTCATCAGCACTGTAGCTCAACTGCTTTGAAAGGGAAATCCACAAACATTACAGTTGTTTATGTGTAATTAAGATCAGCGACTGATTTTATTTTTTCTACTAATTTATTAGTAAGATCTAAGTTTTAAAACTCCAAAGTGTTATGTTTCTGTCTGTTGTTTTAGGGAAGCATGTTTAACATTAAGTATAATACTGTAATTGTTTAAAATATTTATTTCTGAGTGCAACAATTCACTGCTAAAGCAGACCATACCAGTACATGTGTGAACCTACGGAACAGAGGTCTCTCCATAATGACATATCATTTACTAATTGTATTTCCATGAATTACAAATTTCCCAAGTGTATATTGACACAGTTGTTCCAGCTGAGAAATTACCATGTACTGTGTCAACAAGCTACTTATCATAGTTGCCTATTGCTTTGCACTGACACAGTAAATACCAACTACTGCTCAGACATTGCACTATCTGTTGTGGAAAGGAAATAATTTTCAGTTTGCAACAGGGTTAGGATCCACTGAGGGAGATAAATGACAAGGATTTCATTCTATTCTTAGATGGGTGGCTGTAAGAGGCTAAAATGTCAATAACAACTAGATCATTTTTGTGACCTTGCTGAGAATATTCCCCTCCACCCTATTTCTAGCCCTTTCATGCTGTTTTCAATGCCCTAGAGAACAGAAAAGCATTGTGAGGAGCTCCTAGAGTCCAACAGTTACATGGAATAATGTGCAAAGGTTCACATTGCATTCTTTTGTTGCCTGATAGAAAAGTGCATCTGAGCTTGACAGGAGAAGCAAAGAGAATTACCTCTGAGGAAGGTCAGAGTACTGTGGGCAACCTGAGGTGCTGAAGAAAGGGTAGCTTGCAAGCCACAGCAGCAGGGGAAGCTTTTTGGTAGAAGCCAACAGCCAGCTCCTGGGGCCACAGCTTGATACAGAGCTGCTCTTCATCTGGGACACACTGCTGCACAAGCGTGGCCATGCAGCAGAGAGAACCCACACCTCCCTGCAAAAGACTGTGCAGTCAAAAAGACACTTCCCCGAAATGTTTTCCAAGCAAGGTGTTAAATCTGTGCACTTCACAACGGCGTTAGCCCTGTTGTGGGCAGGGCAGCTCTTTCCCTGCTGAGACACATCGCTCCTACAGGTGGAAACCTATTGAGTCACGGTTCCAGCAGTGCTCCAGTGTCAGAGCTCCAGGGCTGCAAGCAGAGGCAATGACCTGCACTGCTCTGCCAGCAGCAGGTCCTGGGGATTTATAGGTCTCCAAATACGTTTTGGCCCTTTAAGTTCAAAAAACAAGATCAGTAAATACAGTTTGATACCGGCCAGTAATTAGTGGTTTGTAAACACATCGGTAATTAGTTTTAATAAAGCTATCACGGGGGAAGCTGGGGGAGCAAAGTTATCAAACAAAAATAAAGAGGCTGCACATGAATAAGATGGGCTTCTTTCTTAATCCTTCACCTCCTTGTGCTGCAATCACATCTGACCTGCATTCGGCTGAAATTATGACAACGTACTAATACATTAGTCACACCCACTCCTGTAGCACTCTTCAGTGCTCATTGGCTTACCAGGGGCTTTTAATTTTTAGCTGTTTTCTCTATTATTTCTCAATGTCTTAAATCTGTCAGAAGTCTAGGTGTTGTTGGTGCCCCTCACTGTAATTCAGTGATTTGGTAAAGTCACAGTGTTTTCCACCATCTTTAAGAGGTCGTAAGTACACATGATAGTTCAGAAGTGTAGGATGTGATTTGTATTATTTATACACAATACCACAAATACCATACCACACACTATTTCTTCTATTGGTTTGTTGTTTCTATTTAGAAGTCCTTGCAGCAAAAATAAAATAAAACAAAATAAAACAAAATAAAATAAAATAAAGCCTGGTCCTCATCTTATATTAAAGAATAACTTTTTACTAAAGTCTCTCCAGAAAATTACAGTTCTTACCTTCTTAATTAACCTTGATTCAACATAATAACATGCTAATGGTCAGAAGACATGCTTGAAATAAATTTGAACTATTATATAATTGTGCAAAGGTGTCCTAATCAAGACTCTTTCTAATGTGTATAATGAAAACCTAAAGCATACTATTATCCATTAACTTATGTTTTGGGTCTCTCATTTAAACTTAAATTTTTTTTCTATCTTTCTTGCAGATTTTGACATTCAAGACTATCAGCCAGTGATAGTTCATCAGTACTTGACAGGGATTTTCTATCCAGAAAGTTTGGACCTGTATTTTCTACAAACATTAAAATAAATACTAGTTATCTGTATAAAAATATTAGAAAACAACTTTGCAGCACCCTCTAGTGACACATTACCAAATCAGAATGTTCTGGAAAATGAAGTGACCAGGGAGACAGGCTTGGTCATTAGGAAACCACTTTTGACATTACCATGATGGTAGAAGGTGTTCATGTTCACCACGTCAATAACATAAGGTCAATTACAAAGACCTTACCTCTCTGAGGCACTTGTAAACAAAAATGCATTTTCTTGACCTGAAATCATTCCAGGAGATTAACTGGATTTATATTGTGTTTGAAACCTCTGGTAATATAAAATCAAATATTTTTTTTATATATATCTGTTAAGAGTAAATTGACACCTGTGGAATTCCTAAGCCCCTTTTATTCCTTGTGACTCCGATCTGTCATTGTTTGATGCTTCTTGTGTCAGTGTGTTCCTACAGCATGAAGATGTGACAGCAGACACCTGACAGCTAAAAGATCTGCTTCACTGCATGGGAGTCTTTGAGCATGACTTCTGGAGTTTAGTAGAATTTGGCTCCTAAGCATATAAAATCAACCAGAGATCAACTTATATCCTAAGCTTATATTTTCTCCCCTTAAAACCAGCATAGCCCAGGTGCTAATACAAAGCTATACATGTGTGTGAAAATTAGGCTTAATCATTGATTTATATTTTGTAATAATCCAGTTTAGGAAGCAGTATACTTCTAATGAAGGGCAAAGAATTTCAGCAAGGTGTTGGTGGGTTTTGGTGGGTTTGTAATTGCATTAATGTTTGAGTTGCCATAAATTGAAATTATGCATGTGACAGAATGATCTCTTTAAAAGGAAAGCTCTGGGTATCATATTGTGCAATTCAAATTTTGGCTCATGGGGTTTTGCTCTTTTTTTTTTTTTTCTCTCCAAGAAAACAGCATACATCTAATAAATTAATTAGGACCATAATTTCTATGTCTGTCTCTGTGTGTGTGTGTGTGTGTGTGTGTGTGTCTCTGTGTGTATGTGTGTAATTTTTTGCCTTCAAAATTAAACTGCTTAGAAATATTGACATAGAGCTGCTCATTCTGTTAATGAGTAGGGTATGACACTTCTTTCTCTCCTAAATCTGGATATATATAATACCCAAAGAGGTGTAATGGTGCAATTCGCGTACACAATGTAGTGGAAATCTTAAGGAGTTGTGATATTTTGAGTTGTAAGTGTGCCCCTTTAGATGTAGGGAAAAGCTAGTAATGAAGTTTTCTCAGAAAAAGAAACATAACTACCTTCTTTCATTCTCAGTTCTCTCCTCTAAAATAAGGGTTGCTATACTGTTATATACACATAAAAATTACAATATGGAATGACAACCTTTTTGGTGTTGATGCACACTGTGAAACCTAAGATCCTCCTATCTTCTTTAATTTACTCATAAATGCTGAATTGATTCATCTGTCCTTTTCTTTCCCATTCTAATAACAAAATAATTTTAAGAAATATTTTCTTTGTAAAGGTTCCTTGGATTCAGCATTTCTTGCATGAAATTCATGTTTACATGCATCACATATATTATCTACATAAGTGATTATCAGGTAGAAGAATGAATCACAGATCTTAGAAAAAATATTTTATTCATTATCTCCTACACCCTCACATACAGTTTGAAGCCACCTGCAGTATTTATTGCTGCTATGTGTTTTCAAAATATCCAGACATAAATGATATGTTCAGAAAATTAATCCCTTCTTTAAAAATAGACATCCATGATCTGAAACATTAGAGCTGTACAGCAAATTTGCAGATAAAAATAGCATTTCATAGAATAGCAAAATAGTTTATAGTACTATATACTATTGTATATAGTATACAATTAACTTTAAATGTCTTGAGGAAAGATAACTGAAAATAAAAACGCCTTAAAGTATTATTTTTAATATATTTATCAAGAGAATAGAAAACAATGTTATGCAATATATGTACATGTAGCAGCAGGAGAGATATCTCTTCAAGGAAAAGAGCTGCTATTTTTAACAACAGATTATATTTTTCCTTTGAGGATATAGAAATAAAGTAAAAGGCCCACTTAAATACTTGACATTTCAGGTTTTGCTGCAAATGCTACACACTGACAGTGTTAGAGAATGGTTTCTGTACACAAACTCAAACTTAAGAGCCTTTACCATGTAAAATAAAGTGATTTCTATAAAAGGTATATCATGGAAATTGCAGCAAAAAGTATATGAACATCCACTCTAAGTGTCTAATACAAATCTTTGTTTCTTTTGTGGCCCAATATCAGTAGGCCATGACCATACCAGATCACTACATGTTTCTGCTTTTTTTATAGCTGACTCACACTAAAATTCCTCTTTGCTTTTCTTATTCTACAGCTCTCTCTCAAGTAAGTTCATCTAACTCCATCCGACGTGTATTCACAACATAGAATAAGGTACCACAGGATCAGTCACATCACATGGGTAAGAATGAAAGAGTGTGTTAATCTTTAAAATTCTCTAGCATACTGACAGACATATTACCTTACCTATTCAGCAGATTCATTATTATATCACCATCTATTTCTCTCAAAAAATTATTTCTCACTTCTGATAATTCACCTCAAAAAGCTTCTTTGCATCCATCTGCAGCTAAAATCAGATGTAGAAAGAAAGGCATCCTATTCTTTTTCATTAATTTCTTCCTCTTTTAAAAGTATAGTTTTTCTAGATGTTTCAATAAATTTATTGAGATGTCAGATGGTGTTTTTGTATACCTAAACAACCCTAAATAATTTACAGGCACACATAGATCCAAATTTTGTTTTAAATGCCTCATCTGCAAAGAGTTCAGGGAATGTCAGTTCATTCCATCTCAGGAACTTTGCAAAGATCAGATCTCATCAAAGATCATGTAAAAGATCATATAAGTTCCTTTGCTCACATTTATGAATACAAGAGAAAGTGTACCGTTTTGCATTAATTCAATGCTAATTCATTATCACAGATTCATTGACTCTTTCACTGCACTGCAAATGTCAGGTCAAGACTGTATATTTTATGCTTTGAAAAGGATAAATTCAAATTTTATTGCCGCAGAGGAGAATATTGTGAGAGAAAGATTTACTTCATGCTAAAACAGTATGTGAATTTTCAGTAGGCAGAGGTAGGATTTCATAAATTATTAAGAGGAGGAAGTACAACATATTTCATTCAATTTCACTTCATTTCAACCTTTGAAGAAATTACAGAAGTCAATAAACAACAAATAAAGTAATAACTTCTGACCAATTTATTTTTATTTCTGGTTAATAATTCAGTGGGTATTTTGTTGTTAACTTAGTGTTGTGTCATTCCCAAACACACATATAGGTTTAAAAATTTCTTTGGAGTTTGGTTTTCTAAAGAAAACTTTACACCATGGCTGATATTCTCTAGTGAATAAAGTACTACTTTTATACAGATGTGAAATTCTTAGCACTCACATACTGTACCACACTTTCAGGAAATGCAAAAATGCTGTGTTCTGTGTTGTGTTCCAAGTCATACAGGTGTTATCATTTTTCCAGCATGAGCCTGAATTTGTTTTTTGGGGCATGATCTGACATATAAAAACGGTTTTAATTGTCTGGAGTAGAAAGGACGACACTGGGAACCCCCAGCCTGTCACCCTCACCTCTATCACTGGAAAAAACATGGAACAGAAGAAGCTATGCTAAGGTCCATGAGGGACAGGGAGGTGATTCAAGGCAGCCAGCAGGGCTACACCATGGGCAAGTCCTGCCTGACCAACCTAGTGGCCTTCTATTGCTGACTAGAAAGGCTGATCTGGAACAGAGACCATACATGTTAAATGAACAAAATAGGTATTTACTGAAAGGCCTTTAAAGGATACACCTTGGGCAGTGCAAGAGCCTGGCTGGGGCTACACCCAGGATGGATCCAAGATGGATCCTGGCCATGAGTTTTACACTTTTATAAGTTTTGGTTCATCTACATATTGGGGTCAATTGTCCAACCACAGCCCCAGGCCATGAAGTCTCAGCCCTGTGGCTTGCCCCCTTCCCTTCCACGTTGTTTATGCTTTTTGGGTAATGAGTTTCCTTGATTGTCTAGCTGGGAAGAATTGCTTTGTCTAACTGTCCTGTGAAGAGAACCCAATATGAAGTTTCAGAGTTACATACCAGGCGGCAAAGAATCTGAATTATATAAAAGCTAAAACTTAAGGCATTAGTAAAATGCAATGACTATGTTGGTGGATGGGGAAAGGGCTACAGATGTCATCTACCCAAGGCTGATAAGGCCTTTATTGTTGCAACAGTCTCTCACAATTGGAGTGAGATAGATTTCATGGGTGAACAAGGAATTGGTAGGACAGCAACATTCAAAAGGGTAGTGGTCGATGGCTCAATGACCAAATGAATATTGGTGACAAATGATGCCTCTGAGGAGTCTGGACTGGGACAGGTGCTATTTAATTAATGCTATTCAATTAATCAATGACATAGACAAAGGAATTGAGGACATCCCCAATAACTTTGCAAACAATACCACACTGAATGGTGCAGTTGACACACCTGAGGGATGGGATGCTATCCAGAGGGACCTGGACAAGCTCAAGAAGGGAACCCATGGGAATCTCATAAGGGTTAGCCAAGTGCAAGGTTTGGGGCAGCCTTCAGTATCAATACAGGCTGGAGCATGAACAGATCAAACGGAGCCCTGACAAGAAGGACTTGGGGGTGCTGGTGGAGGGAAGGATGGACATGACCTGGCAATGTGAGCTTGCAGCCCAGAAAGCCAATTGTCTTCTGGGCTGCAGCAAAAGCAGCGTGGCCAGCAGGGCAAGGGAGGGGATTCTCCCTCTCTATTCTGCTCTCATTAGACCTCACCCAGAATGTTGTGTCCCGGTCTGAGATCCTCAGCATAGGAAGGACACAGACCTGATATTGTTTCTAATTTAGATTTTTTTTCCCCACTTCACATAGTTAGTGGTCAGTCAAACATTTTTTATGGTCGTTGAGAGTCTATATTTATTTCAGTGGTTAATAACTTTTTTTTTCCATTTTATTTTCCCTTTTCATGAGCTTAAGTCTTGATATAGCGAGGTTTTTGCCATTTCTCTTTTCCTCTCATATCACAGATTAGGTCAATGGTAAAAGTTGTCAGTAGCAGCAGATAATATAATACCCCTTCTGATAAAGTTCTTTCCCATTTCTTTGTAGCTTTGTAGCACTTCCTTTCTCCCGTATAAAACCAGTGGGATTATTTCTAAAGATAAAACATTCACACTGATTTGTAAAGGAGTAGAAGTACAAAGATTTATTTTTCTGCTCTTATTTTTATATAAAATTTGTGACAATATCATATCCAACCACTTGCTGAACCCTGTTAGATATTCCACAGCCAAACATGAATGTAACAACATCTAGAGCATTTTTAAAAATAGATAGTATGCTTGTTTGTATAAAGGTTTTACTAAAATCACAGAGGACTTATTCTTGGCATAAATGCACGTAATTTACCCTTGTGTATTTAACTCTGGCACAAATTCAGACATAAGGAAAGCACTGCTTAATGCAGTCCCAATGAATATTGTAATGGTTTTTGCCATGACCATACAGGAAACATTGCTTATTACCTGCCTTGCAGTCTAAACCCCTCAGGTCCCCAGTACATCATGTCTTTTACTCTACAAAATACACTTACAATACACGTCTTGGAAAAAGCAAAAGTATATGTTGGGCATATGTTTCTTTGCCATTCCTTAGTGGCTACACTTCCAAAGAGCAAAAGCCATGCTCAGCAAAAGCAATGAATTTCAGAGAACAATAAAAGAAAGCATGGAAAATTTTATTTTGACCACCCAAAAATCCTGCAAATGCTCCATGACTAGGTTCTGTACAATTCAGAAAAGAAAAGGACCATAGGTTTTCATCACTGATACAGGTGACATACCAGCAAATAGGTACAGGTGACATGGTAGTGAGTGTCTCCAACGGGCCACCTGAACAGCAAGAACAAGTTGATGAAGCCTTCCAGAATGTGTGCTTATGTTACAAAACAGGGAAGAGTGATTGATAGGCCAGAGGGTTGTGCTGCCCTCAAGGGAGACCTTATCAGGCTAGAGAAAGGAGCTGACAGGGAAATTTTCAAGGGAAGATGCAGATTTCTGCAGCTGGGGAGGAGCAATTCCATGCACCAGTATATGTGCTGGGAATCACCCAGCTGGAAAGCAACTTTGCAGAAAAGGACCTGGGCATATTGATAGACACGAAGCTGAACATGAGCTGCTACCATACCTTTGTAATAGAGAAGGCTAAGCGTATCATGGGATGCTTTCAGAGACATGCTGCCAGTAGGTCGAGAAAGGTGATTCTTCACCTCTGCTTAGCATTTGTGAGGCCACACCCAAGAGCCTTCCACAGTTGTGGGGTCCTCAGTGCACAAGAGACTTGGACATACTGGAGAGACTCTGGCAAAAGGCCACAAAGACCATGAAGGGACTGATGTATCTCTCTTATGGGGAAAGACTGAGAAAAGTGAGGCTGTTCAGCCTGGAGATGAGAAATCTCAGGGGGAATCTCATTAATGTACATAAATATCTGAAGGAAAGAAGACAGACCCAGGTTCTTTTCAGCGTGCTCAGTAACAGGACCAGAGCTCGTGGGTGCACACTGAAACACAGGAGGCTCCCTCTGAGCAGCAGCAAACACTTTTACAATGTAAGGGTGACCAAGGCCTGGCACAGATCGTACAGGAAAGTTGTGGAGTATCTGTCCTTGGAGACATTTAAAATCCAGATGGACATATTCCAGGGAAACCAGCTCTGGGTGAGCCTGCTTTAGCAGGGAGATTGGATCAAATGATCTCCAGATACCCTTTCCATTCTTGATCATTCTGGGGTTTTCTGATTGTATGATCACTACAGACAGGCTTAAATCCTTCAGTGAACCTAACCTCTTATTAAAATACGTATCAGTCAATTGTTAGTCTGGGAGCAATCAGAAAATAAAGTATGACATCTTATTAACAACACACACATGAGAAAATACTGAACAGATTGTAGTATTTGATAAGCCAGCCATTTATATAGAATTACTATATTACTTCAAGGTGATAATATAACAAAAATAAAGTGCGTAAAATATACTCTCACCCACCCTGTTCACTCTGTGAAATACATAATTCCTTAACTTCCCTTAACTGTTGATAAATGAGCTTCAAAAATATCTTTTAGAGTTCTTTTATTTGATGTGAAAATTGGTGAGTGATAATATAAAATTTGCATTTAAGGGTACTGAATATTTAAATTAATGAAAAATCAGTCATTTTATAATATATGGATACAATATTTTCTTGATTTTTTATAATTTTAACAAGACTTTTATAACTGTCACTTTTTTGGTTTATTTTTGTTTTTTGGGTTTTTTTTGTTTGTTTTTTTTTTTTTTTGTTTCATACACGATCTTATTTATGGACTAGGAACTCAGCATCCAAGGCATTTTGCAAACTTACATCAAAAACTCCCAGATACCTTAAATTCTTTTTCTTGTATTTGCTCTTGTTTGAAGTTCCATATTATGCCAGTTTAGAAATATACATACTCAGGATTTTCTCATTAGTTATTTTTATTGTCATCATCTCTGGTAACCTAGAAATTGGATTAAAGTCTGCAGAGAGTTTTGCTTCACCTTTCTTAGTTCACTGTGTGTTTTGGCTGACTGGTATTTTTATCTGCATCAAAGGGAGAGAAAAAGAAGAAATATGTTCTTACTGCTTCCATATAACTCATGCATAAGGAAAGGAAATACTTGAATAACAAGCATTCACAGCATCCCATTCTTCCACTGAATTGTTACTGATGCCTCCCCAAAGACTCTTCAGTGTGGTCTGATTTAAAATGTTCTTTGAAGCAGCTTCAAGCTTGTCTTGAACTAATTATCAAATAACAACACACTACCATACTTGACAAGTTGCACCATTTCTAAGTAAACTAAGTCTCATTCTCCTGTTTTGTTTTGCATTTTGATGGTAAAAGTAATCCTGACCCTAAGGTCAGGAATAAATCTCATGTCTGACAGCCTGCTGAAACAGCTTCTGGAAAGACACCCAGTCATTTATCATCTTCATAATTGATAATATCTGCTGTGAAACAATATCAATTAAAAGCAAGGAAATAAAATAGTGTGGTCAGAAAGCCTTTGAGCATTTCAGTGCAATTAAGAAATTAGGGGGGAAATATAAATACTAAGGGAAAGTCTGTGCTTAGACAAAGGTGAATTGCAGCCTTGTAAAATGTAAAGACCTGTTTAGCACTGATGAGAGTCTGATTAGCATGCCTGTTGGTTTTATTGGGGTTGCTACATGAAGTAAAGCTTTACTCAGGAAGAATGAAGGTTGATAGTAATACACAGCCAGTAAGGGTTGCAAAAAACATATTACTTGTGCCTCACTCTCTCTGCTGTATGATCACATGCTTCATAGATCCTCCTTTTGGATAATCTTACAGGATTTATCTTGTGGGATTTGACAGGAATATACTTTATACTTTTCTTCCTTAAGTTACTTTCTATTTTGTTTGCAAATGGCAGAATAATTCCATCTCCTGTAAAGAAGCCCCTTTTTCCATTAAGTTATTCACTTCACTTATTATTTGACTAATATAAGGTTTATTCTCAGACTTTGAGGTCTGGGATTTCAAGTACCAGATTCTGGGACACTAGAAATAATTGCAGGCCAATTCAAATTTTTACTCCAATCAAACACATGAAACTGTGTCATAGGTACTTAAAATAAAAATACTGAGGCTGATTTTGATGCAGTTCAAGCACTCAAATGCATTTTAATCTTTACTTTCTCTTTCACAGTACATACTATATGGAAGTATAAAATGTCATTTAAACATTTGTCTCTCAAAACTTGTTCTCTATGTGAAAGTTACTGGATTTCTCACTTAATTTTTCATTGTTTAAATGAATATAAGATAACATTAAAACATATGAAAGTTTTAAAAGTTCCTAGCATGCTTACGGTGCTGAGTCAGACCATATTGATCTAGGGCTTGCAGAACAGGGCGAAGAGATGATCCCAACTACTTTCAACACAGGAGAATATTAAAAATTTTAAATAACATAAATGAAAATTCATCTTTTCTAGGCTTGTGCTTCCATTGCTGCTGAAGAAACATTACCAGAAAGTGGACAGAGTGTTGCTTTATCTGTTTGCTTTAATAAAATGTATCTGTGAGATTGCATTTCCCTAATTCTCACAGCTGGCATTGAAATGGATTTAGCTAGCTAGCTGGAGATTTAAAAGTAGCCTTTCAAGTTCACCTTTAAGAAGCTATATTAGCTTTGCCTACTAGCCTGTTTAGTAATGCAGCATACAGCATACCTGGCTTTAGACAGGACTGGAGATCAAATCTAACCTTATAAATCTCCCAGTTCATGACTACAGGAAGCTGTCAAAAACGAGATGTTGTTTCATTCTCTAGGGGCTGGTGTACTGCTCTGGATCTCTCTTAAGTGCCCTCTAGCCGTTGATCACCAAAATGTGTAATAGCCTTGGGAAGGACTAACACTACCCTTTTGACCCGAGAGGTAATATTTTGATAGGGCTTGACCTTAATAAGACTGCCAGCATAAAAGCCTAACAGTAAGAGCAAAGGAAAACCTTTTCTGAATAGCAAATAGCTCAAGAAAACATTTTCTGCACACTCCATAAATTATTACATTTACCTCTGGCAAGTACATTTAGAGAAAATCGTGTTCTGAATCACATTTTGGAGCACTCAGATTGAACACCAGTTTCTAACCCAAAAAGACTAACTTTCAAACAAATGCTGGGTAAAATTCTATCACTTTAACTCAATTTATTCTTTATTTGACCAACAAATCCTACTGAATAATAACATCTGGATTTCTTCCCCTTTCTCATTTAGCCTTTTACATTTATTCTATTGTTTAACTAATTTCATCCAATTTAGGTCAAAGGATAAGGATTTCAGATGTCTTAGGATGACAGAGTGTAGAGAGGGAATTGGGGGGAGGAGGTGGGAAGGGGGGTGCATCATATTAAAAGAGAATAACCCTCGTTAGGTTTTCTGACAAGATTCTGAATCAGTATTTGTAACCCTTGACCGTTTTTAACCTCATTTGACCACTGTAAATATAATTTGACAAATCACTTTCTTCTTCCAGTCCCTCTACAGCCATGTGTCACAGGTGATATATTCTTTCCTTTGAGCTTTACCACTAATATGGTTCCCTGCAGTACCTTGTGGGGAAAGCGGTGTCATTTGGGCCACTGGGTCCATAATGAGCTTAATTTCTGCAGGATGCCAGAGAAGTTAAATGGTTTACATAGTGTGAAGAAACAATTAAGCTGCCTAGAAGCTACCTGATGCATAGCAAAATAATAGGCAAGAGGGAGACAGAAGCTTCAAAATGAGGTAGATTTGCTGTCCAGACAAGCAATGTGGAGTGGCTGAAGTGACGATGAAGGGCACATTGACACATAATTTCACTCTAACAAAACTTTTTCAACAGTCATCTGCCATGCTGCTTCTTCAGTGCTGATTTTTTTTTCAATATCACTGTAGTTTAATAGCATTTGCATGTTTGTAAGTATTACTTCGTGCAGATTTACTTCATTTTGTTCTGTAAACTAAATGCAGAATTCACTTTAGAAGGAAAAGTTCAAGGAAATTTATCATGCTTTGCAACCTGTGGAGAGTACAGCTTAATAGTCTCTGTCCTTGAAAACAACTAAGCCACTTTCTGCAATTTTGGTTGCTGATTTAAGAGTAATATTTTCTTCTTTGACTAAAAGCTGTGATGCAAAAACCACAAAGATGAGCTCCCATTACTTTGACAACTGCTGAGAGCATTCTTATGACTAAGTTCCACAAGAACTTATATAACTGGTAGAAGTGGAATCTAGATTTTGAAGAATTTCTACTTGTTAAAAATTCCAAAATTATTTTAGGAAGCTGAATATATTTTCTTCTCATGGAAAAAACAACACAGTGTGTAAATTGTTTATGGATTACATTAAAGCTCGTAAATTAATTCTACTAATTTTTTTCATGTCAAAGAATATTCAGACCATGTCATGCATATTTACATGTGACCCTTCAGATAAGAATTGTGTTTGTTCTGCTTATTGCTCATGAAAATTAGAAGCAAAAGAATGGTGAAATGTCTGCATAATCCTTTTGTGACTGAAGTGTAAATCTAGCTTTTCAGAATTTTTATTGATTCCAGTTCCATAATATGTGAGTGTTTCCCAGGCTAATTAGATTAGCATAGTAAGCTCCTAATGGAATCTTTAGCTCTGCTCGCTCAGTCATCTTGTGAAACTAATTGGGGAAGCTTTGTTTGTTTATGTTTTCAGGGAAAATGGTAGCTGTTATTTTGAATGTCATTCTAATTATGGTGGAAAAATTTTGTCAGGATATATGGAGGTGTGAGCAGACTTTGAATCATTTTAGTCTTCCATGAAAATTCATTGTGCACCAAGATCTTTCTCCATCTACTATTCAATTGCCATAATTAAATCTCCCTTGTACTATGGTCTGAGTTCTCAACAGTGAAGATAGGATGATTCCTAATAAAGGAAAGAGGAAGAAAAGTTAGAAGCCTTTTGTAAGATAATTCCAAGCATAGAATCAGGCTTTGTTTTAACAGAGTCTTGAGACAGTAAGGAAACAATGCACAACTTCCCTTTTCTCATAATAGTGACTGCATTCTAGAACATGGATCATTGTACAGACTTCCTCATTAGGCACAAAAAATATCTTGACATTAGAGTCATGAAAGAGGTTATTTATCAAATTGTTCAATAAGAAGAAAAAGTAATGAAACCTAGTTTCACATCTGTTTGTACACTTACAGTCCCAGTGCTTCATCATGAAATGTTCATCTGAGGAGAAATAGATCTGAAAGGTCCATTAGGACAGCAATCTGGCTACTACCAAATGGAAGATATGAGGCTGAGTTCTTTCTACTTTTTTTTTCCCTCATTAGATGTGCTAATTTCATTTTCTTATGCATACTTAACAAATTTTGTATTGTATACAATGCTCTTCTTGCTACACTTCAAAATATGGTTGAAAATAATGAAAGGGTTTACAAGTAGTTCTGGAGAAAACTGGTTGACAGAAAAAGACAAATGGGAATGGACAAAACTCATGCAAATAGATAACACAATTATCTATGGCTTATTTTCTTAAGAAATCACGCACAAAACCCCAAACTATTCCTATTCGAAGCTAATGCTATCCCATCCTCCAGCTTGATAACAAACCAACTATTGAAGCTCTGCATTTCTAATGAAAAGGAGCTACCACTTCCAGTGGAAAGACATGATAACTGCTTTGGAGAGTTCCAACTTAAACTGTGTGTAAAACACCTGCTCCTCACAGAAGACTTTTGCCTGAAGCATACTGGCAATTTGGTACAGATAATTCTACAGCTAGAATCACTGACATATAGGACACAGTCCATTAAAAAGAAAAAAATAAGATATTTTCAAGTGCTATGAATACTGCTCAAATGCAGATGGACAGCAAATGGAATAGCTTCCTGTTTCTCTAAAGCTGGTCAGTAAAAGGTGCTTCTACCTATACAGCATATTTGGAGGTGATTGAGAAAATGGGTGCTATTATTTGATTTTACAATTCAGAGAACTAAAACTCTCAGAAATTACATGGTCTAGATAATGACCACCTGAAAAGTCACTGTCCTGCATGTCCTCCAGGAAGGACTGTGTGTTCAGCAACATAGGGAGACTAAATTCTGTAATATCATCTGATTATTTATATTAGTGAGGGGAAAAACTCTGCCCATTACCCTAGTAATCTTGTATGTATGGACTAAACAAGAAGGAACAAAGATAGCCTCTTCCCTGTGGGAAAGCTCAGAGTCAGCAGCTGTGGGAGTTTTGACCACATCATAACAATAGGGAAAAAAAATCCAAAATCATCAGCTCCTGCCACACACCTGACCTCTGTAGAGCCCCGTAGAGATGACTCTGTCAGGTCTGAGAATACCCTGATAAACCAAATAGTAGCAAGAGATACAAGAGAGAAGTAGCAAAAGCCTATTTATTCCCTGGGATCAAGGATGTGTCTTTGCATATGCTCAGGCACGTGTATGCCTGCATGGCTAGAAGTCAGTGTGTAAAACCTCATATATGGATCTGAAAGCCACAAACATTGTGTAAGACGTCACTAGCCCTGATCAGTGATTCTGCCATATTTCCATTGCCCTTACCTGTCACTGTTGTGAATGATATTCATTTTATCTGTTATGTACTTAGATGTTCTGAGGAATTCCTTTTTCAGGTAGCATCTGCAGAGCTACAGCATTGACTCTGGAGACCGATCTTTTGTGTGCTGTAAGGAGCTGAGATAATGTGGCTTATTCAAGTTCTAAGAAAAGTCAACAAGTAGCAGGCATCCCAAGGGCCAAAGAAGACTGAGGAAATTTTTATGACTAGAAAATCACTGACTCAACCATGTATGAGCCCAGAGGCAAATATTAACTTCAGGGTTATAACTGACAGTGGGAGAGCTGTTTATAAATATGTATATATTCTTCCATGTATGTCTGTGCCAGTTTTTGCCTTTACAGAGATCCATCTATAGGAACCATTAGAATTCAATATGGCTTTTGCTATCTGAAATATTTGGCACAAAGAACACAGTGATGCCACATCTCTTGATGCCATCTTATCTATAAGAAACTTTAGAATTCCAAGAGGAATTTCTCCTTGTCATTACTACTACAAGAGAGGATGCTAGTTTGGGTTGTTTGGGGTTGTTGTTGCTGTTGTTTACTTTTGATTTGTTTGTTTGTGTCATAGAAATAGGTCAAATTGCAAACATTACCACCCCCTACAAATCTTCTTTCACTTGAGAATATATGAGGTCTTTATCAAATCAGGCTCATGTAACAGTTAACCATAAGAAGTTGTTTTGAAATAATCTGAGTGTTTAAATGAACTGAGACTATTGAGACCCTTTTTCAGTTATCTACTTTGTATAAATATTCTTAATATGATAAATTATGGTTAGTAAATTCTTCAAGTAATGCTCAACCTTGAAGATTTCTCACTAGACCTGTCTGTGGAAGACTTAACTACAGATAGAATTCTCTGAATCAGAAAAAGTCTATTGCAAAAGCTACAGAAAAAATCTCATCAAACAAACAAAGAAAAAATATGGTATGAAGGATCCTTCATATAATATGAAGGATCTCAGCAGCCTAGAAGCAAAGATAGATCCTTCATCTCTCTTGAGATGTTGAGATCAATCAGGCAAATGATTATGTGACAATATATATCAAAAAGCAAGGGGACATCAGGAAGAACTAAGATGATCAAAGAACGCAAATGTTTCTGAGCACAGCTAAAGAGAATTCTGCAAGCTGTCTCATGCTTGCAAAAGGCAAAAATCCAATCTCAAGACATACAGACTAAAATTACACATGTAGTCATGGTGGTGTGTTATGAAGATATACTACCTATAAAGTGAGGTGAGACTGGGAGGTACCTAATGGCTTTAGCAGTCTTACAGAGTACCTAAATCATTACCCCTGGAAGGTGTTTATTTTCAGAGAGCCAGGAGAGGTTGCATAGAGGTGTCTGAGGATGATAGAAAAACTTGCAGTAAGTGGAGAGGAAAGGATGTAATTACACATTCATCCACTGTATAATTTCAGTGTGTGTCAGCATCTTTGATATTATGTGCAGTTCTGGTCCCTTCATCTCAAAAAGAATGCAGCAGAATAGGAAAAAGCTTAGAGACAGCAATGAAAAAAAAATAAAAGTTATGGAACAACCCCTGAACAAGCAGAGATTGAATAGGTTAAGTCTTCTTATCTACGCGAAGGAATGACTGAGGCCTGGTATAATGGGGCTGTATAAATATTGTGACTGGCATTGAGTCAGAAAAGAGAAAATAATTTTTCTTTGTGCCTTAGAAAAAGAAGTTAAGGCCATAGTGAAAACAAAAAGTGTTACTAATTTTTTTAAAAAATAAAATATCCGCAGCACATCTAGGTAGAATTTTCTCAATTAGCCAAAGGATACTATAGATGATAAAAATTTTAGAAACAAAGACAACTTGATGCTTTGGATCAGGAAAGCCAAGAGCTACAGATTGCTGGACAAATAAACAGGAAAACTATTTTTCTTTATAAGCTTATTTTCCCCTTTTGCTCTTCTATGAACAACTGGTGCTGATGAAAGCTGGAAACAGAGCTCTGTATTTTGCTCACTGGCTCCATGCAGCCACTCTTACCTGCTTGATCGGTTTGTACCCTTGCCTTTAGGTGATGAGACCTCTGAATATCCTGCATCTAACAAATGTGTCAGAGCGGGTAAAGATGCAGTCATAAATGTATTACCTTTCTGGTCTCCCCAGAAAGGTAAGTTCAATAATATTGGAAAATGCAGTTATGTTTACTCATTTCTGACTTGACAATAAAATGATAATGCATCGTCCATAAAGTTCAATGAAATGCCAAAAGCAATAAAATCATTTTAAAGGTGTATAAAGCCAAATTGTACTTCACTTTGTGGTCAGGATGATGCAGCAGAATGCAGCATGGAGGAGAAAAGCCTAGGGTTTTTTCCTATTATTACTTCACACACCACTAAATACATATTTATCAAAGGTTTACCTCATGTTTTCTCTGCCAAGGATAAAGCATGCAGATGAAAAATATGTCATAGAAATTACAAATGGGTGTATAGGCTATGGGGAAATGATGTATGTAATGAATTAAATCTGCAGATTAGATAGAGAATACTAATGAGTTTAAACAATATCAGATCAGGGTACTCAGATTCACCAGAATCACTGAGCCAGAGCAGGTTGTGTTCTCTTATTCTTTCTCTCTCTCTTTCCTCTTCCTCTGCAGCCTGAACAGATTAATTGCTGGTTCAGTGCAAGGTTAATAATCACTACCAACTGCCAGATTCACTTAAGAGTTTACAGAAGAGTTATTAACAACACACTGATATTGCAGAGCTTGGGTCTTCTTAGAAGTCATCTCTGCCAGGAAAGAGAGAGATGAGACTCAGAGGGTATTTCATGCAGAAATGCGTCTACCACAGCAATTTACCTAGTTTACAAAAACAAACAAACAAACAAAAAGCCTAAACAACAACACCAGCAACAACAACAAAAAACCCACCCAAAACAAAGCAAAAACAAAACAAACGAAAAAAAAAAAAAACAAAAAAACACTGCCCAAAAATTCTGCCCCTTCGTTGTCCTTATGTAACTGAGTGCAAAATTAGGTTTAGAGACAAAGGGGACTGGAAGGGTGACATACAGATTTCATTCTTTATTCTGAACTATTTTAGCAAGTTATTAATATCCTTAAATATTTCCATGAAGGTATTAATATTGAGTGGCTAATTTTTTTGAGGTACATGAATTAGAAAAGTCATAGGATTCAAGCCACAGAAGTGTGTGTGTGTGTGTGTGTGTGTGTGTGTGTGTGTGTGTGTGCATTCAAATGGGGGGCAGAAGAGTAAGGGCTATTATGGACTATTGAACGAGAGAGAGTAGCACAGCAATAAATCAGGCATAAGATCCACTTTTTAATAGCAAAAAGAATAAAAAAGTCTTGCTTAGGAAATAATATAGCTCATCCTTTAAAATAATTAATTTAGGATCTGACAATTCCAAGGATAACTTCCTGCAGTGATTAAGACAGACCTGTGCTTCTTCCAGACACATATCAGGGAATCTGAAACAACTCTCTGGGGGGAAAAACAAACAAACAAAGACATAAACCTGATTGTCTCATGTACTCCTGGTTACAGCAACAACTGCTGGGGTGTTGAAGGCTGGTACACCTTTGAATACTAGCACCTTGATTGGTTGTTGCAGTTTATTCAAGAACAAAGAGGACAAACACTCTTTAGCCTACACTATAATTTTACATAACCACTTCTTTGTCTCTCATCGTGAAGGTGGCCACTGCAGTGGGTCGGTTGGGCAAAAAGTCATGTTGGTTCCTGCTGTTCCATCACTCAGTGTTGCGTGTCTCAGGCATTAGTGGCCATGGCTGCAGCACTGGTCTCTGCTCATCTGTCCTGTCCTCAGGAGGTTACTCTGTTTCTAGGAGACTATCTCCAGTCAGGAGCTTCATGTTTATGAAACCAATTCTGCTTTATGGGAACAGTCCAGTTGGACACCAGCTCTTCAGGCCCCTGAAAGCCTCACTCTTTTCACTTTGGTAGCCTATGTGCAGAAGGGTAACATATGATGATCCTTCAAATAGGTGATACTGCCTTGTGCCTCTGTATGATGTGGCACAATTTTTTTCAAATCTATCCGTTATCAAAATCTACCACCAGCCTGTCCTGGTCACAGAAGTAGCAGGCTTTTGTCAGAAAATTCAAAAGTGCACTTTTGTATGTTGACCCCCAGCACACATGCATTCAATTGGTAGTCACCTGTTAGCACTCGTAATTTAATTTTCTTTTTTCCTCTGAAAGCAAGTAGCACTACTCATATGAGGGAGACCAGAAAATACACTTTATGTCCTGCAGCAACACTCTGTGCTTTCACACCACCACTGAAGACAGACCCGTTGCAGAAAAGGCTCACAAACTCTTCTCTTTTATATATTCACATTATATTCAGATAACTTAAATCCTTCCTAAACCCATGCTCTTAGAGTTTCTTTAAGGTGAGAAAGTTTTACCAGTCTAAAAGCAGCCAGGTTTAGGCAGCTATAAGCTGAATAAAGCCCTTACTCTCACTCCAGCATAAAAGACAACTGTGCTGCAGAAAAGTCATCCCTTAAATGACTTTAAAGGTACTCCTCAGCAAAGTCTCAAGAGGCTTTATACATCCACAGTTCTCCCATACTTAGGACCATACCTAAAGGCAGCATTTAAGCCTGAATCCGGCTTCAACATGGAATTTAGTAAAAGGTACCTACTTGAAACATCTTTGACTGTCTCCCTCACAGAGTGACAAATACAGGTCTTTTTACTTCTGCCTCATCGCCAAGGCTTTCACTGAATGAGTGACCAGCGAGTCACTGTCTCAGAAAACATCACAGACTTTTTGTGCTTCAATTCCTCCTAACATTAGATGCAATGATGTGGAAAATAGTTACAAAAAAAAAAAACATTTTAAAAAAGGTGACGTATTTCTTAAGTTACTTTCTTAAGTTTCTTTTAAAGCAGAATCTGCCTCAGAGAACTAGATCATAACATTCGGCCTTTCAATGTTAAGATCTTCAATTCCTAAATTTGCAGCAAGAGATTTCTTTTTGCACTAGCAATTTAAAATATAGTAGATATGAAGATCAAATCATGCCATGCCCAACTTCATAACTGTCTGCTGAAGTCTGATTCCAGAGAAATTACTGATTTTTTTTTGTTGTTATATCAATATATGCATCTGAGAAAACAAATTAAAAAACCCAGAATTTTTTCAAACTGATGTTGTTTGACCATCTCTCCAGATAAGCATGCAACACACATGTATACAGTTTTTCCTATTTGTTATTCAGGGACATATTTTTATCAAACCATCTTAGGCCACTGTCCACAGGCAAGTTAACATACTTTCTAATAATCATCTTGTCAAACAGGATTTCTTTCTGAGTTTCTAGCAGAATTTGTTTCTCTAGATACAGTAGCTCTGAAACCTATACCTCATGAGAGTTCAGGTTTCATGAATGCAAAGCCATCAGTTACTCCCATACATAACATACCTCATTTTCCTGTGGGAAATACAGTCATCCTTGACTCCTCTAATACAAACCAGAGGAAAATAGCAGATCTATCTTCAACATGTCGCATGGGAAAACACTGCTTTTCTGAAAGAACCTGACTTTCTGACTCTGCTGTCTGACTGCATTTCTATTTTTATTTTGCATTTCTATTCCTCTTTGAGTATAAAAGGGGGAATTTTGAAATTGTTCCAACAGACACATTTTTAAGGCTGAAAGTTCACTTTCCATGTATCTTCATGAACAGGCAGTACGCATCAATAATACAAGCTTGCTTTTTCAATATCCAATATCAATGTTAAGCAGCAAAGGAAGTGTGTTCAGAGTTAAACACGTTTGGCAGAAAATAGTGAATTATCTCACAAAGACTTAAACATCCTACTAAGGAATCTAAATTAGGATTGAAATTAGCCTGGATCTCTACGTGATCTATGGACACCAGCAAACACTTTCAACCCCTCTAGGATTTGAATTACCTTCTGCACAAGGTGATTCATCTTTTAATTGACTGTAGAACATACTTATTGTGGCTATGTTTCTTACTGAAGCATCTCAGAAACATACAATTAAATCAGAATTACAGAAAAAACAAGGCCAAATTCCATTTAAGTAAGCACGTCACACCTATACAGCTTTGGGGTCTTTGAAAAATTGTACCACTGGGATTTTTCTTTAGAAAATAATTCCTCAGTTTTTTTTGTGCTTCACTAAATCTTGTATTTTTATTATTTTATATTTATTTGCAAAAACAAAATTAGTCTAAGAGACAAATCTGCAATTTCTTGCTTGTATGTGTGTTCTGTGTATTCATGGGTGATAGATATCTATGTGAAAGATGCATTTACAGTAAGACCTGAATGAAATATATTTGAGCTTCTAGAATGCTTGCCAATGTAACACCACTATCCTGTTCAATATATTTCCTTGGAAAGTAAATTTACATTTCCTCAGAAAACTGCAAAGGTGAAAAATATTAAAAATCTATTTCTAATATATATCTAATACATATAGCAAGAAGAATTACTTGTTTTGCACTGTTTGTGTGTCATGAACAGTGCCTCATTTTGTCATATCTCAACCATTACTATTACTTAACTTTTATTTATTGTTTCTGCAAACTTTTACTGGCAGAAAGGTAAAGTTCAGAACTCAAGTTTTAACTTTTCCATCTTTCTCTTCTCTCTCCACATATTCATAAAAATCACAAAGGAGTTAAACACCATTTTCTTGTGATTGTCTCTCATTTCATAGATTTTCCACACAATGCTGGTGTTTAATACCTTGCATTTGCTCCAGGGTGAGTAAGTGAACTACAATACATTGACTTGGAAAAACTTATTATAACCAAAGCATTTACAGCTGAGTGAAGAAAAGGATACAAAGTTCTAAAATCATAATCAAATCATATGATTTCATGTGGTTTTCAGAATGCTTTATCTGTAATCTGCAAATTAACATTTTTGTTTTATGAACAGATTATAAGTAGAGTTTAAAAGACATACTTCAATGTAGACTACTCTCTTCATATTTAAAATTATACATTGAACATCAAAATAAGAGAGCTTTTGTCCTGGAACCAATCATTTTTGTGGTTTCTATTTCTTATTTTCTTTTATTCCTGAGTTTTTAATCTGTTGAATAGTGACACTTTGAACAGAATTGTTATGAAAAATTGTGAGCGCCTGCATTAACATAACTTGAACATAAACCAAGATACAATTTAGGCCTTGATCCTGCAAGCATTTATCCACAAGATGAATTAAGATGTGTATATAAGACCGACTTGCATGGCTGTTAACTTTACTGTAATCCCTTTGATTTGCCAAGCAATTTGCAAATTTCAGCACCCAGCACTGGAAAATGAGAATAGAACAGCCAGATGCAACATCAACCCATACAAAAATACACCTCATATATAAAAATATATATATACATATACCTATGTATATATATGTATATGTATGTGTGTGTATGTGTGTGTGTGTGTGCTTAAAATAAAGATTATTTAAGGTTTATCCTGATAAACTTGAGCACCATAGTCTGTCATAGAAAAATAATCAAACTGCTATTTTCAAATCATAAGGTGGTCTGGATTTAATAAATATCTCTTTTTTCTAATCACTGCCATTGATCACTCATCTGACTGACTAATCAATAATGACTGAAGAGAGATTTCTTAGGCTTTGATCAAGAAAGTGGAAAAAAACAGCCAACCAAACCTCATCTGGTCAGGAAAAATACTTATTTGCTAATGGTTACAGTGAAAATAGTATAAACACTTTCTTTAGTCATATTCTCAACAGGAAACTGAGCTGCTGCTCTTGTTTTGAAGTAATTTTAATTTTCAGGTTCCAAAATATTATAGCCAATATCTGTTAAAATGTGAGAAAACTTAGATTTTAAAATCCAGATGTTTCTATACTGGACCTCTCTGGTGGTGCCCTATTTGTATAGCTATGCCACTGTTGGAACAAACCTGGAGGTGTCTGGTAGAATAGGGACTTCTGAATGCAGTTCTTGTATCCTCAAGAGTTTACTTTACATCCTAATTCCCTATTAGATTACTGTTTCAAATGAGATACTAGTTCTATTGTACAGTTTGGCTTTACATAGAAGCTTTGTATGCCTCACTAGTATTTAATCCATATTTTTTATTATGGTCTGTAAAGTTAGACAAAAATATGACTCTTCATCTTAACAACAGTTTGGATTCTACCTGAAATGATCATTAAAATGTCTTACAATGTGTCTCTTGTTTGAAGTTTTATATGTTTATGTTTTTCACTGTCTTAGTCCCTCTTTATTAAGTCCCTCCCTCCACTGTATTAATCATTCAGCATTTGTCAAGGAGGAAGCCTGGTCTGCCACTTTTGAGGGTAATTTCCAACCAAATTACCTTTCTTTACATGGAATTAGGATGTGATCCCTTGGAGACAAATGGGACTGGCAGCCTGTAGGTGGTGAGCAGCAAGCAAGAGATCTTGCTTCTACAACACATCTCCACAGAGTTTAGAGCACTCTGCATGTAGTTATAAATTATGTTGGTACCACCTTGGTAAACGTGCTCCGTAGGCAGACAGCTTCAGCAAATGTGCTTAAGAAATACAGACTCTGCTAGGCAGCACATGGTCTCTTGAACAAGGAAAAAAAAAATCAATATATCGAGGAACTTTCTACTGCAAATTTCAGGTTCTCATTAACCTTTTCTGTTCCACCATGACAGAAAAAGGACAAATTTAGCAAGGAAATGTCAATTAAATCTAAAATTAATCTGTCACTCAAACCTAATTTAAGAACTCTGAGTCTCACTTTATCAAAACCCCTTTATTTAAATGCATAGAATCATAGAATGGTTTGGGTTTGAAAGGATCTTAAAGTCATCTAGTTCCAACCCCCTGACATGGGCAGGAACACCTTCCACTAGACTAGGTTTTCTAGAGTCCCATCCAGCCTGGTCTTGAACACTTCCAGGGATGGTACATCCACAACTTCTCTAGACAACCTGTTCCAGAGCCTCACCACCCTCACAGGAATGAATTTATTTTTTTTTAATATAATCTAAACCTCTTTTTCAGTTTTAAGCCATTTCCTTTTATACTACCACTACACACTCTTGTCAAAAGTCCTTCCCCAGCTTTCTTGTCACCTTTAAGTGCTGGAAGACTGCTATAAGGTATTCCCAAAGCCTTCTGCTCTCCATACTTGACAATCTCAACTCTCTCAAGCTGTCTTCCTAGGAGAGGTGCTCCAGCTGTCTGATCATTTTCTGTCTCTCCTCTGGACTCTGTCCATCTGGTCCATGTTCTTCTGTTGAGAGCCCCAGAGCTGGATGCATGCCCCAATGTAGGGTGTCATGAAGACAGAGCAGAGGGGCAGAATCACCTCCCTCAATCTTCTTTCTGCAGTTCTTTGACTGCAGCCCAGAACACAGTTGGTTTCTGGGCTGTGTGTGCACATTGTCAGCTCCAGTTGAGTTTCTCATCAACCAACACATTCACGTTCTTCTTCTCAGGGAGTCTGTCAATCCATTCTCCTCCCAGCCTATACCTATGCTTGGGATTTCCCCAACTAATGTGTTGGACCTTGATCTTGGCCTTGTTGAACTCCATGAGTTTTGAACAAGATCTCCTCTTAAGCCTGTCATGATCCCTGTAGATGGCATCCCCCCACTCCAACATGCTGGCAACACCACACAGCTTTGTGTTATCAGCAAACTTGCTGAGGATGCACTCTATCCCACTGTCCATGTCACCAACAAATTTACTAAATTGTGCTAGTTCCAAAATTAACCCTAGAGAAACACCACTTTTCACTGACCTCTACTTAGATTTGGAATGCAACTTGTTAGTTTGACCATCCAGCCATATGCTTTTATCTACCAAGTGGTCCATCTGTCACATCCATGTCTCTCCAGATTGGAAAAAAGGATGTAGTCTGATTGAGTAGAGGCATTTAAGTAGGGCCCCCAGTGAATTGGAATTACTGATTGGAGTGTCTGGAATTCCTTCTCCAGGCTCTGGGCTTGTCCCACTGCCACTGGTATCACAGTGGTAGGACTGGGATGGACTGAAGTTCCCCACCTGCAAAAGCTTTAAAGCCCTCTTCACCAGCTGGGCAAGTCCATTACTGAGGATGTTCTTCCCCTTCTCTTACAGACAGACCCCATCAGCCCCCAGAGGAGTAAGTTTCTCAAAGTGAGGCCTGTGGTCTAAGTAGCTGAATCCCTGTCTGTGGCACCATGCAGTGCCATAACAATTTGGTGATTTGCCTGTGCTTGCATGCTCTGACATTTCTTTGTACATCGACATAATTTGAAAAATACGTTTCAAACTGAAATGTGAAGGTGTGGTGAGTGTTGTTTAGTGGGACCAAGAAGGGAAAAGATAGACAAGGGTAGATTTTCTATTAAACCTTGCACTAGTATGACTTTATTACTTTAACCTAACTTTTTGGTTAATTATTCATCAAATAATGCAATACATATTTTAGTGTGTTTCAAGCAGAAATCTAGATTTCAAAATCACATTGAATCTTAAATCCTGAATAATTATAAGTGCTTTCATCTGTGACACTTGAAAATACTGATTTATTTAGAAGTTTCTGTTCAGAATTTATGTAGAACTAAGAACATCTAATAATAACCTGGTGGTTGGTAAATGAGCACTACTGTTCCAGTGACAAAACCACTGGATTTAGCTTGATAAAATATAATTTAACAAAAATTAAGTTCAGCAATTCCTCTGCTGCCATCATCCACTCCTGAATGTGTTCCTACTGAGTTTGTTATTGCAAAGTGTGGCAGATGTTGCTATACTGATTGCAGATTTCTTATTTATACCATGCAAAATGTGCAATTTCAGGTCAGTTACTCAGATCTCAACTGAGGCAGATTTCTAAGCATGTGCTTAACCTCAAAGTGACTTAGAACAATAAAAATGAGAGTGCCATAAATAGGAACTAGAGGTGGCAAGGCACTTGGGTAAAATGGGAGCTTTGATGGAGCTAGAATTCAGCACAAGAACAATGTATTAGGGCTTCTTTTGTGATCCTGACTGGGAGGTACATCTCTGGTATAATTCTCCATGGGAATACAATTCTGCCTATGAATATGTACAAGCAAGTCATTAACCAGATTAGAGAAGCAAAATCAAACAATGGCCCTTATTTTAATGACAATATTAGTAGCCTGTGGATGGAGAATAGTCATTATGGCTGCTAATAAATAATGATCCAGTGATAACACAGCTATAGAGTGTAAGGGAAAAATATACTGTACTTTGTAATATATGTACTTTCATCCACAATAAGTTATTGTATTGTATTTCTCATCTATGATACATCTGTGATAAACAACCTTAGTACTGTCTTCTGACAGGATATTTTATTTTTGTTGCTCCTGTTGGATTTTTTTTTCTTCTGAAATCCACTGTAGCAGTTATCATGCTGGGACTTCTCTAAAAGATCACCATTTAAAATGCCTAGAATACAAACAGTGTCTTCCATGTAATTGTAGTTTTCTAGCTCACTCTCTGTTAAATTTTTCAATTATACTTTTTCTTAGTGCTACATTAAAAATGAGGCTCTTTCTTTGGACTAAATGCTAAGTATTTGACATTTCTTTTCATTTTGCACGAGGTTGCATAGTTGACTTACCAAGCAACAATTTTCAGTCCATAAATATTTTTCATTCAAAAACATGAAAACCTTTGTCACAGTTTATTACCCTTTTGACAATACTGTGAAACATATTAAAAGAAAGTCCCTACATAAAATGCTCTGCAGTTTAGTGAATAGCAAATTCTCTTGCTATGATGAAATTCCTAATGCCTCTGTACAAGTGTGACAAAGAAGCTGATATTCCACCTCCTGAGCTGCCACCATCATGCTAGGGGTTTGCACAGAAGTTTGCAATATCTCCACAGCCTTTTAAAATTAACACATTGTTATTTTTTAATAAATACGCTAGCTGGTAAGCCCACAATGAACTTTCAGAATTAGCTTTTAGGTTTTAAGGCATATGTATGTGTATTTCTATGCTAAGTGTAAGAAGAGTAAATATAAGGAATTTATTCCTATAAAGGAGCCTTTGTGCATTTCTTTATATTTATTGTGTATTATCATATTTTATTTTATTTTATTTTTTCTGCACTTTTTATGCTTTGACGTGGAGAACTCAATAAGCATCTACCAAATGGCAAAATAATTAATAGCATAGGGTAGGATACACGGATTTTATCATAATCTTGTAAAAGAACCATGCTGTGCACATTGAACATATATCAAACATTTAACATAAAAACATAAATGTCAAAAGCTACAGAAAATCTTCTGCTGTAAATATTATCAACAAGTTAGTATATGGAGCCAGAGACTCAAATTTCCTGCAGAAAACTGTTTTCAGGTAGCTCCTTCAAGTCCTCATGATTTTCTTCCTTTTCTCTTTGCAGCTATAATAGATTTGCCTTCCACCATTCATCCAGGGCAAATGCATTATTAGAAGATTGTCTGCGGTTAATGCTTCTCTTATTTAAAGCCTGTTACTATGTTTTATTCCCTACATTCTCTTCAGAGCTCCATGACTATGTGATAGTATCAACCAGTCATTCAAAATTTTAGAAGTGAATACTTTAATTTTTTATGAATAACAAAATTTCATTAAAGATAATAAAATATTACATTTTACATGTGCTGTTAAATCTTTTAGCACTGTTGCATTCATAAGCGTTATAGACTATAGGTATTCACTAAAAGCAAGAAGCCTGGAATTATTCTCTGATCCTAAGCCAAGTGGCTTAGCCTGGCATCATCCACAGCACACAACACTTGGTACAGAGTCTCCAGTGAACCCTATATAATGTCCTTCTACCGCAGTATTATCCTGTGTGTCCAATTTTAAACACAGAAAATAAAACAGTGATTGTGTTGCATGGCTGTAGAATAACATTTTCATAGCCCTGAACAGAGAGGGTGAGTTATATGTGGTGAAGTATAACATCAAAGTGTCTGAGCAAGTAAAGTTTCCTAGGTAATGAAAGAACTTGGAGAAAGTGATCTTGTACAGTCCTTTAAAAATCACATATTTGTAGTTATTACTGCTGAAAAATCATTGGCATTTTCTTCTGTGGTACTAGAGTTGAGTCCCAATCCTTACTCAGCAAGTTCATTTAAAACAGGCCTAAGATACTTCTTTTCCCTGGGGTGAGCACAAAGGATAACCTGACAAAATTTCCCAGAAGGTTAAAACCCAAACTTTACTGGATCAGGAATTGGACAAAAGCTAAACATTCAATCAAAATAAAGCTCAGAGAGCAATGATGTCTCCAACACTACCTATCCAAATTTAAGTTATTCATATTTCAAGGGAGGAAATTACATGTAGAAAAGGGGAGAAAGAGAGAAAAGCAAGAAATAGCATCCTTGCATCCTAATGTGATCTCAGCTACCATAAAGTCCAAGAGCAATAGGGGTATGACCATGTGCATTTCAGAGCAATAGGTTTTATGTGCTCTGGCCTCCTGCAACCAACCCCACCCAGGTGGGGGTTTCCAGTCATCTGGCCACTCTTGGGCTCAAGTAGGGCAAAATCCTATGGAGATTGATTTCCAGAACTCTAGCAAGACCCATGACACTTGCAATAATATTTAGTAACACTAAAAATGTTTACCTAGGAAAAAACCAGATTCACACTCCTTTGTTGCACTGACATTGTTGAAATGGAGCTCTACCTTTTCTACTTGGTTTTGTGGAGAGAAATCCTTGCACATAGCAGATACAAGTCAAATTATCTCAGACTATGCAGGTGATATTCCTGTGGCAGTCTGCAATAGTTCTCATACATCTTCAAGAGTGTTTTACAGAGACATGGTAGAAAAGCTCAGAAGACATTTAGCGTCTTATAAACCTATTCTATTTCCTATCCATAATCTTCCACTACAATATTTTTCTTCTTTTTTAGTTTTGCTTCCCAGTGCCTTCTGTGTCTTATTCTCTGGTGTGTCCTTGGAAGAGCACTGGGACCAGCTATACCACTGAGAGCATCACTCTGAACCTCTGCAGAGAATTTAAAGGAAAGTTATCTAAAGAACTGTGAAAGAACTTGCCTCCAGGCAGGATCAAATTCCAAATATGTTAATAAAAGCCCAATTTACTACACTTATTTTAAGTGTACCTTCTGCAGTACTAGAAATCAAACTTCTTGTGGAAGTATAATAAGGTTGGCAAAGATAATTTCCCATTAATAAATGAGTTGGACAGTGCAGGAAGTTTAATAGAGTATAAATTAAATCTATGGAGCACCAATAGTAAACATTTCTTCCTCTTGAATATTTTAGAGCAGCTTATTTGTAGACATGACTCCAAATGAAGAATGGCGAAGAAACATTGGTGGTTATAATTTGTGTTTTAATGTTCTGTGGAGTCTTTGCACAATGCATTAATTACACCTTTTCCAAGGTCACCTTTTCTCTTGTGTTCATGCTTTTTGTTTGTAGTTATTCAGATCACAAGGGCCACCATGCATTTGCAACTAGAATTACTGGGAATAGAACTTACATGCAGATATCAAGAAAGAAGAGCGCTAAAATGAGATTTTAGTCTGCAGGCACACTGAGAATCATAGGCGTATCTTTAGGCTGTTCCTTTCATATTTTAAGGGGGTTTGCACTTAATTCACATAATGAACAATCCATTAAAACTAATATTACTATTCCTATTTGCTTGGTCACAAAGAACATAAATTCCACTGGAAGAATGTCGTTTTTCTTCCTGATAGCCCTTCCTTTTCTGGTCTGCTCAGTGGTGGGGTCCCCAGGGTTCTTCTGGAGGTACCACTTTTATACAGTCCAAGACCTGACTATCCAGACATGTCCATGTCATTCCTACAAGTTTGGATAGGATGTGTGCAAGCAGTTGTTTCCTTTCCCACTAATTGCCATGGTGTAAGACTTTGTACATCTAGGTTACCCAGATCTGCCTCACCAGGTCTCAGGTCTTCCTGTGTTTGCCTCTGTGCTTTTCCACAGCATGCACAGTGGAATCTTACCCAGTGTGCTAATTCTAAGCCATTCACCTCCATGTAGGCCTGAAATTAAGGCCTTCCTGTTTGCCATCTGTAGCTATCAAGGTAGTTTATCTTATGGGGACTGTGTTTTGGAGACATTTTAACTGCATGCTTTAAGTCCTGACATACACAAATTCTTCCTAGAGAGGCCTCTGTCTTTAAAATACGAGGGAAAAAATTCCAACCTTCATGAGATCATTGCATTTTGATAGTATTGAATGTTTCTAAATCAATTTCCACAATTTCAACTATTTATTTAGAAAATAAGATAGTGTATTAATGTCACAAGTGTTTTTAAAATTGAAACTCCAAAAAGAAAACAAAGTATTAAGCTGTCAAAATCCCCAAACAAACCCAGACCTCACCATCATGTTGAATTCCAGTAAAGGGGAAAAAAGTCTTCAAAGGCAGACATAAGATCCCCAAAATGCTATCTAAAATCAAGAGATACATCAATTCAATATTATTATTAACTGAACTGATTGGACAATCTATAAAAAGAAACTGGAATAGAAAAACAATACATTTTGTTCTTGGGTCAGCTAGGCTAAACAGAATCTCATTCACAGCAAATACACTACATAACAGATGATAGATGCACGTCAGAAATGAAAAAGTCCCATCAAAAAGTCCTTATGCAGTCCTCAGAGTTTATGGACAATTGTAATAAAATCCATTATCCACAAATTTCATCCTTCACCTTTCTTGTTTCCTTACACATCTTTTCCAGGTATCAATCACCAGTGTTTCTCTTCCTACTCAAAGACAAACCTGTAGCACTATTAAATGTCAGATTTTCCTCTTTTGGTGAACTTATATCTAGCCATGAAATTAGCAGTCTGTATCCCCTGCTTCTAGTTCATACATGTGCATTTACTTATGACTAAAACCATTTAATAAAACATAGATAATTTTCTTCTTATATTTTTTGCAATTAACTGTTTTAATAAGTAATTATAATGATTTTTATTCTGATTCAAACTTAGTATTTCTGTGAGAGATTTTTTAGTTAATTCTTATTCTTTTTCTGGTGATTTCTCTTTCAGAAGTTCCAAATGAACATTATTAATGCGCAGTTTCTTTGTCTGGTATCCTCATCACTTTTTACTGCTTTTGGAGCAGCAAATTGTGATTAGATAATTCTACAGGGCTACAAATTGTAATTAAGTTGAACCGAGGTATAAATATCAGTGTTTAAAATCATATGTTTGAGCTGTCCTCTCTTCCTAAATGTTTCAACAGGCAGAGTTTTCACAGTGTACAATGGGTTGTTGATCATTTAGTCATCTTAATCCCAATCAATAAAGTAATTGAGCAATGGCCTTTGAAAATTATTTTTCCAATGTTTATTTCATATTCAGACTAATAATCATCTGTTCATACAATTTTCAATGTTTATTTACGATATTGCCCTTGTAAAAACTGATCTTATAGTCAGCTAATATTAATAATGATTGTCCCATTTTAGTTTTTGCTCAGTATAGAACCTTTCAAGATTTTGATAAATTTGGTGATTGGATTTACTTGCTAATAATATTTTAACATGCTATGTCTTGGCTTTCCTATGTAGTTCCAGTTATATTCAGATTAATTAAACATAGTTCCAAGATTTCTATTTGCATTTAAATATATTTATTTTTATATTTATTCACTTATTATTTCAAAGTATATTTGGGGAAAATCTTGGGGGACAATACTAATCCTCATTTTAAAAGCAAATATTTTGAAAGACATCTATTCCATTTTGCCATCATTTGTGACTTGTAGTCACAAGCAAAAGACCTGAGAGAGAAACACCATTTAGGGTCACTTTTAGCAATAAAATAATTTCCATATTTTTTATACTGATGATTGAGAAAGTGAGTTGTTGTGGGAGATCCCTCACTCACAGTGTCCTGCTGCAAGGCCTTATGTGTTCCTAATGTCATTCCATATAACTGTAATTGCTTCACGTGATCTGGCACTACATGACTTGGAGAAAAACAACAACCAAAACTTAAATCCTATCATGACTAAGAAATAGTTGCAGCTTACATTACAGCCTTAGAACTCACTGGCACATGCCCCACTTATGCTCAATTTACCAATCCTCCTCTTAGGACATTTCCTTGTCTCTTTTCAGCTACTTGTATTTTTGGCTTTCTGGTCTTCCCACAGATAAAAGGTGTCTTTTCCATTACCTTGATGTCTGAAAAGTCACTGCATTGGAAATTACTTTAAGGAAATTCAGTACAGATTTTCCCTTTTATAAAAAACTCTTTCAAAAGACTAGGAAGCTTTTGAAATTAGCAAAATGAATAAGTGAATGAAAACAAGGTGAATAATTTTTATTTTTATTTTACAGTAGAGCAAAATTAAAGCAACTAAAGAAGATAGACCACAAGTATAAAGGTTTCTGCACCTCTCTTCAACCCTGAAACTTGTCTGCTTAAATTGGAGTATCCCCGTTCCTCACTGTCATAACTGCAGGACCCATTACTTCCCCTTGGCTATTTATGCAGCCTATTGACCCTTCCTTTTCCAAATATGCTCAGTAACTCTCCAGGCAATCTATTTCACCTGTTGAACCACAAAATAATACAACATATTCTTGAAAAATGTACTGCTGCTTTTCAGAACTTAAAATTACAGTAAAATAAGCTTGAATTAAAAGCGGAAAGGATTTAGCTGAGCCTTGCAAATAAATTCCTACAGTAAAATCCTTTAAGCTTGGTGAGGGTTGCTAGGGAAAGCAGTAATGTGACACAATAAACAACAAAACAGAACACTAATAAGTGCACAATGAACTGCAAAGCTGTGTTGGCAGAAAAGTAGACAAAGGGTTCATTTTTCCAAAATGTATAATGAATGAGCAGGATCATTCCCATTTTCAAATATAACATCAGAATCTTGGGCTTAATATCCTGGCAAATTATTGAGGTTACAACAATCAAATCAAGTCAGCATTCCTGAAGATAAGCTAAAATGACAAATTAGTCTATTTTTTTTCTTTCAGCCTCTGCAATAGCATTAATCATGTAACTGTGGCTTATTTATGATCCTTCCTTTGATCTTCACAATGCATATCTACTGGGAGAGTTGAAAGCAATAATGATAATTTTGATGTATTTTTGGAAGGTGTGCTATTTTTATGTGAAAATGTCAAAAACAAACAAACAAAAAAAAAACCAAAAGAGCATAGTGATATAATGTATGACTAATACTGAAAAAGTACAGTCCTTGCTTCCTTCCTAGGTAGGGAATTAGTTCAGAATTATCATTCAGGAATTCCTTAACATTATGGAGAAGTAATTCAATATCATAAAAAATCTGAAAATATCAATGTCACTAGAAATTGCCATGCAATGAAGGGGGGAAAAAAAAGGGAATAAAAGAATAGCAACATTGCATCATTTCTTTATTCAGTAATGAAAACACTGAAGTATGAAAGTAAAGTTCACAAAATACTGCATTTCAACAACAAAAATTGTATAAAATAATTCAGTGATTGAGTCTCAGTGATTCTGTAAAATGGCATAAGGGCATTGTTTAGTACAGCCAAACTGAAATTTCAGAACACTTTTCCCCAAGTCATAGAATACAAACTGGGATATTGAGTAGAAGGGATTTGCTTAATATCTATAATAAGGAAGAGTAACCGAAGTTAAAATCATTGTTCTGCTTCAGTGTCCCAAGCTGACTACAGAAAGGAAATGTACACAGTTACAATTCTGTCAATGATTCTCATTCTCTGTGTCTGTGGAAAATCTTGTGAATTATTCATTAAAAAAGCTTCATCAGAAGGGGAAAAGATGGAAGATGGGGGGGGGGGGGGGTTACAACATTTCACTGATGTAGTTTAAAAGGAGGAAGTGTAATGCTAGGCTTAAGTTTTTCAATATTTATGTAGCCAAGCTAATAGTTACAATTATGTGTGTATATTCTCAGAGACTCAGTTTACAAAGTAATGAGCACTGTGATCCAACATAATTTAGTATATCTCAAAAGAATGCATGATTTACTAGCCCTAATGAATGCAGTACTTCAAGTCTTCTTCCATATGGACATTTATTATCCTGCAGTACATTTGAGAACAATTTGGAGTTTCACTTTGATAACATATGATATTCCATATAATTTTAAAAGAGATTTTTCATTTTGAAGAACCTTTGATTAATGTCTTTGTTTGCCCAATTCCTTCTGCTGGGTCTTAATTGTTTCTTGCATTAACAGTTTTAATGAATTTAGAGCCAAAGTCTATTTAAAATAAATCTTTAATTCCATAGTAAAAGTTGTTGGAGTCAGGGTTTTTCTAATCCCTTTAGCTGCTCAATTCCCAGGATTCCTGGTTGACAGCAATTTTTTGGTCCAATTTCCTATGAGAAAATCCGAATTTCCCTCATTATTCCTAGCTAGGATCTTGAGTAAAGTGATAATAAAATATTTCACTGCTTATAGAACATTTCACACGTTCAAAGCTTTAGGGAAATAGTAACTAATTAAATGAGTTGGACCTTCTTGTTGTTAACACTGTTCACAGAGCATGCTCATTTCTGTCATAATTGCTTTTCCAGTGCTAATATAAAAATGACATTCACTGCATCTTGACACAGTATTTCTAGATACAGAAATGGTTGAGAAAACCTTAAAGTTGACAGAGAAAGGGAAAATTTAAGAAACCAATAGTATATCTCAAGAAGCTGTATCTAGTAATCTTACATTAGTTGAGGCTACAGGGGATACAAGAGTCTTGTACAGACATCTCAAATAGAATGGTAACAAGGTGCCCTGGTTTCAACCAGGGTAGAGTTAATTACTCAGTAGCTGTTACAGGGCTGTATTTTTGATTCAGGATGAGAATGCTATTGATAACCCACTGATGATTTAGATTTTTGTTGTGTTTATCCTAAGTCCAGGATTTTTAAACTCTTCTTGTGCTCTACCAGTGAAGAGGAAGACAAAAGAAACTGGGGAGGAGCATATCTGGGACAGGTGACCTAAACTGACCAAAAAGATATCACACGCCATAGAACCTCATGCCCAGCATATAAACTGGGGGCACATGTCTGGAAGGGGGACCAATCTGGACTCGGGAAGTAGGGTCTGGCATCAGTCAGCATCTGGTGAGAGCTTATAGAAGAGCCACACTTGTTTTTACCTCATTACTATCATCATTAAAATTTACCATTATTACTGTGCTTGTACCTTATTTCTGCTTATTAAACTATTCTTACCTCAAAACCTACAAGTTTTATTGATCTGCCTTCCCATTCCACTGGATATTGGGGGAAGAAGGGGGCTGAGTGAGAAGCTGTGTGGTGCTTAATTTCCAGATGGGTTTAAACCACCACTCAAAGATAGCAGCAAATTACAACCCAAGAATTTGCTTAAAATTTTGAACATAATTTTTTTCCCCACCGAATATCTACCTTGGAACTAACCTTAGTCAAGCAAAGAATGTGGTTTACAGGCTTGTCGGTAATTTACAGCACTGTTGAGAACAGCTGAAATGAAATTAACTTGATGAACTTTTTTTGTTTTTTGGTAGAAAAATATTAATTATTTTTCTTTCTGCCACATGACTTTGACTCTTAGGGGTTTTTTGTTTGGTTTGGTTTTGTTTGCCTGATTGGGTTTTTTCCTTTTTTTTTTTTTTTTTAGTTAAGTTTTCCTTTTGTTTTCACTCCATCTATCCCTGAGCTCTGAAAGACTATGTCCTAAGAGTCTATTTCTTCTACTGCTCTTTTTGGGATGCTGAGACTGCACCTTCTCCAGCCTGAGTCTGGACTGGGTAGGCATAACTGGGCCACAAATATCCTGAGCTGATTTGATGCTGCAGAAAATAAAGTAGCTGAGTAGCCACATTTAGAACAGTATCATGGCAAAAAATGAAAAAAATAAATTCTGCCTATCATCTATCTTGGGACACTTCAGAAAGCATAGAGCACAGCATGAAATCTGCAATACATTGAATGCATCAGCTTTAAAACAGAGAAAGAAACTAGCAGTTTGGAGCATTGAACTATAGAACAAGAAAACAAAATGTTTAGCTAATCATAAAGTTACTATAGAATGTAGAAAACACGTTCATCTCTGCACTATTTTCTTGTAGACATTCTAGTATGAGAACATCTCCCTCATGGTACACCCTTTGCTTATTCTTCAGATGGGGAATCTAAACACAATTGACAGCAAAAAATAGTTATGAATCAGGTATTCAAGATGCTGATGGGATTGGTTGTACTCAATGTTTATTATCTGTTAGGCTTTTATCTATTGTACCTAGGTGTAATTAATCCTATTTCAAGTAAAAGGATCACTAAAGTCTTGACATATTAAAAAGTAGGTTGTCCTATTTGGAGCTAAAATGTATCATTGAGTTTTTAGGGATAAAGCACATGAGGCTGCCAGCTCAGTGTTCTGCCCAAATAATCAGCCCCAAAACCAAGGCAATATTGTGGAACACAACAAAATAAAGAATTATTTTAGGAAAATTATAAAGAATTTCAGTAATGAGACACTTGGAGGTTTATTTTCATTCGGGCTTCGATTATCAGAAATTATTGTGGTTGGAACTGCCTTCACAAACCTGAGGAATTTATGTGTAAGGATCTGGATGTGGGTTCCACATTGGCATGTGATACGCCTAATAAAATTACACATTTGGATAAATATATATAAAACAATGACAAAAGAAATATAGTTGAAAAAATACTGTACTTATGCTTTTACATAAGGAAAGGAAAAGAAGAAGACAGCTAGTGCATGAAAGTATAAAAAAGGATGTTAAAATAACAAAGTGAAGCTCATGAAATGGTTGAAAATTATTTTGTATGCTTTTGTTGCCGTGCATAAAAAGACATAAATTGTTACATTGAATCACTGCATTTTAAAATTACCAACAAATGCTCAGTGTGGGAAAATGACAACCTTGCTAACAGAGATGGCAAATCTGTAAGTGTCTGCAAGAGTATTGTTGAGGAAAGCTTTGGACAGCACACTCATAATCATAATTATACTAACTTTAACAGATCCACCTGTAAGTGGAATGATTAGACAACGACACAAACTTAGTATTATTTTATTTTTTCCCACCAAAGTTTACTTCTACAATAACAAATATTATTGTCTTTTAAATTCTCTAGCCAAACTAATTTCAGGGTGATAAAAAAAAAAACCAAACAAAGGAAAGAAAAAGGAAAAATAAAAGCATAAAATTTAGAAAGAATAATAATGACTAAACTGCCTTTTAATAAAATGAAGGGCTCCTTGCTAAAATGCAAAACCTAAATATAATTTCAAGACATCTAAAAATAGATAAACTTCTGTCTTAGAAGAATATGTCTTCCAAAGTTTCATGACGCATCCAATTTTATGATTTTATCTAAAAGTATTTTTACTGTGTTTTTTAAACTATTTTTCTTTGTGAATCAATATTTTGGTTATTAACCAGGGAGATGAGCCTGAAAATGAAAATGCAATTATAGAGACCCAAGAAAAAATTATTTTCTTTCACACAGGATAGAAGTGTTCTGATTCTCTTGCTGGTATAGTCACATTGCTCTCAGACTGCTGAATTACACTTAAAAATAGGAAAACTACTGTGAAATTGAATTAAAATCATATAGCTGTTTCAGCAGGCATTGAAATGCTAGCAAAAAAATTCTACAGAAGTGAAAGTGTAGTAAAGAAAACCAATGGAGAACTTGTGCAAGAGATATTAATGTTTTATTTGAGAGTTGAAGCTTATTGTTAGAAAATAATACTGGCTGATATTTTTCGGTCATTCAGAATTAAGGTCAGACATGACAGTATTGCAACTAGTTCAAAAACCCATGTCAATAGTTAGCAGACCTTATTAACAATTATATCATTTTATCAAGTTTCTACTTGTTGTCTAAACATTTTGCAGGAAACAGTATTATTGGAAATGGATGGTCTACTTTATCATTCACATTCAAATTGCTGAGAAATCTGCATCTTAGCATGAGGAGTATTTATAATTTTGCTTCTTTATGTGATTCATAAGATCCACATGTTCAAGCAGGAAAAATATTTAGAAATATGACTTTTCTTAAAACCAGGTCAGCAGGTATAATTCCTCCTTGCTCAAAGAATTCCAAAGAAAGGACATATCAGAAAGGTAGACTGTGAGTCAGAGGCACAGACTACCTCACCTTTGTTCAGAAACAACAAAATAAGATTTAAAAAGTGAGAATGTCTTACGTTATAATGTAGGACTTCAGCAGCCACCAGCCCAATGAAAGCAGTCATCTGGTTTTCAATAGTCCATCTGCACACTTGCCACCAGCCTTGTTAGATTCTTACACCAATCAGGCATTACGTGCAAGTCTGCTCTATAATATTTCTCCTCTTTCTGATATCTGTTTATCATGCTTCCTAATATAAATGACAAGTCCACACTCACTGAGTGTAATCCAGTGGCAGAAAACTTACTTTAACACACAAAGTAACTAACCTTGCATTATAAGGTATTAGTCATTGCACATTCTGCTTTTGTAGGTGCAAGTCATAAAGGCCAAACTGTCCTACCTACTCTGCACACTGAGACTGGGCTTTGGCAGCTCTTTCCAAGAGGTCCTCTTGAAACATTCCTCATCCTGGCCTCAGCCACATGCCCCCTGACTATTAAAAGGCTTCAGCATTTCCCTCCCTCCAACTCAAGGAAGGGTTTGCAGCCAACTGTGAGACCAAGACATCTGAGACACCCTATGTGTCCAGATGGCTCGCCAGTCAGACAGCTGATGTACTCAGCACATGGCCCCCTCCTTTGCCTTTCCCATTTCTTTTCCCCAATTCTACTGAAAAAATAAAGCAATAGCAAATAGTAAGCAAAAGAAAACAAACAAAACTCAGAATCCCCCAAAACTGAGACTTTGTCTCCTTTTTTTTAAATTGCCAACTCAGATTCAGAGCTGCTAAGATGTAGAGAATTACATAAAAGGTAAACTTAGTGTTAATTTAGCTGCTCTCTTACAGATACTCACTCCTGACACAATTTCTGCTCAACACTAAGATCACCAGAAATGCAATCCTACAAAAAAATACAAAGGCAGCAAGCTAATTTAGACACTTGGATATAATGAGATGTGGAATCAAGGTGACAATAGAGAGAGTAACATGCTTTAGCTACATTGGCAGTATCTGATATGCCCTTCAACTATTTTCCTAGCAGGAATATGTCTATCATTTGAAGAAATATATCCTTTAAGATAAAAGATCCTTCAGAGTCTTGTTAAAAACATATCCATAAAGGATTGCATTGAATTATTTACAGCCATGGGCAGCAAATATATTTCCAAATTCTAAAAAGAATGTTATCATAATTAATTCTCATTATTTTTCATTAATAAGTAAACAATGCTAGAGGATTTTCAAATACTGAAAAAAATAGCAATCTCACAGAATCAATCCTAGTTCTTACATTAGTGTTGCAGAAATTTGCAATATAAGAATAAAGGAAACATTGCAGACATTCTAAATTATATAGAAGTATATATACATATACACACATATATAATGCAATCTTCTCTAGGAATTCACCTACTGTATCAAAAAGGTTTCTGTTCACACTATGAATACCATTCTTGCCCCCTGGGTTTACATTAGTGTTTCATTTATATATATTTTTCTGTCTTATTTAAATGTAGTGATTGAATCAGCTATTGAGACATTTCACAACAAGCAAATCACTTTTTGACTTATTTAAAAGAAGTGAGCAGTAAGGAAATTGCTTAGAAAAAGAGCACTCACTAAAGGACCTATGCTGCTCATGGGATAATTCCAAGATAAAAACAATTCCAGCTTCAAAGATATTAACAACAAAGATCTGTCTCATCAATCAATGGCAATCATCACGTAAACTGAAAGCAGTCAAACAGCCTCTGGCATGTGAGATGATACACATATGCAGTTGTAGGAACATTTGGAGTAGCAGCAACACATTTTAGAGGCAATTATATTGAAGTTAGGAGTGAATGGCATCATGCCTTGTCACAAACATCAGTGGCAGCAATGCAAGATGCAGTTCAGAATCACTAATACAAGGTTTGAAGATCAGCTACATCTTTGTCAAAAATACTGAGTTGTTCAAGTTATACAGTTACATTCAAACTACAAGGATGTCTCAGGAACAAAGTTTTAATGCCAAGGTAAATGCTGAACAGCAGCTTTACTAATATGACCAAAAAATTTCAAGCAACTCGCAAATGACTCCTGAATAACGCTGTCCCTGTTCCTCAAGATGTGCTTCAGTTAAACATGTAGTGTATATCTTTTTCTGTCCCAGGAACCCCAGATATCAGTAACAAACCTGTGCGATGGATTTTAAAGTGAAAGAAAGGATGCTTAAAGAAAGTACATGGTTACTGGCCCTCATTTAACCTTTCTCAACTTTGAAGCAGAGCAGCCTGTTTGCGAGACACAGCCCATGTTCACATGAATTAGCTATTTTTGGTCTTCTATAGTAAGTACTCCCATATTCACTATAGGACAGGAGTAGCCATTACTAGTTAGATGAATGTTTCTTCACCTTTCTGTCAATCTGCTCCCCAAAGAAAAGGTAAAAAGCTTGAGAATACTTTGCTGGTGTTTCACAGAAAAGTTCCTGTGACTATTTCCTGACAAACTGGGCTACAATGCTGCTGAGGAAAGGTATTGTAAACTATGACAAAGAGAAAAGTGACATCTCTGACCAGGTTGTTGTGCAGCTGCAGTCAGCACAGCACAGTAACTATGAAAACCAGTCTATTAAGTACTTTGCTGGCTCAACCACAGTACCATGGCTATGTGTTATCTGGGCCATTAGGGTGCATCCTAGTGGCTGGTTGCATTAACAGAGCTTACTCATAACTACCAAAAACCCCAAATTCAACTGGCAGAAATTCCCCAAACTCTTTGGTTTATGCCACGCAAATGTCGTCATACACTTGGTATCCACGCAGATAGCTGCAACCCATACAGGTGAGATACTGCAACCAGTTTTGTCAAGAATTATTGTTAGTGCTGTTCAGCACAGGATGCTGCATCTATGAAGGACCACTAGTTCCACATTTTCCACCCCTTTAGCACAGTTTAGTATTTTTTTAGCTCAGAAATAGCCTTAGGACTTGTGTCCCTGACCTCACACGTGTCAGACTATCATTCAGTAGGTTTTGACCTTTATATGAAAAAGACATCTACACCATTTTCTAATTCCTTCAATGACTTGATCATAATCTGCAATTAAAATGGATTGCATTAAAAAGAAAAATAGAAAGTACGAAGGGCATAATCTTTCAATAACTAGAAATACCTTAGGTAGAACCACTTTTTTCCATGCGTGTGTGTGAAAATGTCAGAATAGTCTCAGGAAATCAGTCAGGGTTTTCATAGTCAATGAAAGCAAATGACATACAAGAATATGGGCAGACTGATATGTTGCTTGCTTCAGATTCAGGAGACCACTCTGAAGTAGCTGCAGGTTAATTTCCAGGAGTAAGAACATCAGCAGAGGCTGTCCTATTTCAGATTCCTAAAGATCATGACTAATGTGCTTGAGCAAGTCAAAGGCTGAGTGAGCCAAAGCCAAGGTATTCCAAGTAGATGCCATCTCTGAAATAAATAAATAAGTTGACAAACTAGGAAAGGCTGAACACTTTGGTAATGTAGTAATGGTAAGCTTATGGTAATGTAGTTTGATTACTAAAACACATGTCTTGATTTTAAAATTATTATACACTCTGGGCCTAACTTGTTACTGAACACTTTACCAGCTATGGATAAGTTTTAGTATCCACAGATGAGCACAGACTGTGAGTATGTGATTCATCAGGCCAAATGCAAGCTTTTTTCCAGCTAAAGTTATAGTCTACACAATTTCTACAGTCAGAGGAGAGAAGTTAGCTCAGGCCTGTATTGATGCCTGAAATAGATCTTCTAAATCACACTCTAAAATCACTGTTTACTTCTATTGAATATTAAAGTTACTTCTCAGGGAATTCCTAGGGTGACGATTTCTACAAAGTAGACTTTTAACTTTAGTTGAGGTGAAATGCAACCTTTCTGCTTTAAATCTCCCCTCTTTTAATTATAAAAGTCATGGTGTTCTATGAAAACTTGGTTTGTTTGCTTCCTGATGGTTAGAACTACATGAATAAAAGCTAAGCAGGAGGGAAAAAAAGATGTAATCTTGGTGAAAAAAAAAATAAAACCCCAAGCCTGACAGCAGGATGTAATCACTTCTTTCCAATGTACATGAGGCAACGATGAGGAAAGTACTAAAAGTCAGAGGAAAATTAGCAGGCCAGATGGCTGGTGAAACAGTGACAAAATGACAGGAAAATGAAAAACCTAATAAAAATGAGCAAGTGACTATAGGAAGTGCATGCAAGTCATTAGAAATTAAATCATAAAGAACCAGAGAAAGTAAAGAGCATTATTGGAGTATACAGGAGACAGAAAACAAGAAAACTTTGAATAGGGTAAGATCCAAGAGAGGTGACATGTAGCAACAGATGTTTCCCTGTGGCAAACTGATGAAGAGCCACATGAGTAGGGTGTAAAGCTACTAAATATATATCTTGCTCACATCACTGGTACATGTTCTTAAGGCTTGTTTTGTAAGAGGGATTAAGGACTCCAGGAGACAAAGAGAAAAAATAGTGTGAACTACTGTAAATAGTAACAGTGGTAGTGATGATAACAGTTTTCCAGCCCCTGCAGTAACTTTCATTATAGACTTCAAAGCACAATGGATGCATTAATTAACCCTTATGCAATGTCTCTGAGGTGAGGTTTTACATGCTGCCTCCAGACAGACTGAGCATCTAAAATTTGACATAAACAAAATTATACCACAAATAATAAAAAAGACAGAAACAACTTAATAAAAAAAAATGTGATGCTCAGTACCTAGTAAAACTAAATGGAAATTCTTGCAAAATTCTACAGAGTTTTTTTTCAAATGGCTACAAAACCTGTTTGCAAGAGGATAATTTCCACTGTCACCAAAGTCAAAAGGGACTTTCACTTGCCTGTAGCGTAGTGGAATACAAAGATCCTGATGCATCTGACATACAATTTGGGCAACTGGGTTAAAGCTGTTGGAGTGTGAAATAGTGAAACAATACATTGCAAAGGGCATTTATTATGAATTTAGCATTTTGTCACAACAGTAGTACTTCAGTCACACATTTTGTTCTTTATTGGATGAGATCTCAGTGTAAAACATGCTGAATGCATACATTAAATGAATCTAAATAAATAACTTAAAATGAATTCAGAATAGAATATGAATATGAGACATGACTGCTCACCAAATAGGAGGAGATTAAAAGACCACAAAACACAAACCCATCAAAACCCAGCCCAAAACTTTCTTGCTAATTAAAGAATGATGCTTTAGGATGTAATTTCCTTTTTCAATCTGTTACACAGCCTAAAAGAAAAGAAACTCTGGTTCAACTGATGACTGGAATCTTTATTCAGTCTCACACCAAATTATTCTTACTTTAAATCTGTAGACCTGTGAAATCCATGCAGACTCCATAATCTGTATCTTAAAGAAAAAGATCTCATTATTTAGTTGCAAGCAGTTCTGAATATCTGTAAAGAATAGAGAAACAATATACTCAGTGAATGAAAATACAGTGTATATAAAATAATGTGGCATCATCACCTGATGTAAAGGTCCTGCAGATAAGCAAGTTGTCATTTGTTGGGGGGTTTTTGCTGTATAGCTTTGAAATACGTGTACCATAATAAATACAACTAAAAATGCCTACCTCTCCACATGAGGAAAACAGAAAAGAACTATTTTGTGGCAAGTACACAGGTGAACTCTAAGCTATGACATGTTTGGTTCAAGATGGGGCTTATGAAAAGCTCATAGCAGAGGAGGCATTCAGCTGTCACATTGCTCCATCAGAAGGACAATTTCAGCACTTCAGTGCAGAACACAACCTGAATGTGCCAATGGAGGGGTATTATGAGTAGTCAAATTGGAGCACATCAATGGTGGTTTAGGGTACTTTCCAAAGGCAGTTTATTTGAATTGAGGAGATTTATAGGAAATGGTTCCAGACCATACACTTGATTTCATTTGCTTAGGTTTTGTGGTTATTTGCGGGTTTTTCAGATCAGTTAAGGTATACACTTTTCCAGGCTTTTGTCCAAAATTTCTTAATTATCCCCACTTTCTCTGCTTTTATTCCCTGTCTGGATCTGTTTCAGAGCACATGACCTCAGTATAATCTGAATTAAATTAAGGAACAAAATAAATTCCCAATGCATCCCCTAAGAACATTCCTTCCATGGAAATAGAACAAAGTCCCAAGGAGGATCCGGGGACATTCAGTGCAGGTCCCAGGTCCTCTGCACCACCTATTGTCTTCTAAATTTCAGTCTTTTGAGTACTGTCTACTAGGTTTGCATTACTACTGTGGGCAAAGCAGGAACTAAACTTGCTTAATTCCATTTTGTTTCACAGTGATATGACAACTGCAAGTATTTTGTTGAAAATGTAAGTCTACAATTCAGACAAAATATAATCATAAATGAAAGTATTTTCAAAATAAAAACAAAGTGTCACTACTTATGGCTATGACAAAGAACACTTGTTAGCTCTCTGATTCTTAGAGAGGAAAAAATTTTATTTGGACTAAGAACATTTGTGTTTATTTTCCAGTTGAATAGGTATGCTAGTGAAATGGACATTAACACGATTCTTATGTCATGTAGGGTCACAAAATAGAAATATCCCATTGCGAGGAGAAAACTAGCCAGAGTTCTTACACTTAGGCTTATAATACCTACAAATCAGCAGTGCCTTTCCCCAGGCCTTACAATTTAGTTATACTACCTGAAGAACAACTTTTGGAATACCTTATGAAAGAGAGAAAGTCCAACCACACCAACATGGAAGAAAATAAATTAAAATAAGAAAGATCTATTTGAGGCACACTTACACAACAGAACAAATAGGAAATTAGTGGATGAAGAGTAAGATAATCTACTCTTTCTCCTTGAGAGAAAGGGATTAGAGATTTTTCCAAATGTGTCTATTATCAGAACATATTTCATAAATCTTATTGTTGTTTTTTAGTCCATTTACTCCACTCCATTTACACATTTACTCCTTTTACACATTTACTCCATTTACTCCACTGCTCCATTGAGATGTGGTTGTTGTATGAATTGGCGTTCTACCCCATCCCTTTAAATTCCACTTAGAATCAGTTTTGAAATTATTAAAAAATAATAAAAGCTATACATGTGGCAGCTTGAAATGTTTTACAAAGTGATATCAAGAGGTCTTTTCAGAATGAGGTGTCAGAAATAGAAAGAACTAGAGGAGAAATAATAGGATGAATAATCACCAAATGAGAAAGAAAACCTCGCAAAAATTAAAGTGCATACTGGTTTTCAATATCTGCAAGTAGCACACACAACTGAAATTAAAGAAACAATTCTAATGTGTCTTGGGGAAAATGCTTAATATAAGCCATGATAAATAAATAGGACAATTTTATATGAATGAAAAATTTAACCAAGATAATTGTTTTGGTAAAAGAGAAGTGCTTCTGCAGATTATATGGCACCTTTCTATAAAATATATGAACAAATTGGAATCAAAGAGATTTTTGCAAGTGAAAGAAAGAAAATGTACCTAGTGTTGGTCATAATCAGCAAGAATAAATGAGAAGGGCTGGAAAGAAGCCAGAGGAGACTGACGACTGGCAAGTGGTAAGAATAGGTATGACTTTCTGTGGACCATAGCATCAGGAACTTGGATGATCACAGCCCCCTCAGATCTTGGTCAATTTACATCTTCCAGAAAGTCAGCTGGATTTAACAGCATGGCAACATCCTGCACAGCTGGGGGCAACAAAAAGAAATTTGAAGCTGGTGTTCCTTTCCTGCTGGGTTTTTACATCTCCAGTTGAGAGGCAGCAGGCAGCCCCAGCAGAGTACCTTTATGTGTGTACTTGTTTCATGTCAAAATACGGAATAAACTGTTGGAGTAGTGCAGCAACAGAGGAGAAGCTTGAGGTTTTCTGAAGGAGGTTCACCAGCTGCAGACATAAAAATGTTCTGCTGGGAAAACACAGAGCTAATATTCCAAGGACATTTGTGGGGAAACAGAAACAACATAATGAGCAAAGAACGGGCAGAACAAGTACATAATGAGTTGATACTACCATAGTCATTATATGAGAGTTGAGACACTGCAAAAAACCTGGGAAGATAAATAAGGACATGTCATCAGGGAGAAATCAAAAGCTTAATGGTCTATAGGAAGTTGAAAGTTTATTTCTAAAAGGACATTTTGGGCAATTATAGACCTGTCAACTAAGTAGGATGGAAGAAACTAACATGAAACATTATCCATATGAGAGCAAAAGATGACACATTTATTTCTCTGTCATTAAAGCCAGAAATTTTTCAGCTATTTCAAAATACTTGAATTTCATTCTGATTTGTTGATTGCTTTTGTGGACTTTTTTAAGTTCACTCTTAATGAGATTTTATTTCTACTTATTTTAGAATTTCTTAATACAATACGCCTATAGATTCAGGAAATACATTCCAAGAAATACTTGTCCATCATATCTGAAGCAAGCGGCAACCTAAGATACTGCATCTTTCCTAATTTAGCTTTATCTTCTCTTTATGAAATTTTCCTTCTTGGAAGTTAAAAAAAAATAAGAAAAGTATTTCCAATAAAAAGGTGGCATTTAAATGGTAAGCAAAACAGTTTACATCATCAGATGTTTATGTAATTTTATGAAACTATACTGGTGAGAGACAGGGCTATTGTAAGGAATGGTAGCCTCATCAAGATAGCTGCTTATTGAATTCAATTAAACTGAAAGAGAAAAAAAAAAATCATACCACTTTCAGAACATAAAATTTTGCCATAATGTTGACTAGACCTGCATTTTTTCCTTCTGTTTCCATGACTGAAAACTTTAAACATGGAGAAAAATATATTTGGTTAAAGTTATGTCTTCCAGTCTTGACATTGCTTCATCTTGAACATTCGCTGCTATCATTTTTTGTAAGTTACATAATTTCTTGAGTGAAATACATACTAAAAAGAGTAAATCTTAAAGGCATGTGTGAGAAAACGAGCTGTGCAACTCAAAGTAATGAATGGACTTAAAAAGACTCTCCTATATGACATATTTTGCACCTAATATCTACACTACACCTTAAAAATGTGTGTAAACAGCAATTAAGTCATCCAGAGCAAAAAAATGCAAGAGGTGAAGTTTATGTAATAATTAATTCAGTAGGCCCAGGAAGAAGGAGACAGAGATATGACTGAACTTAGCACTGCCAGAAATAGTAAACAGTATCTGTTTTCCTGTGTTAAAGGTGATACAGTTAAAATGTCAACAGATGAGAAAGAGCATATAGTAGTAGAACAAAACCAGTATTGAGACACAAAAACACAATAGATAATATAAAGCAAAACCTGATTTTAAAAACCATACCAGAGATCATTTAGTTGTCTTTTGCTGACTAATTTCACAAATTCTAAAATTAATATTTTAATTGATTTATTCCATTTTTCTTACTGCTTCTGCTTTTTATAACAGCTCCACAATTAATAATAATTAATTATATTTAATTTGAATTTGCAATGAGATTTTAATTACATTAAAAGCTAATAATTAATATACAAAATTAATTTTTTTCTAGTGAGCTATTTCCTATATAAGAAATAGTCATTAAGGGAGAAATGACTGATGTGGTGGGTAAACCCTGGCTGGGCACCCAGTGCCCACCAAAGCCACTCTATCACTCCCTTCAAAAGGGAAAAAAATACAATGAAAGTCTCGTGAGGCAAGTTAAGGACAGAGAGAAGTCACTCACCAGTTATTGTCATGGGCAAAACAGACTCAATGTGGGGAAGGTTAATGTAATTTATTACTAATCAAGTCAGAGTAGGATAATTAGAAAACAAAAGCAAATCTTAAAAAGCCTTCTCCTTACTCTTCTCTTTTTCTGAGGTTTATCTTCATGCTCCAGTTTTCTACCTCTTTCTCCCTAAGGGCATAGGTGAATGGGAAGTGGGAGTTGTAGTTAGTTCCTAACAAATCTCTGTCGTAGCTTCTTCATCAGTGGGAGAACTCCTCACTCTCTTCCACTGCTCCAGCAGTCTCCTGTCCCTTCCACAGGAGACAATCCTCTAAAACCTGTGTATGAGTCCTCCCCACAAGCTGCTCCTCTTCTTGAGCCTGTCCAGCATAAGTCCCTCACACAGGGTGGTGCAGTCTTTCAGAAACATTGTGCCAGCATGGGTTTCCCATGGGGTCACTGTCTCCTTCAGGCAGACTCCTGCTCTGGCATGGGGTCCTCCATGGGCTATAGGTGGATTTCTGCAGATCCATGGACCTCCATGGGCTGCAGAGACACAGGTTCTTCACCATGTTCTGCACCACAGGCTGCAGGGGAATCTCGGCTCCGGCGCCTGGAGCAGCTCCAGCCCCTTCTTCTCCACTGACCTTGGTGTCTGCCAGGTTGCTGCTCTCACTGGTCTCACTGGCTACAATTGTGCAGTTTTCTTTTTCTCCATACTTCTTATATATGTTATCCCAGAGACATTATCCCTGCCTTGGCCAGCAGTAGATCCATCTTGGAGTGCACTGGCATGGGCTCTGTCAGATATGAGGGAAGGTTCTGTGAGCTTCTCACAGCAAAATCCCTGCAACGCCTCCACCCCCAAAACGTTGTCACACAAACCCAGTATTTCTAATTATAACATACTTAATTTGTATTTTGTCATTAAACCAATTTTTCCACAACTTCTTAATTTTCTTGCTACCATTAAGAAATTGAAGTGCATTGCTTCATGCACAATGCCACTTGCATTTAGAAATACCAGGAATTATTAGACGTGATATATTTTGATATTTAAAAGCATGCAGCAACCCAATGTATTTTTGTCTCTCTCCAAAAAGCCCTGCTATTTGATTGAGCTGCACCAGAATCTGCACCAGATTCCTGTGTCTATATATTCCCATCATAATGCAACAGGAAAAGCCTCAAATGTTGTGAAACACTGAGCACCCTTTACTAGAGTTGTATGAATTGAATAAGAAACTGAATCCATAAGTTCATCTTAAGTATATATAACTGGAAAAAATATTAAAAATGCACTGTGAATGTTGCTACTTTCCAACTCTTATTTTGGACCTCTGCTCTGAAAGATTACCATAGGCATCACTTAAATCACAAACTAGAAATCTTGCTCTATCAGTTCAAATTTAACTATTTGTATGAAACGTCATTATTTCATTGGTAAGTTTTGCTGGTATTCACCTTCTCTGAGTCTGGGAAGTAACACTGTCTAGGTAGCATTTCATTGTGTGCTTGTTTTCAAAGCTGTGCTTGTTAATTCAAACTCATGTGGTAAGGATCAGAGCGCACGTGGCCACATGCTCCTGATCTTGTCTGCCACTTCAGCAGGACTTCAGCTATACAAACAACAATATTTGCTTGCTTCTAAAGATGGAGACAAAGGCAAAAATTATGTTTAAAGGAAAATATGAGCAGGCATTCTACCTATCAGTAGGCGTTTGGAAACAGCGGGACTCCCACATTTATTTTCTATAATTCCCATAATTACCGCCCCTGTACTTGCTGTAACGATGTCACAACAGGTGGCAATTTGTGCATCTTAGTGCTGTGATGCTCCTTTTTAGAAGTACCATTTCAGGATAACATCCAAGGTACCTACCACAAGTCTCAACTTTCTTGTATAAACAGTTTTCCTGGCTTACTTTCAGGAGAAATGAAATATTTTAGTTAGAATTATCTACCTAATGTAAAGTCTAACAATATTTGAACCCCTGTACCATTTGTTTTGCATTCCTATGCAAACCATCCTCAATTACGATTAACAAAATTTCATTGCAGCTTGCTCTATGATTGTATTTTTTCTTCCTCTCAGAAATATATATTTGAATTGAATTTAATATTTCATGAACGTTGCTGATGTGAAAGTCTTTGAACCTGAAGCTCTTCCTTTTCCACAGAAAATATTCTTTACTGTGTAGAGAGATACTTTCAGCTGCCATGTTTTCTATTCCTTTAAACTCTTCGTGCTTCATCAGGGATTTCAGTATATATATGGGGGATTGAGTTAATTTCAGCCCCAGAAGCATCTCAAATTATTAATGAGTCACTGTTAGTCTAAAGTGTATGCCATTTAAAGAAATACCAATGATTATTTTTGGCTTTTTAATTGGAGTATTTTAAAACAGTATTCTTCTTCAGTTACTTCCAGGTACTTTAGAGCTTCTCCAGGAAAGTCTATAGTAATAATATAGAAAAACAGTGAAATAATTCTTCCCTTAATGCTAGCTTTTATAAAATAATAAAATTATTTGAGAAAAAAGGAAAAACCACTTTCTTTTTATCTGCTTCTTATCTTCACATGAAATATATAGTACTTTCTGTTTCTCTTACCTAGATTAAGAACTCTGCATATGCATGTTTTTTTCTGAAACATTAATTTTTTTAATTTGGAAATTTTGTCAGAAATTCTGGTGGGACATTCTTTGTCATGCCATTGGAAGTCTTCTTCACTAGCTGGATGAAAATGTGTAGTAATATATCTATTTTTCTTTTTTTAAGTCTGTGTATATTTTTAGTCCTTCTTCTGTAAAGGACTGAAGAAAGATGAACAGAAATAAATATGAGAAATTAGCAGAGAGCCATATTTACTAGCAATTAATTAAAATACACACAACTGATCAAATACGAAAGCAAGTTCCAAACGCAAAATGCTGTAGAAAATCAACTGCCTTTTTCATATCTTTATAAAAAACCTTTTTCAGACAAAAAACACCACAACTGGTATCAGTATAATCTCTGGTAAAATAAGCATTGTTATTTTCTATTTTTCACTGCAGTTATAAGTTAATTAAAGAATATCACATCTTAAAAGATCTTTTATCACAGGCATAATATTCCTGAAAATCAGAAAATATGATGAAGCCTAAATGAAAAAATATATGTAGAAGTGACAAATTAATAGTAAAAACAGATGCTAATATACTTGTGTTGTTTTATTTAATCTCTGCATTTCACATTTAATTATGTCAGTATAAAAAAAACCCATATCTCAATCCTTTTTAACACTTGCAGCAATATACATCATCCTTTCCTTTTTTGTTTTAAATATCTGTAGGCCAGTTTTGAATCACATTAAATATTCAAGATTATATTTTAAATCGAGTTATCTTTTCTGTGCTTATAGAATAATTGCTGCATAATTTCATCTAAATGCCAATGTACATGCTGTTTGGATAGTCTAATATATCATGGTACCTCTCTAGGAAGTACTCAGGGCCATAAATTAACTCTAATTTTGACTGCATTCTATAATAAGCAAATATTGGTGAGCTGAATGTTTACATACAGGTACACATTTTCACACTGACATATTTTTAAAAATCTTTGCAATTTCATAGGTAATAATGATGTAATGAACCATGTGAGTAAAGGGTGTTTCAAGGAAATAAAACATTTTGTAATCTGCAATTCCTTGGTAGTCATTTGAAGCAGAGACCTGACTGTACCACCTATAAAACCTATCTGTTTTAATCGGGATACAATCACAACTAACAAATATAAGTGCACCAAAATAGTATTACCAGCAGCATGTGTTTTGCAGTGCTGCGGTAGCACAGCCAGGCACCATGCATATGCGTTTTATGTAAACATGGGATTGTTCTGACCACCAAGGGAACTAAGGAGCTCAAGGGACAATACAGACAAGAATCTGAAAGATAAAGAACAAGACAAGCAGAAGAGACTGCCAATAGGCAGGACTCCTGCCAAATACCCCATAAGAATGAACAGGAAAGTTGAAAGCAATATAAGCCCTTTTTAGTGAGAAAAGGGGTAGCAAGAAGGCTAAAACAACGACAGTGATGAGGAAGGATGGAGAAGACAGCAGTCTCCTCTCTGATTTGTGTCACCAAAGGGCTGTCCAGGGTCATCACCATGACCTTGGTAGCTCAGGATCACCAAGCAGCATGGCACTCATCAACTGTGCAACATCACCTCCAGTACACAGTGTGCTCACCACTCAGTTGAGACATAGCTGTTAACTCACGTGAGTTCATAGTGGTAATGGTTATTAATGTGTAGGAGAAAACCATTAGCATGCAGTAAGTTGGTAATGTATGAACGAATCTAATAAAGTTATGTTCTTGAATTTTGAAAGCAGCTTGATTTATCAGTCTTCTAAACACTCCTGTCAGAGCAATCTCTAATCCCCTAACTGTAATACATGAACATATATTTAGTTGTAACAGTATATAAACATTTGTAATATATTATTGTCTGTGCTGTCGCAAGAAGAAACATAAACCGTGTAGATCAGACCTTCTAAAGCACAGATGCACCTCTTCCATTGTAAATAAAAAGTTTTCTTTAAGGTTTTTTCAAGTCGAAAAGAACTTGATTTAACAAAAAATGGTAATGTTTTATTGTATAAAGTGAAATTTGTATTGAGGTTTCTAAGATAATTCTTGAGTCCTCATTCATAAACAGAGATAATTCATGCTTCATATTGCTGCTGATGAAGGAGAAATGGTCTTTCTACGAGTAACTTGAAGATATAAGTTTCTTGTTATACTGTGCCAATTTTGAGAATTAATGCATTATCCATATCAACTGGATAATCTTCAAGTTTATCTCTGGTACCTCTAACTATACTCATGCTTGTTAGTGAATGCCTCAGTTCTATGACACTCAGATCAGGAAATAAAAGTGTGGGCCTTAAGTTTGTTTAAAGAAGAAGGAAAAAAAAAGACTCAGAGTTTTGCTTTACTACTTCTGTGTGGTCATCCCAATTAAATCTTTAGAATTTTTAAAATAAAGAATAGAATTGGAATTTTCCAAGTAAACTAATTATTAATTGAATATTAAATTACAGGCATCCTCGTAAGAACAAAAGTAATGGAGACTATTCTTTCTGGCTTTGTACACATCTAAATGCCTTGTAAATTTAAAACTTAAAATTTATTTTTGCATGGTGCATTGCAAACATTTACATCATTAGCATTGGGAAAACAATGACAAGACAAACTTCTAAGGGAATAATGCATTCACCCTTTCTTTCTCATTTTCGAACAGCATTCCAGTGTGTTTTTCTGAAAAGATTGAGACCAATGAGAAAGCTCTATTGATCCACCTCCATCTCCTACTCTGAGATAAATAATGCCTAAAGCAAAATGGCTTCAAAGAGACACATTGATTTGAAGACAATTTAAATGGGGAGAACATGTGTGCGGAGGGAAGAATTCCTCTACAAGAACCAAATGCAAACTATCAAACTTAACCCGTTAAAAAGATATTGTAGAAATTATGCTGTATAATGGTTACTAGCATCTGCAGCAGTCCTTTCACACCCACCCAGTTTCATAGAGCTATATATGCTGCCCAAAGGCAGTCCCTAGTATTCAGAGGAAAGAGACTGAGCCAAGATTATGCATATTGAAAAAATGGACAGTATTTATCTTTAGCTTTGTCTTTGTCTTGTTAATTTATGAGCCACCCTGGAAAAATGCCAGAAAACTTAAAAACAGTAAAAGTCAAACACATACCCCCAAAAGACTCATTGTGTGATATAATTTCCCTTCCCTTCCCTTCATTGCACTGCTTATATAGTGATGTAATTAAGGAGCTTTCATTAGAACACAGGAGCGGCAGGGATATAGACTTTGTTGCCCTCTCTTGAGCAGCTCTCACAATAAATGGTTTTTACAAGCCATGGAATGAATTCCTGGCCAGTGTGAATAAATTTGAAAAGACCATACAAGAACCTGTGAGATAGTCTGTCAGGTTGGAAACTGGTTCTTTTCATGATGAATCTTCAGAGCCAGTGAGAAAATTGCTGTCAAGTTTGTCAAGGAGCAGTATCTGATAGTCTTACAGAAATCATCTAAATACATAGAATGTAAACTATAAGTAATTGCATTTCTGTATAACTTCTTTTAGGAATTAATTTTCCATCTTGATTTAATGTCTATCTATCATCAGCTAATATTTTGTTTCCATTTCTTATTATTGCCAGGTAAATTAAATGTTCATTACATTTCTCAGACTCTTAGTATTCTGTTGAAATCTTGTTTCTCTGATTTGTGTGTACATTGTTAACAGACAAATTTACTTGACCCTCACTGCACACTGCTGTAAATGAGCATAAAACATGCAAACAAAACAGAAGGCAAGCCTGTAACCTAATCCATGAATCATGAGGGAAAACATGGGGTAATCTGCATCTTCTCAAAGATACTAATTTTCGTTGTGTGAGAAGTAAGAACACAGTAGAGTAAATGAGAACAAGGCTCATTCTGTGTAGACAGAACTCATTTAATATGCCTTTGGTATTTAAGGGAAACATGATTAACAAAAGAAAACTAAGGATGATATTTATATATTCATGCATTCTTTTTAAATCAAGCAATTCTGAAGTGCTGAAGGGTTTTTTCATGTTACTTTGAGTAGAATAGCAGATGTGACTAGCTATTCTTTCAACTTTTTGCAATTTTTATTAGCTTGCACTTTTGTGATTTCTGTACTCAGTAAAATAATGTACTTGTCAGCACCCTTAGAAGACATTGATACAACAGAAATAAATGCATTTCCTATATTCACTGTGAATGAACCAGAATAACAGGTTCAAGCTCAGTAAGTACTCTTTAATAAACCTGTCACTGCTAGAAGCAAAGCAAATACATTCCAAATAATCCAGTTATGATCACTTATGCACAAAGATAGGTTTAAACCAGAGATTTTTTAATTTATTGTCAGAATTAAGTAACTTTCAAGTTCCTGTCTACCAGTGTCCACTCTCAGAAGTGCGTGAGAATTCTTTGTGATTGTAGGACATTGGGTTTTCAAATCCTGGTTGATTGGTTTTCCTGTCTATGATAAAGCAGGAACATTTCCATCTCTTATTCCAAGTTATTCATTATCTTTGCAATAACAACTAGATTTTACAGGATACGCATGCAAAAATACATTTAATCTTCCTATGGGTATTCAGTTCAACTTTCATTCCCAGATATGGGGTAAATCTTTAATCTTATGATGAACTATGTCTTCCTGCCCTGAAAAACGACCTTTGGGCTAGGCTTCTCCACTGTTTCTTGACTTGGTATGATTTTTTGATTTTTAGAGTGGATATCTAAACTTGTTTCATTTGTGAGTCTAAGTCCTAGACTAGCCTCAGGTCTATGAGATCTAATAAAATGCGTGTCAGGATCCTGTGCCAAGCCAGTCTCCAACAAATTGGAAAATTCATGGCCATCTTACAAAGTCCTACTCACTGAAAAAAGGGAAACTTCACTCCCATTTTTAAAAAGGGGAGAAAAGAAGACCCAGGGAGCCACAGACTGGTAAGCCTCATCTCTGTGCTTGGGAAGATAATGGAGCAGATCCTCATAGAAACAATGTTAAAGCCTATCCAAGAAAAGGAGGTGACCCAAGACAGCCAGCATGACTTCACAAAGGGAAAATCATTCCTGACCAATGCGGTAACTTTCTATGTTAAAGTGACAGCAATGGACAACAAGGGAAGATCACTTGATGTCATCAATCTAGGTTTTGTAAGCCCTCCAAGATGATCCCACATGACATCCTTATCTGCAAACTGGAGACACATGAATTTCAAAGGTGGACTACTCAGTGGATAAGGAATTGTCTGCATGGACATAGCCAGAGTTTTGGTCAATGGTCCACGTGAAGGCTGGTGATGAGTGACATCACTCAGGCTCTTGAGTCTTGAGACTGGTGCTCTTCAATATCTTCATCAGTGAAACAATTGGATCAAGTGCACCAGGTTTGCAGATGACACCAAGCTGAATGCTGCAGTTGGCACAACAGAAAGACGGGATACTGTTCAGGGCCACCTGGACAAGCTTGAGAAGTAGACATCATGAAGTTCAACAAGTGCAAGGTGCTGCACATGAGGTGCCAGACATGAATAATAGCTGGAAGAAAAACTCCTTGAAAGGAGTTCTGAACAGAAGGATTTTGGACGTTGATTTTTCATGGATGAAAAACTGGATAGGAGCTAGCCATTTGTGCTTGCAGCCCAGAAAGCCAACTGCATCCTGGGCCTTATCCAAAGCAGCTTGGGCAGCAGGTCGAGGGAGGTGATTCTGCCCCTCACTCTGTTCTCATGAGACTCCAACTAGAGAACTGCATCCAAGCCTGTGGTCCTGAACACAAGAAAGATGTGGACTTGTTGGAGGGCCTAGAGAGAGGCCTCAAAAATTATTGGAGCCCTAGAGAACTTCTCCTGTGAAGACAGGGTGAGACAGCTGGAGTTGTTCAGCCTGGAGAAGGCTCCATGTAAACCACAGGGACAGATTTTGTGGGGCATTGATCAGCCTGGTATAGTGGAAAGGTGTCTCTGCCTATGGCAGGGAGGTCATAACTAGATGATCTTTATGGTCCCTTCCAACCCAAACTGATGTATGATTATGTGATCTAAAAGGAGTTTTCTGGAGCACATGTTTTGTAAAACTTATTGCCTCTCCCTTTCCCACCCTTCACCACCAAACAAGATCATCAATAAAATAGTTTTGCGAATGCAGAAGCATGCATGCCAGGCAGGAAAATTAAATCTTGCTCCTATTGGATTCTGGGGGTTTTTTGCAACTAAAAATTGAATCCAGCTTTAAAACCAAAATTTTTATTCTTGGGAAGTATCTTGCCCTAGCAGTCTCTGACTTGAAGGAGTTACAGATTTTTTTAACTGGATGCAATTACTTTTAAGAGTGCTTTTTGAGTCTTTATTGCCTGCAAAACAAAAACCTGGAAATGTAATGTAAAACAGGCTAATTCTTTGAAAAACTTATGCTGAGAGACTTCTCTTTCCCCCCCCCACTTGCTTTTCTTTCAGAAAACTGAAGCACTGAAACACACAGCTAGGGCAAAACACTCATTAGAAAACTTATGGAAACCCTACCTTTGTTTTTAAAGTTAAAAGCAGTTCCCGTCTTCCTGAATTTTTTTAAACAGACAATTTAGGCATAAGTTTACAATTATTCATAACATGATGATGATTTTTATCTCAATTATAGTTTGATATTGTGCAACTAATTAAAAGTCCCATTGCATTAGAAATGCTAAAGAGTGAACAGAGATTAGAAAGAGAGATCACATAAGCAACTCACAGTCATGTTGGTGCCAGGATCTAATGCCCAGAAGTTCTCGAAAAAGTTTCAGCACATTGCTTAATGATAAGCTTCTAGTGTTGAATTATTTTTTCAATCTCAAAAATTGTAGCAGAATTCTACTAGATGTTTTGTAACTAGACTAGTTATATCGTGTCAGTTAAAAAAAAAAAGGAGAGACAAGGAAATAAAAATAGGAGAATTCTAGATCACTGTCAGCTGCGACAGTATCATAACAGAAGGTTTTGCCCTTTCAATCAGATATTTAAGTGCAAATATTAATACTGAAAATGAAACCCACAAATCTAACTTTCTTCCACTCCTTCTGGATATTCATGAGCTGCAAAATCAGTTGGTCTCAATTACCAGCTTTGTGAGAAAGAAAACAGGCCACAAGAATTGTCATTAACTTAATATTTCCCAAGGAAGTGAATAATACAAATAGTGCCTTGTCCAGATCAGAGCTGAAAATAGAGGCAAGCTCTGCTGCTGCTAAGAATAAAGCCTGTCAACTGGATTTGGGAGTCTCAGCCTTCTGTACATGCCTGTGTCTTTTCTGAAAGAGTAGACCATATAATATGTGTATGTTTTACCTCCAGTTACTGAGCTAAAAGACACTTGAGAGTAAAAGTTCTTTACAAAGTGTCTAGCTACCTATACCTAATTATCAGGAGATAAATGTTTTTCTATCCTTCTCATGTTTAATGTTCCTTAGTGATACTGCAAGGCAGAAAGAAATAAAATTAAAAACAAATGTTTTGTGAAAATGTTTTTGTCAATTCACAGAGGTTTTTTTTGCTTTTTTATCCTTTGTCTTTTACATTGTCTTATTTGATTAATGTCCTGCTATGCAGCAACACACTATGCAAAGCCTTTGTTATGCATTTTATACATGTAAAAAAATTAAAGAATTATGACAGGTATGATGATCTTGGTATAATCCAAGATTAAATTACATAAATTTGTTAAATTACTGAATTTCAGCAACTGAACAGTAATTCCTTGCAATATAGACTGACTGTGAAACCTCTAAATTAAAAGTCATGGAAAGAGGGGAAATGTTTTTAAGGTTAGTTATAATTAATGGGAATTATCTGTGAGAATAAGTAATAAATATAAAAATCACTAGGTTGTAGAACATTCAAGTGGGATTAGTTGTCATTCAAGTGTCATCAAAAGTGGAGATACAGAGTCCTGTACTAGAGATAGAGGGACTAGAGTCCTACACTTGGTGATAGAGAATGGCTTTCTGGGATCAAAATTTCAAATTTAGTCTTGATTTGATCTGAATTAGATCTATTTTTACCTGTTTCATTTATTCCCTAATGTAATGACAGCGAGATCTATGCATCCATTCCCACGAACAGAAAGAGAAATGCCAACCTCTGCTTGCCCACACACCTCAGGAATCTAGCAAGTGAAATGCTCAGAGGAATGTCTGTGGGGCTTAAACCCACTAATTTATGTAGAGTTGATTATGAAACAGTGACGATGAAAGGCTGTCCTTAGACTCACCATTTCCAGTTTGGAAAATCTGGAGAATGAACATAACATTACACTTTGATATCCTTCTTGACTGGTTACAGTAAATTTAAATAAAATATTTATTTATAAGGATGATAATGATCATTGCGAGCTTTCCTCAAAAGAAGGTATTGCATGTTTATATTTTCTCATGGAGTAACTTTGAAGGGCTTGTTTGTTTGGTTTTTTTTTCCAATTTCCTTAGTAACAATTTCTAAGTGAAAAAGTACAGATTTCTTGTAAAAACATCTTTTATTGAACATATGTTTTTCACTGATACTCTGCAGGGAATGTTTTTCTAAAAAGCAAACCAAACAGCCTTTGTGTAAATAGTTGGAAACACAAAAGCAAAACTGCCAGCTAACTTTCCATTTTGCTGCACGGATAATTCTCATAAGATGCTTAGAAAGACAGTTCTAGAGCAGTTGATTTTGCTTTAGCTTTTTTACTTGGCCTCTAATATTGGTACTGCTTCATACAAAATTTTTAATGTAAAGGTTTGAACCTATATGCTTGGTGGCTCCAAACTGTAAACTATAAATCTCATTTCATTCCATGCCTTATTTTTTGGTTCATACACTACAGAAATCGTGTGGAGGACTGCAGTGCATGATCTCTGATAATTCCCACCTCTACTAGACTGAGCAATCTCTTCAAGCGAAATCATTTGGATGGAAAACATTAGGGCAAATAAGTCAGTCTCTTTACTCAATCTGCATGCACTGATTCTACTTATGGGTGAGCTATCACATTTACTTCATTGAACCCATAAAAATATATATCAGTATTTCCAGACCTGAACATTAAGCAGCATTTCAACAGTATATTTTAGGTACCCTGCAGAAGTTTGAGATAAAAAGTATCTTAGGGAAACTGCAGATCCTATCGACTGCAGCAGTGGGACTTTTGGATAAACAGCACAGTTGGTCTCTGATAGATTCTGAAATATGGAATTAGTAAGGTGAAGATGAGTAAGAAAAGCAATGAAGAGTTATTGTAAGATGTGTGTTGCATGTTAAACACTATTAGACATTAGTAGCTGTACCTTCTTTTATGTCTATACTATAATGGAAATAATAAAGAAGGTTGAAATCAGTATAAACAAGTGAAGGAGAAAATTATTTTAAATAATTTAGAGAATAATTTCTTAAATTAAGGACATAGTGATGAAAGGATTGAGAACATTGGCATTTTCAGCCTTTTAAAGTAATGCTGGCTTCTATAATTTCTAGCACCTGTCTGACAAAATTCTAGCCTTCCTTTGCCTGCTCATGCAGATCACTTCGCTCAATAGCCTGGCTTTTCTTTTTTGCTTTCACTCTGAGCTGCCTTTATATATTAAGAAAAACTCATTTATTCTACCTACTAGCCATATTTTTAGGAATAGTGCATTTCCTTTTCTCTCTTAAGACATCTAAAAAGTATCTACAGCCTATTTAAACAGAATATTTCCCAGAGGTTGTTGCCCAAGCTTCTCTTTTATGATTTTCCCTTTTATAACTCTCAGGTTCTAAGCAAAGTTTGACGCAGACCAAAAGCACACACAAAGGGACTGGAGAAGGTGAAAAGGACAAATTTCAGAACAAAAGCAATTAAAAAGTGTGAAAATGAAAGTGACAAAGCAGTATGAAGACTCTAGTGATGAAGAAAATTAAATGTTCTGGCATGGGATTTACCAAACACACCTGGCAAAAATAGTGCTTGCCCTCTTCAAATGTCATTTTAACAGATATTTTCCTATTCTCTTACTCCTACTTTCAATTTAGGGCCTATATTACAGACTTGCTAAAATGAATGATCAATGTTTATAAATGTCATAGTAAAAAATTGCAAAAAAAAAAAAGAAAAGAAAGAAATATTCTTTCTGAGGTAAGTCACTACTTCTGGGCTGTGTCAACACAGAGAAAAAAAGGAAAAAAAAATTTTTTTCCTTAATAGCCTACAGGTGGCAGAGAACTATTCTTTTACACAGTCCCAGAAGATGATTTTGGACTTCAGATCCTATTTCTCCTACTTCCACAATAAGATTTTATCAATTTTGAAATAATCAGAAACCCTTTGAAAAAAAAAAAAAAAAAAACCAGAAAAAAAAAGTGTGAGAAGATATGAATTTGACCACACAAAATCATATTTTACACTGAATTTGCTGAAAAAAAATTGAAAATAAATGATTTTATGACAATTACATCGGGCAGAAATGTGCAAGCAAAAAGCTGTTTATTGTACCTAAAACTGTCATTCAAAAGATAATCATAGAAATAAAATTATATCTGATGCTTGTGCTATCACATAATCATCAGTTTCGCATATCAAAATTATTTACAATCACATTGTTCTACCAATGATTTTTGTTTATTTGTAAAATATGGTTAAAATGTTGATAAAAATTATATGTGCTATTCTGAATCCTCTTATTTTGATTTTTTTTTTATTGTGAAGACTATTTAAACATGTTAGATTTCAAAATTGCATTTAAATCCTTCATAATTAATGATATCTTAAGAAACAGAGATCCTCTCTTACATTTATTTACTACAGATTTTGTCTTACTTGAAGTAACTTTATTTCAAAAACAATGAAATGCAAGAAATCATTCATTTTAGAAAATCAACATTGCTAAATCAACTTATCATAAAATAACTCTTAGTCATTATATATGATCACATAAATACCAGAACAAAAGAAAAATATATTAGTAATTAAATTCTTTAATGTATTTTATATATAACTAATAATTGGTCTCTCGAAAACCTATTCCTATTAAGTAACTAACAGAAAATACTAAAGCAAAAAAGTCAAGCAGGGTATTTTCATTTTTACTGAATGCAACACAAAAAGATCACCTAAAAAAAAAAACAGATGAAATTTTTAGATATTAATTTTTACATTACAATGTTTATTGTGAAGATACAGTCAGAAAACAAGATGAGTTCACCTGTGTAGTGATCCAATTTTAAATCTATTTAATCATGGCTGATGTTATAGTTATATAGAAGCTTAAATTGTGAGTGCTATCAGTCAGCAATAATTGAAAGTAGCCACATATGTATGGAGGCGGTGAATGTCTGAAAATATTTAGTTTAATTTTATTTCTTAAACTAAAAATAGGATCAAGTTGAAAACTTTGTACACCCCAAACAGGTTTAACTCAATCTTCCACATACTAATACTTGAAGTGAGTGATAATATGATAATTAATTTAGTTGTATAAACTCACTAATGAGGAGCTGTGCCCTTAGATCTTTAGTATGGTCATTCAAAGATTTTGAGCTGTGTTGACCTTGAATTGCTCTTTCTACTGGCACTTCTAGAACGGCATAAAGTTCCCACAATGAGTTTTTATTGCATTCTGTTTCATTGCATAACTCTGTTGTTAGAACCGTTGCTTCTGAGTCAGGCAAGATAAAGAGACCTCTTTTATGTTCTATCCTCATAGCTAAAGTGGTAAATACAGTATTATTTGGAAAGCCTACGCCTATTAACAATCATTGTATCTTTATGGATTTTTAAAATTTTCTGTCTATGCAAACTCATGTGTATATTTTCTAAAACAGGACCTCATAAAATCACTAAATTAACTTTTCTGTCTTGCACAAATACAAAAAAAACCCCAACCAATCAACACAAAAAAACCCCAAATGAAACCAAATCTCATAAGCCATATCACATTTTAAAAATTAATATTATACAATCATATATCAATTAACTCCACTATCTAAGATTCCGGTTTTCTGTAATGCATTTGATATATATGAAACTTTCAGTTTCTGCATTTAGAAAATCCACGATCAATATTAAAATTAATCATGTTTTTATCATGCAAAATGATGTTGCGGCATTAATTCCTGAAACAAATCCCTTTGTATATATATTTAGCAATATTATTTTAACCCGATTGAGTTAAGGACTACTGAGCTTGTTTAAATAGCCTTTTCTGAGGGTTTGTACTGGTGTTTCAGCATCATTTTTGTTATATCAATGCGCATTTTCTGACATAGTAAAGGCATTTATTGACTGTAAATCAATAGAAAAAAAAGTTGAATAATTACACAGTTACTTGAGCCATAGTGTGTCATAATTTTGAGATAAGTTATGTACCTTTCATAATTGCTGTAAAAATACTAAAAATAGCTTCATAGATGGTTTGACCAGTATTTAAATTAGAAACCTTTTAGTACTGGAGAAACAATTCAGATATTTCTTGGCGTTGCAACTATTGATTCATTCATTTCATTGAAAGTAAATAATAGAATTATTTTCTGTTTTTCAAAAAAGGATGATGAAACTTTCTAAACTGGTGAAACTGTTCTGATTTCATATGGAAGTGAAACTGTGATTCTTGTGTGGAAAATTGTGCACAATTTTCCAAAATCCTTTATTTTCTCTATTAAATTGCATTGTGAGTTTGCTACTGTCATAAATGTGGAGAATTATGTCTGCATGAAAAATATGTACCATTTTTCCTACAAAGGAGAAATATATAATTTGATATTTATAATTTGTCAGGAAAAAAAATAACATGGAGATTAGTTATGCAGGAAATAAAAGACCTTTGAGACTACAGTATGAAAATAGATTTTGGAAATCCAAACTTCCAACTACCCACAGCTCTTTAAAGCAAATGGCAAGCACATCTAAAATTAGTATGCTTGGCTTTCTTTTTTAGTATTCATAATTTGTGTCTGTGAATAGCCTCAAGGTCCTTCCTGGTGTAAAAATATATTTATATTAGGTTAATCAATCAAATGAAACTAATTTGCCAAAAAATCCCATAATCAGACAAGCAAAACAAAAAAAAAAAAAAAACCAAACAAAACCACCAAGGAAGTGAAATTTCCATTTTCTCAACTGGAATTCCTAGTGCCCTGCCTTGGGGTGGATGATAAACCAACTGAGAGCTTATGGGTAAGGATCACAGAGAGGGCAGGTATGAGTGACACTGCAGCACCTTAGGCCACCTGCTCAGGAAGAACAAGTGGTTGAGGCCTTCTAGAGGCATCTAAAAGCAACTTCATGTTTTCAGGTGCTTGTCCCTGTGAGGAACTTCAACCACCATATATGCTGAAGGGACAGCCCAACATGATTAAAACCCATCCAGGGGGTTTTTGGAACACATCAGAGACAACTTCCTGATCCAAGTGATTGACGGGCCAAATAAGAGAAGTTTTCTGGAGGAGTCTGGATGCTCACAAACAAGGAAGGGCTTGCTGGAAATGTGAAGGTTGAAGGCAGGCTTGACTACGGGGGCCATGAGATAGTGGAGTTCAGGATCCTGAGAGGAAGGAGCGGGGTGAAAAGCAAGATCGCAGCACTGGGCTTCAGAGGGTCAGATTTTGGTCTCCTCAGTGATCTTCTCTGTAGGCTCCCATGGAGCAGCCTTGGTGGAAGACAATCAGATCAGGTAATATTTAAGTAAACTGAATGTATGTACGTCTGTGGACCCTGACAGGATGCACCTATGAGTCCTGAAGGAGCTGAAAAATGTCATTATGAAGAAATTCTTGGCAATCCTTGAATGATTGTGATTATTAGGAGAAATGCCTGAAGATGGGAGGAAAGAAAAAGTCACTCTGTCTTCAAGACAGGTGAGAAGGAGCTTACCAGACTTATCTCAATGCCTGGGATGGTAATGGAACAACTAACACCGGAAAAAAAAAACTCAATTAAATGAAATATCAGAAAATGGTCAGAAGAACTAAGTATGGATCCACCAAGGGGAAGTAATGCTTGACCAGCCTGCTGACACCATTCCATGAAGAAATGACTGGCTTGACAGCTGAGGAGAGAGCATCGGATGTTGTCTGCCTTGCCTTTCTTAAGGTCTTTGACATTGCCCCCCTGATAAGATCTTGATAGACAAGCTGATAAAGTACAGACTGGATGAGCAAGTAGCAAAGTGGGTTGAAAATTGTCTGACTGGTTGGTCCCAGAGGGTAGTGTTCAGTGGCACAAGTCTAGCTGGAGGCCAATAAATAATGATGTATCCCAGAGGTCAATACAGTGACAAACTCTGTTCAAGGTCTTCAGTGGTGGTGTGGATGATGGATGATGTGCACCCTCAGTAAATGTAGTGATGACACAAAATTTGGAGGAGTGGTTGACAGAACACTGTGTAGTGTTACCATCCAGAGGAACCTACACAAGCTGGACAAATGGGCTGACAGGAACCTTGTGAAATTCAGCAATGGAAAGTGCTAAGTGCTGCACCTAGGAAGGAGCAACTCCACACACCAACATATGCTGTACGTCCCCCATCTTAAAAGCAGTGTTGCAGGACAGGACCTGGGTGTCTTTTTGAACAGCAAACTGAACACAACCCAGAACTACGTCGTTCCTGCAAAGATGGTTGGTATCGTCGTCTGCTTTGGACAAAATTTTGCCAGTAGGATGTGATCCCTCCCTTCTACTGAGCTCTAGTGAAGCCACACCCACAGTGCTGGCTCCCATTCTGGTCTCTCTAGTAGAAGAGACACAGACCTACTGCAGAGACTCCTGTGAAGGGCCAGGAAGGCCTGTCTCCTGAGGAGACAGGAGCATCTCTGCTTGACTGAGACAAAATGTTGAGAGAGCTAGGGCTGTTCAGTCTGGAGGAAAGAAGGCTCAGGAGGGTGCATATATCAATGTATATATGCATATATAAGACACCTGAAGGCAGGGTGCAAAGAGGGCACAGCCAGGTTCTTTGCCGTGGTGACTAGTGACAGGACCAGAGGCAATGGGCACACTGAAACACAGGAGGTTTCCTCTGAATATCAAGAGAGAATTTTTTTACTATGAGCATGACCAAGCACTGCCACAGGTTGCTGGAGAGATTGTGAAGTCCTGGAGATATTCAAAAGCAGCTTGGACATCACTCTGCATGACTGGCTTTAGGTGTCCCTGCTTAAAGAATAAGGTTGGACAATATGATGTCCAGATGTTCTTTTTGATCTCAGTGATTCTGTGATACCCTATTTCTGAGGAATTGGATCTTTTGCATGATGAAAGTAGCAAACAAAATAAAAGATGGGATTCATCCTGTAGATCTAAACACAATATTTATTCTGTGACACTGGAATTCACTGGTTCAGGTACACTCTCAAGGGATGCAGATGTTTTTGCTCTGCTTTCCAGCAAAGTAACAAATGCTTAGAAACAAATTCTGGTTCTCTCTCAATTTCAGTCTCATGCTGCCCACAGAATATTCAGAGTAATGGTTGGTGTCTTCCCAAGAAACTGTTATACATGTAGTGATTTTGATTCCCCATTCCATTGTATGGTGTGAGCTTTGTGGGGCTTAGTAGCCTGCCAGGCTACACACATTTTCCCAAATTCCAGAAAGTGGCAGGACAGCTGCTGAAAAATGGGAAATAGTGAATTAATTTCTCTTTCTGCCTTCCTTGTAAAGCAATCTATATTTTTCTTACTGGTTTTATCTTGACCCTTGTGGGATTTTTTGCATCTTCTTATCCTCTGCCAATCCTGTTGAGGAGGAGTGAGACTGACTGCATGGACATCTGGTAAGTGACCAAGGCAAACTGACACAAGAAATAGCATCTCTTAGTCCCTGAAGGCATTTTTTTATGGCAGGCTTACTTTAGGCTCCCAAGATAATACCCCTTTCAAGCCCTTTCGACACAAATGTGCAATATGTTCTTATTCTTATCCCCCGTGTAAACTCTATAGTTTACCTGTTATGCAAGGACATACTATTTCCCATGTTAATCCTATCACATGTACTAGTGTTTTCACTGCTTTATTAAATTCCTCTTTAGAATGAAGAATTTTCTAAAATTTATAGTCACCTAAATAATTTCCTACAGCCGTAAGATCCTTTCTTTTTCAAATTTAGACCCTTATTATTTTAGAGTAACTATTTTAAGTACAAAATTTATTTCATTGTGCTGTGAAGGATTTTTTTTTTAAGTATTTGCTTCAAAATACATTTTTAAGCCTGTATCATATGGGCTGAACTTCCTTGCCTGTTGATCTCTAGGGTTATGTTCAAAAGGAGTCTTTAATAAGCTGATCTCAGAAATACCATGACCAGAGGGCATATTTTCTTAAAGGATTAAGTTCTGATTGTTGGGCTGAAAACATGAGGAAGAGACATGCAGAAAGGATAGCATTAAAGATCTTTCTTTGGCAATTATGTTATCTATAAATCAATAAAAGGTAACAGAACTGAAATAAATTTGACTGTTATTCTGCCATAGCCCTCAATCTTAAAAAGGAAAACATTTTTCCTCATTATCTCCTCAAAATATGCCACAGGGTTCTTCAAAAGATTCTGCTACCGAGACCTCAAACTACAATATCAGAAAAACCATCCCTGAGGAAAAACTTTACTTTTGAGAAAGTATATGACTGAATGCTCTCCTCTTTATAGATAAAAGCTTGGCAGAAACTTTGGTGATTTCAGACTGAACAAAAGGCCAACTAAATTCCTTTTCTTCAGATATATTTCTTAACTACCTTTCACTCACAAAGTGCATTACAATTGTCAAGTGGCTCCAGTCATGCTGTTATGAACTCAAACTTTCATTACATCAAAATGTAAAAAGGTCACAAATGTCATCCTCTCCTCATGTGTAATCCTGGGAGGAGACCCAGCTCTTCACATTTGTCAATAATGAGTAGTTTCAGTCTGCATACTTTCTCTCAAATTGGAATTTTGTTTTCCATCTGTAGGGAAATGCAATAATCTGTCTACTGTATAGAGTGAATGAGGTTTGAAAACCCTCTAGAAAGGGTTATAGCAAGACACCATTTCCTGCAAATCTTCATCTGATGATATTATATTTTATCAAACATTTCAGGGCTTCAGCATATGTAATGGAAGGGGAGATAATGTATTTAAACTTGTACATAGCATACAGCTTTTTGAATTACTGTAAATGAAGATTATAAAATAGCATTTCTTGGTTCATTTATACAAGGCACTATTGTTTCTCCATTAATAACCAGCATCCTGACTTCCATAGAAATCTTCAGCATACATAGAAAACATCTGCTCTATTGCACTCATCTTACTATTTTTAATCATATTTTAATTCTCATCTCAGCTGTAAAGCTTTCATTAAGATTAAGATATCCTGTTTTCATAGGAATATGAAACTCACTAAATCAGATGTCAATATTTACTTTTTTTACTTGCAACATATTTTATAACATTTTTATTATGTTCATCCTTAAAGCAACATTAAAATGAGCCTTACACTGCCTCTTTAATTACATAGCTGCCCTGTTTGTATAATACAAAGTTAACATTTGCACTTTTACAATGTATATATAGCAATAATAATATAAACCACTTGTTTTGTATTAACACTAAGAAGTTGCATTCTTCCTGAGGCCATTCTTAAATTCCTCAAAATCTTCATATAGATGTGTCGAGAGCACATTTTCTCTTTTCCATCAGTTACATGATAAAGATATAAAAAAAAATTTAAATGCTTGCTTCAAAAAAGATCTTTTTATAAAATCAATTAGGTTTCTGAATGAAATTATTGGTTTGCGGTGGGGTTTTTTGTCTTGTTGGTTTACATGTATCACTCAAGATGTCTGTGGAAAGTAGCATTCTAGAAAATGCTAGGTAAAAAGGATAGAAACCTTCTAGCAAAGTAGAAGTTCGTCTCAAAAACTAATTTTATAAAAATATAATCTGGATCTTTCAGAAGATAAATTTAGTCCTTAAATGGAAAGTGTAACTCTGAAAAGTAAGGTCATACATTGGGGTCCTAGATATATTTCAAGGATCTTCCTCCACCAAAACATAGAAATTAATTTAATTTTGTTTCTTCCTGGGCACTTTGGGCACTTGTCCTCTTTATTCTTCACCCAAACTCTTAATATTTTTTTAAATGGAAAATTCATTCTCTATAACATTGAAAGACTAAATATTTTTGTAGTGGTTCATAGCACACTGAAGTATTTTTCATTAATGAATTGAAATGAAATGTGGTACATGAACCTCACTAAACCTTATATTGGGTTTGTCTCTCCTTAAGGACTTTTAGTTCAGAAGCTTAATGAGCATTGTCTCCTTTCACTTGACTCCTTATTTGTCACACATTTTTTCATAACAAGCTGTAGCTAATCCAGAAGGGAGACCATGTCAGTGTTGGAAATTAGGTCTGGCTTTCTAAAATATCATCATAAACATGAAAAAATTCATATATAGCAAGTTTTCTCTACAGCTTCATACACACAAATCTGTCCTGCTTGAAACCAAAAAGATTTCTCAATGCCTTCAGGAAAACCATTCTTCTGAAAAATTCACACCCTTTGAGTAATTTTTGTCAAGAGGTTCTAATGACAACACCAAGCTGAGTGAACTGCAGGGCAAAACTTGCATGATGGTACCTTCATCACCATGTTTTAATGAAAAATTATCAGCCTTCTTGTTGCTTATATGCAACCTTCAGAAATACTGAATTCAAGTATGTTTAACTGGGGAAGGGAAAAAGCCCAGAACTATCTCTATATTTAATACCACATAGCTGAGCCATTTAAAATCAAAATTATGTGGATTGTGTGAATTTAAATCTCCAAGAGAGATGACATTTAAGAGTGTGAATGGTAGGATGTGTCACTAATATTTGACCCTTTAATGCTGCTTTCAAAGACCTGCTAAAATATGATGGAGGTTTCACAGGTACCAAGCATATCATTATGTTATTCCTAAAATAAAAAAAAATAAAAATGAAAGATTAGATTTATTTAATTTTATTTGAATCATAGAATAGAATTATCAAGGTTACAAATGACCTCCAAGATCATAAGATCCAACCTTGACCAAATACAATCATGGCCACTAAACCGTATCACAAAGTGCCACATCTACTCAATTTGTTTTAACACTTCTGAAGATGGAAATGATATTTTGCATGATATGCATAGGTAAAATTTCCTGGATCAACAATTAATCTAAAGTTCTATATTCTGCTGCAAAATATCATGACTGTTCCATCACCATGGTAAGAGTAACAATGAGGAAGTTTTCAAACATGAATTACTTAAATCAGTTTATTTTCTAGCCTTTTTATAAACTTTAGATAATTGAAATATTTCTTGCTATGAAATAGATCTTGACTGTATCTCTGAGGGCACACTTTAAACCCTATTTTTTAGCAGTTAAATGGCTAGTAGTGAAATATCACAGACCAATAGTCATTCTAATAATGCTTTTCTTACTGTAACTCTTTCAAACAACATCTGTTGCTGGAAAGAGGAATATGGTTTCATGCTTTGGTTGCATGGCTGAGAACAAATCTGTTTAATTGCATTCAAGATGGAAGCTGTTCTGCACTGGAAACTAAAGTAATGCTCTATAATTTATCTGTATAGGAGGCTTTTCCATACTGTAGTGACATAATTAAGCAGCTAAAGTTATTAAGTTATTTTGTCATGCGGAAATTTTCATACCACAGTAAGTACAGTCCCCCCCGCCTTTTTTTTTTTGTGATTTATTTTACTGTGTTTCATAAGCAGCTAGACCTAAGCTTAAAAGGCTCATTTTTACTTAGATGACATAACTTACCTTTGAATATACAGAGCATTATATGACACTGAAATTAAGGCTATCTAAAAACATTAAAACAAACAATATCACACCTAATGCTGAAGGAATGTGGTCTTAATTCAGTTCATGCCTAGGCTACAGCCCAAATCATCTTCTAGTTGATTTCAGTTAAGTAATGTTTGAGGAACATTTACTTTCATTCCTTGATTAAAACACTGAAGCTCCCTCTCAAGTTTTTTCATTCACTTTTGTGGTCATCTAAAATCCCTAATCACAGTGAGCTCTTTTTGGCTCAGTTGTCATCTTCTTTCCCTTAAATATTTTTTTTTTCACATGTTTTTCAGGGTATGTGAGAAATGCCTAGCCAGTATGTCTGTTACACTGAATTGATAGTTAAAACAAAGAATAGGCAAAGTTGTTATATCAAAGATATCCCAAATTTTGTTACCATCACCTATTAACCATGGGAAGTAAGTTTATATGCAACAGAAGTGACATTAAAAAACCCTGTGCTGTTTGTTTTAGTACTGCTAACTCAATTTTGGCAAGAAAACAGGAAAAAAAAATAAAAAATATATATAATCTCAATTTTTTTAACTTGTTGATGTGCAGATTAAAATTAATGCAGTACAATTTCTGTTTCCCAAAATAAGAATATATAGCAGTTAAGGAAGCTAAAAAACTAAGACTATACAGCAGGTAAAGAAGTCAAAAATTGAATGCGGGGAGGGGGAATGAGGGGGGATGGCATCATTGATTTTTATTTATTTGATCACTTTGTTTAAATTTAGAAACTTTGAAAGCCCTCTATAGCATCAGAGGAGCTCCAATGAACTTTTATGTTAACATTGGTCAAAATATTTTATGTAGCTTTTTGAAATATGATCAATATTTCATAAATCCTGAACATTGATTAACTTTTCCTTATATATGATTCCTGCTATTTGCTTATGACTGAGTAAATGAGTTAAAATCAGAAAGAACACTAAAACTGACAGATGGAGACCGTTCACTCATACTCATACCCACTGGCATGTTGCAGTCTTTACCCATGCCACTATGCTTTTGCTGGTTCCCAGAAGGGTGGGAAAACTCCTTACAAACACTCCCCAGGCCCTGCACACTCTCAAATAATGCCTTGCTCCTCTCTGGGAGAGAAAACCCAGCCAACACCAGGCTAGGAAGCTTTCTAACAGCCTAAAAGTACAAATGACTGGAAGAAATAACTGACCTTAAATGGTAAGGTGCATTTCCCAACACCTCCTAATATATAGGCAGGGGAGCCTTGGAGTGTCTTTTGCAATTGCTTAAGGACAAAAGCCTGGTGTCAAATATGGGACAGATTTGGCCTCTTAGGTACTCTCACCGATCTGCTTTTCTCCAAGTGAATCCTGGCCTACATCTAGGCAACAGTTAACTATTTTGTTGTATCTGTCACCTAATGAGGAAAGGATGACATTGAGACCCAAGGGGCAGCACAGTGTGTGAAGCCAGTGGAAAGGTTACTAGGAATCACCTAGTGGAAGGGGATGTTTGTTGTCATTCCCAGGTGAAAAATAAAGATTTGTTATAATTTTTTTTTCCTTTTTAATGACTTTTGCAGAACGTTAGTGAAAATTGCACTCTTTGTTGTCAGTGTCCAGAGTTTCATATCTGCATACAAAGTTTGAAAAGTATTTTATCACTGAAACAGTTAAAATTAAGTATGTCCCTATTTCTTAAAGCTAGATATAACTGTTAATGAAAACTACAAGACACTTTAGTGTGATAAATAATACATGACAAGGTGTGTGTTGCTGTGAGATAATGCTCATCTCAGAGGCATGGTGACATATGCCTTGGAGTGTCTTAGTGTAATTATAAAATGGCTGAGTTAGATTTTTAAAAAGAAGATTCACTTGCTCATAGCTGTCCAGAAGAGAAACATGACTAATTTGTTACTATAATGATTACTGACAGATTTAGGAAAGGAAATAATAATGTTGGTTTAATAGTCTTATAATTTTTGTAATTTTCTGATGCAGGCATTACATTTATTGTTCTATGGGACTGGACTCCTTCCAAGGTCTCTGTTATGATAGTCTTAAACAGCACTGTAGCTGGTATCAGCAATCTGTAGTGAAATGTTTCCTACCAGCAAAAATATTGAGTTAACTGATTCTGAATTTCTTCCAATTGGGCAGTCGCAGTTTGATATTCATGTTTCATCACCTTTAACTGACCCCATATTTGACTCATGTTTTTACAAAGGGCAGTGACAGGAGCCCCAAACTTGTGGGCATCAGCATAGATGAGAAAGGGAAATTTTGTTCCTTGAAGCCTCTAATCTCCACTTAAGATGTTTAGGAGGTTAGGTTTGCCTCCTTGAAAAATATGTAAGCAAAGACAGGTGGAACAGCATGGCAGAGAATTAATCCTCCCTCCCCTCCTTCTCCTCTTTTTGCACCCAAGGGACTGCTGGGGAAATAAGGAGCCAGTGCTGAAAATCTGTTCCCACTGTGCTCTGGGAGTATTGCTGTAGTCACACCTCCAATTCTCAAATGAGCCCTCCAAATAGAGACACAATTGCTATGTATTAGAATGCTAGATACAAAATGCTGCACATACTAACATGACTTTTTAATTACAATATCCAGCTTGATTGCCTGTCCATGTTCTAGGATGTCCCATTATGCATTCATTTGTAGCATAAAAAAATAAAATATATGTATATATTATAGCTCTAACAGTGAAGATGTTTCTCACTTATGAAAAAAAAACCACTAGAAGTAAAACTGGAAGATAAATTACATAAAGAAAATAGATTGATTACCCCTCTCATACATTTATTCTGAGATGCAAACATCTGCAATCAGTTCACCAAAGTTAGCATTTAGTTTTCAGATTTTCTAGTGAAAGGAAGGGGAAAGGAAGGGGAGAAAGAGATGAATACATCTTTGTGTTATATTTACTGACTGTCTTAGACATTTCCAACTTAACATTTTTAGAAGGAGTAGTTTTTAAATCTCTCTTTTTTTTTTTTTCTGGCAATGTTGACTTCAGGTAAACACATAAACTCCCACTAGCAATGATTGCTGCATGCAGGGGTCTATAAAAATACAAAAGGTCACTGTACACAGAATTCAGTTGGGACTGTGAGAGAATGCACTGACATTTATAATACACCCAAAACAAGAATGGTTCCTATGGCGACTATGCCTGGGTTTTAATAATGCAGAGTTATTTATAAAATTCTAATACGAACATTTATGTGAAATAAATACACTTATGGCTTGTATAATGAAATCCAAGCCTGCTTAATAGGTAACTATTATGCTGCAATGCTGCACTCATCACTTTCTGTGTCTGTTGTGATGTAGCTGGTTTGATTATATTGGAAATATTTCTTTAAATACCTTTCATTTGTTGTTGGAGTACAACACAGTTCGACACACACTTGTTATTATCTATACCCCTTCTAGACTCGTGGTTTCACATGCAAGGAACCTCTCTTTAATTATAAAATAGTGATCGTTCTCAACAGAGTTTGCATTCCCCAAACCTAATATCCAGTCTCTTAGTGTCATATGGAAACAGAAGAGTGTCTCCTTAGTCTGTCAGCACCCCAGGAAAGCCAAGACCCTTGCTCCTGACCAGTCTGTCAGTGTCCTGTCATGGGGACTCTTCACTGATCAGTTCACAAGACTGGAGGGTGGTTTAACTGACACTTCAGGGTCACATGCCAAACAGAGACCCCCTCCTGGGTCTCCACACCTTTACCTGCTGCCAGCAGCTGCCAGTGCCCTTGAAGGAGTCGCATTAACTGTTTACAGAGTAAAATTCTTTATAAGTAAAATGGTGACAGGATAAGGTTCACAGATTGCTGGTGATTTTATCAGCTATACAGTACCACTGAGTTTCCTTCTTTGCAAGGGTTTCAACAGAGCCTGGCTGAGATACCTCCAGTCAGTTCCACCTTCCTTTTAGTCCCCCTTAGATTTGACTCTCTGGGAGGCTAAACATGCTGATTGAATTCCATTCAGGCAGTAGTAATCGTATTTTCCCTATAATTCCCATACCTTTATGTTTTTACCAACAGTCAACTTCCCACAGTTATTATTATGATCATTATCATTATTATTTTACGAATAAGAAACCAACTGCATTTGAATAAAGTAGTGGAATGTCCAGGAACAGCTTCCCCAACTACGAAATAAAGAAAAGAGAAATTTTCTTGTTGTGTAATGGAAGTTTGTTGAATTGTTGAACAAATGGAAGTTTGTTGAAGTTAGTATCCTAATATTCTCGATTTGGTCAGGACTGAGAAGAGATCTGTTAGTGGGCAAATACTCAGGCTATTTAATACTGTGTGCCATGAGAGATGCAAGGCGAGTAGATCTCTTATTACAGAAGGATGAAACAAGATCAGTCTTTACAATTGTATCAGTTAGGTAGTTGCATCAGTTGTATCAGTTAGATGACTTAACCTTCCAGGACTGTGTCTTATTTTAATAATATTAAAAAAGTACCTCAAAGTCTTGATTTGCTTTTAGGGGGGGAAAAAAAATCTCCTGAGTTTCAAGGCCAAAATTTCACTTGAATGTAATAGAGGTATTTTATTCTGAAAATTTGTCACTTGTAATTTACTGGGGTTGCAAGGTCTAGGAAATTTAAGCCATTTTTACTGTATAAAGGAGAAACTCTAGACTAATCTGTATTTATAACTGTGGTACATCTGCCTATCCAGGCTGTACCTATGTGAGTAGAATAGACCTAGAGATTTCCCCCAGCAGGTTTCTGCTGTGCAAAGGCCAGCTAAATGATGCTATTTGCAAGCTTGAATGCACTGTTGTTATCATCTGGGGTGGGTAACCAGGACAACCTAGGAACCTTCTAGGTTCAGTTTTTTCTATGAAGGAAATGCTTTGAATGTACTTTAAAATAATATGTAACAAATGCTCATGCATATGCTGGAGTTGCTACATAGGACAAGGAAACTGCTCAGTTATAGAAAATCAGTTCAAGAAGTCACATCTGATCCAGGCAAAGATGTCATGTCAAAGACACTCGAAATGGGGACCTCCATTATCCTGTTTGAGAAATTTAGTTTTTCACATGAGCACATAGCTTTAATCATATTCACTATGTTAATATCTATGCCACACAAATAAATTGTGAATCCTGAAAACTATCTTGTATTTTATTATTCATTATTATGAGTGCACTCATTTTTGGGGGAAATATCAAATATAGTTTTATTTTCATATAAAATTCTTGGGAATAATAATAGCCTCTTTGTTTTTCAATTTATATTTTCATAATCTCCCTATTAAACACTAATAAATGTAAAAACCTTTAATACTGAAAAATTAGATTTTAAGCAATGTTTCCATGTTGGTTGTTGTAACAGTTTTTATGATCCTGGAATATATCTCTTTATTCAATTTAGAGAAGAAAGTCTGCTCGGCGCTTGAGCTTCATGAAAGTTTAACTCAGGTAAAATTAACCTCTGTATATACTCCTATATCCAATTTAGGAATAGAGAGATGAAACTGTGTAGTCTGTGCAAGATTTAGCCCATGTACTTAGATATAAATCTGAGCACTCCAAATCAGTAAATTTTATACACCATCACAAATCATGTTTGATGCAAACAAAAATTCTAAGCTTGCAAAAGCAGTGAGTTTAACAACTTGATCAATGTACCAATACTGAAGTAAACACACACAAATCAGCTTCTAAATCTCAACAGAGAAAAGTGTTATATTAATCTAAATAGTGTTTCAGACATAAGCTGGTTTTTTTAGCCAGTCCTTTAGTACTATATTTTGTGAATTGTTAGTTAAAGCAACCAAACAAAAAACTTGTTAAAGATATAACCTTGGCTGCTCTGAAATCAATGTAGGTAAATCCATCTGCTATGTACACACCACATGTTAAAAGAATGACATGTTCAATAGGGTAGTAAATCAGATATAAATCTATCTAATGTGAAAGCATGTTTCTGTCATATTCTACGTGCCTAATGGATTTGGTATGAACTAGGACAGAATTTCTGTTAGTTTAAGAGGGATATTGTTCAGAGTGCAGTAATAATTACAGCATATGAAGGCTATAAAAGAACAAATAATAAATGAATGCATAAATACTTTGGTCATGAATCCCATGGTCTTTCATTGTAAACTGAATGCTGATTTTGCCCTGTAGAGTTCCTTACAACTTGGTCAAAGTAGGTCAAGTACTTCTTAAGGTCAAAATACTCTGCTAAAATCTAATCAGAAGCTGTGTTTAAGTGCAGAGGATCTCAGAAGAGTGACCAGTGAGGAGTCCCACTGGCAACAAGGTTACATGACAGGAGTGATACTGCAGGTCCTGCTCCCTGTTATTACCAAGACAATTTTCTTGAGTATTTTTTGTGATGCTCTTTTGTTTGTATCTACACAACTCAAGCTAGACAGATCTGCTAAGTAACAGAATGGTCAGAATTTCTCCCTGACCACACGGGCAACCTATACTTCTGCTGAAAACTTTTATTATTTCTGCTAGATTACTAGAAAATATATCTATATAATTCTAGGATTTCTTTACAATTAACAGAAAACATGTATTATCTAAAAATGGGTCACAACACTCAATGCCCTTGAAGACAATATATGTGATTGCCATTTAAAGCAAGTTTTTAGCTTTAAAACAGACTTTAAAACAAGTTGTAAAGCTATTATGAAAAGGTATTTGATGACATGAGAGATTTCAAAAGGTATTTTTTTCCTATGGTTTAGTATGAATCTTCTACCAGTAATTTTAATTCAGAAAATGAATGCTGCTCTTTCAAAAATAAGAAATAAGAAAAATTGAAAGTTAAATGGTTTTTTTTTTTTTGTCTTCTTTTCTCTTTTCTTGATATTTAGTCACTGACCTACAGACATATATTGCTCTTGTCAGAGTAACAGATAAGCACAGGAAGCATCTGTAATTAGAAAGCTTGAGATACATCAGGCGTGCTGTTACAGGAGACAATTTATTAATATAACTGTCAATTTGTTAATTTTACTCATCACAGAGATGACATCACAATGTAGCCGAAAAATTGATAGCTTTATAAAACTTCATCTTGGGAAGTGCTGTTCAAAATGTGAAAATTTAAGCCATATTGCTTTAATTAGTCATAAATTTGATCCCTTTGTTTAACAGGATAATCATATTAACAGAATGTATAACTTATTCAATTGATTTTTAGGAAGCACTCAATCTCCAAATATTGTATCTGAAAAATTAACCTAAAAATGCAACAAATAATTCTTGTGAAAGTTATATGACAGGCTAGACATGTCCACATGAGCCACATGCCATTTAAATTTCATGTGAACTGCAATCACACTCATTTAGAATTTTACATCAAAATGGACAAACCTTTCAGTTATATGGGTCTAGATGGACTTTACACTTGGGGACAATTACAGCTAAAAGTTATTGGATGCTTGTATCCACATGGAAAAGGTAATCTTACATACCAAAGCTCCTTATGGATGAACCATATGTACAGAGCTTAAAATTTCTTGCTACTCATATTAATGTCTTATTTATGGGCCTCACCTAATTAATACAGAAAATTCTAATAAAAACCATATTAAAATTGCTATATGAAAAGCTTCTAGTGCCTCTGATGCCTGGAAAGGCTTGCCTGGAACAGAGACTAGACAGAGCAAAAGGAATAAAATAGGTATTTATTGAAAGGATACACCTCTGCCTTTTCTCTGGTGTTCTGCCCATCATTCCCTTATCCCAGTACACAGCCAACAGGTTCAGTCTTTCTCAGAAAAGAAGGAAGTATTCAAACAACTGTCTTTTTTGGGCACAATATCCGTGAGAGTACTGTCTTCTTTCTCAGCATTGGATCTGCTTAGAGCAATTTTTTATTTTTTGTAAGCAGTCTGCAGCCTTGTCACAGGTTACCAGACAGAGATTTATAATTCCACCTGCCCTCCAGTTCTATTTTATTATAAACCAAATGCCTATTTAGTATGCCTAGAGAGGTTCAGTAAAAACAGGTTAGAAAACAGACACTTGATAACTAAACAATGGTAAAAACAAATGAGATTCAGCTCAGGGAAAATAAGTACAGAATATCCTTGAGACCTTTCAGGGCCAGATTAATAGACCCATAGCCTTCTGCTAGTAAGAGCAAAATCATATTTTCCTGGGTAGAGCAGCATGTTCTCTGTTGATGGCATAATCTTAAGAGACTTATATTAAATTAATAACAATGCCAGATGCTACCAATTTCTCTGTGTCTAAGTGTTCTATTTCCTAAATGAGGATATTGATACTGCCTTACCTCAGGTATTAAAGATTAAAATACCATCTATGATAAGAGCCGTAAGGATGTATTTCATAAATATCTGACTTAGGAAAGCCAACCAATCAACTAAAAGCAATGCATGCAAACAGAGTTAGAGTTCTTTCAAGAGCACATCTCAGGAAGGATGACCTCTTTCAGAGTGAACTCATCCTGCTGTGAAGGCAAGGGAGGAACAGAGGAGAGCAACTAGAGCAGCCCTAATAATGGAGCAGTAGTCCTGTGAATGGAGACTTAGAAAACCAGGACTCTGAAGAGTGGAGAATGGGGAGATAGAGGGGGCAGGATTTACTCAGATTAACAAAATCAGGAATACAGAATATAATCTGGTGCTGGTTACAGCTAGGGTAATTTTCTTCATAGCTGGTGTGGGGCTGTGTTTTGGATTTGTGCTGAACACAGGCTTGATAATATATTTTTGCTTTTGCTGAGAAGTATTTACAGAGAGACAAGGTCTTTTCTGGTTTCTGTAGTGCCCCACTGGTGAGGAACCTAGGGTACATGGGAGGCACAGCCAGGACAGGAGACCCAAAGAGACTGAAGGGATACACCAGACCATAAGGCATCATTCTTAGGATATGAAGTGGGAGGAAGAAGCAGGAAAGGAGACATGTTTGGGGTGATGGTGTTGGTCTTCCCCAGTCATCCTTACCAGTGATGGGGCCCTGCTCTCCTTGGGATGGCTGAACATGTGCCTGCCCATGGGAAGCAGGGAATTAATTCCTTGTTTTGCTTTGCTTTTATCCTTGCTTTTTTTCCTCTTAAACTGTTTATGTCTCAATTTATAAGATTTCTAGCTTTTACCCTTCCAATTTTCTCCCAAATCCTGCTGGTGGCAGAGTGAGAGAGGAGCTTGGTTGATGGCTGAGTTAAACCCCAATAAACCCAAAAAGGGGGATTGTTCTTCATATCCTAAAATACAAGAGCTAAGAATCACTTTAAAGGCTATTTGTTTATTATTAATAAAAGAACGTATTGCTCTGCAAAGTAAGTAACATGTTTCTGGAGTTTTATGCCACAGGAGGCTGCGGAAGGACGCAGTATCTTCAGATTCAAGAAGGGACTGGAGAAATATTTGGGCAAATACCTAAAAAAGCTCAGGCTTGCATGTCCTCCCTAAATAGCAGTTCCTATTGCAATTGTCCAAGGCAGAATTCAGACTAGGCAGAGCAGTGGTTATGCCTTATATTCTTAGGTATTGTGTTTGTAGGCAGGACTGTCTTTCTAACTTTTATTTGTTTCAGGTGTCACATTAAACTCCTGTCTGAATTCCAAATATCTTCTTTATTTCATCCTCTGGCTGGGAAACCTGTGACTCAGCCATCCTCAGACCAGTTCCTGAGCTCCTCCAGGGCCCTGCCAAGTGACTCATTCCTGTATGTATTTCATCATAAACATTTGTATGAAATCTTGAGCTCTGCACATGTGACCAAAACTGCTGAATATGATCTGGATGCACACAACTCTAGTGAAGTGAGCACTCAAACCTGCATCTTACGTTCTAACCTGGAAAGTTAAAAGGCAATATGAAAACAATTGCCACAGGTTCCGTTGAGGCTATAAACACTATCTTTTAAGTTTTGCCCAGAACACTCAATTCTTTTCAAAGAAAAGGGTTGAAATTTTAAAGCAAATGCAGCTGCATGATTCAGTAAGAAATACTTAAATACTATGGCAGTTTAATGTCAGAGAAGTTACTGCAAATTGTCAGAGAAATGAATTTATGTAAAGCAGAAGCTTTAAATCAAATTATCCAGACAGTTAATCTTACAAAAACTGTATCTTTAAGCTCCACGTATACACAACCTCTTGAAAGCCACAACTTAAGATGATTTTCAGCCAACCTTAGCTCCTGAAGGCTCATGAGCCCTGGAGGATTACATGACTATTTGAAATTTAATTTTCCTGATGATCTTGTCCTATTGGTTTGCCATAACAACACTGCTATGCAAAGATACGGAATGCACTCAAATGCACACCAAACCAATTTAGCACAACTAATGATCACAATCTACCTCTAACCTTATCTGTGGAAAATCTTTCTCTTCAGAAATCACTGTTATTGCACCACTTCAGGCAAACAGTAGATCAAGCTGCAGATGGTTTTTAGTCACTCTTTTGTTCCACAAAACCTCTTCAAAAAGGTCTCTCTGCTCGGTTCATCAATTCAATTGCAAAATCCTTCTATTATGGACTAATACATAAGAAAATGGGACTAAGTTAAAATGTGCAATTAAGGAGTACGCAGGAAAAAAGTTACAGTATTCCGTACACTACAGAGAAGAATCACTTAGTAGATAAGATGCCTTTAAAAAATATGCTAATAAAATTTAATCTACATAATTATAGGTTGATTCTCTGTTGGATTTTGGTAGTTTGTTGAATCCTTTGGTGGTTTGTGTTCCGTGAGCTTTTAAACTTTATTAGGCACCATCTGTGTGTAAAGAACACAAATCTGGTCCATATCTGTTGTATAACACGCTGTAGCTTCTTATGATTGCATAAATTTTTGTATTTTGTTGTACTGTCCACAGGGATCTTTAATGAAAAACCATATCAACTGAGTGTCCACCTCCACTTCTGTGCTTTTGAAAATCATGCATATATGATTATCATCCTGTTCATGCTAATATTTTAAAGTTAAAAATATATTTATTTTTAACATTTTAAAAGGTTTGTGAAGTAGTATCAGTTTGTTCTCAATATTTGTTTCTAGTTTTGTACTCCATACAACTTCCCTTGTCTCTTTCATGATACGGAATTGCAACTCCAGAAATGTCTGGTATTTACCTTCTATCAAGCCCTTTCTATTACTGAGCATTTTTGTGAGCTAGGAAAAATTAGCTGTCAGGTTCATTGTTTTTTTTTTTTTTCAAAAGTACTTACAAATAAATGAGGCTGGAACATTTTAGAAGACAGTAAATTCTAATTGTATTTACCTAACCTGACATCCCATCTCCTAAGTGCATTTAGTTTTCAGAAGAAATAAAGTGGCCCCCTGGCCAGCAAGAAACCCAAGTCAGTTCTGGTAAGGCAAATCAAAACAGTTATATTTGTCTTGTTTCATACTGGTTTGAAACATAGCTGGTAAGTTTTGGGTTGCATTAAAGCTTTATCAGAAGCATTCACTATTACTTACATGTTTCATTTACAAAACACAGAAATGTGTATACTTCACAACATTAAGTAGAGTAAAAGATGTAATGTGGTTAAAATATTTACCAATTAGAAAAATGTTTTGTAAATATACTAGGCTTCTGTATTTCTTTTATATATTTTTATTATTATTTTTAATATACTGCATACTTCCATATGTATAGTACAAGTAAAAAAATCCCAGCAACTTGGCTGTTAAATTATTACCTTGCAACACATGTGAAGGTTTTTAAGGTTTCTTATCATCCTCTCCTAAAATGTTATATATAACATCAAGGAAGACTGGCCCTTTCTTTCTAAGACTTTTTCTCCTTTCAGCCTAGAGTCTTAAATATCTGTATGCTGCCTGGGCTTCTTACTCTCACCGTTCTTCTGAAATAGCTATGAGGGATGTTAGAAATGACAAATTTTCATCCTTTTCAAGGTTAAGAACATATACCAGCAAACAGCAAAACTCTATTCCCCAAACACTTGCACACACCAATAATTTCAGTGAATTATTTATCTCATACCTGAAGTGGAATTTTATCATTATTTGATATACACAGTGGTAGCTGAGGAAATACAGGAACTGTGTCTGAAACCGGAAGAAGGCATTTAGCTGATATACATTCTCAGCCTTTTTCTTATATCCATAAATTTACAGTCACACACAGATACATTCTGTGAAGCACATTCAATTCCTGCAGCTTGAATGGTGACTAGAAAACACAATGGTCTTCAGTCTGAAAGTAGAGTTTCACTGCATTTTGTGATGGAGTGAATGCTTAGAATAGAGAAGATATCAGAGTAATTTACACTTCAATTTTCTCTCCACCCTGCAGTTCAAAAAAGTCTTCCTCCCTTCCCCCAGTTTTCTTCCAGGACAATATAAGTAATACAGTACTTTTTTGAAAATTAGAAGCTAGTTGCTGACACTTTGAATACAGAAATTAATTAGCATTTCCACGGCAGTGTAAATAGCAGTCCCTGGAGGCATACAGTGGAGATAATGAACATCAAGATTAACAATATACATTACAGACATGAGTCTATTATTACACCTTAATAACATGCAAACAAACAGTCTTCAAGTAGTCAAAAGATGCTGTGTAATAACAGATTTCTTCAGGCTATAAACTGGATAAGGCAAGTACAACACTTGTTCACATCACATAGATAGACAGCACAGTTTTTCCTAGCAGGTCATCTTGAAGGGGAAAGTTTCAAAAGACACTGGAAAGATATGATCCATAGCCATAAATATTTCTCCATCACATCTAGACTTTAACCAGTCATCGCTCTTTTGCAACCATGTGACACACTGATGGAAAATAATAAATGTCAGTCTGCTGAAATATGTGATGCTGTGGGATATCCAAATTAATAGCACAAATTCCAGAAAAAATCCATCTTTCCTTATTACTATAATCTCACTAGGTGCTGGCTATGTTTCAGAGCCAGTCACAACACTTCATCCAAACAGGATTTTTCAAATTAACCTACTTTAGTTTATTCACAGCCTGATTAAACAGATAATTAAAAGTTACAGATGCATAGCAGTACTAAATTACTGTGGCTTAAGTGCATTTGTGAAAAAGATTATTAGTCTTTGAGATGTTGGCAAGGGCCCACATGGTTAGGACAACAAAAACCGACCAAGGTTCAATATTTTGCTGTCTTTAATGCATTTTTCCTGAATTTCTTTTCATTAATTTAAACAATAGTAGGAAAGTCACAGTACTTGTCAAACCAGTATGAGATTAGTAGGCTTTGGGTTTGAGTCATTCCTCACCACACTCCAACAATGAAGAAGTGTATATATCTCTATTCACAATATAGACTCTGCAGCTGAATAATTCCATTTAACTCTACAGGAAACTGACTTGTCTTCAAAAATTTCCTACATCCTGCAGATACTTGTTAAGAAACAATGACAGAAATTGGCCTTTATTACTGTGGTTCAAAGACAAGATTCAGAGACAAAGTAGGTGACTCCAAATTTTCAGCTTCTGTGATGTTAGCCTACAGAAAAGGCTGATAATTGGGATCCACAGGATTCTGCTTTCTGCAAAACAGAAGCAGAGAAACTTCGGCACAGACACAGATTTGGACTGACACAAAAAGTAATGTGCTTACAACGCTTTTTAATATTCATTTGGTACCGATTGCAGAGCAAAGATTTCTTCCTGACTACTGATTCTGAAGCTACTGACTGACTCCCATATTTATTCTTTTGATTTCTGAAATACTCAAACTGGGTGTTTGATTGCCTTATTTAGCTGAGAAGATGATTCTTTTCTATCTGTTTTTCAAAAACTTGTCAAGAATAGGAAATACAGAAATTTAAACATAAAATGATTGAGTGAACCATCCATGAGTTTGAAATGTACGTCTAGACAACACTTTTAAGTGGCAGACAGAAAAACTGATTCAGAGTTATTTCCTTATTACTTGGACAGTTTTACATGGTTGTGAATTAAATTGCAATTTTAGGTGTAAAAATGTATAAAATAAGTCAAGAAACAGCTAATTAAAAGAGCATATCTGTCAAAATATCACTTTCCTTTGCTTTGCAGTTTGCTAAAATGTGATTCATAAAACAAGAACCTCCTGCGGAATTTCATGGTATGGAGAGTCTTACATTTCACATTCAAACTTTGTTCTACAGGAAGGCAAAACAAAGTCTTGATGGAACTAATTAATCTGTAGTTATGGCCTTATGTAGCCCATAGAAAGTGTTAACAGCTGCCAAAGAGTGACTGGTCTATCTCCTTCTAGTTTAGGTCCTGTGATCCCCTGTGTGCATAAGACCTGCCTGGGCTGGAGACTCAGAAGGTGACAAATGGCAGCCCTTGAAGGGAGCTGGGGGTGGGCGGCAACTCTGTGAGTCTTTGGCTTTAGGTCAAAGTCTCTGAGAGGGGAGATTGAACCATGAGAAAAAGAGGGAAAAAACCCCAAACCAAACCAAAAAAAACCCCAATGAAAAGCTCCCACACATATAAAAATAGCCCAAAGCACACGTGAGAGAGGAAGGAAGAATAGCTCCTCTTAAGCTTCATATAAACATAATTCAGAAGGAGATATTGAGGATTTTTATAACTTGGCAGAACTCTGTCTCTTATTCATGAAAGAGTGATAAAATACCACTTAAAACATGTGGAATGTGGGCATACACCAGAGGAGAGGAAAGGCTGGGAAATGGGAAATTTTTGTATAATCATTTTAACTGTGTTAATACTGGGGCTTTCCTGTGGTCATTAAACAATTCAAATGAGTGTTGAATTATTGGTTCCATATATATGGTATGCCCCTAGCAAACTTTTGAGTAACAAACAATGACATTGAGACATGACTGGACATAAAGTATATTAAAATTAACCACAGTTTTCCATTGTCAAAATGGCACAAGATTCAGACATAAAAAATTCCTTGTCATAAACCTAGACATAAAGGCCAAAAGCTACCTATAATTCTAAATGCTGTACTTAACTCTGCATCCATTTTGTTCTCTTTTGGATAGATGAATTCTTAAATTATGGAAACGGATCCTTTCCAAGTCATGGAAAGTTTGGCAAAACCACCTCTGAAATTAGAGAACTTACTGAAGCCTTTACTGAACAGCAAATTTCCTTTGCAAGTTAATGACCTACCTTTTTACATACTATTACATTTTAAGAACCACTTTTGTCTTATCTGCTGAGTCCTCTCTGGTAATTAAGCCATGTCATATGCTCTGTTTGCAACATAGGTCAGAAAGCTTTCTTTGTGGGAGCAATATAGTGCAAAATCTTAACTAAGATGTGTTGATTTTCTTCCTTTTTACCTCATGTTGGGATCTCATGAGTCCAAAAGAATAGATTACTTAATTACTTTGTCTGTGGTCAGAGACACAAAAGTAATTAATTTTAAACATAAAGAAACTATAGATACAAGTCTATTTACAAATTGCTAAACTGTAAGGCAACAAAAAGAATGCATGGAAATTCATTTTCTTCTCTGTTTTCCCCCTTTCTCACACATCTAGCACTTGTTCACACATCTACCCTGGTTTTCCCAGGTTTCAAATTCAGCAATCATCATGTGAGGGAACCTGCTTAACACCTAAAAAAATCTAATTTTATTTGATAAAAAATTGCTAAAAGCCAATATGCCACCTTTTTTTTGTGTATGTGAAGCCCAAAGAATTACTGTTTTTTATTAATGCTACAGTTTTAACTATTCTTTTCCACTTTACCCAGGAATTTTACACGTCCACAAAACATTGTTCTTGAGTACATAATGATGAGGTCAGCTTAACTTCACTAGCTGAACCACGAAAAGAATTATGCACTTTGCCTGTGGCATTTTCATTCACTCATATGAAAAATGCTGCCTTACAAATAGCATGCCTTAAATAACATTTTACCTGCTGTGAAGATCTGTGTACTTCTGCAGTGAAGTACGTTTTCATTTGGAAGTTGTCAGTTCATCAAAGGTGAAATTACTAGGCATTGTTCCAAACGAAATCAATACATAATATTTTGTTAGAAGGCATTACAAGTGGGATTGGCAAGCATGTCTTAATGAAGATGTCAGAGATAAGGCAATTCCAAGTTGTTTTATTTATGCTATTATTTATTACCTCACTTAATATTGCAGTCAAAGTGCTTCCACAGAAGTAGAACATTTATCTGTGCTAATGTCCTAATACTTCAAAGGTAAGACATAAAATAAATGATTTCTTAATTGCCTCTTTAGCATTCTACTGTATACATTTGGAAGCTGAAGTGTGAATTTTAATAATTTCAAGTGATCATGTTTACTGTTTTTCTGTAGTTAGAGACACAGTTTCTCCAGGAAACCTGCACTAAGGAGTTTGGACTCTAGATTTAATGTTACCAGTGTTAAACTTATTTTCTTCATTTCAGTCAAATGATCAGAGTAATAATTGTCTTCTTTTGGGTTATGCTATTGAATTGATTCATAAAACCTGGTCACAAAGCACTGAAGGAAGAGTGACATGAAGGCAACAGCTTCATTGTGACAAATATATTTATTTCAACATCTTTTCTTATTCCCCTCTATAGCTCACAACACTAAGTATAAAACTTATCCTGGACACACAAATACAAAAAGGATAGAAAAGAAAAAATCCATGCTTATTGCAAAAAATCAAGACTGGGCATATTTAGAGTAATATCTTGTCTTCAAGGGGATTAGGAAGTTATTCATGCTTTGCACTGGTGGTTCATCACACCTGTGTTTTTCAAGTCTTTCCTATTATTTATGGGCACCAGTGGTTTAAACCGCAGCATCTTTTAAATGTTTCAGTGACCTGTAAAAAAAAAAAAAGAAATAAACAAACAAAATTAGCCACATAACTGGAAATAAAGTTTAACACCAAATTCCAGTCCTGTATTTTGCATTTAATAGATCTATTAGCAATTAAATAAGGGCATATGTGAGATGAGTTCTATGGCCAAATCCATTTCTCTGATCCAAATCCATCCACCCTCATTGCTAAAAGGCCATGAAATAGCTTCTTTGATATTTTATTATCACTGAGGTGTAAAATTTAACAGCAAAGCCAACAGTAGCTGAAATCTCTCTCTGCAGGGAAAAGGACAATATGCAAGATTTAAAGTCCAAGAGACAAGACATTAAAAACTAGAAAATGGATGCTCAGAAAGAAATTCTGTCATGAAAAGCCATTAGTGAAACATGCCAAAATCAAAAGGCTTCCCTTTCAACAAAATATGCTTTTGACAGTCTTCAAATTCCAAGTGCTCATTTCTTCTTCTGAGACAGACTATTCTTAATGCAAATGTGTTCTGTGCTCTCTACTTTAAGTGAACAAAACAGTCAAGAAGAGCATTGCAATTCAGATTCATTCACTGCATCACCCATCACTTGCACACAGTAAGTGCTGAGGATGTCAGGATTGTCACAAGCAAATCTTTTTGTCGTTCATGAAAAACAAGTATTTAGAAAAGCAATAAAAGTAACTTCAAGAGGCAGGATATCATAAATGTGCAATAACTTGTGATACTTGACTGGGTTGTTTTGATGCTTGCAGACAAGGATGTATAGAGAAGAGAAACAGGGATCTTCCAAGGCATGTAGATTTAAGGTGTTGTTCTTTATTACCAAAAAGTCCTACTGCCTTTCCACCACTGACACTAGTACCAACTTTTTCCTGGATCATAGCTCTGCAAAGAAAACAAAACATAACTAAAAACCTTCACAACCAGACAATGACAAAGGTGAGTGACATTAAAAATGTGAAATAAAAAATTATCTGTTTTTTTTTTTAATCTGGTAAAAAAGCCTCTGTTTCTGGAGATGCAAATAAAATTTGTGGCCTGACTATCAGCATTCACTGATATACACTGATGCTGTACTTGACAGTACATTCATAGAATATCTGTTTTCCCTACAGCAGATCTGTTCTCTGATTCCAATACAGCAAATCACAGCCTTCAGAAAAAAAAAAAAATCACTAATAATTTAGATGGCTAATATTGGAGTAATTTTTCTAATCAATACATTCCCACAAATAATATCCATTCATTTTCTAGGGTAATCAGTAACATAGTTTCTACATGTCAGTAGGTTGCTGTTCATTAGTCATGATAATGTGGTTTAGCAGTGATGCTAGAAGGCTGAAGTTAGATCCAAAACTGAACTATGAATGTCCTACCTGGTATGAATCAAAACGTGGCATCTAAGTATGGGAACAAAGGGAACTTGTGCCATTCTTGTGTCTTCATTTATACACACAGGTCTAAAAATGCTTATTTGCTAACAAACTTACCAGTCTGTGAGTTAAAACATATTCATTCTTAACCTTAATTCTTTATTTTCCAGTTCAAAGAAGCCCTCGTAACTTTTACAAAATAATCTTAGTTTGTGGTTTTTACATGTATTTTCAAAGCTAGTAGAGTTTTAATTTTTTTTTTCCTTCCAAAAGTTTGGAAAAATATATATGAATTAAATTTTGTCACATCATTGTTAGTATTATGGCAAATAATACTAACGTGACTACTTTCGAAGAAGGATTCACTCAGGTGAGTGATTTGCAGATATCCAGAGAGGCTTCTGTGATTGCATCATATTTACCCTAACTCTTTTTCAGTGCAAAATACCAGACAACTTATAGATATGCTATAGACCTTTGGTGGATTTTATCACACTCGCGCAGAGAACTGACTTGGAAGCCCTTGGACTTTAGTGGGGCATCAGATCACAGTGATTTTATACAAATTACTGATAAGTCTTAACCTTGCTCCATCTCTATGTTTTTAGTTGCCTATCAAACTTTTTTAAAGAGCATGAAAGATATGTATTGATCTTTATAATGATGGCTGAATAAAACAATGTGGGTACCCAGTCCTTTAATTCCAGTCTCATTAAACAGAAAAATAAAAGTTCATGTAGTCATAATATATTTAAAAAATAAAAGAAAAAAATAAATCCAAACAATGAAAAATCCCCCCCCCAAAAAAAATTAAAAAATGAATAAGAAATCCTGTCCCACAAGTAATTTAACATGAACAAATGAACAAGAGACAGAAAAGGAGAAGAAAAGCAAACAAGCAAGCAAGTAAATACATGAGTATTTTCTTGTTGCTTGACATTCATGATTTTTGTGCAAATCCAGATTAACTTTCTTGTATTAATTAAACCTTTGAGCTATGTAAACAGAAGAAAAGATATTAGTTAAAATGTTTACAGAAAAGTGGCATGTAAAATTTATCAAATATTTCTGACATATCTAAATAATACTCTCTGTAAGAAGCTGCCTCTAGCCAAGTTCAGCAAAACAATAAAAGTAGTGCTTAATCCTGCTGAAACTCAGGTGCATAAAATTAATAATTTGCATACACTGCACAGTATTTTTCTCCTCCAACTTGTTTAAATAAAAGTGATGTTACTACTGCAAAGTAACTTCTGCCACCTCCTAATAACAAGTTTCAAAAGATGTATTTTGTTAAGTAATATTAGCTATAAAGCAAATCCTAAAACTACTAAATTCTACCATTTAGTGTGAATTACTGTTATTTATTTTGAATTGAAAATCCTCTCTTTTATTCTGTAAAATAATTTAACCAGTGAACTCAGTATAACAAAGGCTATTTCATCTTCTGATCTATTATGTTTATTAGATCTTTTCATATTTTGCAAGATGAATGACTTTAAATGTCCTCTATGCTCCAGGTAAATCAAAACCCTTTAGGAAAACATTAGGCACTTCTGGTGTTTGTGACTCAGGAGGTGACATTTATCTTTTTATTTGTACTAGTGAAATTCCAGAGCATGGCATTTAGAGAAAACATGGTGTTAAGTGGACTTTATTATTCTCACAAGATGAGCACAACTGAGAATTCTAACACTCACAGTCATTAACTGTGCTGTGCTTTAGGAAAATTGATATCCTGTTCATATTTCATTTTCTCTACTTAATTCCTGGAAGCGAACTTTCTTCCTACTCTGCCAGCAGGCTTTCTGTGTGTTATTGGAAGAGGTGTCATGCTCATGTTGCAGTGGTGGTTGAAGATTTTCAAGGCACCAAGTCTCCATGATCACAGGAATCCCAGGGAAGTCTTCATGGTCCAGACACCTAGACCACAACTGGCCAGACATGGGCTTCATCCCAGATAAGACTGGGAAGCTAGAAGCCAGGAAAAAAATGTAGAAATGCTTGAAATGCATGCATCTATTCTAGAAGAACTCAAAGGACTGAGGATTTAAGGAGCCCTTAAATAAGAAATTATCAGAAAGGATGACATGGTTTTATGTGTCAAAATATTTTTATGTCTTTATTGTATATTGCAGCCTATGGTAACCTGAGACAGGTGAACAGGGTCTTATCATACCTCTGCTGAAAAGAAGTTTTGCTTTTTCACTCTGATATTTTGCTGGGGGTTGGTTCTTTCCCTTTTCCCTCTGTGGAATTTTCCCCATTGTCATGCTAAGATACCTGTTGACTGGGCCCTGGTGGCAAGGGGGAGGGGAGACAAGAGGGAAACCCCTCGATATCCAAACATCCAGAAGAGGAAGCAGAAGGCTCTGGCTCGCCCCATTTCCCCCGCAGAGTTTGGACAAGAAGGACGATCGCCGCCTCAGCCCCATCCCTGCCATCCCAGTGTCGGGAGCCATCCTCACTGCTGTGGGACCCTGCCCTGCTCCCTTCTCGCTGTAACCTGCTACCATCCAGCACTCTGCTGAGCACCGGGACCGACACCGTGAGCGGAGAGCTCTCTCTCCATCTCTCTCTCCCCCTGGGACAGCGCTGCCATCACCCCCAGCCCTCCTGCGGCTCTGCGGGACCCGCCCGCCCCCAGCACCGGGAACTGCAGCTCAGGGAAAAGGTGCCTGCAGCCGGAAAGGGACTGGGACTGAGTTACTGTTCTGTTTGTGGGTAATTTCATAGCTGTTGTTGTTCTTGTTTGTCGTGTTAGATACACTAGTAAAGAACTGCTATTCCTACCCCCATATCTTTGCCTGAGAGCTCCCTTAATTTCAAAATCATAATAATCTGTAGGAAGGAAGGATCACATTTTTCAGTCCAAAGGGAAGCTTCTGCTTTCCTTAGCAAACACCTGTCTTTCAAACCAGGACAGATTTCAACACATTTAACAACAAACATTTCTTCGAAGGTGGTTTCATGTACACAATGTTTATTTCAAACTGTTACTATTTTGCAACTTGATTTTTTTTTTCTCTCAAATAATAATTTCTTTCTTGGCTGTTTCACAAATATTGTTACCAGTACTCACTTTATGTTTTTAATAATGATTTGTTTTAAAAATACATTTTTTATAATTTAAGATAAATTGGTAGGTATGTTCTTTATACAACACATGAACTCATCAGCAAAACTATGGTTTCTAAGCATACAACTCCACTAAGTTTGTACCATTGTATTATTTGACAATCTTCCCAAAATTCTTGCAAGTTGTTAAATTTTACCTTAAATTTCAAAAAACCCCAGCCAAACCACCCCAAACAACAGCAACAAGACAAAGCTTGAGTGTCACATCTTATTATGTTTCTTTAGAAGTATGTAGTGATACGGAGAGGAGTAAGACTTTGTAGAATCTTAATAAATAATATGATTTCTTTCACCCTTCAGTAAGTCAAACATCTTACTGCAGGAAATAAGGCAGGAACTTTCAGGCATTAAAAGACTTATTAATTCTGACTTTACTTGTAAGACTTTGGATCATTCAGACTTGAGATTTTTGTTTTCTCACTCATAGAACATCAGGTGTTGCACTTTAATTTTTGGGGGCATTTGAGTTGTCTCAGGGGGTCTTTCTTTTTATTTATTGTATTTTTAATAAACTGAGTCTCTGGATGTTTCATTCTTTGAAGTTAAAAACTAGTCTTGTTAGGTATTGAAAAATTATGCGAATCACTACTTATTTAGCTTTGTTCTAAAAATGACATATTCTTTCTGTCAAACACAATAAAAAATATTAATATCTTTATAAGGAAAGAAAAGACCAGCAGTGCAATGTGTGTCTGTCTTAGGACTGCAGATAATGCTGATGTCAGAGTCAAGGCTAAGCCAAAGGTACCACCACACATCTGAACTTTTATTCATGCTAAGCAAACTCACTGTCTACTTTTACTCATAAATCCTCATCTATCCCTCTAGGTTTTTTCCAACTGAGATATCTACTGCAAGAGTCCCACTAATTTTGTTTGAAGGAAACGAAGATTTGCAGGTCTTATAAAAAAATCTTTACTCAAGATATTTTCACTCCTTTGCAAAGGTTTTGTATTGTTATTATCCTACTTTGATTCAAATTCCCATCTGGATCCAATTCTTATCACTGCAGAGATTTTTAAGATTGTGATTGAAACTTTAACTAAACCATAAACTGATATAAAATAGTGTGTTTTTCCTATTAGCTGGATTGCTATCTGTTTAAAATGTTTCTTCTTCTTGTGAATGTCAAAGCTTTTTAATTTATAACTCATTTATGGGAGAATAAAGTTCCTGGTACGATTTTAATAGAAATTTATATGCTTGTTTTATGAAAATGGTTTTAAATATTTTTTTGAAAAAATTTAAATATTATTTTTATTGATGTTCTCAATATTTATAACAGTGTTAAAGGATCTTATCCATAATTTGTTATTTGAACAAAGGTCTGCTGGAAAGGGAAGCAAATAAACATTGCAGAATTATGCTGGTGAAAAACTGGAGGCTAAAGTCACCTCTTTTCTGAAGAATATGCAAATAATCTTTCAATAGAGGATTCCTGTCCACGGCTCTTTCTATCTAATTATCTGCCCAAGATGTAATAGAAATATTCCCATCAGTTTTTAGGGTATATCTGGTAGGGTTTTTATTCTGCCATGAATTCTGGTTTCACCTCAGTCCCACTACCGTGGAACACTCTTTCAATGATCTCCCAACTATATCTGCTAGTTCTACAGAACCACCCACACTTTGAGCAAAGTTTCACTACAACATACCTTCTGTGCTTTTCTCACTTTGCTATTTTTGACTACATATTTTAGCATTTCACAGAGATATGAATTTCCAAACCTGTAGTGCAATCATCACCCTAGCAAACTTTCTGATTTATAGTTTTTACTATTGAAGTGAATGAAAACCCAGTCTGAAAGAGAAGTAAATGTACCTCTGTTTCCTAAAATATGTCCTGAAGTATTCTTTTTCACCTTTTGGATGAAATTAAATATACTTCAGCACACTACGCCCAAAATGTGAAATAATATCCAGGTATAAATTGCCTCAGACGTACAGTAAAAAAAGAAAGATGCAAGGTACATGATTTAATTAGCTGAAGTTTTATTCAATTCATGTGGAGACTATGCTGTGGTAAATTCTACAGTCAGTCCCTTTGATGAGAGACCTTGTTTAAAGCCTTTTGAAAATCCAGGTAGGCTTCTTTGTTGTCATCCACAGAAGTTTGCTGAGAGCTTACTGAGAGCTCTCTCATGTTTTTCAGTTTTGCCAGAGAGGTTTTTTCATTTATTCAAATATCACCATTCACTTCACATTATGAAGCAGGAGTAGCAAGTGATTTTGAATATCTGAGATAATCACTTTCAGAAGGTAATTACAAACTTGTCTGTTTCCTGTGATTTACATGTCTTCTGGCTCTGTCTCTACTGGGGGTTTCATTCCAATATGCCAGAGGGATGTGACTGCAGCGCACAAAGGCACATTTCATAGCCAAGAATGCAGAGAGTGGATCTTCATTCTATTTCACTTTCATTTCTCAAACACAATCTATCTCATATTGACAGTGAACTGGAAAGATAATGTGCTTTGCCAGGTTTTTTTCCTTACTTTATTCTTATTTTAGGAAAATATCTTATTCCTGAAAAAAAATCTTTGCAGCTAACAAATAAACCCAGTTCCTTGTTTCTTTACAGATTTAATAACTAAAACACATTTTACAAAATAATTATGTAAATTGGCCTCTCAGAAAATCTTTATTTGGACGCAAAACTTTCTCAACACCATATATCACTTTTGTATCCGAATTCAGACACTGATCTGTTGCTAAAGAAGTAGTATTAAATGGAACCTGAAACTTTTGTGTTGTTCCTCTGGACCTACTCCAACAGGTACAAGTCTTTCCTGTGCTGGACACAATACTCAAGGTGGAGTCTCATGAGAGCAGAGTAGAGGGGCAGAATCATGTCTCTTGACCTTCTGGGTATGCTACTTTTTGTGCAACACAAGATATGGTTGGCTTTCTGTCCTGCAGATACACATTGTCAGCTCATCCACCAAGATGCCCAAGTCCTTTTCTTACTTGGCTGCCCTTGGACATGAAGACATAGACAAAGGGACACTTTGGCAATGGCCAAAGGATTTAGACAATCCCTTATCCACCTAATATAAAACCACTCTCTCTCTCTCTCTCTCCAATTTAGTGTCCAGGACATTGTAAGGAACTGTACCAAAGGTCTTACAGAGGTCCAGGTAGATGATATTGATAGCTCTTTGTCTGCTGATTGAGTCACCCCATCCTTCCACAGCAGGCTGCTGGGATGTTCAGGTATGATTTGCCCTTGGTGAAGCCATGTTGGCTGTGTATATTCACCTCCCTGCCTTTCATACTCTTGACACATCTTCCAGGATAACCTCATCTGTGACAATGTCAGGCACTTAGGTGAGGTTGACTGGTTGGTGGTTCCCAGGGTCCTTCTTATTAAGGATGGGTATGATTTTCCCTTTTATCCAGTCACTGGTGAATTCACCTGTTTGCCACGTCTTTTAAATATAAGGGAGAGTGACTCAGAAACTACATCAGCCAACTTCCTCAGGCCCCAGAGTTGCACCTCATTGGGTTCCTCAGGCTGTCTTAAACATGATCTTATGATGGCAGCGGGCAGATGGGCAGATCTTATGATTCATTCCTCCAATCTCTGCCTTGAGGTCAAACTTAACTGTGATGAGGTATCATGCAAAAGGTATACTGATTGTTTTGAAAGCAGTCACAAAAATCCAGTTCAAAAAATTGCACACAGGAAAAAGACTTAGACTATCCTCTCTTTTATTCATTCCTACCTCAATAATGATAGCAATAACAATAGCAATAGCAGCAGCATTTAGAGTAAAAAAGGAAATAATTTACTTATTATAAGCTTTATACAAAAAGAAATAACAGTAATGCATGCATCACTAACAGCATTTTTTTAACCACATTTATCTTGCTGAAAACACATCTTCTAAAAAAGTTGCAAAAATTCAGGGTAAGTTCATTTATTTCAGAAGAAAGAAAGGATAAAGAGCAATAAAATGTACATGTTGACAAACTGAGTTTGAGACAAGGATAATGTTTAAAGACATATGGATAAACTTTTGTGCAATACTAATCTGAGGCAGATCACTAGGTGTTAAATTCAGTTCAGTACAGTATTTAAGTATTGCAGAATTATCAGCTTTACATAACAGAAATAAATTAAATGCAGTCTTATAAAACACATCTATAACTCTCACCTGAGAAATAGACTATATGAAACAAAAGACTATATGAAACAAAAAATTGTGTCTTTACCATTACAAAGTTCTTAGAGTTGATACAAACTCTGCATCTCTGATGTGTTTGACAACAACAACATATTGACAAAAATATTTGATCAATGCTTCAATGGCAAAATTAAAAGCATCCTTTCACCCAGTACAAAGAAAGATCAATGAAAGGTGTTATTTGCATAAATCAAAATGGAAGTATGCAATTTTTCCACTGGCCTTCTCCATTGCTTTCTTTCATCTTCTGTGTTGCTTCCCTGGGTAGGCCATTTGCAGCTGATAACATTTGAAGTGGAAATAACACAGAAAGAAGAAAACAAAATAACAACTGCCACTGGGAGAGTGTCTAGCTCAGAAAAACTGGATAAGATGTGCAAGCTACCTCTGCAGCCATATTCTCTCATGTAACATTTTCAGAAAAGCTGAGGCAATAGTTTACATACATATTCAACATTAAAGAGTGGACATTGTTACGCATGCCTAAATCTCACAGAACTTAGCACTCTATTTGTTTTACTCTGCACAAAATGTATTTAGCTAGCAGAAAAACTTCTGAACATTTAAAGGCAACAGAGCTGAAAATTGAGAGTGAGATTCTGTTTTTTCTTATCTGAAAGGGAATTTCACCTTTGACTCCAAAAGAGACAGGATTTCATCTCAGTTGCATGACAGTCTTTATCAGAGGTTATATAAGATGGCTCCTACGTGTAAGATTATATTGAAAATAGAAAAAACCCCAACCTAGTCTATTAACTGTTACTTCATAAATTGTGCAGACCTTAAAATCTATTGTGATATACCCTTAAGTGTCCATGAGAGATCTGTTTTCAATTAGCATAGAACCTTCTATTAGCAGGGATAAAAATGCGATTTTTAAGGTGTTTTATTAAAGAAATCTGGAAAACAGTTTTTGAAAAACAGAAATCTGACATTTGTCCAGTTCACAGTGTGCAACCATATGAATTAACAAAACGGCACTAATGGAGGAAAAAATTCCTAGTCACAATTATTTTTTGGAAGAAAAGCAAAATAAAATTGGAGCCATATGGACTTGCTTAATGAGAAATTATGGTGTATAATATGCTTCTCTCATTATCTGTAACTTATGTGACCATTTTTGTTTTGAATCTAATGAATAAAAAAGAAATGTATATGACACTCTCGCCATCTGCATTAAAAACTACACTAGAAGTAGTGTTCCAAACATTCATAAGGGTCATATTTCCTGTGTAGCAGAGGTTCAGTGAACATCTAATATTTCATCAAATACAGAAAAAGAACTACAAGATGCATACGGATTTTTTTGTTTTGTTTTATGCAGGTGACGTGGAAATTCATACTTTTATATTTCTAGTCTTATATTCTAACAGTTGCTTTTGAGGTGTGGTTTGAAATAAGCATAAATTAAATATGACTGGGGATGTTTATGCTATCCTGCCATCACAGGGTGCCCATGCACATTATTTATGATCACAACAAAGACACACCATCATCATTGTTCTAGGCAGCACTAGGGCAGTCTGCAGTGCCACCTCAGGGGCTGTGACCAAACTTGAATGCAAAAACCTCCAGAGGCAGTGACAGATGTTAAGAACAAGTGGCATTCCACATACTAGTATATGATATAAAAGATCACTTACTACTGGTCACTGTTTCAGCAAGGTGTCCACAGCTATTTGTTCAAGAGACAAAATTATATCCAACAATCTTAGCAACCCATTTGAATTGCTTTAACTAGGCACTTGAATTCTGTTAACACAGCTCTGAATGAGAAGCAAGTGTTTAATGCTTTGATCTTTAGCTTCATGTGATGCAAATATAGGTGGCTCTCTCAACTGGAGATTAGTCTAGAGATCAGAGGAAAAGGGAAGTCCTTTTCAAAGGTCGTGGAACTAACTTGGTAAATGCAGAATCAGTTTCCAGCTTTGATTTCCTGTATGACTTTAAGCAAGTCTTTCAGGTGAAGTAGCACAAAAAGGATTTAAATACATAAAAAGAGTAAGGCCACTAATCTCTTTGTAGGTTTGAGTAAATGAGTTGTTCTATGTCGCTACCTCACAGGAGTAGCTGTGTATGATTAAAGAGTATATGAGGGAATTACAGGCTTACGTACATCGATTGGAAACACAAAAACCTGCAAGAAATAATGAGACATTGAGCTACTTCTTCCTCTAACTTTGCTTTGCCTGTTTTCATTGTAAAGCACCTACACACATTTTAGTCACACTATGACCTAAGATAGAAATTTTGAGCCCATCATACCAACTGCAATAGAACAACAGCTATTTCAGCCAGTTCCTCCAATGACAAAATGTAACTTTTTGAAACCCTGAGATCTCATTTTTATTAAAAATTATAAATTTAAATTATAACTTAAATTATAAATTTAAATTACAATTATAATTTAAAATTGCTTTATGTAACTGTCTTAAAAGATGTTATTTAGTCAACATTCAGCTACGTACATTGTGATAAAACTGAGTGTTAAAAGAAAGGCAATGCATGAGTATAGAAGAGCATATCTCAGTCTTCTTAGCCCAGCCAACATTAATGAGAACAATTTTATTTTGACAATTGTCTGGTTGTTTCCAAAAAGAGAATAAAGCAAGTTTCTACTAAATAGTGTGAACAAAAGTAGAAAAATCTGCATGTGAGTCGATAACACGTTTAGTACAAAAAAATGGGAAATATAATTTTGTTACTAAAATACACCCAACGTGATATTAATATAAGGAGCTATACAAAATAAAATGACGTAGATGTATAGTTAAATCACTCAACAGAATATCCAATTTTCCACCAAAAAGCATACCTGTGAAGTCATATCATGCTGTCTTTTTTCTAGTGTTTATGTTCTTGAAGTGAATAATAACCACTGGATTCCCTTCATATTCATAGAACAAATAAATTGACTATCATTCATCTGTTTTCATTTCTATTGTTTCCTTTTAATTTTTCATGCAATCAACAGTTTACCATACTGTTATGATGGAATAATAGAATTTTACATTTCATTTTTTTATTACTACATTCTTTTAAATCTCTGGATCTTACAAGCTGAAAAAAAATACATGAATGAAAATCACATTAAAATATTTTGATTTTTAGATATTGAACAGTAAGCAGCAATTCCTAATTTTCGGCTATGTTTTGTGTGCAGAACTCCAAAGTGAAATTCATCCCCAGTGCAAACACATTGGATGGAAGAATGAATTTGTCCTATTGATTTAAATGAAAGGATTTAGTATCTTGTAGAAATGCACGGCATATCTATCATAGCCCATAGCATGAACTGTCACTATCAAACACAAAATAAAACACATTCAGAATGCATTGACCTCTTCAATCTGGCCTTTCGAAAAATGTATTTAAAATTAATCATGATGAAGACTTGCAAAGCCTTAAGTAGAACCTATGGCACAAAGAAAAAAAACATAAAGAAAAATCCCAGGCATCTTTTGTAAACATCCACTGTGTATTACAAATACAAAAACCTAACTGCTTGTTCAATTCCCATTTATCAAGTGAGTTTTGCTCCTGGCTTAGCTGAGGTGTCATTTCCATCCAAATTAAAGAATTAGAAGTTTACTTTTTCCATCCCTAGGCTACACTACATGTGTTCTAATGTCCCCTCTGCTTAATTCTCCTATCAGTCTCAGTCACCATAAGATAGGAAAGCCTGCAAGATGGGAGACAGAAACTTACAGCCAATAGCAAGAAAATTGCACATTTTATAAATTGCAAAACTGCATCGAGGAAGTGTAACAGCCTTTAATCTGCTTTTTGGGGGTGTTTTTGTCCTCTTTTTTCTGTTTCTGGTTAGCCTGTATGGATATGCATTAAGTACTTTCTTTAAGACTAGTATTAAACAAAATGTTGAAAATTTCATGTCTTTAGCAGAATCATAGATTGACTCAAATTGGAAAGGACTCATGTGGATCATTAAGTCAAACTTTCTGCTTCTTGCAGGACTATGTAAAAATAAGCCATATGACTAAGAGCATTGTCCAGAAGCTCCTTGATCTCTGACAGCCTTGGCATCATGACCGCTTTCCCTGGGGAGTCTGTTCCAGTGACTGACCACTCTGTGAGTGAAGTAACTTTTGCTGATGTTCAGGATAGAAAAGCCCTGAGAAACAAAGCAGTTAATTATAACATAAACTCAGGATGTTCAAACCTAATGTAATTACAGCAGAAGGGATGTAAATCATTCTCAAATCTTAATGGCCTTCAGCCATTTTAGAAGACCTACCTTCTAGAGATTTAACTTGATTAAGTGACATCATTACCACGAAAAAAGCAATTTACCTTTCCCATGCAAACTATATGTGGCTAACACCTCTGTGCACAGCTCTCTGTGCATTGGTAAACTTCTTATTCTAGCTTTAAGGAATACACTTTTGAAATAAGTTCAGGAATTACAGTAATTTCTGACCCTTTATTAATATGTTGAAATGCTGGAAAGAAACAACTTTTACTCAGGGCGCCCCATGTATTTCTTTGCTGACTGGGGGATTTTGATTTCTAGTGTAGGCAACCAAGACTCCCTCTATCAGGAAAATTCCAAAAAATCCAAGTGCTGTTATCTATGACTTTTATGAATAGTGAAAGGTGATCATCTTCTAGAACAAAGATAATGAATAGTTCAGCATACTGAGGAAAACCCCTAAATTAAATATTTTAAAATTACATATGCATTGTGTGTGTTAGTAAGCATTCTAACAGAATTAAAGTATGATAAATCTCCCTATCAGAGAGACACATAACAGGCCTATCTTGGAATACAATCATAATGCTCTTTTTGGTTTCAATGGATTTTGTAACCAAGTAATCTGATAATATGGGTCTTTAACTCCAATGGCTTAAGTTCCTGTATAATTTAATACAAAATAATCGCTTCAAGTTTACAACAGTGTCACTGTAATGAATTTTGTATGCTTTTTCCAAAGTTAAACTAAAAGATTATAAATTCTCACACCCAGACATTTTAAGAAATCCTGTACAAGTGCATTTTTTCAAATTCTGCTGGGAATTTTCTTGATAAAAATCATCTAGGACTCAATAATTTGTGACTTCTAAATCCAGGCTGTAATCTGTTTTAATCTACCAAACCATTTTGCTTGCATAACTAACCTGCCTGTCATTTATAACAACTGACTAAGGAAAATTGAAGAGCAAAGAGTTCCCCAGGAGATCAAGGATCTCAGCTGCATATAACAGTAAGTGATGTGAAAGGGTCAATTTGGTATTATACCAATTACTGAGCCCTGCATGTGGAATCACTAGTGAAATTTTATGTGAGTTTAAACACTTTCATGTTATTTACTTCCCCTGAATGGCCAGATTCAGGAGTGGGTCGTAACAAAGGGAGTGATGGGCTTCACCTTCAAAAGAGAAGCAACAATACACTTTATTGATACAAATCAGTGAACAAAGAAAATTCAAGGCTAAATCCAACCATGGTTTAACAGGATTCAGTGGCAAAACAGAGTTGATTACTAACTGCACAGGGGACAAGGTCAGACAGAGTTTAGCTGGGAGACCTTTCCACTGAATCACAGGTTTAGAAAGGTCCCCCTTCTCAGAGAGGACTCAAGTGCAGCTGCAACCAAAACTGCTCCCAGACTTGATTAATTTTTTATGGCTAAAGAATTATATGTGCTCGACCAATCCTTTATAAGACTTAGCTACAATTTCAAAGTTTGACAAGCTATTAATCAGTTACCAAGAAGCTCTTTTGCCAAGGAATCTCCCATCATCAAGTAGCAACTTTGCTACCATTAGAGGGGAAATCATTCAGGCAGGAGAGGTCAATAGGTGCTGGATTGCCCACCATGTATGGGTTAAAACAATTGACTCACAGTCATATTTGGACACCAGAAACACCTGTGGATCACTGTTTCAGACAGCCCTTGACTAACATGATGCCATCTGTCCCACAATATCTGGATGAAGCCATCACAGCACTGGTGTTTATGGCTTAATGGAGGACAGGAGGAGCACTCTGCCAGAGCTCTAATGGTACTTGTGCCTGGTTCATGGAGAAAACAGCAGTCAAAAATGTCAATACACATCTTCCAGTCTTAAATAAAATGCTGTCATCTATGCACCCCTATTTTGGTTTAATACTGTCCCCTTGTTTGGAGCATTTCCTTTGCTGTGTTAAGCACTGTATGATTTCTAAAGAGAATATTTTCCTTCCTTCCTTCCTTCCTTCCTTCCTTCCTTCCTTCCTTCCTTCCTTCCTTCCTTCCTTCCTTCCTTCCTTCCTTCCTTCCTTCCTTCCTTCCTTCCTTCCTTCCTTCCTTCCTTCCTTCTTTCCTTCTCCTTCCTTCTTCTTAAAATGTCATATGACCCCTAAAGCCTGTTTTCTTGGTTTCTGCTTCTTTCTCAAAGAGGCACAGTCCAGTGATCTACATCAGTGTGCATTGCATCTCTGTGAACTGATTACATCTTATATAGACACACACTAAAAACTGTGGGAAAGAACCAGTCATATGAAATACTTTCTCATTATTTTAATGTATGAGATTTTGATAGATTGTCAATTATTATAAAGCCCAAAATAAGTGTGCATCTGCACACAATATTCTTGTAAAAGATGTAATCAAATCTGGTATAAGATTGAGTCTTGAGGATTAAAATTGCAAAAAAAAAAAAGGCTTAAATGTTTAAATAATTTTTATTTTAAAATTCTAACATTTTTACTTGAATGTAGCACATTAGTTTTCAGAGCTCAAGTATGTGCAAGTCTATAAAAATCACAGAGATAAAAGATGGGACCAAAAAAGGAAAAATAAGAGCCTCTGGTGCTTTTTCCTTGATTTGCCCTCTCTTTTTTTTGCTCTGTTATTTGCACTGTTGACTCTTCTGCCTTCTCTAAAATGTGTCGTCTTTCTTTAAGATTGATCAGGGGATTAACTGACACGGAACTGTTGTTCCTACAAAAATCGACATAGCCTGACAGAGCTTTGTGTTCCACACAGGAATTCATCCTCTTCTACCAATTCTGAAGAATTTCTCTATTAGGCACGTAGGTAGCTGTAAGAAAGATAAGAAATTTGCAAATTATTTTTAGTTGTGAACAGCAGGAATTTTGCACTGATTGTTACTTCCATAGCTACTTTGGGAATAGTATTGAAGCGTGTAAAAATACGTGACAAGGGAAAAGGGTCTCACTGAAATTCTTTCCTGCTTTACAGTTCTCAGCACTGCCATACTATTGTTTAAGCATTTAAAATAACTCTGCTTGCATACCCACTTGACATCTCAGGGCACAAGTTTGTACATGAACCACTGTACATGATATTACTGAAAAAAATAACTTTCTTTACACTTTGTTCAACAGAAAATATTTTCTGCCCTTGAATAATTTTGGATCAGTTACAAAATTCAGAGGTGAAATTTATGAAAATGCTCCATTAGTTGCTCTTCACCTGCCAACCAGTAATTTTGATCATTGTCCAGAAGCTCTTGTGATATGAGAAGAAATTACATTCTTAAGAGCAAGCATTCTCCATTTAAGGTTTTATATAATGTCATAATTTCTTCTGGGTCATGTGTTTTCTGATTCAAAATTCCTTGACTAGTGATTTTTGAAATTATTATTATTATTATTATTATTATTATTATTATTATTATTGCTATTATTTTGGTGGAGTTTTGTTGTTATTTTAAGACTTTGACATTTTTTATCAAAAGCTACATTGTAATCTAATAATTTACTCTGTCTATGCTGTTACAGAATGTATTTTGATATTAAAATATATGTTCAGGCTTGGTACATTACAGCTCAATTATTTTGTTGTGCAGAAACTTTAATTATCATTCTCACTGAAAGGAAATTAATCATGACAAATATATTTTCTGGTTTTCATGCAAACACTTTTCTTACTTCCTTTTTTCTTCTATTTCTCCTATCTTCTGTTATGGTAAATAACTATTTCATTCACATGCGGAGTCTGGAACTACTATTTAAAAGCACAACAATTTTTTAATGTTTATATTATCCTGAATTTATGCATTTCATTCCATATGATTATTTGTCAACTGATTTCTTTTGGAACTCAGTAATCTTCTCTCTCTGTCTGTCTAAAATCTGTTCTTCCACAGGATACTTGAACAGACAATGATTTTTCCAAAAAAGAAAGGTAAAATATCTTTCATTCAAGACTTACTGAGAGAAAAGGTTTCTGTCTTTTTGGATCTAAGAAGACTCTCTTCTAAGGTTTCATCTAATGACTGCTTTTCAGTGAGTATACATTTTACCGAACAAAGATACATAACCCATTAAGAGCTGTTATTAATGCACATTATATGTTGTACTGATTTCAGAGAGATTGTAAAAACTCCTGGGGTCAGTATAAGCAACCCAACATAAATATGGATCTTTATCGCTTTTTTCATATTTGAAACAAATGAAGAGATGACAACTAGAAGTCTTGCATCATTATGTACCATGTTCAGAACAGGCATCAAACAAATAATGTTCAAAGGGAATAAAATGTTGTTTAACTTCCAGTGAAAGCACCATCCAGCTGTCCCTAGCCAATACTGAATGAAATATGGAGCCAGTCTTCTTTTTTCTACTTTTTCCTGGTGTCATAGGAGAGGGAAGTGAAAGGCTGCTGGCCAAGGTCAACTCACCACAATCTTTTAAAGACAAATTTTAAGGAGTGTATCGCATCCTTTGGATGATCCTACCATAGCAGTATAATAAGACAAAAAATTTCCTGAGATAACTGAACTGATAACCCTGGAAGAAATCAGATCCTGACATAGCTGCAAGAAGACAATATCTTAATGAGACTCAGAGCTTAAAAATCTCTTTTTTTCCAATCTATTTTTACATTCATGTCTTCAGTGTTCTCGATCAAATACTTTTATATCAGGAAATAAAGTGTACTTCTGTAGTTAGGTTTTTATGTTTGAAATTGGTTGCTTAAATCTTGCAGTTTCTGAAAAAAATGCAGATCTCACTCTTGTGGACATCCTCAGCTGAGAAGCTTGATTTTGCTGGTTTTTGAAAGAGAAACATGACTGGAAGTTTACCTGAATTAAAATAATTGAATTTGAGGCTACATGTAGAAGATTCTCACTTTTTTTGGACTTATTTTCCTTCACAAAGATTCTGAGAACTTCTTTTGAAGTTATTCTCATTCATGTCTCTAGTATAAGCTTGATACTGGATGTATCTAGGAGGATGTGTTCCATTTTTCAGTACAATATTCTACCCTGATGTTAAATAATCCATTTTGATATGAAGGTTATGCCAGTCTGTTCCAGGAACTGCCACTGGCCTTTTTTTTTTCCTGACCTGAAATCTTATTTTGACAGGTTTCCTATAATATGACCTGTTAGTATTATCCTGTTTTCCTGCTATTACTGTCAAATAAATTGTTGCTGACCAAGTTTCTCTGAAATCCTCTTATGACAGAAAAGCAGAAACAATACGTCATATGAAGCAGTCATGCAAAATTCTCATAAGCATTTACTAACATTGACATAAAAATTACTTGCTCACTCTCAGTAAAGTGATCATCAAGAATGTAAAAGTCAGTAGTATTTTGCCTAGAAAAAGGCTTATGTGAGACAAAATTGGTATGAATATTTGGTCTTTCAAAAGCAGGGTGAACACAGGAAATTAATATCAAAATATAAATCTAACAGGACATTTTTACTTCTGACATTTCTTTACAGACTTCTTTTAATTATTATTTTTTGCAGTGGTAGTTGTTGAGTATCCTGACACACAGTACACATAAAGAGAAAAAGACTACAGAATTTGTCTACCCTCTTCATGTTGTTCACAATAATAGTTGTGGAAATAACTGTCCATAGTAATCGTGACAGGTTTGATCTATCTTTCTTCCATGCCATAAAAAGAAGGCATGGAAGGAAATGAAGCACATACAGGTTCCATCACAAGATGAAACAAGCTGATCAGCACTCATTAACTGGCAATGGTGTTCCAACAGTAGAGTTTTAATTTCTTTTCCTGTCTGTGGGATCACAGCACTTCTTTAACCCATGCAGTATTTAATTAAAAAAAACCCAGCAAGCTGGTATTTAATTGTCTTCAGTATTCTTGCAAATACTATCATCAGCATCACAGAGTGAACTGGAAAAAAACCCAAAAACTTCAGAAGAATTTTGTAAATATTAAAATTAAATCAAATGCCAACTCTTATTTGCAGAGATGGAAAAAA